>NC_139252.1:38862522-40340382 GCF_977018435.1 Lepisma saccharinum | reverse complement strand
TGTTTGTATTATGGACTGGGTCACACGTCATTAACTTCTGTACCTTACGTAACACCTCATTTGACATGGTTGTAATAAATGATTACACTTTAGGTCATCAGGTGATCTTCTGATGTCATATACTGCCTGCCCGGTTGCATACCGACACAGGCACATCAGACACATTGTCATGGTTGTAGCACGGAAACGGTACGTTTCGGGACATGGGTTCCTATTCCAAATATTGTCTACTCATTCCCCTCTACTTGGCCTAGGAGTTTGTAAGGGGAATTTCCGAGCACCCTGTATGTATTATTTATTGAGAATGTTTTGTGTCCTACATTTTAGGACAGCATGTCCTACATTTCCCTTACAGCGATCTGGTAACCCTACCCGAATACCTTTCTTGTCTTTGAACAACTTTTAAAACGAAGGTTTAAAATGGTAATTATAATTACAAAATATTTTATTGTGAATCCCATACCCCTAGAATCGTAGCTATATAATATCCATTCACCTTTACCATTCCAGCCTCCTCCGGAGAAAAAAAATCATGTGCACGCTAGTGACCATATTAATTTTTTGGCTCAAAATGTTGGTTTGCCAAAGATTATACGTAGCTTAAATGTTGATTTTTGCATCTGCGTTGAAAAATACATAGCAGTATTATGGCCTACATACATACGGTATAACAAGAGTGGGTAACAGTTTACTATGGGGGTGACGGATTTCATCAAATTTACAGGAAAAAGTAATTAGGAAATCATTTTCTGTAGCGTTGTGGAAGTTCGTGAATGTAGCTTTGATCCATTTTAATGCGAATACATGTTGCTTTCTGCGAAAATCTCTGTTCCACACGCTGTTTCTGCTGCCGCCATTTGCTTTCTGCACGAGAGCACAATGTTCCGTGTGTTAGATGACGTAAACACCTTAGTCAGTGTTTCAAACTCGCCATGTTTTCACTAGAACATGACGTGTCGAGTATTTTTTCTTTTTTTCTTGCCTAACCTAACCTAACCTTACGGAAAATGGTTTGTGGGGCTAACGTCAATGGTTTGCGAGGTATTAGCATAATTTCAAATCCGGGCACGAAAGTAGGTATTTTCCGGTGAACAAGGTTGCAACACTGCATAAATCGACAAAACACTCGCACAACGCGCGATGAACCAGTACACTATCGCCATAATGTGTGTTACAGAATCGAAATAACAAGTAACAGTAAGTACTCGTAAATGTAAGAAATAGACATTATCTTAGTTAGTAATGCATTATTTCACCTTAGGAAATGTTCTGCATTTCAAAATAGTACGTTAGCAATGTAAAAAAGTGCGAAATAAATGATTTATAGGTGTCGCCCCCATAGTAAACTAGTACCCACGAGTGTAATGCTAGGACTTACTGAACATAGAAAGGATTACGATAAAGACATGGTGATCTAGTCAGCACGTTATGTGACTGCGTGGCGGGAGACCCGGATTGTTGATATCAGGTTGGACTTTTTCCGGTAATGCCCCTGCATAAAGCGGGTCTGGGTCTCGCCCAATCGCTAATCAATGAGGACGAAGGCGTTGGAGCGTGGTGCCGATCAAATCGCCTCCACACGCCATGCCATGGAGCACAGGAGTCACAGTGTCAGCGTTGGTGCAAGGTAAGTGCAAGCTCTCATCGACAACCGCAGCGAACAGAAAAACTGGGCCAATAAATACTTTCCTAGCCAAATATGCATTTGTGTGATTATTCACTCAGAAAATAACCCCACTCACTGTCTGCCCACTCATTTTTTTCTGGTGTAGTCACTCAAGAAAAGAAGAAATTTGGTATTACAGCGAAATACAGAAAATTATCAAATTATGGAACGTGAAACGAGATAAACTTATCAATAAAAAAGGATTTTGAAAGCAGTTGTGTAAATTTGCTCCCTTTAGTTTGCTTTAAAGTCAACTTTATGCACAGAGAGGCTAATTGGGACTGAACGAACAGTTTGAAGACACATCCGTACCATGTTCCTCCGCCGGGTTCCGAACCCGGGACCCTCTTGATTATAAGGCGACGGGGAGGCCCTAGTTGTGTAAGTAATTTATTTGCGATGCTAATTACAAAACAAAGAAAGAAATAGGTTATGAATGCTTCACAGTAAATAGTTTTTTTAGCGTTAGTTAAAAAGAAAACAGTCGTTGCGTTGCACAGAGGCTAATCGGGACTGGACATACAGTTGAGATATGTCAATCGCGGTCAAAAATTAAGCATCTTCTGTTGAAATAAGTGCTGTTATAATAAGTATTATTATTATAATTATTATTGAGATGAACTTTGGGAGTAGATATAGCTAAAAAAAACAAGGGAAGTGCAGCATTTTACATGTGATGTTATCACAAATAGTGTGCTCGTGACGACCTGTTCAGACCACATTGCAACTTATACTCTTGTTTATTTGTAGGCAATTTTCAAATAATCGATAATTCTCGGTGACAGAGCTATTTTAAATATGCGTTAAATCGAAAAAAAATGAGTGCAAATTGCAGGAACGAGTATATATATAATATATTCATATTCTACTATTTGGTTCAAAGTCAAGGGGTCTCGGGTTAGATACCCAGTGGAGACACATTGCACAATGGTTCGGATTCTACTTTAAACTGTAGGTTCAGTCCCGATTAGTTTTTCTGTGCATGCGGAGGACTTAAAACAACAAATCAAACTAACAAACCATTTAATTCAAAGAATAAATTGTTCCACAGCTTTCAAAATTCAAAGATTTTCTATGTGTGAATTCACAACGTAAAATGTGACTAAAATTTCCCCCTAACTTTTAGAGCTTTTTCTTGAACGGGGTATATACAAATCTATGCACGTATTTCAGTACGCCAAATGTCTGGGGGGGGGGGGAGGGAATTGTACTGGACAATCACTCAATTAATGGATTTAATAGAAGTCTTCACGAGGAGAGTAATAATTAAATTGGAATAAAATTGGTATATTTTTGTCAGTTTATAATACGTAGTTATCTTTGTGTAATAATAATAATTATCATTATTATTGTTTCAAGTTCTATCAACGGCCTGACCCCTCCCCCCTTACAAAGAATTCTGAAAACGCCCATGAATGTGCATATTATTTATTGCATATAATGGAAGTAATTTTCATGCAACCGTTCATTTCAAGTTTGCCTCTACATTTCTTTCTTCTTTGTCAAGGATAACCTATATAGCCTAACCTTTGGCTCTAGTTAGGTCAAGGTCATCCAGTAACTGGAAACTGATGTTTCACTACTGTTGTTGTGAATATCAAGAAGACCACGCTACTTTAAATCAGCAACATCTAAAAGATATGAGTCACTGTTCCAGACAGGTGCCAGAGCAGGTGCTGCTGACAGAAGCAGGGTGGCAGTTGTTGATTAACCGCTGATACGTTATCTTCGTAAATCTGTGAGCGTACCTATGCCTGGGTGGTAATTGATGGGGAGATAAAAGGGGCATTTCTTCTTTTGGTTGCAAATGTTCATCTATGCTTCTAAGGAATTTACTAGAACCTCCCCTGGAAATATTTAAAACACTACACAAGCGAAAGTGCATGACTGGTGAAGTTCTTACTTGATTCGTTAATCCTGTCATCATCTCGTTTGTAGGTAAGGTACGTTTGATTGATTTGGTTTATTAACTTCGATTTTCTGCCACTTCTGGGTAATCGCGAAGATTAGTGATGATGGAATCGATTAATGGGCCGGGATTTGAACCCGGGATCCCTGGCTCCGTAACGCGTTGTGCTAACTACTCTTTTTTTATTTGACTTATTCTTATTATACAAGTTGTAAAGATTACATTGTTAATTACATGGGTGCATTACTGCAATTTGCAGATCATAGTTCTATTTTGTTATACGTAAACTCAATATTTTTGTTTGTCCGAAATTAAGTATCGAGTACTATTAAGAAATATGCGTACCATTTATTCCTGGTTTGACGATGATTTTTTTCGTAATGTTCTTTCAAGAAGATTCTGAATTTTCTCCGAAAACTGCTCTGGTCATTGTGAAATACATATAATAAGTATTGAGTTATCAACCATTGTACTGCTCGTTGTTTCGTTGGAGGAAAAAAAAATCAGGGAAGAACTACTTCGCCACAAAGGTAGGCTAGATAAGGTACGTGAAGTACCCCCCACCTTTTCAGCATAGAAGCTTAGATAAATTGTATTTCTCTGTCAAACGCAATATGGGTCTACAGATGGTAATTCTTTCAGTTCTTGAAATTACGAAGTGAGCAGTAGTGTTGCCAGGAGTGAGGGAGGAGGTTTTGGTGCAGTAATAAGGCATATAGACCATAATATATAATTTTTAGGACACGTATAGTGCATGTATTAGACATTTTGATGCACATATAAATCAGCTCCCTAGATATAACTATTGTTTCTTAATTACTTTTCATAAAACAATCCATTTTATAGCAGTGATGCTCATTATTTTATATAGTTAGGTGCGTCTATAAATTAGTTACGAAACTATCTATGTTTTTAATGTTATTCTTATGTTTTTCATTATCTATATTTTTCTTATGTAGTATTAGCATATATTATACAAAGTGATTTGGTCATTTTTTGACAAGAAAATAAGCCACTGGAGGGTTGACTATAGCTCTACACTCGAGTTTCATTTCCGTCAAAATGTGGCAGTTTTAGATCCACGCCACTACACAGACTCAATCGTTGAAAAGCAAATTCTTGATATTACTCTCTGCGACTTACCTGGACGTTGGAAATCGTCACCTGGGAAATAGACGTCTTGGGCCAGTCCTTCGCAGAAGCACAGAAGGAGAATCCCCAGTCCTCGCATTGCCACCGGATCACGCACACTGGGAAGAGACAAGCAACTGTTTATGGAGCTTCGAAAAAAACCGCAGGAGGACATCCGCGGCAAAGGTCAACTTCCTCGGCGAGAGTAAGGGGGGAGAGGTTGGCAGCGAGGAGCAGCACACCAGTGACGTCACTGGGAGGGAAATCCCGGAACGGTGCATGGGAAGAGAAATTTCAGGTCCTTTCTGTTTGTTCTTGTTCCAATGAGGTAAACTAGATAAGAAGCGGTAAACCTGAAAACTGTCCTCTTTTATTGAGACAAATCGAATGTGAAGCCTTGCCTAACTGTTACATTAATGAGAACAAAGAAGGGTATCTGTGCACATGGACGTCCGCAGGATTTTTTCCAGGGAGGGGCAAGGAAGGTATTTTTTTCAGGGGGGTCAAACAAGGCACATTTTCTCCAATAATAGTGTCGTTCCCTAAAAAAAACATTGCTTAAATTTGAATATATGGTGTTAATGCAATAATTAACACATATTATTGTGGCTAAAATGAAATTATAGGTGTGAAATACATGATTTTTTGGTTGACTTTCATTTTTCAGGGGGGAAGGCACGACCCCCCCTTCCGGACGCCCATGTCTGTGCAATTTTTAAAGCAGCCGAAATCTAAAAGACAGTTTCTGAAGCAGGGGGATGCCACACCACCCCCACCAGCTGGGGGATGCCACCCCACCACCACCAGCTAGGGTAATTTACGTAAGTATCTCCTCACTTATTCTCAAGTATTACCAAGCACAGACTAGAATGAGTATTCCTCCATAAATTTCCAATTCAGTAATAGTCTTTTGTAGTGGTCAGTCTATGTGAAGTATTCCATATGTCCTACAATTTTTACTGCACCAATGAGATAGAAGACTAGATACGGCGGCGATCGTCTTTTGTCGAGGCAAATTGAATGCAAAGTCTTGCTTAACTACTTCATGTCAGCAAGGGAGAAGGAACGAGCGTTGTTTGCTCAGTTTGGGAGAATCTTGTAGATGAGTGAAAAGATGATACCAGATCCTTTCCCGTTTGGCACTATGAAATAGTTATTTATTTTCCTTCAGCCGAGTATCGCTTCAACAATCTAGCTACTTTTATCTCATTGATCTTCATGCTTAATCCATTCCAGAGGTATTACCATTACTGGTATTCAATGATGGATTAGCGGCCCCCTTTTGTGGCATATGGGCTACCTTTTTGTAGCTACCACTCAGTAGGTTAATGCACGGTTTATTAGTTTTAACAGCTTAATTTTAAACGTAATGTGTTAACGGATGATTTATTGTTAGTTCTAGACGTAAAAGAGGAATATTGGCAAGTCTCAGCACCGAAAGTTCGAGTATTGCTCCATGGGTGCCCGCTTAATTTAATTTAATCATCATTCATCCTCATCGCCGCGATTGGCTGTATATCCTTCTATTTCAGTGGATTAATCACGGCGACGAAAATGACAATCAAACCATTGAGTTTGAGATTTAAGTTCACGTTATGTACAGTAGGATCCATGAGTATTACCGTGAAAATTGTCCATCGCCATGTTCGTTCACTTTCTTTGACCCAATTAGAGCTTCAAGAATTAAAAGAAAAGTCAAAACAAGCTGCTGACAACTTCTGCACCAGCATACATAAAAATCCATCGCTTAAAAACACACAGGATGCAAGAGAAAAAATTAATGAAAATAGTCATGGACAATTTGCACGGTAATACTCATGGATCCCACTGTACTAGCAGTATAATCGGGACTGAACATAGTTTAAAGTGGTATCCAAACCACTATGTACCTCCACCGGGTATCTAACCGGGAACCCCTTGATTACAAAGCGACGACTTTTCCACTATGCCATCAGGAATGCCAAGATGATGAAAAACTCTTATGATACACCCATACCTTAACCAGTGTTCGAAATGGAGACCTCTGGTTTCGTAGTGCTTTACGCTGACAACTCCGCAACGGAGACGGCAACTCGATTAACAGGTAATGAGAAAGTACAAAATTACAAATCAAGGGGGGGGAAAGCGATCACCATTTAGTCTTACATTAATTATTTAATTTTTAGTATCCAAGCGTTGCTTGTCCTTCCCCCTTAAGCTCGCCAGGATTAAAATCCGAAGTTCATTTTTTATTTTAAAAATATCATCGTCCATACATACGAGATGCCTTTTAATACTCCATTAGCGTACTGTTCATTTCATTTTTTTTCTTCACAGAGATTTATAGTTTGTCTTCCGGAAGGGAATTTTCAAACAGTCACGCGAGCACTCGGTTGTGTCATACGCATTTAAGTTGACGACTCAAAAATTCAGGTTTGCCAACCTGTTGTCGCAAGGACATCAAAGATTGGATTGCCAGTGACATTGTGTGGAGCGGAACTCTGAAGCATTAACAAAACAAAGACGAACGATCCAATGTTCGCCGCTTCCCTGTGGTGCGTGTTCTGCTTAGATAAATCGCACCCAGTGACGCATTAAAAATGTCATGAGCATCTAGAAATAAGGTCATACAAACTCTATCAACCGTGTTTTGCAAATGAGGGAACTTGTTTCCATGTTTCCCGAAATGATTTTTGTCTGCATAAAATGTATCAAAGGAAACTTAATGAACTAATGATTAAAAAAGGGAGAGTACTTCTGGCATTTTAAATTATGCCCCTCAATTAATGTCCATATCCTAATTAAACAGTGGGGGATGAACTAATACAATCTGTTCAAAATCTAATTTAAATAGCTTTGCAATATATATAATGATACAAGTATAGCATAACATTCCCCATCCGGTAACGAATAAAGTACCTGCCACAACATGCTCCTATTTTAGAATAATGAGTTTACACAGGAAACTGGAAGGATGTTTACCTCTTAGGCCAGTCAACAAGGGATGATTTTGGGGCCCAATAAGGAAAAAAATTAGGGAATGCTGGAACAAATTTTATTATCTTCCTAAAAGGGTTCTTAACAACATATTAATTTTGCACCCCTGTACCACCCCGGATTTGGCCGCCATCTTTGAAAAATGGCGCCCAAAATCAGTTTTTTGCAAATATCTCGCTTGGAAAGCACTTTACAGCAAAAGGTACATAAAATTCTCTACAAAAAAGGTGATGTGCATTTTTGTTTTAAGAAGCACCGTTAGGGTTCTAGAGGAGCGAGTAATTTCACTTATTGGGGTGTAATGGGTGCTGCTTGCACGTAGTGCACCCAATAGTCAACCTCACTTCCACGTAGTACACCCTGGACTGCAGACTAACGAGGCGCTGGCGACTGGCCCTATGGCCAGTATAATTTTGTTTGTGTTGTCCTGTGTTTTGTCCTTATTTGTACTGAGTGCTCCTTTACAGCCTCAGCTTTTAACGAAAGTCAGAAGATTTTAATATTTTATGCTTTTAGTTATACAACGTTAGAGTTGTTATGTGTAACGACGTTAAGGGGCTGGATCCCGTATAATGTGACGGGTGCAAAATAGCCTTAGTGCTGACGCACCCAAAATTTTAAATTCAAATTCAAAATTCAAATTTCACTTATTTTTCTCCACTATATTTTGCAAGAGTGAAAGACAAGGAAAGTTTCTTGCAAGGTAACTAGAGGGCTTATTTCTTATTATATTTATATTCTTATAAATGTATGAGCCGCGATAGCTCAGTTCTGTCGACCTCCGTGGCGGAGTGGTTTTCACAGCAGGCTGCGCAATTCTAGGGATCCCGGGTTCGAATCCCGGCTAGAACATGGATGCTTGTGTATGTCCGTAATGAGAAAAACCTAGAATATTAGTAAAAAGTGATATGTGTGAAATTTGAGAAAATGGTGAATGACGGGGAATACTACCGCAAAGGAGTATTCCTTAAGAAAAAAAGAGTCGTTAGGGCATCTGACCACCACGTGAGAAACCTGGGTTCGATCCTTAGCGGGGAAGAACAGATATTTTTTTCCACGTGTTCAAGCGGCTCCAGCACCCACACAGCGTCGTATAAAGTGGGTACCTGGAGGAATCTGGGGGTAAAGGCGGCATGGTGCTGATCACATCACCTCCACCTTCGGCCGTGCTCAAGAAAGTGTGGGGCCCTAACTTCACACCCCCCAACTCCAAATCTCTGCGTGAGACGGAACAGACGGGGAAAACTACTTTAGCTACTAGCCGTTTACAGGAGCTTGTAGTGCTTCGCGCCGCATACTCGCTTTATCCCCTTCTCTACTATAATGCGCGCGGCCTTGCTCCAGTATAGAACAGTGTCAGGTTTTGAACAGGTAAATCTTTGCAATGGTCACAGATCACTGAACACTTTAGCCAAATTTTCTACAGCTACAAGGCTCCTTGTGAAACCTTGAAGGCGTTCACAGAATATAATGCGAAGAAACTCTGGCGGTGCAGCTTCCTTGTCTGTTGATACCATCTGTGAAACTTTTAGAGAGTGGTTCAAAGAGGATCATAAAGAGAAGGCTTTTTGGTTTTCCACATCCCTACCTCATCAGCTACAACGGGTATGGGACAGTTTGTACTCCGAATAGGTCTTGTGATTTTTTAGTAAAATATTATTTTAAATAAAAACTCTGGATACAATGCATCTCTGATTTTCACTTCAGAAGTGACTGATCCAGTGATTATCTCTCTTATTTCATTCAAACTTGACATTTGCCAAATACTCAACATTGAAGACATTCTAACATCATGAGCAGCCGAAGGATTGGCTTTCTTGTTTCCTGTTAATCCTGTAATTATTGACTTTATACCATCAAAACCAGGGAATGATGGGTGAGAGAGAATCACTGACAAAAGAACTGGAAGACTGTGCTTATCCCTTGATATAAGAGACTTTCGTACATCGACATGCAGCTCATCTATTTTATCTGTGAACTAGTAGGCATGCCAGAAATCCACTTGGTTAGCATTGAGTCAGTCATTTCTCTGCCGTCCCCCACAACTCTTCATGGGTCACACCACGGCTCAGTCGTCATATCTGACAGATCAGAGACCAAAACTTTTGTGATCGTGTTATTGTGGTTTGAATTGTTGTTTTAAGTCTACTGCACGAATAGGCTAATCGAGACTGGACCCACAGGTCAAAATGGACTCCAAACCACCAAATGTGCCTCCACCGGGTATTGAAGCTGGAACTCCTCGATTAGATTGGCGTTTATTGTTAAATACCCATTTTGGACAAAGTCAACATGTTCCTTTGGAGATACCTTGACTTTACAACCAAACATATTATCTCCCGCACACACTAAACTGGCATGGTGCAAAGCACAAGGAAGCACTTTACGTTTTTTTTACCTTTTTACACGCTAAACTATTTCCTATAAATAATGCATGCAATGATAAAAGCAATTGAACCAGAAATGACATTCTTAAAGAAAGAACAAATGTAATAAGTCCAGTTTTATAGAAGAGATATACTGCAAAACATCATGTAACAAGTGCTTCCTTGAGTTCCGTGCTTGCAAAACGGGGCGGGAAAATATCCTAAACTTTCTCGCTCATCTAGAACCCAAACAAAAGCATCCTAGAAGAAAAATGCACAGATCATTTTTCGTAGAGAATTTTATGTAGATTATTTTTTATCATAACCTCTTTTGCTGTAAAGTGCTTTCCAAGCGAGATATTTTCAAAAAACTGATTTTGGGCGCCATTTTGGGCTTTTCGTCCATTTTACGGAAATGTGATGAAAAGTTAGGGCGTTGCGTGGTGTCAATGCTCGGATTTTTCATTCATTTTTCGGGAATGCGATGAAAAATTAGTTCAGCCATTAAATAGTGACATGCCAGAACTGTTTTCTCTGTGAAATTTCTTTACTTTTGGGGGCATATTACGCAAATTGCGTTACTATTCTTAGTGATGGTTCTTGTAGTTTTGGGAACTAGATTCCACTTTGGATCGGCTAATCAATCTCGCCATTTGATCTTAGTAAATGTCACAACACGACAGAGTAAGATGGATAAGCATTACCAAGCAAATATCCTATTATTCTACTTGTTAACGCAACAAGAGATTCAAGAATTGAAACAAATGAAGCTGTTTACAACCTCTGCACTAGCATACGTAAAAATCCGTCCTTAAAAGCACGTTTGGTGTTAGAGAGAAATTAATGAACATGGTCATGGACAATTTGCCGATCAATACGTGTGCATCCAACTGTACGTTGCGAGGGAAAAGTAAATGAAAATAGTCATGGACAATTTGCCGAGCAATACTTGATCATCGCACTGTATTGCTAACACATTATGAATATCCTGAGTTCACACGCAAATAGCTACGTATAACAACCAGGCAAAGTAACACCATGGACATCCACTTTGTTTCAACACATGCAAGAGAACACTTACGAAGCAGTTAACCTCTGCACTAGCGTGAAAGACAATAGTGATTGACAATGATACTGTTAATATGTATGCACCCCATTGTGTAATTGCAATGCAATCGTGGGATTTACTAACTGAGGAACATACAAAATTGCACGGAAAAGAATAACTTTTAGTCCTTCCAAAACTGTAATCGTAAACATACCACTGGGATATTATATACCTTACTTACTGTACAGTACGTTACCTAGATAGCGGTGCGAGAGTAGCACACAGTCACCGTTGGTTTAGGAGGCTCTGACTAACGGACCCGTACATGTATCTGTAATGAAAAGCATCCAGAAACAAACGTTTCGTAGCTTTCGTGGACACTACAACGACACGGCAGTATAGCAGGTCATTGCAGGCGCCCATATCATCGTGGCTCATAAATCTATATCCCACTTTGATGTTAAAGCAACATTCGCTATTGACACAGCACAACAGTTTTCGGATTTCCTTGTAGGTTAACTTTCACCGACAATATTCGCTACCACGTGCATGCTGAAACATCAACATTGATCTTGTGTATCTTGTTGTTGTATAATTACTTAACGTTGTTTACTGACACTGCTAGGTTAATCGTGACTGTAATATGAAAGTACAAATTACGGAAAGTACAAAAATAAAGAAAAAGGACAGCACTCGCCTGTAGTGACAGATTGAAAACACAGAAGCCAACTTCCGTGGCAGAGTGTTTAGCACAGCGCACTACCGCGCCAGGGTGTCGGGTTCGAATCTCGGCCTGGGCACGGATGTTCTTTGTGAATATGCCTCAATCAATTTCATCATATCATTACTCATTCTCATCTTCGTTATTGCCCGAAAGTGGAAGGAAAGCGAAGTAAAGTAAAGAAACCAAGTCAGTCAATCAATCATTCAATGAAAACACGGAAGACGTGTGAATTCGTCTTGAAATCTAGCGACAATGAAATACCTCCATGAATCCCGGATTCCATTCCAGGTTGGGAGTGGGGGGGAGGGGGCACATTTCGGTGTTTGAGATTCAACTTCAAGCTATAGGTCAAATCCAATAAAATTTTAAATGACATTTTATACCAAGAACTAAGTAGAAATTTAAACAACAACAACATACCATTAAGAAGATGGTAATAAAATAATATACTCCAATTACAGGGTGGCTACTCTAGGACCATGAAAAAATTCAAGTATAATTCCCGGTTTTCAGGCGAACTTTCCAAAAATTCAAGCAGATGTATACTCTATTTCAACCTTACGTATTACCACCTCTCAACATCCACACACAAATATCTTCATAATATAAAGGGTCTATGTGAATCCAACATCCGAAAATTATAATTCAATTAAACGGTATACGTAATATAATTAAAATATTTAATTTAAGGTGCTGAGTTTCTATGTACAATCAGAGGCGCAACCACGAATTTTTGTCTGAGCGGGCAGGGAGAAAGTGCCAGGATAAACGTACTACTACTAATAATAATAATAATAGTGTTAATAATAATAATATAACATTATTATTATTATTATTATTATTATTATTATTATTATTATTATTATTATTATTATTATTATTATTATTATTATTGATTTGTTTTATTTTACTTCGCTTCTTGTGCCACGTTTGGCTAATTTTCGAAGATTGGGATGACTGATATGATAAAATTGATGAATGGACAGTCACAAACACCCATGCTCAAGCCAGGATTCGAACCCACCGGGACCAACATTGTTGTTATTATTATTATTATTATTAGTAGTAGTAGTAGTAGTAGTAGTAGTATCAAAGACGTTATTATGCTCGTAAATTATGCAAAAAGTGGGTAGAAATTGGTGCTAAATTGTGTGTTCGAACAAACGATTTCAATTTTTTTTTCTCCACACGGCACAGTAGTTCGGATCCCACTTCAAACTGTAGGTCCAGTCCCGATTATCCTTTCTGTGCATAAAGTGGACTTAAAATCAGAAATCAATGAATCAATTTTACAACATTTTTCATTTAGATAGTTCGGAACCCAGGACCGACTCCCGCCGCCTTCTAGCTATGGTTATAAACTTGATAAGCCTAAGAAAAGCAGGAATTGCGAGCCAAGCGAGCAAGAAAATTTTACGAAAATAATTTTTATTTGCATAAAATGTGAATAGGATTTGGATTAGAAAAAGTTGTAATTTTTCACGTCTACGGAGAAAAATTCAATTAGAATTCACGCATAATTACCGGTGCCAGTAATTCACGCATAATTCCCGGAATTAAAGGAATTCCCGGTGAGTAGCCACCCTGAATTATTTTTCAACATTACAGTAACAATAGATACACATTCTTGTTCAGTTCATAATTTCATTTATATTTTTTATGTGATTATTTTTCGTAAACGCAACAAGAGATTAGTACCAAAATAATCAATAACAAGTTTGGCACAAAACAATTTCAACTTACGCGTATATCCGCAATTTACCATGTAGTCACAGACACTTCTGAATTGTAGTGATCCTATTAAAGCCAACTGGGTTGTTACAACATAGAAATGTCCGTGACTGTACCATGTTCGTTGTTGAAGATAATAATTAAATGCCACTTCAGTCGGCCAAGATAATCTCGCTTCCGAAGGTTCTGGATTAGAGTCCACATTGACACTGTCGACAGTATCGTAAGAATCAGAAATGTAACATTTAATAGCCAAACGCAATTTGCAAATTGACATTTTTTTCACTAAATTTGCCCATATTTTGATTCGCCTGCTACCACTGATCTTGTCACGGTTAGCTGAAAGTACTTGACATTGATACATGCTGGGCGAAAGTTGTCAGTACTTGACATGAATAGCTGTAAGAGGCTTTCAACCTTGGTGGCCTTCTGCAAGATGGGTTTTTGGTCATGCAGCTACCCATCTTTCCACTTAATATGCGTGTTTGAATCAAACCGCCAGGTGTCCTCGCAGTCGCTATTGAAGTCGGTCTTTTACTACCACTTCGAGGAACTTGACCTAACCATGTTCAAGGGCACAATATCTGCCACCCACACATCAAACACCGAGTGCAGTCTTCACCTTCGTAATCCCAGGGACAATGGAAGAAGTCCCTTCCCGAAATTGAGCTTTCTTGATAGGTGAAAATTAAAAACTATCTCTGATATCCGACAGAACCAGTGGAAAGGAAGTTACATTGACTAGTGCCAGCAAACTTGTAACTTTCGAGAAGGTACGATTTTGGGGGGAAAATAATTCATATACAACCGAGCTCAATTTTGAAAGGATCATCATTTGGAATCCTGATACCAGTGCCTTCCTATAATTTGCTATGCCTATACTTCCTATATTTCCTCGTGATTATAGCTATTGTTACTGCTGTTTTCTTTTTACGTGGCTAGGAAAGCTAAGCCAAGGCCACCTCCTCCTGTTAGTTTTATGTTCTACGTAATACCGTTTTTTTTTGTTTTTTTGCTGTTTTTAAATCATCACTCATTCTCATCGTCGCGCTTAGCCAAAGTGACAGAAAAGCGACGTAAAATGATAATATAAAAATTCATTTAAGTTCGAGATAGGGGACGAATCATTTTCTCACATTTCTCTTTTTCACAATACAAGAACATCTTAGTGATTTGAACATCATTCACAATAAAAAAACTTACAAAAATACTTGGTCATCAATTGTAATGCTAATGTAAATCGATAACTATGAAAATGACGAAAGAAAATTGAAATTACAAGTTTCCTCTTATTTTGAATGCCTATTTCAGAGATTTATGGGAATTTTAGTAACCATAAATCCGCTCCCTGTTAATCAATGTTCGTCAAGAAGTTACACAAACAAGTTCTTACCTCGTAAGGGCCACGCTTTCTAATTCTTTCGTGACCAAAACAAAGAAACAAAAAAGTGTCATTTTTTCGTGTTCAATTCATAAACTGGGATGTAATTAGCTCAACGTTTCATAAAACACTGAGGAATGATTTGATATTAGTAAACGAGTAACTTTCTGCAAATCAAATACTGCAGTACAGGGTGATGTATTCTTGTTCGTTTCTTTCACTTCTCTCAGTCTTTTTTCTTCTCTGAGATGTGCTGATATGGTTGCCAGTACAATCCACATTGGTTGCATTTTGGTTTGTGAAACACAAGCTTCATATCTTTGAAAAGTTTTATATCAGTTCGCAAGTGAACGTAACCCAGGTCGTTGTGTTTCTTATACACATATCTTTTGCACAGATAAATCGGGCATGTAAACTCTGTCCCAGCTAACTGTAGAGCAGGGCCGCGCATAGCGGCAGAGGAGGAGGGAAATCAAGTGGTGAAAACGCAGTGTTGCCAACCGTACGGTCCAGACCTTAGTCCGTAAGCTAAATGTACGTCTTGTCAAAATTTGCACCTGCTGTTTTATCCCCAATATTTCCCTAAGAAATTCTAAAACCAAGCGTATTGACCTGGATACAAAAATACGGTCCGTTTGTCAAGTGCGTACAGTATTATCGTTTTCAAAAGTTTGCAACGCTGACAGAGAGAAGCAGGGAAAGCGGATAACTTCAATCGTCCATTACGCAATCCCGTTTCTCTCACTGTTGATTGGTGGAGCCGTCTCGCGTCACTACTTGCGCAGAGTCGTGTTCTCATTCGCCTGGTCTACAGTTAGCTTTTACGGGGTATAGATATTCCATTGACGATTTCTTTCTGCAGTAGTGCGACTCCATACGTGGAAAGCTGTTTATGTGGCCTTCCACTGCTTTTCTTTTTCTGCAGGTCATCTTCCTTGAGGTGGTCATACCTCCCACATCCTTTTTTTCTTTTTGAAGGATTCCTTTCGGTCGGATGTTGTTAATCGTAGTACAGTGTGTCACAAAAGTCACTGTGCACACACGTTTCACTGTCCAGAGATTGTCATGGTACATGGAATTCAGAAAATGTTAACTTACAGTTGATGGTAAGGGTGCGGTGATTATAGGAGATGGAAGTGATGACCAGCGACCTGCAAGCAGGTCTGGACACGATGCTGCATGTTCGTAAAAATGACAATCATGTTAGACAACTGTTATAGTCATGTTTTCTATCACTGCAACTCTACACCTATTATTATTATTTTTATTCAGTACTATACGCTTCGTCAATACGTATGACGGTACAACTGCACAGTTTTTTGGGACGCACGTTCACTAATTCCAGGTGTGTGAAAGAACATCTTCTTACAAACTTCATTCCTCGTTCCTGCCACAGAAAAATAATAAAACAATGTGTGGCTATGTCTTGAAGTTTCTTTAGTAGTCATTTGAACAGATGTTTCAACATGCTTATGACGAACTACGTGTTTCCTTTGATTATGTAATTGTCCAATGTTTTAAAATCATTCAAACCAAGTTCTCATTCTCTATGAGGACGCAGCACTTCCTTCCTTTATGACTGCAACGAGCGCAAGATGATTTAAGGGTTCTTATTTTCTTTGCAACTTTTCCTGTAACTCAGGAACGTCTTGCTTAGTGTCTTCTTTCGACACAACTCTGGCTATATGCCTTCCCTTGGTGAACTATCGATGCAGTATTTGCGGGAGAATCTGAATATTTTGTTACAACATCCAAAACTTTACCACGAAATGAATTAATTAATTTTACTTAGCTTTTCGCGAAGATGAGGATAAATGGTGATGGATGAAATGAATGAAGAAAATATTACAAACATATATGGATGACAACACAAGCACCACAAAGGATTATACTGGCTGTTAGTCCAGACGCCAAAGCCTCGCTAGTCTGCAAAATGTAGGGTGTACTGTAAGGGATATTGACATTTGGGTGTCTTTAGAAAGGGTCATCCCTTTACCACGTAATGAACGGCTAGTCCCTTGCAGTTGGAATCTTTTTATTTCTTTGATAACAGGACGCTTCCTATGCTATTTACAATCTATATATTTTATAAACTTGTCCCAACAAAGTACGAGGGACTCCGAACAAATGCCTCACATGTAATAATAACGTTTATAATCAATAGGTTAACAATAATAATAAAATAGGTAGATTAATAATTATTATTGTTATTATTTCTTGAACAGATAAAAAGAAGCATGTATCATTATCTGGCTTATGTATAGTTAATAAAAACAGCTGTCTTAACAAAGGAAATAAAGTTAAAAGGTTGTTAGGTCCAGCAGACGAAAAATAAAGTCCTGATCATTATTTTATGTGTATTATTATTAGTAGCAGTGGTGCGCATTAATTTTCACAGGCACTGTTAACACCAGAGGCGTCAGTGAACGCATGTGGTGCATGCTGCGCATGCGTCAATTGTGGGAAAAAGGACAGCTTACTCTGCGACGACATTCATGAGCATTTCTACATTCTAATTTCTTCATATAGGAGAAGTAGGAGAGCGCTAAACTAAGCTTATTTTACATTTCTTGGATCTGAAGTGAAAGAAAGTAATAATTATTTTCCCACAATTGATGCATGCGTCACTTCAGGTCCAAGAAATGTAATATAAGCTTAGTTCAGCGCTCTCGTGTAAAATAAATACTTATCATATATGACGTAATTAGAATTTAGAAATGCTCATGAATGTCGTCGCAGAGCAAGCTGTCCTTTTTCCCACAATTGACGCAAGCACCGCATGCGTTCACGCCTCTGGTTAACACAAAGCTGTATATACAATCTAATGCTTACCTCTATGTAAGTTCTACGGAAATAAATCAACTTCATATTTCACAACAGCAACAAGTATTTTACTTGTTTAATTTTGGACTTGGTTAATCTTTCCGAACCCCCTTAACCCCGCTCCATAAATGCGTCATCGCTACGACCCTGGTTAATGCATATATTATTCATACCTGTAACTGCCGGAAAGTTTGACGTTACCCCTTTCACCGCAGAAAGCGTAAAAAAGAACTTCCTCGCACAGAATCCGTGTGTAAATGTTCTATATACAATTGCAAGAATAAAGCTAGCACAGGGGGCATGTTGTGAAATGCAGTTTATGGTCATTAGTCACGCATGTACGAAATACATATACGGATTTCCCTTTTTATCCACTATCATACGGATATGTGCGTGTGTGTGTGTGTGTGTGTGTGTGCTATTTTTATTATTATTTACATTCCGTGTAGATTCTCATGCCATTATGTGCTTATTGTCGTAACGCCCAATGTGTATAAGGGGAAACCCATCAATTGCACTGTATGTGGAGCGGGTCTCTCTTCCATACCTTCTAACTTCCCTGTGGTTAACATGTGGTCACAGCACGAAGGTCAGAGTGGCGATTTCGTCACTAGAAAGTATAATCCGCCATCCCTACAAAAAACATCTAGTTACGCAACATTTCAAAACCAATAGGCACAATGAAAAGCATGATGTGTTATTGTAAAATTACAGCCAGTACGTTCCGACGCTATTTTTATGAGATGGAAAACTTTTCTTCGATTGATTGATTGAATTGGTTTATTTTACTTCGCTTTTCTGCCCCTTTTGGCTAATCGCTAAGACGTGTGTTGATATGATGAAATTGATAAGGAACACTCACAAAGAATACCCATGTCCAGGACAGGTATGCTAACCACTCCGCCACGGAGGCCGTCTCTTCGAATACACTGATAAACAATGAAATACTCCTTTAAATAAAACTAAGTGATCTTTATGTATTCAGATGTGCTGATAACGAATATCGCATCCGTTTTCCTGTATCACCTAAGTTTTTTGCAGAACACCCAAATTTTATAGTTTTATGGTTTCAGGTCTCCGCACCCTGCTCCGCTTCCGGTTTAACGTTTGGTTACTAGCAAACAAATGGATAAGAACTTTTCAGCGACCTTGTGTTTATGACTGGCACTTAATATATAGTGGAGGAAACATCTGGCAGTAGAGAAATTTCCTGTTTCTCTGTTAAAATTTGTTCTTTTGTGGGTTAGTCGAGTCTTAACTTCCTTTCCGATAACTTCGCAAGTAGCCTTCGCAAGTAGCCGTATTTCATGTTTGTGTAGGTTCGTGAAATTGTGAATGTAATATTGTATAGTGAAGTGAAGTGTAAGTTGTATTTTAACAAGACGATAAGAGCATTCACAATTGTTTTTTTTAAAGAAATATATTATAAGTCAATTAATGAGTTCGCCATGTCACGCAAATGTGTGAATAACCCGAACTTGTTTTGTGGAGACTATATTTAGATTCATCTAAGAATAGTTTAAAAGTAGTATTGTTGCATAATGTGAATGTATACCCATCAGTACCCCTTGCCTATTCTTCCACCATGAAGGAAACATATGAAAGTATGGATACAATATTAAAAGTGATAAATTATGAAAAATATGGTTGGCAGATATGCGGAGACCTCAAAATGATTGGTATACTGTTAGGCATGCAATCTGGGTTTACAAAATTTTGTTGCTTTGTTTGCGAATGGGACAGCCGGGCAGAAGATAAACATTACAACACTGTGGATTGGCCCATACGAAAAAAACTTAAGTCCTAGAGAGAAGAGTGTTAGGAATCACCCTCTACTTGAGAAAGACCAGATTTTGTTACCACCGTTGCATATAAAGTTAGGGCTGATGAAAAATGTTGTTAAGGCTTTGGATAAACACTGTGAGGGTTTTGGGTACTTGAGAAAAACATTTCCTAAACTCAGTGATAGTAAGTTAAAAGAAGGCATATTTATTGGGCCGCAAATCCGTGAGATCATTCATGATGACAACTTTGTGGAATTGAGAAAAAGAGAAATGCGCATGGTTAGCTTTCAGACAAGTATGCTGTAATTTTCTTGGAAATGTGAAAGCTGACAACTACAAGGAACTTGTTATGAACTTGTTGAAGTGTTATCAGCGCATGGGGTGCAATATGTCCTTGAAAATTCACTTTTTACATTCGCATTTGGACATTTTCCCCCTTAACTTGGGCGCGGTTAGTGACGAATGCGGCGAGAGATTTCACCAGGATATTTCTGTCATGGAGAAACGATATGCAGGAAAATCGGTACAGACCATATTAGCAGACTATAGTTGGAACCTCAAGGAAGAGGTTTCTGGTGGCAGTTACAAACGGCAGAGTTCAAGAAAGAAATTTTGAAAATGCGAGTAAAAATGTGTTTTTTTCCTTTTTTTTTGCATGAAATTTCTTCATTGAACAGTCAAAATCGGTCCTATATATATTTTTTAATTTTTTTATATTTCATAGTTATTCACTTCAATATTTAAATCTTATTTCATGAGCAAACAAACAAAAATAATTTCAAATTTCGATGTATTATTACAAAGGGAATTAAATTTTTATTAAAAACAAAAAATGAAAATCCAGGGAAAACGATACGTGATACAGCATTTCTACTTTCAGATTTGGATTCACCGGGGTCGAATTATAAATAATCACCTATTTTTGTTCAAAGGAGCAAAAAAAAGTTTGAATTTGTTCATCAGTGATATCTTTCCCAACAAAGTTAAGCTCAAGGTTAGATTTTTCTTCTTCTACGACTGCAAATCCGGCCGACTAAGGTGTGTAGCGTGATTCGATTCTTGTAGGCGAAAATCGTTAGACCCAGTGACATTCATCTGAGACTTGCAATCTGTCCAGTGGCGGCGATTAGGTAGGGCGAGGGGGCATTTGGCTCCCACTTTTCGCCCCTTTTGACCCGCACTATGCTACCCCCCCCCCCCCCCAGTTTTGGCACCTTACCCGCCTTTCCCCGGGTTTTGGAACCGAATCGCCGCCACTGTCTATGGCTAAGATCTTATGAACGCGGCAAATGCCCGGAAATAGTGTATAATATTTAAGAATGATCGAAATGATGTTCATGACGCGGATGCACTGAAACAAAAGTTGGATCACGTCATTCAAGAAAATCGACGTAGCTTCTCACTTTTCCTTTTCTCCGAAGATGAAGAAGCACCCTGTTGGTTAACGCTTTGCACGTGATAAACTACAGGATGCTGTCATGGACTGGTTGAATCGTCAGGCGACAACATGGTACAGTCAACTGCAAAGGCAAATTGTCCACCGCTATTTTCATTACTTTTTTTATTCTCATGTTGTTTTAAGGAATGAAACTGTGTTGGTTCGAAGCAGGCATTGCCCTCTGCTTATTGACGTCATTACTTCAATTCATTATCATCACATTGTGTAATACAGATCGAATGAAAATAATGGTGGACAATTCGCTTACTTTTTCTTTTGCCGTTGGGTGTACGAGGAGAGGATACTACTTAAACTGGTGTCAAGGTACAGTAGGATCCATTAGTATTACCGTGCAAATTATCCATGACTATTTTCATTAATTTTTATCTTACATCCTGTGTGTTTTTAAGCGATGGATTTTTATGTACGCTGGTGCAGAAGTTGTCAGCAGCTTGTTTTGACTTTCCTTTTAATTCTTGAAGCTCTAACTGGGTCAAAGAAAGTGAACGAACATGGCGATGGACAATTTGCACGGTAATACTCATGGATCCCACTGTACGACAAGCTACAATGTCAAAGGCGATCATGTAGAGAAGTAGGTTAAAGTATCTGGCAAAACATGTATATTCTGTTTCTGCAATACTATCAATAAATATCTTTCTGTGGCGAAACGTTCTTTACTTTCCGAATGACACTAGTATATAGATGTGTTCGAAAATACGTACATCCGTAGCTGCAGAGATGCGTGATGTTCCGTGGACAATTTTAGGTCCATTAAAATAATTTCATTCTTACTTGATACGGTCATTGCACAAATAATGACTAGGAAATGCCCACTTTGCGTCCTGTATATACTCTTCAAAACACTGTGGCACTGTGTTATTTCTCAGGGCCAATTGTTAGTAGCTTTACAGCGACAAATGAACGGTTAAGGAAATGGGTGGAAATGTCTTTGTCCTTCAGTGAATGTTGAACTGCGACCTTTCGAAAGGTCAGTCTGGTTATTCTGGATCTTAGCATTTCAGTTATTTTAGGACTTTTAAAATAATAATAATAATAATAAATCAACCGAAAGAAATCATCAGTTCCTTGACTGATATTGAAACCAGAGAGCATGAAATCCGCTGCCAGCTACGTTAACACTGGTGTAACAGATTTCGCCATGTAAAAATGTACAGTATTTCCTTGGATTTCCGTGTGAGTGCTCAGTGGATATTTAAGCAAACTTTGTTTGGGCTGTCAAGAAAGAAATGAACATTTACATACTTTTTTCCGTATATTCTTGATTAAAGGGCATGGAAAACGTCAAAATACAGAATAGTTAGCATGTAGTTATTAAATCAGTACAACAAAAATTAAAATGAAATGAAAGACATTGTTTAGTACATGGACAATACAGGCAAGGAGGCTGTCATGTGCTTGTTTCATGAGTGGTGTCCGAGTACTTAATCATAAACAATACTATTGGTTGTGCATATTTCTAAGTTACATTGCCATCTTCGAACTTTCTGTAAGGCTGTAGAGAGCTTTCTTTGGCAAGTAACGAGCTTATTCAGTACCATATGCAGGGGCGGAAGAAAGGGGGGGAGGTTGGAGATTTTCCCCTTGATCCAGCTTTCCTTATATAAAGTGGCGTACCCAAGGGGAGGTTGGTGGGGGTTATAACCCCCCCTTTGGCCCAGTATTCCTAAAAAAGAACAATGCAGGAAAAGATGGCTGACTACCAAACAATGTATACCTAACCTCTTCCTTTCGAAAATCCTGGCCACGCCACTGCTTATATAAAAATAGAACGTAAGACAAGTGCAGTTACATCCACCCTAACTAAATTGTTGCACACTCCATTAAACTTACCGGTATGCCAGAGACTATCGCTGTGGAAGGAGGTATCATAAAATGTATAAAGTGTCAAGTTGTAAAAAAATGGCTCTTTAGTACTTAAAAATAAATATAATTCATTATGTTATCATGTACGTCCGGAAGGAGGGCTACGTTCCCTCCCCCTCGGAAAATGGAAGTCAACCAAAAATTATATATTTTAAGTTATACGTAAATTTATTTCAATCACAGTAATATACGTTAACTATTGCGAGGGCGTTGCAGGAACATAACTTCAAGCTGAAGCAGTGTTTTGAGAGGAAAACAATGTGGGAAAATGTGCCTCGTTTGTCGCTCCCGCTCGCCCTGGAAAAAATATCTTGTTTTTACCTCCCTGGAAAACATCCTACGATACATCTACCTTATTAAACTAGATTACACCTTGAAACAAATACAGTAAACCTTCGTTAACACGAACTCGCTTAAGACGAACACTCGGTTAACATGATCAAAATGTTGGTCCCGGCAGGAATGCATTATATCTTATAGAAAGTTTTATCAGTTAACGCGAATTTCGGTTACCACGAATTACGAACTGTCTTTTAGTCCGTTGCGTCATTAGATCTCATTTAACACGAACTTTCAAAGTTTTTCATATTTTTTTTTCTGTTGTTGCTCTGTCGTTCCTCTGCTAGGTACGTAAGAAATCTCTGAACAATCTCTATCATCTTGTCAACAATCAACTTATACAATATTGTAACCAACAAATTCAGATCAACAATGTGGTTTCTCTGTTCTTTAAAATATAGCCAGTACGAGTAACATCAAGATTAAAACTTGGGTGCAATTGCTCGACAATCGTGATCATCGCTTCAACAATGAGCTTATACGTATTTAACCAACAAATTCAGTTGTGTGTTACGTATTGTAAATGGTTAATGTGTAGAAAGAACTGAATTGCAACAATAAAATTTGAGTCCCCGGTTAGCACGAATTTTTTTTAACACGAACTCTTGATTTTTCGGTCGCTTGGGATTCGTGTTAACGAGGGTTTACTGTAAAACAAAAAATAAATTCTTTCTCGGGTAGAGATATGTGCACAGAGGGGGAAATATTAGCAAGAAAAGTAGCCAACAACGTCAACTACCAATATTTTCTTTAAAAAAAAGTCCCAAGAATAATGAACAATATATTTCTTTATCTATTCACCGGTACATGTGTTCTTATACTAAACTTCACTACTTTATGCTATCTGCTTGAATGAAAAATATTGTTCTTCTTTTTCGTCATCAGCAGGAAGTTGCTAGTGTTAAGCACCGCTGAAATCAATCATGTAGCCTACAGGAAACACACCAAAATCGGCCTTGAATCTTTTAGTGATTATCTTTGTTCCATTATTTTGGAATTCATTTGTCACGCTAGAGGAGCATAGTTGGTTCAAAGAAGTCTCATTTCCGGTATTCAGTGTAGGAATTTCCTCTATTACTGCGACATAAAAAGACATTGCAACGTTTTGCTTCCAGTTCGTTTGAAATACATTACTACTGATATCAGATTTAGTATCCCTACGTTTCACATAAATTAACCAGTTTGCCAAAAGAAGGGTAAATGACAGCGGCGGCAATTGCCCCCCCTTTTTTTTGCCACTTTTGCTCCCACGGTATGCTAAACCTTATGTACAGTGGGATCCATGAGTATTATCGTGCAAATTGTCCATCACCATGTTGGTGAACTTTATTTGGCCCAATAAGAGCTTCAAGAATTAAGAAAAAAATCAAAACAATCTATTGACAACTTCTGCACCAGCATACATAAAAATCCATCGCTTAAAAACACATAGGATGTAAGAGAAGAATTAATGAAAATAGTCATGGACAATTTGCACGGTAATACTCATGGATCCCACTACCAAGGGAAAGTAAACTTTCTCCCCCCCCCCCCACACACACAGAGTTTTGGAACCCAATCGCCGCCACTGCTAAAAGATGTAAAATAATATACATTAAACGCTGAGTCAAGGTTATTAGAACTATATCAAAGTGTTAATTAATGTAACTTTCATTTGGAGAGAGATCACTACGTAATGATAACAAGATATCTCACAAAACCTCTTTCGGCGCCACCTTCGCAAGTGCTGTATAATCCCCTACTGGAAGCTTTGAATAACTTTGACATAAATTTTCCAACAAGCTTACAGCTACGGCAAATATGTGAAATTAATTAGTTATCCCCACATCGTAGTGGGAATTCACCTTCTTTGTTATCTAGTGATAATCATTTTAGTTACGTCCATAATGGAATTTCACATATAGTTAGACTCCAAGATTGGACATTCGTTCGTAGTCTTTAGTACACCATGGAAGTCAACTGAATCGATTCAATTTACTAATACATATTCCTATTTTGAGATCCATGGCAATTCGTAAAGTGGTCGTTGATTGAATGTAGGTCTGTATGGTTTTAGGATTATTTTCGTAATTCACGCAGTACAGTTATATTTGTGTATTTTGTCAAAGGGTTCTAGGTTCAATTCCTGGTGGGTAGTGCTCAATGGTTATATACATTATGAACTGGATTCTAATATAATTTAACGAATATTTTAGTTGCATTGAATTGTTGTTCTCGTTGTTAATGCCATAATGAAGGTAAGCAAACTTAATAGTATCATTTTTAACCTAATAACTATACAATTAGTAGTACACACTTCAATACGTTGCATTCATTGACAAAATTGTGAGAACTAACCGATGACGTGTATCGATTTGTTTTTGTTCCTGACTTGTACTTTACACAGAACAGTATATTATTGAGAGCTGTCGTTCCTTTAGCATATCTTGCTTGTTAGGTTAGTTGATTAGGTTGTTCGGTATTGTTACGTGCTCATAAGGATAATGGGATTACACTCTCAGTTACACCAGATAGATATGGTATCATAAATATAAAGGAGGCCGTCGAATAAGTAAGAGAGGAAAAGTGCATCAATGCGATGCATGGATACGACCACTTTCTTATGATAGGTTAGGTTCGCATAGATGTTTCAGTAGCATACAATTTACACGGCACAAACCTGCTTCACAGGCCGTGCAACATGGACTACCCAATGGAATTTATACTAATCTTCATGAGAGGACTTGTGGAACGTCCAGTCACTATAATCTAACATGTTAAACTTGCAAAGTTCACAAACCACAAGCTCCATGGATGTTTATGATGATTAAGTAAATTTGCAGAACGAATTAAGCTTGGAGTGAATTTGAAGGTTCAGATATATTGAGAAGTGGTTATTTATTTGATAGGTGTTTATTTATTTGAAAATATATTATTTGAAAATTCTATTAATATATATTTGAAAATTTATTATAAAGGTGTTTAATAGGAAATCTGTTGGGCGAGGGGAAATATGATTAACTTATCAACAGGGTTCAAAACATCGATATTTAGGCGCCAATTGGCGATTGCCACATGAAAAAAACTATTAACTTTAGTCACCAAATGAGACTCAGTAGCACAAAATCATATGCCAAAAGTAATGTATACATTTGTCCTCTTTATAAGAACCAGACAAGAATTGCATTAATACAATAGAAATGTATTTGCTTATCTAAACATTACTTGATTTCGCATTGAAACGTTTATTGTAAGGTAAAAACGTTTCGCAAGCATAAAGCTTGCAAAAACCTATTTCAATCTTTGATAGTGTACACGCACAAAGTAATTAGTGCTAACAAGATATTATCTGTGGTTGATATCTATTAAATTTCAAAAAGTATTAAGTACATTCATAGTCGCCTCTAATATTCATAGGCCGAAATGGCGTGAATGATATTTACTCGTCCACTTAACTGAAAATAATCTGTGTTTCTACATTGAATGTCGTGAGACATTTTTCAAAACATTTTTTTTCTTTAGAATAATGAATCCTTCCTAAGATAACTATAAAATCAAGTTGAAAGTTGGAAACTCTTCGACTTGTTCTTAGTTTACAAATTCCAGTAATAAAAGTTACAATCACACATTTAGTACAAAAAAAGGTTATATGTAATTTATTGATGTAAAACATTAATAATTCTCTGATGAAGAAATTTTCTCTGGATATCAACCAGGTTATTTCCGGTTAGGCTTCCTAGCTTTCGAGAGCTAAAGTCACTCTCATCCTCTCATCTTCAGAGATTATTACTTAATAATTATTTGTTTTTCAGATCTACAATGTCTTCTCCAGATGGAAGGAGTAACGAATCTGCTTCTCCACAATTTCATTATTGCTATTCTCTTAATCAAGATGTAGGTAAGTGTGGAGTAGTTGAGTTGAGTAGAGTCGAATTACTTTCGGAACATCTCTAGCAGACTACGCGAGTCTGTCTAGCGAGCCTAGTGGGCGTTAAGAGCCTGAGCAGGGTGCTTAGCTATAGGTTCTGGGTTGAGTTGACGTCAGCGGCTCGCTTCGTTGATTGGCTGCTTCGAGAGTTGTGACTCGTTACGAAGCTTCAAATGCATAACAGCCAAAGATGTTATGGAAATTATCTCCCTCTAACAGTTATTCGCCAGGGCGACACATGCTTTGCTATATTGTTCGAAACTTGCACATGTGAAGTTATACTCTGTCCCTGCTATCTCTAGAGCAAGCGAACGAAAACAAGTATCTGCGCAAGTAGTGTCGCGAGACGGCTCTACCAACCAAAGCGTGAGAGGGAACGGGATTGCGTTGGGGGAAGCGACTGCAATTAGCAGCCTTTGCAGCAGCGCTCTGCACACTCGATTTGCCCTCCTTCTCTGTCGCTACGAGCGGCATTACTCTACAGATTCCGGGGATAGAGTATACATAGAAAAAACATGCACTACAAGGAATAGATGTGACACTTATGTAAACTGATAGATATCCTTAATGTTTGAAATTGTAATAGTACTTTTGGAAGCAAAGTATCCCGTGCTTGAAGTCGAGTTCGGGGATAGCTTGGGTGATGCTTGTATGGATCAGCATGGAGACAAGGAAGTTGATGGGGGGATGCCTATGAAAATTATCTTGGATTGAGGGTGCTTTATGAAAATGTTCTTAACTGGGTGGACAGAATTCCTTCGCGTCACCTCCCACCCAGTTCAAGTACTAAAAGTAGCAGTAATTATCAGTGGCGCGTCCAAGATTTTCGAAAGGGTTACGTAGCTATCCTTTTTTTAGTAGTTAGCCCTCATTTTGCCATCGTTTCCTACCTTCGACGCCCTTTACTGGGCCAAGAAAGGGGGAGAAAAGTAATTATAACTGTAACTTGTTACTTTTTTGAGCAACTTACCCAACTCTGATTACTTATTTTATCTTACAAGGCCTTGAATGAGTAACACTATATTATTTCAGATCCTGATAACTGGTCGAAGTCTTATCCACCTGTGAGAGGTCCATTTCAGTCGCCTGTAAATATAGAAACTGAGAATGCAAAGTCACTTGAAATGCAGCCACTTAGGTGGCTCAATTATGAAACATCTCCAAAAAGAATGAAAATTACGAACAATGGACACACAGGTAATAAAAAAAATTAAAATATATTGTATATCTGGCATGTTACATATTATAATTGCTATTATATCCCTGTGGATAACTAGGAACTCAAAACGATCTGAATTGATCTACTGTTGTAAGTCCACTTTATACACAGATAGGCTAATCGGGACTGGGTCTACAGTTTAAAGTGGGATCCAAAGCACTGTGCAATGTGCCTCCACCGGGTATCGAACCCGGGATGTCAAAACTAATTTCGGTAATTTAGATATACAAAGTATGTGAATAATGTTATCAGTTTCTTGTACCTCAATTTAATTCATTTTGTAACAGTCAAATCCTAATGTAATATTTTGTGAATTTACAGTTGTGCTGAGTGGGAAATGGCACAAAGTAAGGCCTTACATAGGCAATGGACCTCTGGCAACAAATTATGTTTTCTCACAACTGCATTTCCATTGGGGGCAGAATGACGGTGAAGGCAGTGAGCATGCAGTTAATGGAGAAAGGTATGTAGTATGTAAGAATAAGAAAATGCAAATTTTAGAAACATCAGCAGAAAGTGTGATCTAAAAACTACATGAAAAACTATTGATTCCAAAAAATGTAAATAAAAGCATAAAATTTAAACTCATTATTGAATATAAATTCAATATTCATCTTATGTAATTTTTTATCCTTTTTTCCCCATATTCAAGAATGTAGCTGTACATGTACAAGTTTTCAAAGTCATCATCTGCAATTCATCAGTTCGCTAATAACAAATTGGGTAATATATTTATATAAATGATTAGCTCTGCTTGAGATTATATTTTATCAAGAAAGTTTTTTATTTTTAATTTTACAATTAGTTACTAATAAAGCTTGAAAAAGAACTATTGTTGCAAACATTTACCAACTTTCTTCTACACGCAACTTTTAATGATGTAAGATTAATTGAAAAGGTGCTATAGTCAATTTCAAAAAAAATAATCAGTTATGTTCTTGAATGAAGAAAAACACTTATCAGATAATTCATATTTGGAAAGGAAAGTGTAAAGCTGTCAGTACGTTGCAGCATGCCATGAAGACATTTGGCGTGAGGAGGGGAGGGAGATAGGGCTCCACACATTCACAATCTCGGTCATATGCACTGCTGGCAATTTCTACAGAAAACATAATCCACTTTACCCAATTGTGTTCTCAGAAATCTACTGTAATCCAATGGTTTTCTAGTGCTAGAAGTGAGGTATCTCCCAAATAGCCCCAGCTGTCTCATTGCCCCCATACTAAACCATAGGAGCATCCTTCAGATAACACCAGGGTTTGACAAGACATCCCCCTCCCAGCTAACATTTTCCACTTCAAGTGCGGGTACATACCTTTAGTAAGACTAATATACAGCTACTACAGGAGAGAAATGACAAGTGAAAACATTCTCTTCAGTATTACATTTAATATGATATGTAGTGTCTTTGGCTTAACATGTTGGCTGTAAATATATCTTTGCATTCCTTCTTATTAACATTTTCTTTGAAAATCTGAACGCAGTAGAGGTAGACAGAATTTTCAACATGGATGTGGAGGTGATGTTATGAGCATCATGCACTGGCTGCATTTGCTCTCCCAGGGTTGAACACAGATACCCATTTGTTAGAGGCTGAGTGAATCCCAGAGCCACTCCTTGCTGGGATGTTGCTGGAAAAATTCCAACATGAAATCATGTTGAAAGGAAATCATCACAAAAAGTGATGTTAATTTGAAGCCTTCATAGGCTAATTTGTGATAAATAATAGAACATGGAATCAACTTAGTTCTTTGATCATGGTAATTTTTTAGTGTAACAGTTCATAAATAAAATTCCGCCCTTCTTATTTTACCTCTTCCCTCTCTCTTTATGCATCATTTATTGAGTAATATTCGCTAGCTTTTAAAGGTATTAAATTTGCATGTATTTTGTCAATGTCAAGAGTACGAATTCGGAATTAGCACAGCGCGCCACAATGCCAGGGGTCCCGTCGCCAGAAATTTTGTAGGGTGTGTTCGGCAATGGATAAAACTTAAAATATGAAACTTTGAAAATTAGGAGAAAATTTTAGTAATAGTTTTTGTTGTGTTCCCTCGCACATAAAAGTGTAATTTTTGGAATTCTGAAAACTGTGAAACTATTTATTCTTTGGTTTAAATGGCAGATAGAAAAATATGCTGGTTCCTGTACATCACTCTAAATTTTTTAGATTTAACGTATTGTTTTTACTTCGTTATTCTGTTGGAATAATAACAAACTGATTTTTTTTCTATTGTTAACAATAAAAAGTACCAAACATTTTTTTTTGCAAATTGAAATGAACGATGCCAATTTCAGTGGGGGGGGGGGTCAACGGACCTCTTCGAGGCCCATGGTCTCGGGTTCGAATCCCAGCCTGGGCATGAGTATTCTATGTGAGTGTTCCTTCGCCACTTTAATCATATCATCCTCATCTTCGCGATTAGCCAAAAGTGGCAGAAAAGCAACGCTAAATAACTAATAACTCCTTTCTTTTAGCTCTCCACTGGAAATGCATGTAGTCCACTTCAATAGTTCATACGAAAACCAGGAGGAAGCTGTGAAAGAGAAGGATGGATTGGTCGTCATAAGCTTTTTGTTCAAGGTGAGTGCTACCTGAGGACATACACGATGTTTACTTTTTTTTTTTTTTTTTTTCGAAATTTATATTTTCTGTGCCCTTTTGACTCAGCGTCTGAGGCGACCGCCCACCTCCCGCAGCTTGGCAACTGCTCCGATTTTTTACCAAATAAAGAAAAGCAACAAACAATGTATGCTCCTGGCACAGCTGACAGCAAAGATAAAAATCCCCAAACTGTCCATTGCTATTTATTCTTCTACATTTTTTATTCAATCCCTGAACTTGCGGAAAATAACTTTGTAATATTTTCTACTGTCCTAAGGAAAAATCCTTTCACGGGGGAGAGGGTGATCAATCAATACCGTCAAGGGAGGGATGTGTTCCTTCTTTTATCCAAATTTGGAGAAAAACAGATTAGATAGGAACATTAGTGTGCCCATTAGATATATAAAGTAATTGTGTGACAATGTCATTATGTTGATAATGATATAGACATGTTGTGGCAATGACGTTTTATGATTAATCCTTCTTGTTCATAAAATTAGGTTCTGACGGTGAAGATGTTTGTAAAGAAGCAATACAATTCTTCATGTGATTTCAGCTCGATATAGCTACAAATTGGTAAACACATAAACACACAAAAAGGGATGAAAATACCAACCTAATCCATCTTTTTTCGCCCGTCTTCCTTAATGTTATTCACTGTTAAAGAAGCGAAACGTATGCTTAACTTTGCACCCTTACAATTTGGACATTACTTTCGTCGTAAATATGTAGATAGGTTGAGATAAATATGGGTGCCATCTACAAAGAGAAAAGAAAGTCAGAGTATCAAAAATTACAAGCATCATAAATGCTAGACAATGTACAGTCATCAGACTGATTAAAAAGTGGCCTCTCCCAACATCTTAACTCAATATCAACAAGCTTTCAATTAACCCAATGAGACAGGCTCACACTGGACTTCTAGAACCTTAGAACAATCAAAACGCCATCTCTCCATTGCTCTCTCATGGACCAATAAAAAGCAATAAATTTCCAGTTAAAACAAAATAGAACGACTACCCAACCACTTGATTTCCAGATCGAGCAATCTTAAATAACATAAAAGAAAAAGGGATATGTAAAACAAACGTTAAATCTCTATCTAGGACCTGAATATACCCCAGCTCTTAGAAAATGGTTTAAACATGGTTATAACTAGGGACATTGAATTTTCGCGATGCACGAAATCGCGAAATGTGAAAAAAAAGATGCAATTTTGAACATTCTGCACGTAACTACACCCCCAATGATGAAATATGCATGAGTTTTATTCGCGAAGTAATGCGAAATGTGTGCTTTTCCACGAAATGAACGATTTTTCGCGAAATATCATCAAATTAAGTAGAAAACACGCAAAAACCGGCAATCGAGGTTGTGCGCGCAAACTGTCGATTTGTAACGAAACGTTTGCCTAAAGTTTCCTACCACTTGCAGCTGAAGAACGTTTTATCTTCGATCACATCAGGAAGACGCTGTAAATTGGGATTTCCCATGCACATAATCTCAGTTCGAAAACTCCCTGTCAAGCTGCATTCTTTTATTCCCCCGAATATGCAATTTAGAAATGAAGTGATTTTGTGTTGATGTTTTCTTTTTGGTTGGACAGCTAAGTACTTGTGTATGTGTACAGTATATAAAAATGAAGTAGTTTATCAATTTATAGCTCCTTTGTATGTTGCTTCCTCTCATGATGAAAAAGTGTGTGCCATTTTTTTTTTCCACCGCTGGTATACTCCTTGAGGACTTAAAAAGATCGCTTCGCGGGCTTGCAGCAGACGACAATATGGGAGTGTGTCTGCGAGAACCAATCAGGCCCGCGAATGAGCGAGTCCGGTTGCCACAGCTAGCTCGCTGCACCCTTCTGGAAGGGTGAGTGACCTTGGTCTCTTGCTACCTCGGTCTGTTTGTTCGGCTGAGGAGCAGACGACTCGAGAGTATCGGCAACAGTGTGCGAGCGACGTCTGCTGTTAGCCCGCGAAGCACTCTTTCTAAGGCCTCCTGCAGTATATATACCGCTGATCTAACATTTTATTTACCGCTCTCCTCAGTTTTTATTTACCATAAATTTGTCTCCCTAGTCATAACATTTATCTTCAATTTACTATAAGTAGGTCACCATAGTGAACCTATCATAAGGAAGGCATACGACCCCTTCCCCCACGTTAATTAGCCACTAGAATAACCGCCTCTCTCCCAGGCGTTTTGAACTAACAGCATGTGGGAGGAAAAGGTACAAGAAAGAAGTAATGCAACTTACATAAAGAATAATAGAGTCCAGACGTATCTACAATACTTTTGCAGCTCCTCTTTCGCCTAGTTTTTTGTTTTCTCTCTGCACTGAACGCTTCTTGAATATATTCCTCAGAGATAATGCTGCAAACCCTAAGCATCAATCTATATACAGAGCATTCCCTGACATTCGCTACGAGACTCGGCGGCAAGCGGCCTGGCATCAGTGCTTGTCTTTCCAGGTGAACGGGTCCGCGACAGTCGCTTATATTAAACATCGTAAAAAAGTGTAGAGTAACAGGGTCAGTTCTGAATAAAAGTGGAAAGAAAAGTGGGGAAATAAAGTATACAAAGACAATCCGTACACCATCCGTGAGTTAAAAGAGAGTATTGTACGAAAAATCGGGAGAATTACAGTAGACGAACTTGCACGTGTAAATGCCAATTTCCTTCGGAGATGCCAGAAATGTGTTGCAGCAGAGGGGCATCATTTTCAACACCTTCTGTAGTCGAGGTTAGTACACAATATGAAAACTGTAATTTTAATAGCAGACTCTAGCGACTGTCGCTGACCCGTTCACCGGGAAAGACAAGCGCTGATGCCGGGCAGCTTGCCGCCGAGTCTCGTAGCGTATGTCAGGGAATGCTCTGTAGATATTACCATACGTCAAGACTGTTGTAGTCGTCAGTAATTGACCACTATAATTATGTAATAAAATAAAACTTCAAACATTGATAAGGTAATAAATGCATGTAAGAAAGATATAGCCAGAAGATATAAGGTATACTAAACTTTGCACTTTTCTGTTCCCATGTCGATTCTATTCAATAACTGGCTCACAACTTCACTTCTATTCACGAAGCGCAATGAAAGCTGTTACCTGGTAAGCTAAGTATATTACCCCATGATCTGTGTATTACCCGATACGCGTTATTCGCACTTTTTCGCGAACTCGCATAACGAGGCGAAGAAAGCCAAACAAGAAATACACACAGAAAGAAAGAAAGCATCAACAAGGTACTCACTGTATCCGGTCCTCGACGGTCTAGGAACGTCCGTGTGGTGCATCTTGGAGTGGTTCGGTTCTCGGCGGCGTCATTTTACTCGTGAGTTCGTCCCCACCAATTCACGCGGTGCCGGTCCGCCTGATCGCTAGGCGAAGCGAATGCAGAGTATCGAAGCCAGCCACTCCCGGCGAATAGCACTTATCGCGCACTAAATAAATCTCTTCTGCTGCTGAAAGGCAAGCTACATACATCACCAAAACGCCAAACACATATTTCTTGATTTTGACCGTTTCTGATTTTCAAAACATCCCTGCACACAATATTAGTCATCCACCGGTACCGGAGAGCAGCTAAGTGATTACTATTCACTTTTACAATGCCAGCCCTTCCCGAAAAAATCCCTCATTCGTCAGTGCTTGTAACTGAATTACAAATATCTAGTTAGTTCCAAACAAACACTTGTCCATCCTACAGTTATTTGGTATTTTAAAAATTGTTGAATACTAAATAATAAATATATGTATATATTACAATAGATATGTATTTCCAGTACTGTACAAATTCCATGAAAATACCCAAGGGAATTTAAACTCTCCAACTACAAACTACTCAGTCAACATATGAATGACAATAAGTGCACTTGTGTTCACTTGTGATTTTTTATAACTGTATTATATCATAAGTCACATTTCCATCTTCATTCACATTGATGTTTATTTGTATCAATACAATTTTAAATTCATTTCAGCTGAGGTCTAAACCTGCTCCGGGAATCCAACATCTGATAGATTCCTTGCAACACATCCGTGATCCTAACACCTCAGTTGATGTTGTGGCACCTTTTCCACTCTCCTGTCTCTTCGATCCATTTGAGGAACAGTACTTCTTGTACTGGGGATCGCTGGCACCCCCTCCTTGCACTCAGCTGATTCTTTGGCTCATTTGTCAAAAACCTTTATCAATATCTGCAAGCCAGGTAATTAAAATATACTTCAAGTAGTAAGAGTAGTTATATTTTATTGTTAATTAGTAGAAAGGGAAGCAGTGCTCAAAGGATTAGAAGACGACGAGAGACGGGGGGCGATGAAAGATAGGAATTGACGAAATATTAGAGGGCGACAAAAGATAGGAGACGGCGAGAGACAGGGGCGAACAAAGATAATGATCAAGGATAGGGGGCGAAAAGAGACAGGGTGCTAACAAGGGTAAGAATGACGAAGAAAGGGGAGGGCGACGAAAGATAAGTTCGAAATGAACTTAGGGTGAAGGACTAGTTTACTATTACAAGGGTGGATCAAATTATTCGTGAAGTAGTCGCTGTTTTCCAGAGAATCTAGAAACTTTGCCGCTACTCTGCCTCTTCACTCGTTTTTATCATGCGCAGTCACTGTGGAAAGGCTGTAGCCAGGAAGAGAGAGCAGCTGACATGTACCCCAGCACCACTAAAGCGACGATGAAAAAAACTTTAGGCGAACTACAACTATCAATCTTAGTAGCTTGCTGCAAGGGCGGATTAAAGGCTTGAAGGGGGGCGATCATTCTTCTTCTGCGCCCCTCACAAGTTTTTTTTTTTTTGTTTTTGTGATTGAAAAATTTGCAAAGTTGGAATGAAATACATCAAACATTGTGGGATTTTATGACATACCCCAAGAGCTAAAAGTTAGCAACCATGAGAGTTGACATAACAGTGCCTTTCTTGCCTGTTGGAACAAGACACAGGTTACTCTCCAACGTTCCTAACAGTGACGTGCGGTGACGTCGACACTTGGGGTAGCAGTCAGTGGCATGCTCAATAGGGGGGGGGGGTTGGTGTGGGTCACACCCCTCCTCCCTTTAGGACCAGTATTCCTACAAAAAAGAAGAATATCAGTAACAGGAAAATATTGCAAAATTATGAATGAGTGCTAGAAAAAAGTACACGTAACTCCCACCCACATTCGAAAATAAATAACTATTTGATTTCACTCTAAGCCAGAGATCCTGGGTTCGAATCTCGGATTGGCCATTTGTATTCTTTGTGTGTGTGTCCTTTCATCAATTTTGTCGTACCAAAGGTGGCGGAAAAGCGAAGTAAAATAAACCAAATTGAGAAATCAATCAATGATTTGATTTCATTTTTGTTACTTAGCGTCGCTTTTTTCTCACATTTGGTTAATTGCGAAGATGATACGATGAAATTGATGAAGCGACGAGCTCAGGGAACGCCCATGCCCGGGTCGGGGTTCGAACCCGGAACTCCTGGTGTCGTAGTGCGCTGTGATAACCACTCCCGCACGCTTGGTTCATTTGGTGACAGGTAACAAAACACAACACACTTTTTTGTAGTTTCTTCAATGATATTCATTTGACTTTTCGAGTTCTGAGATACATTTTTCATTCCAAATTATTTCATTATTCACTGCAACACATAGGACAAGAATGCACATCATCACGGGTTCGAATCCTGGCCTGGATTGTGCATATGAGGTCCATTCAACAATTTCATCATATCATCACTCAATCCTCATTTTCGCGATAACCAAATATGGCAGAAAAGCGAAGTAATATAAACCAAACCAACAACAACATGAACACGCGTTCTCTTGTCCAAATAAATACATCCGTATTTATGACTGTTAGAGACCAAGAGTAGTATATTTAAATAAAACACTACTAAAACGAGAGTCAGAGAGAGCCTGAGCACATATTTGTAATTTAATCATTATATATTTCATATTTGGAAAAGAAAAAAAGAAAGAATGCATAACATTATTGTCTGCACATAACACGTTCCCATTTCATAAATAATAAAACTACATCCCATATTATACATACGCACATATTGTACAACGTGTAAAAGGTTGTGTAAATACAGAGAACATAAGTACTGCAGAAAATTTTACCCTGTGTTCTTTATAGGATTTACAAAAAATTATGAGAAACAAATCCCCTATCTGTCCTATAGGAGATAGACTAGGGGACCTGAAAGCCTGGGCTTTCAACCATTGCAGCGGGTGGCGTGGGGGCAAGGGAAGTAGAGGTAGAAATCTTCCTTTTCCTTGGGCCGGCCGTTTCTACCTGGAAACTGGCCTGGCTGAAGAAGAGCGAGCTAGGGTATCCAGCCAGCTTTGCCCGCGGAGAACACCGATGACGAAAAGAGCGTGGAAAAAAAGGTGTTACATATGAGCTGTGGTGGCTTTAACAAGACAATAAATATTGTGATTTGAATATAATTCGAGATGTGAGATTGATTGATCTATCTCTGCTAGACTAGCTACTCCTCAGTGCACGTCACTGGTTCCTAACAGTCACATCTATTGTAATGAGATATCAATTTATTGTGATTTTTTGAGAAATCTATTGCAGTCTTTATTTTATGGATATAAAACAACTTAGAATGATTGCTCAGCAAACTTTGTAGCATTTTATACAGTGCTATAAAAATTGGAGGTGCAAGCAGTGGTGCAAGCTTTGGGGCCACGGGCCCCCATCCAGCTCTTCTTCTTCTTTTTTAATTTAGAATGCACATTCCTTTTTATTTTTGTGCTACTCTCATTAACTCCTCTTTGGCACGCCACTGACCACAAAATTGGAGACCATTCGTGACCAGGGCCGGATTAAGACAAAATTGGGCCTAATGCTGCTTCTAAGTAAACTGTTTAACGTAAAATTGATAGCATTAACTTGATATCTTCGGTAAACAATAAACACGACGACGTTATAGTTACGTCACAGCGCAAAGAATAATAGTAACTGTACGTATATTAAGTAACGCTGTGTCTATGCGTCCGAAATTGGGGCTCCAAATTTCATTCTAAGGTTTTTTTTTCAGGTTATTATAGCAAAAGAAAACTGTTCAGCTTTCGGAAAATTCTCGTCTGTTATCATCTGGGCCTATTTCAGGAATGGGCCTAATGCTGCAGCATCAATAGCACCCACCTTAATCCGGCACTGTTTGACGTCACTGTTTTCATCCTGGAACACGTCTATTGAACTTCTTTTCAGGATTTATTTACTGCTTGTTTGATTTTCTTCACATTGCTATGCAGAACACGCACTTTCCAAACTTCAGCAGCAATAAAATATTGTCTGCGGAATATTGCTCCTCAGAAAAAGATAAACAAACATATCCGTCTTGAACAATGAGCAGAAGCAAACGGACCAGCTAAACACTGAACATGCTTGAAACACTTTGCTCATGCCAAAGCACGTAAGCGAAACTTTTAGTTTTTGCAAATAATTATTATTTTACACTGAATTTAATATCATTACTTATTTCTTGTATCTTGATCGTGCGATCACATGTGTTAAATACACATTCATTAATTGGGTTGTAAAATACAAACTTCTTTCAATAAACGTCAGCCACACGATGTGGATTTTTAAGGCCGTACTAAAGACAATTTTGTGGTAATTTTTGGATAATAGATGGCAGCACCGTTTGCCATGGCAACCGAGGGCCATGTTGCCAGATCTCCGCGAAATCAAGGTAGATACATACAGGTTGGTCGATTAGGGTACTCCTTGATGGGATATGACGTCACGTTGGTTAGCAGATTTTATTGAAAATCTAAGTAGATGCGGAGCAACGTAATTCATAATTGTAATCGTCCTCATAGCTCAAGAAATACTATGGGTGTGTGTGAAGGGGGCCAAAATCATGACACACACCTGAGCCTCCGATGTTTTAGTTATGACAATGATTTTATGACATACATTGTAGGACCGTAGTTTGTGAGGGAAGTGTGCTGGGCGCCGAAAAGTCGGGGGGGGGGGGCGTCGCAATAGGTGTCCCCACCCTCATATAGAACGTCTTTAATCCGCCACTGCATATGTCCACATGTATTTTGGTTATCCCTTCATACATCTCCTATTATCACCATCCACTTATGGAAGGAGAGCTTTTGTGTTAAAAAAAATTATATTTTTCAGAAATTTCACATTAGAAAATAAAGGTTATTGTACCCATGTGTATCTCAGCACATACACATGACTCTGGTATTTTCTTTTTACATGAGTAGTACTGTATAAATCAATCCTTTATTGGTATCAACTGATATTGACATGTTGGTTTATTGGTAAAATTGCCAATAAATTTGCGTAAACGCCGTTCCGGTCCATGAATACCTGGTACCTTCCTGTTCCATCTCATCAGATTTGCTTGAATTTTATAAGAGAATCTAATTTTTCAGAATCTTAGAATACCAAGCTTGAAATGCCATTGCTGAGGTATGCCTAAGGTCCAATGAATCCTTAACAACCCAAATTAATGTCACCCATCGTGCATCGCACCATGCCATTAGGCATATAGAGTACACATTCTCTATCTTGGCCATAGTGATGACTCTGTGGTTTTGTACTTATGGGGAACCAGGTTTAATTCGGTTGAAATTAACTTCTCTTTGAATAAAGTAAACCTAACCAAACTTATCCATAGTAGAGGATATGTGATCAACACCACGCTCCAGTTGTATTTTCTCTCAATTGAAGGGGAATTCAAAATCAGTATTTTACTTCTGAATTACTCCTTTCGTTATTTTGTGTATTGTTTTGATGTAATATTTTCTATTGTGTTGAACAAACCTACCACAATCTATATTCCAACATTTTAACCAATATTTTTTTCCTTGTGTTTATATGTTTGTCACATTTCATAAAATTTACACGTCTTTGTATTTTTTTCAGCTAGCAGAATTCCGCACACTTACCTCAAGCCATGGGGGATTATTGGTAAGAAATTTTAGACCTGTTCAGCCATTAAATGGCCGAACTATCTTCAGTGTAATAGTAAAAGAAGATGCAACTACCAAGTCTGCAGAAAGTAAAGTTGTAAACAAAACCTTAACAGATGTGCCAGTGTATTATCAGAACAATCCAACTAAGGTTCCAGGGTTGAATGTTAAATCTAAGAAGGCTGAAATACCTACAAAAGGATTTCGATCTGACTTGAAAAAGACAGGAAAGGAAGAGGATGTGTGGAAACTAAGGAAAATCACAATTATGTTAAGACCCATGCCAGGTAGAGGAGCCAAAGAGTCCAAGCATGATCCTACCGCAAAGGCAGAAGGAGTGACAAAGCCTAAGAGAATCTTCTTGAACCCATACGAATCCTCACAGATCGAGTTTGTTATCCCTAAAGTTGCAGACATGCCTTCGCAACTCTCTATTCGCCATTCTAATATGGCGGTGAAAGCTAGTGTCTCGGACATGAATGATATGGCATTCCTTCAAGATTTGATTGAACAGGACACTTCTCCAAAGGACAAAGAACTAACTCAAGTTTATCGTCCAGATTTTTCACCAACCTCTGAAGTCTCGCTAGGGAATAAAGACTCGGAAACACCTTCACCGGAGTGCAAAGTTTCATCTAAAAGAAACATGCATGTGGCAGATCAACATGAAAAAGTGCAAGTTAGGGATGTAACCCATGCAGGAAGTGGCATAAATTCAGTGACATCTCTAACAAAGAAGTATCCACGTGAGTTAAGCCAAGAAATACTGAAACAGTGCTCGATTAAGGCTCCTGTGTATGTTACACATGTGAAAGCACCTCATTCAATATTTCCCAACATAAATAAGGGACATATGCAGAAAGAGGACTTCTTTCAATCAGAAGCTGAACAATTTTACCTCAATACTCACATAAATGAAGCAAGAGCTCAAATAAAGGAGGAAATTTCGGAAACAAAATCACCAGAGGCGCAGAAATTAATACATCAAGATGTTAATATATCCCACAGCGAAAGTGGTATAGGAGATCCATCCCTTGAATCTCCAGTCGAGAAATATGAATCGTCTTACCCTAAGCTGTCTTCAACTTCTGGTACGAAGGCCTCATCTCAGAGCACTTCACCAGAGTGGAATAAAGGAGACTCACATCCACATCACGAAGCAACCACATACAAAGACTCGCCATCGAATCAGCAAGCAGATGATAGTGTCCTATCTAAAGTAAGGTCATCAAAAATGACAAATAGTAGACCAGGGAGTCAGAAAATAGAAAAACGTTCTTACAACCAAATTACCAGACAACAATACAATGATGGTTCTCCTAACAAACAAGAACAACAACAAAGAGAGGTGCTATCTCATAAATCAACCCGTATGCCAGAAAATGTTTCAGCTGAGACCGCTAAGAAAGCAGAATCATTTGATGTTACTGATGAACAAGTAGAGAGCATAGATTTATCTGAGAGAGAGGTGGACGCAGGTATATTCCAAATGGATATGTTGATCAATGGAAGAAAATTGAATGAAGGTTTCCAATCTTCTGCAATAGAAACCCAGCTGTATGACAAGTTTCGTAAACCATATGATGAAAACAATGAAGATCCAGCTTACAATGTAGATCTAGTAATAAACAACACAAAGTCTTCCAACAAATACCAAAGAAAGACTCACAGGTCAGGAGAACATTCGCAATTATCAAGTGACAGTCATCTGGCAACTGCAACTCGAATGTCTGAGAACAATTCTGGCTCTCAGAGTCAAGAAAGGCGGGAAGAGGAACCAAAAATTGTGAGTACCACAGATTCATTCAATTCACATGTCTCCTATGAACCCGAAAATGAATATCAACATGTTAAAAGGAAGCACCGCAAACCCAAAGAAGAACCTGTTTGCGAAACAGAAATACGCACCAAATTTAGGGATAAACATGGAATAGATCTGACTATAAAGAGCACCAAAACTGTAAGCGCAATAGACAAACATATAGATTCCACTGGAGAAAATGAAGTTCAGTTAGATCCGGAACCTTCCAAACAACCTGTCTTGGAGTATCAGGACAAAGTTAATCCTGGTGTGCAAGCTACAGACATTCCAAATAGACATTCTGGCAAATCTAGAAAAAGTATAGAGAGTACTAGAGAGGTAAAAGTGAAAGCAGTGCGTACACCTAAATCAGCACATTACAAACACGAATATACAACGCCACCTGAATCACAAGAAACTAGTGCAAGGGACAAGCAAAAATTTGGAGATGAAATTGAGAGTGTAGAAACTTCACAGGTTAACAATGCCAAAAAACCACCGTTAGGACTTAGACCTGAATATATTGCCAATGTTGCTTCAAAACATACAAAGGGAGTGCCTAATCCTGACTTTATTAACATTTCCAAAGGGAGAGAAGCTATTATGAACAGCAAGCAACAACCATTACAAAATAGAGACTTGCCTAAGAAGGATTATAGAGTTCCAGAAACAAGTAAACCTGTTCGCATTCCTTCCGACATATCTGCTGATGATTCCTTCGTAGTTATCAAACCAGAAAGCTCAGATACATCTGATAGGGAAGTCAAACCTGTTCAATACAAAAAGAAGAAATCAAGCAGGAATGAGCCTTCACTGATCGCATGCATCAATGCCACACAATTGCAACTCTCTGATGAGGATCGTGGTCATCACCGTAAGAAGAAGCCATCCTCGGAATTATACATTCATGGTATATAGAGTTAAATTTGCTGATGCCTCGGTTCTTGTATGAGTCAAATACATTTCATCTCTGAAACTATTTGTCAGTATTAATTTACAAGCTTGAATTTAAAACAGCTATTGTCTGTTGTTCATAATACATACATATGTGACATTCCATATGAAAGTGCCCTTGAACCTCAATTTTTAAAATTAAATGCAATGCTGTAAGTTTATTCTATCTTGTGAGTGAACAATTTAAAACTGTTATTTGCATAAAAAATCAGGTATTATACATAATTAAGGTAGAAGGTATTTTACATATTGTTCGTTTATTTCAACTTTTTGATTTTCTTGTTTTATATTGTGTTCCACCGGTGACACCAAAATACAACTAATTTCTCCTTTAACTGTTACATATTCCCCTAAACTCCACTAGAATATGGAAAGGTCAATTTCCTTCTCGCTTTGTCTTAAATAATTTATTTTTCATCATTTGACAATTCTTAGAAATTAAAATAAATTTCTTATTAAGTGAAGAGGCAGTGTTTCGTCTATCCCACCAGTGGCAAAAAATTGTTCACTTATAGCTGCAATGTTAAGTTACATATTTCATTGTACAGAAACTAAGAAAAACGTTGCTTGACTATCAGTAGAATAGTTACTTAAATATGAAAAATGTAGTTCGCGTGTCCCATCCGTAACAATGGATGGGACATATATATGTATGCATCTGTGGGGGTGAGGGTATATGTATGTACTGTACGTATGTTTTTGAACAAATTCCAACACATAATTTAGCAAAAGCCAGAAGGTGCTAAGCTTCATGCGTTGCAATGTAAGTGTTCGTAGGTTAAAACCTGAGTTAAGGTATTGATGGCTTTTTATGGTTATTTTCTAATTTGTTAGATACATTTTCATTCTTCCTCGCATTGCAATTAACCTAAAATGTCATAAAAAGCAATCTTCAAAATATAAAATGCAAATGAGGCACTCGTAGAATGAAAGGGGGTGGATCATTATATCTACAGAAACCAGAAACTGAAGCATGGAGAAAAGGATTTTGATGATCATATTGCTATTTTAATTTTGGTTTGCAAGTTATTTTCATTTTATAATTGATGCTTACTTTAAAATTTATATAGAGGAATAATTGTGAGGACTACACTCATACACACACTAAAAATAGATACATACACATGCGTATGGAACTAAAGCCCAAGGATGAAAATTATGCAGAAATTACACCGGAGGAAGCGTTAGGAATATTTTCAGAAAGCCAATATGCATACCTTTTTAAGGAGCATTATTTTGAATATTCAAAAATTACATATGGATGTAAGTCTATATGAAATCGTATCAATAGTTCATTCCAAACTAAGATCTTATGAATATATGAGCAAGAATTGATGTATGTAGTGACAGATATGTATGAATGAACTTCGCCACCAATTTGAAAAACTCTTACATCACAGGTTAGTACTTGTTATGCAATATAAATTTTATTGTCTGCATGACTGTATGAATTATCAGTATGTGAAAAAATAAAATTAAAATGAGGCCCTGAGTCCAAGGTCCTTCTGGGAGGTAGGCCGCCTCCCGATCTCTTTAATGCACGCTTTGAGCTAGTAATATTAGTCACCTAAAGTTATTTTCGTCGTCCTGAATTTTCAGTAGCCCAATGCTTCAAAACCCCAATGACCCTATCTTTCACAAACTTCCTCCTTTCAGCGACCATGGGAATTGCTTTCTGTTCTCCTCTCACTACCTCCTTGTCATGTGTGTAGTGTGTCAAAAATGCCTCAGTGTTCGTATTATAACTACAAATGGGCAAATAATTTATCGATGTCTAAAACAATTAAACAAAACCTTGTGAGGTTGTCTCTCACAGTAACCCTTTAGGGTTCTCGGGGAAAAAAGTGCGGAAGCGAAAAGTGGGGAAAATTGGGGACAACTGCCCCCCTCGTCCCCCCAATTGCCGCCACTGATGGTACCGCTGTCACTGTCTAATTAAGGGGCCCAGGGTTCGATCTCCAGTAGAAGCAAATTGGACACTGGTTCAGATCCAGTCCAAGAAGAAACAAAAACATCTTCTGGTCTATTTTGTAATGCAACTTTCTTTTTACTTCAACTGCCTTTACACATGCTATCGAGGTATTCACCTGAATCTGATGTTTCTACCTAGGTAAAACTTTGGATCGTGTCTCATTATAGATCTGTGACACCTATGACTGTATATTACATTCCATTCCTTCATGTTTTAATTATACGAAAGCAAATCCCAAGAAAAACACATTTTAGTGCATTACGTAACCGGCTGGATAAATTATATTTGAAAAATAACAACTACAAGACTGTTATATCAAAATTCAGTCACCTAGGTATTGTAGTTATTGGGCTATTGAGTTTGTATTTATGTCCACTTTATGCACAGAATAGTTATGATTATGACGAGATGTGTCTGGACTGGACCTACAATTTAAAGTGGGATCCAAACCATCGAGCGCGGAACGGAACCCCTTGGTTACAACCACCACGAGCATTACGTCATCGGTATTGCAGTGATTATTATGATGGCTTCTTATTAATTAAAACGAATATAAAAAAATATTTTGCTTACCACATGATATGTTATAAGGTATGCCCAAATGAAAAGGAGACTACGGTTATATCTAAAGAATATCATATTACAGAATATTTGCATTACATAATATGTGAAGTACAGTTAATGTGTAACATGATACCTACACATAATTGCCATTGATATTGATGCACTGATCCCAGTGCGTAGATGGCTTCAGTGTAGAAACTCCTGGGTTGCTTACGGATCCAGTTTTTCATGGTGTTCTGCACGTCCTTGTCACAGGTGAACCGTTGACCTTTCAGTGATTGTTTTAAGGGGCCGAAGATATGGGAGTCACATGGGATAATATCGGGGCTGTACGGAGGATGTGTGAGGACTTCCCATTGAAATGTTCTCAGCAGGTCGAGGGTCCTCTTGGCCACATGTGGCCTAGCGTTGTCCTGGAGAAGCACTATCCCCTTCGAGAGCTTACTTCTGCGCTTGTTTTTGATGGCATGTTTAAGCCTCAACAACATGTTGCAGTAGCGTTCAGAGTGCACTGTTTCACCCCGTTCCAGCCAGTTGATCTGGCTGATCTCTGCGCTGATCTGGAGGAATCCATAATGCACCCGTCTACGCAAAACAACTCTCGCCAACTGAGGAAACGGCAGGCGAAGCCGTTCGCTACACCTGCAAACTGGGACAGACACCGCACCATCTCTCGGCAAACATATTTACCTTCTTCGATTATATACAATGCCGCTACAGCAAAGGTCTCCTTTTCATTTGGGCATACCTTATATTTGAAGATGACAGGTATACATAAAAATTGTGAGAAAAGAATACATAAAGTTACCCATGTCTTTCCCAGTATTCTAATACAAATAATAAGGTCGAAAACGCGAAGGAAAGTTTTTTATTTGTTTTTATTCATTATTTTAATCATACCCATGCCCAGCGCCTGAAGAGAAAAATGTTCGCTTGGAGGAAGTTTAGTTGATCCTTGGGTGTTAGCTGAGGGAATACTCCTATTGTTCAACACAGTAACGATGGGACAACTTTTGGGATGCTTTGCGAATATTTTGCTACCCCCTGTGTCTTAATTCCATTAGGATAAACTGGCTAATATTGCACTAAAAAGATTACGAAATATTTCATTGAACGTTGTGATAGTCAAATAGATCTTGAGGGTATTGTGTTTTGAAATATGTCACTGCTTTATTTAATCAGGTTTAGTATTTTTGGTACTTTAGTATTATACGGGCTACCTCATTTCAGACCGTCTGTTTTCTGGGGTTAGGTCATTGAACGCCTTTTTCGTTTCTTTACCTAACCTAACCTCAGAAAACAGACGGTCTGAAATGAGATAGTCCGTATAATACTAAAGTACCGTATGTCTTAAAAAAAATATATACCTGTAAACGTGTGTGTGCTACTTTTGCTGTACCTAGTTACAGTGTTATATGTTAGTACGATGTGTAACCAAAGCTCGGAGAGAAAAAAAACTCACGCTCAAGTGAGTGTGTGAGAGCACAGAAAAATGTATTCTCTAGTGATCGATTTGTTCTTTTAAGTCCAATTTATGCACAATAAGGCTAATCGGCACTGGACCTACAGTTTAAAGTGGGACCCAAACCACTTGTGCCTCCACCGGGTATCGAACCCGAAACCCCTTGATTACAACGCGACGACGCTACCATTGCGCCATCGTGGAGGCCTATTCTATGGTGAGAGTGAGCATGTATAAAGATATCAAACTGCAAAAAATGATAGTGGAATAAGTATTACGAAACGCGATAATCAAATTCTCAATCAAAAGTTAAATGTAAAGTATTGTGTCGTATAATAATCAAAATATAGTTCATTTTTTGTCCACTTAATAAAATGTAATGTACCCTGGTATATACGTTTGTGTTTTCAGAGCTAGTTAATTGTAATTACAATTTTTGAAAGGTTTTTCTCAACTGTCCCAACTACTGAAAAGAAAACCATAACCCTTCCCCCCCCCCCTCGCAAACAGAAAAAGTTGGCATTTATGCTTTGCTTAGCTTCCCCCCCCCCCAATATTGGAAGAAATCGGTACCTACATAAGCGTACGCACGGGAGGGGGCAATTACCACCCCCCCCCTAATCATGGACATCCGCAGATTTTTAGAAGGTAGGGGCAAGCAAGGTATTTATCCAGGTGGGTGAACGAGGCATATTACTCCCATAATAGTGTTGCCCATTCAAATAAACACTCACTGAGTTTGAAGTTACCATGTTCCTGCATCCCAATTGCAATAGTAGATGTAAGTTATTGTGACTGAAATATGTGTGAAATATAGAGGAGACCGGGGTTGGATGTGACGGGGGCTGGTTGTGACAAGCGCTGTTCCGTGGAAACTATTGGTGATGTTTGTTTGTTGTTGAGAGTGGTGGTTTATTAGCACGTGCATTTCTTATCTATTGTTTGCTAGTTGTGTGCTTGTCCCCAGAGAAGAGTTAGATGGGTGTTTTCTTTTTGTGGGGTTTTAACCTAATTTCTGTGGTAAATATTATTTCTTCTCTACAGTTTTAAATATGGTCTCAAACAGCAGTAATATATCCTGAGAATTCAATTATTTATAGTCAGTATGTGAGAGGTTTTGATTCAAATAAGTTTAAACTTGAAGTTGAGATTGAAGGGTTAGAAGTGAAACAGTATAGTACAGGGCTAGCATAAATGATTCATTCGTTTTGAAAAGGCAATATTTTCAAAAGTATTACACGTACACACATGAAAGATATATATAAAAAGAAACACAAACTCACCAAGTTTGTATTGTGTATTCCAGGTGGCAGCACGAGATCATTATCTTACCAAAGGTGAATGTTTTCTGTGCAGTGTCACAAACAAAGATGTATGGGCCGTTTTTCTTCGCTGAGCAAACTGTGACCGGTAAATGTTACCTCAGTGCTGACTTCAGGGATTTTGTCTTCCAACAAGACGGGGCAAACCCTCATTGGAACATTCCAGTTCGTAACTACCTGAACGATGAACTGGATTGGGCGTATTTGTGAGGATGACCTAGCTTTGTTCCCCTGGCTTCCCAGATCTCCTGATTTAACGCCCTGCGACTACTTCCTGTGGGGGTACGTTAAGGACCTTGTTTACGTACCCCCACTACAGCAATCCTTAGTCGAGCTCAAAGAACGCATCAGTGCTGCAGTGCAGACCATTGACAGGACTATGCTACAAAATGTATGGAATGAGCTCGAGTATCGTCTGGACGTGTGTCGTGTAACCAAAGGGGCACATATCGAACATTTGTAGAGAGTGTATAAACTTGGTGAGTTTGTGGTTCTTTTCATATATTTTTCCTGTGTGTACGTGTAATACTTTTGAAAATATAGCCTTTTCAAAACGAATGAATCATTTCTGCTAGCCCTGTATATGAGGCTATACTGAACGCAACGCCAAGTGGCGGCTGACCTTGACGGATATTTCTGGCCCTTTCTGTCCCCCAATCGTCTTCGGGGGTGTCTGGCTTGATGGGCGTCAACAAACTCAGTTGCGAAGTAAAACAATGTTGCCAAGCGTACTTCTGTTTTTGCCAGTTGCCTACATATTTGCGTGTTTGCTTGCAAAACTCCCTCGTGTAGGACCACGTGTGCAGTTAAAAGTACCATTAAAACCCCGCTGATTTCTGGTGCTGGCAATATGGTTACCCGAGAACACTCTCTCTCTCTTTACGGTACGTTTGGCAACATGTGGTGGAGCCAACGCTCATTTGTTTCGTCGCGCGAATAACGTTCGGTATCTTGTGACGCGAAAATGTCCGCCTTCAGTGCCACGTCCCAGAGAGGGTGACACCAGTCCGGCTTAGGCCAGGGTAAAACATGAGATTCTCAGGGCAACTAAAACTGATTGATACCTTATTATAGAAGGAATAAAATAACAAAGGAAACAACTTGTTTAACCTACTAGGGAAGGTACAATGCACCGTATATTCTTGATTTTCATATTACATTAAAGTTATATACAGGATTGTATTTAAAGCTGTCTCTATGTTTCTTGGTCACATATATATATCTCTATTAAACATATTTCATCTACTGGAAGGCTTCTTCTTCTTCTTTCTGGATACGTGATGGACTTCTTCCATTTTTCTAACAAGCTTCTTCTTCCGTTTGCTAATAGGCTCCCTCTTCTTCTTTATAGATATGTTAAAGACGTCCTCCTCTTCTATCAAATAATCGGCTGATTCATCTATTGGTTAAGAGGCTTTTTCTTCTATCAATTGGTTAATATACTTTTTCCTCTATTAATTGGTTAATAGACTTCTTCTTCTATTAATTTGGTTAATAGGCTTCTTCTTCTACTAGTCGATAGTCTCCTTCTTCTACTAATCAATATACTTATTCTTCGATTCGTTAGTAGACTTCTTCTTCTATTATTCAATATACTTCTATAAACTTTTTCTTTTATTGATCAATACACTTATTCTTCTATAAATTCTTCTTCTATTATTTAATACTCTTCTTCTTCTATTTGTTAATAGGCTTCTTCTATTAATTAATAGAATTCTTCTTATACTTCTTCAATATATTTATTCTCATATTGATTACTACACTTCTTTTTCTATTAGTTGATAGACGAAATTTTCTAGTGGTTAATAGACTTCTTCTTCTACTAATCGATACTCTTCTTCTTCTACTGATTAATATACTTATTCTTCTATAAACTTCTTCTTCTATTATTTAATATACTTCTTCTTCTATCGATGAAATCATATGCCTTTCGTATATTTATTTTTTGTAGTAAATATATATCTTATTTACCAAGGCACCTATATCCAAATTCCTTCATTTATTAAACATTGCATTGATTCCCGTATCTTCCCTGCTATGTTTCCCTTCTCTCTTGGCATTGGTCAAGAATACAATAATAATTCGAATCAATATTTTGCTGCACGATGGCTTGATACAAGCAGAGAAATGGGGTAAATCGAGGGGGCGCCGCCTGTCCCACCTTGATCCGGGTCAGCAATAGATGCACCGCAACGGAAGTGCTTGGGGGCCGCCACTGAGTTGGCGCCACACCGGGGAGAACAACCAAAAGAGTCTAGTGGGAAAACACTTCCCACTAAGACGGTAGAGAACACAAAATTGTAATCGCTTTTTAACTTCATTAAATCTTTATATACAATCAAATATGCTGAACGTGTCGATCATTTCTCTATCTCGCCTTTATCCATCTACATCTCAGTTCATAAATTTATGTAAGCACAATTAATTTCAGTTTACTAAATACTTTCATTCAATTCGCATGCGCATTGTTACTATAATCTGCGATCCTAATATTTCTTCCGCGTGCTGCCATCTATGATTCCTTATTTCAATCATTTGCCATAAGGTTTACATGTGCGGGCACGTAACATCAGCTGATCGCTGATTCGCTGTAACCCAGCCGCCAGTTGGAGTTGCGTTCAGTATAGTTGTGACAAAAGTAAGGGGTTGGTTGTGACAGCTGTCAAATTACAGATATTTATGTGAAAACGGAAAAGTACTGAAAATGAGCAAAGTTCAGATAATGATGATGACTGTTTTTGACTTGTGTGTACGAAACCATTTTCCAATTCTAAATCTCGAGAGAAGTAAGTCCCAGTGCCTTTAGTGTAAACAGTGGGTACGTGATGCTTGTTCTGAGGGAAGACCTGTTTGTATCCGTCAAAATTGTGACTCGGATGATGATACATACACGGCACAAAATCTTCCGGTAAATAATGAGCAATCGTGCCGATCGCGGACCACTCAATTTTACTTATTTTGCAATTTCTACAGGTGACCCCCAAATTTTATCTTCAAATTCGTGATTAGGAAGGAAGCCTCAATTAGTGAGTATGCGAAATATTACAAAAATCTGGGAGGGGTCCTGTATTGTAAATTCGCTCCTTCATTAATTGTGGAAGCACCGAGCAGAAAGATATGGTAAGTAAATGTGTATATTTTATATTCTGTTTTGCGTGCTCATGAGGGTTTTTTTGTAGTCGCTTTACTTGGCGTAGGGATATTTGGTCAGTTGTAGGGAGATTTTGACTACGTCTGTAAGGACATTGCCGGAAAATGGTTAGCAACACTGTCGGCTACCAGACGTAGTGAGTCTACGCTCATGTTTACTTCAGTTTGCGTTTATCAGTATGCGGTTGTTTATACTGTGTTATTGAGTTCGTGTGCTATTCAGTGCTAGTGCTTTATTGTGTGTTAATTGTTATTCATTCATTAGTTATTCCGCTAAACAAATATAGTCTTGAACAAAGAGTTTTCATGTACGATAATTACGTGAAAACGAACACTTGCAGAAAAGTGGTCAGGCAATTAGCAGAGACAGGATCTCTTGAACCTAAGAAACGTGTTGTATTGCTGTTGAAGGAGGTCATTTTCAACAGCTCTTATAACACAGTAGGTTAGTGATAATCATTATTATTACTTTTAAATATCATTTTACGCTTTCGGTTTGCTTTATGCGCCGGGATGCTGTCTTCCCTTTCTGTCAACTGAAGATAAAGTAGCGATGTCTAATCTAAGATTAGATGTCAGAAATATTTGTATTTGGGAGGACACCTTTTCCATCCTTGCGACAAGGTACGTGCTTATTTCAATTGTAATTGTAACTAATTGTGAAAAGTGGAAACATTACAAAACAAGCTGTTTCTGTTACGGACTTCCTGTAACGCAATATGCCGGGAACTGTTGCATGAAGGGGCCGTCGAGTGGCCGACGCTCTGGCGGTAAACGACTGAAATAACCTCCCTGTATATAGTAATGAAACAAATGGTTTAACGAGGTACGAGGGATGTCACTTAGGAATGTAGCAATAAAACAATGTTCAATTGGGTTTTACAGGTTGTGGATAGCCCTCCTTGACTCGATGAAGAGGTAAGGAACGGAGGCGAAACCACGAATTTCTTGTCTGGGGGTGGGGGGGCAAGTAAATAGATAAACGTACCTATAATAATAATAATAATAATAATAGCAACATTAATAATGGCATTATTATTATACATAACTACTAGTGGTAGTAGTATCGAAGACGTTATTATCCTCATAAATTATGCAAAAAGGGGGTAGAAGCATTTGTTTGGAACAAACTATTTGATTTTTTTTAAACACCGTCAATTTCACATTAGCTAATACGTAATAGAAAACAAGCACACAAACTGTATTTTTGAATGGCAGAAAATGAACGATAAATGCGTTCCGAAGATAATTCATTTTGTACATATAACATGTATAATTTTCATGTACAATATATGTTTTACACACATGCAACATGGAACGACATAAAATAAGAAAATACATATGCAACATGCTAACACTAAATTTTGTAGATCTTCAAAGTTTATTCAATACATATATACAACACATATTATTGAAATACATTACATTACAGAAAAGAAACACATTGCGAGCGAAGCGAGCTAGAAAATATTCAGATCCAATTTTTTCAATTGAAAACAATATTGATTTAATAGGGCGCAAATAATTTCACTGGACGCAATGGCATTCTCTCTCTCCAAACATTTCTTCATTTAGATCATTCGGCGCACATAGCCGACTCCCGCCACCGACTAGCTACGACTATGAACTTGACGAAAATATGAAAATCAGGCATTGGAGCGAAGCCAGCAAGAAAATTTTACGAAATGTATTTTTATTTCCATAGAATTTGAAATCGAGGGGGGTAATTGCTCCTCTGTGCACCCCATGCAGGTGCCCTTGGCCGTCAACGTTTACCCCCTCCCTAGAATTGACTTCCGTCGAAGGTTCGGGGGGGCGCAATCCCCCCCCCCTGTGGTTGCGCCACTGGCAAGGAAGGCGGAAGAGCAAAGCACTCTCACCTAATCGGGCAGCAGCCCCTTCTGGCGTCTCGGACTCTGGTGACGACCACGGCGCGAGCGAGGCAATCACCACGGATACCTGGCTATTGGCACCTGAGCGATGGAGCGCGTCGCCCGCGCGACCACGATTACGTTTGAACACTCCTGATGTTTCCCAAAAGTCCGGGGTACTTGACCGACTCGCTACGTGATGTGTTTCTTATGAGCATGCAAGCCACCGTGTCACTACTTCCCTCTTTCGATCAGGAAGAGCGACCTGGTAGTTGCAAGCTGTATTCTGCCTAGCCAGAGGAATTTTGTTATTGTCGCTGCCTTGATTGGGTCAGTGTGCTCGAGTTAACTTGTTTTTTGCTTTTAGCTTTCGACGTTCGTTCACCTTCCCATGATGCACTGGTACGTATGTGTGCAGGCACGTATCCAAGGGGGGCTTAGGGGGATCAACCCCCCTCCCCGAATTTTTTTGTTTACACTAGATAAAAACAGGTTTTTTGTTTCTTGTGGTGTGAAATAAAATAATGTGACAATAATTGAAGGCGAGAAATAATTATCGAGGCAAGATGGAGAATGTTCTGTAACCCTGTTATTGATAATGGCATGTATCCAAGGTGGCGTACAGCCCCACCCCGCAAGGAAATATTACAGTTTACACTAGATAAAATTAGGTTCTTGTCTTTTTGAATAATGTGACGATAATTTCAGGAGGGAAGTAATTGTCGAGGCAAGACTGAGAATGTTCTACAACCCTGTTATTGTTAATAGCACATATCCAAGGTGGGGCTCAGGGGACTCGAGCCCCTCCCCCCCCCCCCCCCGAAATTTTTCAGTTTACACTAGATAAAATTAGGTTTTTGTCTTCTTGAATAATGTGATAATAATTTAAGGAGAGAAATAATTATCAAGGCAAGATGGAGAATGTTCTATAACCCTGTTGTTGATAATATTGCACGTATACTTTTCTTGCGCAGCGAACTTGAGCATTATGTAACGACTTGTCAGCATTTGGAAGCTGATAGTGCCACAAGTAGGACGATTCGTTGTAATTTTTAATCTCTGGAAAGCGCGAGAGGGAACGTTCTTGAATAAGAGAAGAAGTCGAACTACTGGCAATATTAACGAATCGTTTTACCTGCGGAATATTCTAAAATACGCGGATTCAATTTCCCGGTTGATCTCTACAACAGCATCGGTTAATGATATTTCAAGGGTCGCTACGGTGTGAAACGTTGCTGTTGATTGGCTCATTCCAAACGACATGTATCGCGTGTCCCTTCGATCTGAAATCTTCCTAAGTCCTGAAGATCCAAGTCACAAGCATGGGAAATTAGGGCTTTGTAAAGGTTAGGTGCGAAGGCAGGCGACAGCACCCTAAAGGATAATATCCAAACCTGCAGGAAGAACGCATCTTATTTCAGTCCAGTTATCCAATACGAAATGATAAAAACTTCTGGTGAGTTATTTAAGACAAAAATTGTCCGAGATAAAGAGTGGCGTTCCCAGAATTTTTGGAAGGGAGAGGCGTTATGCATACTATTTTTGGTGGTCAGTCCTCATTTTGCCATCTTTTCCCGTCTTTCTTTATTTCTTTAAGGAATACAGGGTCAAATGGGGTTATAACCCCACCAACCCTCCCTTGGGCAAGCCACTGGAGATAAGTGAGTAAACATTTGATCATATTGGGAGAAGAAACATTAGATGTGTTGAGAACGGAAGGGTTTTCACTGTGCATTATTTTTTTCGCGATCCAGCTGTATTCGAAAAGACTACCTTTTGTTTCTTGCCGACATATGACAAGACTGCGAATTCTGTGACGAACAATTTTGAACACTTGCGAGTGCTGAGGCCTGAATATGAACAATTTAGTGGGTTTCGGCTTTGATAAGAGCTGCAAGACATGGAAGGACACCTCAGTGGTGTTCAGGCTCGAATCAGAGAGAAATATTCGAGAACTGTCTGCATCCAGTTCGCAGACCACAGTTTGAATCTCGCGTTGTCGAGTGGATTGTCCATCCCGTGCATGTGTAACAGCTTCGTAAAAACACTCAAAGACACCATAGATGTGTTGATGCCTGATGAGAAGAAATGCACAAACACACATACTGAGATGGTTCCGGCACACAATGTTATTGCATAGAAACAGAGGAGTCGAGTGGTAAAAATTGTTCCGATTTCACGTTCTGATTAAAATGGCAGCCTTAAACAGTTGACTAAGATTAAGGAGACAGTTGCGCCTCACTTTTCGCCATCCACACAGCCTCTTAATGCTAAGCCTTGTATACCAAGAGAAAGTAAACTTTCCTTGTACCCCGCCCCCCTGGTTTTGGAACCCAATCATCACAACTGGCCTTAAACATACAATTGTGAAATTGTAAGGTTCTATCTATACCCCTTTAAAATATGGTGTTCAGCCCCCTCCCCCCGAAAGGAATTCCTGGATACGTGCCTCTGTGTGTGTGTGTGTGTCGCAGAGGGATATTTTGGCATTGTTAGAGAAATGTGATGTGTAAAGATTTGGGTGATATCATTGAATAAATATTTCATATTTAGGGGCTGATGAGATGAAATGGTTTTCCAAATGGAAGAAACTTCTCACAGAGGTAAGCATTAAATTTATTTATTTTTTGTCAATAAATCTGATATTTGTCTGAATTTTCCAGAACTAAAGCAATGTGAAAATCAGTGGCGGAGCGTGACCTTTCCAACAGTGTAAGCCTAGCATGACGAAGGCTATTTCCCATTGTGCTTATTTTTGGGCTGACATGGTTAGTGATTTATCCACACACATCAACCCCCCCCCCCAATTTTTTCAGAACACTTCCCTGGAATTTTTCACCAAATTAAAAATTCTGGATATCTGATAATTAAGGCCGTGTCCGGATTGGCAAGCGCTCCGTCCCGTTCCCTCCCGTTGCTCTCGCGTACCGTCGAAGTCACGTCCAAGTCGTCCGAATCTACATGTCCCCTTGTAGTACGGTTGTCACTTTTCCCGCCAGGTGTCAGCCCGAACTTCACCCATCGCGCTCTGGGGCGCAGGCGCATCGCACGGAAGCAGAAGGCAGACGCCAAACAAACATGACAATGATTTCCACCTATTTACTACTCATATTAAAAATGTAACACTCTATTTCATCATTTACAATTTTTCTACATTCAGTATTATCGATAAAATGTTAAAGTATAACTGAGTTTTACATCCTCTAATCAGTAAATGTTGTCTGTACAAAGTGTAAGTTAGAATATGGCTGCCAAGCGCAACGTCACAGCGAGTTCAAGCGTGCATCTGTCGTGCCTCTCTGCTCTCCCCTCCGACTCCACGTCTGCCGCGAATTCGGACAACGGACGTTGGCTGAGTCCCCGGATGGAACGGTGCTCTAGGTGACATCTGCTGCCGATTCGGACGCGGCCCATGTCAGTGTTATTCCTATCACAATGAGTAACGTATCTAAAAAATATGCAAAGTTAGATAAAATGAATAATAATAAGAATAAACAAACGAAAACAGAAGGAAACAGAAAAGTGCTGAATACTTTTTACAACCGCATAACCAAGTATCAGCTCCGTACCATGAATCGCAAAATCGGCGCACTTTATTTTTCGTTTCTGTTACTATGTGTTCTAGAGAAGGAAGGGGTGGGCCTACCTATATCCACAAGTTCCTTCTTGGCAGCAAAGTCCTTGCTGGACAACGGCGTCTTCAACAAGTTCTCCACCCCACCGCACAATCACACTCAATTTATTACATAATGCACTTCACTACTGTATCACCCACAGCACAGGGACGACAGTCCGCTTTTCAATAGATGGAATTCGCAAAAGCAATACCTCGAGACTTTAACAAACACACAACAAGAAGGGAAAAACAAGAAGAAACCAGATCTAAAATCGGTCACTGCTCAAAGCAGTGATCTTTCGGACTGTGAGGGGAATATCCCTTTCGGATATAAAACATTCCCTCTCTTGCCTTAAAATTCCTTATATTTAGTAAAAAAAAAATACAATATAAAATATAAAAGAAATGCTCACAAATTGTAGGGATATATCCAGAAATTTCTATCAAAGGACATGTAAGTGCTTCCTTAGGATAGTGTAAAAGCAAATCTAGCACCTAAAAGATCATAAAAAGGCTTTTCGTACGTTGTTCGAAGAGTGTTTGAATCACGGACTATGTAATTAATAATATTTGGTTCACATTTGACATGAAATTTGTAAAATTGGTTCAATCTTCAGTTTTCATTAACATTTATTTCTTTATTTACTTATTTATTTCACTTTTTAGTTCAATTATTACCAGCTGAGTTCATACATAAACGGAAAACAGAGATCTTAATATGTCTAATGTTTATGCTCTCCTACAAGCGAAAAACAGAAACAACAAGAATTTAACACATCAATGTGTATCTAGTTTTCCCGTATCCCGCTCATTTCTAGGTTTCTCCTTTTTGCCCTTCCTGTTAGTTTTTTGCTTCAGAATTCCCTGTTCCTGGAAAAAAAACTCCTTGAAGCACCACCGGCTCAAATTTCCTTTGCCGTCAACCATTCATACCTGACAACGTTGGAGCCCCTCCTCTTGCAGGACCTGTGTCTCGCTGGCGCGTATTCAGTGAAGCCAACCCAAGCATAATGGTGCTAAATCTCGCACAAGTTTAAAAAGTAGTTTGTAAGTTGGAGATATAAATAAAACAACAGGGCCGCTTTTCGTTGTGGTTGTATTTTCTCAAACATTTCACATAACGTCGAACCCATGCCGTTGGTTGAACCATTCGAATTTATATTTGTTTTTGTTATAAATTAATATTTATAATATGAAAATCCGAGAACAATTTAGTAGTATATAGCATAATTTCGGAGTTTAAACGACACCATGGATGTCCAGAAGGGGCAAGGGGAGGAGACACTTCCTGAAAAATGAATGTCAACCATTTTCACACATATAATTTCATTTCAGTCACATCAAATTGTTAATTATTGTAAGGGCGTTGCAGAAAAATGTTAACTTCAAATTGAATTAGTATATTTTGAGAAGTTTACCCCAACCCCTGAAAAAAATACTTTGCTTAATCCTCCCTGGTGGAAAGAAATACTGCAGACGTCCATGAACAACACTTTTTCTAAACATGAGGTTTGCAACGCTGCTGTAAGCCTCTGCCCGTAGGTTTACACACCTAGGGTATCGACGCGCTCTTCTCCCTATATTCCTTGCTGCTCTTCTTCCAGATACGGTGGGCGACGGTAGGCACTGCTCCTTCGCGGTCAGAAATTTGTAAGGCAACATTCAGACGGCTTACAACTTTCCCCAAGCAAAAGGCGGGAGTTCTCATGTGCCATCTGGTGCTGAAGTGTTGCAATCTAACAAACAGGATCTCGAAGACTGGTATCGGGCCGAGATGAACTTTGAAGTTTCTACGAATTTTGCCATATAATTACATACATTTTACTAGAACTAATAAAGTGTAAGCCCGGCTTACACGGCTTACATGGACGCTCCGCGCCTGGTGAAAATCTTAAGCACAGAAGAAAGTGAAAACGCATGTAAAAATAACACTGAATTGCAGTAAAGAAAATAAAACATCGAAACGTCCCTACCTACCTATACCAGTGGCGTCTCCTGGCCCTGAACTTCAGGCGTTGGCAAAGAAGGAATGTTAACCCCTCCACCTCTCATTTCTGTGAACCAATATTACAAATTTTCTCCGTACCTTTTTGGTGTAATTTTATAAATATTTAGAAAAACATTAAATTACATAAATTATTTTAAATGAAGTAAATACTTCATTTAAAGTATTAATATATTTGAAGGGTAAGGAGAAAATTAATATACTATGTTCAATACTTCGACATACAATCAATTTTTAAAGCACGAGTTTGCAACCAGAGGGGTTGGTGGAACTCCTACCTATCACCCCTAAAAAAACACCGTGGACATAAGAATGACCCGTTCATTGAAAAATCGCTAAAATGCACATTTCCGGTTTTTCTCCTTACCCTTCATTTATCCTTCCAAAAAGTAAAATTTGAAAAATCAACTGCTCATTACTTAGTTACTTGAATTCCAGTCTATTCTTCTTTCTTTAGAGAGAAATGCGCTGATCACCGCCTCATAAAATTTCGATTTATCCCCTTCTCGCAGCTTAGAAAGTAATTCTTTCTGGATGGAGATAAGACTTAAATTCCTCATCCGGTTCTGAGTTTGAGTAGATCGGCAGAATGTGTGGATCCTCTTCAGTGATGTGAACGATCTCTCGACAGATGACGTCGTGGAAGGAATTGTTGCGATCAACATTGCTAATTTATATATTTCTGTAAACTCACCCACTAGATTCGTGTCCAGTAGATAATTTACAATCTCAATTCGTGTTTTCTCTGATCTTTCAGTGAAAGCATACCAAACATAAAGTTCATTCTTCTGCAGTTTGGTTAAATTAAACACACTGCCATAAATTTCCTGCAATTTATGTACGAGATGGCGAGGAAAGTTTTCTCTTTTATTCAAGTAGCCCCGTTTTGTGGGATTTAGTAAATAAAAATATTGCAATTTTTCAAATGATGCGAATCTAATTGTTATCTGGTTGCTGATATTATCATTGATTTCAAAGTAAAGCCTCTGGCAGCGGTCTTTCTGTGATTCGTTGTCCAGTCGCCTCCTTTTCATTTCAACAACCTCTTCCTCTTCTACTGCACCAGTTATAGAATTCCATAGTGTTTCGAAATTCTCACTTTCCTTTTTCAGCTGTTGTTGAAATTCAGTTATTTTATTACTGAAGTACAAAATATCAACATTTTTAGACTGCAATATACTGAATAATACGTCTGGAAAGGCAAGCAAGTTGGATAAAGCCTTTTTTAAAAATATATTTTCGAAATCCTTCAGGAAGCTATAAAATCCTCTTGGAGTCATTGCAGTCAAATGATCGAAGTCTCCACTTTCATTAACATTCTCAAAAAACATAAGCAGTACTTCTCTGTTGTCATTGACTGTCCACACTAGCCTAGAGGTAAAATTTCATCTGGTAGGAGCTAATGACGGGAGCTTTCTGGACATGAAAGCAGAAAGTTCGTGAAACCTCTTTGGAGAATGAGGTTTAAGTGATTTAAGACCGCAAAAGAACACCTTAAGCTCTCTGTTACATTCTAACGATTGTTGCAACACCAAGTTCATGACATGAACATAACAATACATAAAAAAAAGCTTTCGGATAATTTTCCAAAACTTTACTTTGAAGGCCATTCAAATGACCACTCATTACAGAAAATCCATCGTATGTCTGGGCAATTAATTTATCCCCACACTTATATTTATCCATTATTTCAGTCACGTGACTAAAAAGAGCTCCTGCAGTTTCATCGGCGCTCATGTCATGAAATCCAAGAAATCTTTCAATGACTTTTTTTTTTGTGAGGCAGAAATAAAACGTAACACTGTTGACACCTGAGATTTTTTGCTAATGTCTGATGTTTCATCGACCATGATAGCCACAAAGTCTGTGTTTTGAATTTCATTGTAGATTTCATCTCTCAGAACATCCGAAACTGAATTTATTAAATAATTTTGAATGCCTGCCGAAGTACCGCGAAAAACTGTAGAATTTAATAAATGTTCTTTTAATGAGGGATCGAACTCGGCACTTACAATAAGGAATTCCATGTAATTGCCCTTATTTAGAGAGGCTGCATTTTCCCCATGGCCTCGGAATGGCAGTTCTTGCTTTGCTAAATAGCAGACGGAGTTAATCAACCTCTTTAATATTTCCCTGTTCTCTTTTACTTTTTCATTGTGTAGCTCTATTTCAGCTTTTCGTTGAGTATCCAAAAGAACGTCAATTCTAGTAGGGGTGGCAAAAAAACTACTAAATTTAAAGAAACTATAAAGATGCAATTTAGACTCGCTGTGTTTTCTCACTTCAGTATTGAGATGATTCAAATCCGCATACCCTTGATATTCCCAACACCTTTTTTAGTCTAGAATAATAAACATGTCCAACAGTAAATTTTATTCAACACATCACACCCGCAAAGCCAGTCTCAAATTTCATAGAGTTCTTTTCGAAAATGTCTCTCAAAACCTTTTCCAGCACCACTTTTTCCTTTAACACATGTTGACATCATGAGATTCGGACATGGTCGACCATTGTCAATCACTTGTTTCTTCTCTGAATACGAAAGCCAAGAAAATGAATTATTTAAATATTTTTGCACAACACTTTCACTATTCTCCATCTTAAAATAATCACATCACTTCACACCACACGTTTAAAAAATAATGCACAACAATCACGAGCAAAACAACGCAGAACGTGGGGTGAATGAAAGCCAAATCGTTGGGAACAAATACAATGCCTTGAGAAGCTAACCATGGTGGTGGGTGGCAGGGTGCGCATGCGCGGTCATCCTATGTTTTGGCAGTGGTAAGACGTTGTATTTCCTCTCCAACGCCCTGGCATTGCGGGACCGATCTGCCTGCCTGACAACCTTTGCGCGCTGCGCCGCGTTCGAAAACTACCGGGCTCTCGAGACTGACAATTAAAGAAAAACGCTCAAAATCATAATTTATAAAAGTACAAATACTTTTTCTTTATTTCTTTTTCCTTTGGCCGTTGACACACGACTTACACACCCAGAGAAATCGCCACTGACCTATACCTACCCTAGGAGGCTATGAGTCAGTAATTTGCAACGTAATAGTTAAACATTAATAATTTAGAGTTATTAGGAATCGCAATGAAACAACTCGACCAATAACTCTCCCAAAAAAACCTTCACCTAAAAGCACAAAAGGTGCTTTTGGTATATCCACGGCCTCAAGCACGCTTCCAAACAGAATTTTTTTTTTTTTCCCTCGTTCATCCGTTTAGAGGGTTATGTCCCTCTCTTCGGTATGTGCTATATACTTTTAATTATATAATAATAATAATAGATAGGCTAAGTGCACTTTTTCTATTTTTGGGATTATGAAATGAACTCTAACCTAGTCTTGAAATGACCTTGGATTTTCATTGCTATATTATATTACACCCTACTTTCATTCTTATGTTAGTAAGTAAATACCCTTTCTTGTAGTTTGATTATTAGTTGCAATATGAAGGGTATAAATGTGGTCGTAATTGTGGTGGATGATGAATGGTGTATAGTTCATAATCAGGATGTCTGGGCCCGATGGTCAGAGTATACAGAGTTAAAAGATGTTGTAATGGAGTATACAATCTGTACGGGTAACAGTCGTGTATTGCATCTTCACGGATTGTGTGAACCAACGGTGGGTGTTCTTTGTCCATCCTGTTATTTATATATTCTTTTCGCAATGCCTCTAGGTGAAGTGTTATATGTGGAAAACTTATTTGTGTGTATAAGAGTCGAGTTGGACTTGGTAGTTTGATTCTGTATGCCAGTCGACATGCATGTCTCTCTATAAGTTGTAGTCGTTCATAGAACGAGTCCCCTGCTGAGAGCCATGCTGTATGTCCATACGTAAGTACGGGCCGAAGAAAGGCCAGATAGGTATTTAGGAGGATGTTTGCTCGAAGTCCCCAATTCGTGCCGACAAGTCTCTTCATCAGCTGTAGTCTGTTTTTGGCTTTCTTTTTGATGTTCTGCAAGTGTGGTGTCCATGTTAGTTTTGTGTCAAATATGACACCAAGATATTTGACGCTGTTGGTAGGAATTATGCGTGTGCCACGGATCTTAAGATCTAACATACTTGGATTTCTTTGTACTCGTGAACGGCATCCAGTAGGAAGAAATATTATGGCTTGAGTTTTTGCGCTATTGATGGTGAGTCTCCAAGTGTCGCACCATCGTTGAAATACATTAATAGCTGGTTGCATAATGCGATTTATTGCTTGAATTGTAGAACCACAAGCCAGTAGAGCTGTATCATCAGCGTATTGGTATGTTGATACCTGAGAGAATGTTGGCATATCTGCGACATAAAGTAAGTAGAGCAATGGAGATAATACCGATCCTTGCGGTACTCCAGCGTTCAGGAAGATAGGGTGAGACAGATTGTTATTTATTGTTACATATGCCATTCGGTTGGTAAGAAAGTTGAAAATTAGTCGAATGTAACAGAAAGGAAGGCGAAACTTATGCAGTTTATATATGAGGCCGGTGTGCCACACTTTATCGAATGCTTTTTCAAGATCGAATAGTATTAAACAAGAGGGTTTAGATGTATTGTACTGGTTGTAGATTCGATTTGAGAGTCTTAGTAGGTTATCCAAGACGCTAAAGTGTGGTCTAAATCCGGCTTGGTGTATCGGGAGAAAATTATTTGACAATAAGTGAGAGTGTAATCGGCGGACTAAAATTTTTTCAAGGATTTTGCTGAGTGTTGATGTTAGTTGTATAGGTCTATAGCATTTTGGGTCAAACAGAAAACGTAATACAGTCTATATGTATAAGTAATTAAATAATATACATGCGGGAGTTGACGGATTGTGTAGATTTCTTCTTAAAGTTCTATTTAAATGTAAATAATTGAGCTAAGACAAATTCACATCATTATATTCTAAATATATTTCTATGCTTCGTGCCTTGATTCCAATTTCGTCGCATTTTTAAAGTACAAGAAAAGAAAAATTGTTTTCAGCGATGTTCGTGCCATCTAGTAGTGATCCAAATACTAAGCACGGACACCGCCAAGCTGGCAAAGCCAAATTTCTGCAGTTTGTGCTGCCAGCTATCCATGGATCAATATACTAGTATATCAGGCAGAACGCGCAGCGCCAGAAAATTTTGACTGGGTGGGCAGGATCCCTATATTGATAAAATAGGGTGGGCAAATAGTATCGTGAGTTTCACAAGGCCGGCCGGCTCTTAATAACCAGTTTATCTCTTCATTAATTTTATTCTGAATTATTGTATGTATAAACTACTTTTTTTTCATTTTATTTCAAAATACATTAATATTCTTTTTTTTTCTGTGAGAGGCTTCCTTCCGTATTATGTGACTGACTCGATTAGAAATTATGCTACATACCAAGGTATAAATTCCAAATAAATTGTTACAGTCTGCGTGTTCGAAACGAGGCTGCGAGCATATCATGTTGGCATTGGTTCGTTCGTCGATTTCATCATCTGTCGCAAGCCTCTCTTGGGATTATTCATATTGCATGACAGTTGAAACACGATGGAAACTTTTTTATAATTAGCCAGGGACGTCGTTAGGGGGGCACGGGGGGACACTGGCCCCCCGAAACGTTCACGTGGCCCCGGCAAACTGTTCTACATTTGCTGAAAATTTTACTTTCATGACAAATATTGCAAAATAGTTTTTCAGTATTTTTTTCTTTCAGTTAGAAACACTGTACTTAATTTGAGTGGCATGAACCCAAACCACATTTCTTTCTAGTTTTCCTGGTTCTAGCTATAGTGGATGTCAGTGTAGGAACCTCGAACTTCGTTGTTTCTCGAAATTTTGAGGGAGCTGTCTTTCCTCCCCTAGCAGTCGCAGGTCAACGACAGGCAGAGTTGGGCGTTGAGTGTTGCCGTTGCGTCCAAACAAAGTTTTGAGCTTGAGTAGATTGAAGAACGACCGCTTGTGCAGCGGTAAACCACATATATGCAAACAGTTACAACTGGTCCCGAATCAGAGCGCAATACACGCTAAATAAGTATAATGGTGGTAGGATGCCTCATATCTCCGGGTAAGGTAGTATTATTCGCACCAAATAACTATTCTACTATTGAAACAGTCTAAAACACGCAACGTGTTAAAAGTAATTATCTTCACAAACTGTACGATTTCTCGAGTCGCATATTTTTCTCGATATCGTGAAGACCGATTTTGAGAATCCTCCTTAACCTCCCGGATTGCGCAGTGATAGCATAGAGGAGTTAGGGAGTAGAGGATTACCCCACATTTAAACCTCGCTGCGCTTTGAAATTGCATTTCCATCGGTGGCCAGTAGATGACGCGGCCGTCTTCTTTTGCTGTTTCCAGCACAAATTGGGGGGAGAGCTCTTTCGGTGACAGTCACGTGGGTTTCAAACGTCCTTATTGGTCAGATCTCTTGTATCCCAGCAAGGTTGTTACCAATGGCAAGGGCTTTCTTTTTCGCTGGTTCCCTTCCAAGCACCGCTGTTTGGGGTGGGGTGAAGAGATGGGATGGGTGATCCGTTTCCGCCACCGCAAAGTTCTTCGGAATCTTTTACTCGAAAGTAAGGTTGCCTTTCCTATGCAATTAACAGATTCTTTGAGTGTTTATTTGAAGGCGAAATTGGGAATGTAAAATGTAGGCATTTTCAACTGGCGCCTGAATTTTCAAATTCAGTTCTCAAAAAACTTTTTTTTAAAAATATTTCAACTTCGCTTGTGGAAATTTTCATTACCACTTTTGAAATAACGAGTACAGTGTGTGGGCCTCCCCGATGGCTCAGTGGTAGCGTCGTCGCCTTGTAATCAAGGGGTTCCGGGTTCGATACTCGGTGGAGCTACAAGTGGTTCGGATCCCACTTTAAACTGTAGGTCTAGTCCCGATTGGCCTGAGCAAAAAGAAAAAAATAATAGCTCATAACTGAAGTACAAACGGGGGGTGGCGAATTCCATGCACCGGCGCAACAATCATTTCTTGACTGCAACAATCTTTACTCGGCCTTGCCGCACAAGAAATGAAAATGAACTGAATAGCGTGAAATTCAAATAATTTTTGTTTCACTTTGCTCGAAATAAAATCGTTTCTTTAAGATAGGGTGACCATTCGTCTCGTTTTGACCGGGAGAGTCCCGTTTCATAGGCGTGTCCCAGTTGTCCCGTCGATATTATACAAGAAACACTATTTGTCCCGTTTTTTAAAAGTCTAGGAATTAGCTTGAAAACCAAGTCTAAATTTGAGAGATTCTTAAAAAGAATGACTTTCTGTGTCTTGGCGGAAATTCAAATGTCAAATCCCGCGTTTTGTGTTAGATATTAATATGTGATGCAACTTTTTCGGGGAGCTTTATTAACGGTTAGTAAAGAATAAAGTTGTTCTCAAGAAGATTGGTCCTTCTGCAAAATACTTCTGGCATAGTAGTCATACCGAGATTATAAAAATTAATAGCTCTTGACAACGAGAGATCATATTTTACATAGATATTGTTCATGATGTATCATTTATGTGATCCATACTATAATAAATAATAAAAAAGGTAAAGTGCTCCCCTGTGCTTTGCACCACGCCATGAAGGCGTATCTCGGCCGAAGCTTGGAGTGATGTGATCAGCACCACGCCCCTGGCCGCATTTACCTCCCAGAGTTTCCTCCAGGTATCCACTTTATACAACACTGGGCGAGCCGGAGCCGCATAAACAGGTGGAAAAAGTCCCGGTTCTCTCAGCCGGGGATCGAACCCGGGCCTCTCGCATGGTAGTCAGACGCCATACCGACTTTTTTTATATATAAAATAAAGAAATTCCCCTATTCGGTGGTATCCCCCGTCATTCACACACATTTTCTCAACATTCGTACATATCAGTTTTTCTCTATATTCTCGGTTTTCTAATACTCCTATAGCTGGTATGCTTGGTCGAGGAGGATTGGATTGATTTGGTGTTTTAAGTCCACTTTATGCACAGTAAGGCTAATCGGGACTGGACCTACAGTTTAAAGTGGGATCCGAACCACTTGTGCCTCCACCGGGTATCGAAACCGGGACCCCTTGATTACAAGGCGACGACGCTACCACTGCGACATCGGGGAGGCCTCTTGGTCGAGGAGGGTCTTTGTGTAGATCAGCATGGAGACAATGAAGAAGTGGGGGATGCTTATGCAAATTATCCTAGCAGGAGGGGATGGTTAATGGAAATGTACATAACTGGGGGAAAAGCACCCCTCTGCACTCCTTCTCCACACCCACAACTCCAGCACTGATGATCTATTATTAATATAAAAAGGTCTTGTTTCATGAAATATATCGAAAAGAAATGCTATTGTTGAAATTATTATTAATAATGTCCACTATTATTAAAATTGAAATCCTTTTCGGAATTCAGTCTTTCCGATCGACTTTCATTGAGTGACGAATTTTCAGTGAATGAAGTCCCATCACCGCCCTATTACCCGTCTTTCAAGGCTGGAGTTCCGCCATATTTCCTTCTACTAGATTTCAATTGAACTTGTGATGCTGGGTTAACACTGGAAATCTAGAGGTCCAGTTCAACCCCCAAAACAGAAATGAGCACATTGTTGAATACATTAGTTACTATTAGTATTAGAAGGCTAATGTGAGGGGATTACTTTATATCATACATTTTAGTCCGATGAGAAGGTCCGGAAAAATGCAAATAGATACCTCAAAAATTTTTAGATCCAATTTGTGCAATTGAAAACAATATTGATTTATTAGTGCGCAATTAATTTCCCTGGACGCCATGGCATTCTCTCTTTTACAACTTTTTTTTAGATCATTCGTGCCCAATAGCTGGCTCCCGCCGCCCCTCTGAACTTGATGAAAAAAAGAATAGCAGATAATGCGAGCGAAACAAGCAAGAAAATTTTACAAAATGAATTTTTATTTGCATAAAATTTGAAATCGAAGGGGTAATTGCTCGCATTAGCCCCTGTCCCCCCTGTAGTTGAGTCACTGTATAATGCAGACATACAGGGTGCTCGGAAATTCCCCTTAGAAACTCCTAGGGCAAGTAGAGGGGACTGAGTAGACAATATTTGGAATAGGAACCCATGTCCGGAAACGTACCGTTTCCGTGCTACAACCATGACAATGTGTCGGATGTGCCTGTGTTGGTATGCAACCGGGTAGGCAGTATATGACGTCAGAAGATCACCTGATGACCTAAAGTGTAATCATTTATTACAACCATGTCAAATGAGGTGTTACGTAAGGTACAGAAGTGAATGACGTGTGACTCAGTCCATAATACAAACAAATTTATTTGGTAACAATGCCAAGGGAACAAAAAAGAAACTTACTATTCATTAATCAACACCTGTGTCGACAGTGGAACGCAACAATTTGTAGACGTCATTGTCTACATTGTCATGGTTGTAGCACAGAAACGGTACGTTTCCGGACCTGGGTTCCTATTCCAAATATTGTCTACTCAGTCCCCTCTACTAGCCCTAGGAGTTTGTAAGGGGAATTTCCGAGCACCCTGTATTTAAGCAATATATGTTTACTTTGGATACTTTAGGCTCACTGCCATTGTTAGTCAACCTTAATCTGCACAGTTGCTCGACTAACCTTGTGTTAATGCGAATACCACGCACCCTCCCCCCTTCCATCCAAACCGATTCTAAAGGCATAAGAGATAATGTTTTATTTCAACCCTATCGCCGCGATCACCCACAGGTAGGTACAAAACCTATACATAATAACCAAAACTAAAAATCAATAACAAGTCAATCAAACGATAGTTTAAAGTGGGATCCGAACCACTATGTGCCTCCACCAGGTATCGAACCCGGGACTCCTTGATTGCAAGGCGAAAACTTATTCACGGCGCAATCGAGAAGGCAGTTATAAATATCTGATACATAAAAAATATCAAATAAATTCCCTTATATGTATTAAATACTAATGTATTTTTACATGTTTAGTAATTTACTTTTATATTTAATAACATTATAAATATTAATCATATAGGCTCTTTCTTGTCAGTTGCTTGGTAGAAAATTTGAAAGTTTCATGCACATACATAATATATATGTATAGTTTGTGTATGTCTGTGTAGACCACAATCTTCTTCCCCCCCCCCCCAAAAAAAAAATCAATCTTCAATGATTTCGCGCCCTGGTAGGGTATGTAGCTGCCTGGCAAAGTCCTCATTCCGTAAATTCACGAACTGCATGAAATCAGAAAAAGACATATATTCCCCCCTCGTTTTGAGAAAACCTGTTTCACAACCCACCCCTGTCCTTTCTGTGGTGAAGGACACTCCAGTAGGACAATGAATCTCCCCCCCTATTTACTGCGAGCAGCAAAAGAAGACGGCCGCGCCATCTACTGGCCACCGATGGAAATGCAATTTCAAAGCGCAGCGAGGTTTAAATGTGGGGTAATCCTCTACTCCCTAACTCCTCTATGGTGATAGCGTTGTTGCCTTGTAATCGAGGGGTCCCGGGTTCGATACATGAGTGGAGATACACAGTGGTCCGGATCTTACTTTAAACTGTAGGTCCAGTCCCGATTAACATTACTGTGCATAAAGTGGACTAAAAACACCAACTCAACTCAACTCCTTAACAAACTTTTCGAAGAATCGAAAATTTAAACAAGAACAAGTAAATACATTTTTGTAATTTTGAAGTAAATTATTATTATTATTGTTATTATTTTGGGTATTTTTGGTTCGTATGAATCTGCCTCACACAGTAAGCTTATTTTGTTGAGTCAAGTACAATAAAAACCCTTGCAATAAGTCACTGGAAAGACATGTGAGGTTGCACATATATTTAAGTATCTATAAATATATAATAACCCGTGGTTCGACATCCCTGGAAGGGCCTTGGTCTATCTCCCGACTGCCGGTCCCTCCCACAATCCTACCTAAAATTTTAGAGGTGTGGAGATCTTTGACCAGTAATGGGGTGACGTGGGGTCAGCACGTCGAACCCCCAACCGTTATAGGGGATATCCATAAAGAATAATTATATTCTTGTGGTAAGGTGTCGTTGTCATTTAACAAACTTTATTGATTTATTCCATCAGCATTATTTAAAATGTAGTGCCATACTGAACTTACCAACTTAACAAAGGCACACTGATTGCTAAATGAGGCATTTTCCTTGTGTTGCAGAGCAGGTTCAGTTTTTGGAGTATTGCAATGTTTTACACAGTCCGTTCGAAGAATTTTGAGAATATTGATGTTTTGTCAAAGGGACCACCCCCCAAATAAATATCTGAGGATGTTTTACAGGTTTCATCGTATTTAAGAAGGTAATTTTTCCGGTGCAACTTTCCTCCGTACAACATGTATTTTGCCACTCAAGCTGAAGAGCCGATTAATAGGTGCAACGACCTTGGCAGAAAGAAACTCTGATTGGCACCATGTTGAAGTCCCGCAACCGACAGAACTCGAAGCGCTCGGATCCTACGGTGACATACACTTTGATTGAACACAAACGGATGCATTGGTAGGAAATACAGTGATTTTATGGACCGTCCCTTTCTGGGAAGTCGGGGAACTTTTGAAAACACACTTTCCCTTCATGCACACCAGGGGGCCTAAGCCAGATGCCAGGTCACCCCTTCCCACAAAATCTTCTCTTCATCTGGCTCTGGTTATCGGCAGCGCCGAAACGCACTGCAGGTAGAGTAGTCACAAGAAAAGCTTGCCACAAAAATCTGCGCGGACTTTCGCCAACATTCGGGTCAACTCGGTAGCTCCGCCCTTCGTCCGAACGAAGGTTGCGTAGACGGATGTTTGCAAGGCGACAGCCGATGTAGGGGTCTCGACCGACTGAATGTTAACACACAAATTGAAAACTGTAAGAGGCGCAGCGAATTTAGTACCTTATTACAATTATGAATAATAGTAATAATTTTAATAATAATACTTACATAATGTGTTCCTAGTCTGCATCTTCTTGAAGTGGATGAATCCAACTCATTTCATCTTCACTGCCATCATAATCCATGGTGCTATCATTAACGCTATCAGTGTCGCTGCCGTCTCCCAGGTTGATGACAATCCATTCGGATGCTTCATCCAATATGTGATTACTCACAATGTACTTGTTATCAATGCTGTTTACATGGCTACAGCGAACTGCCCAATCCTCTGCTCCAATTGACTCTATCTTTTCCATGAGCAATGTTCTTGCATCATCGAGGTTGAAAGTGACATTCTTTTGAGCTACATAATTTTTAATTTCAGCCCAAATCATTTCCACCGGGTTTAAGTCCGGATGATACGGAGGGAGGCGGAGGACAGTGTGGCCATAGAGCGTAGCGCTGATATTTAAATATTTAAACACAGAACGCCACGAGCCGCCACAATTCCACAATAACACTAACTCGCTCTTGCTGTGCGTGCACCGAGGAACGATACATACCGCTCGAGCCGATGTTGAAGACTGTGCCCTGCAACGAGCGTATTATCAAGCAGAGCAGCCCCGTGATGAGCATTGGGTCACACAGGCGAAATTGCGTTCTCTGCGCATCGGTGATTGTGGCAAGCTTTTCTTGAGACTACTCTAGCTAGAAAAAAAAAGTCGTTTTCACGTTCAGAAGACACAACGGCGCTTATGGAGAAACCGCACAGTGTTGCCAATACAGCGCTAGCTCATGACGCCGGGAAATGATGACCTTCCTTCACAATGAAGGTGTTACATATTTTGTATATATAATGATAATTATATGTAATTATTAATATTAATATTATACTGTGAACGTTACAGTTACCCTTTTTACTATGATCCATTGCGATCACTACACACGCGAGTGTAATGCACGAATATGACACTTCAGAAATCACTTAAAAAAGTAAAAATCACTGAGAGCTCACACAACTGAAAACACTTTTTCGGGAGAGGGAAAAAGTCTAAACAGACCAAAGCAGATCTCTCACTCAAGTAAGGGGAACCTGGCACATGGGTTAAATTCAAGTTGCAACCCAAACAAACAAATAAACAAATGAGTTATGGCCCACGTGAACTGATAAGACGTGAATGACTCAAGCAAGGCATGTCATATTTCTATCTTGAAGCCCCATATTTTGTCACGTGTTGGAAAGCCTTTCAAAGGTTAATATGGTGTCTATGAATTTATGTGTACGTTGGAAACTGAAAGGTGATCTTCATTTCAGCATTAATGTCGACAGTAATGTAAACGAAAACAACGTGTATTTGCGACAGTACTAATGTTGCTCACAACAGCAGCATTGGAAATAATTGTCAATTATTAAATTTAAGTAATTTCAATTCTATTATAACAAACTGCATGAAGTTCATATTTTTACTGAATGGAAATAAAATAACAACTCAAAAACTTGGTGGTGATCGCCGGAATGCTGCGGGGAGTCGGCTCAAGATGGCCAGACAACGTCTCCTTACTTCGCGCGCGGTTCGGGTTAAAAAGAAACTCCAAATGCATGGAAGTAATATTTCTGGGAACCTTTGAGTGGTTATAAAAAATAATTTCATTATTTTCTCCACAACTTTGTCGCTGGAAGTTTTTACTGCGAATTACAGAACAAAAAATGGCCAGCGACGACATTTTCTACTGCACGAATATAAAAAATCTCCACATACTTTATTTGAATATTTTTTAATGCGAATATGCTTTAAAGTATTGATAAATTCTGAGTACCACCATCACCTATGACAATTAAAAAACAGTGTCAATTTTTTTAATAATGAATGCTTCAATTTTACGGCATGTTTCAACGTTAGGAATGAAAATAATGTAAAAATTGTGTTTTCACGGAAAATTTGCGTTTTTAATTTATCTAAAATTATGTAAGCAAGTTACCAGTTTTTTGTGTTCACCATCGTATTCTCTACAAAATTTCCTGCAAAACTGCAGGTACCGATTTTACTTAAGCTAAATTTGGAAATCCAGAAATTTGACAACAGCGCTCTCGTATTTCCCATAAGAAAAGCATTGCCCATAAGAGCCCATTGTGTCTTCTGAACGTGAAAACGGCTCTAGGACTTTCTGGGTTCATTACTTTATGGTTCAGCATGGACATAGGCTTTTCAAATTGCAAGAGACAAAATTCTACTGTTTGTCCTTTTTCTGGCGGGAGATGAATGACAAAGATGTCGCGGTTCCTTCAGGTTCCCACACTCAACGATTGTGCTCATAACCTGCAATGAAAGGAAAGGCCATAATAAGCCTTCGTAATGGACTTTATATCCTTCCTTGGTAACTTTCCACTCATTTTCAAGAAACATCTGCTTCTTTTTGCCCTACTGTATTGATTGGTCGACAATTGATGACTGCCAGCTAGTTCGAAGAACAGTTTGATCCAAGAAGTGGTTTCATAGTTAGCTTCATTAAAAGTGAGATTCCGGTAGGATCACGGAGTGCTTGAGATCTCATTTGCATGCTTTGCGAGTGAAATTGGATTGATTTGGTTCATTTTACTTTGCTCTTCTGCCACATTTGGCTAATTGCGAAGATGGGGATGAGTGATGATATGATTAAATTGATCAATGGACACAACAAACACCCATGCTCAGTCCGGAATTCGAACCCGGCACACCTGGCATCGTAGCACGATGTGCTAATCACTCCGCCACGGGGGTAGGCGAAGTGAAATTTCGAGTGTGAAGCTGCCAGCTTGTTTTCGTCTCGAAAAAGTTGAAGTAGGATCGACTGATCAACCAAATGTCCAACACATTGACTTTCTAAATTGGTATCCGACTACCACACAGGAGACCGGGCTTGACTCCCAGGACGGTTGATCTCACATGCGATGAAGAATAAGTCACATTTCAATGAAGGAAGGAAACGAGGTATGTAGTCAAATTTATAAAGCAGTGTGCATGCTCTAGAAATAATACGTTTCAAAATTCTGCTAATTTTGTGATTTTTCTTCATTTAGCCTCCACCAGGGTTGTCAAAGGTCCATCTACCCATAAGTTCTACGGGTTTTATTGAGTTCCGTTGCAGGACCGGAACCTTTCTTCTCGCACAATTTAAATTCGGTCCTAGTAGTGTATTGTTCCATTTAAAAAAAAGGTTACTGGATCGTATTTAAATTGATCCGGAAAAAATCCTGCACCGAATTTTAATTGATCCAGGAAAAAAGGTTCTTGGACAGTGTTTAAATTCAGCCGCAAAACAAGGTTCCTGGACCGTATTTAAATTTTACCGAATAAAAGGGTTCCTGCACCGTATTTAAATTCATACGGAAAAAAGGTTCCTGGACCGAATTGAGGCCTAGAAGCCATTTACACTTGCTGATTTTCTCTCCCGGATGGGAAATGAATTTATTTACAATACCTGGACCATTAACAACCCTGGGATTGTTAAAGATTAGGGAACGCATACATTCTAATCCCATTATAGGACAGGAACCTATTCTCTCGCACAATCTAAATTCGTACCAAGTTGCGAATTGTTTCATTTCAATACGGAACTTTGACCCTATTTAAACTGATCCGGAAAAAAATGTTCGTTGACCGTATTTAAATTCTTCAGGAAATAAGGTTCCTGGACCGAAATTAAATTCATCTGGGAAGAATATTCCTGGGCCGAATTGAAAACTTTACAAATGAAAAGGTTCTTTACGGTCCAGAACCCATTTACGCTTGCTGATTTTCTCTCCTGGACCGGAATTGAATTTATTTAAAATTCTTGAACCTTTAACAACCCTGGCCTCCACCCGCAAATGCAGACGCTGTGGCTGCTGCTTAGGCGGAAAAGTTGACTAGACGTACAAATAAAATTTATCCAAAGTTATATAGCGAATAATAGTTACTTAAATAATAACATCATGAAATACGGAGAGCCAAATTACTTATCAAGCATTTTCTGTTATTTGCCTATCCTAGTGGGAGCGAAAATCTTTTGCCCTTGCTGGTGAACTCGGTTCCTGCAAATTCAAGACGGCATTTTCTAATTTACATTTCTATTTGGGCCGACAACTCCGTGTTGAATGTCCCGTGTTCGAATCCCGGCTTGAGAATGTGTCTTCTTTGTGATGGTCCTTTCATCAAGTTAATCTTAACTCATTCTCATCTTCACGATTAGCCAAAAAGTTTCAGAAAAGTGAAGTAAAATGAACCAAGTCAATCAATAATTTCTATTTCGTTATTTTACGCCGCTTTCTCCCTCTTGTGTTAAATGCGACGATGAGACTGAATGATGATCCGAAGGAATAGCGATGCGAGACATGATGCAACCACACCTGTCCAAGGTCCGAACCTTGGACCTCTGGTTTCGTAGTGCGTCATGCTCATGCTTCGGGAGTGGAATCCTTTGAATTAAAAACTATAAAAGTAGGGTGAAAGAAAACAACATTGTAGTGTGCAAAAAAGCCATGTTTAGGTCCTCTAAAGAAAAGTACAGTTATTCAGTACAATTAATTTTGAAGGACAAAGCCTCCGAAGTGTTTTTCCATTCGGTTACGCGTGGTTATCACATCGAGTCCCATCTAGCTTTGAGAGTGGAATTCGCTTACATATTGATTTCAAGTAGCTTCCCAATTGTCCTCACGATGTTAGGCCATCACAGAAATTTTGGAGTTCTTACCAGGGATCGAACCTTGAAAGACTAGATTTGATAATAATAATTTGAGCGCGCGGGAATTTTGTTGTTTCTATTGCCATCATATATTCAATTTTGCACGCGCAAAGAAGATTACTTTTAAGAAACTAGATGCGTGCATAAAATTTCATATATATCGTCATCATTCTCCAATGTGAACAGTACGACGCCACAAAAGACTCGTGCATGTCCCATAGAATAAAGGCCGCCGGACTCGATTCTGGTATAAGCAATATAGATGGGATGCCTATCTTGAACTCATTACACAAACATTTCATTTTCGCACCGTTGTCATACTTGTGCACCTGATTCTAGCACCTTTTTATATCTAAACTGACGGAAGAGGGTTTTCTCTACTTCTCAATTTTCTTCGAGCAAATTTACAAATCTAAGGAGTAAGGACTAATGACATTGTTCTTGGTGTCTCAAAAATCTAACATAAGAGAAAATACATGGAATTTTAAAGACTGTCTAGATGCCATACATACTGTACATATACTTATGTAGGCCTTTATGGTATATTAATAGTTTGTTAGTTTTTAATGGTTTGATAGAAAAAAAATCTTAAGTTTTTGGCCCCCCCGAACTGATCAACCTAGCTACGTCCCTGCTTAAACTCATCAATAACTTCATTTACATCAATAGACTAAGCTTCGTCCTGTTCCACAAATAGCAAGAGCAGGGCTTCCAATCTATCCTGCTTCTGAGTTGCTCTTAATTTAGTTTTAACTTAAGTAAGCTTGGAGAAAGCTCTCTCTCACACGTGCAGCTTGTGACAGGTATAGAAGACAGGCGCTGCAGTACAGAGTAAATATCTTCTTTCTCCAATGACATCAAAAAATCGAAAATCTATAGACACCAGTTTCATCAGCGATAATGCACACGTTTCAACCAAGAAATGACATTTTCAACTTCTTACAAACTGCCGCTTATTTTCTCTCTTATTGAAATATCTGTCTTTAATTCTCTTTGATAAAGCAGCCCATTAGGGTGTGCCTAGGCACACCCGGCACACCCCGTAGCTACGCCTATGCTTGTACTGCACTCACAACACATAAGTTTGAATATTACACTAAAAACTCACACAAACACAAGCAAACTGCAAGACGGACATAACCAGGATGGCGCTAGCTGCCTGACTATCAGTAGAACAAAACTCCACCGGTTGAATGAAGAGCAGGTCAAATGTATGTAGAGCCAGACACAAAATAATACTCGTGTTGTAATCAGTGTTGGAAATGACGAGTTACTTTTCTCGAGGATCGTTGGATCTAACCAGTTACTTTTTGTTTTTTGAATGTTTAAACAGTAGCCTAGTGCACAAAATTATGATGGTTTAAGAAAATGAAATAAAGCATATAATACATTCATTATCAAATGTTTTGCGCTTCGTAGTTTTACAAGCATAAGGCCTTACGTTCAATTTTGTTTTATCTATATTTTCTTATACTTAAACACACGAGGTTAATTATAATTTGCCGAACATTATTGTTAATTTATATGCTTGTAAAGTCTTTCTTCGTAACTTTGAATGTCTCTCGTGAACGATGTGTACAGCAGGAAGGAAATGCTAATATTGATTGATTGATTCTACTTATTTTACTTCGATTTTCTGCCACTTTTGGCTAATCGCGAAGATGAGGATGAGTGATAATTTGAGAAAATTGACGAAGGGACGCTCACAAAGAACAGCAATGCACATGCCGGGATCCGAACCTGTAACTTATAACGGTCAAATATTGAGTGACAAGTAATTAATCTAATTGCCCGTTAGTAGGAATTAATTGCAATTGGTAATATTAATATCCGTCGCGAATACAGGTGTCTAGCGAACTGTCTTAGCTTGCTCAACCACCGTTTTTCGCCCGAATTCGGATTTACATGCATTCTTATGGGAATATCAAGAAAAATGCAACTTCTAAACCAATGGACCGAATTGGATGAGATTTTCACCAGCGGAAGACCACATCATGAAAGTACTGATTCCAAGATTTGAGCCTAATCAGAACAGAAATACGGGAGTTATGATTTATTAAAGATTCATCGCTGAATTGAAAGGGAGAAGCTACCCTACTGAGATGTCCTTGCTTTTCGTGATGGAGGAAGAGTTAGCCTAATCTCTGCGCGAGGGGTTGTTACCAGGGGTTAAGGACCGGAGTGAGCATTGACCAGGATAGGAGGACAACGGTCAAAGCACCAGAAACAATAAACAAGCACCTGATCATAGAGGGTAGCGCGTCACTACGTTCAAATCTGGAATAAAAGGGATGATTTGGAATATCGAGACACAGTTTTGACACAGTTTGCCTACAATCGCCACCGGAGTGTGAGCTACGCGCGACCAAGCTGCGAGCCGCAATCAGACTCGTGGTCTGGATTTGTTTTTCCTCGAGTGAGTGTTTCAAAGCCATGGAGTAGAGCAGAATAAAACCAGGGGGTCCTCCCCTTCGCCGTCAACGCATCCGTGCACATACGTGTGGTTATGTGAGAATAACGCCAGACACGTCCACCTGTGTCAATCGTCCGAAACAACGTCCAAAGTAGTGAAAGTTAATAATATTTGATATCCATGTGAAACCGCGAATGGCTCATCGCGTATGTTCGTCTCATCGCCCAAGTCACGTATCTGTACTTACGAGTGACCGCGAAGAACTGATCTATTATTGCGCAAGTTGTCGTATGGAGTCGACAGTGTGCGTGTACCGTCCTGGACGTCCCTGCGAAGTGCACGAGTGAATCCAGGATCCGAGGATGCCAGATGGAGCCGCCGACTGATCCACTTTCGTCAACCCGGATAACCGCGAGGTGCAACAATGGAGCGTGGAGGCCTTCCAGAACTGTAGGACCACTTTCACTCAACCCAGGTCAGAGGGAATGCAGCGAAGGTAAGATCCAACCATGCGCGTGTGTGAGAAAGATGACGACTATCTACCGCGAATCTGCGTGAATCAAATCATTGCTTAACTTAAATCAGTGCTATGGCAACCCTAGACATCTGTTTTCCGGCGGAGTAATCAATGTTTAAGATGAGAGTTTAATGTTAACGGCAAACAATAGTTCATTGAATATAATTATACCTTCAGAAAAGATAAAAAGGGGGTTCGCACAAGGAACAATTATTCACTTTATACTTAAAATCCTAAACTATAAATTGTAAAAGGCAATGTAGCCAAGACATAGCAAGAGTATGGTCAAGGTAGTAATTAATCTAACCTTTGTATTTGTCATATTGTCGCAATATGCCATAGAATGAGAGAATGAATGTGAGATCGAGTGAAAGAGGGCAAGATGTAATGTGTATTTATCTGTGCTTTAATATATATGTATATTCAGAAACACCGTAGTATTATGTAACGTCATTTCAGGTATTTAAAATCAAATCCTCCTAGGTTTATTCTTGGTAACTCCGACTGTTAGGCACTTATCCTGACCGTATTATATTTCATGTAATGTTTAATTCGCCCAGCAGGTGAGGCGAGAGATTCTTCGTTGTTGCGTTGCTAAGCTCAGCTCAGTTGAGTTAATTGAGTTAATTAATTAGTTAGTTATTAAATTAGCAGCCCGTGACAAACTCCTGACGTCGATAACCACTCTGCCACGGGGGCCGGCATGCATATCAAATGAATTCCTTTAACGATTATTATTTAACTATTGACATATATTTCATGGCAGGGAGCCGCGGTGATCTATTATAGTCGGTAGGGTGCCTGACTGCCACGCGGGTGACCCAGGTTCGTTTCCCGGGGTGGGTGATCAAAGGTCGGATTTTTTTCGACCTTGTCCCCGCATAAATTGGCTCTGGGGCTCACCCAGCCTCAAATCAATGGGTACCTGGAGGATAAAGGCGGCCGGAGCGTGGTGCTGATTACATCAACTTCAAAATGGCCTAGATCGATAATGTGTTGGTTTCTACCCCCAAGAAACATAACATTTTTTAAAAAGATATATATTAAAAGAATATGCCAGTGGTCCATCTACACCATGACCATGCTGTACGGGAGAGATAGATTTTCGGAAAGGAGATCAACATATTAGTATTATACGCTATATTATCAACAGTGTAGACAGATACTCACAAACACGAACCGAAGTACAATTCATAATTTATTCATTTGCTTTATTTTACTTCGGTTTTGTGCCACTTTTAGCTACTTTGCGAAGATGGGGATGAGTGATGATTGATTGATGAATGGACACTCACAAACATCCATGCCCAGGCCGGGATTCGAACCCGGGACCCCTGGCGTCATAGCGCGATGTGCTAACCACTTCGGCACGGGGGGCGGCCCGTTCTTAAAAATATACAATGGACATTTCCACTTTGACATGAAAAACGTTTTAAATCCATTCATTTTACAGATAATGACACAAACATGAGACGTGCAAAATATCTCGGCGATATTTGTTTCGGTTCTCGAGAAACACGCCTTCAAACACCGCTGAAATTCACCTACTACGTCACGGATTTGAAAACGTCCTCTCCACAGACAGGAGGTCCTCTGACGTCATCACTTAGAAATGCGTGTTGGCGGGGCTTCTGCTCGTCCTGTCAACTTAGCATGAGTCGCGGAATCGACAGCAAATTCACTTGTTACTGTGTAAAACAAGCATCTTACAACTTCCAGTGCAAAAATCTATGCTCCATTTCTTGGAGATGAATTATGCCTTAGCAGTATAGTAGTATTTACCATAATTCAGCCACTCGATAGAGAGTTTTCCCATTAGGGTGACAAAGCAAATAGTGTTGCCCACGAGACGAGACTTTGGCCTGTCTCGTCTCGTGGAAATGCTGTGAAATGCTGTCTCGTCTCGAAAATATTCGTTTGTCAAAGGGACACATGATCAATCTCGTCTCGTCTCGAATTTTTAAAAGCCTGTCCCGTCTCGTCCCGTGGGCAACACTAAAAGCAAACCTTGTAACAGTCAATGGCTGAACACGTGAACAGCCTTGTTCATTGCGAATACAGCTGGCAGCCGACAAGAAGAGCGCTGACAGAAGAGGTGTGACGTACTGCCAGGCGACTCCACTCTTTCGCGTGATGGAGGTGCTCTTCCGCCAGAACCCTTCTCGTCAGCTTGACAATGACCCGCCAAGAAGAAAACAACACTTCCTTCTGCCCGACCACCCCCAAATTCTACAAATGAACCTGACCCTCCCTTTCCCTCTGTGCCCCGTCTCCCTTCATTCAGCGATCTTCTCGTCGGCTGCCGGCTGTACATAGGCAGGGGGTGCTATTCCGGCTTCCCGCGCTACGGCGGTACGTGAAGGTCTTCTGCTAGAGTGACGTCAAAAAGGGGATCCCTCAGCTGCGGGCCGCTTAATAACATGTAAAATCATATAAGTTTATCGTCTCATAGAGGCGATTATAACTCTTGGGAAGCAATGTTTATAACATGTAGTTCTTCTTCACTGCTTTCCCGTACCTTCTCAAGTTAACTGAGGTTGGCAAACGAACAAATTCATGCTGAATTCAGCAAAAAGGGAATCAATGTCTTTGGTTCTTTCTACACGCAGCAATAAAGTTGGTTGGTTGGTTGATTGATTGATTTGGTGTTTAAGTCCACTTTATGCACAATAAGGCTAATCGGGACTGGACATACAGGTTAAAGTGGAATCCGAACCACCATGTGCCTTCACCGGGTATCGACCCCGGGACCCCTTGATTACGAGACACAGCAATGAAGTTAAATGATTATTAGATGAGAGTCTCATCTTGAGACGAGCACAATAGAGAACACCCGAAAAATCGTAAAGTGAAACAATTTGAAATGCCTGTGTGTGTGCTGGAGGGGATGTGGGAGTAGAGTCTCGTGCGCATATTTTCATGCAAATAGTTTACTAACTTAATTAATTATAGCGTAGACATAAACATAACTGCAACAGGGTCGAGAGAGTAAGATTGAACGGAAAGGATTAAGTAAGTCCCTCTACATGTATATAACGGGTCTCCATGACAGCATAACGCTTTAGGAAGCCAGAGGCCCCAGTTTGAACCATAGTAAGGCATATAGCAATGTTTGTCTCATTCTCCACTCATTAGTTCATCATTCATCCTCATAGTAGCGATCAACCCAGTAGAAATTCGTCTTTAAATGAACGACACATACATACGTATTGATTTATTATTATTTCGTTTTTCTGCTACTTCTGGCTAATCGCGAAGATGAGGATGAATGGTGATAAGATGAGGCGGATGAAGGGACAACCATAAACATGTAAGGACAACACAATACGAGCCCCACCAAGGATTATAATGGCCACGAGTCCAGACGCCAGAGCCTCGCTAGTCACTAGTATGTAAAATGCAGTGGTATGAGTCCTGTTGAGTTGCATCCACGGGAAGCTCCAAAATGTCGGTGTTGTGTGCGTGTGAATAAAACTATTATTATTATGAAGTTACAGTTACGCAATAATAAACGTCTAAGCCGTATGAATGCAAATATTGCCATCAGTTTCAATAATACGAATGTCTATAACAGTATCCTTCTTATTTAATTTTTATTTAACACGTAGTGTTTTTTTTGATACGGAAGAAACATGCATCAAATTATGCCAATATATTGTACATATATTCAGGTAGTGTTCAGAGGCGAAGATATAGTACAAGCAATGCAAGCACTGCTTGCATTATTCGAATATAATTTAATGTACTTAATGTTTTAGCCTTATTTCGTTTCCATCGCACTCGATTTCGCGAAAAATTACGGCCGCAAACTCCCTCAGCAGCTCTGTAGCAAGCACCAGCCTCAATGCTTGCGGCTGCTCTGCGGGAAAATAACGCACCCGAAAGAGTCACATGGCGAAGCTTGAAATTCGAGTGGAACCCGTCCACAACGCTTACACCAAAAGCTCTGCTTGCTGAGCTTGCATTATTCCCGAAAATGGCCGAGCTCAACCGAAAGCAGAAGGATATATTGCCACCAAAACTACGAGTAAAGAATATTTGTCTTCATGAACACGTAAACAAGATCGCGAATGTAAAAATAATTCTTAGTCATAAAATAACTAAAATAAGTTATTATCATTGTTCTAAATTCCATATATATCATTTTATATTACAATTTATTTTAGATTTCGCGAATTTTAAAACGCGTAAAAAAATGGATATTGGGAGTTCGGGCGAGATGGTAAAGGGCGGGGGTTTGTGTTTCCAGGAAGTGAAATGTCTGCACCCCCGTGAAGAGTTTCCCCAGGGAGGGAGGGAAGATTCGACGGACCTTGGTCTGCACCCTGCGTCCAGCTCGGTCCAGCTCAAATTACGTCAAAAGTGTTGACCGCACCAGTGTTTGCAACTGCCAAATTATTTACACAGTAATTCAAGTGAGCTGTTTCACAAATTTTACAACCACATTCAATAAATTGACTGCTTTTGAATAAAACTTGGGGTGAAAATAAAGCTATCTAAAAAGAACTCTCTACTGATATTTACACAGCACAATTAAATCGTATACATTGTACACATTATGAACACAAGAACATGTTTTAAGTTTTATTATTATGACACAATTGGTGATCCCAGGATTTTTTGTAGTAGTCTCCTCATTTTGTCATATTTTCCTGCCTTTGACTTTCCTTTTCTTAGGAATACTGGGCCAAAGGAGGGCCAACCCTCCCCCGGCCCCGCCTCTGTATGACACTTTATTACTTAAATATTATGTATATACTCTTTCTGCTGTAATGATTCTGATTCCACCGCTTAATTTCTATCTCCATACTGATATATCTTTCCTTCCCATGAGGGATAAAATTAAGGAAATGGGTTGGTATCACTTTCGGTCGTTTCAGAGATTTCCAGTTGTGGAAAGAGCATGGGAGTGTCTTCACGTTTTGAGAACCTTGAGGCCCTAAGATTTGTTGAATTGTTCGATAGCGGGAAATTTCCTATAGTATATGCAAACGAGTTTGGAATTTATTGTGGTGAGTACATCGTCTATTCATGTGTTTCTTTGGTTTGAAATGAAATTTTTAAAGTTTGTGTTTAACTTTTTATTTTAATGTTTGACTCCGAATGCAATTTTTTTTTTCGAAAGTAAATGTGACGTTTGAGGATCATATGGTTTATTTTTAGAACCATCACTTTATTATGATATTTTGACAAATCCAGCGACCGGGCCAATGAGGCTATAAACCTTTAATCCCCCTCTTGGCGTGCCATTGTACTACATGTTTTGTTGTACTGAAACATTGCTTGCCTCCTTCGTAAGACTACGCTTCGCTACTGGTAGTGTTGTATTTTAAAAATTTCCAGCAGTAGAATTTTAGCAACTTCTTTGCAGGGGCGACTTATTGTTGACAAGAATTAATTGAAGTTACTGCTGCGTAACATAATAAGTACGAGTATATTGCAAAATCAAAGACAAAATGCAGTGGGTGGAGGATGTCTATGCAATTTATCCTAGTGGGGGAATTTTCTTTAAGAGGATATTCTTAACTAGAGAGATAGCATTCCAAAACCTTTCCCTCTTTGAGCACTGCTGCCTCTCCTGTGAAAAAATCTTGCGGTCGTCTTTGTCAAATTGCGTCATTACGAGGCAAATATTTTTGTCTTATTTTTGGGTTGCTTTCCTGTAACCTTTACCTAATTGGAAGGCGAGGATGAGTAATGAATAGATGAAATAGATGGACACCCGCAAAGCGACACAATGTCCAGGCGGGACTCGAGCCTTAAACCTTCGCTGGGTAGCGAGATCGTTACTGAACCAATTAACGTTCTCATCTATTTCTATTTTGAAGGCCTCCCGGATGGCGTAGTGGTGGCGTCATCGCCTTATAATCGAGGGATCCCGGGTTCGGTACCCGGTGGAGGCACGTAGTGGTTCGGATCCCACTTTAAACTGTAGGTACAATTAGCCTCCATGTACATAAACTGGACTTAAAACGCCAATTCAATCACTCTGTTTTATTATTTCACGTCGCTTTTTGACATATAGAGCAAACTAGGGCAATGAAATGAAAATGAAAGATGAAATAGATAAGACACACAATGATACACACCCATGCCTCAACCAAGGTTCGCTTCTGAGTTCATAGAGCGTTACGCTAGCGATTTCTCCAGGTAAGGGATATACAATAGACGATTTGACGTACACCGAGGGGGTTCATACCTGCAGTTGGGAACATTCAAATGGAAAGTAATTGCTTCCAGTTTCCGAAAGCGACATGGCTTTCATTGTTCGGTATAAGCCAACTTCGAGGCACAGATTTCTCCCAGATGTCAGAAAAATCTGCAGGTCCAGTAGTAGCGATCAGGTATTCGTTTACAGAAGTGCTTGTGCTGTTTGTCTTGAATATTAAAGTGAGTAATTTTAGGTCGTATTACGTGTATTCGGTGTCTGTACCATGAATAAGCGTGCCAAAGGTAAACATTCTTGTGCTGTTGCAGAGTGTACCAATTGGGGCTTTAAGGAATCTGGCACCACATCTATTTCTATTTTGAGGGCCTCCCCGATGGCGTAGTGGTGGCGTCATTGCCTTATAATCGAGGGATTCCGGTTCGGTACCCGGTGGAGGCACGTAGTGGTTCGGATATGGAAAAAGTTATTCAATTTGAGATTGTGTTTGCATCCTTCCATGGGTCAACTGTTTCCAAGCAACATAAAGTTATGGACACTCTAAAGACAGTACTTCAGTCAAAATTTCCTGAAGTTAACGAAAAGATTATTTCCCTGTATGTCAGAACAAGAACTTTTATTAGAATTCGACATTTGAATAAACTAATGAAACTCAAGTCCATGGAAGCAAGTGCAGCGAGAAAAAGACGACAGTGGGTAGCATCGTCTTCAAAATCATAAGTCTCCAGGAAGGGTAAGTTGTAATGAATTTTTATTCTTACTGATATTTATTTCCGCCTCGGCCTCCACCGTATAGTGATTAACAAATCACATTGCTAAACCAAGACAGAGGCCAGGCCTATTGTTCATGTATTTGTTATTTGACGTCGCTTTTTTACCACTTTTGGTTAATCGCGGCGATGAGTGTTGATCACATAAAATTGATGATAGGGCAGGCACAAAGAACATCAATGCCCACGACGCGACTCCAAGTCGGGAACTTCAGTGATGGGATTCAAAGTCGAACACGCGGTTGACCAGATTCGCCATCGAGCTGGCACGAGTTTCCTTGAATTTATTAAGGGGTTACGCTTTCCCACGACATTGCATTTTATCCATTTATTATTTATTTATTTATTTCTAAAAAACATATTTTGATGTTACGGTTTTTTAAACACACATCAGTTTAGGTAGAATATTTCTGCAATTTTACCATAGTGTAAACTTTAATGTAAGCGAAAGCGTGTTTGCATCACTAGTTAAAGATTTTCACATGTACAAAAAAAAAAAATCCAAAACCCATTTCCACCTCACTCAAGGATTATGTTAATTCAATTCAAATTGTACGCGGGTTCAGTGCCATGAATCTAACCTTTACTGAACAGAATGAGATTGGTTCATAGAATGTACCTATCGCCGAAAATCAATTTCCCGTTGTCGCTGTTCTATTTTCATTAGATACGAGGTCCAATTACCATTTTAATCCTTCGTTTTAAAAGTTATTCAAACACAAAAATAGTTATTGGGGGTCATTTCAAAGTTGTTGTTTTTACTTCATTACTGTCTTCATTTGATTTTTTTATTTTCTAAGAATTTCGGCGGGCTGCAGCCCCTTAAGCCCCACCCCCCCTACGTACACCAGTGCTTGCCACACTCATCTAGCCCATCAAATTTATCATTTCATCATTCATTTTTATTGTTGCGATTACCCTAAATACGTAGAAAAGCGACGTCATATAACAACAGCGACAGCGACATCCTATGTATACTAGATATCATGCTAGATATATAAATTATAATGAACAAATTATTAATAACAAACATCTGTGAAAATGTGAAGGTATGAAGGATAATAAGTATTGGTGTGGTAGCGAAATATTTAATACGTAAAATTGTATTTATTTACCCATACGCAACTTCAGATTTCAATGTAGCGGTGATATAAGAGGATAGTCGTGATTACTTTTTGTTTGATTTGTATAACGCCATTTATTGTAATTGCGTGCTGTAAACTTCTTCATATTATTGCCTAGGTCTTATTCTTTGCGTTTTGCTTATTATTCTGCTACAAATGGTTAATAGAACCAAGATATGGACAATTAAAAATGAAAATATTTCCCGTAAGCTTCCATTGCTACGCGAGCCACGCCCCTTGACAGATCCCCTTGGTCACGTCAGAGCTCGTTGCGGTTTCTGGCCAATGGGAGAGCTCCGTGTCTCGGAATGCTCTTCCTAAAATACTTCTATATTCCTTGGTACATAGGTTAGTTCTGACTGGCAAGAACTTAATGTTATAGGAATGCCTTTTCTGGAATTACAATTATTTTCGTCATAATATTTTCTTCACAAATTTTAAGATAATGCTTTTAGAACACACTGGTTTACACGCCAACCGTGGGCCAATCGTTCACCGTGGGCTACCCATCCGGAACTGGACGCTCGAATCAGACGGACAAACGAGCTCTCCCTAAGGAGTGACGTAGTAACATGGCGGCGGCGTGTTTTCAGCGCAACGCTAGCCTCGCAACTTTGGAAGTCTCGTTTCTGCCTTAAACTGGACGCAGAGAAACGCGAGAACTTGCAGGGGTCATTTTTCCAGGGTGTAGATTTTAAAATTGTAAAAAAAAATTGAGTGGAAATGTCCATTGAGAGGCTCGGGAGTAAAACTTGATAACCCACACTTCGTTCAAAATTGAGTGAACATTGGATGGATGCAGTTGCTGGGCAGTCTAAAGTAGTTGTACAAGAGTGAATGAAGGACATTCAGTAGTCGCTGACAGCCAGAAACACAGGAGTACATCTGGCTACCCCAGATGTTTTACTCCAGAGCATCACAATTATCAATAATTTGCTGAAAACTGACTTCTTACACATTTTGCCATATGTTGGTGCATCTCTCCCGTTGCGACGTAATCCAACTCTGGACCAGGCAGCCATGATGGCACTGTTGGTGCCAGCACCCTTATGACACAGAACACGATTAACTAACATTATTTTTACTTTGTATGAGACGCTGGTTCAAAAATATTGTCAGATAACATGCGTAATGGTAATACCATTCCATGTAAACAGTGGAGAAAAGAAAACAAAAAACCAACATAGAAGCTTGACTTAACATGACTTCAGATTTCAAAGTATCGAGTAAGCTCCGTACGAAAGTCTCAATGTTCTTGTTTCTCTTTCTCGTAACAACTGGCGCTTACCTTTCAAGTTGGCGTCTCGTGGCCTCAAATTTGGCCGGGGCTTATTTTTTAAAGAATTTAAAATATAATGACAATTCGCATGATTACAAAAGAAACAGGTATTGTTGTGAAACATACCTTTCTACGAACGTTGACTCCTGTTCTTCTGCTCAGCAAATTTTGTTATTACTTTTTGTTGAAGCCCTCTATGTTTGAAAGTATTCTATCTCTATTGTAAGCAAGTGCCAAGGCATTTGGTCTGTCTTGTCCCATTGCATTTCTTAAGCAGGTTTCAATACGCTTCAATGTGCTGAAACATCGTTCAGATTCAGCTGTTGCCACTGGAGTTATTAAAACTATGTTTGTCATTTTTACTGTTTATGAAAAGGTACCCTCTAAATAATTTTAAATAAAAAATGAATGCAATCTACTGATAGAGTTTATGTTTTTCAACTCTTCACTACAATAAAGAACACGAAGTTCCCTCTTTAGTTTTCCCTCTTCTATGAAGGGATGGATAATAAATATGGGAAGATGCCTCTGTTTAAAGATTGTTCTCTTTCATTATGTCCTCGTAGAGCAAGTTCATGTCGACCACAGAATTTTAAGCAATCGATAATTCTATTTAATATATGCCTATTTTTCCGGACAAATTCATTGTGTCTTGTAATTGACAGCCTATGTCGTTCATCAGTTTGTGTTCGAACATCAATCCTGCCAAACTCACTCAAACATAGCAAATGAAAGCCACCAAAACACTACAGAACAACACGCGAGATTGAATGCGACGCAACGGAAGTAGCCCCGAATCAGCACTCAAATCCATTGGACTCCCCTTCTCTCTCTGCTAGCATGTGACCTTCACTGTAGCGTAGGTAGGTGTAGTGTAGGCCACGCCTTCCTTTGCGACGTGCCCCGGAAAACGATAATTGACATCAATGCCGCTAGGAGCGCTGTCGTATCCATTGCAACAGACGATGAATTTACGTGGGTAAAAATCGCCTTTTAAAAGACTGTGTGATAGTTATGCGTTATGTTGATTGATAATTACGTGAATACGTCCGTTTTTCTTTAGGGGCTAAGCCCCGGAAGTCCCAAGGGACGAGACGCCACTGCTTTCAACGCAAAAATTTAGGTGTTATCATTCAGTCACACGGAGAGAAGGAGAAAGAATAAGAATTGTTGCTATTTCATATTGCTCAGTTTAAGCAGTGCGGTCTCCAAAGTAATTTCTTCCAAGTTTATCATTTTTAGTGTTAGTAGACTTATTAAAGTTATTAACAGCTACATGAACTGACTCACAATTCACAAAAGCAATGTCAACAATAAAATAAAATACAATAGCATGCTGTACTGTAGTCTTTATGTTTACTCTGTAATTCGTACGTACATGTTAATTTGTTATATTTAATTACAGGAAGAATACAAATTAATCAGTTTCATAAATCTCATCGAATAGGACAGCATATTTTTCTTTGGACGTAACGTCTATGGTACTGCAGTGAGCACAGATTAGAAGTAGGTTATAGGCAGTGAGCTTTCACATTGAATAGCCAATGAATGACCTTGGCGTTTACCGCGGAGAAATATTCTCTCCCCCCCCCCCCCCGGTAGAAAGATCGACCTTGAGGTTTGGTAAGTCTTGCGACAATTACGTAAAAATATCACGCTTCGCCACTGTCTGCCTTTGATATAAGAATATACAAACTGTATGTGTTAATGTTGTACATGACATAATGTTACACCACAACTGTATCCCCTGCTAGGTCCCAGAACTCGAGCAAATATTCCCCAGCTAACAATTTTCACTTTAAGCTCTAGATAATAGGACAGTTAAAATAATAATTACAAACTTCTGCTGTACGTAACATATCTTTATAAATATTGCAACATGTAGGCCTATATTTGAGTATTGGTTATCGAGCATAATAAACTTTCCGCAATTACTGTAAACATTTCAATCTCGCTTCTATTCTGCACCATACCTTCATATTCAGAAACATCTAGGCAATAATTAGTTTCAAATTAGTAAAGTGCAGTGAATCTTCTAATGAAGAATTTGGATAAAATGTAAAAATTGCTTTTAAATTTGAGCCCACCATGAGTGGGTTTAATTTATTTCATTATTTAAAAAAATAGGCTTGTTGTCTCATAAAATTAAAAGTATATGTCTTGTGATGGTTGAAACCAACAAAACAGGTTAGTAGTTAGTACTTGTTTTCATTCGAGAAATAAGATATATATATAGTTGTGTTTAGTGTTTTCAGGGCTCAAACCAACCCATGAAATTATCTACAGTCATGCCCACACTTGTATCATCTATACTCTTTGTTAATTTTCAACCAAATATATCCGTATCATATTCCACATTGTCTCTTGAAGACAGCACAAATATTATTATTATTATTAATTTCACGTATTTCTTAAAGAAATTGCAAGATTAATTGTTAGGACTTGGAATTAGAAAAATAAATTGGTGAGACCAAAAGTGGTTGTAGTCAAGGACGTATTTAGGGGGTCCGGATCCCCCCCCACCCCGAAAGACTTATCAAGTACTAAAATTAAATAATGAAAAATATATTCGTTTAGCCTTTGTTGTATAATTTCCTCTGAACTTATTGGAAGACAAGAAATGTATTGGGATCATATGGCTTTGAAGAATAGGAAGGACATATTTAGGGGGTCCGGACCCCCTCCTCCCCACCCGAAAGACTTATTAAGTATGAAAATTAAATAATGTAAATATACTTGTTTAGCATTTGTTGTATAATTTCCTCTGAACTTATTGGAAGACAAGGATTACATTGGGATCATACAGCTTTGAAGGACAGAAAGAATGTATTTATGGGGGGGGGGGGCAGGGGTTCAGACCACCAAAAGACTAGTACTATAATTAAGAAATGAAAATATTAGCATTTGTTGCATAATCGATGGTTATTAATTTCCTCTGAACTTTTTAGAAGGCAAGGATTATATTGGGATCATTCGGCTTTGAATGACATTACAAGGAAGATTTTTTGTGCACTACTACTCAAAATAATATGCATAAAATATTAATCAGAAACTTACTTTTTCCAACTACATGTAACATTACTTTTGTTTGTTATTAGATAAATATTCAATTATTCATCTATTTGACATTAATTTCATTGCCAGGGCACTTGTTTTTATATAAATTATTCAGATCTTAACTACAGGTAATAATATAATATTAATTTATGTATTGTAATTAGTATTAATTTGATTTCATTTAATTATTTTTATTTAAACATTATTATTATTTTTCCTTAGACACTTGGTTCGGCAGACCCTCCTGAAACATATTTCTAGATATGTGCCTGGTTCTAGTGTATTGCAGGATTATTATTTTACAGTGCAAAAAAAAAGAAATTCATACCCCTTTATTGAAATCTTAGACACCTCTTTGATGTAGGGATAAAAGGAAAAGCTTAGAAAATTTGGGTTGGTAGCACTGGTAGTAATTTTGTAGAATACTTTTTTAAGGTTTCTCTTCTTTTACTTCGAATACTGATTCTGAGCATCTGAAAATGATTTCAAGAATGTATTTGAAGTTTGTACTTGGATCTTTTCGACATGGCTGGAACCTCACCAGACAGTGACAATGCCAATTTAATGATGATGATAATTATAATAATTTCCAGTGTTCAGTCCTCAAGCAATGTGTATTTTTCCATGTGATATGGAAAGAAGTGCTTAAGTGGAAATTGTTTGGTGTGGGAAGTTTCTTTCAGCAATAGAGCTAGCTGGGGGAAGCTCTTATATTTTAATATGGGGACAACGGAACAGGTGGCAAGTTGTTTTGTATAAATTTCCCTAGTTCTGCATCCCCTTCCATTTCAAGCACTGATGGAGACTCACCACACATATTGTTGTTGTTGAAAACATTGATGTTACAAACAAGAAAAACTTTACAATTAAGAAAACTCTTATCCCAAATACAAAAATGGATGACAGAGGAAATAAATAATAAGCTAAATCTGTCTCTCTCTGTTCTTTATTTGTAGGTCCTCATGTCGTCAGAGGAAACACCTGAGAAATATACAACTGAGCCTAAAGGTCAGTATGATTGAAAATTTACTTTTTAAACCTGAGCTAGAGCTACTCTTTTTTAAATGTAACTTCTTACCTCACTGCAAAACTAAATACAACAAATTTACCGAGGCTTTTTATTGAGATGTTCAACGCTGAGAAAATCAAATTTTGTGAGCATTGGCTACTTCAGTAAAAACTGTTTCTTTCAACTCAGCATTTGACATGATTTGCTGTAGTAGTTGACGCATCTGCAAACTATTAGAACCAAATTGACGTTGAAGTTGTATGTAGGAGCATTACCTTTCAGATAAATGTGAGATTTGTACAGCATTAGCAAAAATTTTAGCAAGTTGAAGTTAGAAGGTGTCAGTTACTAGAGAATATATTGAAGTCTGTATTCACTTGACACTAGAGCTGATATTAGTGGTATTGATATTGGGAAATGTCAGTTGGATTTTATTTACCGATACTTTTCCGGCATTTTGATTGTTCCAGGGGTCTGCAAAATTGCGAGACACTTTTATTTTGTGGGGTCTAATTATCCTGGAAGTTATGCAAAATTCTAAATTTGCATTGATTTTTACAAAGATTATGTGAAAGAAAAACTGTATTTTCTGATTACATAACACATTCTCACATCTTGATGCAATTCTTGAATATTTTTAAGCAAACTGTGAAAAATTGATTCTAATAAATGAAGTAGAATGATCACCCACTAATAGTAATTAATATTTTGAACAACTTTTAATTAGTACAAATTTCAAGCATCAGTAATGATATTGGTGTGGGTATATGTTCAAAATGGTATCGGTTCAGCCCTACTTGATACCCATGCCATACTATGCCTATCTCATTGAGAAAATAAGATTTATATATTAACGTACATAATAAATTATAGTATGCTAAAAAATAGCATTTTCGAACCAGAATAAAACAAATAAAAGCAGGAGTGAAACCTTAAGAGATGAACTTACCTACATAACAAAATGCTTACAAGAAAATTCCACATCAGGTCAAAATCACTTAGCCTCTAGCACAAGCAATGTCCTGACCACTCATCATGGATGTTTTAATATATACACTGATTAGATTTAATGGCAGATGGATGCACTTATAAATCATTGCAATTATTAAGCAAATGTAGGCTCTCATGACATGATTGAACATTCCTCTTGAAAGTGTCAACTGCTTGTGCCTTTCTCTTACATAGAACAGTCTTCATTAACCAGTCATTCAAATACTACAAATCAGAACACAAACTTCATTTCATACTGACATTTAGAAAGACGCATTTCACCAACAGTACAAAAATTGATATTATGAAGTTCTACGTGGCTTGTTAAATGTACCTGCTGTGAAATGTATACAGTCTTTTATAACGTTCCTTGTTTGTTTCAGGCTCAGAAGAAAACAAGAGGTTTGTAAGAGGTCCATTTCAATCACCAATAAATATAAGCACAAAGGAAGCGCGTAATATAGATTTGCCTGCCTTGAAGTGGTCTAATTATGGTCTTCTTCCAAAGAAAGTGAAACTCACAAACAATGGACACACAGGTATCTCTCCCTTGAAAATTTTATTTGTATTTAAGATCATATCAAAGTGAGTTCTTAAAAGTTGCAAGAAAAGAAGCCTGAGTTTGATTACGATATGCTCCATCAAGCTAATCAGGAGGCACATATGTTGAAATATATTCCAGGAGGGGCCATCTGGTAAAAAGTGTCACGCATGTAATAAGAATAATTAAAAATTATAAATATACTAATACAATAATGCATTTAATTAACAATAGGTCTGAAAAGAGTGATAATAATAATTATTATTATTATGATTATTGAACTAGGAAGTAAAAAGATGGTGCAAAAATATAGGAATAACAGCATGATTCATTATGTAGATTATTTTCAAGTAAGATCACTAAAGTTTGTGTCAAAATCGGCAGTTCTACATGTCAAAATACACTGAAACTGCAAGATATATAGAATAAGAAAAATATAATTATTTCAACTAATGAAAATTATATATTATTATAATTTTATGAGTAATATTACATAAAAATAATGATAATATATATTGTTAATCTTCGGATCATCTTCTAAGATATAGACACATTAATTTTTATAGATGACTGTTGATACAAAAATGATTCACAACAAATTGTAAATAAGTAGTAACTTTTATTTACATTTACTACATGTCAACTCTTTTGGGGGTGGGGGAGAGACACACCTTCTAAATATGAGGGGCTCTGAGCAAAAGTATTGAGAAAAAGGCACATGTACATAGCTTAGACCTATGCTTAACCACTGTAGTAACTCATTTGAAAATGTCTTGTGTACGATTTCATTTGAGTTTTTAATTCAGTTAGGATAGGAGTTGGTTTGCTGTATTTTCTGCAAAGTTCAATGAACTAAAACTTTTGTCTTAAGCCGGTCGATCATGCAACATTCGGTTTCTTGTCCTGTAACTGCGTGCTTTGAAACTTTGGTCTTGGGGCTGGTGGAACAGATTGACTGGAGCAGTTTCCTCGGAAGCTATTTTGCAGCATTTAGCCAAGGCAACTTGAGACGTTTAGCAGGTGCTTAGACTGAAGAAGATTTTTCCAGTTCATAATGAGATTAGGAAATTACAGACTTGCTACACTCAAAAGTATCACTACGATGCAAATAAACTCCAGCACGTAGCAAAAACTAGAAGAAAAGGGAAACCACTATCTCTCTCGGAGGGAACAGCTAGGAAGGTCAGCTTCCGTGGGACTGTGGGGATCACTTACCTTAGCGCATGGTTGGAAATAATCGGCGTCAAGCAGAAGGTAGAACCATGAGGCTGTCTATGCTATGAGGGTAGGTGAAGTAAACAAACGTCCAGTACGGTGTAAGTTTTTCTTCGGTGTTACCTTTGGAAACGTTGATTTTGGGGGAAAGAAGTGTTCTTATTGTGCCAATATAGATAATTTAAATAGCTAAAAAGGGTGATAGGTGTTCCCTCTGTTCCATGGAGGGAATGCCACTGATGTAACTCAATTTTCATGAAAAGTAGAGTTACGCCACTTGTGCTCCGAGCCCCTCACATGTCCTTGCTAATCAGATGAATATGCATAAGCACCATCTATAGAGGAAACTATACCATCAAAATGTGAACATTATTAGAGTTATATAGGTGGTCGTAGTGATGTTGCCTTTTTTGCATCTTCTCAAAAGGTCACACCTTACAGCCCTTATAGTATTTGTATTTGAACTTACCTGCATTTGAATTTGAATTGTGTTTTTTACGTTCAGCTTATGCAGACTTAGGGACTGAACCTACAGTTTAAAGTGGAATCCAAACCACTATGTGCCTCCAGTGGGTATAACTTACCTTCATGTTAAAAGCTTAAATTTACCTGATAACTACTCGTACTTCCATTGAATAAAAAATTAAGTTTCTTTTATTTCTTTTCTAGTTGTGATGAGTGGAAAGTGGCACCAAGTAAGACCATTTATAGATGGAGGTCCTCTCTCTGGAAAATATGTATTTTCCCAACTTCATTTTCACTGGGGGAAATTTGATGATGAGGGGAGTGAACATACCATAGATGGAGAATGGTTAGTTTCAGATATTTAGTGTTTATACACACACGAAAATCTGTGTTCATAAGTGAGTACAGATGCTCAATATGAAAATTTATCTGCTTCTTATGAATAGCTTGCTCTCTATGTAAACACTTTACACAAATATTGGTTTTTATTTTGAAAAATTGTTCTTTTAAGTTGAAGGTAAATTTTAAATAATTAGATTCAAACAACTAAGATTTACGAAAAACTAAAATTGAATACACTGAAGACACTATAAACGTTTTTTTCTCTATATAAATTCCCTACTTGTTTCTTTTACCCTGATGTGCAAATATACTTTGTTACACAGCTCTTTTTGTACTTGCCTTGCAATCGTACAAATTTACTGTCACCTTTAAATTATTGCAAAATAGAAAGCAAACATGTATATTTAACATGGTTTCAGAATTGAGTATGCTCTGTCTTTCACTACTGATTTTCTTCATTTTCTCTATAATTTTCTTGTCTTCAACAATTTATTTTGACAGTAAAAAAATTGTACATTCTTATATTTATTAATTTACTATCAATTTACACCTACACTAAAATGACTGCAAATACATTGAGGCTTACATCAGCAGCAACTCGTGATTTTTCAAAGACGCATGCTGCAGGTAATGTTCTTTTTGGCATTTACAATGAACCCCACCCCCCTCCAACACACACACTTTGAACCACTAGCGTATGTAGGACCTTTTTTCTCGGAAGTGGCTGGAATTGTAAAAGTGGATATCACATAGGTGCTTTCTAAGTAGCAACAGGATAAACTATACAATATTTTGCAATTACCACTTTTAACCTGTTTTAAAACTTTTCAAAGACAAATATTGTACTCCGAGGTCATTTTAATGGAAGTTTGCATTTACCAAAGTTTCTTTCAGTTCTTTACTGCTTATATTTTAAAGTTTTGATCTCAAAATTTCTGGAGGGGATGTAGCCCGATCAGCTCCCCTCCTCCCTGCATATACTAGTGCTTGGAACAACAAAACACAACTGATCCTTCACAGTAAGAATGACTGCTTCACATTACACATGCCTAACACAATGAACCGCAAGGAAAATGTTCGGGTCAAACTCTCACGCTGGTTGGAACAACACACATTTGTTTCCTCGTAACCACTAAAGTGCTGCAACAACGTTAGGAATAAAGCTCAGGTCTTTATTCTTGATTGATTGGTGTTTTAAGTCAACTTAATGCATAGTAAGGCTAATCGGGACTGGGCCTACAGTTTAAAGTGGGATCTGAACCACTATGTGCCTCCACCTCCACCCTAGACTACAAGGCAAAGATGCTACCACTGCACCATCGGCGAGACCTGGTCTTTGTTCTTGAATGGCGAAAAACAAGTGAAATATTCCGATTGGTTAGTTTGATTACTTAATTGTTTACTTATATAATCAGTCTATGTATGTCTGCATGTATGCTAATAGTAGTACAGGTAGTTGTATTTATGTTATTTGTGTGTAAGACAATCCTATGTTTGTATCTGTCTTCTGTAATTGGATTTTTACGTCTGCGGTAATTAATTAATTAAATTATTGAATTCTTCCGCTCCAACAGTTTCCCAATGGAGATGCATGTTGTCCACTTCAAGAGTATTTATCGTACTCAAGAAGCAGCACTTAGACAAAAAGATGGCGTGTGTGTTCTAACTATTCTGTTCAAGGTAACATTCTCCACTTTTGACAGTCTAATTGAAAACATATGAAGGTACGGCCCAATCTCAATGTAGAATGTACTCTCAATTGGCTATCTTTAACTTACATATTGTTCATTATGACTTGCTACAAATCTAGGTAATTCTCTACTGTGTGCTGTAGACAAGAGGTCCCTTTTTGGACAGTACAACTTTTTTGTATTTTAATCATATTAAACATAAATAGAGGCATGCAAATTTCGTTTTTGACGAATACACGAAATATGAAATAACATGCCGTAATGTTCATTTTTCATGATTCTGAACGGTCTGAGGTGCATTTTCCTACCCTGTTTTGTCACGAAATTGACTCTTAAACATGAAATTTACCGTTTATATACCAACACGACACTTTTTGAAGTCTGAAGTATCCTGTGAGTTATGCAATTCACGGAAAATTGATTAATTCTGCTGTAAATATTTGAGAAGCAAAAATGGACCCTTTTACACAGGAATAAACTTAATACTCTGGTAACTACATAAATGTGCTATTAGAAGGGATAAGTTTATTTTGTGTAATAAGGGCAGTTTTTAAATCAAATTTAGGATTATATTCACAATTTTAAAACCAAAATGTCATTTTATGCAGCACTTTTGATGTGATTATTCACCGCTATAACACCGAAATTTTATTTTATTTACCGCTTTTGAACCCAAAATCGACTCTGTTTTTGTACCGAAATTTTGCTTTTTTATTTACCAAAAACATGTGCCTCTAATTATAATCCATGTCAATGTTTAGGGTTCGTGTGTAGCCAAATGGTTTTTGCTCTTTGTCTTTGGTGCAAGCAGTCTTGGGTTCGATTCCGTGTGAGCTCCAAAAATTTTGGTGTCAACCCAGCAACATGAGGACAATTTGGGAGGTACTTCATAAAAAGAAGTAGCAGGCTCTGATCTCGAAAGCCAGAAAACAGTTGCAAGGGGACTATAGCTGACCTCAAATCACCCAAAAAAAAGCCACTTGGCAGACCTTGGTTCTTAGAAAGCCGTTGTCCCGTTTAGATAAAAGAAAAAAAAAGGAAAAAAGAAACTTTTAACGGAGGTAAAATTTATACATTTTACCTACAAATAATGGAAGTTTTTAAAAGAAGAGGAAAATCAAAATTTTGCCCAACAATTCATATTTGGCACCACCTATAGCCACCACAATAAGCCACAGGGAACCAAAGAATGTAATATGCAGCAGTTATACAAAGGCTGTCGCAGAGGTGAGACAGATTTTTTCCTGGCTTGGCAACACTGCCTATGGTTTCGGCACTAGTCACGTTGTGTAGGATGACTCATTCTGTTTCCGTAGCAAATTGTCACATGTTGCGAAACCACATTAGTGAGCAGCTGTGTTGATTTACGTGGAACGTGTTTCGTTTACCCCTCCAGGTTTTTGTGCATAACATTGCTTGTCGCGATGAGTATTCAAGATGAACAGCGACATGCCATAAAATTTTGTTGGCGTTCAGGGAAAAGTGCTGCGGAAACATATGCAATGTTCCAACAGGCATATGCCGATCAAGACAGAGTAGAGCCACAGTATTACCAAGGAGTCATCGAGACTCTGCACCAGCACGTAGCAAAAAAAGAGGCCACTTGAAGAACTCCTTCATATTGCACCATGATAACACACGCCCGCATAATGCGCGGGCTTTTCAGGATTACGCGACGAAGAGAAAAATAGAAATATTTCAGCATACAGCCCAGACCTTGCACCCTGCGACTTTTGGATATTTCAAGTTTTAAAGGCCGCTTTACGTGGTTGTCATTTCATGACGAACAAAGGAGTGATCAAGGCAGCACAAGCTTTCTTCAGTTCGCTACCTGACGACGAATTTTCAAAGACATTCACAAAGTGGCAGGAGTGTATGGACGCTTGCTTAGCTGTCAATGGTGACTAATTTGAAAAAGATGTACGTCTACTCGATATGGCTGATTCTGAATAAAAAATTTTGTGGTTTGTAATTTTTTTGTTTCATTTTAATGATTCTTGGAGGGGTCCATGTACATGCTTGTCTTTTAACTGCTACGCAGTCATGACTTTTTGACCTATTGTGCTCATTTTGGTCTCAATCGGCAGCTAATGAACTAAATTTTCACCCTAGTACATTTGCTAGCCAATGGAGGTCGCCATTTTCCTATACAGGAATTAGTCTCACCTTCTCTGCAACAGCCTCTGTATATATGTATATATATATATATATATATTCCTACAACCAGTGGTGGCGATTAGGGTGTCATGGGGCAGTTGCCTCCCTTACCCCCACCCACTTTTTGCCACCACACTGTGCTGAACCTTATCCACCAAAGAAAAAATAAACTGTCCTCCCCACCCCCTCCCCCACTTCTGGTACCCAATTGCTGCCACTGCCCACAACAATGAAAATGTTGACACTGTCTTCTCAGGGACTTTTTGTACTATTGCTTGTCTGTAGTGCTGCCGTCGATGCAGACAAGCAGGCGACAACAGCATGCTGCAAAAACAATATATGATAAAGCCTGGCAAGCAATAGCAAAATAAGTTTCCAAGATGATGTACATAAAATACAAGAACAAAAAAAATAATTTGTGGGTTAGGTCTTCCATTCAATACATTAATTTTGCTGTTGCAGCATCTTTCATTCCTAGAAATATGAGTGATGTTTTATGTTTCACATCTTTGCAGGTGCAGCCTACACTTGCTTCCAATATACAGACTATTGTCGACATCTTGCCTTGGATAAGGGAACCAAATAAATCCTTGGAAATTGCACCATTTCCTCTGTCCTCCCTCATGCAACCATTTGAGAATAAATATTATCTTTATTGGGGATCCTTGGCTGCTCCTCCTTGCACTCAGCTTATTCTGTGGTTTGTGTCGCAAAACTACAATGGCATTTCCACTAGCCAGGTATGATGTAGCTAGATCAGATATTTTGTAGTACCATCAATCCATAGTCATATTAGTACTTCATTTATTTACATTTTTGAAAATCTTGTCTTGCTGTCTGTCTATACCCCAAAACTTACATAGTCATAATCACGATTCCATACCTTGTCCATGGAGGACAAGTAAATTTGATAATGTCACCATGGGCATCATGAGGAGGGGTCAAACCAATCAGTTGACTCATGAACAATTAGTCATCCTGCATTTCAAATTAGAAAAAAGCTTATTATTTTTATAGTCTATAAAATAAATAGTTTTGTTATTAGTATTACAACAGAATACTTGGAAGTAAAAATCTGTTACATCAGTGTTTCTCAAACCATGGTACTCGTACATGTACCTCTGGATACGTGCGAGATTTATAGAAAGACACAGAAAATTACTGTAAAATCTAGTGTCCCTTTATTTTCAGACGAAAATTATATGTTCCCTCAATGTGATATTGTTTCTGCTATTGGACAATTTCATTAGTGAAAACTAATGTACAAGTACATTGTGGATTGGTGAGTGAAATAACAGGATTGCAAGGACAGAAAATTTCAAGAAAATCTAACATCAGAATTTTGATCAGAGATAACTTTTCTGTTGAAGACCCTCTGCTACAATCAGACAAGGGAAGACAAAGATGGACTGAACTCATTCACCTATCCTGTGATGAAATTCCTGAGAACATTTTCACGAGGATTAATTTAACAGAGTTTTGATTGGTGAGATGAAAGGAATATCCCATGATTTCTGACAAACCTGTAATATTTCTGCTTGTGCTTAGCACAACTTGTCTATGCAAGAGTGCATTTTCTTCACTAATGTGCATAAAAATTATAGTAAAAAATTAAGTATTGAATCAGACTTATGGCTAAAATTAACAAACAATAAACTGGACGTAAGGAAGCTGTGCTTGATTACGCAAGCACACACTTCACATTAGTAACAAGTCAAAGTTAGTGTGAGCTTGCAATAAAAAAACATCATCATAGGTTCCTGCTATGCTTCAGTTAAGAATAATTAATCACATCAATACATCATAAGGTGGTTTTTCCCCCACTCAATTGTATTATGCATTGTACACATTATTAATACACAATAATTATAGTTCTTATTTTAATGTCAATTAGGGATGGGACCAATTAATCAGTACTCTATCGGTATAGGCCGATATAGGTGTATCGGTATATCAGTAAAATTACCGATCCAATATATCGATAAATGTCTTATAATTTAGTGCAAAATTCTGCCATTTTGTTGTAATTTTTATGGACAATCTCGATGCCCTACTTTCTAAAAAAGTAATTGTCTAAATATTAAACTTCTTTTGCACTGCAGTCACCTCGAAACACACACTTGTTAAGGATATCAAGGAACATTTCATGTTCTTCAAGTACCATATCAAATTTTATATCGGATCGGTAGAATATCGGTTATCGGTATCGGTAAATTTTATATCGGTACTTTATTGGTATCGGCCCATCCCTAATGTCAATAAAAAGGTATCTAAATACAGTTTTACTAATTGTACGAGGGAGAATCAAATGAAAACCGCAAAAGTGCCATTAAATATATTTTTTTCTTTCTATGCATTTGGAAATTTGCAGACACAGTCCTTGACGTCTTTCCGAGCTGGTAGTACGAAGCAGTGACGGTAGGTTGGGTTGGATGTGAGTAACAGCTGATTCAAGATGGCGGCACCACTACGCAGTTGCACCAATCAGGAACAGCGTGGAGTTATTCGATTTTTATGGAGCGAAGGTGTGAAACCGATTGATATTCATCGGAGAATGCAGACGAAGTATGAGGACGCCGGTCTGTCACAGCGGCAAGTCTACGATTCGTGCAAGAAATTCGCAGAAGGTACGACTTTATTAACTGATGTTCCCCGTCTGCGTCTGGCTCAGCGAGTTGTGACAGAGGAGTCCATAGCTGCAGCAGATCGGCTTATTCAGGAAAACCGGCGTGTCACCCTGGCTGAAATGACTTCCTTGCTGAATATGAGCTTCGGTTCAGTACAACACATAGTGCATGACGAACTCTGCTACAGAAAAGTGTCCGCCAGGTGGGTTCCTCGACAGCTGACGTAGGAACTGAAAGTCCGTCGGGTTGACGCATGTCAAGAGCTGCTAAGGTGTTATGAAGTGGAGGGCGAGGATTTTCTAGCTCACATTGTCACCGGGGATGAAAGTTGGGTGCACCATTTTCAACCGGAGACGAAACGTGCAAGCAAGCGACATTCGTCTTCGCCGAAACCAAAGAAGTTTCGCAGCCAGCCCTCTGCAGGGAAAGTAATGTTATGTTGACTTTATTCTAGGATAAGATATGTCCTATTCTGGAACACTATTACATGGCCCCACGTACGACAGTGACTATTGCCACCTACACCGACTTTCTCAAGAACCATTTGAGGCCAGCGATACGCACAAAGCGAAGGGGATTGCTGAGTGCAGGTGTTTTGCTTCAACATGATAACGCCCGTCCTCATTCTGCTCGTGCTACCATGAAAGCTATCGATGACCTACGCTTCAAGTGCCTACCACATCTGCCATACTCACCAGATTTGGCACCATTTCATTTCCACATCTTTGGTCGATTAAAGGAGCACCTTGGAGGGCAGAGGTTCAAGTCTGATGAAGACGTCCGATCGGCGGTGCACGAGTGGCTACACAGTCAACCGAAAGAACTTTTCTCATGCGGTATCGAAGCACTACCTATCAGATGGCGTAAGTGCATTGAACTGGGAGGGGACTATATAGAAAAATAATGTACAATCAAACATTATCCCTGCATTAAAATAGTGGAAAAAAAATTTATTGCGGTTTTCATTTGATTCTCCCTCGTATAATAATTAATTACTAGTATGAGGCATTATAATCATGCAATTTTAAATATTAATTGAAACCACGTAATGTTACTTGGTGGCATGGCCTGGTTTATTGGTACACCAGTCTAAAAGTTTCAGAACCCCTGTGGCAGATTAAAAAATCGAGTGCAAAATGATAAACCAGATCAGAACTTCATGAACTTATATTACTTGATCCAAAATATAAATTGTTCCACGTGATTTCAAAATTCTAAAAGGTGGATGTGAGCCCCATAGTTACTATTACCACCATCAAAACTATAAAAAAGGAAAGTTAAAAATTGTACTTACATATGTGAGTATAGTGCTCTTATTGTAGAACGACGTTTCAGAGATTGACTATCTCTTTCCTCAGGTTCGTATAAACAACTAAGTACTTGGCATAGTACTGCGTCAAAAATGTAATATGAGGATTGTGGTTAAGGGTTGGTTAGGATACATTTAAAATATTAAGTTTTTGCTATTAGAAGTACATAAAAACCAAGTCGTTCCCTAAAAAAACTTGTACAGTGGACCTATTCACAGGTAAAAAAAGTTACAAATCTAAAAAACCTGCATGAGTCACAATGAAACCTGCAGGTTTGGCCATTCCTACCCAACTGTGCTTCTCAATCCACATGAAGGTCAATTCTCCAAGAATGTTTCCCTTTCCCTTATTACGTCACAGATCAAATGTAAATTCACGTTCCTCTCTTGCAGCTTGCATAACTTCCGGAGTGATGTGGAAACCGATATTGGGTTCAATCTTCCAGGCTTTGTCCCATTTTTTGAGGAAATTGATCCACCCTTCTTCCAAATTTCCTTCGTCCCTATTAAGATTCTTCTTCTCCCCTTACAAATATTCGCTGTTTCATACACCTTTCTTCCTAATTTCCTCCCCTCTTTTCTGATTATCTCTTTTTTTGCAATTCTATGCCCACTTTCCAAAATGTGTTCTGAGAGACCCATTTTGGGAACTTTTTCCCTTATGTCTTTTTCATGCTCGCTCCATCTTTTATCCATATTTCGGCCCGTCTGTCCTATGTACTCCTTCCCGCATTGGCATTCTATTCGATAAACCCCCTTGTTTTTCTGGTATTTCCCTAGTTGTCTTTCCTTTCTTATAATCGGTGAAGTATTTTTCTACATTCTTTGGTGCTAGTCAATCTCTGAAACGTCATTCTACAATAAGAGCACTATACTCACATATGCAAGTACAATTTTTAACTTTCCTTTTTTATATTCTGGAATTGTGAGTAACACGCGACTAACCTACAAAATGCTACCATCAAAACTGTTACACCCAATTATCTTGCCAACTTTCCATCAATATCACCTTCACTCCTCAGCTGTCAGAAAAAAATACTTGATTTTTCTACAGTATTTTATTACGCACGGTTTTGTATAATTTACCACTTGTCAAGAGAGCAAATGCTCTATCCAGCATCGATATTTGATCGTACAGTCATGGACACTTCTGGGTTGGAACAATCACATTGACTTACAATAGGATTGTTACAACCCTAGGTGTCCATGACTGTACATTGGAACCTTGATTACACACTTTTCAGGGGACTGGGCTAAGAAAATGTATGATCTGATGGCAAATTTTATAAGATTTTGCTTCATTGGTGCAGAAAAATAGTACAATGCTATGTCTTGTAATGTAAAATTGAGGTTCCACTCTATTTAGTGGTAAGCAATTACTTGCTTCAACATTACTGTGAAACTAATTATTCCTTAATTGCTTGCAGTTGGAAGAGTTCCGAGCACTGTCATCTATCCATGGTGGACTCTTGCAGAGAAATTTTCGACCAGTGCAACCACTGAATGGCAGAACGATTTTCAATATCATACAAGCAACTACATATGAAACAAGGTCACTTGCCATGATTGAGCAAAAGAGAGCAGACAGACTGTTACTTCTAGAAGAATTTGCATCAGAAGTTCTAACAGCTCCAATAAGTCCAGAGACTTCATCTTGTTGTACAAGCACTTCAGAATCTAGAGAATCTCTTGCAAGTGCCGAGTCTTTATCTGCTATCAATGAGCCGAGAGTGAAGAAAACTCGCAGAGGAGGACATGAGATTCCAAAAGCACCAATACAAAAAATTCAACCTCAAGCAGTGTACACGGTCTCTCATGAACAAGTGGGTGGAATGCTAGCTCCTCTGAAGGTGCTAACGTATAAAGATTATAGAGAAAATGATCCCGTGGAAAAATCTTACTGTCCAACAAAATCAGAAACGACATCCAAAGAATCAATGGATGTTACCGTAGTGGAACGAGATTCAAAACTTCTACATTCATCGGTTCCACCAGTGAAGGCAGGAGTTTCTACCAAAGCCAAGCACCTGGATGGTCCTACGGACGTCTCGGTGCTGTATAGTAACACAAATCGTGACAAAATTGCAGTTTCAGAAACTACACATTTCCGTGTTGAAGGTGGCATCAAGAAAGAAATTCAGAAAACAAGCATTCACCTGCCACCGCATGCCAACGATCAATGTTCCCTTCCAGATGGAACATCCGATGTTTCCGGGTACGAGACAGAATCAACCATAGTATCCATTAAACATAGACCACATGACACTAAGCATCCTACAGAAATTGCAATACGTTCCAGAGATCAGGCTGGGAAGAAAATGACTATTTACCCTGCACAAAAGGCTGAAAAGGGTGCCAAAAAACAATCGACTGAAAAGGGTGCTGAAAAACAATCACCACAAGCTAAAGAAGTGGAGCCCGATACTGAAGAAACACTGGTCAAAATACTGGAAGCCGAACAATTAAACTCCGAACAAATCCCTCGTGATAGTCACAGCAAAACATCCTCCAAAACCACGAGAACAAGAATGTCACTGTACCCTATTTCCGAATGGAGCAGGTTGCAACTTATTGCAGTTGGTCCCAGTCAGGTTCAACACCAATTCACTCAAACTGAATTTGAATATTTCCGCAAAGCCAAGACAAGAAACAAAGTATTATCCTCATGCCTCGCATGCTTTAGAAAAAAACAGCAGCCTCAAAACCCTCAAGTTTTAGAAACCAAGGAGAGCCAAACCAAAGATGAGAACCAACAAGGATCATTCACTGCAAACAAAGATGCTGCACTGGTACCAGGTGCATCCAATACCACCAGTATTCTCTTAAATTCATTCACTCTTCTTCCCGAAAAAACATCCCTTAATGCACCAACTGAGAAGGATAACATCTCAAACCATCATTCTAAAATCAATGACTCCCATGTGTCTCATGATAAAGCATCAACTGGCAGCACAAAGAGTCATAGTTCTGGCACTGCATCTAAAATAAAAGACCTCCCTATGACTCATGATGACAAAGCATCAATTGGCACCACAAACAGTCATCGTTCTGGCACAGCATCCAAAATGAAAGACCCCCCTATGACTCATGATGACAAAGCATCAATAGGCAACACAAAGAGTTATCTTTCTGGCAATTCATACCAAATCAATGTCACCAATATGTCTCGTGATGATAAGACATCCATTGGCACCACAAAGAGTCAACGTTCTTCTGGCAACAAAAGGAAACACAAATACACAAGTATGTCATTTGCAGATGTTGCCACCCAAACAAAGAAACGATTCTGGTTTCAATTTTGCAGGTAGTATTCAATGTCTCATAATGTTCACAAGCAATCAAAATATCCAACTGTATTATCTTTATTACATTTTGATAGTCAGCTTTTTGTTATATTAAAAAATGTTACATTTTTCTTATTAGCGATGTTAACACAATATTCTGCATTAAATAAAAATTTGTATTAATATTAAAGTATGTTTCATTAATAATTTACTTACTCTAAAATGCTGAGATGCAAGGTGATTTTTTTTCCCTACTTCACAAATTGGCAAACTCATTTTTAGGTTGTACTAATTCAGCGCTATACTGGCACCAAGATTACTGTACTGTTTGGCACACACAGGAGATGTACCAAAAAGAAATTGCAGCAAAGAATGCACAGACTCGGGTTCGAGTTCCGATTCAGGCTGCATTTTTTCGCTGAAATTTCTACTTCGTACATCTCCTGTCTACGAAATTGTAATGTAATTTACATCTTTGTGCTTGGAAAAACTAGTCACCGTGCCAACAGTGTTTCAAAGGCAACAGATCCTGTTACCGTTGCACCAACAGAGACAACTCGACACAGGTAAAGAGTAACTTTTCCAGGTTTTCCAGACTTGTAGACACCCTGACTCTACTGATCACACCTCTATTATGGTCATGAGTGAGAATGTGTTAGTCCTACTTCCACATTCTCTCAGTTTCTCCACAGCAGTGTGCAATGCACATGAAAGAGATTTACTTTTGCCACCATTGCTTCTGAAAACAAATTTTAGAAGGCAATTCTAGAAGAAAAACAACATGTTTCTGAACACAAATTTCTTTACTTTCATTATTTTGATTCACTCAAGCAACGTATTCATAACACTCTCATTCACACACTGATCGGAATTGTAACATTGTAAATGATTGTCCTATTAAGAGATGGGTATAATGGGGTTTCAGTGGAGTTGGGGAGGGGAGAGAGAAGTGGGGGGAGGGAAAGAGAAAGACAGAGAAGGCAACCCCTTGTAAATTGTACCTGTTAAAAATACTGACCTCTATACTTACAAATTGCAACAGAATACTTTGAGTATATATCACACCCAGTCAAAAAATGTACAAAAATTAAATTTCAAGGTCAACAATAGGCAAGCATTTCACTCAGCCTGCCGCAAAAAACATTATGCAACTATGACAGGATTTTACAATTCAGTTCCGTCATCTCCAATCACAGTTATACAAGATGACTGGGTAGAGAAAGCCAACATTTCTTGTAATGGTGAGCACATACAGTGATTAAAAACCTTAGAGATAGTTTAGATGTACACGTAATCAAGGCTAGGACTAATGGCATCAATCCCTATCCAGATTATCACAATACGTTAACAGTGGTACCTCAAAATACATTGTGAACTTAATCTCTTGTGTAGTCAACACGAGTGCAGCAACAGTTACTTGTCATCTGAATGTCACCGAGTGAAAACTTGCTTCTGTACTCAACAGAAAATCTACTTTGTTCCAGGAACAAAGCTGACTTTGGCAACTAGCATAGTTTGGTTCCCATCTCCTGGTGCATCATTTCTGGCAGTGACAATGCAAAATGTCCACACTTACAGCAAACAACAACTATCAAAAGAAAACAAACCATTGTTTTTTTTTCTCCTCTCAACAAACAAGTCCTTTACCAATTTTATAAGTAATCTTAACTATGCCGTATCTCAATATAATATTTACTTTTTATCCTTTCTTTACATTTCATTACATATTTACAACATATTTCTTCCATTTACTCTACATTATGCTTTTCACAAAATAAAGAATAACTTACAATAATAAAATCTGATAAAATGATGATATACAAAATTCTGTTATACAACTCAACATGAATTGAAAGCACCTGGGAATGTACGAAATGCATGCCACCAATTCTCCACCAGGTTTTAATTCATCCACTTTCTACAGTTTGGAGCTCCACACAAACATGGTATCTTGTGTTGGTCATCCTCAATATCAAATTTATAATCATAAGCCAACTGAAAGAAAAAAAAGAAAACAAATACAGAATTATATTCACTGATCATCATTTTAAACCTGCAACACCTTAATTATGTTTTAATGTTAATTTACAACCTTCCTGATGAAGGTAAACAAGTGAGGGGGCTATAATGTTGAATTGAAGGAAAATACCGTAAGTAAGGACAGTATAAATCAAGAAGGTAAGATTCAACTGCCCATCACTGGAAAGCATAGGCAGCACAGCCAACAAACCACCAGAGCCACCAAGCATTAGAAGATCAAACTGAGGTGATACAACCTACATCCCTGAAACTTTGGACAGAGCAAGTAGTGACCTTTTGAAATTACAAGTCCCAAGAAGTCTAATTGAGCAACATGGGAACAGAAGTTCTTGTGTGATTTTGAGGGTGTTTTTCAAACAATACCATGAATACTTCAATTATATTTTTACATATGCAGAAAAAAATAACAAAATGATAGAATTGTGCATTAAATTACAAAATCTTTATAGAAATATCAGATAAGTAAAAATAACAACTATGTCAGCTATTACTGACGACCTGTTGTAGGTGGGGATTTCTTGCACATTGACACCCCTCGCTATAACAACAATGACCAGAAAAATTTCAACACAAAAGCAGATAAAACATTCAGAAGGAGGACAGTGATAGGAGCCATCAGAATGAATAGGAATTACAAAATGAACACTCAAAATACTGAACAAATAATTTAGTGCATGAATAATTAGGACTATCAATAAATTGATATGAAACAATAGAAATAAGTAAAATACACACAAGATTATGAAAATGTGCTAGTATGAATACATTATCGGACTCTCTCACAGACTAATTGTTCACAAAATGCATTTCATTCTGCATTAACAGCTATATTGAATTTTAGAAAACTTCTAAATGCCAGGTGCTGCTGGCATATATCATGAGAAACAACTACAAAAAACAGCATGAACGCAACAGCAAAAAGTTCCCAGGCTTTGACAATATATCAGGGTTACTTTTGGGAACATATTAGTTGTGAGAGGAGGAACCATAAAAACAACATTAACAGCAGAGTGTGCGGCATTCAGCTTCAATCTGTTGTGTGGTCATTCACTTTTTAAAACACCTCTTTCCCCCCCCCCCCCCCACCACACACACAAGGTAAGCCAGTGTAACAGCTACATGTTTCAACTTAAAAATTACTTTTTTTTACATAATTAAATAACAAAATTTAGCCAGTAACTTACCTCTTCACCTCTTGAAATGCGCCTTTTGGCAAAAATTATGATTCTCAGATCTCTTTCTACCTCAACAATTTCAGCAACACAGTTCGGATTACAAGAATGGTTGATGTAACGAGCCAAGCCACCAGACAGTGTTGCATCTACAACCCGTTCTTCATCTAAGCGAAACATGTAGATTCCTCGATTCTAAAAAAAGTGAAGAAAATATGACTGTAACGAAACTTGGGATGGCATGATCATGAACTATCATATGTTATACATGAGGAGAGCCTTAAGTTACTGATCACGGGGTTTCTGGAAGCATCAACAATTTTTTTGTTAATTCCTGAAATATTACACACACTTCCAGAAATATTTATCACACATTGGCGTGGAAACTTCACAATCATAATTTTAAATTTGAGTAACAAACTGGCAGACTTTTTTTAATTTGAACTTGGGTAATTTGAATTATTTGGCAATTCGAACAGAAGTTTATTCCCCTTGAAATTTCTATTCAAACCAATGTTTAAAATTCATACGTAATTTGAAGGCAGCTATCCAGAGACAACCTTACGGAAGAGAAAGTTTGTTTGTTGGTATGCAGGTGTTCATCCTTGAACCCCCACTGGCTAGTGATTTGTGAAAGTCTTCCTATCTATTCTCAGTAGTCAGTTCTTTGCAATGTTGAAGCATGGCCCGTATACTAGCTTAACACTAGAGAAGTAAAAGTTATAAGAGATGTGAGGAAGGAAAGGGACATCGCCAAAAAGATATGAGATACTGCCGAACACATCAACCTACATTTAAAATAAAGAAAAAATTATGGAGAGCTAGAGTTTACAAGGCAGAAGAAACTCGTAGCTTCATTACTATTGTGAGGGACATTATTTTTAGCTTGCACTGTAGGACCATGCACAAAATACGGAAACTTTCATGGTAAAGTCTACTGCATATTCATTATTTTGTTTATACTGTAGAACAGTAGTTTTGCTTTATTGATTTTTTTAATAATGTATGTTTTTGTTAATTCGAATTTTGGATAATTCAAATTATTTTTGTGAATCTAAAATCAGAAGACCTGGCAACTGTGAAATTACATTTTTTGTCAACAATAAAGAATTCTTAGAAATGATGCAACAAGCTATGTAATCTACAATGCAGTGGGTTTTTTTCTTTCAACTCCATTGGGTCTGATATGCAAATGATAAGTTTGCAAACCATTACCTGTTTAAAAAAATAATCAATGTGTTGTTTATAAATATGTAGCAAATTGTAATGTGTTTTCCAGCATAAGGAGTATGACAGTTTGTGACAAAAAAAAATAATTGGATTTTTATCTTAAAACTCACCCTGGCTTCATACTGCTTTTCCCTGAGCTCAGCCAGTTCAGTGCGAATCAGTTCTCCTATGTATTCTATCACCATCGTATGTCGCTCGATATCACGAGCTGCATACAAGCCCAGACCCTGGATTTTTGACCTATCAAAATAAGAAAAAAAAAAAAATCAATTGTGTACTTTTTAAATTCAATCATTCTTAACTTAAGCAATTTGTCAAGATATTACAATAATACAAATTAATTGCTTCAGGTAACAATAAATATACAATACGTGTAAAAAAAATATAGAGAGTTCCAACCTATTTAACACTGTCAGTGTCTCCTGTCACAGGCCATGTGTATCAGATTGATACACAACTTGAACAATTATAGTTCTTATACACAGCTCCTTTGAAAACAAATGTGTGCCTAATAAGTACACACACCATCAAAATAGCTGTGACCTCCCACACAAAAATGCAAAATTCGACCTGGCAGTTAGTGTTTAACACACAAAGCAAGAGAAATGAGCACTAACCTTGCCAGGAAGACATTATTACGCCATTCCATCTTCATCTTTTTGTACTGTGAACTCTTTGAGTGGACAAACTGCTTGCAGTAGGGACCAGTTGCTTCGCCGATTGTAGCAGCAGGAACGAACACGGGGCGAGAGTATGAGCCTGTACGCTGTGTGTGCGGCCTCTTGAAGTGAGTCCTTAGTTTGGGCTCCGACCTCGCACATCCAGTTGGATTAACTGCCAGAGGAAGTTCCAACAATGGATTCCTCCCATACTTGTAACGGTAGTCTGATAACGAGTCTATACCAGGTAAACTTTCCAAAACACGAACAACTGCAGGCTCCGTTAATCCAAACAAGTCCTCTCCCGTCACAAACTGAGGGAATAATTGAACGCCGCCTGTTTCCTTGCGAATTTTTGCTACTTCCTCCAAGATTTTCAGCCAAACACCTCGAGCACTAGCATCGCGCAACTCCAGATCTTCAAATGTGTGTTCCTGTACCACAATCCTGAATTCCGGATGGGCGTCAACTTCGTGTATAGAACAGATATAACGGCAACGTTTGTTCGGCCTCCTCATACTCCAGTAGAAACGGACCTATAAATAGAATGTTATTATCTAATTAGAATTTTTAACATGGAGATATTGACTATTGTGATTTCAGAAAATACATACAGCCAAAATTTTCAAATATATATGAATATGTACAAATAAGAAGGGGGCTGCGGTAACACAGTTGATTGATCATCTGGCTACCATGCAGAAGACCCAGGTTTGAATCCCAGGGCAGGTGATCTGGACCAGGATTTTTTCGTCATTTCCCAATTCCCGCACAGCTCTAAGGCCCACCAGCCGAGCATGATGCTCATAACATCATCCTAACTATGGTCGAGATCAAGAATATGTGAAGCTCTGCCTCCACATCACCCCATATGCCTTCATGCACAGAGGTGCCTTTACTGAATTCCTTACTTACAAATTAAACTAACAAACGGCACTTTGAGAACTCCTATGAACAAATATGAACAAATATGTACTTCTGTTAGGAACATTCCTTTGTTGCCAACTTATGCATATGGTTACTTAAGCTAAAACAAAGTGGCGACATAACAAGATGGCACATTCCACTATCAAGTTCTAAAATTTTAAGTTTAAATTCTTTAAATAAAGGTGGCAACTACTCATCTCGGTGTACTCACTATTTTAATATATTCTACTCCTTAATTTTTTGGCACTAGAAACTTCTGTAATACAGGACATAATCTTTACATATTTCACAATGTTCAATACTTCATTCTATCGTCCACAGAGTTTATGAATATTATTGATTCAGCACACATGCACACACCCAGTAATCAAAATATTACGTTGCTAAACATACTTACTATTTTGTACCCAATAGGGTAAATATACTGAGAAGTGTGGAATGCCTGCAGCTGGTGAGGCAGCAGCTGGCCCACGCTGAGAAAAATCAAACTTCCAACACGCATGAGATTCCTCTGGTCAGCCTGGTGCATGACAGTTGCTACCTGACGATTCTCGTCCCTGTTTACATAGACTCGTCGAAACACAGCCAAGGTGGTAAGTTCATTATCCTTATCATTTTTAGGCACATGTTGCACACAATATGTGGTCTGAAAGGGAAGTATCTGTAGAAATATATGGTTGCAGATAGTTTTGCATTTATTCCTGACCCATTATCTTTTTAAAACACACCAACTGGTTTTGAAACAATATTTGAACTACAGCTACAAACATCTTCATGTTTAGAGATACAGATGCACAAAAATTATGCTAAATATCAACAGTATTAGGGAGGGTAGAACAATGAAGGAAATTTAAAATGGTCAGCCAGTGGTACATATTGGGAGAGTACGCTTTGCTTGCTTACGTAACATATTGATAAACTGATATCTTCATCAAGAGATAATTTCTATATTTTTGTTATTTTACGTTGCTTTTCTGCCTTCATAATGATGAGAATGCATGATGGGTCAAACAACGATGCAACCCTGTCTTAACCAAGGTTTGAACCTGGGACCTCTGGCTTTGTAGCATGTTATGATGGCCACTCCACCACAGAGGCTAGCATTCAAGAGATACAAATGGCAGATTATGTTCTACTGCTACTGAAATGACAGTGATGGAAAATAGGTCACCACACAATTTTTTCTTTGCCGTACAATGGTTGTTCTCAAATTTTTCAGACCTCAAGCTCATTTTCACCAAAGATTTCCTCATCTGCCAGAGTTTATACAATTCCGCACAAAACTGTGTTTACAGTCAAGTTTTCCTTTTCTGAGAAGTGCTGGTTTTAGCTAACACTATTTTTCCTAGTATTCTTTCATAATAAAACCAATAGTTCAAAGAAATAATCTATTTGTAGAAAAAAAATTGGCTCAATACAAGGAGTGCAATTTTTCTCCTTACACTTACAAAGTTTTTTCACATGTAGTTTGACGTAGTAGTACGTCCAATGTTCATCACATTCTTTTTATCATGGGAAGGATTAAGGAACTCTTGGTGAGCACACTTGAAGAACTACTTCCTAGGAGTAAAACTCTTTCTGAACCTTGAACAAATCCTTTTCTATGACCTTTTTGTTAACCTTATTTTGTTTTGTGGCTGTCCACTAGAGTTCATGTCGAGCAGGACTTGAGCTTGGGTCCCTGGCAACCAAGGTACCAAACCAACCCTAGTTTACCCGTGATGGAATTGTGTGTGTCTGTGATAACACGACAAGACCTGTTAACTTTTGAAACAATGATGCCATCGACGATGCCTAATATCTTCCAGTGTGGAGTTGTGCATTACCTTATTGGTTTCGGCAACAGCAGAAAACACTGACAAGAGACACTTCCACACATTTGAGTAGCAAATCAGGGCTCATATGGTGGCTCAGTTGGTAGAGTAATGGCGCTGTGTGACAGGGAACCAAGTTCACCTTCTTGCCTCTTAATGTTGACTTTTTATTACAAAGTTCAACAACTGTAACTCAATAAAGTTATACAGCGGAACCCTAATTTTATGTTCCCAGATTTTAAATTTTCCCTGCATTTTACATTCATTCTTGATGGTCCCAACATAGCTAAATGTTATAAAATTGTCCTCGATTTTACATTTTCCTGCAATTTAAGTTTTTTCAGCTTGGCCCCTTGAAAAAGGTATAATTGAGGTTCTACTGTATTATACATTCAATCTTCATGGTCCCAACCTAGCAAAATGTTATAAAATTTCTCCTTGTGTTTACATTTTCCTGTATTATACATTGAATCTTGATGATCCTAATATAGCCAAATGTTATAAAATTTTCCTGTTTTACTGCATTTTAAGTTTTTCCACATTAGCTCCACAAAAAACTTAGAACATGATGCTGGATTGATTTACTTTATTTTACTTCGCCATTTGTGCCACTTTTTGGCTAATTTGCGAAGATGGGGATGGGATGATATGATGAACATAGGACATCATGGTCATCCTTATTATTTCAGATTCCACCCTTGTGATTTTCATCTACAATTTATTGTGGTACTCCATACTACGAGTACAGTGCAAAATGTAATTTTACACAAGAAAAAAACACTAACCTTATTCTTGTAGAAAACGCATCTATCTTTCACAGCACAACTAAGATGATATACATTGCTGCAACGAACTTTAAAGCATCGAACTGTGGCTCCTACTTGATGGCACAATACGCAATTCAGGACCAAGCTTTGTTGCAAAGCATTCTCCAAATTCATCAGAGCACCGTTTACAGTTTCATACACCTCATCTGACCACAGGGCACAATTTAAATGAACCCACTTGTCAACATCGAAGTTCAACAGCCTGTAATGAAAGCAAAAAGTTGCAAAATGAGTTACATTACAATGATAAAAAAATACCCGTACCAATTCAAATTCTGTAACATATCAACTCATTGAAAGTACAATTCAACAGAACTGCTGTAGATAGAGACTTGGTACTTTCCTAAAATTTCATCTGAATTATACATTTTACTATGTGAATCTGGCATAACTCTCTTTCTTGCTAATATCTAAATATACAAGTCAAAGCCAACAGATGAATCACATGTAACTGACTTCCCGAACTACATTTTACAGCACTTACTGTTGGTGCACTAACAAAGAACTTACAAGTTGTTATTAAGGCAAAGTCTGTATCAGAAGGGTTAACTACAAACACCCATAAAACTTAAAACCAACCTGGCAGTTCCATCTGCTACGCCATCTCCTATTTGATGACAGAACATACATTTTCGAGTATCATCAGGGATTTTGGCAGGTGTCACGGTGATCCCCATACGGAACAATGTCTATCAGGAGGAAAGAATAAATATTAGTAACAAAACCACATGTATATTAGTGCAGTTCTTTTCAGGAAAAGACTGGTACTAAGGTATAATAATATACACTATTATTAGAGGCATGCATATTTCGTTTTGGACGAGCACACGAAATGTGAAATAACACATTATAATGTTAATTTTTCATGTTTCTGAAAGGTGTGAGGTGCATTTTCTACTCTGTTTTGTCATGAAATAATGTGAAATAGACTCTTAAACACGACATTTTGAGTTATGCAATTCACGGACAATTGATTAATTCTGCTGTAAATATTTGAGAAGCAAAAATGGACCCCTTTATACAGGAACAAATGTAATATTCTGGTAATGACATAAATGTGCTATTAGAAGGGATATGTTTATTTTGTGTAGTAAATGTAATTTTTACATCAAATTTAGGATTATATTCACATTTTTAAAACCAAAATGTAATTTTATATACCACTTTTTACCGCTTTAACAGCAAAATTTTATTTTATTTACTGCTTTTGAACCCGAAATTGACTGGTTTTGTTCCAAAATTTTGCTTTTTTTTATTTACCAAAAATATGTGCCTCTAACTATTATGTACATCACTCGATACTGTCTCATAGCAATGTGACAAAGCTGATTTCTAATGTAAGAATGTTGGTTGCAAAATTGTATATCAAAATCTGAATTGGTAAAATTGTAAAATTTTAATACAGTGGAGTGTTGTCCTGTAAGAAAAACTAACAAATGTGGATTTAAAAATGGTTTATTCTCATAAATATATGAAAAGCTTCATGATGCAGTTTATCCGCATCACTACTTTAACATACCTGTTAAAAAAAACTTCACGAAGGCATTGATGAAGGTAACGAATCTTTGAATTAAGTGAATTAAGCCCATTTTGACCCTTTTGCCTACGGCAGCGAAGTCTTTTTAGAAAATTCAACTCCTTTCAAAATAACTGTCATATTAAAAATTCTGGATAGAATTCCTTCTAGAACAGAGGCCTGCACAAGACCTGGAGCAGACCCGTTCGCGAGACATCGCTCCTAAAATACCATGCAACCTGCGCAACACCCTCGCTTGAGCAGCTTGCCTGGCCACCTGCCCAGATCGTTCCTGGCAGGCATTGTAGACCCGCCGGGTACCCGCAGTCTTACGATACCTAGTAGGTCTCAGTTCGTTCTTTCCATCAACTGCAGGCCCCTCCCTCTGCATGACGTAGTTACTTCGAGTAGAAACTGCACCGGACCCACACCGTTCTGCAGTGTTGCCAACTGCAATAGATTTTCACTACTTAAAAAAGGGAACTCAAAGCTTCGTAAGCCACATCACCAATGAAATGAGATTTACGACGATTGTTGCTACCCCCCCCCCCCCACACACACACACATTGAAATAGGTTTTCCGTGGCACAGGATCCATAAGTATATGTCGTAAACAACCAATATACGTATATATAGTGATATACGGCAGGACTGAAACATGTCACGTTCGACGCTGAGGTCGCGAGTCGAACAACACACTCTTCTACTGCGAACACCAGGGTCGTAGCCAGCCAGGGGCATTGCCGTTACCCTCGTTTGGGGTGGGGTGGGGGGGGGCAAGTACTTGGATAAACGTGCCAACAACAACAATCACAATAATAGTAATAAAGTAGCATGAAAGGCATTATTATCTTCATAAATCATGCAAAAAGGGGGTAGAAGTCGGAACTCACGCATTTGTGTTGAAACAGAGGATTGTTAGTTAATAATGGAAAACAAGCACACAAACTGTTTTTGAAAGAAAGAAAGTGCATGATAAATGCATTCCGAATGTACATACATATGGCATGTAAAATTTCCATCTACAATATTTTCTTTTCACATGGAGCGACGTATTACATAATCAATTCATCCAACTCGTAACAAACCAACATTAATAGCAAATAATATCACGGGCCGCCATAGCATTCTGTTTTAAAACTTTTCTCACTTAGATCGTTCGGCGCTCAGGACCGTCTCCCGCTACCCCTTTGCTACGGCATTGAACTTGATGAGACTGTATAATATTTTATAATATATTTCTACTTTCATAAAATTTGAAATCAAGGGGTTGCAATTACCCCTCCATTCCCCCTCTGCAGGTGCCCTTGGCCGTCTGGAAGGAAAATGCAAGAAAAATATGAAATTTAATTCCATCTTGAGTACCCTTTAGCCCTGCTACTCTTTAATTCTGCTAGCCTGTTTTTTCTTGTGCTTTAATGTTTGACCCCCACCCTGACCCCTCCGCTAGACTTAATTTCCGTCCAAGGTTGTGAGCAATGCCCCCTGTCCCCCCCCCCCCTCTGGTTGCGCCACTGCGTGCCTGGTTAAGGCACCATGCAATAAAAAACAATTAGTTTTCAGTGAGGAGATTTTTGTTTGCTCGATCATTCATTTAAATAAATGAAGCTGTAATATTGCGTGCATTTCCTGGCAATAAGATAAAAACTGCTTACAATGAACTGAAATCACTAAGAATATACTGTAAATTCTCCTTAAAGCAGAGAGCTCCTCCTAGGACCTCGTAGGATTTAGGAGCTACGTAAGTAGGCAACACTGGCTGCAGCCGTCCACGTGGTGATGAAACACCTGGAGCGACATGCTGCCGGAGGGCTGTTTCCTTCCAGCAGGTTTTGCAGGCGCCCGGGTCTTGTTAAATGCCCAGTTACCTTGTAAGCGCAGAGCGCCTTGAAAACCAAGAACCCGGGTAAAGACGCAAGTCGACTCGTTGCCGTGGGCAGGCGAGCAGGTATACCTGTCCTCGCGAGCAAGCGGGCAGTGGGTAGGTAAAAGGGAAACTATGCAGCCCTTTGTTCTAGAACACTGAAGTGAATCTTCATATTATTCGGTTTAGCTGTTGTCCAGGTATATGTAACGGAAAATAGATTGCAAATATCTGGATAAGCAGGACCACTTGAATGCTCAAGAAGCAATCCTACATTTTTTCAGAACCTTAAATATCAGTGATTTTTGAAAGGAGAGGAATTTTCAAAAATGACTTTGCCGAAGGTCCAGCATGGTCTTAACAGGTTCCAAGTAAGCTGAGCTAAATAAAATGAGTACAGAGCTTTTCGTGTGATGTGAAATATTTTTCTAAGCTACTGCAAAACAGAAATTTTAAATGTAGTTTTACTTTTGCCTTGCTGAAAATGGTATTGTTTCTGTTAAATAATCATGTATATTGAAGTCAGAATCAGAATCAATTCAGAAAATGAATTGTCAGTGCTTTGGAATCATTAAATTCTTTACTTCACTTTACATTACTTTATATGTAAGTTATAATAGTGGTTTACTATATTATCTTATTGAGCATGCTGCTATGGTGCTTCATAATTAGGACCTCTTTTGCATCACTTTGCTATAACATAACCTTTCAATCATTGACATTTTACTTATTCAGGTAATGTTGATCCAAGGTTGGAATTTTTCTGGGGCTCACCCAGCCTCAAATCAATGGGTACCTGGGGGCAACCATGGGGGGTAAAGGTGGCCAGAGCATGGTGCTGATCACATCACCTCCAAAATGTCCCGAGATTAAGAATGTGTGGGAATCATACATAATAATCACTAACTAACCAACTCTCTAGCCTTCTTAAACCTGAAGGTTTATGGCTGCAGCAACACATGCCTTCCATGTGCCCCTATCGTGGGCAAGATCACTTCCATGGTGTATGTTGCTGTTTCTTGACATATATTGTTTACAGTGCAGAGTTGTCAGCTCTACGCCAAACCCGCAATACGAATGGAGGACCGCACCTGTCATTGGTCAACGGATCCCTCGGATCTAGCTGGGAGGACCACATAGTAGTCCACCAACCATACCCCACTTCTGCCAATTGCAGAATGCTCATAGAGCCATGACAGGACAGCTCTACAAATCCCTGGCTGACTAACTGCAGTGAATAAGCTACTGGGCGATGGGGGTAGTCACATCCCTACGCCAAAGAGCACCTCCAAAATAATAACATCACAATTTTTATCCACACTAAATTTACAAAATAAAAAAAAATACATTAAAAAAAACAGTTATTCACCTCAGTCATTTCTTTGTCTGTGGGCTTCTTGTACTTCCTAGCAGTTTGAATAACAAATGGAGACCAACGTTTATATTTTAAACCTTTCCACGCCTTGGATGGAGGCTGTTCAGAACTGTTATCACCAGTGTGTTTTCTACTTCTTTTTTCTGGAACACGAGCTACATCTTCTTGCTTAATATTCTCTTGTTTAATATGCCCAGTCAGTACTGTTTCCTTTTCCTGAAAAAAGTTATATTAATTTTAATTAAATTTTATAGCCAACACTTTTGCAGCATTAGAATTATTTGTTCTGATAAAAAAAAATCTTACTTTGAGAGTAAGTGCACAGATGTGCATATACTACACATACAGATACAGTTCCACTTGTAAAATAAAATAAAGTGAACAATTTTACAGTAGAGACAAACATTTTCCTTAAGAACAGACAAAACAAAAATACAGGACAAAGACAGATTTTGTTAATTAAATTAAAATGTAGCTATTATTCCATGTATTGAATCTCCAGTGAAACGGGACATGTTTTGGAAATTTTACTATCACCATTGTCAGGAGTGGCAAAACCTCTAAATGAAATGCCCAGTTTAACAATGGAAGCAAAACATGTAATAACACATACATTACACTTCAGTGACAGATTCAGCTGAAGAACACAACACACAAAATTTTGACACCATAACAGTTTGTAGGGGATTGTCACCCATACTGAAAGTAAGATTTTCTTATGTAGAGTAAAGTGATACCAGCGTGACCTTGAAGTATTAATATACCACCAATATTCTTGCACCTAATGTTATTCTCCATCTAAACCTGGCATATATTATTTTAAATATTGTAATGAAACTGGCTGATTTGGTGCTGAAATGTGCATTTCAAGATTTTTCTCTGCAATTGGATCACCCAAAATGCAACATTCGTTAGCCATTCATGTCCAATTGGTGAAGATCGAGGCAAATTGCAACAGAACTAATATTTCAAGATCAGAATGGTATAACTTTAACGTAACCATGAAATAGAGGAGTCCTCTGACCCAATAACAGAACTGGGGGCCAGTTAAGCTTAGTTTCCCATTACCTACTCACCACCTGCACCAAGCAATCCCATTCTAACATCATGCCTTAAAGTGAGTATACAAACTTTTAATAATACCCTCTTTTCTTCCCTCTACATCCACTCTTGTACCAGGTGGACATAATTAAACTTCACCTACTCAAAGCCCTCTGGAGACCGTTCCAAGCATTGGATTGCGGTGAAACTTGGTATAGGGGCTATGGAGACCATGGGGAAGCGAAAGCTGACTTATAAAAAAAAGTTCAAATTTTCACCACCAGGTGGAAATGTGGTGCTGAAATCTGAGGCACAGTGAACATCATCCTGGGAATGTTTCGTGCAACCACTGATCATTCTGCCTTACGTTTCCAAAGGGTATTTCATGAAGACAGCATGCCGTAACTCAGTGTCTTGCATGCCCGACTTCTGGTTCTTGTTACCTCAGCGCGCCACATTTCCACCTGGTGGTAAAAATTTCAACTAGTTTCTTTTCATCAGCATCACTCTCCCACAATCTCCATAACCTCCGTACCACAATCTGTTGCTTCGAACGGGCTCCAGAGGGCACAGAGTAGAGAAGACCACCCGGTATTACTTGCGTTACACTTCCTCAACAACACCAACACCCGAACGTACCTCCACATTAACTTCCTCGGGTTCTTTCTTTATTTCTTTCAATCTATCTTTCCCTATAGAATCTTCAGAGTCTGTCCTCTCACTTTCCCTGTCTTTATCTGGCGTTTTACATTTCTGTTGGTGTACAGGACCATACAGATGATCAACAATAGTTGCAGCCTAAAACATGAAAAACAAAAAGTGACAATTCTGAGCGTCTACTGCTCGTGTTGACTGCAGATACCTACCAAAGGGGGAGGGGTCAGGAGCTGCAGCAGAGCAACAGGGAGAGGCATGCATGGTTCTTCTACATATCTGCTAACAGAGGGGCAAGCATGCATGCAGTAGAGCATGACTAGGTATTAATGTACTACATCTCTTGCAAGCAGAGTACTACTGAACACTTGGAAGGAGTGAAAACTATTCTTCTTTTTGTGGAATCAAGCCATTAAGAGTCAAGGCCAACCTAGTTCAATTATAAGAATACTACAGAATTAGCCCATTTTGGCTCTTTTCTACAGAGTAGTGACTCACTGCCTGTTTAAAGACACCAACAATGGCTGGTTTAAAATAACCATATCAAGACCTTGAGTAGCTCAAAATTCTCACTAATAAGAGCAATAATCAGCATTTGTACCAAGTTACATCATAAACAGTGAGTACGATGCACAGTGTATAGAGTTCACGTGGAGAATGAAGCAGTATGCTACTTTTGTTTCAACTATTGCGAACAGTGACCAGAACACTATATTTTAAAAGTAGCTTCACTACAGCTACATTTACCAAAAAGTAGCTTGCTTTGATACTTCTGTTCGCTGCTCGCTACTTTTGTGCTACTTCTCCATGAAAAACTTTAAAAAACCAAGTGGATATTCAAAAGAACCCCCAAGCATGATAGTTGTACTTAGTGGAAAGTAGATTGTTATTTATTAATCATGATTCCCGTCATTTGATAATTTTGATAGAAGTGTTACTTCAGTTACTTATTTTACTATAGTGTTTAAGAATAACGTACCTATGTAAGTGGCATATCGATTCAAATTGATATACAAGGTGGGCACAGTAGCTTTCCCCAAAACAATGATTTCTTCATTTATTGGGCAAAACTACTTTGTGCCCACCCTGTATTAGTATTGCAGTTAGGATGTTACCCAAATTAATGATTATAACCATACACAAATAAAATTTGGTAGGATTATTTATGTTTACATATCAACATATTTTTCTTGAGAATAACTATTTCATTTTTAAATAGACTGATATTAAATCAGTATTTTTAACAAAAAAAAAATTGTTTATTTCAAGGATGATAATTGTCGTGAACGTGACAGATAAGGTTGGCATTATTGCTTTGTCATTGTAGTGGAAAATGGATTGATCAATCTTGCACTACAAGTTGTGTTTTACACAGCAATTAATGGCATTTTGCCCTGTCTTACACCATGGATATCCACAAGAATTTGTTCTGCTGGTGGCGCAAACGAGGTATTTTTTCCAAGGGTACCGCAAATGAGACATGTTTCTCCCCAATATAGTGATGAAGCTTAAAAAACATAGTTGTTAACCGGAATATATTCATATATGTCAGTTAGTTGTCTGTATATATTAGAATTATTCAGATACTAAATAAATAAATTATGCAGATATCTGTAATATGCGATAACAAGATATTTATAATCTAGAATATCCATATTTACATATAATAGACTTTGTTTTTATGAACCTCCTGCAAACGTAAGGGTTATTGTCGATATTTTTTTTTTGACACTGTTGCCACATTCCAAATTTACCTCAAAATACTGAGAAGAAATGTAGCTGTAGCGAAATCGCTACAAGTACAGGAATTTTGAAGCTTCACTATTTTCAAAATGTAGCGCCGCTACAGCTATAGCTACAAATTTTGTAGCTAGCTACAGTAACGACACTACAAGTAGCGCACTACTTCTGATAACTGGTTGCGAGTTATGGAAGAATGGAACTTGTGGTATCTATGATCAAACTGTGAATACATATTGCATGGTTCACTTGGTTAATATTGTATTATTCAAAATAACAGTGGATGCTCAAATGCAATAAACCAGAATGAACTGTGGAAGCTATTCTAGTTATCTCGTGCGAAGCTACAAATATTTTTTACAATATTTAAGCAAAACCGGTAAGATTGATATGGTATAGTTGAAAAGGAATGCTCAGTTTTCAATTGTTACAATTAATACAAATTGTTGCAAGTATTGGCACAAATATTAACTCGAGTTAGCTCTAACTGTGTCTGTTATTTTCATTTTTAAATAAATCATGTTCTGTATTGTTACACAAATGCTAACCATCTGGAGAATTAACATTGACAGAGCAATAGTTGTAATGGTAGTGTTCTTGTTTTTGGGGTGAACAGTCCCAATTGATTCATTTGATTTGTTTTACCTTACTTTTCTGCCACTACTGGCTAATCGCAAAGATGAGAATGAGTGATAATATTGGAATTGATGAAGGAACACTCACAAATAATGACCATGCTGGGAACCTGAGACTGCCGGCATCGTAGCCTTGCAGTGTAGGCTTCTTACAATGTGGAGATGGTACGGACTGCACATAAAAAAGTAGTCATTGCCATTTGCTTACTGGAGAGTGTTGTAACAGGCACTTTGAAATACAAAAGAAACCAGGAGGTGTTAAAGTTTCTTTGCATATGAAATGAGCCTCCTTGTTCTCTCTCTTTCTTTGTCATGTGACAGTGTAACAGTGCAACAGACAGTATTTTGTGTACTGCAGTTTGTGAAGTGCAAATTAGTTATGGGCATTCCGGAAGCAAAGTTGTAGCCTATCTCCGAACAGAATTAGGTGACGCAATGAGCAGTCGCACACATCAACATGCGAAAGGTAGAACTCCACTACACGTGGAGCCTGCAAGATCCTCTGTGCCCCATGCGATAAATGGTGCTCACGAACACTTGTAAGGTATGTTCATATATTTGTATTTCTATGACCTCATATTGTCTCTTTCTTGCCTTTGGTGCAAATGGTCCCAGGTTCAATCCGGGAGCTTCAAATATTTGTGATTGACTCAGCATTGTGAGGACAATTAGGGAGCTACTTGAAAAAGAAGCAGTCTAGAACAGCAGCAATGGGACTCTGACATGATGACCTAGAACAGTACCACCCAGTGAAAAGCCGCTATGCAGGCCTGTATGCAAAAATCAACAACTTCCAAACCCTGATAATCATTTTAATACATACTGTAGTCACACATAAGTAATGCCATTTTGCATTAATTTCCTCATCACAATAATATGATTGTATTGGATGAAACTCACAATAGGATACTTGCAAAGTAACACCAATGCCCACATCAGAACTAAAATCTAGAACGTATGGTGGCAAAAGGATAGAGTTGTCCACACAATGTGCCTGGCCAAAGAAACAGTTCTTCACATCTTTCACTGTGTAATGGCATCATGTCTACAAAAAAAACGTAACTCTCCAAATATATATTAAGCATTCAGTCTCAGTGTGTTCAGAATGTTGTGCTTACATGTTTCTTGTGCTACATGAATATGATTTCTTAGATGAGATACTGAGAAGCTAGAATGGTAATACTTTTACAGAAGTGAGAAGACAGATGTTATAATCTGACTCTGAGTTAACCTTCTTTAATTTAATTAACTTGTGTTCATGACGCTTTAATATCAAAGGAAGAAAACAATCACAAAGAAAGATTAAAAAAGGCATGGAAGGATGATGGGACAAGAAACAAAGTACACATACACATTAAAGTACCATCCAGCATCAGCACACATACTCCAGCAAAGCTATTACAATACTGGATTCTTTCCTACAGTTGTTTGCTGAGGAAATACTGAGAACCATGCAGATGAAACTAAGTATCTACTTACCACAATATTTTACTACACACACACACTGGTTGGGTCTCATATTTTAAAGAAAAAAAAAGGCCAATTATATTGCTGTATATCATCTCCTTCAATTTACTGGAAATTTTTAGACCTTTTTTAGTCAGCACATGCAAAATACATTTCTCCTTTTTCTTCAAGTTATAAAACGTATGCCACATTTCACACCACATGTCGTTACAAGTTGTAATATGCAACTCTCTTTCAAATATTTCTGATGGTATCCAGTACATTCATCAGGTTGTAGAACATAAATGCAAACAACTAGTTAACACATTAATTAAATGAAATCATTAGAAACTATATAGGAAACACACAAAAAATAAGAACAATCTCTACAGAAAAGATAATAATGGGTAACACACACTGCAATTTAGAACAATACAGCTAATACAAGTAGTAGCAGTGTGTAGGGAAAAAATACTCGGGCAGCACCGAGAATGCACAATTGACAAAACACAAAAGCAAAGGAACAATAAGCACTTCTTGACATGAGAGTTAAGTTGCATTATTTTTCACCCACCACAAGAGCATGCACCAGCAACTTAAGACTAACAGGTACATGTGTATACCATCATACTTTGTGAACTTAAAGGCATATTTCAACCATACAGCAGCAGTTTCATGTGTTAATTCACACTTGACAGCTATGATCAGCTTCAAAAGTAGTTTTCGACATGCACTCTTAGGGCTCCTTGACATGGAGCCTCCACTGAGTTTTATGCTTGTGGAGCCTTCACTACATTCTCTTAACAGAATATGTTGCTTCACATGGGACAGTGTCTCCATCCAGTGGCGAGTTTGTGAAACACAAGACCATATATCCTATTATAGCCACGTTCATTATTGGGTATGCATTGCATACACAAGGAAACATGAGTAAATTAAATACTGTTGTGAGATAATACATAGTATGAAATAGTGCGAATCATCTTTTTAGTAGTACACAGCATTAATTCTGTATATTGATTGATTTAGTTTATTTTACTTCGCGTTTTGTGCCTCTTGGCTAATTTGCGAAGATTGGGGTGAGTGATGAAATTGATGAATGGACATTCACAAACAACCAAGCCCGAGCGAGATTCGAACCCGGGACCCTTGGCATCGCAGCGCGATGTGATAACCACTCGGCCACAGGGTCCGGCTTAATTCTGTATAGAAGAATGAAACTTGTGGTATCTATAATCAGACTGCAAATTCATGTGGCATGGTCAACTTGCTTAATGTGTGCTTAATGTTGTATTATTCAGACTAAAAATTGATGCCAAACTGTCATAAACCAGATTGGATTCTGTGATCAAATGACACCTATTCTAGTTTTCTTATGTGAACCTGTGAATGATTCTGAGTGATATTTTAAACAAAACTGATCAGATTGATACGGTATAGTTGCACACACTACACCATATCATTCCCACCAAAAATGCTGGTAATATGATGACGAGACATTCACAAACACCAAGACTGAGATGGGACTCTCACCTGGAACCTCCGTAGTGAGAGTGTCAGTTGACCTCTCGATCAATCACCAAAGTGAATTTGACTTCGAGTCGCACTGCTGCATGGTTATGTTCAGGCTTAATCACTAATCTTTCCTTCCATCACTACTCCTACTATATTCTTGATACTACATCTAATAAGCACAAATACTGAGTAGTAACTGCATACCTTATCTTCTGATGCACTTGATCTATGAGTCAAGGCAAATTGCATGTAACATGTTGGACTGCAGAAGTAAAGGTCGTCTCCATTCTCCAAATCCTCCTTTGATAAGAATGGAAGCTCGCTGGCCTTTTTCTTGATCAAGTTATTCAGGATAACGACGTCACAGTGGCGACAAAATTTTGCTGCTCCATTCAGAATACTTTGTATGTCAATTGGGGCTATTTAAGGAAGAAACACATACATATTAATATGACATTAGCACACATACACTTCGGCGAAGTTTGTATTTAACTCCACTTTATGCCCAGGCTGGCTTCTCTATGACCAAGAGAAAATTCAAGAACATTTCTAGGTTTTCAAGATGAAGTTTCAAAAATGTCAAGACTAGAAATTGAAAGATGCACTATTGGTTGCATCTTACTATTGAGTATGCAAATATCAACATGTACGTTTTTAGCTGTTTCCACTCTATCCAAAACTACAATGCAATATAGTGATGGTTTTTTAATTCTATAGTTTAAGGTGCAGAAAATAATACATCACAGGTTCATGAAAACTCACTTAGAATACATATTTCGTTTAATTATAAGCAAGTTCAGAACTATTCCTCTTTTGTAAATTAACTTTCATTTTTAGTTAATTGCAACTAGGATGTGATGAAAAAACAGACGTGCTTAAATGCAAAAACATAAGTTCAAAATGTAAAACTGGATAAATTTTTAGAGCCAACAAAATAAATATTGTGGGAAAGTTCCTTCATTAGCGGTTTCTTGGAAGGAGATGAATTTTTGAAAATTACTTTGGTTCTGCAGGTTAAGTCCAACATGGCATTAATGATACCCAATAAAATAGACTATTTTTTTTTTCCATTCCATCTTTTGCTGCAGAATTAATAAATGTTCTAGAAGTTTGTGGAGCTTATTCATGTTGAAAAGTTTATTTTGCATTTTCCCAGTATTTTGTTATAAAACAATGTAGCTCACACTCTTTGAAAACTCCAAACATTATAGCATGTAATATACCATCACATTTCCATCAAAAATGAATTAGGCATGTCCCTAGATATTTCATACACAGTGGAACTTCGATTTTACATTTTTCAGGGGACCAAGGTTAAAAAACGTAAAATGCAGGAAATTAAAAATTGAGGATGCTTTGGATAAGTAAAGTGCTTCCCTGTGCTATGCACCATGCCATGAAGGCATATAGGGGGTGTTGGGTTAGGGCCCCACACATTCTTGATCACGGCTGAAGGTGGGGGTGCTGGCTGCCTTTAGCCCCCAGTCTCTCCTCCCCCATTTTATACGACGCTGGGTGGGTGCTGGAGCCGCTTGAACCTGCCGAGGATCAAACCCGGGTCTCTCGCATGGTAGTCAGACACCCTAACGAATGAGCTACCACGGCTGCTTTAGGTTCATGAAACATGAATGGAGTAAAGTGTTAAAGACGTGAATGTAAAATATAAAATCTAGGTTTCACTGTTGAAGTAATGTTTGGATAATGTGTACCTTTTCGTACATATAAATGGTGATGCAATAAAATGTACAGTACATACCTCCTTCCTTTCCATCCTTGCCTTTAGTCCTGTACAACCCAAGCTTCTGGCTTGGAGGGGTAGTGGTCCGCTCCACTATATGATATCCTGATGGTGCTGGAATGTGAAGAATGTTTGCAAGGTTCCGAAGAACACCCAGAATGTCTTCAGCAGCAACTGACGTCAAGGTTAACGTTACGGTGACATTTCCTGAATCTCTTAGAGGAGCAGGGGGAGATAATCCAAAGCGTGTCTTCAAGGTTAACGGATCTTTCGTTACACCAATATTTTCTTTGTCCTGCAATAACAAAAGTAACTAAGTTTGCAATCTTCATTACTATACAATTTCATGCTTCATAGGTACATATCTACAAAATTTAAGGTATTTCCTCTAGTTTTTCTTTAAGCAAAAGTAAACTAGCCATTAAATGTAATGATTTTATCTGAAAGGTTTCACATTTGACAAAGACTAACATATGCATAAAACAAACATATTTAGCCACGTATATCCTTTTCCTAAAATTATGCACTTGATTGATTTATTTTAAGTCCACTTTATGCACAGTAAGGCTAATCGGGACTGGAGCTACAGTTTAAAGTGGGTTCCGAACCACTTGTGCCTCCACTGGGTATCGAACCTGGGACCCCTTGTTTACAAGGCGATGCCACTACCACTGCGCCATCGGGGAGGCCCTAATTATTATGAATTTGAATGGTTTTTTTTGGGTGCATCTGCACTTAAAGGGTATCTTGCACCCATTACGTTATACGGGGTTCAGCCACTTACCTTACCTAAATTAAACGTAATGTCGTTAATTAAAATATTAGAACATTCTGACCTTGGTTAGAAGCTGAGGTTGTAAAGAGGCACCCAGCACACATATCGACAAAACACAGGACAACACAAACAGTCCTACGACGATTATACTGGCTGTAGGTCCAGACGCCAGAGCCTCGTTAGTCTGCAAAATGTAGTCCAGGGTGCACTATGTGGAAGTGAGGTTGGCAATTGGGTGTACTAAGTGGAAGCATCGCCCTTTATATCCCAAAATTATGCATTTATAACTACGCATATCCATATACACTACTCCTCATGCATTAAGATAGAACCCATTAACATAATCTGCCCACATCACTGAAGATTGTCATTTTATTTTACAAAAATATAATAGCAGTGGCAGGAATCTGTGTCATATGGTCACATGCATACAGGATAAAATCACCATGTTTTGAGGTCTCATAAGAACAAAATTAAGCATGAACAAGCATATAGTTATTATGAAAAGTTGTTCACACTGAAGACCTCCTCTCATAATCAAAGTTTATCGGTGTTGCACTATGACATCACTTTTGGGTACTTACCATCTGAAACCTAATTATACAAATCCCATTAAAATGATTAGTTTAATTATTGGTTACAAAGCTCAAGATGTCTCTACCTTTAAAAACTTAATTTACCACCTACATACACCGTTCATAGTTGTTATGTGTATGTGAGCCCACAAAAAAAAGCTACCGAGTTGCATAATGTACAGCTAGCAACAGAAAAAGAAATTATGCATACCACTTCACTATTATCCTTGGGATGTGTATATGGCCGTAAGCGTATGGGAATGGGTGCTATGATGGGTATAACAGGAGATGCTCGTCTGTCTATCCTCTCTCTCCTTTCTTCCTCTTCCTCCGAATCTTCTATCAACTGCAAACCTATTGGAAGTAATGAAAAAGAAAACTGTCACACAAAACACAATCAAAATATGAACAAGAACAGCACAATGGAAGACTAATCTTCTCACTGGAGGTACGGTGCACTGCAACAATACAGAAATGCTTGCACTGGGATAAACTTTGGCTTCCAAGTCTAACAAAAAGTACCCAAGTTAACTTGAAAGATAAGGGTGTCAAGATAGTACACTGCAGGTAACTTATCTGAATATAGAACTGGCCTTGAATGAAGGGTTCCAGGTTAAAATATTAAATAAACCAAAATTCTATAATAACTTTTCAATCAGGAAGTTTTAACTCTATTGGGCCTCAAAAGAACAACCATCAGCATTAATATGGAGAGCTAAATTTTTACGTAATGAAAATATTACCAAACCCTTATGCAACTTATTATCTTATAATGCTTGAGCATTAAATTAGTATTTCCTGTAATGAATCACATAATTATTAACAACAAAGCAGAAACATTTACGCATAAAAGGAGGCTTGACCATAACACAAACTTGGGTCTCTGGCATACAGTACCATTGCTCTACCAACTGAGCTACCGTGCCTGATCTAATTTCACCTGATAAGACACAATTCCACATTTTGGAGACAGCAAAAGCAAAAGATCTATTGAAGCCAGGGTTAGGTCTGTTCAAGGAGCAATGGAACAAGTATGCCAGAGAGACAGGTTAGAGTAGGCTGGGCCTGCAATATTCCACTAAATTTCTACGAAGTACGTATCCCACTTACCAGAGTTTCTATTTATTTCATAATGCATAATGCAAACAACTGATTGGTCATGAACTTATAAATCGTAATCAGAAGTTTCATCATTCATCGAATTTTGCAAGATGGTGAGGAAATACCGTATTTACGCGTGCATGTATAATGCGCACTCTGGTTTTGGATGGGTAAAAGTTACAAAAAAATATATCTCGTATATAATGCACAGTACAATCCAGTTTCAAGAAATGGCTTTCTTAGTTGTAGGTTGTAAATCTGTTGCTATGCTGATCAAGAGTGAATGACGTCATACCCATTCAATTGCTCATTAATTCTTTTTCAAAATATATACTTTTTCTTTCCGTGACTAATGTAACATTTATACGAGGCACATTCAGGACCTTCCAAATAGCAGTTAGCAGCACAAGATTTCTTCCATTAAGGAATTTACACACTCCATGTATGTCATATTATTTGGCCAGTAATACATTTTAATTTTTATTATCTTTTTCCTTACGTTTTCTTTCCTCCAAAGTACCATAAAAATCAGAATGTTTCTTCATTTTTTGATGAACTTATTTCAACCGCATTTCACATTAGTGCCGTTATCTTGTATGGAATACTGTTTCCATATTCAGAAACTGCAGGATTCAAGGTTTACAATAATATATAACATGATAGGGTTCCGTAAACATTAAAATTCAATGCAAGTGTCCCAAAACCATGTAATGACCCTGTACGGTTTCATGTTGGATGTCTGAATTATTCCGTGCATAATACGCACCACATTTTTTTGGGGGCAAAATTTTGGAAAAAAGTGTGCATTATACATGAGTAAATACGGTAGGTAGTCATTCTGGTGCTACAACAAAACAGAGATGCCAATTCAACCGTATAAAATTGAAAACTGCTGTAGCAAACATTACATGCATTTACTGAAAACAGGGTTAATATCAATATACCAATTGATACTAGTGGTTGAATACAATCACTGATATTGTTTGAGTAAAACAAAAGACCAATGAACATTTTAGAGCAAACTATTGTAGACTGGGTAATATGTTACAGTCAATATGATAATCATCTATATATTGTTAACTTTAAATTGTTGCAATATTCAAGCATCAGTATAAATGAGAAGAGAATGGTAACAGTGTTAATATCGGTTCAATATTCTAACCCTAACTGAAAATGATTTGTAATTAAAGACATTTTCAACATACCTTATACAGGGTGGCCACTCTAGGACCATTATAAAATTCAAGTATAATTCCTGGTTTTCAAGGAGAACTTTCCAAAATTCAAGGCTACAAGAAGATGTTTTCACTGTTTCAACCTTGCATATTACCGCCTCTCACCACCCCTGCCCCCCCCACAAATACAGTATATTAATAATATAAAGGGTCTTTGAGATTCCAATTTATCCAAAAATTCTGATTCAATTCCATTAAACGGAATATATATATATAAGTATTTAATTTAAGGTGTGGAGTTTACGTTTGCCATTTCACATACTCAGACTCGAAATACATCTACAAAAAGTTCGCAAATGTTACGGGATAAAAGTTATACAAGAATTTCAAAGTCAAATTTACCTAATTAAAATTCAAGATTTCTCAATAAACTTCCGTCTGTCAGATAGATTGTTTTGCAAAGGGCACTAACAAAATAAACACATTGAGAGAATTCAGTTTTATTTTCCAATCAGCTTTCTTTTCCTTCCTTCATAAAAATAGAAGCTAAACTGTTAAATACTTGCCTCAGGGCATTTATAAATAGGCTATGTATAAACTCAATTGGATTTGTATTAATAAAAGTTGCAATTTTTCACGTCTACGGAGAAAAATTCAAGCAGAATTCATGCATAATTCCCGGAGCCAAAATTTCACGTATAATTTTTGGAATTAAAGGAATTCCCGGTGAGTAGCCACCCTGTTATAGTAGTGTTGCAGACTCTCTCAATGTTTTAACTAATAAACAACATTAGTCATCATTTGGAATGTTCAGAATAAAGTTGCAGAGGATACAATGGAACATCAGCTACACGCTAATGATAACACACCACGTTCCATTTTTATCCATGTACTTTTTACCTATTCAACCAGAACCAATTTTCACATGATTTTATCTGAAGGATACCTCAACTATTTCCTGATGAAGACCTTATTGGTCAAAATGTTGAGCAAGTCTGCAATCAACTACACCTCAACGAAGTATGCTATTAATTTATTTTATTACATATCAGTGATGAATGTACTACTGTGAATAACTTTCCTAAACAAAGAGTTATAAGTTTAGCAAACATTACAAAATAAACAAGCACTAACTAGCAAATTAAAATTCTGATTAATGAAAAAAAAAGGAATGGTCACATCATAGATGCAATGTCATGTTCCCTTGTTTAAAAAATTAGTGCAGCTACTTGGACTCAATACTCCATGTATTGTAAGCGAAAATCAAAAAGCAATATGAAAAAAATAATAGGAGCTTGAAGATTTATATGTAAAAGATGAGTTCTTCTCAATACATGAGATACGTGTTAAGAGTTAACATGAAATCAATGTATGGCAGCCACTTGATTAAGCTCTGTATCTTTCACCGTCTTTGATAAAAACAGCATGTCGAGATGAGGATGATTGCACAGAAATTGGTACATTAAAATTTACCATAATTCCAGAATTCTACTTTAACTCCTCTATCTGTGCAGTCTAAATTTACATATACACTATAAGCGAATTTACATTATCTACATTTACTTTGAATGCTACCTTACTACAGTTTGATAACTTACGTTCATGACATAACACCCGGTGTAGGAAATACCTGGTAACAGGTTGAAAGGATTGGGTGTTAATAGCATCTGGGATAGGAAATAATATATGTTCTGCTCTATATTTGCACACCGTATACATACGACGTTTCCTTTCAATATACTTTCGGACATGGCTGTGGTTTTGAGGACCTAAGGTTGAGTGAGAAGTCTGTTATGACAATTTCAAAACATGGATTGCAAAACGATATGTATTACTGTTAAGGAAGACAAATAGCATAATTTATTAGGACATATGGAATCTTAAGCCAAGTTTTATTAGAAAAAAATCAACAATTGTACAAGGGCCGTAACGAAAGTAATGCAAAAGTGGTCATAACCTCTTTATTAACTGATGTAGATCATTCAAATTGCACATGTAGTTGGAGTGACTCTTCCTCTATACAGGTGTTTCAGAATCTTTGTCTTCAGTGTAGATGAATAATGGATTCCAAGCAGAAGCAACGTGCTGTCGAGTTCTTGATGAAAGAACAATGTGCACATGTGGATGAAGAAGTTTACATAAGGGGAAACCAGCGCTGAAGACAAACAGTGCAGTCGGAGACTTTCAACTGCGACCACTGACACGAATTGTCAGCAAGTTGATGAGTTGATTCACGCGGACAGACATGCCACAATCTGTGAGCTTGCGGAACAACTGAACTGTGGTCACAATGCCATACAGAAGATGGTGGAAAGCTTGGGGTATCGGAAAGTGTGGGCAAAGTGGGCAGTTGACAGCCGAGTTGAAGGAGAGAAGAGTGGAAGTCTCCTCTTTGGCAACAAATCAGGTGATCGGAAAATTGGGCTGGTCCGTGGTCCCCCATCCACCATACAGCCCAGATCTGGTGCCCTCCAACTTCTACTTGTTTGGTCCAATGAAGGACAGTCTTTGCGGACAACGATTTGATGGCACAGACGAGGTGAGTGGCTGTAAAGAAGTGGATACACGACAGTGCACACCGGATTCTTTTCAAAGTGGATTCGAGAGTTGGGTTCAACGATGGCGCAAATGCATAGCTTTAAATGGAGACTATGTTGAGTAGCTGGTTTGTATAGAGGAAGAGTCACTCTAACTATATGTGCAATTCGAATATCTACATCAGTTAATAAAAAGGTTATGACCACTTTTGCATTACTTACGACCCTTGTACTTTTTTAGTCACAATTTTGTTAATGCTTGCATTTCTTAAATGCATCATTGACGTGGGGAATTTAAAGCAATGGTGGTTGCTCTCTAGCTCTGGAGGGAAATCTGAAATTCCATACTATTTTATTGTAAAATATATATTGGAAACTGAAAGTTACAAATCATATCGTTTTGTTCAGTACACAATAAACTAAGCCTCTGTTCATAAAAAAATAAAAAAAAATAAAAAAAAAATTGACAGAAATTTGAACTTTGGCTAAAACACACTCCCCATTTCCCAACATGGATGATGTTGCTGGGAGGCTAAAACTTTGTCTACATTAAAATTGGCACATTCCAGAAGGATGTGCCAAACACTTAAAACCACGTTACATACATGGCACAGTGGAGGATCCAGCAAATGACGATGTGTGAGATGAGTGTGTCATATGTGAAGCAACGTTAAAATTACTTCTTCTCGACATGAGGAACTGCTTGGTACAAATATGTACTAGCCTGGACTTGGCAAAAATGCATGGTGGCACAGATCTGTACCAGTTAGGTGCGAAGGATTAAACTGTAGTAATGATGATCAATAACAAGTAGTAGAGCCACATACTTATGGTGAATAAAAGATCAAGATTTCAATACAAAAACTGGTCATATTTTGGGATCGAAGTGGTACATAAAATGGCATTTCAGTGTTAAAATGGTGAATAAAAAACTAAATTTGATGTAAAAACTATACTTCTTACACAAAATTAATATTTCATTTGTAATAGCACAATTATATAATTATCAGAGTATTAAATTTATTCCAGTGCAAAGGAGTCTATTGTTTGCTTCTCAAATATTTAGTCGTCTCTAATAAACCTTAAATTTCATATTTCAGTTTATTTTGCAGTTCATTTCGCATCAATTGGTGACAAAACATGATAGCAAAATACACCTTATACCTTTCAAAAACACAAAAAAATAACATTACAATGTGTTATTTCAAATTTCATGTTTTCATAATTGGGAAAAGAGAAACGAGGTAGTATATAAATACGGAGAAACTAGTACTCACTTTTATCCGAGAAGCTGTTTTTTCTTTTTCGATTAATTTCCGTGGCCACTGCCACCATCCTCGTTGGAACTTGCAAGTTGAAACAGCAAGTTCCAACGAGGATGGTGTGTGAAATTAATCGAAAAAGAAAAAACAGCTTTGCGGATAAAATGAGTACTAGTTTCTCCGTATTTATTCATGTTTTTGTCAAGAACGAAACATGCATGCCCTCTAACAATTACATGAAATAAATGGAAGAAGCCAGGATGAAAAATCAGATCATAAGAGGCAAAATGCACTTGGCTACTAGGTGTAACTGAGTACATATTTGTAAATTTTATACAAGCAAAAAATATCTTGTAAGTACATCCCTAACATATTACAAGTCAAATCTGACACAGCACAATTGACAAAAAATACAACCATCTGCAGTACAAGTTACAATATTTTGAAAACAGAAATTGAAAATAAAAACAGGGCATGTAAAGAAAAAGTAGTGACCACATTCCCAACACACAAAATTGCACTTAGAAGCTAAATACTAAGTCATATAACTAAGTCGTATAATTACAATAATGACCAACACACATCACTATTCATATTAATACACACACCTGGGAAACGAATGAGCTCAGGAAACACACATTCTGGAGATGATGAACTGATTATGCTGTCTGGGGTTTCAACATCTCTTTCACGAGTAGAACTACCCTGACTTCCTAGGTCTTGTTTCTTTTCATCACCTGCGAGGGAGAAAAAAATATATAATTACAGATACACTGCTCAGATATACACACATTATTGAACATTAAAAATTATAGGGATCACCACTGCCAATCTTTACAAATCAGAAATCTATTTTTGAAGCACATGTCTGACTTCATCATCACTCCTTATTTTTACCAATGCAATATTTCTATAAAAAATACATCAAAATTGTTTTAAGTTCACTTGATGCACAGATGAAGTGAGACTGGACTTCAGTTTAAAGTGCATTCTGAAACAGGGAGGACTGTTGTCCAAGGAGCAGAAAATAACAATTTTATTTCTTTGTGCACATCACACAATGGAAAATTAAATTATTAATGAATAGTAAATAATAATGTTACAATACATGGATCTTAAGCGTGCAAATACAAGGGCTGATTAACAAAGAGTGAGACTGATTTTGTTTTTTCACAGCATGCTGTATTGTTACATGGAAAAGAGTGGGGCTTCATACATAATACTAAGAGATGGCATCACCATTGGATCCTTTGTTGGGTAGCAACACTCCTTGTTCTAGGCACTGCATGCATTTCACATAACACACAATGGAGGTGAGGAGTAGTATGCAGCAATCAAGTGGACACATGTCGTGAGGTGCTACGTCTCTGGGTGCACCACCATGACCCAGAAGGAAAATAAGCCAGCATAGTGTGGAAATCGCCAGGGTCTCCCAACAAAAAAAAAAAAAGGTAAAAGTTGAAAAGTTGTTCCATCTGCAGGTGATTGTGATCACTTTCTTTGACCATAAGGGAATGGTGTACTAGCACGGAGTTCCCAGCACACTACCGGTACAGCAGAATACTACATGTCAATGTTGGTGGCAGTGAGGAAGAACATTGCAAAGAAATTACCTCAACTTCATTAGAATGGGTGGCAACTTCATCATGACAATGGATGACCTCATGTGACAAATCATGTCATGGCATACGTATTTGGCGAAATTCAACATCACCTGTTTACCACATCCATCTTATACCCCAGACTGGCCCCCTGTGGCTTTTTTCTGTTCCCTGCACCTAAGTCAAAGCCATCGTTTTGCGGACCCTCAAGCAGTGCTGAAGAAATGTGAGGCGTTAAGGATTTCACAAAAAATTGATTGCATCATGTGTTTGCAGATTGGCAGAAACGTTGTCATAAGTGCATTCAAGTTGGGGATGAGCTACTTTGAAATAGAGCATGTAACGCTTCCACCAGAGTAATAAATATCTGTACAAAAAAAATTAGTCTCTCTCTTTGTTGATCAGCCCTCGAACATGAGAAACGGCAGGTATGCAGATAATGAGTATCTTTGTACATTATTTACTGTGTTCAATGCAGTGATGTTCCTGACCCAGAAGGAAGTTTTCGTGTTATATAGCAAAAAATGTCCTTTTTGATCTTTAAATTCCATCTTTCACACACACACAAAGAGGGTTTATCCTGGGATTTCGATCTAGGAGAGTGTAGGAACAATTTTAGGGGGTATAACTTATTTCCATTGATTAATTAAATTTATAACTTGAAAGTTCTTACATTTGTCATTGCAATTAATAAGCTAAGTGCAGAATGAAACAACAAATGATATTTCAGGTGCTTATACTCCACTAGAAAAGGAAAAACAGAAGCAACCGAGTCAGAAATAAGCACTTTTGTAATGCATTAATGCATGATACCTAATTTCCCAGTTTCTTGCACATTTTTTCTTTACTCATCCCTCCCCTCTTCCTGTAATTATGGCTCTAAAATTTCCCATTCCTGGGAAAATTCCCTTCTGGGAACGTCACTGGTTCAATGGGAACAGTTTTCATATTTGCATAATGCAACTCTACAAAAAAGCTTTCTGTAATTCATGGTCAGGTCACAACCAGCCAACTGACATTTCCCTCGATGAACCACTATGTGCTCAAACTAGAGACTGAACCTAGGACACCTTGATTGAAATATGACAGCATTAGTGTGTCTGCTATTGGGTGCATAATTCTTTCCATTTTGTTACTGATCTTATTTGTATGCTGTCGCTTTGTAATAAATTTCTAAATATGCACTTTCTTCTAGCAAGAACTAGTAATAGTGACATGCATTAAATTAAAAAGTACAGTGGAATATATTTTACTTTTCTAGTCACAATAAAGCAAACTTGATAAAATTTTCCTGGATTTGATTTGATTTTCGTTTTCTAAGTCCACTTTATGCACGGATGAGCTAATCAGGACTGGATCTACAGTTTAAAGTAGGATATGAACAACTATGTGCTTCCTCAGGGTATCAAACACAAGACCCCTTGATTACAAGGCGACGTTACAAGAAATTTGCCTGGATTATTCCATGACCTGCATTACATGTTTTTTTTAGCTACAATCGCAAATTCCGCTCATTTTGTCAAACCTAACTCCCTAACTTATCCAGGTTTTCTAAAGTGACTTTCCAGAACATTCTATAGTGCTTTACATACTAACCAAATTAATCAAGTTTATGCAACAATGCTGAAAATAAGTAAATAAAAGTAAAATAAGCATTTTATACAAAGTATTATCTCCAGTCGAGAAGCTTAATGATGAAAAAAGTGAAGTTTTTTTCAGTCTCTGGTCCTGATAAACAAAGAATCATGTTTTTGAACAATTTTACAAAACTACCTGTCGTTTCCAGATTTTCCGGAATTGCTAGGTCGGTAGGAACCTTGACAGACAGTCCTTGAGGGTCCACTGTAAATGTATAATTCAGGTTGTTAACAAACTATATGCTATATTTTATATTAGAACAGTACCCCAATTATAGATATAGGTAGAAAGAAATTCTCCACCAGAACATCCAAAAAGTATTTTATTAAAATGTGCAAGTACTTACTCTCATTGTCCAATTTCAGTGCTGCAAACTCCTGATCGTAGAAACCTCTCTGCTGTGACACTGGAGGAGGGGGTGGCAAAGGTGGGAGTTCCCCGAACGGCTGTGTGTTGTAATGATCTGCCACGAATGGTAACTGTGCACTGCCATAATTCCCTTCAAGTTCTCCTCTCCGGGTGCTGTAATTCCAGGTTCCCAGTTTGGACAGGTCGCCGGCACCAAAAAATGGGCAAACCGAAAAGTTGAAACCAAGCTCCGGTTCCAAGACGTTCATCATAGGAAGCTGGCGGAGTTGGTTGATGAGATTATCAATGAAACTGTCGTGGTCTTCTTCGACTTTTGATCCCTAATGGAAAAAGCAAATTCTTAGTGCATTTAACATTAACGAACTTCGGAAATGTTGCAGAAAATTGGAGTTTGGCCCAAGTTGAATCTGGAACAGTGGGATTCCTCCTCAATGTTCCATTAACAGCAGTTAATCTTTCAATTCATTAACAGCACAACATGCAAGTGTCTGGTACAAAACCTGGTATGGTAACAGATTTGCACCAGCTTTTCAATTTATAATTTGAGTGCACCAGTATGTACTGGGTCAAACAGAAGGAAAAGTTTTACCTTGAAAAGATGTGAAATTCTCAACAGTACCTCCTCTAATTCCCCAACACAGGGAAACATAATTCGGAGCTAGGTTCACGGCATTGCTATACAGTCAACTCTCGATTCAACGACCTTTCACAGTTCCCGGGAAAAGGGTCGTTATTTCAAAGGGGTCGTTATTGGAATTTGCACCAATTTTCAGCTTAAAGGGAGCTGAAACGGACAGAAAGATGCCTAGGAGATGGTAACACCATTTATCCTGGTAGTTATACAACCTGTTATGCACAGGATGCATGTTGTGAGAAAGAAAATAGAACATGAAAAAGTTTTCACAAACTAGAATTTAAAATAATGTTACTTTGTTTCAATTGTGCACAGTCGTTGCTTTTCCAGGAAATTCTTACAATTATAGTTCATGAGAAACCCGTTTGCACTGAGACCAATGGAAAGGAAAACAATCTCTCGCTTATTGCAAGCGAAACTCGAAGAATCTTGACACCAGTCAGACTGGTGCCAGCAAAAGTCGGGAGATAATTGGGCAGAATGAATGTTGGATTTTATACAGGTTCACTGGAGCATTGTCTGTTACAAGATTAACTGGTAAGATTAGATCTCTGGGGAGAAACAACACAACCTCTCTAGGTACCAGACAAAAAATAAAGGCAGGGATGTAATTTTCGTTCTGGTTCGGCTGTGTAAAATACATCGTAAAAAAGTCACTTTTCTTTGCTTCAACCAACTTCATTCACCCTCCTTCCCCATTCAAGGGAACAGTCGAAACTCATTCCTTGACTTGCATTGTAATCCAACGTGAAAAAGGAAACGCGCAACTTGCGATCTGTTTTCACCCAATGCGTATTCTAGGACACCTCATTAAACAGCGTGGCAGTCGATAATCATTCGGGTTTGGAATTGAATTTCACTTTAAACTGTATATTTAGTCCCGATTAGCCCATCAGCATAAAATGAACTGAAAACAAGCTTTATGAAACTGCGCATTTTCACATATCAAAATGGTAGATCGTTATTTACTCTCACGTTAATCGTTAATCGACGATTGAATGTTGGATTTAGGAGTATTCTCGATGTCAAACATCCACCCCTCCAAATGTTTTCCCCTTGGATAATGTCTTTTTAATCGGTCTCAGCAACCATTCCTACATTGAACTCTTTTTTTTTTCTCCACATGAATGGTTCTGAAAAAAAGCGGATGCAAATTAAAGATTTGCTTATCAGAAGGTGCAGAACATAAAGTTATTTTAACTCTTGTTTTCCTTACTGGAGATCAAATTTCGTTATCGTCAAATCAAAACAGCTTTGCGAGATTCAAAACAATAAATCCGCAAGCAAGAGCTTTGCAGACGCTACACAAAACACTGGCGCCAGCTGCATCGTAAAAACAAGCAGACCCGCTGGAAGTTCGAGCAACAGGTGGCGGAAGAGAAAAATCCCAGCATTTTAAAGATAACGCAACTGTCGAAGACGGAACTTTTAACAGCAGTGTAAAGAAGAAAGAAATGACCCTTGCTTTACGTTTTACCATGCAACAGACAATAATACGGGCAATATTTCCTATGCAGACAACAGCATTAAAAAAAAAAAAACAATTCTGCAATTATCAACATTGCCGTGCACACCAGTGGCGGAGAATGAGCTGGGGAAAGGGAGTTGGGTCACTTTTTTTTATTACTTGTTCTATGGTTTTTGTTCGTTTCAAGAATATATCCAGAACTGGTTGCCCCATTTTAGACGTCAAAGGAAAGGAAGAGGGGTGGGTCCTTTTCCACCCTCGCCTGTAATCAGCCTGCATCAGCAAGAAAATCGGGGCTGAAACAATCTGCATCGCACCCCCCACCCCCCCTACGGTTGCTGACAGGAAAAGAGGGAGAAGTCAGTCAGCCAACGGAACACTTTTTTTGGCAGATATTACGACATCGACACAATTAGGAAAACATATGAAGTGGGAAACGGGAGTTATGATGCACGTAAGATCGAAGTAAACTTATGTGGAACCCTGGATGACAACGCATTAAGCGGCTTGACGATCTTTAGTTCACCTATGTGGTTTTGATTATCTCTAATAGTTTCGCTTTTTTATGAAGTGTTGCAGGGAACAAAGAACACGTTTTGAATGAAAGCGGTTACCGGAAGTTGTCGTCTACAAGGCCGAGAGTTGCTCACTCACGGGAACCTGCTGAACTCTAGGTCAGAGCTGGACAGATGGGCCAGACTTCCAGGTGCCATGCATCTGTATTTTCGAACATTCCTGCGATCTTATCTCTCAAGGTGGTGTATTTATTGATGAAAGAGCTTGACCTGCCATACACATTGGCAAAGTCTGCAAGTCCAGCAGTCATTTCAGGCTGCTCCCCACCTCCTCCGCGAGTTTTAAGCAGCTCTTAGGACAAGGAAACAAGTCAAGTCGATTTAAAATAACATCCAAGCACATTCGATCTTCTTTTCTTGCGTATCCAAGAGCAAGCCTGGCACGTTGGGTAGCGGCCATCGGGTGCAGGGTAACATTGGTGCGCTTGAGGGAGGGGAGGGCAGAGGTCAAGTGCTATTGGATATCACTCAAGCATGGTGTGGTGGTGTCTATTTTTAGTTCAGACCTAATTGTGAGCAGTAGAGCGCTCGTAAAGGGAATGAGTGGAGGAAAAAACAACGCATTTTTCGGCCGATTTCCTTCAATTTTTCAACTTTTTTTTTCCAAATTTTTCAACTTTTTTCTAAATTTTTCACGGTTCCCGGGAAAAGGGTCGTTACTTCGAGAGGGTCGTTATACCCAGGGTCGTAGAATCGAGAGTTGACTGTATTTATGTTTCATTTACGGAGTTATTGGGGTTAGAATCTATTGCAAAACGGTACATTTTTCCACACAACTGACTATAGATTAGATTTCTGTGGCAATTTTGCATCAGTTTACTATTTGTCAATTAATCTTAACTAAATCACTTATATCTTATTTCATAATGGGAAAGTGATGATTTTTCTAAATGCACAGCCATGAAAATAAATTGCTGGGCAGAATTGCACTGGTTCCATATATGAGAAAAGCTAAGTGAGGGGGGGACAAAAATTTGATGGTTCCCATCCACTGTGTGGAAGCAAATACTCTCAGTTTGTATCACATGGATTACAAAGACCAACCCTACGAACCTACAAGATTTTTCATTCTCTTAAACCTTCAAACACACGGGGTTGTGCTCAGACGTGGCAACAGCGAACAATGCAAACTTCTGCCACCTACCTAATTTTATGGCCATGCATTTATAGAGGCTGCCTAAACTAATAATAGGCATTAAAAAGAGGGCTCAAAGCATTTCACTCCTCTCTCACCTAGAAACCAGTAAGTGAGGATGAACATCAGTAGGGTACGGGAAGTGGGGGGTACACAACAACATATCACAACCAAAATGCAGGGTTGGAAATTAGTCAAATGGTCCAATTCCCGATTTAACTCTTCAAATTAAAAAAATGCCAAAATACTAATTACTGACCAAATAGATTATATCCTTTCGAGAAAGTAGCATTATCAAAGTGAAACAGGGATTCTTATTATCTGGCATCCAACATCAACATAAGCAGTCACAGCAAAAATTTTTATCGAACACAAAGCTATAGTTTTATGAAATAGAGCAATGCTTTCATACGTAGTTGTACTAGTATCTGTTTTCATTTTGTGTACTGTGTGTTTTCATTTTATACTAAAATTGTTTTGGCTTGGTAACAATCTTTAGCAATTATGGAGAATCAATGCTCAAGAAAAGTTTCATAACTGAGCTACTTTCGGTTGATAATAATAAATTAATAATAATAATAATAAATTTTCTTTATTCAGCAGGCGACGTTCAGCCAACTAGATTACTAGATTAGGTAAATTACATGAAGTGTGTCTTTTCTTTAAAAACTGAACTGAACTGAAAAAATCTGATGTCTTACTGGAAAGTTGTTGCATATCCCCTAAAAATGCACTAACAAAAAATCACAAATTGCAATCAAAACAAAAAAAATACTGACTTTTACTAACCATTTTCAACCTCTGAAAATGTCTATCTCTGAAGAACTTGTACAAAGGTATATAAACCAAGTTACATTGTACAGGTTCTTATTTTCATTATTCTGTACCTACCTTCCTGCTGCGTTTCTTTGGAGCACCACCTTCCTTGCCTTGGCTCTGTCGTCTTTTCTGTTGATACTGTCGTCTTTTCAGCTTTTTGAGATCTGGAACACAAATTTATGATATCTAAACACCCAATTACTACTTATGTCTGAAATTGAAGCTTTCGAAAACTGCACAATAACAGTTCAACTTCAATAAATTACAGAAAAGCAGACAAAACTTGGATAAAAAGTAGAGATGCATGCAGTACACACAACAATTATCAAATACACTATACATTGTGCTGAAAATAACATTATCTGAAGGAGAATCAAATAGATTCCCTGATAACTGGTCATCTTAAACAGGGATTGTAAATAAAAGTAACACTACTGTTGCCAGGTCATTTATTTTATATTAGTGGATCTTTTACATGAACAGTTCCTTTTGTAATATTTTGTATCATTTGAACTATGGGTACTCATGAAAGACACTGCTTTCCAAATCACTACCGAAAATAAAACAAAAAAATATCAGAGAAGATATACAGAGTCCATACTGAACAATGTTAATGATAATACATTTGGAAATCTTTATATATGGGTACCTACAGATCAAAGTTTATAAGATATCACAACAGGGACTTTCCATCAAAAGGCTCACAACATTACAAAATAGATGGGCTGGCAACATTATGATTACATCATATTTCCACTTCCTGTTTATTTTAAATGGGTAGTTCTCAAGGAATGGATTTGATCTTTCTGATATGAATTCTTCATTCCCTTGTGATGCAAGCAAGAACTTGTGAAATTCTGGAAACTATTTGTTTCAATTTCTGTGCTGTGTATTGATTTCTTCAATTTATATGTAAAACGATTATACCACGATTAATTTCATTTTTATCATTACAAGTTGAAGCCATCCACAAATCAATGACAGCACAATAACTCCAATAACAGAACTTTATTTAAATTATACTAATAGAAATACAGTGAACCTTCTGGCTGTCTAGACAACATCTTTTCTTTAAAACATTTTTATTAATGAACAAAGATAACTTGCCAATACACAAAATCATAAACAAATTCAGCAAGGAAAAATTGTGACATAATGCGATTTTACATTTTTGTTAATCATAAATACACACAACCAAGGTATAGTAACATGTAACAAATAATGCAAGAAAATAAACAATTTAAATGTTGTGTTGTTAAAACAATAATAATCAAAAAGAGTGAATAGCTACAATTATTGAAGTTTTTCAGTGATATGTATTCTTCGTTCTGTTGGAACGAAGTATTAATATGAAGGGTGACTTTAAACTTTCAAAAAGAAATTGTTAAGACTTACCAGCGGCAGACATCATTTCATGAGAGAGTTTATCCGAGGTGTCTAAACCAGAATCCAGCTCTTCTTTGGGCTCAATCTTCGGTTCTTTCTTCTCGTCAAAGATCTGCTGGATGTCTTCTGGTTCCTTCTTAATTTCAATCGGAAATTGCATAGCTCCTGATGAAGGTAACTCTCGCTTGATCGGTGATTCCCCTTCAACACTAGTGACTGGGCTTGGAGTTGGCGGTTCTTCCTGACTTGATGTCCGAGACGGGACTTTCTTTTCGGGCTGCAGAGGACTAGTCATCACAGGAGACTGTTCCCCTGGTCGGAGAGAAGGACTAGGTACAGTATCCCTCGACTGAGGTCGTGAGCTGGCTGATTTCGGCGAAGGGCCTTCAGAGAGTATTGGCGGTAACAACGACGATGGTGTAGGTGGCACCGGACGAGCTAGTTGGGCCTCAAGTGAAGGAACTGCACGCAGACTAGAAGTGGTACTGGAAGCACTCGCGTGTGAGGAAGATGGTGCAGATCCCTGTTGACTGGCACAACCTGTGTTCTGGAGGAGTTGCTTTAGGAGCACGTTCTGTGACTCTTCAATTTTCAAAACGTTTGATGCCACCGAGTATTTGCAACTGCTGTTTCGGTCTTCTTGCTCTTTCTTGAACACAACCGTTTCTTTACTAGACACTGGAATGGGACTCAAGAGTGCGCCACTGTGGGGTATCGAAGGTGATGTGCATTCCTGACTAGATTCCATGGGTTCCTTCTTCACAACCACCTCGCTTGTTTCTTGCTTCACTACAGATTCATTGCTAACGAAGCTCTGCATGCTGGACACACAAGGAGTTTTCTCTGGTGATGTTACTCTAGAGGACACAGGTGACTGGGTTTGAGGGGACAACTGCTGGATCATGTGAATAGTTGGGGTAGGCACGCGAGATATGACTGATGAATTAAGAGGAGTTGAAACAGGTGATCTTGCTGGAAATGGTGTTGTTTGGGGCGACTGTCCAGGTGAAGGGGTTGACGTTTTAGGAGATCTGATAGGAGATGGAGATGATGCTATCAATGGGGCAACACCAGTTGTTGGGGTAGAAGTGATAGGAGATCTGGTGGATCTGTACACGGTAACATGATTAATATTTGCAGGAAACGACCCTGCACACACTGGGATTCCAACTTGGGACACTCTCGGAATGGGTGTCAAACCCACGCCAGTTGAAGGAATCTCTCCAACGGACATACGGGTCCCTATCGTAACCATCGTACTAGACACAACCGGTCTACCGACATGAGTTGGTTGCACATGAGGCAATGATGACAGAAGCGTTAACGAGGGTCTAACACTTACATTCAACGAATCACTTGTGCTTGCTAACGACTGCGTGTGTACAGGCAACTGTGTGTGGATAGGCACTGACATCCTGGGAGGTCCAACTAAGGTGGTTGTTGCCACTATAGCAGTTGCTGCACTTAAAACTCTTGTTGCAGCAGTTGCCATTGTACTTGCTGTCAGGGGTAATGTTATCGGAGGTTGTCCTAACAGTGCTGCTGTGGTTGCAGCAGGTGGGTAGGGCAATCGAGCAGCTGAAATGGCATCTGCAACCAGAGTAGAAGGAGGAACGGATGTTCTGGGTTTAACCGACAGGTTACTAGTAACTGGAATTCCATATTCTCCTCCTATATGTGTCACAGCTGGAACCTGTTGTGTTGAGTATCTGGTAACTGGAAAGTGAGGGAATGTTGGGTAAGAGCTGCTTGCTCTTGTAGCTCCAGGTATTCCTATATTAGCTTGATGTACACTTGACGGAGGTAACTGGGTAGCAGGAGTTGTTAACTGTATTGTGTGGGGAACTAGGGTCTCCAAAATGCTAGGTGTCAAACTTGTACAGGCTACAGGCACCGAGAAGCTTGTTAAAACTACAGACCGTGGAGTTACACCATCTTCACTTCGAGTTATAATAGACGAATGACTTTCAGTTTTTGCACTGGAAACAGTGCTTGAAGTAGTGACGGGTGTGCTTGAATCTTTTTCCTGTTCCTTCGCTCTGACATCTCCTTCCCGCACACTTGTATCTGGCACTGGCGATTGTGGGGTATGCGACGGACAAACTTCCTCACGCTGACTGTGACTATCATCAAGCAGGTTATCAGGTGGGGCATCACTAGTACTGGGACTCTGAGGTGATCCTTCCGATTCCATGGAGCTTGAAATGATGTGAAGGCTACCTGGCGAATTATCACTAACAGTAACGGACGACGTGTTGGATACAGAGATAGTGGCCGTTCCGGAACATTGCACTGTGTCATCTCTATTATCAGTGTCTGTTCCAGCCGTATCCTTCTTTTCTATTTTGAATATATGAGGCATGTGTTCGGTCACACGTGAGGTATCTACTGCATTTTCTGACGGATGCAACACTGAAATTCTTTCACCGGAGCTACTGCTGGTAGGATGCTGAGAATCACACACAGTACTACTGTCTGCACTTAACTGAACCACACTACTCTCTGATGGCTGATCATCCGAAGTCATCGTTTCGGCTGCCTTATCACCAGATCCACTTGTACTGAGATTCATCACTTCCTCATTGCTATCAGTAGCTTTACTGTCTCCACTACTCGCTGCATTATTCCCATTACCATTATTATTTCCACTGTTGTTAACATTACTATTACTACTATCACAGGGTAGAACTTTTTTCGTCCCATTTGTATTGCTGCTGCTCTCGCCAAACCCAACCATCCACATAGGACCTCCACCACGAAGACCAAGCTTAAAAAAACGCCTCCCAAAATATGGCACAAAAGGCAATACTGGATTATTAGGATTCCCTCCTCCCCCTCCACCAGGATTCCCCTCCCCTTGTCCTCCAGCTCCACCTGGTGGCTGCGGTTGGTCCGATCCACTTTGATTCGAGTCTCCGTGCATAGTCTGTGGGGTGTATGGTGTGTGAGGTGTTAATGGAGTCCGTGGATTTTCCGCACTGAGTGGTCTGTCAGATGCCGGACTCGCTACGCTTCCGTTACCAGATGGACGTCTCATTGGAGAGCTGCCTGACTGCATCATCATCGCCTGCGCACTCTGGGGGCTTCCCATTGGTGATGAATAAAGTACTCCACTTCTTATCGCTGTAGACTGTTGGCTGTACATAGGATGAGAACTCACGGCTATGTTCTGAGGAGGTATACGAGGGCGAAGTCCACTATCCGGACCCATTGGCGAACGAACAAACCTCTGTGTCATACCATGGATCCTACAATATTTTGGAAAAAAATCATTAAAATATTAGTCAGCACATGTTTTACATGAAATTTAATGTAACATGATAATACTGTAAGCTTTAGGATTAAGTACAGTGCAGTTCAACAAAGTGTATACTCAAATTACACAGTGCAAGATGGAAGGATTGTGACAGGTTCAGTCTCCAACACCATAGTACAAAATTATCCATGTAGATCCATAGAATGTAAATAAAAAGCAACTGACAATAGTGAACAGCAATTTGCATTCTCTTATATCTGAACTTGACTGTTGTAGTAAATATTTGTTACATGTTTTGCATTGCTCATAGAAATGCACAAATATGTACACTGGACGTATCTATGTTCTGTACTGAAATGAATTGCATAATTATGATTAAAAATTCTACATTTGGTTTGTTAATGTTAAGTCAGTTTATGTAAGAAGACTTAAGTGATATGCAGGGAACGAATTTATATGTAAACACATATTTATGTATAAAGCTGAAACAGTTATATTTTGTATTATCTATGGGCATCATGGTAATTTAAGGTCTTATTTTCCATATTTGTACATACACTGCTCCACAAAACTTAAGCAACTCTGTACAACGTGGGATAGGTGAGATGTGGTGCCCATTCAACACTTCTATTGAACATGTACAAACATAAACAAGCACAGGCAGTGCGAATGCCCTCTATAATGCATAATCAGCACCATATAAACCAAGATTAAGAGCTTGTGCCTGCCAGCGCAAACCACAGCCTCGTATTGTTCCAGTCTTCAAGCAGTGAAGTGGTGGTTCGTGAGTGGGATATTAAGTGTAGATACCTTGAAATGAATCGTAGACATCATTTGAGTGATGTTGACTGAGGTGGAATAATTGGACGACTGGAAATGGGTCGGTCTCAAGTGGAAGTGGCACATGAATTCCATGTGAATAAAAGTGTCGTGTCAAGGTTGTGGCTTCGCTTCCAAAATGATCCTACTGTCAGTAGACGTCATGGAGGAGGCCATCCGAGGATGACATCAGCAGCTGATGACCGGTTTCTCACAATCACTGCCAGACATAACCGCCAAGAGTCCTCCTCTCAACTGGCAAATGATTTGTTTTAAGCTACGGGATGACGTCTTAATCGTGGAACTGTTCGTAGGTGGCTGAATAAAGCAGGACTGTATGCCAGGAAGCTTGCGCTGTGTGTGCCATTGAAACGGGAGCACAAATGTGCATGATACACATGGTGTCAGGAACATGTCGAATGGGGAGAAGGCCAGTGGGCACGACTAATGTTCTCTGATGAGTCTCGATACAGCCTGTCATCTGATTCTGGTCGGATATTCGTGTGAAGAGAGCCAGGAACACGATATCACCTTAAATTCATTGTTGAAAGGCCGTCCTTTGGAGGTGGTTCCATCATGATGTGGGGTGGTTTCATACTGGATGGGAAAACGGACCTCCATATTATGGAACATGGAACTTTGACGGCACAACTTTATCAGGATGAAATTCTCCATTCACGTGTTCACAATTTCCGTCGATCATTTGGTCCGAACTTCCTTTTTATGGATGACAATGCACACCCACACCTTGCACATCTTGTGTCCGATTATCTGGAGACAAAAGACATTACCCGTATTGAATGTCCTGCATACTCGCTGGACCTTAATCCAATCGAGCATGCTTGGAATGCTCTTGGGCGAAGAATAGCGCAGTGCAATCCATCACCACAAACAATTCCTGAACTGTGGACCGCCCTCTTAGAGGAAAGGCCCCGTCTCCCTCAAGACTTGATAACCACTCTGATCTGCAGCATGGAGGCCAGATGCCGTGCCTGTGTGTCTGTTCGAGGTGGCCACACACCGTATTGACAGCCTGTGCCCTCCCAGATACCAGCTTTTCATGTAGGGTTATAGTGGTACTGAACTTTCTGGCCACCCTGTACACCACATCTGCATTGTTGGTGTTCATTTGTGTTGCATTGTGCATCTGTACCTTCCTTATGTTCATTAAACTTGGTTAATTGACATTTTCTTTTCATTTAGTCCTACTTCGTTCGAGTTGCTTAAGTTTTGTGGAGCAGTGTATATGAAGTTTTAGCTCATATTTTTTGTAATTTTTACATATTATTTCCATGATTAAGAACATTTCTCAATATATATTCAGTATCCGCGCAATAAATTACATGTCTCCAGAGTTGGGTGAATTTCTTGCGAATAACTGACAAAGCCCGAAGCAATGTAAGTTTAGAACCTTCTTTGCACCCTCCATTTGCATGAATTACAAGTTTTCTGTTATCCGAACAATAATTTTTTTTTCACCTCCCAACTGTTTGCCTTTGCTATTGTAAAACACCTGAAATTCCTGTTTTGCTCTATTGGGACCATGTAGACTAAATGTATAGTGTGAAAATAAAAAAAAATAAAAAAAACAGGAAATGTAAAATTAGGATCCAACTATATATGGTTCCAAATCAACTATTGCTATAATTTTTACATAAAAATTGAATAAGAACTTATTCAAGCTTATCTTTGTTAATCACTGGTTTCACATTGTTTCTGTTGGTAAAATCAGGAAATAGTGAATAAAAAGTAACAAATTGTTTCATCTGGAAAAAATTGCAACACAAGGAATTCTGACAGGGAATTTGTAACTAATGTTAGGAGCAACATATACAAAAATCTGGCAAAATTCCAGCACAGGGAAAATGTAAAAACAATGCATTTTTTAAAATGGGCACCACTCAACAGATTAGTAGAAGCATGCATATTTCGTTTTTGACGAAAAAACGAAATTTGAAAAAACACATTGTAGTGTTAATTTTTCATGTTTTTGAAAGGTGTGATATGCATTTTGTGACCATGTTTTGTCACGAAATAATGCGAAATGAACTGCAAAAAGCGAAATTAACTCCTAAACACGAAATTTAGGGTTTATTCACCGACGCGACACCTTCCGAGGTCTGAATTATCCTGAGAGTTATGCAATTCCCGGAAAATTGATTAATTCTGCTGTTAATATTGGAGAAGCAAAAATAGACTCCTTTACACAGAAATAAACTTAATACTCTGATAACTACATAAATGTGCTATTAGAAGTGAAATGTTAATTCCGTGGAATAAGTGTAGTTTTTAAATCAAATTTAGGATTATATTCACAATTTTAAAACCAAAATGTCTGTTTATATACTACTTTTCATCCAATTTTTCACCGCTATAACACCGATATTTTATTTTATTTACCGCTTTTGAACCCGAAATTGACTCAGTTTTTGTACCGAAATTTTGCTTTTTTATTTACCAAAAATATGTGCCTCTACAGATTAGTTATTTTTAGACCATAGGGCAACCGAATATGAAACTAAGAAACCTAATACATTGGAACATCGATTTTGTTTCTCAGGGGACCAAGCTGAAAAAAACCCTGTAAAATCAGGGGAAATTTTATAACATTTTGCTATGTTGGGACCATCACGATTTAATGCATAATGTGGGAAAATGTAAAATCCAGGTTCAACTGTAAATAAAAGTTTTATTTTACCCATCGAGTTGCACGTTCATTAGCTGGAGGGTGGGGGAGGCGAGGAAACGTTTACTATTTATTTTAATAATCATGTCATGCTCTTGAGTATGGGTCAATACCCTCCTCTAGAGAATTTATGGAACTGGTCTAACTTAACCATCACTACCTAAGAATAATCTAAGTTGTTTCCTAATCATATAAGTTGTATGTTAAGTTGACGGTCTAGTCAGTAGGATGTTTGACTGCCATGTGGGAGACCCAGGTTCAATTCTCGGGGTGGGTGAACGTCGGGAACTTTTCTAGCCTTTTCCCCACATAAAGTGGCTCTGGGGCTCACCCAGCCTCAAATCAATGGGTACCCGGGGGCAACCCTGAAGAGTAAATGTGGCGAGAGCATGGTGCTAATCACATCACTTTCAAAATGGCAGAGATCAAGAATGTGTGGGCCCCTATCCCCTAAATTTGCCTTCATGGCATGGTGCTTTTTGCACAGGGAACTTTAAATACCTGAAGTTGATAGAAGGAAAGAGCATGATGCATTCTTTATTTTTCACATTAAGGATAGTGGATTTTAACATGGTACTGACTCTGGGCCAACGGAAACCAACATAATCTCAATACAAAATTATTATATCTTGATCTTGGTCTCAGGTCTTTCACTCACCTATGTTCTATAGTTTGCACTAGTGTGCTGCAATGAGGGGTTTTTGCTTGAGCACCCGATAGTTCGCATGGACGATGCTAGATAGCATACAGAATTGAGAGATGCTTCACTCGAGCGAATAACACACGAACAGCTAAAACGAGCGGTACACACTTGAAGCACAGTAGTTCACGTATAACCGGAATTTGTCTGTGCTGGTGGGTCCTCAAATATGAATCGTGAAGTGAACAAACAGTGAAATTGAAACTTAAGTAAATATAGTTATTATCTTCATGTTGATATATAGTTTAGTCTATCTTACCAATAAACAGTGATATATGAAAATGAAATAGATGATTGTGGTCTAAAACTACCAAGGTAGATATTTTAGGATTATTGTCACATTAAAATGATATTCTATTCTATACACTCAAGGGTGGCAAGACTTGAACAAGCACGAGCGACCGAAAGTGGTCCCATGCAGTATCTAGTTTGCACACTTAACTGCCCAACTAAATGTTGCACGTTTAGGGAATAAAAGATGTGGTAGTACAATAAATACAGGGAATCTCGATTTTACATTCCCGAATTTTACATTTTCCACGCCTTATACATTCAGTCTTGATGGTCTCAACATACCAAAATATTATAAAATTTTCCTCGATTTTATATTTTTCTGCATTTTAAGTTTTTTCACCTTTGTCCCTTGAAAAATATAAAATCGGGTTCCACTGTACATGTTAGCGAATTAATAACTTGTTCCCATGTGGATGATGGCAAGGGCCACTGAAATTAATAGAACCATTACAAGTAAGTTTTGGAGTGGGGGGGGGGGTTAGTAGTTCGCTTACGTATATTTATCAAACATTACTCTTTCCCTCCTGGCTTTGTATATCCATTGTATAAAACTAACCTTACGATCTGGTCTCCAAATTGCTGTGCCACCCTATGGTCTGCATACGATACAGCACTTCCTTGTGTCTGGCGTACTAATCCCTGAGGCGTTGCCATTCTGAGAGCTCCCTGGGGAGAAGGCATACGAGTCACATGACCCTGTGGGGAAGTAAGTCGTGGAGGGCAACCCTGAGGGGAGGGAAGAGAGCGAAGAACATCCTGAGAACTCCCTGGGCTGAATGGGCTGTCTTCTCCCTACAAAGAAAAGAGATAAAATGTAAAATGAGATTTACCGAGGACAAATTATAACGTGTCTACAGTACAATATATACATAAATGAGATGTTAACACATCTAGAACAATGATATAAAACCAGTATGATAGGAGTGAACCAATACAGCTTCTCACACACACATGATGAATATTCTAGGTTCTGATATAAAATTTTACTCCACAAACTGGGGCATGTGGACTATGTTCACATCCATAAAAATTAGGGATGGGCCGATATGAAATTTTGGCCGATACCGATAAAGTACCGATATAAAATGTATCGATACCGATATTCTACCGATCCGATATAAAATTAGAAATGGTCCTCGAGAAACCTGAAAGGTTCATTGACCTCCTTAATAAATGTGTATTTCGAGGTGATTGCAGTGAAAGAGAAGTTGCATATTTAGACATTTACTTTTTTAGAAAGTAGGGCATGGAGATTATCCATAAAAAATATAACAAAATGGCAAAATTTTGCACTAAATTATCAGATATTTATCGATATATCGGATCGGTAAAATAATCGGTAATTTTACAGATAAACTGATACACTGATATGCCTATATTGGCCAATACCGATAGAGTACCGATTAATCGGTCCCATCCCTAATAAAAATTGTAACAAAATGGTAGAATTTTTCACTAAATTATAGGCTGTATGACCAATCATGGATTGCGCATACATGCCCACACACAAATACCCACAGACCCAACCTACGTGCAAGGGCCAAAGGCTTGTACTTTCCCCCAATTAGCATCATGGGTAATGCTTACAAACCATTTGCTACACACATGGGATGGACAGAAATGCTTTATTTATTATAAAGTAACAATTTTCAAGCAGACAGTAGCCATCTTGAATACAAAAAAACATGTGCTACAAATCATATATTTGATAAATCCCTTATTTTTTATTAAATATAAAATATAACATTTGTGCATAGGTAAAATAATGCCTAATTTATGAAAAGTAAACTCGTTTTTAATTATCTGGCATAAATAAGCCAGAAAAGGTGAAAAAAAACCACCTTTGTTTACATTTTTTAACCACCTGATAACTTTGCCATTTGGTGGAAGGAATTGGAAATTCCACGGACAAGGAAAAGCCACATGTGACCTCAGCTCAGCTAGCCAATGATAGGCTTCCAAGGCTGGGAAGTCACACAGGAGACAGTCAGGTGTCCTATTATGTTTTGAGCTTGGCGTTCAAACTCAGTTGTGTTTGTTAGCTGCCTGAGAGCAGGTCAGGTGTTGCGTTGCTGGCCAAAACCAGTGTGTTGATGGCCGCATGGGCCGTGAACAATGGACTTACACTGGAAATAGGCATCCAAGGCCCATATAAGTTAAATATGGACCTGAGTGGGTGTTATCACACAGGATACGGTAGCCAAGACCTCTTTTATGGTTCTGAGTGCAATTTTCGCCAATGTGCCAAAATCTGTGTTCCATACCCAAAGTGGGAAATCCAGACTTCATGGTTGGCAAGAAGGAATCATAGGAACATCCATGGCTATATCCAGCAATCCTTCCATGAAAAGCCTGGAAAGTGCATCCATCACTCCCCAAAGTCATTATTACCTCAAGAAAGAAGGAATTATCCATTCTTTTGTCTTGTGTGCCCCATAAATTGCCAGGTGTCGGGATGTAACTTGTGGTTGTGAAAAAGTGTGTGGCCCCCAGGTATGAAACGTATTGTGTGAAATTGGCTGATCTGTAAGTACCAAGTCTTTTGTATATTTATTTTTGTGTTATTTGTGTGACAGTGAAGATGTCCATGTTTGGTGGTGGCCATGCCACAGGGTATGTTCTTTATTGAATAAATGTGTCATTTAAATGTGCTCGACCTGATATCATTGAAGTGAACCGTAAGTCTACAAAGCCTCCTCTACCTACCGTTTTAGAATTAGGCTGAAGTTCGTCTGCTGGTTAACAGGTCTCCCAAGGGATACCTTTTATTGTCCACAGAACACCACACGTAGCATAGGTCTACGTGTGGCAGCGTAAAGCGTTGCTCTTTTTGAATAAGTGTTGTTTTTTTGTTTCTATTCTTGGTTGATTTAGTATACTCCACCAAACCCTCCCCATAACAGAGTCGCTGAATCTCTAAGAGTAGAATCATAATCTTAATAGCAATAACATTAATATAACATTCAAAAGTAAAAAAAATAATATACCCTTAAAGCTGTTTACATAAATATTTTATAAAGTGAATGTCTTATTATGCAGTGTCATTTCAAAGGCTAAACCAATGTAATCACCTGGTTAATAAAATAATGAGAGAGATTAATGAACTTCTTCAAAACTTTATATTGGATCGGTAGAATAACAGTATTGGTAATTTTTCTGATACACCAATATACCCATATCGGCCAATACCAATAGAGTACACATAAATATGTTCCATCCATACCAGGACTGACATGAAATCTTAAACGCTAAAGTACTGATATAAAATTTGCCAATGTCATTAACTGATATTCTACAAGTCCGATATAAAGTTGTTAATGTTCCTTAAGAACATGAAAGATTCATTAACTTCCTTAACTAATGTACGTAACCAAGTAATTACACTGTTTCTGAGAAGGGAACCATGTAATTAGTCATTCACTTTACAAAACCTAGTTACATGAATTACACGAGTACATTTATAAAAATAACAAAATGGAAGAATTTTGAACTAAATTTTAGGCTATTTATAGTAAGGATGGGACAGATTAATTGGTATTCTATCGGTATCAGCAGATATATGCATATCAGTTTATTGGTAAAATTACCGATAATTTTCCCGATCTGATATTCTACAAATATCTTGTAATTTAGTTCAATATTCTGTCATTTTGTTATAATTTTTATGGATATAAACATATAATCTCCATGCTCTACCTTTTTAAATATGTCTAAAATGTCTAAATATGCAGCTTCATTTGCATTGCAGTCACCTGGTAACCATGTGGAAGTTTACATAGGATTGGTATCAGATAAAATTTCTGTCCTGTAATTTACAGATAAATTACTGGTAAAAATATCGGTAATTTACCAATGAATCAAGATGGCTATATTGGCCAATACCGATATATTACCAAATCCCTAATTCTTAAAAAAGTTTTTTTCTAAAAAATAATAACAATTACAGAACACAAATTTCAAAGCTAACTGGCAACTTACCTGAGAATGTGGTGTCCCCATGCGGGGGGAAGGCTGAAGACTATGAGGGGACATAGCTGGATTAGGACTATGTTGAAGAACTGCACCAGGGCTGTGGGCCAGGGGACTGTGTAGCGGCGAATGCTGCAACATTGGTGAAGGACAGGGGCCCAAGGAAGGAGACGGTGACATCATTGGCGACTGCGGTGTCGAGGGGTGAATGGGGGATGGTGCTGATGCTGGAGGCCCCAGTGGTGAATGCTGGGCGTGGATGACTCCTCCGACTGCTTGGGGTGGAGTTCCGATCATTGCCTGACGCTTTTGTTGCTTGTTGTTGTAATCCTGCAAGATAAACAAATGTTTTTCCTCATCTAACAGAAGTCCAATATCTAGCTATCTTTACGGAGCAAACAGAAAAATATAAAAGCTCAGCACGCATAACTGAATCTATTCAATCCAGCTTCTATTTAAAATGTTTCTGATTGAGAAATAGTTAAATCATAGCATTCCACAGATGTGAGAAACATACAGAACGAAAGAATAAAAACTTTTCTTTTTGTTCGCACCTTTGGTCTGTGAAATGATAGTTGAAGGTTACAGGTACAGAATAATCAAATAATATTGGTGAAGGAATGGTATGAAAGTAATAATGGACTGTTTAGAAAATGGAATAGGATTTAATGAATGCTGGTAAGTAGATTAATAGCTGACACTAGCAGCTAACTCACGAGAAATGTATACGTTTCTCAATACAAGAAAAGTCACAAAGATGTTGAGAGCTCCAACAGGTTTTTTCAGTAATGCTGTTTTGGGTTCACTTTATGCGAGGATAGAACAATGAGACTGAAATCGCTGAAGCGTGCCCTGCAAGAAGTTGAACTTGAAATTCCGATTAGAAGAAAATACCATTAATCGTTATGGTAGAATGGTTGCTCTTGTCAAAAAAGTAGAGGTAAAATTATCTCCTGTGAATTGCACTGTGCCATGAAGGTACAGAGGTGGTGTGAAGACAGTGATGCAATCTGCATCTATTGGAAATCAAATGCAGTACCCCTTGATTACAAAGTGAAGCTCATGTTGAAGACTGAAATATTTTTGGTGCCATAATTCTCATGACATGCATGTAAAAGTTGTAAATAAATAAATGATAGGACCAATTATTTTGAAATACTCAAATTATGAAATTTGTTAAAGCAGGCCTGGACAGATAGGAAACAAATGTGAATGATTTTGAGAATTATGAAGGAAATGAATTTTAAAATATCTCCTCGGCATGTTATGGTCCAGACTGTAATTACATGAACATTAGAAGTGGACTGTGGCTGTTGATAGCATCTGAAGTAGGCACTTGTAAAGAAAGAATGTGACTTTAATATTTATTGATTGTCAGTTTTTTCTACTATATGTATCACTGTCCAGATATAAACAAGACTCCATTAATATGACATTTCTAGGAATGGGTAATGAAATCCCTCTCTGGTAGAAAAGCAGTGAGCAGCATTTAATCTATGAAACTAATTTTACCCTTACTTCTCCTAGCTTTTAATGCCCATATAGTCAAGCAGTATGGATTTTATGATAAAGTTAAAATGTGTTTCAACCAGTTCTATTTGAGGTATACAAAAATTCTTAGATGTTCACATATTCACTTAAATTTAATCAACAAAATGTAACACATCTAAAAAGCATAAATAGGTCATACAAGTGCTTAAGTTCCACATCTTTTGTGTGTTTCAGAACTGGAAGCAGTGGCCAGGAATTACAATATTTAATACGGTTAAAAACTACGTCATCCATGAAGAAGGAAACAGAGCAGTTCCGAAACACTGGCAAAAAAGATCTGAAACTTAAACACTGGTATGCTCTATTCACATTTTCAGACGTTTTTATTTTGTTTGTGTAACAGAAAAGTTTGAGCACATTAAATAATAATACATTGTGGAGTGCAAGAAAACTGATAGATAACTAACAAATTTGTCCTTTGTACAAACTCCAAGGAAATCTTTCATCACCACCACATTCTACATTCTCAATGTTTAAAAGGCTAATACATACACACATATATGAAGCTGGGAAAAGTAGCTAAGTAGAAATTAATGGAAAATTACAAACCTGTATTGTCATGCTATGCTGACGGCTTTGCTTTCGAGCCTGATCTAAATGTTTTTGAAGTACTGACTGCTCACGAGAAATTCGATCCAATTCTAACGCATCAGGTTCTGCCAACTCCTGTCCATTTTTCCTAAGCTGACGCTGCTTACTGTTCAAAGACTGGAAAGAAAAAGGTTGCTTTTTCTATTTCATGTACGCATGCATGCACACATACACGCACATATACATGCGATAGACATTCACAAATTTAGGAAGGGGGAGGACTTAACTAGAAAGCTCTAACGAGATATGAACACTAACAGCTTATATGATAAAAATTCTAAATTCTTCTGAACATTTACTTTATAAAGTAAAATTCAAGCAGTTTCAAGGAGAATTGGGAGTGTGCAGTACAAAAAATAATCCAAGGTAGGTATGAATAGGAAAATATACAAATTTACAGTTTTCCATGCATCACCAGTACAAGTTCTGTTACAGAATTTTACAAACACGCGCACATAAGCAACATAAACTACCTGTAACAGAAAAAAACGACACCGTTAAAGCTTAAGGCACTGCAGGAAACTTTTCGCTGGAATCTTGTAGTTGTCGGAAATTTACCTTTTTAGCTTTTCTGAGTTTGTTCACTGCGGCTTCGAAGTGTTTCAATTGGTCCGTGACGGCCTGCTGCTGATGCCTCAGCCACTGCTCATACTGAAGATGCTGCTGTCTGTCTTGTTCCGTGACAATGTGTTCTGGTGGAGCAGGGGGTGCTGGGAGCAGATTGGCTGTAAACGGAGCAATCTGGGACACTGAAAAATGAGAAGAAACCCATGTTACGTCAAAACATTTACTTTACTAGTCTAAGAATATGTTCATAAACATAACAGCAAAGACACATAATTTTGGATAGGTATAATCATCGGCAATTTTACTGATAAACCAGTTATATGCAAGGTCCATTGACTTGTTTACCACCTGCTTTGGAAGGTCTGTTCATAATGACCCTTTTGAGCAAGTCGAGGTGGTTGCAAAACTGTGACGTCAAAGGGATGGCAGATTGCAGGGGAAAGTTTGGTATCCGCTAGTTTTAGCAAGGGAAACTTGTTTCTCTGTTCTTTCCTTGCACTTGTATTCGTGTATTTCCAGTAAATTTTTTATGCGATTCATATTGTAGTGTCTGCCCGTGGTGGCTCAGTCGGTAATGCATCTGACTACCATGCTGAAGGACCCGGGTTCGATCCCTGGCCGATTCAAATCCGGGAACTTTTCTAACGTTGGAAGCAGGCCCAGCGCCCACCCAGCGTCGAATAACATGGGTACCTGGGGGGTAAAGGCAGTCAGGGGCATGGTGCTGATCACACCGCCCCCACTCACGACCGGATCAAGGAAGTGTGGGGCGTTACCCCCGCACCCCCTATATGCCTTCATGGCGTGGTGCTAAGCACAGGGGAACACTTTTTTTTTTTTTTTGTGACAATAAATAATGTCTCACTGTGCTGCAAGCGTGAATATATCAAGAAAACGAAAAATTCCCATATTGTTTAACTTATATTTCCGTCTGATGAGAAGTTCCGAGCAAATGCTATTAAAAGACAAATTTCAGGTTGCTATTTTTCTTTTTATACCAGTGTGTTACGAATGTGATAAAAAATTTGAATTAGTAGGAATTCCAGCAAAGAAGAGTCTGAAGAAAGGTACTTCCTACAATGATAATCCCAGTTACACTAGTTTAGTGATAACAGTGCTCTCGCAAGACTTGTGTAGTTGGGATTGCCAAATGCGGACTTTTTTTTTACAGAGTATATTATCTGACTACCATGGGGGAGAACCGGGATTTTTTGCACATGTTCAAGCAGCTCCGGCACCCAGTCAGGTACCTGGAGGAAACTCTGGGGGATAAAAGCAGACAGGGGCATGGTGCTGATCACATCACCCCCCCCCCTTCGGCCATGATCAAGATAGTGTGGAGTCCTAACTCCACACCCCCTGTACGCCTTCATGGAGTTGTGTAAAGCACATTGGAGCACTTTACTTTTACTTACAGAGTATATCATCGTGAAATGAGGAATACGATACTTAAAGTACAGCACATTGAGAGCTTTGTTACTAAATTTGACCTGAAAAATGGAAAGTTGTTATAAACCTCTATCCCTGAAATTCAGATAGCAAAATTTCCGAATCAAGATTTTAAAATTTTCGGAATCCGGATATTTTTTGGCCATCCTTAGTGTGAAGGCAAAATTGCTAGGACAAATGTTCTGAGTACATGTGTCTGTCAGATTGAGAACAAAAATCTTGATTGTTCTTATCCTTCGTCCAATACAAAGCAAACAAACAAAAAAAACAACGTAAATACAAAACAACAGAAAGTACTTCGTGTCAGACGTCACAGAGACCCTGCCGGGGCTGTAAACATGGGGGCTGGAAAAAAAGGCAAGTTATGACCAGACCTTAAAGAGCGGGGGAAACCAGCGGTCTACAGACCTTGACTTATATGCCTATCTTAGTGAATATAGGGATGGGACAGATTAATCGGTACTCTATGGGTATCGGCCGATATAGGCATATCGGTGTATCAGTAAAATGACATAATTTTACTGATCCAATATACCTATAAATATCATAATTTAGTGCAAAATTCTACCATTTTGTTATAATTTTTATGGATAATCCCCATGCCATACTTTTCAAAAAAGTAAATATGTCAATGTGTAACTTCTTTTGCATTGCAGTCACCTTGAAACACACATTTATTAAGGTCATTCTTCAAGGAACATTTGGAACTATCGGATCGAGAGAATATTGGTTATCGGTATCAGTAAATTTTATGTTCGTATTTTATCGGTATCGGGCAAAATTTCATATCGGTCCATCCCTAGTGAATACCAATAGCATACCAATTGATCTGTCCTGTATCCAACATTTAGGTATTCAGTTTACAAAATCAGGGTATATTAATTATACCTTTCCATTCATTTTTTTTAATGGCAAAACTTTCCAATACAGGAATTTATAGAAATATGAGGTTGGCAAATACAGATAGACTATGATTCAATCTGTCTCAACTGTTAATTTGTAAATAAATCTAAAACATCTTTACTTAAAACTTCTATACTTGTTTTATTTGTAATCAAGAGTGTTAGTGAAAGTAACACATTGCATTCCATCAAAATGAGTTACTGTTCACTTAAACTTGATTTTGAAACTAGACAAGATAAAAATTTTCATCTAATGCACATTCATAATCAACACCTATGTGGAACACACATTATCTTTTACGGAAGTGTAATTTTCTCATTCAATCTTTTGGCACAAAATTAATCCTGGAATTTTGTGTAACTCCAGACTCAAGAAAGTGTTGTATCTGCATTGAATTTACTGGTTAAGAGTTTGTGTTGCATTCTGAATGTAGTTTTGCATTATTTTGTGAGAAAACGTGGTAGAAAAATGCATCTCTGAAATCAGCAAAAATGAACATTGTATTGGGTAATCACATATTTAAAAAATAAAGTATAGATGTTCCCAACTGTTGAAAGTCACACGAAAGCACAAGAATATTACATTTTCAATGCAATTACACTACCTGCTGAAGTGGAGGAATCCACTTGTCCTGAAGCAGGGGGAGCAGGAGTATGGTGTGGCGCCGGCATCCGGATGACTGTTCCTACTTTCGGCTCCACAGGTGGACCAGGCTGCCACTCTAAAACTGGCAACTTTGCTGGTTGCGGAGAGAGCCGAGGTTGGAAGAGATGTCTCACAGGGCCAGCTGCAGGATGAGGAAGAATTCCTTGGGCTGTTTGAGTGAGAAATGCAGAATAAATTATTTCTACTAGTTCCTACTACTAAATACATGAATATGTACATTCATTAACAAGAATTGATTACTTCATAGGTAAGTTTCATTCCAAAAGTGACACTGGACCTTTGCTCTGTGCCAGCAAAGTCATTTTAGAAAATTCCTCTTTTTGAACCTATTTAAGTTTTTTGGAAGTAAGTTCCAAAAAACTTAAATAGGTTCAAAATTCATGAAAAATACTGATTAGATACAATATGAATAAATAACAATCTTTTTCACATTATCCACAGTCAAGCTCCATCTTTCGTCTGTGAGGATCATCTTATATGGTGAAACATTACTTCGCAAGGCATGAATGCCACAAAGTACTGAACTGACGTGAAAAGTGATCTAGACCGCAAGGATAATAAGTTTGCCCTTTGGAGTGTGCAGTGATGTCAGTGCTTTGTTTACAGCTTTGAAAAACACCATGGTCTTGGAGGGTGGAAAATCGACAGAAATTACGTTTTAAAACAAGTTAGTGATTGAGTTTCTTCACTACCAAACAGAGCAAATACCTCCGTATGATATAAAAATACTGTACAAACCTTTAAAAGGTTTGATTTAGACACACAAACCTACAGTAGGTTCTAACAAGCAAAATAGGTTACTTTATGCTCTTTAAACTATCAGTTGTTGCATTTTTTAACGAAATGCCGACATAACTTGTTATTTCTTATTTACCTTCAAAGGGAAAAAAATAGGTCAAAAACTTAAAATCCTAGGTCTACTGATAAGCAATGAGTTACCAATGTATATGAAAAATGACTGAACTGGTTGCAAGTATTTTTCTCATAGATTAAGAATTCTAATTTAGACAGTTGAAAGAACACAGGGGTTTGAAATTGTCATCATGTAAATAATGGTCACAAATAATAAAAACCAAAAAGTCTTGATACATGACCAAACATTGGTGATGAAAACATTCCAACAGATAGTTACTGATACTGATATCAATATTGACTCAACCCTAATTAATAATAATAATAAATACCTGGTAAGCCAGTAGGCGAGAGTCCCGCTGGAGAAGATCTAGATGAAGACGACGACATAACATCGGCCTTCAGTCTTTCAAAATCCACATCACTGAGCAAGGTCTGCTCCCCACATGGGGGTCCCTGGGCAACTGGATGCTGTTGCTGTTGCTGCTGTTTCTCCTGTTCTCTCTTCTCCTGCTCCAACAGGTCCTCCAACAACAGAGGCTGCTCCTGCAATGGTGACTGCTTATTGTTAGACACATTCGTAACATGGAACACAATACACGTTAACTAGCATGAAAAATTTACATCTTATCTCATTTCAATCCATCCAAATATAAAACTACATAGTCTTGGCAGCTCTGAAAACCGTCTAATTTTACATTTTTCTGTATTAACTTTTCTCCAATACCCTGGAGATTGAATAATTTAGGTTCCATTGCAATTTGTAGCAAAAAGGTGAATCTAGGGATTGACAAAACTAAAAAAATAATTCAGTCGCCAGCCCCCCTTTTTTTCTCAGGAACCAGTATTTTCTTAATTTCCAAATACAGGCTAAGAAAGCCATGAATCAAATTCAGATAAAGAAACACATTTCGAAATTTGATCTTTAAACATTTTAATTGTTAATAAAAGATTGGATTTAAAGTAATTTCTAACACCAGAGTGGCCTTCATAAAGAAGGCTTATTGATAACATCATAAATAACTAAGCAATATATTCTAATATGTATATGGCCAACTACCATATCCCTGCAGATTTTAAAATTTGACTAGTAACAGTGCAAAAATTTATAATGGCATGTTTATTATTCTGCTTTAATGATACACGTGATACAGAAAAAACACACATATTAAAAACTGTATTTGTTATTTAAAAAAAAAAGTAATGACAATTTCCATAGGAGAATTTGCAATATTAGAAAAAAATTAGAATTGAACATGAAAATTCAGGGGGCAAGTGAAATTTTTCAGGTTCACCGAGCAGGCACCCTGTGTTTGTCTACCTCTGGGTAAATCTATCCCCTACAAATTGCAGTGCCCTCGATGCATCCTTGATCATGGCCAAGTAGGTGTGATCAGTACCAAGCTCAAGATGCCTTTATCCCTCCTGCCTTCTCCAGGTACCCATTCATTAGCAGTTGCATGAGCAACTTTATGTCCCAGGTATTCACATGCCCTGCCAAGTGAACCTCTGCAGCTTGCAGCTCTCTTTAAGCTGCTGGGTATTAAAAAACTTCCCAAAATTACACCATTGTACAGGGTGGGAAATAACCTTTTGCTAGGGGTCTGCAGGAAAACTGTGTTAACATGGAGTCATTTGAAGTGTGGTGTGTTAAAGTAGGCTTTTTTCTGTGTTTCAGGAATAAATTCCAAGATGGCGAATCTACTGTGTGACAGTGAGGAGCAGCAAGTTATCAATCGGATAAGAGCCAATGCGTTTCGGGAAGCAATGGAAGGTGGAGCAGCATTCATCAACTGCAAATGGGTCGCGAAGAAGGTGCATCGAAGTGAACGTTGGGTAACTGACAATAAAGGGTACGATGATTGCTATGCCCACTTTAGTGGTGGGCATCCACAAAAACTATCTCAAGAAAAGACATCACCAGTGGAAACAATGGAATACGGACTTGTTTGCGAATCTTCTGAGCTCCTACCCTGATTGTCTTCGTGCTGTGAGAGACGCAAACGGTGGACATACTAACTTTTAATTTTGTTTTTGTACACAATTGTCGTAGTAAACATTTGGTATTACCATAATTTCTTAATTGTTGTCACTTTTTACTGTGGACCCCTAGCAAAAGGTTACTTCCCACCCAGTAGTCGTAAAGGATGAAATATGGCAAACTTATTTTCCAGTGTCTCTCTCCCGACTGAGAGATGTTAGTGCTTTCCTACATTGGTGTGATTCCAAAATTTTTTAATTTCACTTTAAAGAGAATAATTTAATGCAGATATTTATTGTTTAGATATCCTATGTACCCAGTGAGCAACATACTATCTTCTTCTCTTCCTATGATCATGCTGACCCCAGCCACTATTGGTACAGGCTGTCGAGCCTTCAACATTTGACACATTTTACAGGTCGTCTTAAGAATTAAGATGATTAATAAAAAATTTAAGAAATTAAAAAAAAAAATTAAGCCACTTCCTGTGTATTTTTTATTAATTAATTATGGATCAGACAGAATTAATAAATTTATACATAAGTAGGCTGTAATTAAGTGCAAAATTATGTTATTTTTATAGATATAATTCATATTCATTCCCGGGTTACTAGTTCTTTAATGTTAATGTCCAAATTAGCACTGAGCTTGATACCACTTTGAACCGATAATGATACTTACCGAATTCTGCCAATATCAATGCCAACAAATGGTAACAGTTCAAAGTGGTTCAGAATCATTATAAACTTTCCATTGAAACTATACCATAGGAAAAGACCTGAATTTAATCATAATTTCACAGAGACAGTAACAAGATTGATATCTCTCCGCAATGCAGAAATAGTGAAAATTATGCATTTTGAAAGTATACAAATATGTTATGGGTGCTCGAAGTTTACGAATGTGCTGCTTAATTACAAGTGATGTAAATGTGATTTACTATAAGAAGAATTGTGCATGTGCCTACCTAAAATGCAAAATTTTACTATCTCAACATCTATATATTATTTTAAAAAATATACAGCAAGCAAGAACATTCATGAATTCGTGCAAACCAAAACCATCAATACATTGGCTCAGTTCTAATTATACACAAAATATCACCAAGTAGTAAGTAGTAGTTTGTTGACAAAATATCAACAAGTGAGCAATAGTTTGTTGGGAGGAAAATTCTGAAATGTGTTTCTCGAGTCTCTAATCTTGGCAAGCCCAAAATTCATCATATTTCCCTTATTATTACAGATTTTGGAATTGTTTCCACAAAATTTCCTAACTTTTCCATCATTTTTCCACACCATTGAGAGCCTCCTGGCATCTCATCTCATATGAAAACATAATCTTCAATTACAATTAAGGTTGCCCTACTCAAAGACCTCTGGAGCCTGTTCGAAGCAACAAATGCTGATGAAAAAAAATAGTTCCAATTTTCACCACCAGGTTGATATGTGGTGCTGAAATCTGGTGCACAGTGAACTATATCCCAGAAAACACTTCGTGCGACCTTTGATCACAGTTTTACACATCCAAAGGGTCATTCATGTTGACATATTGAACACTGCTATACAGACACATACTCAAATTACTGCTTGTTGTTACGAGCTCCAGAGTGTTCTGAGCAGGGGAAATTTAATTCTAAGCACCACATTTGCAATTGGTGGTGAAATTTGAACTTTTTCCCTCACAAAATGGAAGAACTGATCTGCTTTCAGCTGATTGTAAACAACAATGCCTTAATACCACGCATACAAGATGACATGAACCACAGATAATAAAGAAGCAGACCTTTTTAAACCAACAGTTTCTTGAATACAAAATAGGACAGAAATAGACGATCATCCATTTTGGTATAAGTTTCTCAATCATGTTCCATTCAACCCTTTATATATATATATATATTTGGATATTTCTCAAATTTCACACTACTCTGAATTATTATAAATGTTAGAACCTGATGACATGTCACTATATAAAACTTTTGTTCTAAAATATTTTCAAACAGAAATGCATCAGCACTGGAAATGCGCCTATTGAATATTAACAATTATCATATAATAACTCATCTGATACAGAATAGAAAAAAATCATTCAAATGCTCACTTAATGTACAATTGTAATAACCTCATTGACTTTACATGGTGCCGTTACAGCCCAGAAGTGTCCATGACTGTACATGCCACGATTACAGAACAAAATTCAACTATTGTGCAATAAATTACAGACTAAAAGAAATATCAAACCACTTCCACCAGCATCAATATTATTAATATTCTCAGGTGATACTAACAGTTTTATTTAATCTGTTTCATACCTGACATAGTATGTATGAACATCAATAACTGGTAATATACCAATAAAACCATGGACGTCCGCAGGATTTTTTCCAGGGAGGGGCAAGGAAGGTATTATTTTTCAGGGGGGGGGCAAAAAAGTCACATTTTCCCCCAAAAGAGTGTTGTTCCCTAAAAGAACATTGCTTAAATTTGAATTTATGGTGTTCATGCAAAAATTAACACATATTATTGCGGCTAAAATGAAATTTTATGTGTGAGATACATAATTTTTTGTTGACTTTCATTTTCCAGGGGGGGGCCACGGCCCCCCCTTGCCCCCCCTTCCGGACGCCCATGAATAAAACATAACAAATATTTTTAGTGCCACATTTCTACAATGTGTTTTATGTTATGAAAATGAACTGTGTATTTAGAGCTGCAAAAAAAAAATTACACACTGTAGAATTACATTATCTTTTTATGAATCTTTGTGAACTGCCAAGACAAAATAAACATTTAATGCACAAAATGGTGTTCTTACTTGCAGCTAAGAGAACATATTAGTGTTATCCCAATTAAATTTTCACACCATTAACATTAGAAGTATGAAAAGGGGAGCAAAGAAAGAAGAAAAGAATTGAATACAAAGCATGAAAAGTGCAACCAATTCACCTCACAGTGCTGCCCTCTCCTCTGCCCACTGTATTATACACACACACACATATGTACGTGATGGGATGAGCCAATTCTCTTCACTTTTGCTTCTAAACTTAAATTCTAAGAGGAAGTGATGATATCCTGTTGTGCATCAACAAGCCATCACAGTGTGTGAGAATATCATGTGAAAAACTTTTCTTAGTAATGTTTTGCTTCTTACGGCCTAGCAGCAACGTTATGAGCCCTCAAAAAATATGATATTCTTATATACATGTATGCAAGAATACCTCTTTACAATTTTTTTCTCGACATCAAAAGCATCAAATATGGTCAGCAAGACGTGTGTATTGCTTCTTCAATGAAGCCTCCACTAGCACGATATTGTTTACATAGCATACATTTCCTTTTTTAGTTTCTAAGTTATAAAAAATATGGCAATGACAACCATGAATGTGTGGCATGTCGATGCAAACATACAACATGGAGAGAAAAAAAAGGACTCTTTAAAGGGAATGTAACATCAAAACGAGGCCTAAATTAACAAATGATTATTAAGAAAAGTTACTTTCACCTTGATAACCTCTACACACTTTGAAAGTTTCCCAGCGTTCTACAGACATATCCTGTATATATGTGCAGTGTGCTTTTCTAAGAAGTATCATTTGCTCCCTTATATGAAGACTTAATTACATTCAATACTGATATTGCATCATCAGAGCATTTGAAAATTGTCAGAACTGCAAGTGTTCCTGTTCTGATTCAATCTAGTTTTTCTTCAACTCAACTTATAAGAATATAAAAATCATGAAATCTGTCAACTCCATTTTAAGATTTTTTTTATCCTTTTCACTTCCAGGTCTCTGAATGCAAATGGCATAAATTTAATATATTGCTTAATTAGGATGGGTATATAGTGGAAGCAAAAGGGCAGCATGTTCAGAAATCTGCAAGTAAGCACATCATTTCGATGTTTACCATTTCTCGTTTAATTCTGTAACAATATAGTTGGATGAATTGAACATGAGAGCAAACATACTATATGCCAAGGGCTAAAACCAAACATTAATTTTTTCCCCTGTATATTTTAGTTTTAATTAATATAATTTATTTAATAGTCGAAGACTGTAAAATTATTGCAGGTTAATATTGTTAATGTGCATTTTTTTTTAAATTAAAATACATTTTGAGCTACTTAAAAGTGCACACACATTTTTCTCCACTGATGACATTTTGTCAAGGTGTGTCATGCATAGAAAGCAAGTTTTATACTCAAGATTTATGAAAAGCAAAAGATAAAATAATCTTCAAGACCCCAGATATTCTATAAGATCCCTCACCTGGAGTAATAGAGGTCTACGTTGAAGATGAGGTATGCCAACCACTGGAGGAGGGTGCATGCCCCCCATTTGTGGCATCACTGGGGGCCTGGGAGGCCCTAAAGGGAAGCCCATGCCAACACGAGGTCCAATCCCAACAGGGCCCATCTGTAGCAGGCAGCAGAGCAAAGCACACGTCATGTGAGGTGTGTAGTAATAAATCCATGCAAAATTCACTCGCTCATTCACACACATGTACATATATATATATATTTCTCTCTCTCTCTCGCACACACAGATAACAGATATCACCAAAACCAAATTCAAAAACCAACAAGAATGTAGTTAAGTGCAAGAAACCCACAACTTTCAAACTCTACAAATAGTTAAAAAATGCAAGCTGTTATCTTTCAGTTATTAAACTACAAGAAATCTAGAAGCAAGTAATAATAATCAAAACACACTACTGCAAAAATATCCTAACAGTGATAGTGATATATTACAAAGTTGTTTAATATTCACACTCGATAAAATGATAGAAAGAAAAACAATCCGAAAACTCTCTCCACCTCATGATGTTAAAAGAAATTAACAAAGGCCACTGAACCATTCTAATGTGGAAAAGAGAAAAAAACACTCGTTCATAAAAACACAATATTGGCATTTTTTTTTTAAACATATTCACCTGCTGGCAAGGGCCTGGATAAGGTGGTGGGGGCCCAGGATACGGAGGGGGAGGTGGGCCGCCGAGGCTCTGTCCAAGCCTATTTGCAACGGCAGGCCCATGCAGTACTTGTGCAGTTCCTCCTGCAACCTGAGGGCCTTCCCTAGGAGCTCCAGGTATAATTGGAGTCCCAAGTCGAATCTGCTGCCTCTGTTGCACCACTGTAAGCAATAGGGAAAACATTAACAATGTTCAACAGGCAGATGTACAGATGTAAACAATTTTAAATAGAACTAATGCCCCTGTAGCTTACCGTGACCAATTTTGTGAATTTTCCTTCCTTATCGCTGATGTGGCAGTGTGTGAATTCATTATGCTGTCATTTTACATCATTAAATCATCCAAATTTGTATCCTAAAGTTAAAACAACTGCTCAGGTTTAAGATGAAGTCTATGACATCATCTTTTAAAACAAACTTAATGCAAATCCAGAGACATTACTGCCATTAATGTTGTTATTATTGACTAAGTAATTATTCTGGCATTACTAAGCCTGAAGATTTATTGCCAGAGCAGTACATGAAGAATTCACTCTTGACCATCTGTATCCATTTCAGTCCGGTCCACCTGAATATTATCATTTCAAATTCATCTTTGCCTTCCCACAGGTCTCTTACCTTGAAGTTTACCTTACCAAAAGAACCCTGTAAATGTTCCTATCCTCTCCCATGTCCATCCAAGTCTTCTAGATTTAATAATTCTAATAATATTGTTATTATTACTATTAATACATATTTGTTGTTTTTAATCTTCGGGTTCATCTGGGAGAATATCTTTAAGAACTTATTTTTATTCTAACATAATTCAAGCACAAAATAATTGTTTAATCAAAACATAATTTCAGCTGGGAATAAAGCTTTGATGACTAACAAACTAATCAGGGGGGACTTTGTTCTGCTAATGTAATTACACTGCTCTCACCATATTTGTAGATTGTAATTGTGCATATCATGTAAACTTATTTAAAAAGCCTGAGCTAATTAAAGTGAAATTCCAACCAACACACATCGACATTACTGGTAAGGAAAAGGTTAAATAATAGAATTTAAAAAATATCTGTACTAATTTCAGCTGATAATTACATACTAGAAATTGGCTTTATCACACCCCTATGAAAGATTTATTTATATGTTATTTTACTTAAAAATAATGTGGGGATAAAGTGATAAAAGAGCAAAACATGGTAAATTACATTTTTTAAAAAAGCTTCATTGTTGTAAAAATCATTTTTTCACAATATGTGTATATTATAGGGATGGGCCGATATGAAATTTTGGCCGATACCGATAAAGTACAGATATAAAATTTACCGATATCGATATTCTACCGATCTGATATAAAATTAGAAATGGAAATGGTCCATGAAGAACCTGAAATGTTCATTGATCTCCTTAATAAATGTGTGTTTCAAGGTGACTGCAGTGCAAAAGAAGTTGAATATTTAGACAATTACTTTTTTAAAAAGTAGGGCATCGAGATTTTACCGATACACTGATATGCCTATATCGGCCGATACCGATAGAGTACCGATTAATCGGTCCCATCCCTAGTATATTATGATAAAGTATGAACTGATTGGTGGGGTAAAGATGAGACATACCTTGCACATGTCCCGGAATAATACGCAATGGCCTTGCAACACCAGGTTCCAAGTGCACCGAACCAGGCTGGTACGAAGCTGCAAAAGTCACATTGACATTTCCGCCGGGACCATTTGGCGACACAAGCCGCCCCATAGGTCTGATGCCTCCCTGGGGTGGAGGCGGTTGCTGAGATTTAACCTGCTGCTGCTGGTGCTGCTGAGGGTCACCTTCGACCTGCTGGATTCTGGGTTGGGGCTGGGGTTGAGGTATGCCCTGCCGAACCAGCTGCGGCTGTGGTGGTTGGTTGACTGCTGGTGGGTGAGGAACCCCTCTCTGCTCGACTTGCTGGGGATGGCTGGCTGCAGATTGCTCTTTAGGCTTTTCAGGTCTGAAATTATATAAAAGCTAAAATGTTACAATCATCATACAACACTACAAATAGTACATATTTAGTAGCTGCCGAATCTATTCAAGGTGACTATTAAAAAAAAAGTATGTATTATATGATCATAAATATGGTAGGCATTTCAGCACACACACATACGTACAGTCAGAAGATAATTACCACTGTTATGAATCCCTAACCCTACACCTCTACATCCCTGTAAATTCTACAGAAAAGCAAGGTAATAATAAAAATTAAGAGGTAATGCATGGTTTTACAGTATAGAGTGTAAGTTGTAGGAATTTCAGTTCTCTAAGTTCCTTACGAATGGCAATGTCGTTCTGACTGCACACAAGAATATACCGTATTTACATGTGTACAGTGCGCATGCGTGTATAATGCGCATCCTGGTTTTTGATGGGTAAAAGTGACAAAAAATTATATCTCGCATATAATGCGCAGTACAATCGAGGTTCAAGAAATGGCTTTCTTAGTTGTAGGTCGTAAAGCTGTTGCTATGCCGATCAAGAGTGAATACCTATTCAAGGAGTCACCTGTTGTTATGTGGACCAAGAGGAAAATATCCTCTTGTATAAACGATAAGTCTCCAACCCATGCCAAAACATCCCTCTCCCTCCATTGTGTTTAGCATTCCAAAGCTTTCACTCTTTAACCACCTTATTTATTCTGTAATAGTAGAAAGCGAGATCAAAATTACGTTATGGATTTGGAGTGCTCAGGAAGTTATTTTCTATTATTTCTTGCCCAACAAATACTGCTGATATGCATCCCATGTCACGGATGGTGGATGCTCGAATTCCGCCAGTTATATACTGCTTTTCTTGGTGTTGCAGAACATTACATTACAAAGTGAAAAATCGTGTGAAATGGCCTTCAAACTTTTATACATGGTTTTGCTCATTTCTTCTTTACTTTTCCTAAAAGAACTTCAAAATATATACCTTTTTTTTCCATGACTAATGTAACATTTATACGAGGCACATTCAGGACCTTCCAAATAGCAGTTAGCAGCACAAGATTTCTTCCATTAAGGAATTTACACACTCCATGTATGTCCATTAAGGAATTTACACACTACATGTATGTCATATTATTTGGCCAGTAATACATTTTAATTTTTATTATCTTTTTCCTTAAGTTTTCTTTCATCCAAAGTGCCATAAAAATCAGAACGTTCCATCATTTTGTGATGAACTTATTTCAACCGCATTTCACATTAGTGTCATTATCTTGAATGGAATACTGTTTCCACATTCAGAAACTGCAGGATTTAAGCTTTACAACAATATATAACATGATAGGGTTCCTTGAACACGAAAAATCAATGCAAGTGTCCCAAAATCATGGAACGACCCTGTACAGTTTCATGTTGGCTGCCTGAATTATTCCATGCATAATGAGCACCACAGTTTTTGGGGGCAAGAATACTGGAAAAAAGTGTGCATTATATATGAGTAAATACGGTAAATGTGAACATCCACAGGCAAGATCCACTAACCAATTTATTTCCCAGTCATTAAATTATAGTGTATTTGGTGTTCCTCTATACACAGTCTTCTTTTGGTCCAAAACAGTAATTTACATCCCTCCTCTCAAAGATCCAACTGTGCAATTCAAACCACCATCAACCTTGTGATAACATTTCACCTTACATTCACAAATAATATGATTTAATAGCAAAACAATTAGATTACAATACACACCTGACTTTCTGCTGGACTTCCCTCTTAACACCCTTGTGTTCTTCTTTATTCTCATCAACTTTATCATCTTCCAAATCCAAGTTATCGAGAATGTTTGTCTTCTCACCCCCAGTTACATTATCAAGCTCAGGATCAGCATATTCCAAAATATTGAAGTCATTTCCCATGCCTGAAAATAAATGTTAAGATTTTAGTACCGAACTTGGGCAAGTTCCAATAATACAACAGAGAAATATGTACAATGCTTACTGCTTTACATAATTATTGAGATTCAAATTTACTTACATAACTGGAGTAAAGAATTTATAGATTACAAAAAAAATAAAGTGTTATAAATAACTAAAAATTACAAAGTATCACTTTAAAATTATGTATATTTGCTAAAGTAAATTACATATTCACCTTCATGAATATAAGGATCTGCACGACTTTAGACTGTTGTATCTACTGGGGGGAAACTATGAATTTAGACAATTATTTCATAAAGAGAGTACAAACAATTTTTGAACATAGTTAGAAAAATAACAGAAATGTGGAAAAACTTGTTTTTTTTTGTAATTCGTAAAGTATCGTGTCAAGTCTGGGACAAAAGTATTTTTTACTGATAATGTAAACAAGAAGTTATGTATTACAAAAAATATTATACACAATCAAGGTGTATGAATCGAACTTTTAAATTCATAAAAATAATAACAAAACTGACAGAATAGGGTAATTAATTGCAGATTGTTTATAGAAATATGAGATCCATAAAAGTACTAGCATTTTTTCCTGAATAAGCCACCATGATAATCAGTACTTACAGATCCCTCTCCCATTTCATACATGAAATTGGGAAAACAAGTACTGTATTTATTTTTAAGCTATGTTTAGACTCTGGAATATTTTATCTAATGGAAGCAACATTAAAAATCCTGTTACAATGCATATTTCAAAAAGGAAAAAAGTTGCAATAGTTGATAACATAACATTAATCACTGCCTTTGTCAGTGAATGACCTGTCTGATGCTTCTTCACAATTTATCAACAAGAGCACGTAAAAAATAAAGTTAATAATATTAAAGCAACAAATGGAGCTGCTGCAAATCAAACATTTTATTCTTGGTTCAAGGAGAATCTCTAAGAATGTAACACAACACACTATCTATCTGTAAGGGTCCATAAATGTTATTTGTTCCATTTGCTGATGACAGTATACAGACTTTTCTCCCACCCTGTAGATATAAATGCTGTGTGTATACATACACGTATTTGATCTAGCTCTGCCTAACTTACCAAGCAGTTCATCATCATCGACACCCAAATCCCCGAGCTCTGCAGGGACTCCTTCCATTCCTCCATCTTGCTCCAATTTTTCCAACTCAGCTGTCACGCTCTCGGGGATCTCTTGCTGTTCTGTTACATTGGAAGGTGCTGCTCCCTGAGATGGTAGATTTTGAGCTTGCACAACAACTTGAGTAGGATGTCCTGGTTGGCTCACTGTAAGCAGAACAATTCCTAATTTTAGCCAAGAATGCTATGTTCCATGCAGAAAATCAGAAGATGTGGTAAAAAGATGATCATGTACTCCATTTTTGTATGAATAGTTTCCAACCTAACAATATCTCATAGATATATCAACTTTCTATGACCTGATGAAATACATACATGCCTGTATGTGGTGTCGTGCACTGAGATTAAGCAAGGTTTGCAGTAATAGATCATTCTACCTTGCAGCTTGTGTAAGTTTTGAATCACAATATTTATTATTTTGTAGGTGATGTAACATATTTTCACATTGCAAATTTCATTAGTTTCTTCCCTGATTAACTTCAAAGGACAACTCCCTTTGTTAATGAAGGCAGTGGTTCTTCACAATTAATCGAACTATTAAATTTGCAATGTGTAAATACAGTACATCACTAGAGATATGCACATTGCGTTTTTGATGGAAATATGAAATAATAATCTGCAATATTCATTTTTCATGTTTTTGAAAGGTTTCCTATAATGTTTTGCCATGAAAATTACTGCAAAATGAGAATTGACACTTTCTGAAGACTGAATTATCCTGTGAGTTATGCAAAACACAGAAAATGCAATTCTGCTGTCAATATTTGAGAAGCCAAAAAAAAAAAAAAAAACTTTTACATAGGATTAAACTTAACTCGGATAACTACAAAAATGTTACCCGAAGAGAAATGTTTATTTTGTGTAATAAGTGTGATTTTTAAACCAAATTTACGGTTATATTTACCAGTTTAACACTGAAATGCCAATTTATATACGGCTTTTGATCAAGAAATGTATCCAGTATTTGTACCAAAATCTTGATCTTTTTTCTTCACTATAAATATGTGACTCTATCCAAATCCTATACAATATTAAAAACTGAATTTACCTTGCCCATCATGAAAACAATACTTATTGTCTTGAAGTCACTGTTAACATGAGGCAATTTTTTTCAGTTTCATCCCTCAGTGCAACTGGACACAATTGAATCAGCTGCTGTAGATGCCTTTTCAACCAGTTGAGCAAGTAGAGATAGGCACAGAACTATTATCTCTGGGTGTCACAAGTGAAGTGAACATAAACAAGAGAACTAAGTGCTTGCTACTGTATACACACTGGGTAGAGTCTTGAAGTGACGGAGACATGCTACTGCAGCTACTTAGAACAACATGCATTCTAGTGAAAATTATCTGTCAATCCCTCTTAGAATGAAACCCCAATACTACATTTTTGAGGTTTACATGTATATTTGGAATTAATAAACAATAAAACTGTTACTTGCAGTAACTGGACTCCACTAGATATAATAAAATGCACCAATTCAACACATTACACTCTCTAAAACTAGATGCAGATTTTCTTCTTAATTCACTGAAAGATGCAAATGTACATCTCATTATCTCAAATTAAACAATAATGAATATACAGTAGAAACTTACCTGGTACTATTCTCTGTACAGAGGCCTGCGTAATCTGAGAAGTTGCTTGGACAGTTCCAACCACTTGAGTTGGAACAATAATGCCTGCTGATGAATGGGCAATATCATGGGCCTGTGGCCTGATCAATCGCTGTGCCAGAACTGTCGCGTTTGGAGCTATGGAGCCTTGGGATGCAGCAACGTCTGTAAAGGAACACCCATTACATTTTCTACAGCAGTTCTACAATGTATGTAAAATGGACTGATCTGAAACCACATTTAAGTAATACTAATGCTGGTAATCTTACCAATTCCCACTGATATTGCTACTTGGAGAGTCATGTTGATTGTCACTTTTGACTAATTGTGACTATGGGAATGAATGATAAGATCACATGGATGAAGAGGAAACAACATTCAGGGATGACCCAAAACAAACACCACAAGAGTATTAAACTGATTGTATTTCAGGCACACTCTTCTTAGCCTGCAAAAAATGCAGCCCACGATGTACTGCATGTAAAGAGATTTGAGTGTCTTCAGATTGACTGATTCATTTTGTTTATTTTTCTTCGCTATTCTGCCACTTTTGGCTAATTGCGAAGATGATGAAAATGAGTGGATATGATGAAATTTATGAAGGTACACTCACAAAAAACACCAATGCCCTGGCTGGGATTCAAACTGGGACCCTTGGCACCACAGCACACTGTGCTAACCACTCCACCATGGAGGTCAGTGAGTCTCTTGGGATAATATCTGCACTTACACCCCTGTTGCGTTCGGAACATATTATACTGCAAGTGTATCACATCAAATCTACCATAGTATTACTTACATGAAATTTAGAAATTTTGCACTTCCGCATTGCACAATTTAATGGATAAATCCTATTAATTTCGAAGATCCACTGTCTTCATTCACTAAGGGTACGGCATCTGGAGAGGAGATGGTACCACGTCACCGGTGTACATACTCGACCCACTCCAGCCACGTGGGGAAGAGGAACTGCACCACGCACAGCAGCATGGCCCAGGCCCCAAACCACCACCCGGCAGCACCAACAGACAACAGGAAGCAGATGACGCAAACCTGCCCAGGCCCCAAACCACCACCCGGCAGCACCAACAGACAACAGGAAGCAGATGACGCAAACCAGGATACACATGCCAGTGCTGGGAGAAATTGCAACTTCTGCTGCCCGGGAACAAACAAAGCGGTGACGCAGTAACATCTCCGCTCCAGACACCGTACCCTTAGTGAATGAAGACAGTGGATCTTCGAAATTAATATGATTTAACCATTCAATTGTGTAATGCGAAAGTGCAAAATTTCTAAATTTTACGTTAAGTAACTTTAAACCGCGTTTACCGCATCTTTCATGAATACCATAGTATTGCTTTAAAATTTTCAATGAATCATAAAAGAGAACATCAAACATTAAAATAGTTACAATTTAATCATGAAATTTACTTTTGCCCAGGGTTCGTGGAAAGTTAAATAAAATTATGGATATTGCATAACTTACACAATAATTAGACTACATGTAAGTCATATGGCATTTCTGCAGGTCCTACGAGATACTCAAACTCTAGAAAGTACCATCCAGTATTGGTGATTAAATATGGATACTTTTCCAATAGGTACCACTAGTATCAGTTGATACCAATAAATCAGCATCAGTACAGCCCTAATATAAAGTTGTTTATATTGATTGGTACACTATCGATGTGTTGGTAAAATTGCCTAGCCACAACAATTGTTATTTTTTAATGAATATAAAAGGCATAATTCAGACACCCTGGTTTTGTAAAGTAAATATATAAATATGCATGCACCTTCTAAAGACAAACCCCATTACAATTACCTGGTTATATACATTAAATATGAGGAATAATGGAATGTTTGTAACTTCTATTGGATTCATAGAATATCAGCTGACAGAAACAATATGTTTAACATTGAAGCTTTATCAGCATTGGCAAAACTTTCTTATTATTGATTGAGCTTATTTTACACCTTCCTGCCACTTTTGGTTAATCACGAAGATGAGGATGAGTAATGATATGATGAAAGTGATGAAGGGACACTTGGAAAGTGGTCGGGTCGAGATTCAAACCTAGGACCCCTGGCATTGTAGCATGCTGTGATAACCACTCTGCCACAGAGGTCAGCAAACTTTCGCATTAGTCCATCCCTAATAGTTATCAATCTTAGTATGTAAGTAGTTCATGCAACTATGCAATATAAATGTACCCAACCTGAGTTGCATGTAGAATCGGAATATTAAAACACTCACTGTTTTGTAGGGATGGGACGATATGAGATTTTGGCCGATACCGATAAGGTACCGATATAAAATTTGCCGATACCGACAACCGATCAGATATAAATTTAGAAATGGTTCTTAAAGAACTTGAAAGGTTCATTGACCTCCTTAACAAATGTGTGTTTCAAGGTGACTGCAGTGAAAAAGAAATTACATATAAGACATTTACTTTTTTAGAAAGTAGGGCATGGAGATTATCCATAAAAATTACAATAAAATGGCAGAATTTTGCACTACATTATCATGTTTATCGATATAGCGGATCGGTAAAATAATTGGTAATTGCACCGATAAACCGATATGCCTATATTGGCCGATACCGATCGAGTACTGATTAATCGGTCCCATCCCTACTATTTTGCGACACAATGTTTGTTCAAAATTAATGAAAAACACACATTTTCCATATTTCCAAAGTATTTAGTGGCTCTTGCTACTTTCTGGACAGCACTAAATACCCAGGCTCCAGCAAGTTTCAGACAGTATTTGTTATTAAATACAAACCAACTCTATCTGCTACTGATACATGGATATCATGTCAACGCTATATAAAATTCTTCACCTACAATACAAAAAAACAGCAAGAGATGCAATATAATACAGTACAATATAAATGTATGAAGCATGTATTAACCCCCCCCACACACACACACACCCACACCAAAAAAAAAGTCTCAAAATTTAGGGCAATGAAACTTCACCAAAAGCTACTATTTACCTGTTGTCAGTGTCATTTTCTGCCGCTGCTGAACCAAATGATCGTATGGGTCCATGGGATTCCGTGGACTCGTAAGTCTAGACGATAAGGCAGCACCAACGTGAGCAGCCAGCTGGGAACTGGCTACCCGCTGCTGTAGCAGGAGCCGCATTCGAGGATCCAGATTCTATATACATAAAAAAATCAAAGTTCAACACATGCCCAACACACAAAGTAAAAAAAAAATATATACACAATCGCATTCCTATGTCATATTTTGGTGTAACTTTCTGAATTTTTATCAGCGAATAAATCCTGTCAAAACACTTCCACGTGGTGCTACAGTTAGATCTACATTCTTCCCTCATCCATTAACCTATTAAGAGAAGCAGGACTGAAATTGGCTGTCAGCCAACTATCCATCAATAAAGGAACACATGTCACAGTGTACTGATATTTTTCAATACATGTCAAGTTGCACCATGGAGTAGTTGGTTAGAGCAACGGATTTCTAGCAAAAATCACAGGTCTGTTGTAGGTTCAATTCCTACCACTGGCAAAAGGGATTTCACCTGAAGACGAGAGAAGAGGTGCTCTCTCGAAATGCAGTGTTAGAATAAGTACAGTTTAAAGCACTAGACAATGGATAATGTCTAGAGGCGCATACTAATAGCACATTTATGTAGTTACCAGAGTATTAAGTTTATTCCTGTGTAAAGGAGTCCATTTTTGCTTCTCAAATATTTACAGCAGAATTAATCAATTTTCCGTGAATGGCATAACTCACAGGATACTTCAGACTTCAGAAAGTGTCACGTCGGTATATAAACGGTAAATTTCGTGTTTAAGAGTCAATTTCGCATTATGCAGTTCATTTCGCATTATTTCGTGACAAAATAGGGTAGAAAAATGCACCTCAGACCTTTCAGAAACATGAAAAATGAACATTACAGCATGTTATTTCATATTTCGTGTTTTTGTCAAAAACGAAATTTGCATGCCTCTAATAATGTCCAATTAACATTGCATTCTACTTACACTAACTGTCAAGTGAAGCCACATATTTAAGTTTGTGTTATATGTACTGTTAAATGTGAACATTTCTTTTACACAAGCAAAAATGTAGTTTATGACGTAAAAAGTGAATAAAATAATAAGCATTCAGTAAATACCATGGAATTTTATATACCAAGCTTTATTGTACAAAAAAACAGGATGCTAGCAAATACGCTATCTGGCCATTAGTCATGGACTGTCTGGGCATCATCAATATGCATCATGACTGCAACCTCCCTTTGGGTGCAATCCTTTATATTATTCCACGGCTAGTATCTACAGGTAGGGTTCTTTTTAGAAAGGAAACCAGACAGTGAGCCTTCCAATGGAGACGGTTAATGATATTATATTATATCTTATTTCTTTTTACATGAAGATTATACATGAGAATATATTCATATAGAAGTAATCGGACTTTTACAGAAATTTCAATTGCTACATCCTTGATTCAAATTCCAGTTCTTATTTGTTTGTAGTCACTGTCACATTCACAATTGATCGCCTGTTCTCCCCTTATACACTTGTGTGGGCTTACTACGGGATCTGGGCCTTCGACTTTGACTTCCTTCTGGATCCAGGCTTGGACTTCCTTCTCGGACTTTTCTTCTTACATCACAAATATTTTGCTTTATTAATTGCCCCATTCGAGTAGACTAAATCCCAGAAAGTTTTTCCTTTTAATTTCCCAATACTAATATCAAGTCCAATCTAGTAACCCACCTTGGGGCGTCGATTATATACCACACAAGTGTAAACTTGGTGCTGCGGTTGACAAAGCGCTGCCAAGTCGGTGCAGTGATCGTGACGCACAGCCAAAAAGTGCTGTGGGTCGTGATCGGAATGCGCCGCCACTGATGTAATCAAAAATTACATAAAGGGGATCGTAATAGGAGAGACAAATTTATATCCGTACTTTAACTTCTTTAAATTCCTTATCTATATACATATGAGTACCTGTTTCATTTCTCAAGTATTTTTATTAATTTATTATCATTATTTTCTTTATTATCTTATAATGTATTCTATTATTGTTCATCTTCCTAATTTACTTTGACGCTTATATTACAGCAATCTTGTGTCTTGCATGCCTTGTGCTGCCATCTCTGTTTAACATTTGTAATCACTCAAGCTCATCAAGAACATGTGTCTCTCTGCCAAACTCTCAGTGCAGGCTCAGCGTTGTTGAAAGGGAGATTATTATTGTTGCACACAGATTCAATCTTTCCAGTTCCAAATAGCCACGCAAATGTGGGTGATGTAGTGGTTAAACTGAAATATGACTGAGTTTCACCATCCTAACCCGAATCTGTTAATCTGACAAAAGCTAAGCAATCAGAACTGAATGTCTCCATCACGTAGCAATGGCCAGCAACTTTCAATTCACGCCGGAAAGTGTTGTATGTGATCATGCCATCTGTTTGGAAGTGGTTGCATTTAAAATTCCATGTTCAAGCTGCAACCCACACACCTATGATCTCTACATGGAGCGCCAGCCAGTGTTCACATTGGTGCAAAGCATGTCACCGTTGAACTCAAACAATGGAAGCATGTAATAATTCGTGCAACATGTGGTGGCAGCCGAATTGACAAATCGACATAGCAAAATGCTTGGCCAACATCACTCACATATGTATGTTATGGTATGTGCTGCACTGTGAAGTTCAGAGGAGGTGGAATTACAGGGTGGGGCTATTTTTCATGGTATGGTCTCGGTCCACTGGTTTGTATGATTGAATCCATGAATATGGATGTCTATCAAGCCATTGAGGACAATTCAGTGCTACCCACACTATGGTAACAATTTGGAAAAGTGTCATTTTACTTTCAGCAGGACAATGCTGTGGTTCAGAAAGCAAGGGCTCATGTATTGAGGAAATGAGGTAGAAGAACTTGACTGGACAGCACAGACGCCTGATCTCAACCCCATTGAACACCTGTAGGATGAATTAGAGTTACGGTTGACTCAGGTCACACTACACACATAACTCTAAGAGCTGTTCCCCATATTGATGGAGTGCCTCCCTGGTGGCATAGTGGTAATGCAATCACCTTGTAATCAAGGGGTCCTGGGTTCAATACCTGGTGGAGGCACACAGTGGTTTGGATACCACTTTAAACTGTAGGTCCAGTTCCAATTAGCCTAACTGTGCATAAAAGTGGACTTAAAATGGAACTAAAAAAAAACAACATATTGATGGAAGAATGGAGCAAAATCCCAATAAGCAAGCTACTATGGGTGTGTAGTTGTTAATGGTCAAATAGTGTACATTATTTTAAATGGCTACTGAATTCAAAGCCTTGGAGTTCAATCTCCTGTCTCTAACATATAACACCTACCTGCAACCGAGCATCAATATTTTGCATGGGATGGCGATATTCTACCTGTCCCCTCACAACGACACTTGCAGGTATTGGAGCTCGTGGTCTCTGAGAAGGAGGCAGTGGCTGACGAAATGTAGCACTGGGTCCAACAGACTGCTGAATCTGCTGCAAAGCTGGATGAACTGCTTCTGCACTGCTTACAGGCTGCCTCTCATCTGAAATTAAACAAGTTCATACATTTTAGCTGCAAATATGTGAAGCACTTAAAAGAGTTGTATGTCAAGAGGGCATTTTATGCAAATACACGATTTGCTTGAAGCTCTTCATATTATAATATAAACACAATAATTTTATTTGTACACTCCTGTTCAGATAAAGTAGCACATTCTTCAACTGTTCAAACCTACAAAGTGTGCCAATTATATCTGGCATATATTACCTCTTATTGTATCAGTAAATGCAAGGTTATACAGCAAAGGTCCTCAGTCTACCCAATGATGAAGACTGTTCAATAGCTGAAATAGTGTGCAAAATACACCAAAAATATAACTGAAACACTGTTTATAAGAGGACTGAAACAATATGGATGCCGATGTATCAGTACCAACTGATGCCAGTGATATACACCAATTAGGAGGCAAACATCAACCTTGATAATTGGAGAAACTGCTCTTCTCACAACTGATGTGAGGTCAGTGAAATATCAAAATTGAACTTTATAAATTTAACTGACATTTATTAAATCTTTAATAAATGAACAGTACTAAAATATTTTTAATATCTTGCTTGATATTCCACAAATATCACATTTGTAGCTCAGCAAAAAAGGTTAGATCAGAAATTCACTGTATCCAACTAGCTACCATCGTAAAATTACACACTGTATCCAACGGGCTGCCACCGTAAAATTACAATGTCCATTTTTGTTACACAATGTTTGTACACTTCCCAACCATCCACATTACCACTTTCTTTAAAATAAAATAAAATAAAATAAAATAATGTTTTTAAAAAAATGCACCTACAGTGTTTCAAAATGTAAAACACATCAATATTTCAGTCCATACACCAGGAACATACAGTTAAAACATGATGAAAAAAAAGGTAAGATGAGGCACCAAGGTTGATGGCTCTGCAGTAGCATAAACATTTTATTACCAATATATAGAACGTATATGAATATTTTTGTTGCATCTATTTTAGACATTTCTATGCAAGCTTACATATATACCAAAAAAAAAAAAAATGTTGAATTTGCACGATTTATGACTCACCATGTCCCTGAGGGGGCTGCTGGGGGTTCCAGTGTCTCACAGCAGCGGTAGGTTGTGTCTGCAGAACCCTATCTTGTTCAATTTTCTTGAATTCTTGTCTCTGAAGGAGATCGCGAAGTTGTTGTCTCTCCACTTCAGGACCTGGTTGGGTGGGTGGACCTGTATCTGCCGGTGGCGTAGGTGGCTGAGGTGCCGGTGTTTGCGGAGCATACGATTCCTGAGGTTGCTGAGGATGTGGAGTTGCTGGTTGAATGTACATATCCTGACTTGAGGAAGGCCGCTGTGGCGAAGGCAGTGTATTGAATATGTCCTGAGAAGGTGTCGAACGGGGGCTAGATGATGCTTGGGAGTACAAAGATGTTGGAATTTGGGTTCGTGCTGTTACTATGCTTTGACTGAATGGCGGTTGCGGTCTTTGCACTACGGACGCCTGTACATAGTGATCCGCTGGCGTCGAAGGTCTTGGCTTAGGTGGCGCTGCTTGCTGAAACATGTCGCTCAGATGCTGACGAGATGTGGGAGAAGGCTTGGAGAAAGATTCAACAGATTGCGACCTTGATATTGGATTTGGTGACTGCAACGGGGAGTGTCCGAAACGATCAGAGCTCTGGGGTCGAGGTGTTTGCGGCGACTGGGAATACGGATCCATATCAGAGGATCTTGATCTTGATAAGGCTGTTGGAGACTGCTGGGCATAGGTCTCAACCTGATTCGGAGCTCCCGCCGAGGGTGGAAACTGCTCGTGCATTTGTGGGGATGATTCCTGTGGTGATGGGTGAGCCGGATGAGGTGTTTGCGGTGTTTGTGGAGAGTAGGGATCCTGGCATGGCTGGGGTTGCTGTGGCTGCGGAAATGCTAGCCTTGGGAACTGATCCGGACCACGGCCTTGTCGTGGCAATTGAATGGCAGTTGGACGAGCAGGCAATTCTTGCCGAGACTGTGGATACGAAGTTACAGGACTCTGAGGTGCATGTACCCTGTTTACATGGATTGACGAAGGAAATGCTTGTCTTGCACTTGGAGAAGGTGATGAAAGAGATGTGGAATTAGGATCCTGGAAGAAAGACGGGGAAAATTACGGTACTATATATAGTAGGGATGGGACCGATTAATCGGTACTCTATCGGTATCGGCCGATATAGGCATATCGGTGTATCGGTTTATCGGTAAAATTACCGATTATTTTACCGATCCGATATATCGATAAAAATCTGATAGTTTAGTTCAAAATTCTGCCATTTTTGTTGTAATTTTTACGGATAATCTCCATGCCCTACTTTTTTAAAAAGTAAATGTCTAAATATGCAATATCTCTTGCACTGCAGTCATTTTGAAACACACATTTTTTAAGGAGGTCAATGAACCTTTCAGGTTCTTCCAGGACCATTTCCAATTTTATATCGGATCGGTAGAATATCGGTTATCGGTATCGGTAAATTTTATATCGGTACTTTATCGGTATCGGCCAAAATTTCATATCGTCCCATCCCTAATATATAGTATAAAGTTAATACATTTACATGGAAGAAATTGTTCATTAATTTAATTGGTAATGATTATGAAAAACTAAATATGCTGACCAAGGCAGTAATTTATTTTATTAAAAACATAAACTAAACGTAACGTTTCAACCTATCACGTGTACATAGGAGAAACGAAAAAGAGGCTGAAAGACAGGTTGAAACAACATAGGGATGATGTACGACTTAAGAGAGAGAGAAATGCAATATTTAAACACACAAGAGAAACCAGACATGACAGAGTGGGATGAGGCTAAGCAGATAGGAAGGGAGAAGAGAATGCTAGTGAGAAAATGGAAGGAGGCCAAGGAAATAGAGAAGAAAGGTGAAGAAGACACAATGAACTGGAATGGGGGGTGAAGTTAAACAAAGAATGGAAGAAGGTGTTAGAAAGAGTGGAAAGGACAAGAGAGAAAGAGGAGAGGAGAAGGAAGAAAAATTAAGGAAAAAGAGCGTGAGAAAAAAAGTCCAACAACATTCTACATGGAAGTAAATATGTTTAGCCTTTTAGGTGAAAGTACAGTTGACAAGGGAAAGCCACCTGCTAGAAAGTTCCAGAACAACTTTCTAATAATCTGGAGTGAGTAATGTTTGTGTATATATAATGCCCTGTTTTTGTATCATGTTACATTTGTACTTGATACAGAGTCTGAAGAAGACCTTGCTAGAAGGTTGAAACGTTACGTTTAGTTTATGTTTTTTAATAAAATAAATTACTGCCTTGGTCAGCATATTTAGTTTTTCATAACCATGGAAACAAGGCTTAATGGTGTTATAATTGGTAGTGATGATTATCAGTTAAATCTACTAAATGTTAATTATGTTTTATGCCTAAAATTTTCTGCTAGCAATGATTTTACAATTACATAATGCTTTTTGTAACGAAAACTCACGTACTTTAAAACATCCAAAAAATCCTGATATTAACTCTAAATAAGTTCATTTACAAATGTAAATAATTACTTTTGTTTATATTTTAATAAATTGGATAAATTCAATAAAGCTTCCTTTGCTACTGCACACACTATATGCTATTGGGAATCTGATGAAGTTGACTTTCAATGTATGAATATTATATAACTGTATTTGACACTCTAAATATAAGATATTTAAACTGATTCTGATACTCAATTTCATAAATTCAGAAATATATTCCTAGAGAATATATTGTATTTTTTTGCATGTTTAATGCAGTAAAATATTATATTGCTCTTCTGTGGGTAAAAACTAACTAATGTTGTTTTGTAGCTCTAGTTTATCACAATACATTCAAAATCTCATTAACTTGAATATACAAATCTATAAATCTCTTGATAGTACAAGTGAAAATTTCTAACTGAATTTGAATCTCAAAATCTTTCTGTTTTGGTTTTAACGAAAACAACATGGCAGTAATACTTTTCACAGGATGTGAAATTTAAGGACACCATTTTCAAATATTACCTACCTGGACTGTGGATACTTGTAGTTGTGCCGTCAAGGGCAACGGAGGTTGTTCTGGAGAGAACTGGCCTGCTCCATCACCACTCACTTGTCTATGTACGCGTGCCATTGCTACTGGTAAACAAAAGAAGCAAAATATGCATATTAAAAAGTGCAAAAAGAGAAGGAAATTTGCACAACGTGACTGAGTGCCACATAGTTCATAATCTACATGACACTGAGATAAGTAACATTTCAAAAGAATTAATCAATATCAAAATTTGAATTATTAATTTACTCTGTAGTGTGTGCAATCCAGAGAAGGGACAATTACATATATGCAACTTTGGGGCCTTATTCTCATCTAATTGCTCCTGCATGAATCACAATAAAACAAAAACAAATCACCATTTTTCAGACATACAATATTACAGTGGAATCCAGATTTTACATTCCCCAATTTTACATTCTTGCACATTAGACATTGAATCTTAATGGTCCCAACAAAGCAAACTTCCAAAACCCTCGAAAAATGTAAAATCGAAGTTTCACTGTATATATTAAAAATAACATTAACATGGCAATGTTTCATAGTCATTATTTTTATAACATGTTTAAAATTCCTGGAATGTTTACAGCAGGTCACAGGGGTGTTGAGTCAGGTAGAAGTATTTACTCATGCATGTTTAAACATACAGCTCAGGAAGTAGTATGTGTCTGTGGTATCCCATTGGCAGTAAAAAAAATACCGCTAAGATGGTATATCAAATCTTAACTGATGATCAGGAATAACATTGGCTTGACATTTCATCTAATCATTTACACAATGCAGAGATGTCCGATACATTTTTAACGGTGATAACCATGATGGTTTCAATGCGACCCAAAACAAAATGCCAGACCATGGAGTGGGAAACACAGAATTGACCTCACAAAAATAAAAAATGCATGTCTCACTCACAGTTCAAGATCATGTTTGTGCATCTTCAAGCACAGGGGGTTCACAGTTCATTACGAATCCATACCAAGGACAAATGGTGTATCAGCAGTTTATTTGTTACATGTATATGTTCAAAGAACACCCAAATTCTGGCCTGACACAAGTGCATTCCCCACCAGGACAATGTCCGTGGATAGGATGTGTTAAAAGAGTTTGCAAGTTTCTGGCTAAGAAATACATCACAAAAATGAACCATCCCCTTATTTAATGTATATACCCAGGTGACTGCACAATGAAATTTATATTTGAAAAAACAAATTGCATATTTAGGTATTAACAAAATTAGGGATGGGCAGATAAGAATTTTGGCCAATACCGACAAAGTACCGATACCTATAACAGATATTCTACCGATCCGACATAAAATTCCAAATGGTCCTTGACCTCCTTAATAAATGTGTTTCCAGGTGACTGCAATGCAAAAGAAGTTGCATATTTAGACATTCACCTTTTAAAAAAGTGAAACATGGAGATTATCTATAAAAATTGAAGGGCTCGGGTGTAAAACATGGTAAGTGACATTTTGGAGTTATAATGTGCATCAAGTAGTCCATCGTAAATGGAGTCGAATCATACTTGAATGTTTCGTTTCGTCAACAGATGACAGAGCTAGACGTGTTGAAAGTTATGGTATCTACCAGTTGCTTCATGTAAAGTATGGTAAGTAGCAAAGATGGCGGCAAAACGGCTGTTACTGAATTGCAATGTGTCTCAGAAAGTTCGTGAGTATTGAGGCAACAGCAAAGATAGAACGAGTTAGAAAGTGTACATGATTCCCATAATGAACCAGAATATGTACCACCGACTAAGAATGAGGAGAATAAAGAGGTTGCCAATCAACAATGCGACAAAAACTGTGCATTGCCACATACATTCTATTTCATGTAAAATGTGGTATCTACTGTAGATACATTGTTTACATGCAACAGTGCTCATAATGGCAGTTTCGAATTAAATTTTACTCTCGTACCTGGATGTGAACTGCGATCTAGTAGAGAAGCACATACTTATCTTCTACTAGATATAAATAACTGTAGTCACATAGAAATTAGTTTGATTTTTAATTGGGTATGCGCATTTAAGGCTGCTTTAAGATACCATGCCTTACAAGAAACGTCAAAAATGTATTACACCTAGGAATATGTAATTTGATCTGAATCATATCAATTATTTGGAACAGTTTAGTTTTTTTATAAAATATTTTTCATAAATCTGTAATGCGCATTTTAAAAGTTATAATATTTTTATGGTGGACCTAATAACGTATTTGTAATTTAATTAAGTTTCGTATTTATGAAATGTGTGACTTTGATGAAAGCAAATGATTTTATTGTTATTGCAAATATGTCTTCTTCTTGGTTCGAAATTGTAACTAATTTAATCCATAAGAGCTAAACATCAGTGAAAACTATTAAAAACTTAAGCCCTGTGTACATTTGAAATCATTCTTTACAAACACGTCAAGTTAAAGAAAAATACAACAGAAAATTACAAGGTCATAATTGTGTCTTCATTGATTTGCTTCTTTTTACTTCGCGTCTTGGGTCACTTTTGGCTTATTTGCGAAGATGGAGATGAGTAATGATATGATGAAATTGATGAATAAGCACTCAAAAACATCCATGCCCAGGACGGGATTCGAACCCGAGACCCCTGGCGTCGTAGCGCGATTTCCTAACCACTCTGGTAATTGTTATCTTGAAGATAGAGATTTAAACTAGGGATGGCCTTTTTGAAAGAAAGAAAAAAAAAACTTTTGATTTTCGAAAATGAAATTTTTTGATTTTTTGAAAAGAAAAAATCGTTTCCGAAAAAAAGATGGTTTTTCGTTTTTTCGAAAAAAATTTAGTTTTAAAAAAATTGTTTCGTTTTTCAAAAAAAAAAATCATACTTCCACTTTATCATTTTTTAAAAAATTATTTTTAGATTTTCAATTTTTCGAAAAAAAGAAAGAGGCCCTCCATATTTTATGTATAAATTGCTTATTGAATCACAAAAATCTAATATTGCAATTTGGATAGTCTACGTAACACAGCTTTGTAGCTTTGTATCAAGAGAGGCTTGTGAATCGGATTCGGGTTGGCATGCTGAGGTAATAACTAGAGTCTCTGTGTGTGAAAAGTAGATATGTGAAGCTGAAAAACCCCTCATATATAAACATCTTTTTTATGAATATTGATCTCCATATAGATATAAGAAAGTCATTTTTAATCACAAGCATACAGAACTTATTATTTTTAAAAGTAACGTAATAAAACAACGAAATCTACTTTTCTAATGGTGTTCATTTGAGTCATAGATGTAGGAAAGCGAAAACTTGTTACAACAAGGAGCTCAGGTTATTGTTTGTTGAATAAAATTATTGTTATTAAAGGCTTTCATTTTTGTTACAAATTGTTATGGTTGCTATAAAAAGTCTGTCAAAATATTATTATTGAACTGACATCACAAGTTAGCTTGAATAAAGCGGTATCTGATCACTCATTTGGTAATATCATTGCATGTAAAGCATGGTAACTATAACAATTCCTTGAACAACTCTCAAACAAATCGCATGTAGCACCACCGAAAAAAATAATTCAGATGAAATATCATGTTTGTATGATTAGTAAACATACAAGTGAATCATATTTGCTGTAAATAATTTAGAAATTTATTTTAATTTATAAACCAGATTTTTTTGAAACATCAACTTTCAATATCTCAAAACCTGTATTTTGTTACCATGTTTTACACCAGAGTCCTTCAATTATAAAAAAAATGGCAGAATTTTGCACTAAATTATATAAGATATTTAAAGATACATCGGATCGGTAAAATAATCGGTAATTTTACCAATAAACCGATACACCAATATGACTATATTGGCCGACCGATAAGAGTACCAATTAATCTGTCCCACCCCTAAACAAAATCTTGGGACAGGGAATCGTATATTTGTATTAATAAAAATAACAACAAATTGGAATAATTTTGCATTAGTAAAATTATTGGTAATTTTACTGATAAACTTATAGACCAATAAGCAAATACTGATAGAGTACTGATTAATCTGTCCATCCACAAATATCAGTATCAATGGGAATCAGTAAGAGTGCTATCGATTGGTTCAGTCCTAACTGACACCCTGTAATATGACACTTACCTTGAACCCTTTGCTCATGTATAACTTGCTGTTGCTGCTGTGCTTGCTGTTGCCTCATGGCTTGTAGCTGTTTCCACTGCCTTTCCTGTTCAGCCTCTCTACAGCTTTTCTGCTGCTGTATAATCCTATCTTGGTCCTGCAGAAGGAAAAGAACATTACATAACTCTCCAGCTAATTTGCATTCACCACTACATATCCCCACTTTCTAAGTGTTGTTATTCTACAGGTTATCTTTTAGTAATTCAAACCCACACCTTACGTTTTTAATGCTACGTGACTTTATCCTGCTAAACCCAATAAATGAAGGAAAATAAATTGTGTTAGTTGAAAGTTCAGCTTCTCTATGAAAACAAACTTTTGTAATCTTCCTCGTAAGGGAGGGTGGATCATACATACATACAGTAAAACAATTGATTCTGTGTCTTTCAAGAGAACGTGTCTTAATAAACTTGTATTTACATCACTTTTCTGCACTTTTAGCTAATTCCAACAATGAGAATGAGTGCTAATTAAATAAAATTGATGAAGGAGCATTCACAAAGTACACTAATGTACAGGCCAGGGTTTGAACCTGAGAACTTTGGTGGTGACATGAAGAGTCAAACACTTAGTGTATGTACTCTGACACTAAGCTGGCATCTAAGAAACTTAAAGTGGGAAATATACAGGGAAGATAATTATGTAATATTTGGGAGTGTGCAACCAACATTCCACAGTTTTAGGCAGTTAATATGGAACACATTTTCGTTTGCACTATCCCAAGAATGAGCCTGATATTTAGTATTAACAAACCTACATTCATAGTTAATGTGTTATAAATCGCTAACACACTAATACTATATTACACTCATATGCTACCAAATCTCCTCACTGATATAATTTCAATAATTCAATCACTTATATTCCTGAATAACAGATCAAGTTCTGGTGTAAAATAACTATCCAAGGCATGACGTTCATGTGGTTCTTTCGATCTTCTATTTAGTACAAGAAAGTCACAAATGAACATATCTTCAATTTCCCATTGAAAGACTAACTGTTTTGTCCCCATATGACACACAAATTTACACTGGCTAAACCTATCTGGCCCAGGAGAATTCAATTGCTATTAACTTCATCTTAAAATCACATTCAGATTAAAGTCCTTTGTTCTAAATATTAGAAAAAATCTAAACAGGAGATGGAAAGTAGAAAGGTTGAGAGGAATAAGCATTTTTATCTGTTTCTATATGAGAATTTAGAAGCCCTGAAGTATCGTGAATTATTACTCAACTTTATCATTTCAAATTATATATTAAAAAAAGGGGCATGGAACCCCGAGGTTGCTGATGCACTAATTTGCACAAAAACATTCAGGAGTCATGTACAACCACATGTGGTAATGATATGGACATGGATGGCATTTAGCTTTTAAGAAAACTGTAGGCAAAAACTGAACCACTTGTGAAGACTTAAGGTTGAACATGTTGAAGTAAAATAAGCAGAGCTTACTAGTAGTTAGTAAGATTCCAAACTTATTTTTCAATATAAAAAAGTTATCCACTCATCTTACCACCTCACCCTCTCCTACATATTTTTTTAAACAATTGACATTAACAGATACACAATACCCTCAAAATGGATCTGTTCTCAAATCATCTTTCACACAAATCAATCGAACAAATAATTTAACCTGGCTGGTAAACCGAGAACACTTGTTCGAAATAATTAAGCCAATTCTCCAATAGAACACATTCCATTACGTTATTGCAGGTAGATAAAGTAGCTATGTCGAGATAATGCAGGATACGATAAAAAATATCTTCAATTGTAAATAATGCCTTTTAAAAAAAATTAGTAAGATTATATGGTACACAACTCATATTCTTCTTTACATAAGTGTGTACAACATAAAAATGTATGGTGTGTGTCATTTCTATTATGAATAAATAATAACATTAACACAATGTATAAGTTTCTTAATTCCTGCTACTGTCTATTAAATTGAAGTTAACTCAACATGTATGTGCTTGTATTTAACATACTGAGGATCCTTCTCCATCCATTGAAGTTCAGTATTAATTTCAGTTATCTTGTATTTTGTATTTATGCACAGTTATGCATCATAGTTTCTGATATTGTTAAACACACAAAGTTTACTTGTCCAAAGTGCTAGGACTTGTATTCTAAATCTGTTTAATTCATTTCATATTTGTCGCAAAAATTTTGACTAAAACATCCATTTCATTCTACACACTTGTCTCAGCACATATCTAGTCCCTTTTGGATCTTCTTAAGAGGGAAAATTGTGTCTTTTATCACTCGGTTCATATAGTGTTCCTCATAATTTAAAATGTTAACTCAAATTGCACCCAACAAAGGTTTTTCCCCTCCTATTAACATTATGCTGGATGTAAAAGAAATTTTCACTGAATCGTCATTCAAAATTTGCTTTGACAGTATGATGTCTTGCATTGCCCTGCTGCAGTAATAGTTTGACATGCAGATCTTAAATTCGTATATAGATAAGCTCTTGTCTTAATAGGTCACACACAGGTTTGGAATAATGTTCTTTGTTCAACTGTAATTTCATTTGATAGCTAATATGGAAACAATATTCTAATTACAGTGAAGTTACCCGAAATTTGAACACAATTCTCACACAATATAACTTAATTGTATCTGCAAAGAAGCATTTACTGCAAAATGAATTTTCTAGCACTTTTATACACCCTTTTAAAAGAAAGCAAGTTTGATATAAGTAAAGGCACATTATAAAATCATTCAAATGTCAATATATATTGCGTATATCTTAAAAGGACTTCAAAAATACAACATTTACAGGAATGAACATACGCATGCATTTTTCAAACATTGATTATGACACATGATCATAATGCAATAAAATCCACGCATGTCTACATTAACATTGTAATGAATACAGAGAAGCTACAATTAAAAGAAATTAATCTGCAATTACTGTGCTGCAATCGGACCACTCAATGCAGTCAAGAGCACTGGTGGTTTAGCTACACAAAGACAAACGGTAATCTGATACTACCTACATTTAATTACGCAATCTGTATGTCGCTTACTTATGTAACAACAAATTATTAATTACTTTCTGCTGTACTCCTGCACACATGAACACAATAATCTAAATTTGCTTTCATAGAGAAAAAGAAACTAAAAGAAAACCTGCCAATAAAGAGAACTAAATAACAGATAAAAGCTAAAGGTACTGTAAAGAAAGAAAATTACACATCACAGGAATTACATTTTGTGATTTGTAATGTTCAAACTGTAAGGTGACACTGCAATTGGTAAATAAGGATTGCTACATAGAGAAATTCTGCTTTGATCTTAAACATATCTCCAGAGACGTAGAACTACAGTGATATCTTGAGTCAGCCTCTGTGACGTACTGATCCAAATAATCCAATACGATACCAGAGATCCCAGGCTCAAGACATGGATGTCTCATTGTGTTTGTCCCATCATTCATTCCATTAGTTCATTCATGATCATTCTTGCAATTAACCAGAGGGAGAAGCAATTATTTTTATTTTCTCAGGTGACCATGGGTATAGGAAGATGTATAAACCAGGAACACTTTAAAATATTTTGCATCATTGGGAGCAGAAAAGTACAGTTTAGAAGTGGGAAAGTATACAATTCAAAACAAGAATAAGGGTTCCACCGTACCATATTTGATCATTTCAAGACTGTAATTTAATTGAGTTTTGTTTTAAACTATCATGCATTCAGTTTTATTCATATACTATGCTCGAAAAGCCTAAAAACATTGCACTATGATACTTCTGATGAGCGTAGAGGTGGAATTTGAAGCAAATTTTTAACTTTATGTAGCTGGTTGTGTGTCAATAAAACACAAATGGACAAACAAGATTTCTGACTTGCAGTCCACAAGGTATCAAAAATATACGAGAATTTTTATATCAGTGTATGTTTCTTTCTCTACTGGGAAAAAAACTAAAATACCTTAACCAGACAAATCAATACAAACCTTGAGAGAAAAACTATGAAAATATAGAAACTACACAGCTTTCTTTTGATACAATAGATGCAAAGACATTTTAGTAGCGTGCTACATCCAGAAACCATCAATCCCATACCATTTCAATCATATTGAAAGAGCCGAATGGAGCTCTCAGAGCCAACTAGGACTTTGGGTGATGTCATGAAGACTGCAGCACCTTGGACGCAGCCGATCCACTGTGTCCCTAATCAACGGCAAATAATAAAACGTGGGACGGAGACACAGTACACTAGCAACATTGCTGTGGCAGCATGCACTGCTTGCCACCATGCTTAAGGTAGGAAAAAAACTGGATCGGGGGTAAAAAAGAATGCTCCTTATGCAGTAAGGAAAAAAAAACAAGGGAAGGATTTAGTATTATGTTTCGTCTTGATAAAAAATATGCTCAGCTACATGCAATCTCTTATTGGGCAGCTACACCAAACACCACGCACAATCACACCTACATCATAAACTTCTGAGCTCACCATCGAAGCAGGGAGATCGTAAGATTCCTGGCCTAAAGATGGGAGGGTTCGCATAATTTCGGAGGGTGTCAGCACTCGAATTTGTTGATCACTACTGCAGCCCAAAATTCTTTCTGCAGGCTGGGGACCGAGCCCCACATCCGTCATTCCATCTCCACCGCAATTAGACTGACCTTGGGTCAGCGATGGTGACGGGGTAGTTACCTGGGAACCTGGGCTCTGGCCAGGCCCTCCAGGTGAAACTACCGCTTGCCCTATCGGGGTACTAGGTTGGATATGCTGGCTCTGAGGTGAAGACAAGGTAGAAGGGTGAGAAGCTGGAGACATTTGTTGACTTGAACACACCTCTACCTCTGGTGAACCCTTCTGGCCATTCCTCTTGTTTGTTGGTTTACCTTCCTTAGGGATCTGTGGTCATGAAGATTCAATACTAAGCATTCTTGTGTGAACTAAGCACATAGGTAAAATACATTAAATCTACTCACATAACAAAAGGAAGTTCTATTGCTCCAACCCATTTCATCACGTAGGAATTACACTCTAGAAGGTATTTGTTATTTTCACAATACTGGTAGAGCTAATGTCTTCCAAAAACACACAAAACTACGATCATTCAGACACACATAATTACACTGGTCGGAAGAAAATTTTTGTTTCTTCACAAAGGATTGGTCCAGAAATTCAGACAACTGATCCAGAATTTAAGTTGTCTAGTATATATTTTGAAAGCAATAATGAATGAATAATTTGAGTATCATGATGGATATATTAGGGGCACTACATTTTTGGTATTAAAGTAACTATAGTAGTTAAGCAACATTTTTCTTACAGTTTCTGTGCAATGCATTATAAAACTAAATTCTGTTGATTCAAAATAACTACCCTTAAAATATTCTCAGATTTATAGCTACTAGTGAACAATTTTGTGTCTTGGGAGGGACAGGTGAAACACTGCCTCTAACAAAACGTAAAAGAAATTTAACCTTCTAACTTAATTATGTATAATACGAGGGTTATTTTTTAAGTAAGGTCCGTTTTGCAATAAAAACTAAGTAAGTAAATGTTTTTTTTAAAAAAAACATTTATTTTCTGAATTTACATAACTTCTCTATTTTTGTACATAATTTCCTTGCCGGTTTAAACATTTATGTTAACGAACTAAGAGTTTTTGGATACCCTCGTCATAGAACTCTGCCACCTGTGATGATAGCCAGTTACTCACGGTCTTTTTCACTTCTTCATTAGTGTCTAAATGCTTGCCGCTTAGAAGGTCTTCAGATGGTGGAAGAGGTGGTAGTCGCTAGATGCAAGGTCTGTTTGTGAATACCGTTTGAAATTGCACGTGGGAATGAGTGCGCGTGCAGGCTCCCGGCATTCTTTGAGCAGCATCATGCAACTGTGTTTTTGGACAGGCAGGGTGTTTTGTTTGTGAACTTTTTGCTGCAAGGAACAACAATTAACTCAGTTTCTTACTGTGAGACCCTAAGAAAACTTCGTTGAGCAATCCAGAAGAAACTGCGTGGAATGCTGTCAGCCGGTGTCAGACTGATTCATGACAATGCAAGGCCACATGCTGCAGGTCAAACACAAGATCTGATCGAATCTTTTCGCTGGGAGGTATTCGATCATCCACCTCACAGTCCAGACCTTGCATCTAGCGACTACCATCTCTTCTGCCATCTGAAGACCTTCCTGGGCAGCAAGCGTTTAGACACTGATGAAGACGTGAAAAAGACCGTGAGTAACTGGCTTATCATCACAGGTGGCAAGAGTTCTATGAGAAGGGTATCCAAAAACTCTTAGTTCGTTAACATAATGTTTAAACCGGCAATGAAATTATGTAGAAAAATAGAAAAGTGTACGTAAATTCAGAAAATAAATGTTTTTTGAAAAAAATTTACTTACATCGTTTTTATTGCAAAACGGACCTTACTTAAAAATAACCCTTGTACTTCAATTTTTATCTAAATGGCAACTGGATTGTTGACTTACAAATGGTAATTCAATACTGTATCTGAAACTTTAGGTAAAATGATAGAATAAAGTTACAGCATTTGATATAATTTCAGAAATTTGAGATTCAGGAACATTTTGGCCGACATACTTCCAATCTGATATAAAATTGCAAGTGTTCCATGAAGAACCTTAATTATTGTGTGTAACGAGGTGACTGTCATAGATTCTGTCTTGGGAAAAGTGATTATTCGACATTTCTTTTCTAAAACCAAAGTATACCATTATATTCATAAAAATGGCAAAGTTATTCACTAATTTAAATATTATTAATAGGGATCAGTAAAATTATCGGCAATTTTATGAACACATTGATAGCCAATACTGAGTACTAAATTAATCAATCCAGTTGACAGGTGACTGCAGTGCAAAAGAAATTGAATATTTAGACATTTACTTTTTTTTAGAAGGGCATGGAGATTATCCATAAAAATGACAACAAAATGGCAGAATTTTGCACTAAATTATCAGATATTTATCGATATATCGGATCAGTAAAATAATCGGTAATTTTACTGATAAACCAATATGCCTATATCGGCCAATACCGATAGAGTACCGATTAATCGGTCCCATCCGTAATATATATGTATATATAAAAGCAAATACAGTGGTTAAAACTCCAAACAATTCATCAGGAAATAAACCGTAACATTAAAGTAAATGTCAGGTTTAATCTGAAGGAACATTAAACACAATCCCATTTGGCAATTGTATTTGAATGACTTACAAACCAACCACTGTAATCTGCTCCTAAACCAGATGGAGTGAATCTTCGTTCGACATTGGTTTCAAATATACAGACATCAAGGCTTTAAATATGTCATTGTATTTCTTTAAATTGAATACAACTGCATGGGAGATTTGTGAGAACCTACCTTCATCTACACACCTTATTTTTTTGAGGCAATTCAACTTCAAGAAAGTTTGGGTTCTGTTCTGTGCATCACTTCTTGTTGACTACAGATACTTGCACGCTATAGCATGACATTTCATTGTTAGACCTAGCACTGTTCATAATATTATACTATATTGTGCACACTTAAAAATAAAAGAAACACTGAACACTAAAATAGAAGATAAAATTAGTCCCAAGCTTTTAACCCTGTCACAGAGTTGTCGTTTAGGACACTGATGGTGGCAGAAGGAAAGCAATGAAACAAGCAGATTCATCTTGCTTATACTGTTTCTGATTCTACCATATCATGGTCAACTTCATGACATGGAATGTAGGTAGAGGTAGCTTCCATTGAGGGTATGATGTTTAAGTAATTGAAAACAACCCTACTTGTTTACATAGAATTACATATTTTCCTGGCAATTTGATTCAAACAAGGGTTTTCAGGTTACTAGCCAGTTTAAGTTGGCATTTACTTCCTATGTAACTTACTTATTTGGAAGTAAACGCAGACTTAGCCTTGATTGGAACCTGAGAACACTTGTACGTGCAGAATCAGATTATGATTATTGTTATAAGTAGAACATAGCATGTCTTGTTTCCAGCAGCGTTACTCTTATGATTAGTAGATTGTTTTTGCATCTTTCAAAACTACCTATAATAACTTTTTGTCCCACACATTTTACTAGTAATACACTATATACTAGAGACGGGATAGATACAAGAAAAATCTGAACACCAGTTTATTGGTAAAATTACCCAGTATTTTTACCGATTCGATATATATCTATAAAAATCTTATAATTAGTTCAATATTCTGTCAATTTCTTGTAACTATTATGGGTATAAACATAAAATCTACATGCACTAGTTTTTTTCAAGTAAATCAAATATACAGATGATATTCTACTGATACGATTTAAAATTCCAAATGATCCTTGAAGAACGATAATTAGGGGCATGCATATTTCGTTTTTGACGAAAAAACGAAATTTGAAAAAACACATTGTAGTGTTAATTTTTCATGTTTTTGAAAGGTGTGAGATGCATTTTGTGACCATGTTTTGTCACGAAATAATGCGAAATGAACTGCAAAAAGCGAAATTAACTCTTAAACACGAAATTCAGGGTTTATTCACCGACGCGACACCTTCTGAGGTCTGAATTATCCTGAGAGTTATGCAATTCCTGGAAAATTGATTAATTCTGCTGTTAATATTGGAGAAGCAAAAATGGACTCCTTTGCCATGTGACCAGCAGCCAGCTGTAGCACCGAGGCTTTCTTCTCCAATAAGAGTAAAGGGCATATAAGATGGCAAGAAGACCCGGTTTGTCACGGAGTGAAATTGACAATGAATTAATTATTATGTACGGACTCGGAAGGGATAGATGAAGACATCGCCGACCTGATGACTTTGGGGAGTGACTCCAGTGACGACGAGGGGACTCACGGTGGATCTTCGGACAACGAAAGCGACTCTGCTCCTGATGACTCGACCTGACAGAAACCAACTGGACGGCACCAACAGTTTACTCCCCTGCCATTTACAGGTAACCATGGTGTGACTGCCCCCATGGATGGAAATTCATTTCCCCTTGACCTCAGAGATGCACATTTCCGTCTACTGGCTGTGGAATTCCAAAGATACTATGAATCCGATGAATTTCAAATTTCATGTTAAAAAATAGTTACTTCCCCCTTTTTTTCATCTTCTTCTAACTCATTAAGTTTTTGTTTGTTTCCCATCAGAATTATTGCCCATAGTATACTGAACAAAACGAGGTATCATTTGTACCTCTAACGTTCTTAGTCCCGGAAATATAAAACTTCATTTAGAAGAATGCAGAATTTCAAATTTCCCGCTGAAAACATGCTCAGCGTTAGTGGAAATACCTGGAAAATCAGCCTCGGCATCTAAGGGTTAATAAATATTAGGGATGGGCCGATATGAAATTTTGGCCGATACCGATAAAGTACCGATATAAAATTTACCGATACCGATAACCGATATTCTACCGATCCGATATAAAATTAGAAATGGTCCTTGAAGAACCTGAAATGTTCATTGATCACCTTAATAAATGTGTGTTTCGAGGTTACTGCAGTGCAAAAGAAGTTGAATATTTAGACAATTACTTTTTTTTAGAAAGTAGGGCATCGAGATTATCCATAAAAATTACAACAAAATGGCAGAATTTTGCACTAAATTATCAGATATTTTTCGATATATCGGATCGGTAAAATAATCGGTAAATTTACCGATAAACCGATACACCAATATGCCTATATCGGCCGATACCGATAGATAGGGGCATGCATATTTCGTTTTTGACGAAAAAACGAAATTTGAAAAAACACATTGTAGTGTTAATTTTTCATGTTTTTGAAAGGTGTGAGATGCATTTTGTGACCATGTTTTGTCACGAAATAATGCGAAATGAACTTCAAAAAGCGAAATTAACTCTTAAACACGAAATTTACCATTTATATACCGACGAGACACTTTCTGAAGTCTGAAATATCCTGTGAGTTATGCAATTCCCGGAAAATTGATTAATTCTGCTGTTAATATTCGAGAAGCAATAATGGACTCCTTTACACAGAAATAAACTTAATACTCTTATAACTACATAAATGTGCTATTAGAAGTGGAATGTTAATTCTGTGGAATAAGTGTAGTTTTTAAATCAAATTTAGGATTATATTCACAATTTTAAAACCAAAATGTCTTTTTATATACCACTTTTCATCCAACTTTTCACCGCTATAACACCGATATTTCATTTTATTTACCGCTTTTGAACCCGAAATTGACTCAGTTTTTGTACCGAAATTTTGCTTTTTTATTTACCAAAAATATGTGCCTCTACCGATAGAGTACCGATTAATCGGTCCCATCCCTAATAAATACAGGGTGATTCTAAAGGTAGGGTACAAACGAAAACCACAGATACCTCCCATGAAATAGAGACGAAAGTTCCCCTTCCACTTTGCCGAGAGATGCCTCCGTGATGAACTAGACAACGCCGAAAACATGTGAAAATGAACTTCACACCGCTGTAGAGCCAGTACCAGTGAAGATAGAAAGGCGGAACAAAAGAAGTCAAAAGGAACACCAAAGTCGCCCATCTGAAAAACACCAGGCGGCAGCTGCGCAACGCATGCGCATGGGGTTCCACAAAGGCAATAGGAGTGTCCCGCAAGACAAGTGAAGGGAAAGGGTAGCGATCGACAACAGTAGAGACAAAAGAAGCAAGAAACACATCGAGAATGCAAGCAAAGTTGAGTGGTGGGGTCCGTACGCTCCAGCAGCCTTTCGCCCCCTCCCACCCAGCGATGTGCCTCCGGCTTCATTTCTAAGAGGCTGATTGGGCCCCATCACGACGTTTGTAACAAGGTCTGTAGGAGGAACGTGGTCCTATCTGTACGTGCACCTTTCACTCGCAATAACCTCCTGTGCCCGTAGTTGCTGTGTTTGTCCTGCTGGCACACGACCTCTGTGTGACATCCCCTAGGTGCTGCTACGGGGAATCCCTCGTCCCGCATTTGTTGTCTCCTTGGCAGGTACCATTCCCCGTCCGGTCCTCTTTCTCTTTTGTTGCACTGTGTTTTGTTCTTGCTGCGGTGTCTCTACACTGTGTTTGGGGACTCCCCATGCGCTGCACCGCCAGCGCCGCCATTTCTGCCCCGAACAATGTACGCGTCTGTTGCCTGTTGAGTGTCACGGACCACTTTGCTTGCATTCTCGGTGTGTTTCTTCGTCCTACGTCGTCCTCCCATGGTTCTGCAACCTCGCACTACTTTTCTTGCCTGCACTGCTTCAGTCATGGTGTTCTTTTCCCCGCTGCGCAATTGTTACATCATGCTTCATTGCTTCTTTTGTCCCTACTGTTGTCGATCGCTACCCTTTCCCTTCACTTGTCTTGCGGGACACTCCTATTTCCTTTGTGGAACCCCATGCGCATGCGTTGCGCAGCTGCCGCCTGGTGTTTTTCGGATGGGCGACTTTGGTGTTCCTTTTGACTTCTTTTGTTCCGCCTTTCTATCTTCACTGGTACTGGCTGTACAGCGGTGTGAAGTTCATTTTCACACGTTTTCGGCGTTGTCTAGCTCCTCACGGAGGCATCTCTAGGCAAAGTGGAAGGGGCACTTTCGTCTCTATTTCATAGGAGGTATCTGTGGTTTTCGTTTGTACCCTACCTTTAGAATCACCCTGTATATGTTACCAAAAAAAATCAATGCAAAAAAAGCTGCATATTTAGTCATTTACTTTTTAAAAAGTAAGGAATGGAGATTATGTGTTTATAATATACATAACAATTGTAACAAATGACAGAATATTACACTAAATGTATATATCGGATCAGTAAAATTATCAGTAATTTTACTGATACACTGATAAACATCTGCCAATACCGATAGAGTACCAATTAATTTGTTCCATCCCCACCTATTATTGGTATGAAAACTGAGGTTGCTACAAGGGGTGTGGACCTGATAACACCTGCTCCCATCCTCCTGGCCATGCCTATGACTTCCACTGACATTCTAAATGATAACGCTACCAAGGGGTCAATACCTTGGAACCAATTTTATAAACTGTTTTATTTTCTTGTTGTTATCCTTTTCTTATTGAGTATGCAAATTATGTCCTTAACATCTGTTTTTGAGGAAGTTTTTTAAATTCACAATATAAACAAATAAGTTTTTGATCAAATGGGCTGGAGCAATTAAAACCATTATAATCTATTACAATAAGCACAGAATACACAAAAACACCTAGTGTAAACCACACACAATTCACATGTAATGGTAATAAGCACTATGTACCAAATTATTTTAAAAATTAAAACAAAATACGCTATTTTCTGTAACTACAAATAAAAGCTGCAATAGCGGGTAGACATATACAAATTTAACTGCATGACTAAGTACATAATGAATATGTACATTCTGCATCAATGATACAACTAACAATTCTACATGTGTATCATACAGAGTAATTGCCTTCGAAGTTTGGTTCAACAAATAATATGATTAATATTCACTTCAGCACTGAGAGAAATGTTGTTACTAAAAAATTACTTTTTCCATACAGGAAACCTGACATTTTATAAACTATTATATAATACCATAAAAAAAACACAAAATTAAATGGGACTACTGTGATTCTAACAAGCAATGCAGTCAATAAACATGTACATTGTTTTACCTGAGTAAAATCTATGATGAAATTAGAAGCTCAAGCATCAAGTCAATAGAAAAAAAAATATAAAGTAGCTGTAAATTCTATTGTCATGGCATTGGATTTTCTATGTTTTATATCTGTTTTACTCACGTAAAACACTGGTCTTCCTAGTATGTGGTTTATTAAGCAAAATAAATTAGCATGCACGCACACACACACATTAAAGTTCAACGGTGCATTTCTTCATTGTGTACTTTTTCACAATTCACAATCAGCTCACTGTTAATGACACTGTCATCAAGACTGATAAATAGTAAGGCTGAGCTAATACCATTGTAGGGGCATGCATATTTTGTTTTTCACGAAAAAACGAAATGTCAAAAAACACATTGTAGAGTTCATTTTTCATGTTTTTGAAAGGTGTGTGATGCATTTTGCTACCATGTTTTGTCACAAAATAATGTGAAATGAACGACAAAATGTGAAATAAACTCTAAAACACAAACTTTAGGGTTTATTTACTAACACGACACCTTCGGAGGTCTGAATTATCCTGAGAGTTATGCAATTCACGGAAAATTGATTAATTCTGCTGTTAATATTGGAGAAGCAACAATGGACTCCATTACATGGAAATAAACTTAACTCTGGTAACTACATAAATGTGCTATTAGAAGTAAAATGTTAATTTTGTGTAATAAGTGTAGTTTTTAAATCAAATTTAGGATGACATTCACAATTTTAAAACCAAAATGTCCTTTTATATACCACTTTTCATCCAATTTTTCACCGCTATAACAATGAAATTTTATTTCATTTACTGCTTTTGAACCCGAAATTGATTGTTTTTTTACCGAAATTTGTTTTTTTATTTACCAAAAATATGTGCCTCTACCAATGGCTAATACCAGTGGTACCGGAAAGTATTGGTTGAAACTTAATCACTGATATTGGCCAATACTTTTACCGTGAAATAATGTCTAAACATCCAAGAAAATTTGCAAATTGAATAACTTTTATTACTTTCACAATAAGAATGTCGGAACAAATGGATTTTGAGATTAAACGACTATCTCGTGTGCAACTATGATTATTTTACAGCAAAAAAAAAAAAAAGACCATTATTTACTACTTTGAAGGATTACATTTTCCAATATCAGTGAGTGAAAATCTATGCCAGTTGTATCAGTATTGGTTGAAATTGGTATCTGCTCAGCCCTAAGAAACATTTAAAATATTTCTTTTGAAACAAGTTTTTGATGTGCAAATGAAAACAATTCATGTTTTATTGCAAGTTGATTTTAAGGATTCTTTGACTGTAATAAGAATTTCATTCATAATTTCATGATGTGTACTTCAGGTGGGCAACACGTTTATTGTTTCATAATCAAGAATTTGTGCATTAGGTTTCAGATTGAAAATATGCATGTGTAATTGTTTCATTTCCACCGTTGGTTCTACTGTGTGCTTGTGTTATCCACATACTGTTTTCTGGGTATTTTAAACATCCTATCATAATTTTTCAGGCCTCAGAAAATTTTAAAATGGGGTTCAATGTGATACAGCATCTTGTTCAAATACAGTGCCTGTAAAACTTTTGTGAAATTGTCTCAAACTTATTTTATGCACAGTTATTCAAGCAAGATCTATGGTTTGAAGTGAGATATGAACCACTGATATGTTCATGATGGATGCGGTAAACGCACTTTAAAATTACTTACGTCAAATCTAGAAATTATGCACTTCAGCGTTGCACAATTTAATGGTTAAATCCCATCTCCGCTTCATATGCTGTACCCTTTTGTGAATGAAGACAGTGGATCTTCGAAATTATATGATTTAACCATTAAATTGTGCAATGCGGAAGTGTGAAATTTCATGTAAGTAACACTGAAATGTTCTTCAAGATAGATTTTAATCTAGGATATCTTGATAAGGCAGGTTCAATGTCACTTATTCTTACTATAGGTGCTGTTGGATCTTTGACGTATCTTTCTCATTTAGGAAAACAAAACCCTGTGGTATTCCGAAGACAAATACATCTTGAGCATTCAACAAAATCTTTTTATAGTTCGAGTTCACTGTCTAGATATCTGTGATAAGAAATAGGCTTACCTTGTCATAAAACTCAAGGTAAAACTTACACCACATGCCATCATTTCACTAAGTAATGAAGTACAGTTTTGGCATGTACTTATTGTTTTCCTCTAGCTTTCAATACATCATGTGGTTTCATCAGGAGATAAGACGAGAATAGTCAAAGTTGCCAACCAGAGTCGGAGTAGGAAGGAGTTTCAGGACCCTGCATTGTCTTTCACCATTTTTAACCTAACTACCTCCCTATATTTTAAACTTTGACTATTCTTGTCTTATTTCCTGAAGCTACATGATGTGGTGAAAGCTGGAGGAATACAGCAAGTACATGCCAAAACTGGACTTCATTACTTACTCTTACAGATATCTAGACAACAGACAATGAAAAGAAGATGAAAGTTCACTTGAATGTCCTGGAAGAAATTCTAAATAGATATAATTCTTTAGAAAATGGTTGTGATTTCTCAACATGAGAGCAATTAAAGTATTTACTGGCACCAATCAGCAGCACCTTGTGTCATGATTCACGCAAGGTAACAGAAAAAAAAGTTAACAAGTTTACATTTCAGCACTGTGCCTCATGTCTATAGCACATTGCCTCATTTTCTAAACTTTATTAGTTTATTATTTTGTACTGTAATTATTACCATGATCTTCCAGTACAAATTCAAGTGAAAAGAAAAATAGCAAGCAATGAGTTACAAAATATAATACTAATATGTAAGCATCTAAAAAAAAATTGTAATTACTTTACAGCAAAGTTCTATATTTTTTAAATACAGGTTATGAAAGCAGGATGCAGCTGTAGAGAAATAAAAAAAGTTATTTACAGAGAAAAATGTAAATATTTCTTAATGGCACTCTTAACATATCATGGTCAGCAAGAAGAAAAAATGCTTTGTAAAATTTGTATCGCTCTTGCGAAGATTTCATTCTTCATCCAGCATCCATCTGAAATGTTATGTAGTTTAAATTGTACATGCTAACAGTCAAACAGATATGTACCTGCTGAGATTTCTGAATTCGAACGGCTGATCTATTTTCCCTTGCTTTCTGATAATAAGGTGCCTTCTTTTCCTGTGGTAAGGTCCTCCAAATTTTTCCAATTTGTCTTGCTCTATCTGGGAAATCTGAAAATAAATTATCATCATTTTTTACCCTTTTGTACAAAATTATACATAATGAAATCAATTATTTCAATTTTGGTTATTTTACGATGATTTTCTGCCTGTTGCATTAATTTCAACAATGATGATGAATAATGAACTGATGGATTTTCCCCCACAATACATTCAATCTTCATGGTCATACATAGAGCAATGTTTTTAAGTTTTTCACCTTTGTTACTTGAAGAACATAAAATTTAAGTTACACTGTCACTGTAATTCCCACAATTCAAACAATTTCACCTCATAATGCTAGAATTAATTGATCATACTTACTAGGATAATCTTTTTTCAGGTCGGGATGATTAAGGTTTGCGTAAAGAATTTGTGAAATGGTTGCATTAGCACCCAAGGCTTCATCTGCCTCCATCTTCTGAAGGTTGCGGGAATTGTAGGATGTAGATGTTTCACCTTCCTGATCTGGTTGCGGATGCCATGGGCTAGGTGGCTCTGAGAAAGCAGGACTAAACTGTGGACTACTGAAAATAAAAGAAAAATGGAAGGTCAGACAAGACAACAGCACAGAATGTCACACAAGTAAACGAAGTTAAATTCAGTTAGATTAGGGATGACCTGAGACCACATTGAACTGATATCGACACCTTTAACAATTTTCACAGATATCAAAGCCTAAAAATTGTAACAATTACAAGCTGCTCAAAATACTGTTAGCTTTCCACTCCAGCATAGAAGTAAAGCAACTGAGTGAATCAGAGACATGGAGGGAGGGAGGGGGGGGAGGAGGAGTGTATAAATAAATGAATAATATTAAATAAAATATAAATTAAGACATTTATATTCAATTCATCGCGGTGGCTCAGTCGGTAATGTGTCTGACTACCATGCTCAAGGTCCCGGGTTCGATCCCCGGCCGGTTCAATTCCGGGAACTTTTCTAACGGTGGAAGCGACCCCGGCGCCCACCCAGCGTCGAATAACATGGGTACCTGGGGGAAATCCTGGGGGGTAAAGGTGGTCAGGGGCGTGATGCTGATCACATCCCCCCACTCACGACCGGATCAAGAAAGTGTGGGGCGTTACCCCCACACCCCCTATACGCCTTCATGGCGTGGTGCTATGCACAGGGGAACACTTTATCTTTTTTCTTTTTTTATATTCATTGAAATACTAACAAAATAGCTGAATTTTGCACAAAATTATTTATAGACATATATTGGATCAGGAAATATTGTCTGTAATTTTACTAATATGGCAAGCATATATCAGGTGATAATGGCACAGTACCGATTAATTTCCACCATATCTGGAAATAATAATTGAAGGAAAAAATAGATGAGAAAATGAACAGAAAAGAAATAATGGGAACAGGATTCTATCAAGTGCAGAGAGTCTGATATGAAGTAAGGATATGCCTGTGAAGAATGTAAGAATACTATTTATGTACCTATATTTATGTACAAGAGAAAGCCTTGGGCAATGAAGGAAGAGAAAAGAAAGATACAGAAAGTGGAGATGATATTAGGAAATACATATATATATACAGGAAAACCTCGTTAATACGATATTGGTTAATACGAAGTACCCTTTAATCCGAAGTTCTTCCCATTCCCCAGCCGATAAGATAGGATTTATAATGTATTTCAGTACGGATAAATCGAAATACGGATAATTTTTAATACGAAGTTGTTTACAAGACCCTTCCGCAAAACTGGTTTCGCTTAATTCGAAATAGACACCTGCGTAAGTCGACAAGAGAAGATCGAATGTGCAAAGAGCTTGGACGTTATTTTAACTTGACCTTGACGTGTTTCCTTGTCCTAAGAGCTGCTGACAACTCGAGGGAAGCAGCCCGAAATGCCCTCTGGACATGGACATTCTTTGTCAATGTGCATGGGAGGTCAAGCTCTTTCCCCGCTGAATGCGCCACCTTGGAAATATTCACCAGTGCCAGATGAGAAAAGCGAGATAAGATCGCAGGAATGTTCCAAAATACAAGACGCGTGGCGCCTGGAAGTCTCACCAATCTGTGTAGCTCTGAGCTAGAGATACAGCAATTTCCCGTGAGCGAGCAACTTTTAGCCTGGTAGCGTGTTCTTTGTGCCCTGTAGAATTTCATAAAAAAAGGGAAACTGTTACAGATAATCAAAGCGGCATAGGCCAACTAAAGATCGTCAACCCGCGTAATGCGTTGACATCTAGGTTTCCCGCAAAAGTTGACATCGATCTTACGTATGTTGCAACTCCAGTTTCCCGCTTCATAGGTTTCGCAACTGTGCCGGTCATAAAATTTGCCAAAACAGTGTTTTGTTGTCCGAGTGACTTCTCCTCTTTATCTATCAGCAAACGGGGGGGGGGGGGGGGGGTCCATTGCTAATTGTTTCAGCCAGGATATTCTTGCTCGTGTGCGCACACCGGCTAATTTGGCGTCTAAAAAAAAGCAAACAGTTCTGGAAACCTTCTTTAAAACGAACAAAAACCGCATGATAAGTAAAACAAAAGTGACCCCCTTCCTTCTCCTACAACAGCTCATTATCCGCCACTGGTGTGCATGGTAATGTGATTTTTCACACTGCTGATAAAAGTTCGGTCTTCGACAACTGCGTTATCTTTAAAATGCCGATGATTTCCCTTCTGCCACCTGCTGCTCTAACTTCCAGCCCGTCTCATTGTGTTTACGCTGCAGCTGGCGCCAGTGTTTAGTCTAGCGTCTGGAAACCTCTGGCTTGCTGATAACTGCAGTGACTCATCCAGTGGAAAGGAATAAGCTTCATTGTTTTGAATCTCGCAAAGCCATATAATCCCCGCTTTTCTTCAGAACCATTAGCGTGCTGCTGTTAAAAAAAAAAAAAAACGCAATGCTCAATGTAGGAATACGAGAGGAAAAGTTTTGGCGGAGCGAGTGTTTGACCTCCAGAATACTCCTGAAACCTACAATAAATTGTCAATTAATCTGAAAATACGCAAGTCTCGTAAAACTTGTTTTTAGTTCATTTTATACTGCTGAACTAAGCGGGACTAAATATACAGTTTAAAGTGGGATCCAAACCAGAGTGATTATCGAGTGCGGCACTGTTTAATGTGTCCTAGGATACACATTGGGTGCAAACATCGCAAGTTGTGTGTTTACTTTTTCAGAGTGGATTACAATGCAAGTTGAGGAAGAGTTTGGACTGCTCCCTGAAAAAGGGGAGGGGGACGAATATGAAGTTAACTGAAGCAAAGAATACGTGACTTTTTTTTCAGCCGAAACAGAATGAAATTTACAGGCCCGATTTTTTTGTTTTGTTTTGTGCCAGGGAAAGGTTGTGTTCTCTCCCAAGAGAATCTTCTCGTACCAGTTAATCCTGCAACGGACAATGTTCTAGTACATAAAATCCAATATTCATTCTGTTCGATTATCTCCCGTCTCTTGCTCGCGTGTGACTACTGTCAAGATTCACTTCTTGCAATTAACGATATTGTTTTCTTTTCCGTAGGTCTCCGTGCAAACGGGTTTCTTATGAACTAAAATTGTAAGAATTTCGTGGAAGAGCAACAACTTTGCACAATTAAAAGAAAATACCGTTTTTTATAAGACCTTTTGCCACAAAATGCATCCCGTGCATAACCGGTTGTATAACTAGGCAGGATAAATGGTATTAACCGACTCCTTGTAATCTTTGTGTCCGCGTTAAGCTCCGTGTTCTTATTTTGTGTAACATTTTTTACACTTCCTTTAAAACGTACAATATTATTATATAGTACATATAAAGCTTATTTTCTGAGATACCACCAAGTATAAAATATCCTTTGTGGGGCTAATTTATACTCTACTTTATTTACACCTGAAAACAGGCGCCATCTTTAAAAGTTTGGATAACTCGAAGTCGTTTAATACGAAGTTGACATTTTTTGGTCCCTTGAACTTCGTATTAAAGAGGTTTTCCTGTATAAGGAATGGAGAAACTCACCAGAGGTTGGGCACGGTGAAGCTGCAAGACAAAATACATCTGGAACGGTTGAGGTAGTTCAGACAAATGAGGATGGGGCCAGAAGGACTGCCAGTGAAAAATTACACTGCACAAGGAGTGGGAGAAGGCCAAAAGGAAAACAAATATGTCACTGAACCAAGAGTGTGAGGAAAGGGCAGAACAGAAACATGGTGGAAAGAGATGGGAATTGGGACATTTTGGTGCAAGCAGACATAAATTAATGTTATTTTAAATTGGTTGATCTTTACTATGTTCCTTACATAAAAGCAACATTACATACAAAAGTTATGGCAACACCTCATAGGTAGCAAACGATATTTGTCTTATCATACGCAGACGAGTGTTTCAAGTCGAACACAACAGTCGCCATACTTCTTTCTTGGCACCTTACATTTTAACACAGCTCTAAACATGTTCATTTGTTGGTAAAATTCCATGTTCTGTAAATTTTATTCCTAAAAAAGTAACTTCATGGACAAAGAATTCAGAATTTTGCGAATTGACTTTCACAATGTACTTCATCAATCTCTCCAAAACTAGTACTGTTAGTATCTAACAATCACACAATGTATTTGCTTCTAAATGCTCCAAAATGCCATGGCACCGAAGTGTGTGGCACCAAAATGTCCTAGACCAGAAAGAGAAGATTGGTGGACGATCAGAAGCTGAAGATGCTTGACTTCTATGCTGACCCAGACAGGGCTGGAAAAGGTGAAGCACGATCTTAACTTCTGCAATGTTATGTACTTTTACCCTCTGTGAAACAATGCTCAAGAGTCAGTTTTTATCGCAACTTCTCACTATACAATCATGAGCGTATTATGTTCCATGCAAACCAAACCTTTCTTATGAACTAGTAACATGTAATTCTAAACTTACTTGCTGTACTCTGAATGGTATGGCGATGGTGGTGGAAAGCTCATTGGAGATGGAAGATTTTGTGGTGTAACAGAAGGCAATGGTCCAGCAACTTGAGGTCGCTGTAACACAGCTCCAGGTTGAAGTCCTGCATCAAAGAAAAAAATAGTCACCGCATTAATTCATAGTGATCTGAAAATTAACAAATGTTTTAAAATGTTTGGCCTACCGTTGCATACAACTTCAATGCTTATACAATAGTACTGACTACATACAAAGCTAGTGGAAAATTGTGACAATTTAGATTTCAAGTACTAGTGAAAAAATAATCGCCAGATTATTCCATACACTGCCAGAAAATTTGATTCTTTTTGATGTTCAAAAAGGCTGTGCTGTGCTTAAAAAAGTTACTATATTTTCATAGTGTTGCATAATCAATAGATGGAGTGGCAGACTGCCTAGGATGCAGGACTTCTGTTGGGGAGAAAATCAAATACAATCTCACATGAGTTCACAATGAAATAAATAAATAAATACATTTTTTTCAGTAGGTACTTATTGCTTGCTGTTGTCAACTTATTCTACATCAGGGTAATAGTTCCTGAATACAAGAAAAGGTATGGTACGGCTATTTTTATGTTTTTTCTCCTTATTTCAAGAGGTATGTTATGAACTGATGTTAAATTCAATTTTTATTTTTCTCATTTTATGTTGATTTTCCACCACTTACGACTAATTGAGATGATGAGAATCAAATTATGGAGAGGCACAGGTCAGAACCCGAACCTGGAATGTTTGGTAGCACACACTGCCACTGAGGCGGCAGCACTAAATTTAAAATAAAATAAGAAAATTGTTTCAAATTGTGAAATTTCAGCTTAACTTACACCAGATTAAATAATTTATGATTTTATGCCTGTTTTATTTGAAATGAATTTAGTTTTACTAATATTACTACGCAATCTTTCAATGATTACAGGATCAAACTTAGATAAGAATATATGCAGTACCGCATACAACAACCCACTGAACATAAATGTGGCAGATTTCCAGAATTAACTTTGGAGGGAAGGAAACAGGGGTATCAAAGTAATTACCAACAAATAAAAGTAACAAAAAATTATAAAAACATTTGCATTTATTTGGGTTGATCCGAGACCACTTTGAACTGATACCCATACTAACATGTACTGTATTTACGTGTGTATAATGCACGTGCGTGTATAGTGCGCACCTTGTTTTTGATGGGGAAAAGTGACAAAAAATTATATCTAGTTTATAATGCACAGTTCAAGAAATGACTTTCTTAGTTGTTGATCAAAAGCTGTTGGTATGCCGATCAACAGTAAATGACATCCTACCTATTCAATGAGTTGCCTGTTGCTATGTGGACCAAGAGGAGAATATCCTCATGTGTAAACAATAAGTCTCCAACCCTTGCCACCTCCCCTTCCTTCCTCCACTTTTCACTATTTAACCACCTTATTTATTCTGTAATAGTAGAAAGCGAGATCAAAATTTCTATTATTTCTTGCCTAACAAAATCCGCTGATACGCACCAAATGTGACGGAAGGTGAATGCTCAAATTCTCCCAGAACGGCTCTGCTTTTCAGGACATTACATTACATTACAAAGTGAAAAATCGTGGGAAATGGTCTTTAAACTTTTATACATGGTTTTCCTAATTCCCTCTTTACTTTATCTAAAAAAAAAAAACTTCAAAATAAATACACACTCAAACTAGCAGTTAGCAGGACAAGAATTCATCCATAAAGGCATTTACACATGCCATATATATACATATATATTTGGCCAGTAATACATCGTAATTATTATTTTCTTTTTTCTTATCTTTACTTTCATCCAAAATACCATAAAAATCAGAACATTCCTTCATTTTGTGATGAGCTTATTTTAACCACATTGCACATTAATGTCGCCATCTTGAATGAAACACTATTGTCATATTCAGAAACTGCAGAATTTAAGCTTTACAATGATATATAACATGATAGGGTTCCATAAACATGAAAAATCAATGCAAGTGGCACAAGATAGTGGAATGAACCTGTCCGGTTCCACGTTGGCTGTCTGAATTTATCCGTGCATATTACGCACCACAGTTTTTGGGGGCAAAAATTTTGGAAAAAAGAGCACATTATACATGAGTAAATACGGTACATACATATACTAATTCCAACTAATATGCACACAAGCACTATTTTGAATCAGAGAATCTATTGTGAACTATTTTCTGGCCATTATGTAGTGAAGTACACAAGCAGGGAATATCATTCCATGAGATGCAAGGGTAAGTTTGCAGCATACACATTGTAATCCCACACATGTGCACTAAGGCAGCCAATACCACCAAAACCAAATACAAAATTGAACCAAGTATTAATAATATTACAGTGGAACCTCGATTTTATGTTGTTTTCTTTAGCGTACAGGTTGTAAAACTAAAGGCAGGAAAATTGTAAAGCATTTTGCTCCTCTGTAGAGATCATGAAGATTTAATGTATAATGAGGGAAACTGTTGAAATCGGAGAACATAAAATTGGGGTTTCACTGTATCTAGTTTTTATTTCGATCCCCGGCCGGTTCAAATCTGGGAACTTTTCTAACGTCGGAAGCAGCCCCGGCACCCACCCAGCATCGAATGATATGGGTACCTGTGGACAACCCTGGGCGGTAAAGGTGGTCAGGGGCATGATGCTGATCATATCATCTCCACTCACGACCGGATCAAGAAAATGTGGGGTGTTACCCCCCCCCCCCAATATGCCTTCATGGCTTGGTGCTAAGCACAGGGGAGCACTTTACCTTTTTTTTTTGTTAGATAAGAGGTTTTTTTTTCATATGAATGGGCAAGTGGTTAAATGTTAAAACAAAAATAAGTTGTTCATTTTCACAATAAAGTGTAATGTAATAAATTATCAGTAAATAAAAACCATATAATTTGAATTCAAATTTCCACACACACAAACAAAAAAAACTGGAAGTTATCAAAATTGTTACAATCAATCAAAATCATTTATGATGAATACTTAATATAAAAATATTAAACAAAGCAAAACATCACTTTTCATGTTTCAAGGAATGAAAAACGTGGTAGCAAAAAAATAATACTGGAAAGAAGTACTCACTTATCCACAAAACTGGTATTTCAGCATTCAATTAATTTTGGTGGCTACTGCCATCATCCTCTGTGAACTTATTGTACCACTGCTTGACAGGCTTGTGTCATATTTGCACAACCCTTCTGTTCAGTATATTCACCACTTTTTCATATTATCTTCAGATACATTTAACTATTAATTTACAAGTATAAATCACTCTTCATTCTTTTGTGTGACTAATAGAGTATACAGATGCTACATAACAAAAAATATTGTAATACTGTCTATTCATTATTAAGGTTGCATAATTGTGCTCCTACATGTATTTTTAATGTATCATCACAGCTTTCACTGCAAGCCATTAAATAAGAGAAGAAAATGTATAAATCCACAAAAACTTGAGTACACCTACCTACCTACTGCAATCAGAAGCTACATAAGGTCCAGTAATAGCATGCAAAGGTCTGTTGTTTACATGTTCAAGTGAACTGTCTTGCTGATATTCTGTCAAATTCCCAGTGAAAAGGTTACACCAACACGCAAGCATGATTAAGAAAACCATGGGAAGTTGAAGTGTAACAAAACCACACAATTCAAGATTGGAAAAGCAGATGTCACAACAAAACTACAAAAAACCACCATGCAGATTCAAAAGCAGACGACAGAAGGGGGTGCATTTCAAATGACAAATGCAACTACAAGAAGTGAAAAATAATGCATTCCTGAAATTTTTTTTTCTTTTTTTTTTTTAGTAAATCCTCCTCTCATTCACGATACAAAGCAAAGAAAATCTACTAAGATACATGGCACCAAATTAAACAATTTTAATTTGTTTCTTTGCTTCAAACTGAAACCTCCCGTAAAATTTTGCAACAGATGATTCCTGGTGTAACCTACCTGGAGGATTTACTCGAGATGGAGAAACGATGGCATGGCTTTGTGAATTGGCTGCTGACCCGTGTCCTGAGGGTCCACCTACAGAACAAAGAGGGAAACCAGATTCCTGCGATTCTTGAGATTCGTCTTTAAGAACACCTTTGATGATGTCCTCAACATCTTTGCAGTCCATGTTGGGAAGCCCTGTGACAAACACCAATCTACTATACCTTGGCAATCACATCACTTGTGGATTTAATCTTCTAAATCTATTTTTTTAAAATGTACTACAAATGTTTGTTCAAAGTGTATGAGAGAGTATGTACAAATATATATGTGTTAACTTCTCGTCTTACGTCAGGTATTTGCACTAAAAATAACTGAGAGACAATGACCAATCCTCTTGCACATGTACATTCCTTAAATTAACTGTTGATGAATATATTTTTTTTAAAACCACATCGTTACTGAAGAGTGTGCTACTAAGAACAGAAATGTGCACGATTTTAGCAATGTAACTGTTTACTACACTGTAGAAAACGTATCCACCAAGTACTGACTAGAGAAAATCAGTATCTTGCTTTGCAAATATTGTTATTTCACGATATATAAAGATCATATAATACTCGTACATATCAATATATATGCTAACTATAAAAAAAACTGCATAGCAGTAATATACTCAAGTAGTACATGTCAACAGTGCATATGATATTAACAACTATGCTATATGAAACTGACATACATTAAATATCTACATTTTAAACTACTGCTTCTCAAGAGAGGAATAAAGGAAAGGTAATGTAAATAATAACACCTTGAATATACTTACGCTGTACGTTGTACTCCACATTGTTTATTTTTTAATTTGCCTTTGCACTGTCATAAAAGCTGTGGATGCAATTCAACATTCTCAGCCAAGCTAATAAACAATTGTATCAATCATTCTGCCTCATTTGACAGAGTGAATAGGTTCCAAATTAGGTATACTACACTAGGATTAGAAAAAAATCTGGCACCATCAAGGATCTACGTGGTTGTCTCCGATATTTGAACAAGTTGTGTTTTGAAACATAAGAAAAGATGTGTGGTGCAATTTGACTTGTTGTGGAAGGAGGGGGGATGGGAGGGATGTGCACCAAGGAGAACATGGATATCAGGGGAAAAGAAGACGTGATACAGAACCATTTCTGTTTGTTGTATTAGATGCGAGTGCAAGCTGTTATGTGCATTAAACACAATGCAACAAGCTGTATTCATTAAGTTAGCAGATTTCCCTTGGTATTTCGGGGAAAATATCAATGAGGGAAGAACTTGTAGTTTTCGAACAGATTAAATAAAAGGGAACTGCTTGAAGAAGAGATTCTTATTGACAGAATATAGATTTCAGCAATGATCCAGCATTACAATTAGGAAAGAGTGAAGTCCATCATTAGTTGATAGCCAAGAAAGCTAATTCTTCATATGCTCCATCACTACCAAATCAGGAGAGAACACAATTCTCTGAAAAGTACTTGGCTGGTTCATACAAAGTCTGAGGCCCTTTGCATGTCTAAAAGATTCAGCCATTGGCCTGATCAGTATATGGGCATGTTACTTTCTTCTCACTATACAGAGAGTATCTTTTGAGGCTCATAGCTTCTATGCTTATTGTCCATACCAGCTATAAATTTTGTGGTATGTATATTTCAATATCATCAGACTTTGATCCGATTTTGTACAAATCCCAATAAAAACATTATTTTCCTGTGCTGACATTTCTGTTTGGAAACAGCAAAGAGGATAATGATAAGACAGGAACTGCGAGATTAAGAAACAGCAATGGGACTTCACAACTTAAGAATACTTTCTTCAATGAAAGATGGAAGGAGGAAAAAAATTGTCTTTACGCTGGGAAACATCTCTCCATTTCAAAAAAGGACACCAAAATTTACAAGTACGGCACATGATACAGAGAGAGGAAGTTACCAACATACCATAGTTTTCCTTACCAGTTTCCCCAACCATTGAATCAAGGTTAAATGCTGGGCTGCTCAAAATATCAGACAGCTCATCCTTTTGGCTTCCACCTGTCACATCTTGCCCGCTTTCATTCATGGACAGTGAATCATTTAATTCTGAACCATCCGCAATCGTCGAATCTGAAAATTCAAGATGTCTGCTTAAGAATTTCTACTACTTGGAAAATATGTTTGTATGAGTAGAAGCAAGTCAGAAGATGCAATGAACAACAAATAAATTGAATAATATGTCCTGCACCTAGGACCAAAACAACATATTTTGTGAAGTAATACCAATTTAATAATTAACTACACAAGGAAAGAAAGATTACCCTAAAAACTTGCTAACAAATTACAGTGAAACCCCAATTTTACGTTTCCAGATTTTACATTTTCCCACATTATACATTCAATCTTCATGGTCCCAACATAGCAAAATGTTATACAATTTATCTTGATTTTACATTTAACTGCATTTTAAGTTCTTGCAGCTTGGCCCCCTGAAAAACGTAAAATCAAGGTTCCACTGTATAATTAAACAATAAAAACAACATACCAGCCATGTCTTCCAAATTCTCTTCAGCCTTTGTCATGTCATCCTCATTCATTATTGTGTTGACAAGTTCATTGTCCAAAAATTCTTCTAAGGGAAGAATATCTTTCAATTCTTCAGCATCATTCTCATCATCCTCATCCTGAAAAATAAAAAATAATGCACAACCTATAGTTTCATGTTAACTAAAAAAAAATGTATGGTTCTGAAAAGTATATGTTTAAGTAATGCAGTTTGTTTTCAAAAGGAAAACCCATTGCAATCACTTAGTTACATGGATTAATAAAGGAAGCAAATGAACTAACTATTCATGTTCTTCACGAAATACTTGCATTTTTATAATGTAAATTTTATATCAGTAGTTTGTCACTATCAGCATATATTTTAAATTAGGTCACTTTCTAACATCAGTGACAAAACTAATTAAAGATAAAATTTACAATACAATTTTTTGTAGGAGTTAGTTTTTCAAACTGTATTACATTTCAAACACAATATATGGTACAAATATTTTCACAATTTCGCCAGACAGAAGTTTTACAAATGTACAATGTTTTTCAAAACAATGTAAGTGAAAATAAACATAAATCACAATAAAACATCAAAATGCTGACAAAGGTAAAATTTATTGTATCTACAAAATATACACTAAACACGTAACGTTTCCTTCCCCTAACAGGGTCTTCTTCAGACGAAGATTCACAATAACACAACTGTGTTACCATAAATCACAAGACTATATCTTCAAAGTAGTTTGTGCATAACAAGTTACTGAAGTTGTAATTATTACTTGTAATTACAGTAGAACCTCGATTTTTACGTTTTTTTAAGGGATCAAGTTGAAACACCTTAAAATGTGGGAAAATGTAAAATCTTGGAAAATTTGATGCCCTTTGCAATGTTGGGACCATGAAGATTGAATGTATAGTGCAGGAAAATGTAAAACCGGGGAATGTAAAATCGAGGTTCCACTGTAATATTATCGACAGGTAGAGTATATTCTAGTCCTTCAGATGGACCTCATTGGAATTTGTTAATCAATTAGTTGATTTTCCCTGAGATTTAATACTTTTCTAATTCCCTTAGATTTCCAGGTTTTGGCAGGTGTGAAGAATGCTGAATTTAGTTCATAAAATCATACGCAAATTTAGATATGAAAGACAGCATTCCTATTATTTTAATTAACATTACCTTAACACTTCCCTTCGGAGATCTAACAGATGTACTTTCACTTTCACTGATTTTCCTTTTGCTCTCTTCCTTTTCTGCTTCCTTCTCCCTTTTTGCTTTTATTTCTTCCATTGCCTTCAGTTCATCCTATGGAACATTGGGAGAATAAAAATGTTATCTCACTTACTTCAAAGGGTGTTGCATTTTATTAAATAGAACACTTTCAAAAATACAAAAAGAAAATATGGTTTTTATCTAAAAATATCTTACACAAAAAACTTCGTTATTTTATTCTCTATTCGTTACCTACTTCTTCCATAGTGAAAACGACTCATTTCTCCAATTGGTCTGAAGATACAAATGAGAAGTTAGTCAAATGGTATCATTTCTAATAGAATTTTCCAGCACATGACAAAACTCATGGTCATTTCACACCATTTAAGTTAAATAAAATCAGGTTTTCTACTTATTTTGGCAAAACCAATTCTACAACTACATTTTTTTATATTAAAGTAACTATTCTACTGACAGTTAAGCAACATTTTCTGGGCAATGAATTATGAAACTAAACATGGCTAATTAAACATAACTACACTTAGAACACTTTCCCAAATTTATAACTATAAGTGAACAATTTTGTGTCACGTGTGGGATGAATATAGCACTGTTTCCTTACTTATAGAGCCACCACACACCAAAGAACCCTCAGCCATAAGCCTTCGTGCATCTTCCCCTCCAACCGTTCAACTTGGGCCGTAAGGAAATGTACTCCATCCCATACTCCTTCCCTCTACAAGCAATTTCAATGCACAGGACATGCAGTTCTGTGCAGGTTCTTTTGCCAGTGGCCCAACTATAATAAAGACATTTATGTGGAAACACTTAGGAGTTCTTCTTATGACGGTAGGTGTCATAAGCGTTCCTCACAAGTTGAAATATGTGGTTTAACCTGGTTGATAACATAGAAGTCTATTGGGTACTGTAATTGCCCATAGATGGCAGTAGGATACAGATCAGCCGACAGAGCTGATATTTGATTCAAAGGACTCTCAATAGATGTCCTCAGTGCACCCTGAATTTAAATTTGTCAAATTAATGTTTTGTTTATTAATTTAATTATGATTGAGATCTTAATACAAAGAGTGATATTGTTTACTAATAACATATCACCAAGTTGGAATGCAGACTTATTTTGTATTGATTATTACGAACTTGCATAAAGAAGAAAGATCCATGAAGCCGGAATATAGGTACCGTTCAACAGGAACTGATTCCAAAGAACGGATCGTGGAACCCGTTGGCCTAGTAAAAAACGAAGGGGCTTGGACGAATGGAATCGGATGCAAGAACTGGTGATTGGAGGAACGGATCAGGGACTCGGTCCCAGAGGAGACATGTGGATGGTGGTTGAAACGCAACGGGCGGAAAAAGAATCATTGGAAATCGCGCTGAATGAAAACTATAAGTGAATCCATATGGTTGGACATGTTCCCAAAAGGTTGCAATTTACGAATCTCAACAAGTTTCGAAATAAAAGTTAGTGTGGAAAAGGATATTATAAGTTGAATTCTGTGGTGACATATCCGGCCGGAGGACTGGTGACGTGTAAGTACACATCTCTTTGAATACCTGCGCAGTAATCAGGTGAGTGTACCAGGAACACGAAATATTCAATAATTTATCTACTATATTCATATGCTAGCATTCGTGTGTTCGATAATGGCCATTATGCGCGAGTTGTGCTTCCGTTAGACTGGGCGGGAAAATTTGCGCGTCGCGTAGCCATCTTGGTTAAAATGTTGTAAAGGAACTCGAATGATGGCTAAAGGGTACTGAATGTGTAAATTTGAATCTGATTCATCTTTGAATTAATTTAGGCAACAATATTCCAGCATGTATGGATCATAGTCATTAGGTTATACATTTGCTTACTTAAAAAAAAAAATTGGTGTAGAAAAGAGTATCGATTTTCGTATTTACCAGTATCGGTATGCAGTGCAACTAGCTTGCTGGGAAAGGCCTTTTATGTTCTAAGTAGAATGTTAAACGGGGACTGTATTATGCTCCATTAATCTAAAAATATACATGTGCAAGCATATATCCTTAAGGGCAAATTTTTGAGAAAAGGTACAAATTCATAAAATACTGAATTGCATTATAATTCCTTATATTGTAAATTTACTTATTTTCGTGTTGCCTGCATAAAGGAAAGACATTATTGCTTATAATCTTGAGTATGGATTTGTCATTATTATTCGTTGAAACTTATCACTTCTTGTCTGATAGTTGTGAAATTGCAGGCACGCAATTGTAGTACGTGGCCTACTTCAAGGATAAACAGGGTCCGTTATAAAGTTGTAATTGACATTGCTATAAATGCTTGTTGTTAAATAAACATCTATTATCGACTCGTGATTTTGCGATTTAAATCTTATGATTTTCTTATAGTGTAAATTGTGTACATATTTCTGTGTTTAATGCTGATATTCCTTTTCAGTCGGGGAGTGTACGTTTCGCTCTGGTCAATACGGGTTGTTGTTTCCATGCTTGGGGGAAAGGTTTAGTGGGAAAGGATAGCTGTAACTATAGGTTAGGGCATATTCAGGTTGTATGATGGCAGCCTGGGGGCGTTGGGGGAATGTGGTATAGAAAGGGGGGAGGGGCGATTCTGTTGAGGAGTAGATGTATATGAGGAAATTGACTGTTTGAAAAGGATGGGCATTGTTAACTTCGTTTCACTGTAGTCCAATTGACATCGCTACTAGTGCTACCGATTGCAGTTCTAGGGTTTTCTGTAAAATTTTGGTCCTATTGCAACAGATATCGAGAATCTGATTTTCAGTTCCTCGATGTCAGTTTCATAAAATTTGAATCTTATTTGAGTTTCAAATTTCCAGGGGCATTTCTTAAGATCTCGAAACCCAATTTGAACTTGCGCTTCATAAGATTACGAGGACTCAATGGCAGGGTGACTGCAGTGGTCGGATTTGCTCGCGCGTTAAACAAATTAATTTTGTTTCTAATTCTAATTAATTAAAAAAAAAAAAAAATGGTTACGGAAAATGAACCAGTGACTTTGGACACCTTACTTTCCTTCATTAAGGAAAGCAGTCAGGCGTCCAAAGAGAGCACGGAGTTGCTCAAGCAGGAACTTAAGGAAAGCAGTCAGGCGTCCAAAGAGAGCACGGAGTTGCTCAAGCAGGAACTTAAGGAGAGCAGTCAGAAGTTGAAGTCTGAATTGACTGAGCACTCCAGTAGTTTGGTAGGTGACCTTAGGGCTGACCTCAATGATACAAACAAATGTATCTTAAATATGCAGGAAAATCTGGTTAGGAATTGCGAGGGCCTCAAAGAACTTACGCTTACGTTATCACAATATAGGATTGAATGCATAAGCAGGGCGGAGGGGCTTGATAAGAAATGTGAAGATCTGGCTAGTAGGTTGGATGTGGAAGTACAGGGTGTGCAAAAGTCCTTGGGCCAGATGGAAATTCATAATGAAAATCGTTTCAAATCCTTGGAAGGGCAAATAGTAAAAAGGGTGTTGGATAAGTTGGGAGGTAAGGATATAGAGAAGAGGCAAATTCCAAAAGGTCTTCAATTAGCAAAATCGGTCAGTGATAGTGAGGTGGGAGTAGTAAAGAAGGAAGTTTCTTCGCCTTCTCAGCAGTTGAAACATATTTCTTCTCAGGATCAAGCTAATGAAGCTCTGGTTGTTAACACCGTGCCTGCAGAAGTTATGGTGACACTGAGGTCCCTTGAGGACTCGATGGGTAGAGTTAGCAAGGTTTTGGATAGCTGGGGTCGAGAAGGTACATGTAAAGTAGACCGTCTGCAAGTTAATCTAGGTAAACCAGTTAAGAGTAAAGATGTTGGTCACTTGGTCTCTGGGGACACTGGGGTGGGTCGCAAGGATAAGGCCACCTCTACGGATAATTCTGACACTGCAGATAGTCGGACAATCATAGAATCAAAACAGTTTGTTTGCAACTGTGTTTCTAGTGCAGAGTCTTCTACGGAAACTGAAAGACCTGGGAAGGGACTGACTGCGTTGAAAGGGAAAAGTTATTTAAAGACCAGACATAGAAGGGTTAAACCGTGTAGGTCTTTAGAAAGGGTTGAAGCTCTGAAGAGTGCTGGCCTGGGAAACGGGGAACAATCTGATCTTAAGGGGAATCAGGGCTTGGCTCATACGAAGTTGTTCAGTATAAAACCTCAAGATTTGTTGAAGTTTCCAAAGTTTAATGGTCTGATTACAAATGTAACACCCACTGAATTCCTCGAAAAAGTGGAGGAACTTCTGGAGTTGTATGGTATCGATCAGGTTCAATACATTAAATATGTACCAAAACTCTTGACTGAGAGTGCGAAGATCTGGTTTTCCGAAAGAAAGGCTCGATTGGTCTCATATGATTTGTTCAAATCAGAATTCATCAATCATTATGAAAGCTCAAGGTGGCGTAGTACCTGCCTGGCAAAAGTATTAAATTCACCTTATCAAAAAACCTCTGAGGAAAGCGTGTTACAGTTCTTCTCTAAGAACTTTAAGTTGCTTCGCACCATCCAACCCAAAGCAGAAGAATTGCATATTGTAGCTCAGCTGGGTATTCTCTTACCATACAAATTAAGAGAACATTTGGTGATGCAGGACATTTCGTCTTTCGCTGAGGCAACTCACGCAATAGAAAATTTTGAGTCGCTGAAAGAGGCAGTTGTCAAGCGAGACCTAGCTTCTCCTCTGCGGGGCAAGAGTTTCAAGGCAGGGATTAACAAAGTTATGGTTGCTTCGCAGGATTCAGAAATCCAGGACAAGTCGTGCATTCCCACATTGACAACTCCCTCTATGAATGGTGGGAAGGGCACTCGTTCGAGTCCTAAGTCCAAACGGCGATGGCATAATAACAAAGATTTTGTAGAGGATTCTTCGTCGGGAAACGGAGATCGACTCGCATCGAAGGAGGTGATGTGAGCTCGCTTGGGAATAATCCTCCTGGTAAAGGGATCGCCTCAGTAGTACAGCAAGGTCAAAGGGATGTAGCTAAGATGTCAAATACTTGTGAACCATTATTGGAAGGAAAACAGTTGATCGGCGATAGCATGTTGCTTAGGCTTGCTCAGAAGTTTTGTAACGGTCAACTCATTGTTGATGAGCAAGGTAATCGGGGTATAGGACTGTCGGTGAGTGGGCAAACCACAGAGCAGCTGAACAGTAGATTAAGATCGTGTTCAAAGTTGACCGATTCGGTCATTCTCATGATTGGCACGAATGACATCCTTAACTTCCAATCTGAAGAAGTTGTTAAGCGCAACATGTTAGAAACGTCTGTTATCGCACAGAACAAAAGAAGTTAATTGGTTGACCCTACCTCCCTTAGCACGCATTATGCGTAATGAAAATTCATATGTTTGGAGGAAATGGAAAGGGATCAATGAGTTTATAGTTTCACTTCACGATGATAGAAATGTCAAGGTGCATGACATCTCTTCGCTGTTCTTCAGCAGTCAGGGCGATATACGAGTAAATTTGTTTGAAGAGTTCATAGGTAATCCTTCACGGGGAAAAATGGATCGTGTGCACTGGAATAGGGAAGGTATGGTGTGTGTGCTCAATTTTCTTAGGGGTAAAGGAGTCTTAGGAAAATCGCAGCCAAGGGTTACTCAACCAAATTCGCAGATTGTGGTTGAGGCCGAGGTTCATGCGGTTGATGAACCGTCCATGCAACGACCTAATTCGGAAAACCGAAGGGAAGCTCTGACCTACGGGCGGGGGGTGAGAGTAAGGTAGAACATCCTGCCATTATGTATGTAAATATTAATGACATCGGGGAAGGAACTGATTTTGATGATTCGAAGAATTTACTTGTACCTGTAAATATTGATTCTAAACGGTGCGCTTCTGCTTTGATTCAAATTGCTATTTTAGGTAAACCATTTGTTGCCCTCTGCGACAGTGGCGCCGAGGCGAGCCTATTGGGAATGAGCGTCTGGAAATCCATCTCATCATTAATCTCTAGGCCAAGGTTGGAACCTGCTTCCGGCATAAAATTGATTGATTATTCCGGCTCAAAAGCAAAATCAGTAGAGGGAATTGCGAAGGTAATGATCAATTTGGGGGGCTATGATTACTATGTGCGTTTTATCGTAGTGAAAAATTTAAATATTCCTGTGTTATTAGGATTAGATGTCATATATGGGATTCATGGGGAACTCAATTTTGACGAGGAGGCCTTTTTCTATAGAACACCCAATGGTAGGGCTCTTTTAAAGTTTACTCCTCTTAAAGAAGTCGACACTCTGGAGTCGGAGGTGCCAATATCCAACGTATCTTTGAATTCACCCGGATTAGAAAATCAACCCTTAGATTGGATAGACAAATTAAAAGGTTTTCTAAATCTAGATGGGGATTTAAATTCAAGGTTTTTGGGGATGCTAACCTCGTTTGAACAGACCTTTTCGGATAAGCCAGGGTTGTGTAAAGAATATGTCCATCGCATGGAACTTGACACAAAGGTCCCGATCGTTGCAAAGAACTACCCTATTCCCTATGCATACAGAGACAAGGTGAGGGAACGATTAAATCGAATGTTAGAATGGGGGGTGATAGAACTATCAGACTCAGAATACCGTTCGCCGTTGTTAGTTGTCCCGAAATCTAATGGGGAAATTCGCCTGTGCGTCGATCTAAAGAAAGTCAACCAGCATGTTAAACCCATGCAACTGACTCCAATGAAAATTGATGATCTATTGACTTCTTTTTTACACTGTAAATTTTTTACTTCACTTGATTTGGGAAATGCCTATTGGCAGGTACCTTTGCATGAGGACAGTCGCAGGTACACTGCTTTTGCATTCGAGGGTATTTTGTATCAATTCAGGCGGGTGGTGTTTGGCTCGGTGAACGGCACAGCGGTATTTGTTGACGTGATGAACAGAGTGCTCGGTTCGTTCTTGGATTTTGTGGTTGTATATGTGGATGATATAATAATCAAGTCTAGGGACTTCGAGTCGCATCTAAAGCACGTAGCTTTGGTGTTGGAAAGGCTAAGCTGTGCAGGTTTCACATTGAAGTTGGAAAAATGCAAATTCGCGGTTAAAGAGTTTAAATTTCTGGGACATATCATCTCCACGCAGGGTATCACCAAGGATCCAGCTTACGTGGACTCAATAGTCAACTTACGTAAACCAGAAAATTTGAAACAACTACAAAAAATTCTAGGCAGTTTCAATTGGTTGGCTAAATATATACACAATTATGCCATCATTGCGAATCCTTTATATGAATTGTTGAAATTGAAGACAAAATGGTGTTGGTCCATGGAAGCTGATGAGGCGTTTAAGCGACTTAAGTCGCTGGTAGTCCAAGAGGTGACACTGAATTTTCCGAATTTTGAAGCAACGTTTTATATTCAAACGGATGCATCTCTTGTGGGAATAGGGGGTTATTGTTTTCAAATCGTAGAGGGAAACATGAGACCTTTAGGATTTGTTAGTAGACTGCTCAGATCATATGAAAAGTCTTACACCTCGACTGAAATTGAAGTTTTAGCCATCCTGTTTACCATAGGGAAATTTTCCACCTTTCTCAAAGGTAGACGGTTTGTAGTCGTGTCTGACCACAAATCCCTTACGTGGCTAGAGTCGGCCCATTCTTGGAATGCTCGACTTACCAGATGGTTCATCCAAATGCAACAATATTCTTTTGTGGTACAGTATTGTAAAGGAGCTGACAATGTTTTGGCTGATACACTGAGCAGGAATTTTCCCGATGTATTGGATGAACAATTTTTAGTTAACATTTCAGCTGTCTCACCCTTGGTTAAGGAAATTGTCACTAGAGAAGAATTGATCTTGTTTCAGAGTCAGGATACTAATTTGAAACAAATCATTGATCATTTAAGGGGCACGATGGTGAATGTCAATCCTAGATCTAGAACTTGGAACCAAACGTATAGTTTGTATAACGATGTATTGTATATTAAAGATTTCCATACAGATTCTCGCTGTAGGATCTGCATTCCTGACAAGTTAATTGAAAAAGTGTTGAGCGCATGTCATGATGATTTGGGACATTTCGGTGTCGCGAAAACCCTGTCACAAGTTTACCAAGTATTTTATTGGAAAGGGATGCAGACGGATGTAAAGTCTTACGTAAAAAATTGCGAGCTCTGTCAGCGCACCAAACCAAATAAACATCCGGCAAAATTCGTCGCAAAATCTCACGTCATGAACAAACCTGGGCAATTACTGTTCGTTGACCTCCAAGGTCCGTTCACGTTGGGTCCGAAGCGGGAAAGATTCCTATTTACGATTTTAGATGCTGCATCCAGGTATATGGTTGCCTATCCCATTGTTAATAGTAATGCCAAGACGATAGTAAATAAGTTGACTCAGATTTATTTTGTGCACTTAGATGTCCCGAAACAGATAGTTTCTGATAACGGACCGCAATTCAAGTCAAAAATTTTTGAAGAGGCTATGAAAACATGGGGTATTCAACTGGTGTATACTCCGGTATACCATCCTAGCTCAAACCTGGTCGAGCGCTATCACTCAGAGTTAAATCGATTGATGAGGGTGCTGTGTTGTTCTAATCATAACAAATGGCCGGAACACATAGCACAGGCGCTATACCTCTTAAACGGTTCCATTGCGACTCAGACGGGATACTCTCCTTTGGAGCTTAGGTTAAATATGTCAAGAAGACTGACGGATATTCCGCTTAGGGACGGGGAAAATAACGTCACGTGGGATGGCAAACTGGTGATGTCAAATCTCAACAGTTTTAGTAAAAGGCAAGAAAGATTAAAAAGGCTCAATGCCGAAAAGATGGCTAATCCTGCCGTCGAAGTGGGTAATTTGGTCTTCATTAAAAACCAAAACCCAGGTGGTCTGAAAGATAAAATAGCAAAAAAGTACTGTCAACTGTTTGTAGGACCTTATCTGTGCGTTGAGAACAACGGGAATTCGACGTTGTCGTTAGTTGATTGTTTATCAGGAGAAAGATTAAATAATCAGTCAATCGAAAACTGCAAATTGTGGTTATGTTCCCGCGACAAATGGTTGTTTTGGGTCAAAAGGGTGCAGGAGTTGAATTTGGACGGGGTGAACGAGTTGTTGCCGATACTCATCGGTTCCTGTGAGCAACCAAATGCCAGGGCAGGGGTTAAGGATGTTAACGAAAGTCTTTGAAATTAGGCAGGATAAATCTTTTGCAGGTCAAGTGATATCATACCTGCGGCGGGCATGATAGCCAAGTTGGTGTGGTTTCGCGGCGGACTGCAGTTTTGGGATTTAATTCTGTTGTTTTTCCTCAGCCTTACAAATTTGGTTATTTGGGTCATTGTGGCTCCTAGATTGCTTCTGTTCAGACTTGCTGTACTGCCTTGATCAGGGAAGTGATTTAATGAGCCAAACATCAGGGATTCTGTGGTCGTAAAGTCCAAGTGAAATCTTGCCGGCGGCGGGCGGTGGAGCCAAGTGGGCAAGGTTTTGCGGCGGGACAGCGTGCAGCTGTGGGGTCAATGACTCATTTATTACCTGGTGTTATGAGCAAGCATGTGTTGACCAGAGCGAAATGGGCATTCACTTTCTGAAGAATTCATTCAGTAATCACGCTGTAAATACTAATACATTGTTAATAGTGTAAATAATTCTTTGGGACTTATGTGTATCAATAGAGTATATGTCTTATGCTATATTTATGTATGTTGGAGTGTAACGTTTAGTTGTAAATTGTTTAAAAGATGGAATTGTTTGTACGGGGTTCGGCCTTTAGTTGGGCGCCAGTTATGACGGTAGGTGTCATAAGCGTTCCTCACAAGTTGATATATGTGGTTTAACCTGGTTGATAACATAGAAGTCTATTGGGTACTGTAATTGCCCATAGATGGCAGTAGGATACAGATCAGCCGACAGAGCTGATATTTGATTCAAAGGACTCTCAATAGATGTCCTCAGTGCACCCTGAATTTAAATTTGTCAAATTAATGTTTTGTTTATTAATTTAATTATGATTGAGATCTTAATACAAAGAGTGATATTGTTTACTAATAACATATCACCAAGTTGGAATGCAGACTTATTTTGTATTGATTATTACGAACTTGCATAAAGAAGAAAGATCCATGAAGCCGGAATATAGGTACCGTTCAACAGGAACTGATTCCAAAGAACGGATCGTGGAACCCGTTGGCCTAGTAAAAAACGAAGGGGCTTGGACGAATGGAATCGGATGCAAGAACTGGTGATTGGAGGAACGGATCAGGGACTCGGTCCCAGAGGAGACATGTGGATGGTGGTTGAAACGCAACGGGCGGAAAAAGAATCATTGGAAATCGCGCTGAATGAAAACTATAAGTGAATCCATATGGTTGGACATGTTCCCAAAAGGTTGCAATTTACGAATCTCAACAAGTTTCGAAATAAAAGTTAGTGTGGAAAAGGATATTATAAGTTGAATTCTGTGGTGACATATCCGGCCGGAGGACTGGTGACGTGTAAGTACACATCTCTTTGAATACCTGCGCAGTAATCAGGTGAGTGTACCAGGAACACGAAATATTCAATAATTTATCTACTATATTCATATGCTAGCATTCGTGTGTTCGATAATGGCCATTATGCGCGAGTTGTGCTTCCGTTAGACTGGGCGGGAAAATTTGCGCGTCGCGTAGCCATCTTGGTTAAAATGTTGTAAAGGAACTCGAATGATGGCTAAAGGGTACTGAATGTGTAAATTTGAATCTGATTCATCTTTGAATTAATTTAGGCAACAATATTCCAGCATGTATGGATCATAGTCATTAGGTTATACATTTGCTTACTTAAAAAAAAAAATTGGTGTAGAAAAGAGTATCGATTTTCGTATTTACCAGTATCGGTATGCAGTGCAACTAGCTTGCTGGGAAAGGCCTTTTATGTTCTAAGTAGAATGTTAAACGGGGACTGTATTATGCTCCATTAATCTAAAAATATACATGTGCAAGCATATATCCTTAAGGGCAAATTTTTGAGAAAAGGTACAAATTCATAAAATACTGAATTGCATTATAATTCCTTATATTGTAAATTTACTTATTTTCGTGTTGCCTGCATAAAGGAAAGACATTATTGCTTATAATCTTGAGTATGGATTTGTCATTATTATTCGTTGAAACTTATCACTTCTTGTCTGATAGTTGTGAAATTGCAGGCACGCAATTGTAGTACGTGGCCTACTTCAAGGATAAACAGGGTCCGTTATAAAGTTGTAATTGACATTGCTATAAATGCTTGTTGTTAAATAAACATCTATTATCGACTCGTGATTTTGCGATTTAAATCTTATGATTTTCTTATAGTGTAAATTGTGTACATATTTCTGTGTTTAATGCTGATATTCCTTTTCAGTCGGGGAGTGTACGTTTCGCTCTGGTCAATACGGGTTGTTGTTTCCATGCTTGGGGGAAAGGTTTAGTGGGAAAGGATAGCTGTAACTATAGGTTAGGGCATATTCAGGTTGTATGATGGCAGCCTGGGGGCGTTGGGGGAATGTGGTATAGAAAGGGGGGAGGGGCGATTCTGTTGAGGAGTAGATGTATATGAGGAAATTGACTGTTTGAAAAGGATGGGCATTGTTAACTTCGTTTCACTGTAGTCCAATTGACATCGCTACTAGTGCTACCGATTGCAGTTCTAGGGTTTTCTGTAAAATTTTGGTCCTATTGCAACAGATATCGAGAATCTGATTTTCAGTTCCTCGATGTCAGTTTCATAAAATTTGAATCTTATTTGAGTTTCAAATTTCCAGGGGCATTTCTTAAGATCTCGAAACCCAATTTGAACTTGCGCTTCATAAGATTACGAGGACTCAATGGCAGGGTGACTGCAGTGGTCGGATTTGCTCGCGCGTTAAACAAATTAATTTTGTTTCTAATTCTAATTAATTAAAAAAAAAAAAAATGGTTACGGAAAATGAACCAGTGACTTTGGACACCTTACTTTCCTTCATTAAGGAAAGCAGTCAGGCGTCCAAAGAGAGCACGGAGTTGCTCAAGCAGGAACTTAAGGAAAGCAGTCAGGCGTCCAAAGAGAGCACGGAGTTGCTCAAGCAGGAACTTAAGGAGAGCAGTCAGAAGTTGAAGTCTGAATTGACTGAGCACTCCAGTAGTTTGGTAGGTGACCTTAGGGCTGACCTCAATGATACAAACAAATGTATCTTAAATATGCAGGAAAATCTGGTTAGGAATTGCGAGGGCCTCAAAGAACTTACGCTTACGTTATCACAATATAGGATTGAATGCATAAGCAGGGCGGAGGGGCTTGATAAGAAATGTGAAGATCTGGCTAGTAGGTTGGATGTGGAAGTACAGGGTGTGCAAAAGTCCTTGGGCCAGATGGAAATTCATAATGAAAATCGTTTCAAATCCTTGGAAGGGCAAATAGTAAAAAGGGTGTTGGATAAGTTGGGAGGTAAGGATATAGAGAAGAGGCAAATTCCAAAAGGTCTTCAATTAGCAAAATCGGTCAGTGATAGTGAGGTGGGAGTAGTAAAGAAGGAAGTTTCTTCGCCTTCTCAGCAGTTGAAACATATTTCTTCTCAGGATCAAGCTAATGAAGCTCTGGTTGTTAACACCGTGCCTGCAGAAGTTATGGTGACACTGAGGTCCCTTGAGGACTCGATGGGTAGAGTTAGCAAGGTTTTGGATAGCTGGGGTCGAGAAGGTACATGTAAAGTAGACCGTCTGCAAGTTAATCTAGGTAAACCAGTTAAGAGTAAAGATGTTGGTCACTTGGTCTCTGGGGACACTGGGGTGGGTCGCAAGGATAAGGCCACCTCTACGGATAATTCTGACACTGCAGATAGTCGGACAATCATAGAATCAAAACAGTTTGTTTGCAACTGTGTTTCTAGTGCAGAGTCTTCTACGGAAACTGAAAGACCTGGGAAGGGACTGACTGCGTTGAAAGGGAAAAGTTATTTAAAGACCAGACATAGAAGGGTTAAACCGTGTAGGTCTTTAGAAAGGGTTGAAGCTCTGAAGAGTGCTGGCCTGGGAAACGGGGAACAATCTGATCTTAAGGGGAATCAGGGCTTGGCTCATACGAAGTTGTTCAGTATAAAACCTCAAGATTTGTTGAAGTTTCCAAAGTTTAATGGTCTGATTACAAATGCAACACCCACTGAATTCCTCGAAAAAGTGGAGGAACTTCTGGAGTTGTATGGTATCGATCAGGTTCAATACATTAAATATGTACCAAAACTCTTGACTGAGAGTGCGAAGATCTGGTTTTCCGAAAGAAAGGCTCGATTGGTCTCATATGATTTGTTCAAATCAGAATTCATCAATCATTATGAAAGCTCAAGGTGGCGTAGTACCTGCCTGGCAAAAGTATTAAATTCACCTTATCAAAAAACCTCTGAGGAAAGCGTGTTACAGTTCTTCTCTAAGAACTTTAAGTTGCTTCGCACCATCCAACCCAAAGCAGAAGAATTGCATATTGTAGCTCAGCTGGGTATTCTCTTACCATACAAATTAAGAGAACATTTGGTGATGCAGGACATTTCGTCTTTCGCTGAGGCAACTCACGCAATAGAAAATTTTGAGTCGCTGAAAGAGGCAGTTGTCAAGCGAGACCTAGCTTCTCCTCTGCGGGGCAAGAGTTTCAAGGCAGGGATTAACAAAGTTATGGTTGCTTCGCAGGATTCAGAAATCCAGGACAAGTCGTGCATTCCCACATTGACAACTCCCTCTATGAATGGTGGGAAGGGCACTCGTTCGAGTCCTAAGTCCAAACGGCGATGGCATAATAACAAAGATTTTGTAGAGGATTCTTCGTCGGGAAACGGAGATCGACTCGCATCGAAGGAGGTGATGTGAGCTCGCTTGGGAATAATCCTCCTGGTAAAGGGATCGCCTCAGTAGTACAGCAAGGTCAAAGGGATGTAGCTAAGATGTCAAATACTTGTGAACCATTATTGGAAGGAAAACAGTTGATCGGCGATAGCATGTTGCTTAGGCTTGCTCAGAAGTTTTGTAACGGTCAACTCATTGTTGATGAGCAAGGTAATCGGGGTATAGGACTGTCGGTGAGTGGGCAAACCACAGAGCAGCTGAACAGTAGATTAAGATCGTGTTCAAAGTTGACCGATTCGGTCATTCTCATGATTGGCACGAATGACATCCTTAACTTCCAATCTGAAGAAGTTGTTAAGCGCAACATGTTAGAAACGTCTGTTATCGCACAGAACAAAAGAAGTTAATTGGTTGACCCTACCTCCCTTAGCACGCATTATGCGTAATGAAAATTCATATGTTTGGAGGAAATGGAAAGGGATCAATGAGTTTATAGTTTCACTTCACGATGATAGAAATGTCAAGGTGCATGACATCTCTTCGCTGTTCTTCAGCAGTCAGGGCGATATACGAGTAAATTTGTTTGAAGAGTTCATAGGTAATCCTTCACGGGGAAAAATGGATCGTGTGCACTGGAATAGGGAAGGTATGGTGTGTGTGCTCAATTTTCTTAGGGGTAAAGGAGTCTTAGGAAAATCGCAGCCAAGGGTTACTCAACCAAATTCGCAGATTGTGGTTGAGGCCGAGGTTCATGCGGTTGATGAACCGTCCATGCAACGACCTAATTCGGAAAACCGAAGGGAAGCTCTGACCTACGGGCGGGGGGTGAGAGTAAGGTAGAACATCCTGCCATTATGTATGTAAATATTAATGACATCGGGGAAGGAACTGATTTTGATGATTCGAAGAATTTACTTGTACCTGTAAATATTGATTCTAAACGGTGCGCTTCTGCTTTGATTCAAATTGCTATTTTAGGTAAACCATTTGTTGCCCTCTGCGACAGTGGCGCCGAGGCGAGCCTATTGGGAATGAGCGTCTGGAAATCCATCTCATCATTAATCTCTAGGCCAAGGTTGGAACCTGCTTCCGGCATAAAATTGATTGATTATTCCGGCTCAAAAGCAAAATCAGTAGAGGGAATTGCGAAGGTAATGATCAATTTGGGGGGCTATGATTACTATGTGCGTTTTATCGTAGTGAAAAATTTAAATATTCCTGTGTTATTAGGATTAGATGTCATATATGGGATTCATGGGGAACTCAATTTTGACGAGGAGGCCTTTTTCTATAGAACACCCAATGGTAGGGCTCTTTTAAAGTTTACTCCTCTTAAAGAAGTCGACACTCTGGAGTCGGAGGTGCCAATATCCAACGTATCTTTGAATTCACCCGGATTAGAAAATCAACCCTTAGATTGGATAGACAAATTAAAAGGTTTTCTAAATCTAGATGGGGATTTAAATTCAAGGTTTTTGGGGATGCTAACCTCGTTTGAACAGACCTTTTCGGATAAGCCAGGGTTGTGTAAAGAATATGTCCATCGCATGGAACTTGACACAAAGGTCCCGATCGTTGCAAAGAACTACCCTATTCCCTATGCATACAGAGACAAGGTGAGGGAACGATTAAATCGAATGTTAGAATGGGGGGTGATAGAACTATCAGACTCAGAATACCGTTCGCCGTTGTTAGTTGTCCCGAAATCTAATGGGGAAATTCGCCTGTGCGTCGATCTAAAGAAAGTCAACCAGCATGTTAAACCCATGCAACTGACTCCAATGAAAATTGATGATCTATTGACTTCTTTTTTACACTGTAAATTTTTTACTTCACTTGATTTGGGAAATGCCTATTGGCAGGTACCTTTGCATGAGGACAGTCGCAGGTACACTGCTTTTGCATTCGAGGGTATTTTGTATCAATTCAGGCGGGTGGTGTTTGGCTCGGTGAACGGCACAGCGGTATTTGTTGACGTGATGAACAGAGTGCTCGGTTCGTTCTTGGATTTTGTGGTTGTATATGTGGATGATATAATAATCAAGTCTAGGGACTTCGAGTCGCATCTAAAGCACGTAGCTTTGGTGTTGGAAAGGCTAAGCTGTGCAGGTTTCACATTGAAGTTGGAAAAATGCAAATTCGCGGTTAAAGAGTTTAAATTTCTGGGACATATCATCTCCACGCAGGGTATCACCAAGGATCCAGCTTACGTGGACTCAATAGTCAACTTACGTAAACCAGAAAATTTGAAACAACTACAAAAAATTCTAGGCAGTTTCAATTGGTTGGCTAAATATATACACAATTATGCCATCATTGCGAATCCTTTATATGAATTGTTGAAATTGAAGACAAAATGGTGTTGGTCCATGGAAGCTGATGAGGCGTTTAAGCGACTTAAGTCGCTGGTAGTCCAAGAGGTGACACTGAATTTTCCGAATTTTGAAGCAACGTTTTATATTCAAACGGATGCATCTCTTGTGGGAATAGGGGGTTATTGTTTTCAAATCGTAGAGGGAAACATGAGACCTTTAGGATTTGTTAGTAGACTGCTCAGATCATATGAAAAGTCTTACACCTCGACTGAAATTGAAGTTTTAGCCATCCTGTTTACCATAGGGAAATTTTCCACCTTTCTCAAAGGTAGACGGTTTGTAGTCGTGTCTGACCACAAATCCCTTACGTGGCTAGAGTCGGCCCATTCTTGGAATGCTCGACTTACCAGATGGTTCATCCAAATGCAACAATATTCTTTTGTGGTACAGTATTGTAAAGGAGCTGACAATGTTTTGGCTGATACACTGAGCAGGAATTTTCCCGATGTATTGGATGAACAATTTTTAGTTAACATTTCAGCTGTCTCACCCTTGGTTAAGGAAATTGTCACTAGAGAAGAATTGATCTTGTTTCAGAGTCAGGATACTAATTTGAAACAAATCATTGATCATTTAAGGGGCACGATGGTGAATGTCAATCCTAGATCTAGAACTTGGAACCAAACGTATAGTTTGTATAACGATGTATTGTATATTAAAGATTTCCATACAGATTCTCGCTGTAGGATCTGCATTCCTGACAAGTTAATTGAAAAAGTGTTGAGCGCATGTCATGATGATTTGGGACATTTCGGTGTCGCGAAAACCCTGTCACAAGTTTACCAAGTATTTTATTGGAAAGGGATGCAGACGGATGTAAAGTCTTACGTAAAAAATTGCGAGCTCTGTCAGCGCACCAAACCAAATAAACATCCGGCAAAATTCGTCGCAAAATCTCACGTCATGAACAAACCTGGGCAATTACTGTTCGTTGACCTCCAAGGTCCGTTCACGTTGGGTCCGAAGCGGGAAAGATTCCTATTTACGATTTTAGATGCTGCATCCAGGTATATGGTTGCCTATCCCATTGTTAATAGTAATGCCAAGACGATAGTAAATAAGTTGACTCAGATTTATTTTGTGCACTTAGATGTCCCGAAACAGATAGTTTCTGATAACGGACCGCAATTCAAGTCAAAAATTTTTGAAGAGGCTATGAAAACATGGGGTATTCAACTGGTGTATACTCCGGTATACCATCCTAGCTCAAACCTGGTCGAGCGCTATCACTCAGAGTTAAATCGATTGATGAGGGTGCTGTGTTGTTCTAATCATAACAAATGGCCGGAACACATAGCACAGGCGCTATACCTCTTAAACGGTTCCATTGCGACTCAGACGGGATACTCTCCTTTGGAGCTTAGGTTAAATATGTCAAGAAGACTGACGGATATTCCGCTTAGGGACGGGGAAAATAACGTCACGTGGGATGGCAAACTGGTGATGTCAAATCTCAACAGTTTTAGTAAAAGGCAAGAAAGATTAAAAAGGCTCAATGCCGAAAAGATGGCTAATCCTGCCGTCGAAGTGGGTAATTTGGTCTTCATTAAAAACCAAAACCCAGGTGGTCTGAAAGATAAAATAGCAAAAAAGTACTGTCAACTGTTTGTAGGACCTTATCTGTGCGTTGAGAACAACGGGAATTCGACGTTGTCGTTAGTTGATTGTTTATCAGGAGAAAGATTAAATAATCAGTCAATCGAAAACTGCAAATTGTGGTTATGTTCCCGCGACAAATGGTTGTTTTGGGTCAAAAGGGTGCAGGAGTTGAATTTGGACGGGGTGAACGAGTTGTTGCCGATACTCATCGGTTCCTGTGAGCAACCAAATGCCAGGGCAGGGGTTAAGGATGTTAACGAAAGTCTTTGAAATTAGGCAGGATAAATCTTTTGCAGGTCAAGTGATATCATACCTGCGGCGGGCATGATAGCCAAGTTGGTGTGGTTTCGCGGCGGACTGCAGTTTTGGGATTTAATTCTGTTGTTTTTCCTCAGCCTTACAAATTTGGTTATTTGGGTCATTGTGGCTCCTAGATTGCTTCTGTTCAGACTTGCTGTACTGCCTTGATCAGGGAAGTGATTTAATGAGCCAAACATCAGGGATTCTGTGGTCGTAAAGTCCAAGTGAAATCTTGCCGGCGGCGGGCGGTGGAGCCAAGTGGGCAAGGTTTTGCGGCGGGACAGCGTGCAGCTGTGGGGTCAATGACTCATTTATTACCTGGTGTTATGAGCAAGCATGTGTTGACCAGAGCGAAATGGGCATTCACTTTCTGAAGAATTCATTCAGTAATCACGCTGTAAATACTAATACATTGTTAATAGTGTAAATAATTCTTTGGGACTTATGTGTATCAATAGAGTATATGTCTTATGCTATATTTATGTATGTTGGAGTGTAACGTTTAGTTGTAAATTGTTTAAAAGATGGAATTGTTTGTACGGGGTTCGGCCTTTAGTTGGGCGCCAGTTATGACGGTAGGTGTCATAAGCGTTCCTCACAAGTTGATATATGTGGTTTAACCTGGTTGATAACATAGAAGTCTATTGGGTACTGTAATTGCCCATAGATGGCAGTAGGATACAGATCAGCCGACAGAGCTGATATTTGATTCAAAGGACTCTCAATAGATGTCCTCAGTGCACCCTGAATTTAAATTTGTCAAATTAATGTTTTGTTTATTAATTTAATTATGATTGAGATCTTAATACAAAGAGTGATATTGTTTACTAATAACATATCACCAAGTTGGAATGCAGACTTATTTTGTATTGATTATTACGAACTTGCATAAAGAAGAAAGATCCATGAAGCCGGAATATAGGTACCGTTCAACAGGAACTGATTCCAAAGAACGGATCGTGGAACCCGTTGGCCTAGTAAAAAACGAAGGGGCTTGGACGAATGGAATCGGATGCAAGAACTGGTGATTGGAGGAACGGATCAGGGACTCGGTCCCAGAGGAGACATGTGGATGGTGGTTGAAACGCAACGGGCGGAAAAAGAATCATTGGAAATCGCGCTGAATGAAAACTATAAGTGAATCCATATGGTTGGACATGTTCCCAAAAGGTTGCAATTTACGAATCTCAACAAGTTTCGAAATAAAAGTTAGTGTGGAAAAGGATATTATAAGTTGAATTCTGTGGTGACATATCCGGCCGGAGGACTGGTGACGTGTAAGTACACATCTCTTTGAATACCTGCGCAGTAATCAGGTGAGTGTACCAGGAACACGAAATATTCAATAATTTATCTACTATATTCATATGCTAGCATTCGTGTGTTCGATAATGGCCATTATGCGCGAGTTGTGCTTCCGTTAGACTGGGCGGGAAAATTTGCGCGTCGCGTAGCCATCTTGGTTAAAATGTTGTAAAGGAACTCGAATGATGGCTAAAGGGTACTGAATGTGTAAATTTGAATCTGATTCATCTTTGAATTAATTTAGGCAACAATATTCCAGCATGTATGGATCATAGTCATTAGGTTATACATTTGCTTACTTAAAAAAAAAAATTGGTGTAGAAAAGAGTATCGATTTTCGTATTTACCAGTATCGGTATGCAGTGCAACTAGCTTGCTGGGAAAGGCCTTTTATGTTCTAAGTAGAATGTTAAACGGGGACTGTATTATGCTCCATTAATCTAAAAATATACATGTGCAAGCATATATCCTTAAGGGCAAATTTTTGAGAAAAGGTACAAATTCATAAAATACTGAATTGCATTATAATTCCTTATATTGTAAATTTACTTATTTTCGTGTTGCCTGCATAAAGGAAAGACATTATTGCTTATAATCTTGAGTATGGATTTGTCATTATTATTCGTTGAAACTTATCACTTCTTGTCTGATAGTTGTGAAATTGCAGGCACGCAATTGTAGTACGTGGCCTACTTCAAGGATAAACAGGGTCCGTTATAAAGTTGTAATTGACATTGCTATAAATGCTTGTTGTTAAATAAACATCTATTATCGACTCGTGATTTTGCGATTTAAATCTTATGATTTTCTTATAGTGTAAATTGTGTACATATTTCTGTGTTTAATGCTGATATTCCTTTTCAGTCGGGGAGCGTACGTTTCGCTCTGGTCAATACGGGTTGTTGTTTCCATGCTTGGGGGAAAGGTTTAGTGGGAAAGGATAGCTGTAACTATAGGTTAGGGCATATTCAGGTTGTATGATGGCAGCCTGGGGGCGTTGGGGGAATGTGGTATAGAAAGGGGGGAGGGGCGATTCTGTTGAGGAGTAGATGTATATGAGGAAATTGACTGTTTGAAAAGGATGGGCATTGTTAACTTCGTTTCACTGTAGTCCAATTGACATCGCTACTAGTGCTACCGATTGCAGTTCTAGGGTTTTCTGTAAAATTTTGGTCCTATTGCAACAGATATCGAGAATCTGATTTTCAGTTCCTCGATGTCAGTTTCATAAAATTTGAATCTTATTTGAGTTTCAAATTTCCAGGGGCATTTCTTAAGATCTCGAAACCCAATTTGAACTTGCGCTTTATATTCTGAGTTTTCGACTACTTCACGGAGTCATCTTCAGAGCTGGTCGAGGGAAGATGGAGTGGACACGGTTGTACTTCCACTCAACCAGCCCTGAAGATAACTCCGTGAAGGAGTCAAAAGTTCGGAAGAACTCCTAAGTGTTTTTCATCGTGCTGTTTGTGTGTGATTTTAGTGTTTTAACAAATATGTTGCCGGCACGTGACGTAAGAAGATTTCTACTGTCATGCATTTATGTGGAGTTGAAGGGGAAAGTAACAGTTAAAAGAGAAATTCATTTTTTTTTGGTGTCACAATTGGGACACAATACAAAACTAAATCAAAAAGTTAAAATAAACTAACAATATGTAAAATAATTTCTACCACCTAATGTCATTATGTACAATTCTTGAACTTCTATCCAAACGACAATTTTAGATTGTTGACTCACAAGATAGGAACAATTGATTTCATTGATTTGCTTTATTTTACTTCGCTTTTTGTGTGACATTTGGCTAATTTGCGAAGATGGGGATGAGTGATTATACAGGGTGTCCAACTCGAAAGTAGCCCAAAAAATTGTTGTGTAAAAAGGGTACGCGAGAGGAAATGAAATCACACGAGGTGCTGGAAATGTCCTCCCCCAGCGACTAAACACTTTTGAACATGACATTGTAAGTTTGTGAATGTGTGTGCCAGAACGTTGGGTGTCACTGCCTGGATTTCACGGTGGATGTTCTATGGTAACTCATGAAGGGTGTGTGGTTTGTCCCAACAGACCTTGCCTTTCAGGTGACCCGACAGGTAAAAGTCTGGTGGGGTCAAATCCAGTGACCTGGGAGGCCATAATCCTAAAGAAATGACCCACTAATCCAATAGTGTTTCACAAGAAACACGTGCTGTTCAACAGAATAGCGATACATTGTCACTACGACTTGAAAACAAGCAAGCACCTCACGATACTTCTCGCACTTCACTGAAAACACGGCACCAACAACGACGACTCTTGAAACTTGTTTGTTCCTGCCCTTCCTCAACAGCTACGGCGTACAGTGTTGCCGTGTCACCTTTCTCATGGAATACATTACATTCTCTCAAAATTTCATCGCAAACGGTCAAATATTTACACAATGACGTGATTTTTTGTGGGGCTACCTTCGAGTGGGACACCCGTTATGATGAAATTGATGAATGGACACTCACGAACATCCATGCCAGGCTGGGATTCGAACCCAGGACCCCTGGCACCATAGCATGATGAACCACTCCACCAGGGGGGCCGGCAAGATAGGATGAAGTTACAGCATCGGATATAATTTTAAAAATTGAGATTAAGGGACACTTTGACCTGGAATGCCCCTGAGTGTCCCTTCATTAATTTCATCCTGTCGTCACTCATCCTCGCATTCACAATTAACCAAAGGTGGCAAAAAAGTGAAGTAAAATAAGCCAAATCAATCAATGTTTTACTTTAAAACATTTATAACTTTACATGAGATAGAGCCAATATAATTTAGTTAGTAGTACATTAGACTGCCATGTAGGAGACCCAGGTGACAATTTTTCCAGCTTTGTCAATAAATTTCAATTAAAGTGAGAATAAAAACACATTGATGAAATGTGTGTATTTTGAATAGATACAGAATGCTAACGGTTTTAGTTTCTGTTCATATCAATTAAAGTTACTTATTGGTGCATTCCCAATTAATTACTGAGAATGAAACAAACCTGTGACAGTTGAATAGTTTTGTCCTCACTAACTGGTTCTAGAGATGCAGTTTCATCCTCGGAATCACTGCAACTTCTTGTGTCCTTTTCTTTTGATATGTCCAGGAGGTCTCGTCCAAAAAAGGCTTCCTGTACACGAAAAGTAGGCACATTAGAATAGCATCACATATACAGTGCAACCCTAATTTTATGTTCTTGGATATTACCATTCTTCCTGAATTATACATTTAATTTGTCTCTCTTTCACTCCTTGCTGGTCCCTATACAGGGTGGCTGGTCTTAGGCCTAGATAAAATTCAGGTATAATTCCAGGTTCTCAAAGAAATGTTCAAAAAAATTCAAGGCAAAAAATAATTATTGTTATGTGAAAGTTAATTTCTATTAACATTTTTAACTAAACATTTATGAATAGTTCCTTATACCACCAGACATTATAATTAACATAAAATAGTAAACAATGATCAACGACTCCATTTTGGATGTCTAAAAGAAATATTTTCAAATGTACAGTGTTGTAGAAGGCAAACTATTTGCCACAGACATTTGGGGTTACTCTTTTATTTTTATCTCAAAGTATCATGCTCTTGTAGTATCCTCACGCCTCCCCACAAAAATAATAATAATAATAATTATTATTATTATTATAATAATAATAATTATTATTATTATTATTTTACAAAACAATCCTACTTCAAGAGCCCTGCGTAGCGATTGGCCATCCGTTTCTTTCAATAAAGCTAGAGGATGATAGCTAAATAAATATAAAAATATTGCAAAAGTGCATTTTCAATTAAATGTGGTCATTTTTCATGTTTACGAAGAAAATTCATGTATCATTCCCAGTGCCCAAAAATTCATATCACATTCTAGGAATTCCTGATCGGTCAACACCTTGTAATACAACACAGCATTAGAATTAATTCCCAGATTTCATGTTCTTTGGCTATAAGCCGCATGATAGAACGAATATTAACCTATCCACACAGCCTCATTATGAATTAAATTCGGGATCGCACCAACTAGTTGGTACTACATCAGTATTGGCCAATAATTTTACCAATCTGACATGTCTATTAATATCTTTTATAATTTAGTGCAATATTCTGCTTTTTTTTTATAAATTTTATGGATATAAACATAAAATCTCCATTCCACACTTTTTTTAAAAGTAACTTTCTAAATATACGGCTTCTTCTCCATTACAGTGATCTGGTAACATGCATTTATTAAAGGTCAATGAACATTCAGGTTCTTCAAGGACTATTTGTAATTTTATACCAGATAGGTAGGATATCGGTTATCAGTAGGGCCCGGAACTTTATGTCTTATAAAACTGTAAAATATGTATGTAATTACGTCATAAATTTTAAAAATATGTTATAAAAATTAAAAATATGTCAGAAAAATGCAAAAATATCCCCAGTAAAGCCAAAAATATGCACAACAGTACTTTCGAATTTCTTATTATGTGGGAAGTCAGTATCTTTCAGGGAAGATCGACTAGGGTGGGGTATTAAATGAAGTCAGAATCCCTTTAATCTTTTGACTGAAGTGAAAAAAAAATTAGAACAATTGAAACTTTGTTACTTCCTGTCTGATGATTCTCGTGTTGGCAAAACAAGGACAGAGAATATTATTCCTCAATAATGTTCACACTGCTATCAAATTTCGGCTGGGAGTATTACTGATCTGTACTAGTTGATAACAAAAGACTGCATCTACTTTTTAATTTCTTCCTACATAATTTCCTTATCCTGCCATCGAAAAATATAAACTACCCATTTCATTAAAGGCAAGAAGAATAAATTATAAATAACCAATTACAGGAAAACCTCGTTAATACGAAGTTCAAGGGACCAAAAAATGTCAACTTCGTATTAAACGACCTCCAGTTATCCAAACTTTTCAAGATGGCGCCTGTTTTCAGGTGTAAATAAAGTAGAGTATAAATTACCCCCACAAAGGATGTTTTATACTTGGTGGTAGCTCAGAAAATAAGCTTTATATGTACTATATAATAATATTGTAAAAGTGTAAAAAATGTTACACAAAATGAGAACACGGAGCTTAACGCAGACACAAAGATTCCAAGGAGACTGTTAACACAATATTTATCCTACCTAGTTATACAACCGGTTATCCACGGGCTGCATGTCGTGGCAAAAAGTCTTATAAAAAACTGTATTTTCTTTTAATTGTGCAAAGTCGTTGCTCTTCTATGAAATTCTTACAATTTTAGTTCATAAAACCCGTTTGCACGGAGACCTACGGAAAGGAAACAATCTCGTTTATTGCAAGAAGTGAAACTCGGAAGAATCTTGACAGTAGTCACACTGGCGCGAACAAGATAAGGGAGATAATCGGACAGAATGAATATTGGATTTTATGTGCGTTCCGTTACAGCATTAACTGGTAAGAGTAGATTCTCTTGGGATAGAACACAACCTTTCCCTGGCACAAAAACAAAACAAAAAAATCGGGGCTGTAAATTTCGTTCTGGTTCAACATCGTAAAAAAAGTCATGTATTCTTTGCTTCAGTTAACTTCATATTGCAGGGATCAGTTCAAACTCTTCCTCAACTTGCATTGTAATCCACTCTGAAAAAGTAAACACACAACTTGCTATCTGTTTGCACCGAATGTGTATCCTAGGACACATTAAACAGTGTGGCACTCGATAATCACTCTGGTTTGGATCCCACTTTAAACTGTATATTTAGTCCCGCTTAGCTCATCAGCATAAAATGAATTAAAAACAAGCTTTACAAAACTTGCGTATTTTCAGATTAATCGACAATTTATTGTAGGTTTCAGGAGTATTCTGGAGGTCAAACACTCGCTCCGCCCTCTCGTATTCCTACATTGAGCATTGCCGTTTTTTTTTGTTGTTGTTGTTTCTTTTTAACAGCAGCATGCTAATGGTTTCACACTGGATGAGTCATTGCAGTTATCGGCAAGCGAGAGCTTTCCAGACGCTACTGGCGCCAGCTGCAGCATAAACACAATGAGACGGGCTGGAAGTTAGAGCAGCAGGTGGCAGAAGGGAAATCATCGGCATTTTAAAGATAACACAGTTTTGTTGAAGACTGAACTTTTATCAGTAGTGTGAAAAAAAAAATGATCCTTGCATTGCAACAGACAATAATACGGGCAATATTTCCTATCCAGACAGCTGCATTCAAATGAAAGTGGTTACCGGAAGTTGTCGGCTACCAGGCCAAAAGTTGCTCGCTCACGGGAAATTGCTGTATCTCGACCTCAGAGCCAGACAGATGGGTGAGACTTCCAGGCGCCATGCATCTTGTATTTTGGAACATTCGTGCGATCTTATCTCGCATTTCTCATCTAGCACTGGTGAATATTTCCAAGGTGGCACATTCAGCGGGGAAAAAGCTTGACCTCCCATGCACATTGACAAAGTATGTCAATGTCCAGCGGGCATTTCGGGCTGCTTCCCTCGAGTTGTCAGCAGCTCTTAGGACAAGGAAACATGTCAAGGTCAAGTTAAAAAAAATGTCCAAGCTCTCCACATTCGATCTTCTCGTGTCGACTTACGCATACGCAGGTGTCTACTTCGAATTAAGCACGTAAGGATTTTGTAAACAACTTCGTATTAAAAATTATCCGTATTTCGATTTATCCGTACTGAAATACATTATAAATCCTATCTTATCGGCTGGGGAATGGGAAGAACTTCGGATTAAAGGGTACTTCGTATTAACCAATATCGTATTAACGAGGTTTTCCTGTATATGCAAGACAACTAAGAAATTATACAGACACATGTCTTATTATGAGAAAATTGAAAAAATGTGTTGTAAAAATGCACAATTGGTAAAAGATGTCAAAATATGCCTTATGAAGTTAGTCTATTTCGGCTGATTTTCATCAGATACGTAATGATCTCACTCCAGTATTTGATCTGATGCCAAATAAAAAATATGTTCTAACATAAATTCCCGAGCCCTAGTTACACACACACACTAACACACACACTCTCACTCTCTCTCTCACTCTCTATCTCTCTCTCTCTCTCTTTCTCTCCCCTCCCTCCCTCCCTCCCTCCTCTCCTCTTGCTTTAAAGAAGTTATCAGTATCAGTAAATTTTACATCAGTACTTTATCAGTATCAGTCCATTCCTTAATTAAATGTAATTGATTTCACTAACAAAAGCACCTTATGACATACTGAAATCCCATCTCTAAAAAATGTACAATGACTGCTTCAAGGGTATTACACAAAACATACCTGAATATAGGAAGGAAAGGTCTCCATAAGTTTGTTCTTTGGTTTCCTCCTCTGCGGTTTTCTTCTGGGTTTTTCCTCCTTTATCTCTGTAGGGGCTGTTTCTCCACTTCCACCTGATCCTCCTGCTACCTGTACTTCCACTTCATCACCCTTCTCTCTGTATCTTGAAGTTCGTAAACGGACTGCAAAACCACCAACACCTAAAATAATGAAATGTAACACTTAATGTAAGAGAGCACCCTCAAAATGCGACAAAATCACAAGAAAGTATAGTGTTCTATAGAAATACATGGAAAGGGACATAAAACTACAGCTGAGTCGATACCAATGCAGGTGTACGGTATCGGAAAGTTATCTGTTGGATTTTAATTACCAATACAGACAGATATTTTTCCAGCATTTTGTTAGTTTGCGAGGTACATAAAAAATGCTGCTTGTCACTTTCACAGTCAAATTATCCTGGAAGTTATGCAAAACCAAAAGTTTCAATTGATGTTGTACCAATATTATGTGACAAAACTGCATTTTGTGATTACATAACCCCTTCTTTAAAAATTCCGATATAACTTTTTACTAATTTAAAGCAAAACTCTGGTAAATTGGTGCTTATAATTGGAGTGGAATATTCACTAATATTAATCAATATTTTCAACAACTTTTAATTGTTACAATATTCACCGCAATGCTTCGTAAGTGGTGTTGGAACTTGATTTTTCATAATTACAGCAATATTACAAATATTTTAACCATCGCAGATATACAGTATGTTTCAAAATAATAATCAAAATTTTGCCCTGAAATGATATTTGTGAAAGGACCTGTCTACTCTGGTTTGACTTTTCCACACTCCACTCCAGCTGTACTGGTATCACACAGGATGCCTTAATCGTCGGTATAATTTTTAAGTTTATATAAATATTATGCAGTACAATCTAAACTTATGCTAGAAGCTAAAATTTCAGACCAAAAATAATAATTATGATTTACAATTCTTTATGCAGCTGTATTGTCAGTACTTGGGTGCATGTTGCCTGCACACGCCGACAAAATGCTGCACTGCTAGTGTTGCTAACCAAGATTATATGCCACTAACATGTTGCACACATCTTATTTTTGGGCACTGATGCATGGTTTTTGTCAGAAAATCATTGCTCTACTAACTATCATCTACAAATTTATCACTTCCTCTGCTACTCAATATTATTCAAATAGAAACTGTACATTTACACATGACATACCTAATCTTTGTAGATTTCTTTGCCTTTTCTTCCTCAATACCATGACTCCAGCTTCATTTAACACAATGGTAAAACCTTCTGGAGGTTCAGGGGGCCGGCCATCTTCCTTAGGTGTCACAACCATTCCTTCCTTATAAACTTCATGGGGCTCTTCCACCGCATCCAGTTCTCCTTTGCTGCTATCACCATGTTCCAAGGAATTATCTGTATTTAAAGAAATACATAGGCTCAATTAAGACTATTAGAACCATCAAACAATTCAATACAAAATCAAGATTGGTTATTTTTATCTTTTGATCGATGCAAGGTCAGCATGAGCTCCATTGCCACTGTTTTCTGGCTTTAGACTAGAGTCCATTACTTTTTCTCTTGAAGTAGCTCCCAACCTACCCTCATAATGTTGGGTCATAACCAGAATTTTGATAGAGATTCCTGGAGCAAAACGCAAGCGCACTAAGCAAGCTACATACCAACAAGACAAAATGCACCTATAATTCTAATTTCCATACTTACAAAATATGTTTAACTTAGGGATGGGCTGATATGAAATTTTGGCCAATACCGATACAGTACCGATATAAAATTTACCGATACCGATCTGATATAAAATTAGAAACGGTCCTTGAAGACCCTGAAATTTTCATTGATCTCTGTAATAAATGTGTGTTTCGAGCTGATTGCAATGCAAAAGAAGTTGAATATTTAGACATTCACTTTTTCAGAAAGTAGGGCATGGAGATTATCCATAAAAATTACAACAAAATGACAGAATTTTGCACTAAATTATAAGATATTTATCGATATATCGGATCGGTAAAATAATCGGTAATTTTACCGATAAACCGATATGCCTATATCGGCAGATACCAATAGAGTACCGATTAATCGGTCCCATCCCTAGTTTAACTTATTAGCGGAAAGTTTGGTATTAAACAAGAGGTTGGTTGATAACTCAATGATAACTTTGGACCGAATGCCAAAAACCCAGGTTCAAACATTGTTAGACATCTAATTTATAATAACTTTTCATTAGGTTACTAATATTCGACTGGAAGGCTATTCCAGTTTTTTTTAAATATACTGTGCAATTTTATTTATTTAGTTAATTTGCAAAAATATCAAAAACATCTACTCTCCTGCCAGGTTTCAAGTATTAAAAGATTGTAAATTCGACTACTACAAACAATCTTGTTAAAAAACAATACAAACAGTATAATACGACACACACTAAAAGATTGCCCAAGCTTTCAACTCCACCTCAGAGTTATCATCAGGGCTAGCCGATTATGATGAAGACACAGTCGAGGTTCTGATGACCAAAAATTCACAAAACAGGATGCTCGTTACGCCTGATGATAGCAGGATACTCTCATCCGAGATACAAACTTGGTCATCGGAACCTCAACTGTGTTCTCCTTGCAGTTTCTCAACCAGAACTGATGATGAGTCCGAGATGGAGTTGAAAGCTTGGGCAAACTTTTAGTCTCTCATATCATGCTGTTTGTGTTGTTTTTAACAAGAATGTTGCCAGCACGTGACAAAAAGTTTTTTAATGTCATAATACAAACAATTTGTTCCACATCATTATGTTAAAAAAAATGCAAATTTCCATGTAATTTTCATGTACGCAGGGCAATCACGACATAAATTCCACTCTCACATTTACTAATGTGACATTTTTCTCCAAAATCTTAATGTTCGACATGAAAAGTCATTACATCTCAATGTACATTCAATTAGTTCATTATTAGTTGTGTTATTACAGAGACTGTGGAAGGGAAATTTAAAATTTTCCACCTCAGTGGCAAAAAGGTTAAAATATTTTCACCTCACCTGCACTCTCTCCAGCGACAACATATTCAATGGTAGCCATAATCCCAGCTTCTGTATCTGCAGATGTTGAAACCTTTTTCCTCTTCTTCCTTGGTTGCTCAATCGTTAATGCTTTTATCTGATGCATTCCCATCTCAGATAGAACAACTCCATCCAATAAGAACTGAGCCTGAGAGTTGAATTTTGGTGGTTCTAATGATAAAAATATATATGCACTTAAGTCAACTATCAACACAAAAATTAAATTGATCATATTGACATGCAAATCAGGTGTAAAGCTGTGCATCTAGAAACAAAGAGAGCAGGAACAAACTAGAAATTTTTGTCAATGCTGGGAAAGTACAGATATAAAACCTACAAATTCTGATGTTCTACTGATTTATAGAGGCATGCATATTTCATTTTTGACGAAAACATGAAATGCGAAATAACACATTGTAATGTTCATTTGTCATGTTTCTGAAAGGTGTAAGGTGCATTTTCCTACACTGTCTTGTCACGAAATTTACCATTTATATACAGATGCAACACTTTCTGAAGTCAGAATTATCCTGTGAGTTATGCAATTCACGGAAAATTGATTAATTCTGCTGTAAATATTTGAGAAGCAAAAATGAACCCCTTTATACAGGAATAAACTTAATATTCTGGTAATGATTTAATGTGCTATTTGAAGGGATATGTTTGTAGTAAGTGTAGTTTTTTAATCAAATTTGGGATTACATTTACATTTTTAAAACCAAAATGTCATTCTATATGCCTATATGCCGCTTCTTTACCGCTGTAACAGCGAAATTTCATTTTATTTACCGCTTTTGAAACCGAAATTGACTTTGTTTTTAGTTTTTCTTGTATGTACGCATTGCTTGCATTATAGAATTATTTTCCTGTAGTTTATGGTTATTACAAGCATAAGAAAACAGTTTTTCTTTGTGACGTTTCAGGAGAACACACACTCCTTTCATCAGACATTTACTTTCATTTTGTAATAATGCACTTTTTCTGACTACATATTTGGAATCAGCGACCTCAAATTATATAGAATCAGTTAAAATATCTAAGTCAGCAGAAAAAAATATTTCATATGTAGACCAGTGTTATCATTGTATGAAAATGCATGCATTCGTGTGAAGCGTGTGTCGCAGGATTATTTACACAAAAATCGTGTGGAACCTCATGGTGGATATTAACTGACAAGTGACGCTTTCATTAGTTGGTTCAAGTACACATTTATAAAGAAACAAGAATCTTATATATTTCTATATATAATAGTTGAACTGTGTACAGTATGTTACATTAAAAACCATAAATGGTTAAGGAATTATGGTAATTTAAATTTTATTTGGGGTAGTTGATCCTCCCGGCAAATTTCCTCCCACCTGCAATTTCAGGTGCTGCGAGTGTGACCTGTGGCGGGCTTCCTGCAAAATAAGGTGATAACAGTGAGAACTCAGGTTTGAAAGGAAATTGTAGCGGATGTCGCATAGAGATATCAGGTGGATTGTTTAAGCCTACGGGGTGCCGTCTTGGTTAACTTAGGGAAAATACTGGTTGGAGTTCTCAGGTCTCCTGGAGCATCACAAAATGAAAAGCAACTAATGATATGTGATCCGTTAAAATGATTCAGTGAACATCGCACAGTTTCTCTGGTGACTCAGATTACACCGAGAAAATATATCACACTTCTTTCGAATTTCTATACATCATCCATTGGGAAGATGATTATTATCTTTATTACAGCTAATCTACTTATCTCTTGTTTGTCATGCACACTGCCACCTCTCGCTAAAAAAAGAAATCATTGTCTTTGATCGTGAACGAGTGTAATTTCAGAGCTGTCAAGATTTCCCATACAAATGTTCAATGCCCTTCAATTTTTGATTCCGTTGGGTCACAAATGCTCTGTTTCAATGATATCTGAATTCTGTATGGACAGCTTTAGTGGATGATATTTAAGTTTATTTTATTCATGAAAACTGCAGGCTCAGGCAACCAGGATGCAAGCCCTGCAGAAAACGTTTGTTCATTATGAACTTGTTATCTTCCTATTCCACACGAAGTTGTGCAAAAAAAAATTAGATGTCATGCAGAATGGCCCATAATGGAAGTGTATTGTAAATGTGGAATATCACATATCCATACACACTCCACTAATCTATGACAATCAAGTGGGCGATCGCAAACATAGAAATAACCTTATAGTGTTTTACCTGGACTTTTAGTAGGTGTTGGTGGTTGTTTGGGTGGTGGTGGAGGCGGCAGTAAATGAGGTGGCAACACATCCCTTGGTCTACACAAGACACAGGTATACCCCTCTTCAGCACACCTCTCTGCTTCCACTTCAGTTCGAATTCTATCACATAATCCATGTATCCACCTGTAAAGAAAGCATTACTTGGAAATAAGACACAACCGTCACTTGAAAACTGAGGATAAATGGATAAAAATATTAAAATGTAGTCACTACTTGTGTAACAAAATAAGTTAAATGAAAACAAAAACACAGAGTATCAAATAAAATACTGCATGGTATTCTACATTCTAAGTTCACATAAAACCCAAGCAGCTTTTTTTATTAGGCGATACAGTGGAACTCAAATTTTACATTCCCGTATTTTACATTCTCCCCATTAAAACTATTCATGTACATTTTACATTTCTCCACATTTTGAGTTTTTTCAGCTCGATCCCCCAAAATAACATAAAATCAAGGCCCCACTGTAAATGTTCAAAGCAATGAGACCCCCCACGAATACTGTTCACTGCCCTTGCGGTCCTGATCAATGGTTCTCACTGAAATTTAAACCAAGCAGTAACAGCAGTAGCCAAAAATTAGGGTGAGGTGGCAGATGGGAGGGTACATTTTCTGCAGAGATGCAGTCACATTTGATGCACACATAAATGCCATACAAAAATGCATATTGGGACCAAAAATAGCAGTTAGTATAGTTTTTCTTGTATGTTGGGGGGAAGGAGTCAGATTGATCAACTGGGGGGAAGGGGGCTCCTCTGCTGCAGGCACCACAGTCAACACCAAAATTCTGGGGGTTCCATCAGATTTTGAACATGGGGCAACCCATTATGCAGCACCATTTCCAATTCATGTACAGTACAAAAATATATACTTCTCTATGAAACTTCACATTTAAATCGGCACAGAAACTTAACTATAATTATGTTTGAACAAGTAAGGTAGTGAAGGAAATGAAAGACCAACTAACAGTGAGCCAATGTAAATATTTTGCAGCATTAGCCACATTCACAATGCAAACATAAATTACACCGACACAACAATATATAACATGATAGGGTTCTTATTATAAAATTTTTCACTATAAACAAATTGAAACAATGTATGAATATGGAAGCAGAGTATTAATATCCTATTTATTCATCAGGCCTAAAATATTTTGAAGTAATATGACAATTAAAACCGTAATGTTATTGATAGTATAGCATCTTAATTGTTGTTAATTTAATGAGTAAATAAAATATTTATTATTAAATATTATGACTGCGCTTTTACCTTACCTTTCACACTGAACACACTGGATGATAAGCTCTCCCTCGATGTAAGGCTCATTGCATGCTGGACATATTGAAAGGGATGCGCAGGGACCACATTCTGAATAGTTATTCTGCCAGTTACTATTAAACCCTGGATCATTGGAACCACAAACCTGACACATTGTGCACCTAAACAAAAGCAAGAAAAAACTGAATTAATTGAAACCAAGATTATTTCAGAGAAATGCACTACTTATTGCAAGTTTCTGATTTCTTGCAAGCTAAATTAGGGACGAGATAATACCACTATTGATACTGTGAATAATTCCCACCAATACAAACACTTGAACATCGTAACAATTCATAGTAGTTCAGAATATTCAATACCATATTTACATGTGTATAATGCGCACTCTGGTTTTGATGGGGAAAAACTACTAACAATTATATCTTGGGAAAAAACGACTAACAGTTATACCTCATGTACAATGTGCAGTACAATTCAGTTTCAAGAAATGGCTTTCTTAGTTGTAGGTATTAAAAGATGCTACTATGCCAATCAAGAGACCAGCAAATATGTCTAGCTTAACAAAGTTGTAGGGTCTATATTTTAGCCACATTGGTTTGGTTACATTAGTCACAGCTTTTAATGGAGCTTCAGAGCAATAGTTCCAAATATAGTTTATGAGGTATTTTATTGGTTATATTTAGGCTCTAACTTTGGTGTGAGAGTTTTGCTCATTCCTATTTTACTTTTTCTAAAAAAAACATTAAAATATGCTTTCTCCATAACTAATGTAACATCTACACAAGGCATATTCAGGACCCTCAAACTAACAGTTAGCAGCACAAGATTTCTTCCATTAAGGCATTTACATACTCCATATATGTCATATTATTTGGCCAGTAATACATTTTAATTCTTATTTTCTTTTTCCTTATCTTTTCTTTCATCCCAAGTACTATAAAAATCAGAATGTTTTACTGCCCATTCACCATCTTGAATGGAATACTGTTGCCATATTTAGAAACTGTAGAATTTAAGCTTTACAACAATATATAACATGATATGGTTCTATAAACATCAACAATCAATGCAAGAGTCACAAAAATCATGGAATGATGCTGTATGGTTTCATGTTGGCTGTCCGAATTATTCTATGCATAATATGCACCACAGTTTTTGCAGGCAAAAATTTTGGAAAAAAAAAGTGTTCATTATACATGAGTAAATACGATGCAGTCAAACCCCAATTTTTACGTTTTTCAGGCCCCAGAAATAAAAAGTGTAAAATGCGGGAACGTAAAAAGTGGGAAAGCATAAGGGAGGGGTGAAACTCAAGTGTCAGTAAGAAATGACTACATAATAGATTTTTTAGGGGGTATATTGTGTCAAAAATTATTTAACAATGGGAAAGAAGTATGATTATGAATTTCTAAGGAAAAGAGCGAAATCTGCTGTGAAAGTCAATGATGGATTAGCAGAGGACCAACTTTCGAGGGTAGGGAGGGTGGATGACTGCTTCTCACTGCCACCTATTAGATTCAGTTTATGCATCTGATTGTGTGGGATCTACGTTTACTCTGTAAACTGATAATTAGTTGCTAGTTTCAGAAGTATTGGGTAATTGGAGGGGGATCATTTATAGATGGACGTCAAGCATTTTTATGTACTTATAATGGGAATAACAGCAGGGGAAAACCCTGTGATGTATGAGGTTGGTAAGATATACAATTAATTGAGTATTAAATCCTTACCAAAATGTATTCTCGCCTCAGTTATTGATAAAATTTTGCGCAATAACTAGCAGATTGCGTCCCCAATGTCAAAGTGTGTTGCGAACGGGAACTTAATATTAAAATATGTACCCAAATCTGTCAAGCTTGCAATTTCTTAAAAGAAAAATTAATCAGTCAGGAATAAGACAGGAATGTAACTTTTGAACAAAATTATATTCTTCACAAATTATCTAATATATATTTGGAATTCATGGCCATGCCTACGCATAATTTTACAATGCTGTTACAAGTACGTCACAAAAGTACCAATATTATAAGAGTTGACAATATTGTTGGCACGCTTAGATGGGCATATTTGTATTTTCGAAAAGTTCTATCTTCATATCAAACTTGTTCTTTTCTTTGCAGTTACTGTTAAAGTATACAGTATGTTACCAGAAGATTCCAGCCTCCCTTACATGGAGCTGGCTTTTAAACACATATATGTCTGGTTTCTAAGTTTAAAGATCACTTATACTTCACCACTTCTGTTATGTAGATTCCTGAGTATAAAATGATGTTACTGTTTGTTCAAGAACAACTATGCAGTTTTTTGTCCATGATGTACGCTAATTTGGACATATAAAATTATGTTTCATACAATTTTATGACATTTTTCTATTATTTACTAACCCAATAGAATATATTTTGTATGTTTATTGTCCTTATGTTATTGCGATATTTCCGATCTTTGTACAAAGTGATTTGGCAACACTGCAAAATAGCCATGAACTAAGATCAACCACAATTATGCATTTTTCTTTGACGAATTTCATTGAAATGTTAAATTAACTTCAAATTGTGCCTTTTTTCATTGCAAATGTATGGAAAATCTTGTGAAACAACTGAGAGTACTAATTAGCAAAGAAATATTACAAAATACAAGAATTACTGCTACAAAATTTCCCATTCTTTGCAATGGAGCATGAAAATAAATAAAATACATGCCAATATTTTCATTTTGAATAACTTTTTTAATATAACTCCGATAATGATATTTCAGAATCTGTGCTTATTTATTATGGGGAATGCAATGAAATAAAAGCCCCACTGAAAAATGAAGATTTAAATTTCCAATCTTAGCATAATTTAATGCCCATATAACAGTGCATCTGAATGGACTTGTTATATACTGTAATCAGTGTCCTGAAGACATGCACAATGGTTCACATCCCACTTTGAGCTGCATATGTATCCAGTCTCGATCAGCCCAACAGCATGAAGTGAACAAAAAAAAAAACTTTATCAAACTTACGCATTTTTAGACATCACAATAGGTGGATTGTTATCAGTGTCATGTGCAGCACTTTTGAAAGAGGGAGATTGGGGTTAAGTATACTTTTTATAGTAGTCAGCCTTGCTTTGCCATCTTTTCCTGCCTTTGACATTAGTTTTTTCTTAGAAATATTAGCCAAAGAGAGGGCAGGAGTTATGACCCCAGCAACCCCTCTTGGGCACGCCACTGATTGTTATTTTCAGCCATATTAATTGACGATTTATTATTGGATTTAGAATTCTTGTGGAGGGCAAACACCCCTTCCACCAAAAGTTTCCCTGTAAATAACATGTTTTCTTTTTTTATCATCAACGTTTAATATTGCGTGATTTATAGAGGTACATATTCTTGGTAAATAAAAAAGCCAAATTTCGGTACAAAAACAGAGTCGATTTGGGGTTCAAAAGCAGTAAATAATATAACATATCGGTGTTATAGCGGTGAATAATCACATCAAAAGTGCTATATACAATGACATTTTGGTTTTAAAATTGTGAATATAATTCAAAATTTGATTCAAAAACTGCACTTATTATACAAAGTAAACTTATCCCTTCTAATACAACATTTATGTAGTTACCAGAGTATTTAGTTTATTTCTGTGTAAAGGGGTCAATTTTTGCTTCTGAAATATTTACAGCAGAATTAAGCAATATTCCGTGAATTGAATAACTCACAGGATACTCCAGACAACAGAAAGGGTCGCGTCGGTATATAAACAGTAAATTTTGTGTTTAAGAGTCTATTTCACATTATGCAGTTTATTTTGCATTATTTTGTGACAAAACAGGGTAGGAAAATGCACCTCACACCTTTCAGAAACATGAAAAATGAACATTATACCATGTTATTTCATATTTTCGTCAAAAACGAAATTTGCGTGCCTCTAGTGATTTATTTTCAGCACCTGAATGGTTTCGATAAAAAGCAGCAATTATATTATTCTTAGCATCAAGTGCATTTCTTTCCTGCACTGCTCTGTGTTCAAGGTGTTTTATCAGAAGGGAGAACAAGAAAAAATTAGCTTGTCCTCTTTTTTTATAACTCCCCACTTTGTATCTGGTGCTCCTGTTTACAAATCTTCAAATCAAAAGAACCTTCGAGGCAAGATTCAAAACATTCAAAACAATGCCGTTTTTCGATCCATCAGAGTGGATGAGTCATAGCTCTGGAGCCAGGAGACAAAAATAAATTGGCGCCTGTTGCCAGCTGCTCACAGTAACCCATCTGACCGGTTTGTAACAGGAGGGAGGGGAAGGGGGATGCAAACAGGTGGTGGAGCGGCGCCAATGCAGTTTAACAAGTCTTATCAGAAGTGTGCTCAGTCCTGGCCAAATTGCAGAAAGAAGGAAAGGGGGAGATTACTGCTGTCATGTCAATGCTTCAGAGATATGAGCAAGATAATTTGGGGCATTTAAGAAAGAGAAAAGGGCTGAATCCTTCAATTACTGCACAGCTATGCACAGTGGCAGATTATGGGGGAAGATGGGAACCTTTTTTTTTCTCCTTCCTCACTCGCCCTACGCTATGTTCGTTGAATGTGCGTATTCAGGTTCAAAAGCAACTACGTAATTTTAGACGTCAGAGGAAAGAAGACAGGAGATTGCTTTTTGCCTTTATGTTAATTGGTTAAGATGTCTCGTGTAAGGGGGCTTTCACTTCCACACGAGCAAGAAAATCAAGACAGAAATACTTGGCACTTTTCAGTAATTACAAGACTAGTGATGATACCATAGGGGGCATGAGAAAGCAAATGCCCCCTCTCCTAACGAGAAAAAGGTGAAGGTTCACTTTGCACCATGCTGTGATCAGTGATGATGTGATCAGTACCATGCTCTGGCTGACCTTACCGCACATATTCTTCGATCTCTGCCAATTTGAAAAGGGTGTTATCAGCACCAGGCTTGGGCAGCCTTTACCCCCCAATGTTATCCCCCGGTAAAATTTATTTCAGGCTGGGTGAGCTCCAGAGCTGCTTAATGTGGCAGCTTATTTCACCACCCCAAGAATCGAACCCAGGTCTCCAGCATGGCAGTCAAGACACCCTACTGACAAGGCCACCATGGCTGCCCAGCAAAGGAGAAGGAAGGAAGGATTCCCTACAGGTTTGGGCAAAGAAGCGAATGGTGAAAGTCCGGTTGTCAATTTTCCACTTCCATTTTTGTGAAGGGCGAAGGGTGAACAAAGACACCTCAGTCACACACGTTGTGCCCAAACTCTAAGGAAGGCAGCATTTAGCAAGAATCGGTTTGGCAACAGTGCGCTTGTTGTCAGGATCGGCCAGTTTCATCTTCACGGAGAATGCAAGAAGTGCAGTTTTCCTTTCCTGTCCGTCAAGGGAGGTAGGAAAAATGAAACTGGTGCACCTCCCCCCGCACAGAACCATGCCTCTTCCCTCCCTCCTCTCGCATGAAAAACTTAACATCTGGAAGTTCAAGGTCGCGAGGTGAATAAAACGGAAGGAAAAGGAAGGAAAAGTTGCCTGGACAACAGACCAGGCTTCTGGCAAATTTTACATCAGCACTCCTTGGAAAACGTGTAAAGCAGGAAACAGGAGTTAGACATTATTTAACATGGCCTTTTGCCGAGACCTGGATGGTTGAACGTATTAAGCAGGAAAACTTATAATGCGGGAACGTAAAATCGGGATTTGACTGTATACACATTTTTCATTGTAACTACGGGTGGCCAAGTAGTCTTTCCAACATTACAAAGGCTTGTTACGAAGAAACTATTAGAGTTACAGCTGCATGGCTTGTGGCAAAAGAAACGGAAACTAACAAGTTCCCCCCCCCCCGAAGTTTTTGTTCTAGGTAGAGGCTCTGTTGGTATAGAAGGTGCTGCAATCGCTAGAACTGAAAATGGTGCCAGTGCAGGAGATAGCTCAATAATGTCTTTTATGGTATCATGAGATCAAGTCACAGATTGTTTTGCAGCAAAATTTTTGTAATCAAATGGTAAGACGTCCATATTCCCTTCTAAAATGAATATGGGATGAATACTTTTTTTTTTACATTTATAAACATTCTGAAGTTATAAACTGTTACAATGTTTCCGTTTTGGTATCAGTGAAAATCAGGAAGAGTATCAGCATCAATGATGGTATCGCATTTATCCTAAACTGAATACATTAACAGTACCATAAATATATTAACTCTCACAGGAAAAGAAACAATTTTCAAAAAAATACAGAACATCAAAAGAATTCCTAAAATTTGAAACAGAGTAGAATCCCAACGTAAGACCTTAGCAAAAATTTGCCACAACAAAGCAAATCTTCAGCATGCAATGAAGACTTAACTCACCATTTGCACTTCCAATTCCCATGAGGAACATAATCTAAAGGTGGATCCATACAATAAATGTGATATGAAATATCACAATCATCACAGAGAATCAGTCTGGCTTCATCATTTCTTTGTCCACAACCCTCACACACAGTGCAATCTAGGCATCTCCAACCTTTTTGAAGGATTACCTTTGTAACCTGAAATAAGAATGACCAAAGAAGAATTAAAGACCAGGCAATGAAAATACTACTGCAATTAAAATATATGTGTGTTTCTTCTAAATTATTCTCAATTCGGAGATTTTAGAACACAGGAATCAATTATTGACATAGAATCGCATTTGCCTCTCACATTGAAATAACATTCTAATGTTGCTTTCTGGTACAACTGGAACCAAAATGTGCTGTGTTGTGGTTCTTGTAAGTTTGAGTTGCATCTAAGCTACATAGGTACAAATCATCATTGTAAAATATGACTTCACATGGGAAACATGTTATAAAGTTTAAAATTTTACCTGACCCCTTAATGAGGTGGAAGTTTAGAGGGCTGTACAGGCTACTTGAATGAAAATGTTGGCACATGGTGTTACTCTATTCTGTCCCCATTCCTAATATATGCATATACAGTGGAACCGGAATTTTATGTTTTTTACAGGACAAAGACAAAAAACTTAAAATGTGGGGGAAAATCCTGGAATTCTAACATATAGCATTATTGGGATCCTGAATACGGAATATAATTCAAGATATAAAATTATGCTTCCACTATATATATAAAGCAATATTAAAAATAAAAATGATCACTTAAATTGCTACATTATTTCAACATTGAAATTCTAAGTGCTGTGAATATCTTAACTGCTGTTTGAACTATCTTTTTGTAATAAAGGAAAACACTTACCTTAACATTAACACAGTATGGATGGTAGCACTGCCCACACTGTGAACATGAAATAAGACACCCTTCCTGGTCATTACCAAGGGCTCCGCACATTACACAAATATCCTGGTGAAGAACGAACTTATCTTTTGATGAACACAACACTAAACGATTCTCTACACCAGGCTCTTCCTCAGATTTGGATGACGAAAAATCTGCTTGCGGTCTCTGTAACAAATTATTTTCTCTTATGAACATAAGGTCAATACAATATTATATTACAATATCTGAGACTACGTCTTAAATCTATAAAAGCCTCACGTCATAATCCCCCACAAACCTTACACGTATGCATACACACGCACGCAACCAAAATACAGACGAGGGTAAAAATGAATAAATGAATATAGACATCCATATTTTACTTGATGGTGGAAACATGAAAGTAACATTAGGAGTGACATTTGTGTTTTAAATATATGTATTTTCTATTATTCACTGTGGAATGGCATAAAATTAGATAGAAAATGCAAAATGATCTTTTAACCAAAATGTCTTATCTGAAGGAGCATTTATTTGCTGACTGCACATTATCCTACATACCATGCCACTGATGAACTGTAAATTTCTTTGTCAATAATTACATAAATGAGTATAAAAGTTTCCTAGAGTTAAAATGTTGCAGCTTGACTTGGTTAAGTTTCATGGTAATATTTATATGCTCTAACATTTTAATATAACTTTTTATTGAAATTTTTAAACTCTTGAATTAAAAAAGCAATGAAAATGTACTAGGGATGGGACCGATTAATCGGTACTCTATCGGTATCGGTCGATATAGGCATATCAGTAAAATTACCGATTATTTTACCGATCCGATATATCAATAAATATATGATAATTTAGTGCAAAATTCTTCCATTTTGTTGTAATTTTTATGGATAATCTCCGTGCCCTACTTTCTAAAAAAGTAAATGTCTAAATATGCAACTCCTTTTGCACTGCAGTCACCTTGAAGCACACATATATTAAGGAGGTCAATGAACTTTTCAGGTTCTTCAAGGACCATTTCTAATTTTATATCTGTACTTTATCGGTATCGGCCAAAATGTCATATTGGCCCATCCCTAAAAACGTACTGACTTCAAAAAAACAACGTATGTGATAAGGAGAAACTAATATATGTATGTGAAATTTACCATATCAGGAAATTCTAAAGCAAACCCAACTATGACAATGTGTTTTTAAGTTAAAGAATCTGGCGACAAGTTTGAATAGTACTTACTTGCAAACCAAGACCAGGAACGCCAAATATTCCTCTCATCTTTGGTTTATGAGCACGCCTGCGAGCAAAATCTTGAATCTTCTGTTTCTTCTGGAAACCAACCTTTCCAGGGCCCCCTTTGCCCAGGCTTTTTGGTCTGTTGCTGCTGGCTAAGCCCAATTTCTTCTTTGCTATTTTACTTGCACAGAAAGGTTTCCCTTTCCCCAATCCAACAGCCTTCACTGGTGAATCATCATACTGCAAGAGAAATTTACATTTCACCATCAAACTGTCACATCAGTATCTTTAAACATTTAATAAAATAACATTATGGTGTTATAGCAGTGAAAAAACTGATCGCAAGCAGAATATATAATGACATTTTGGTTTTAAAGTTGCGAACGTAATTCAAAATTTGATTTAAAAACAGCACTTTTTACACAATAAACATAACCCTTTTAATAGCACATTTATGTAGTTACCAGAGTATTAAGTTTATTCCTGTATAAAGGGGTCCATTTTTGCATCTCAAATATTTACAGCAGAATTAATCCATTTTCCATGAATTGCATAACTCGCAGGATAATTCAAATATCAGTGCCACATCGGTAAAATTCAAAATTTCGTGTTTAAGAGCCCATTTCGCATTTTGCACTTCATTTTGCTTCATTCCGTGACAAAACAGGGTAGGGAAATGCACCTCACAGCTATCAGAAACACTAAAAATTAACATTACAATATGTTTTTCCACATTTAGTGTTTATTCAAAAACGAAATATGCATGGCCCTATATATCACTCTAAATCTTAACTGAACTATGTGCATTTCTTGTTTAGCATATTATGATTTAAACGATCAAAAATAATTTTATTTAGTACAGATGAATATGAGAAAAATATGGCTGAGTCAATATCACTCTCAATCAATATCACCACTGGTGATATTCTTACAGATTTCCAGCCATACTTGAAAACTGTAAGAGTTCACAATAGGTCTCAATGTCTTAAAATTTTAATCTATAAATTTTCCACTTTAAGTATATAACAGGAAACTACCACTGTTTTGCTTTACAATTTTCATAATCCCCCATAAGATATATTTTCCAATTTTTGTGAACTCCGTGAGACACTAGTCCTAAGGTTAAATTTCAACCAATACTTTCTGATACCATTGGTTTTGGGCAATCCTCACATCGATATTGGCTCAGGTAAAAAAAGTTAAGTGCTCCCCTGTGCTCAGCACCACACCATGAAGGCGTAGGCGTATAGGGGGTGTGGGGGTAATGCCCCACACTTTCTTGATCTGGCCGTGAGTGGGGGTGATGTAATCAGCATCACGCCCCCGAAGAGAAAATATGTGTGGGTAAAACTGGAAGCATTAGACAGAGTCACTGAGTTTTGTTTTTAAGTCAACTTTATGTACAGAAAGGCTAATTGTAACTGTTTAAAGTGGGATCAACAGGTATCGAACCCAGGACCACTTGATTACAAGGTGACGACGTTACATTGGAAGCAGAGCTACAGCAGTAAAACCAAGACATAAAAAAAAAAGAGAAAAGTTGTAGAAGCTGTAAATGGGAACGAAAAAAAAAGACCTCTCTAAAGAAAATAGGAATCAAATGTCATAGTATGATTTCTTTTACTTCCATAATTATCTATAGAGTGAAAAAAATATGGTCTTTATCTTGCAAAAATGAAACTAAATGGAATATGATAATGTTATGAATGTTGTTTCAACTAATCCATCTCCAAGTTATACCTAAAGATGCATGTAAGAAGATCAATAATTCTTGAAACTCGCATATAAACACAGATATGTACAATAACATTGCCAAATAATGCATCACTGTGGGTACATTAAGTCACAATCAAGGTTAAAATACTGATCAATCAAGTTTAAATGTACATGAATCCATGAGTATAACTTAGCATGAATTGATCCAGCTAAGTTTCATGTGAAGTAAGGAGAAGAAAAAATTAAAAGAAGTGTCAATGCAAACAAGAGACGTCACAAGTCTAAAAACTGTAAATTTACAATTATAATTCTGAGATCTGTTCACAATGCACATAAATGGAATGAAATTAAAGCAAAATAGCTTTCTTACTTACCCTATCTGATGTCGACTGTTCCACTTCCATACTTGAAAGGGAATCATCAGCCATCAAGAGGCTTTCCTGAGAAGTTGTCAGGAGGCTCGACTCAACACTTGCTTCCTCCATACCTGGAAAATAATGACATGTAAGTAACATTGCTTTGTAATAATTAAATACATGAGTATATTCTCTATGCATTGCATGCATTAGCTACATGCTAAATTCTGTATTCAACAGGCATTTAAGAGCCAAGATCTGTCAAGCAGTTTTTCAATGGATAGCACAAGGTCAGCATACTGAAGCTTGTTACTGCTGTTCTCTTATTTTCTAGTAGCTGTTTACCCTCACGATGGTTCTAAACCTGGCACTGTTCAGATCAAAGGAGTAATCAGCAACAATTCAGCTATATGGCAATACTCAGTATCAGCTGTAAGGAAGATGATTCTGGAACTCACTCACTTCCTTTTCCAAACACTATCAAAATAGATTACATTTTATTGGTACTGGCTGATTGATGTTATCAGTAGGGCCACATATTATGATGAATAGAAGACCATGATTTCAGTACAAAAACTAGACATATTTCAGGATCAAAAGTGGTATATAAAATGGCATTTCAGTGTTAAAATGGTGAATAAACCCATTTATTTGATTTTAAAAACTATACTTATTACACAAAATAAACATTTTCCTTGTAATTGCACATTTATATCGCTTATAGAATATTAAGTTTATTCCTCTGTAAAGGGAGTCAATTTTTGCTTCCCAAATATGTACAGCAGATTTAATCAATTTTCCGAGATTTGCATAACTAACAGAATAATTCAGGTGCCAGAAAGTGTGGTGTAGGTAAATAAACTCTAAATTTCGTGTTTAAAAGAGTTTATTTCGCATTTTGCACTTTTCGTGACAAAAAATGTTAGAAAAATCCACCTCACACCCTTTCAAAAATATGAAAATTCAATTCCCCCCGAATATTTGGTGTTTTCATCGACCAATGCACATGTGAGGAAATGCAACTGGAATTACCAGCCATTTGTAACAGTGCATGCTTCACAAAGGAAATACGTATACCCTCTAGGTATCAGCATCGGAATGTATTGGTTGGGGTTTATTTATGGATACTTGAGTTTTAAGCATTTTGTGGATTCTATGAAAATGCTGCTGACATTTTCATGGAGCCTAATTATCCTGAAAATTATGCAAAATTCAAAACTTCCATTAATTTAGCATCATTTTTTAAAAAATTAAATTAAAAAGTAAAGTAAAGTGTTCCCCTGTGCACAGCACCACGCCATGAAGGCGTATAGGGGGTGTGGGGGTAACGCCCCACACTTTCTTGATCCGGTCGTGAGTGGGGGTGATGTGATCAACATCACGCCCCTGACCGCCTTTACCCCCCAGGGTTTCCCCCAGGTACCCATGTTATTCGACGCTGGGTGGGTGCCGGGGCCGCTTCCACCGTTAGAAAAGTTCCCGGATTTCAACCGGCCGGGGATCGAACCCGGGACCTTGAGCGAAGAAATTGATTTTATGTTCAAATGACAGCTACTTAATATTCCGATGTATATCTTTAGAGACACAGCCACATTGACTGAAGACTAGTTGCCAGACAAAAAGGAGGAAGCAAACGACTTGACAAGTTAACCTATTTCTAATTTTAACATACGTTTTAGCATTTTTTACCAGTTTTATGGGTTTTAACCATAAATAACAAAGCCTTTATAAAAAAGACATAACAAAAACTTGCAAGGCTTGCCAACCAATAAGTTTATAGGTTTCTTGTTAACATAAGAATGTACTTACTCTCCCTCTTTTTAATCAGTAGTTGTCGGCCAACCTCTGTTAAGCTCTTGCAATTTGGACAAACATATTCATAATCCGGATTACTCTCCTTCCTGTGTTGATACGTTGCCAAGTCAGCTTCTGAATCGCACTGACCATGTACATGCCTGCAAATTGAAAATTTTAACTATAATATCAATATAGATATGGAGCCGAAAAAATCAAGGCAGTTCGATAAAGAGGTGAAAAAGTTGATATAAATTATGTTTCAATTGCCACATAGGTTCAGAAACTTGGGAAATGAAAAAAGGTCGAGAGGAAATATGCAGAAATGAATTTTCTAGAGAGTATAGTGGGAAAGGAAAGACAAGGTATTTGCAATTCTCTTCTTTTTTGTTGGTTTTCTACTACTTTTGGCCATCACTATGGCAGGATGAATGATGCTTTGATAAAAATGACGAAGGAACACACACTGGGCAAGGATGCAAACCTCCAAGTGCAAGAAGTGAACCAACTACTCAACTTCACTATGTATGCTTGATCATTGATGCATCTACAACAAGGCATATACTGAGGAAGCCAGGGAAATGGCGAGAAGACAAAATAGAGGAGATAAAAATGAAGTGTTGGCAATATCAGAGAATGGAGGGCAAGCTTTCAAGGAAGAGATGTTAAAGTAAGGTTGTGACAGATTAATCGGTATTGACTAATATAGGCAATTTTACTGATTAAATTTCTATAAACAAGAAACTTAGTGCAAGCAATATTCTAGTCATTCTGTTATTATTTCTATGAATATAACAGTATATTGATATTGTACAGCAAATCAAATCCATTGAACTGTTGTAATTATATGCATTAATTACATGAATGAACCATCCACCAGCATCATAGAACATTTGTAATTTTAGTTGTGATAGAATATCAGTTATTGGAAGGGACACAAATTTATGGTAAATATAAAAAAAATAACAAAAGCAGTATAAAAATGCTACATCAGAGTACATAACAGTGGCGAAAAAAAATTTTGGGACCACACAAGAAACAGTTCTAAATTGATAAGCTCCTCCAATTGTATTTCTAGATAGTCTGGATAAATTTAATTGTATCTATTCATGAATACAGTGTCCTAATTTGCTTAAAATAAAGAGACTCCCTTTACCACTTCACATTTTGATGTACCTCTGGGCAGCCTTCCAGGCACGTGGGAGGGAATTTCTAAAATGCACCATTCAACTCACCCTGGTTGATTTCATGAGATGTATAAGGTTTAGTACAATTTCTTCTTCACTCATTCATACCAAATCAGCAACACCATCATGCAGTCTCAATTGCAGTTTTTTTTTTGTTAATAATTTGCAAATAAAATTTTGCACGTATTTCATCACCGGGGATGCTATTTTATTTGGACAATCCTATAAATTGCATCAGTTTTTCAGATTTTGCATTTTTTGCACGTTGCAAAAATTCACGTTCTATTTGAACAAAAATTTTGTATCTGATCATCTCTACAATATACAGAGATTACAGACAAAATCAGAAGAAAATCACCATGGCAACTGTGAAACATTAAATCTACTTGGGGATTATCCAAGTTACTACAGAAGAAAATCTCTAAATAGAGAAAATAGAACTGTGATGAAAACTAAATTAATGAATCCTTAAATTCTTCACACAGAGGTAAGAGCAAATCAAGAACTTACTTTCGACACAATCCACACTGCACCATTTCCCTCTGGGCGGCTGCTCTGTACGACCTTCCACACAAAGGGCATGCCAAGCCTTTGTTCCGCTGTTGGTAGCACGAGTCGCAGACAGTGAAGTGTGCATGCCAACGAGATGAATGTCCCAATCCAGGTCTTCTCGCCCCACAATCACTGCAAACTCTACAGTTCTGCAATGGGGGGGAAAAGGTCATGAGAAATAAAGTTATTATAAAAGATGTACAACAGTTAGACTATATTAAACTCACAAGTATTACAAGTTATAAGTGAAACAAATAATAAAAAGGATCATCTGCTAACTTACAGCATGTTTAACCTGATGACATTTGTTTAATTTTGAAAAAGCTTGTCATATTGCACACTTGCAACATCCCCTTACAATAATGAAGAAGAGAACGGAAGAATTAAAATACTTCACCACAAATTGTGGTTTTCTGCAAGTAAAAGATTAGTTATATAAGAGAACAGAGACCCACCCAAGCAGAACCTGGAGGTAGTAATGTGAAGTAAAATATCAAAATGTCTTCAAAAAAACCTTAGCAAATATACAGTTTTACAGCACATGCACTTTTTACTTTTATCGTCCTGCTGAAGCAGGATGTTATAACATTTTCTGGTATACATTCTCCCTTGTATTATAAGTGTTTTACGCACATTCCCCTGAAAACATATGAACATATTACTCATAGGAACTTGAAAAAAAAACAACTTACCATGCACTTCCACCCTTGCTTTGGAACAGTTGCTACTGCTGGTCGTATGCAGTATGAGTGATATGCCTTGTCGCAAACTTCACACAAAAGCAACCTTGTATCATCATCCGGCTGACGACACACTTGACACATTCTGCAGTCTGAGCACTGCCAACCAGCGCGAACAGCTTCAAACAAGAAATAATAAATTAATATGGTTGCTCACACCAAATTACATTAACATGATCAAGAAAAATTCACAAACATATTTCTTTAATAAATTCTATTTGATAGAAAGGTGCATGATATGTAGTGTTCGGCCATATATCGTTCAGACGATTTTGGTGATATATATCGTGTCAGCGATACATCGTCATGATATTTGGTGATATTGCGGAGATGAATCGCCAATATCACAATACGAAAAGAATATTGTATCGTATTGTCTGCGACGATATATCACGATATCAAATTTCCGATATCATCCATCCCTAATGCTATGTCACGATAGGACATACTCCAGTCTGTAGTTTCTTGGCTCATTTACATTACTTGGGAAAAATTTTATGAGCTTTTGAATATGCATTCAGACAGTGTACCAATTTTTCCATAGCCAAAGTAAAAATACTTTTCAGATTAGACTGCACAAGTAAATCTCAATTATATATTACTTGGAGCATGGTTAAATGTCAAATATTGTATAAACAACATACTTCATGTTAAAAATTAACATACCTGGTGACAAAGCTAAAGGAAGACAGTTGCCATGATAATGACGACCACAAGACGTACACATCATCAAGTTACTAACATTGCCCAGTGCATAACATTGAACACAAACAGTCTCTCCGTTGCCTGTAACAGAACAGATACAGTAATCTCTGATGAAAATAATCTCCATGAATTGTAAACATTTTATGAAATTCAAAATCATGACAAGCATCCCAAGCACAAGCCCTGAAAGTCACAATATTCTAGTAATTTTCTATCAATAATGTAAATTCCCCAGTAGTGTGCCATAATTAAATACTAGTAGTTAAGCAGTTTGTAATTGCACAGAACAATGAAGCTAAAACACAACAGCCATCATATGAACAAAACACAAAAATAAAACACATAACCAAAAATTAGATAAATAAAAATAATGTAATAACTTGGCTAAATCTCAATTGATATATGCAATATGCTGACAACACGGTGAACTGAAATGTCTTGAACCATGTGCTGGATAAAAAATGCTCTTTTTATAGAACAAAGTACTGTAATTGCTGGTGTATATGACACACTTTCCTCCCTTAGAAATAGGTCTGAAAAACAGGGTACATCTTAAAAGTTAGACAATTTCTTTCTTGTTTCCTTGCGGTGTGTGACGAAGAATAAAATGTATTATTCTCTAGTTAGAATAGGTAAATTACCTGTTGAAAGTGGACTTATATATTACTTTGTACAGTCAACTCTCGATTCAACGACCTTTCACAGTTCCCGGAAAAAGGGTCGTTATTTCGAAGGGGTCCTTATTGGAATTTGCCCCAATTTTCTGCTTAAACGAAGCTCAAAGGGACACAAAGATGCCTAGGAGATGGTAACACCATTTATCCTGGTAGTTATCCAACCTGTTATGCACAGGATGCGTGTTGTGAGAAGGAAAATAGAACATGAAAACGTTTTCACAAAAAATAATTTAAAATAATGTTACTTTCTTTCAATTGTGCACAGTCGTTGCTTTCCAGGAAATTCTTACAATTATAATTCATGAGAAACCCGTTTGCACAGAGACCCATGGAAAGGAAAACAATCTCTCCCTTATTCCAAGCGAAACTCTAAGAATCTTGACACCAGTCACACTGGCGCCAGCAGAAGTCGGGAGATAATAGGGCAGAATGAATGTTGGATTTTATACGGGTCTACTGGAGCATTGTCTGTTACAAGATTAACTGGTAAGATTAGATCTCTCGGGAGAAACAACACAACCCTTCTAGGCACAAAAAAAAAGGCGGGGCTGTAATTTTCGTTCTGGTTCGGCTGTGTAAAATACATCGCAAAAAAAAAAAACACGTTTTCTTTGCTTCAACCAACTTCATTCACCCTCCCCCCTTCCCCATTCAAGGGAGCAGCCCAAACTCCTTTACTTGCATTGTAATCCAGTGTGAAAAAGGAAACGTGCAACTTGTTTTCACCCAATGCGTATTCTAGGACAGGTCATTAAACAGCATCCCAGTTGTAAGTCATTTAGGTTTGTAATTGAATTTCACTAAACTGTATATTTAGTCCCGATGAGCCCATCAGCATAAAAGGAACTGAAAACAAGCTTTATGAAACTGCGCATTTTTACATATCAAAATGGTAGATCGTTATTTACTCTCAGGTTAATTGATGATTTAATGTTGGATTTAGGAGTATTCTCGATGTCAAACACCCACTCCTCCAAAAGTTTTCCCCTTGAATAATGTCTTTTTAATCTCGGGGACCATTCCTATAGAGCACTTTTTTTTTCTTCATGAATGGTTCTGAAGAAAAGCGGATGCGAATTAAATTTACAGTTTTGTTTATCAGAAGGTGTTTTCCTTTCTGGAGATGGAATTTTGTTATCCTCAAATCAAAACAGCTTTGCGAGATTCAAAACAATAACTTTGGATGAGTCATCGCTGTTATCGGCAAGCAAGGGCTTTGCAGACGCTAGACAAAACACTGGTGCCAGCTGCATCGCAGACCCGCTGGAAGTTCGAGCAACAGGTGGCGGAAGAGAAAAATCCCAGCATTTTAAAGATAAGGCAACTGTCGAAGACAGAACTTTTAACAGCAGTGTAAAGAAGAAAGAAATGACCCTTGCTTTACGTTTTACCATGCAACAGACAATAATACGGGTAATATTTCCTATGCAGACAACAGCATAAAAAAATACCTGAATTCTGCAATTATCAACATTGCACACTAGCGGCGGATAAGAAGCTAGGAAAAGGGGGGGGGGGTCATTGTTTTTTTTTACTGTTTTGTTCGTTTTCAAGAATATATCCAGAACTGGTTTTCCCCATTTTAGACGTCAAACGAAAGGAAGAGGGGTGGGTCCACTTCCACCCTCGCCTGTAATCAGCCCGTGTGCACACACAAGCAAGAAAATCCCCCCCCCCCCCCTTTGCTGACAGGAAAAAAGGGAGAAGTCAGTCAGCCAACAGAACACTTTTTTGGCAGATATTACGACACAATTAGGAAAACGTATGAAGTGGGAAACGGGAGTTATGATGCACGTAAGATCGAAGTAACCTGGATGACAACGCATTAAGCGGGTTGACGATCTTTAGTTCGCCTATGTGGCTTTGATTATCTCTAATAGTTTCGCTTTTTTATGAAGTGTTGCAGGGAACAAAGAACACGTTTTGAATGAAAGCGGTTACTGGAAGTTGTCGGCTACAAGGCCGAGAGTTGCTCACTCACGGGAACCTATTGAAATCTAGGTCAGAGCTGGACAGATGGGACAGACTTCCAGGCGCCACGCATCTGTATTTTGGAACATTCCTGCGATCTTATTTCTCAAGGTGGTGTATTTATCCATGAAACAGCTTCACCTGCCATACACACTGGCAAAGACTGCAAGTCCAGCAGTCATTTCGGGCTGCTCCTCCCCTCCTCACCTGCGAGTTTTCAGCAGCTCTTAGGACAAGGAAACAAGTCAAGGTCGATTTAAAATAACATCCAAGCACATTCGATCTTCTCTTCTCGCGTATCCAAGAGAAAGCGTGGCAAAACAAGCCTGGCACGTTGGGTAGCGGTCGTCGGGTGCGGGGTAACATTGGTGTGCTTGAGGGAAGGGAGGGCAGAGGTCAAGTGCTATTGGATATCACTCAAGCATGGTGTGGTGGTGTCTATTTTTAGTTCAGACCCAATTGTGAGCGGTAGAGCGCTCGTGAAGGGAATGAGTGGGGGAAAGAAACAACGCATTTTTCGGCCGATATCCTTCAATTTTTCAACTTTTTTCCCAAATTTTTCAACTTTCTCTAAATTTTTCACGGTTCCCTGGAAAAGGGTCGTTACTTCGAGGGGGTCGTTATACCCGGGGTCGTAGAATCGAGAGTTGACTGTATTTGAAATAATGTAAAGTACACTAGACTCTCGCTAATCCGGCCATTCCTTGCACATATGGGTGCCGGATTCGCGGAAGTGCCGGATTATTGAGGGGGTCGGAAATTACGTACTACTATGTAGTTTAAACACATAGGGACTATACAGGCCGTACTTTACGTGTTTCCTTTTTAGAAGCCATAATATGTACTGAACTTGACTGTAAGAAAGTCACAATTTCAAATACTGTACGTATGTATAGCATTGTTTAACATTTTTAACTAACAACATTGTTGAACACGATAATTCATTGTTGTGTGCGTCATTTCTGATTGAGTGACTACAGGCCGAATGTGGGCCGGACTATTGAGGGCCGGATTAGCGAGAGTCTAGTGTAATTATAAATTCAGTGATAAAGCTTTTTCCTCAAAAAATGGGTGCATTTTCACACTGGTTATTCATAACATACAAGAACATGATGGATAAAACATATTTACAGGCCTGGTGAACTCCCTCCACATGCATACCCAATTACCATAAAAAAAACAATATATTACAAGGTTCTTACATAAGACACGAACTTGATCCAAATGCTGTGTACACACAAGGATAATGCTCTTCATATCCTGAAAAGCTCCTGATGCAGCTGCACATGGAAAATGGTATATCCTTGAACATCCGGGTACTTTACAACTAATAGATGCCCCTAAATGACCACAGTGGGAACACCTTTGTAAAGAACTCTGCTGTACAACATGGGCCACATTCTGAAACTCCAGGTCTTCAGAACGGACAACACCAGATGACCACAGTGCACAAGATTCATGGACATAAAAATGACCTGGAACAGAGGAAAAATTTCCTTGCTCGTGAATATTATTTTAACACCAATTAAGGTATATGTAACAAAACATTTCAAAATACTACCACACTATGAACCTTTAATGTACATATTTTTCAAAACTGGAAAAGCAACAACAAATAAAAGCATTGTGTAAGGAAAGCACATTCTCTGACTATAACCACACATACATAATGCCTAAAGTATTGGTTGTGTTCCATTGAATTGTTGTTTTAACAGTTAGGCTGAAAAGTTCGTAGGCTAACATAGTAAAAAATATTTTTTTGACAAAATTCGATTTTATTAATCAATATAGTTGCCTTCGAGGGCGATACAACGATTATAGCGGTCATACAATTTTTGGATGCCATTTTTATAGTACGATTTCTCTTTAGCCTCAAAATAGGCCTCAGTTTCGGCGATTACCTCTTCATCAGTGCTAAATTTCTTTCCAGCAAGCATTCTTTTAAGGTCTACAAACAGGAAAAAGTCACTGGGGGCCAGATCTGGAGAATATGGTGGATGGGGAAGCAATTCGTAGTCTAATTCATATAATTTTGCCATCGTTTTCATCGATTTGTGACACGGTGCATTGTCTTGATGAAACAGCACTTTTTTCTTCTTCAAATGGGGCCGTTTTTTCGTGATTTCATCCTTTAAACGCTCCAACAACGCTATGTAATAATCGCTGTTGATGGTCTGGCCCTTTTTGAGGTAATCGATGAATATAATACCATGCGCATCCCAGAATACTGATGCCATAACCTTGCCAGCCGACTGTTGCGTCTTTCCACGCTTTGGATTCGGTTCATCACGTGCAGTCCACTCGGCTGACTGTCGATTGGACTCTGGAGTGTAGTTATGGAGCCATGTTTCATCCATTGTAATATATCGACGGAAAAATTCGTGTTTATTACGGTTGAATATCGCTAAACATTGCTCCGAATCATCAAAACATTGTTGCTTTTGATCGATTGTGAGCACGCGCGGCACCCATTTTGCACACAGCTTTCGCATGTTCAAATATTCATGCACAATATGTCCAACACGTTCCTTTGATATTTTTAAAGTCTCAGCTATCTCGATCAACTTCACTTTACGATCATTTAAAATTATTTTGTGGAGGATTTTGTGGACTTTTTTGATGTTTTCGTCGGTAACAGCCTCTTTGGGGCGTCCACTGCATGCATCGTCTTCGATGCTCATTTCGCCTCGTTTAAATTTAGCAAACCACTTCTCAACGGTTGATTTTCCTGGTGCAGAGTCCGAATAATGTTTATCAAGCCAAGCCTTGGCTTCAACAGTATTTTTTTTCGCCAAAAAGCAATGCTTTATTAACACACAAAATTCTTTTTTATCCATTTTTTCACAATAACAAAAGCTGCTTCACTCACAATGCTATATCTCACGAACTAATTATCCGGCAGCTGTGAAATTTATACACGTATCTTTTGAAGGTTAGTACTAAGTAAAAATCACAAGGATTTAATTCTAGTAACGCCATCTATGAGTCAGCCTGCGAACTTTTCAGCCCAACTGTTAAGTCCACTTGAAATACAGATTAGGCTAATTGAGACTGGGCCTACAGTTTAGAGTGGGATATGAACCACTGTGCAATGTGCCTCCAGCAGGTACCGAACCAGTGCTCAAGGTAATGACATCAGCACTCATTAAAAGCCACACAAAACAAACAGTACGATACAAGACACTTTAAGAGTCAGTCCAAGCTTTCAACTCCACCAAGTAGCATCTTCTTCGATGTCTCTCGACCAACCTTCATGATGACTTCAAGATGGGAGTCGAAAGTTTGGACAGACTTTTAAAGTGTCTTGTATCATGCAGTTTGTTTGTTTTGTGTGGTTTCTAACAAGAATGTTGCCAGCACATAACGTAATAAGTTTTTTAATGTGACATTAACACTGTTACACTTCATGAATAACATAAATTATCTTTAGCATGAAATAAGATAAGAAATATGAAGATAGGGCTCAACATGTTCTAGCGACCAGCACCACACCTCCTCCACTTTCATTTTCCAAGATAAGCTCCAGGGGTATTTAATAAGTAGCTGTATGGTTTCGGAGCTACTCAGATAAACCAACCTTGAGAAAAATCCCTGGACACCATATCAACATGCAAAGTAAGCTTCTTAGTCTAACAACTTAGTGCTTACATTACTGTGGCACATATGCACACTATTTTGATGTACTGAGATTAGATACAAACTGGAAATAACACATCCTATAATGATTTAACTTGCCAACATATAAGTGCAGGTCTTCACCCATGCATGTTACCAAATGAATCAAGTTTATTCAAAATTGTCAAAGAATAAAATAGAAAGAACATTTTTACACAAAATGTTCCCTAAAAGCAAACCAGTTGAGAGGAAAAAGTTAAATGTATTTCCCGTATCCAAGCAACAAAGACAAATTTCTAATTTTTCCATGACCTTTCCACTCTAAGTTGAATTTCAAGACTTTTACAGGGTTGGTTCGTTGATAGATTTGGTGTTTTAAAGTCCTTTAGGCACAGTAAGGCTAATCGGGACTGGACCTACAGTTTAAAGTGGGATCCAAACAGGGTATCGAACCTGGGACCCCTTGACTACACAGTGATGATGCAATCACTCCACCATCGGGGAGGCCCTGACTTATCCAGGGTTTCCAGGTCAGTGGGAACATTGTATTACCATGAAAACACAAAAATTGCCCATTTAAATTTTCGAAACATAAATTCTAATTACTTTTATGTGGTCAAAAATAATAGTGAGGGCTGAGTCTTTACCACTTAAACCAATACCAGATGCCAGTACTCTTTCCAGACCCTTCACAATAAACCGAAATATGAATACGCAAATATTCCCCTGCAATTATATGCATCAATTTACAAGAGTTTTGCTTTCAGATACTAGTCTAAAATTTCACACTATGCTGGTGCAAAATAAAGGAAACAGAACTTCAAATTTTGCATACTTTCCAGGATGAATTAGACTCCGTAAAGAGTTGTGCAGGAATATTGTGCATTCTTTGCAATGCCCAAACTTCGGAAAAGTATTGATCAGTTTCAATGAATAAATTGTGATATTTTCTAATACAAATATATTGGCGCTGGTATCTGTTCAGTCATAATAATAATAATAATAGATTCTTATTTTTTATTCAACATCTCAGGTGAAACTCACCAGTGCTTTCGAAGAGAACATTGATATCAGGTTCCTCCACATATCCAACAACGCTCAGTTCTTCAACAGGTTCAGGACAACCATTATGGGACAAGCGCCTGTAAAAATAATATAATTAGGAAAGCAACCACTAGCATTACATTGGTTCATACAAAGTCAAAATGCCTTTCTATATCATATGGATAAATCTTAGAAAATAATGCAATAACTCTTATTTGATTGTGGTTTTTATTCCTTGACAAGGTTTCAAATTTTCAAGAACTTTCCCAATCTAATTCTTAGCCTTAGAATGTTTCAAAGGCTTCATCAGAATATGAAAATTTGCTGGAGAAGAAGCAAATTTCTAGATGCCTCTTGTGTTGTAATTATTAATTAAACAACTTTAAACCTAAATTAATACATGGGCACAAACAGTAAAAAAATGTAGCCCTGGCTTCATTTAATAATAATCAATACAAAAACTCAAGGGAATTTACATCATTTCCTCGTTTCAGATTCACTCTTATTAAAAATCTTCAAGTAACCACGTTTGTAAGATTTGTGACATTTCAACAACAAAAATGTTCATATGTTATGAACATTTGATTCATTTGTATGAGTGCATACGACATATTAAAACTTACTTGGCCTTTGGCAAATGCTTCTGTCTTCGGAAATTCACAGCTCCACTGCGAGGACTTTTATCGCCAAAGCTCTCCTTCTCTATGTCCGATTCGAAGAGCGGAGTCATGCTGCGAGGACTCCTTTCAATCCGTTCAGATAATTTTTGAGCATAAAACCCCTCGGGACATGTGAGTCTCATCAAATCACCTTGTCCTAGCTGACTTCGTTCTCCAAGATTACAAAGTGCACACTGCTTGCCTGGCCTATAATAAAAAATGTGTGCAATATTAATTTTCAGTTCTGCAGGTAATAGTTAATAGATTATAATCTTTGCATTCATGTAAGAACGTTGCACACACTTATTACGCTATTACAAAATACTCTGAAATATTTGCTCTCATCATTACAGCAGAATCCCTATTTTCCGTTTACATATTATACATTTTCCCAAGTACGTTTTACATCTAGACTCCCTGAAAAACATAAAATAGAAGTGCCACAGTGTACATAAAAATTCATTAATTCAAAACAAATTTGGGGAATTCCAGCATTTCGTGTGTGATATTTCACACATAAAACATAAGGCTCCATACATGAGACAGGATTAAAATATTCATAATGAACTCATTTTGTAGTATTCTGAAATACTTTGTGGTGTCTATTAACCAATGGGGGAAAAAAATTGATAGCCTGAATGCATGAAAAGCATTAACGAAAATGTGTGATGCTTTAAAAATGTGTGTCTGTGAAGCATGTTAGGTTACAGACACTATTATCTTTTGTTAGTTAAATATGCAAATTATATGCATTCACAAACATTTAAACCTTAATGCAATTAAAAACGCTGATAATTTTTAATGTTCATTTTCTTATTTGCATGGAGTAGAGGCACTTTTCATGGATGCTCAATTTTAAAAATATACAAAATCAATTTTCAGTCATTATAATAAATATTCACTAGTAAACACACAATTTCAAATGATATAAACATTGTACTTGTAATACATACTGTAAAGGTGGCCACAGGAGACCTCTGATTACCAGATATGTGTGGATGCTATCTTCACAGTTTCTATGAGGGAAACACTACATGTGGAGAGGTTCAACAAAAGACAAATATGAATGGAAACCACCTCATCATCAAATCAAGACATGATAAGACAAGACTTCTACAGCATACTTACCATTGTTCTTGAAACAACGGCAAGTCCTCAGAAGCAGACACCTTGTCCCCAACTACAGGCACATCCATATCACTTTTGTCATCAGGCCTCATGGGAGACTCTGAACCATCGAATGACGGATCACGACTTCTATCTTTCCGCCGTCCACGAATACTACGACTGGCTCCCCGAACATACACTCCACTGAAACAGAGCATAAAATTAACCGTGGATACAATTTTATAGCTAAATCTACTTTATTTTTTATTTACTAATCTTGGATTACAGCAGTACTTCTTTTTCTCATAAATATACATGTACTACAATCAAAAACAAGCAAAAAGAAAAGGTGGAGTGACCAACAAAACAAGACAATCTTAAAGGAACTAATTATTATAAATTTTCATCTAGATCAAATAAATTTACGAAATCGTTCCAATTCTCTTTAAGACAGCACCATATAACTAATTTTGATTCTAGGCTTTCATAATAAATTAACTAAATTTAAATTAAGTCAAATTTGACTATTTTTATAACGTTTATCTACTTCTGCAGAAGGGTTAGAACACTAAAAAAATACATTTTACATTCTCTTCACATTGTCCAATGAACAAACTAATGCATTATGCACAGAATTACATCTTATTCATAGAAATATCAGACTAGTGCAATTATTAGCAATTTTGATTGATTGATTTACAAATTTTTGGTTGCTTCGGCATGTACGTTTTCTTTTCACCCTTCTAAGTATAAGGGGAAAAATCCCCTTACAGAAAAATTAAAAAAGGGGGTGTAAATAGCCCCTTCAGAAAGGTTAAAAATGCAAGCTGTAATGGGACGTGCACGGGACAAGCACAACAAATTTAAAAAAGGTAAGCGTAGTCTAAAAACTGCCTCAGAAAGAATGTACAAGGCCCGCTCTTCTCAAGAAGCTAAAAACCATTTGTTAAAACATTGTCATCATATACAGAGTCCACATCGGCTGATACTGATTTTGTACTGATTAGTCTGTCCCTGAAATGTTTGCAAATTGTACATGCAACCACAGCCATCTTATTAATAATATTACTAGGCCCCGCGACAGGTTAGTTTGCAGCAGATTTTATGTATTAAACCACGCGAGAATGGCGCTCAGCATCTCCCATGCAAGTCTTGCCTCAACTGCCGAGCTATTTATATCACAGACAGTGAGAAGATCGGCAATATTGCAGCAGGACTACATTCTATGTGCACATTTGGGTCTATTATATGCGAAAAGTTGCTGCAAACTTAACCTGTCGTGGGGCTTAACAACAACTTTGTTTCTTTAGTGGCCAGTTTTATAAGACAAGCAAGGTGCATATGTAGTACATCAAAACTTTGAGCAGATTAAAGAAATGTAGCCAATTAAACTAAAAAAAATAAAAGTTCATGTACCTCCTCCACCTTTTTAATTTTAAACCTAGAGGTTTCTTCCTAGGTCTAGGAGCCCCTCTGCCTTCCTGATCTTTCTTCGGTCTTCCTGGACCTCTTCTGATGCTGCTGAGAGGTTTTCCACTGAGAGATGACTGGAAAGGGGGAACATCGGGTAATGTCATCACACCCTCCTCCGGAGGTGCAGGTGTGGATGATATAGAGTCTACAATGAAGAAAATATCCACAGTAGTATAATCAATTTTCCTACATACACTAAGTTTCAGAATACATAATAAGTAAACTGCAATTGTAATACACAAGTCATCACTTACAGAAGTGATAATCTGAAAACATTTTCACTGAAACAAAATGAATTTTCTCTTGAAGTTCTTATGAGTGAAAGCACACCAAAAGCACTGGTAAATTTTATTTCCTGTTTACAGAAGTTTTGTCTTATTCAAACGTGAAGCAGGTTAATGTCACAGGGAGGAAAACTACACAAACTAAAAACTGAATGAAATCACACACTGCTTTCTCTCTATCTCCATCACTTTCATTATTTAATTAGCTTCCATTACAAATGTGATTCCTTACATTAAGCAACTCAATGAATTATTTCCAATGAATTATAGGACTTCGCCAATCATGTAGTAGCCTACAATGTCACCTGTAATCAAGGAGGGGGGGGGGGGTTGATTCTTGATGGATGCACATTACAGGGTGTTTTGGTCTAAACTGTAGGTCCAGTTCCAATTAGTCTCCGAGCATAAAGTGGAATTACAACAAACTTTGCCAATGAATTACTGCTATGATAAAATATCCCCATGCATATAACACGTGCCATGAAGGCACATTTAGAGGATGTGGGGGGTAGGGCCCCACATATTCTTGATCTTGGCCATTTTGGAGGTGATGTAATCAGCACCATGCTCTTGCCATTTTTACCCCCCACAGTTGCCAATAAATTATAGGATATATTATAATACAACTTTTCAGAGAGACAAGTTATCATTCGCACATCTTATAAAAAGCTGTTTTATTCAACATGATATTGCCACATATGACCATGGCTCCCACTACCACTTTGCATACCCAAAAAATTAGCTTTTGATGTGTAAAAAGTGTGGCTTGAATATTACACCTCTAAAAAAGTTACTTATTTGCAGAAGCATTAGAAAAGATCATAAAATACATAAAACATGTTTCAGTACAATTACTAAGAGTATTAACGAACAGGTGACAACACCAGTGTTTCACTTAAATGAGCTCCCATGTTGGAATTATCTATTGTTGGTCTGATTACCAGGTAAAGCTAAAAAATTTCAGTGTTGGCCTAATCTCAATTACAGTGTCACCACCAACACAAAGCTGCATGCCAGGCCTTTACCATCAAAGGATTGTTGCAACAGAGACAGGGTGTCTACAATTTCACAAAATTCCAGACTTTTCTACACAAAGAACAAATATTTTCCAGACAAAATCATTAGAGCAATTTTTGTATATGAGCATGTCTGAAAAAAGGTCACAATATTTAACTTAACAATGCACTTAGATTTCCAATTAACCAAGATCTGACATCTAAATATTGCCACACTTCTAACAGATGTTTACAAATGGACACAATATCAATTCAAAATAAGCATATATATAAAGACTATATCTTCTAAGTAGCCCGTTTAACGCAAGCTACTGACTTCTAATTATATTCAGCAGTCACAACCATATTCTAGTCCCTCAGATATGCTTCAATGGGACCCTATTGACTAATTAAAAGAATTTCCCTGAAATATATATTTTTTCAAATTTACCGAGATTTCCAGGTTCTCCAAGTGTGTGGAACCCTGATTGCGGAATTACTTGAAAAGATTAAGTAACAGACTCCATTCTGAAAATCCACATCTGATGCACTGTGTAACACACAAAAAGCTGCTTGCCAGCCTTGGCCCTCAATTAGCTGTTGTGCCATAGAGCATATTTTATTATTACGAACAGAAAAATTCTAAGTGGCAAATAATACCAAGTCATATTTGGTCTAGGAATTAATTCGTGCAGTTGTTATGCACACATTGAAGCTGTAGTTCAAACACAAAATACATAAATACCTTAAGAAAAATACTGTCCATCGCGAGCCACCACTTTCGCCCATGTGTCAGGCAAGTTACGGATTCCGTGGCGAAAGAAGTCCTCATCCTTTGAAGCGATCCAGTCAGAGACCCATTTTTCGATATCTTCTGAAGAAGTGAACCGCTGTCCAATCAAATCGTTATTCATGCAATCGAACAAGTAGTAGTCCGAAGGAGCAACGTCTGGTGAATACGGCAGTTGGGGTAAAACTTCCCATCCGACATTTTCTAAATAGGTTTTGACCGGTTTTGCGACATGTGGGCGAGCGTTATCATGTTGAAAAATAAATTTATCATGTCTGTTCTCCCATTCTGGTAGTTTCCTAGCCAGAGCTTGCTTCAAATGCATTAATTGTCATCGATAACGTTCTCCATTAATAGTTTCACCCAGTTGCAGCAGCTCATAGTAAACCACACCTTTCATATCCCACCATACGCACAGCATAATCTTTGCACAGTGAATATCTCCTTTCGGTTGTGATGGACCTGGTTCACCTGGCTTCACCCAGGCCTTTTTTCGTTTCGGGTTCTCGTAATGGATCCACTTCTCATCGCCAGTAACAATGCGATGCAAAAACCCCTTTCTTTTCTGTCTTTGAAGCAGCAATTCGCAAATGGTTTTACGTCTTTCAACATCTCTGTCTTTCAATTCATGTGGAACCCAATGTGACATCTTTTGAATCATTCCCATGGCTTTGAGGCATTTGGAAACTGTTGTTTGATCAACACCTAATGCTTCTGCAAGTTCTTCCTGCGTTTGACACGAATCCTGATCGAGCAATGCTCTCAATTCTTAGTTTTCAAATTTTTTTGGCTGTCCAGGTCGCTCTTGGTCTTCCAGGCCGAAATCACCACTTCTAAACCGTGCAAACCACTTCTGACACGTTCGCTCAGCTAGCGCATGGTCACCATACACTTCCACCAAAATACGATGACTTTCGGTAGCACTTTTCTGCATGTTAAAGTAATGAAGCAGAACACCCCGCAAAAACACGTTATCTGGCACAAACTGCGCCATGTTCAGTTGACTACAAAATCCTGTTGTTGACACGTCAATCAACTGCCCTATACTACGAACGATGCGCGCTGACAGGAGTTTTCAACGCATGTGTGGATACACGGAACTGTGGGACGATACGCTCGTTACGCCATCTCTTGTCCAGGCGCACGAATTAATTCCTAGACCAAATAATTAAAAAAGGTTCCCCTTGTATCTGTTGACAAAATAAAATGGATGAACTTTACATCAGTGCTAAATTAAAAACGACAATCAATTTTTCAAATAAACCCCATTTTACCTGAGCTTGACGAGGGACTTGAAGCAGCAGCAGGACAATCTGTGCCTCGCGGTAAGGATAGAATAATCGGGGTCTGTTGCTCTGACAAAGGTATGGGTGATGAACTGGGGTCGGGCAAAGAGGTCTCCAACGGAGGATCATCCATCACTTCTTCACCTGCCGATGCGGTATCCCTTTCCTCATCATCCTCATCCACCAGCATGCTATCCACCTGGGAGCTTGAAGCGTCTGGAGGCTTTATTTCCTCTTCCATTTTGTTTCCATTAAGTCACATCAATAAAAACTGAAAGAAAAATGTGTTCGGAGTTTAGCTGGCATGGTAGTTTTGACAAAACAGTAAAATGGGTCTGACCTGAACTGAAATCAAAGATATTGTTTCAAATTTAACCCCCTAAGTGTGGATGGCATTTATATATGCCATCCACAGTGTGTTGTGCGGTGCAGAAGGCCTAAATATACGTTTTATGTTTCCTTCGACTAGATTTGACTGCGAGTGGAGTATATATCCACTCAAACTTGAGAACATAGGAATCACGTTAGGTGAGATTATGCTCGCTGTAGGAAAAACGAAAATGGTGGCAGAAGAGGAAGAAGATGAAAAAGAAAGAGAGGAAGAATACAAACGGTGGAAGCGGCCCCGGCACCCAACCAGCGTCGAATAACATGGGTACCTGGGGGAAACCCTGGGGGGTAAAGGCGGTCAGGGGCATGATGCTGATCACATCACCCCCACTCACGACCCGATCAAGAAAGTGTGGGGCGTTACCCCCACACCCCCTATACACCTTCATGGCATGGTGCTATGCACAGGGGAACACTTTACCTTTTTTTTTTTTTTGGAAGAATACAAGGAAAAAAAGAGAATATAAGTTAGATGGAGGAGAAGTTGTCTGCTCTTGTGTAGTGTACTTCACGCATAATAGAAAAAACAAAATATTGCACAAAACCAAAGTTTGTGTGATGCGAACCAGAAAGATTTATTCTGTATGAACCTTAAGTGCATACACGTCGACATGCTATGTTTTATTGTGTAATTTACATTTGTCATGGAATATGAAAGCAATTGTATAAAAAATATTACATAAAAGAAGAAGGCAGGTAAATAGTGTTTTTTTTTTTTTTATTTCAGTTAATTTAGTTCAACAGAATTCTAATTCTACCAGAAGTGACTTTCTTCAGAAAATTCCACACTTCAGAGGTTAAGCACATGTAGCACCTAAAACACAATACTGAGACTTTGTCTGGTGACAACTTTCTTGGCAGTGACATAGGTGCTGACCACTTCACTTCCTTGTGAAAATTACTCGACATAACATGCATGTTATAGCATGGTAGCGTGAGTTGGCGATGCACCACAAGGCTCCCAAGGTAAAGAGACGTGCGAGTTAAATATAACTCATATCGGACTCAATGTGTTAATAATGACATTTGATTTGCAATAATGGAATGTTAGGACATGGAGAGCAAATTGTAGTGCCAAAGTATTAAGAAGTAAGATTCTTCAAGACTTGCACAAATTTCATTCTGGGGTAGTACAGTCAAACATGTTGCAGCAAGTATTTTCGGTCGCCAAGTATTAACCAAGATATACAGAATTATGTTCTATTGTGTGAAGTGTGTAGAAGGTATTCAAGAGCATTAAATAAACATCAGTAAATATGTCATGGAAGCCAGAAGACAAACGGCCCAAGTTCTGATTGTATAATTGTGAATTTATGGGGATGTTTATCCTCGAGAATTACGTTGAAATTTGTATTAACCGACAGATTTTGATTTTTTACGTAATATAAAATGAGTTCAAGCACACGGAAAACACAAATAACGGAGATATTGAATCACAATGTATGACCCACATAAGCAAAAACCTGCCATTTCGGAGTGCTTTCGCAGCTTTTTATTAATAAAACCCTTTGTATGTGCACTCAAATAGCGAAACCTAGCAATCCTAACCTAACTACGTAAAATTATAGTAGCTGTTGTGGAATGTCATTTTTGGGTGCTAGATTCACTTGCGTGAAGCCTTCGGGCTGTTCTTCACGGCAAAGTAACATGCTAAGGTAACAGACGTACTTTATTTCACAATAACACATTTCTGAGAGCAAAAATCAATTGAAGACGTTCATAAACAACAAAATCTTCATATACCAAGCAAAATATTTCACTTTCTGTAGGGGGTACAGAGGGTCAAGGGTACCAAATTTATCATGGTGCACAGGCACTTCTTAAATGGTTCGATTTTTAATTACATCTGTTAACACACACTTCAGAGTCTTAGTACTTACTTATTGCATGTTTTCTGGACAACTGTTCTGATGTGTAATGATTTCTTCAAGTTGCACATGAGGATAATGATTATATATTGAGAATACTGGAAATAAGTGTGAAAGTAAGTTTGCAGCTCTAAGAAATGTTGTCGTTAAATGTAGGTTGTGCACATGACCATGCTCTTAAATGCCTACTGTCTGAAGCATTCTTTTTATATGGAAATCATTGCCAACACATGCAGAAGATGAAGGAATTGTGGGTGTACTATGAGAGTCAATCCTAACCTACTTAAAAGTAACACTGTAAGTGTAAAAGCATTTTGTTACAATGCTAAGAGCACCAAATCTAAACGTATTCAAATGGACAAAATCATTCTGCACAATAAATGTAGTAAGTATACTAGCACCAAGATTTACAAAACCTCAGAAAATATACAGTTAACACCATGACTTAACGTAACGACTCTAGTGTCACTGCTTCAATGCCAAAGTTTCAAATACAGTGGTGGATCTATAATCTAGATATGTATAAAATTCAATTCATGTATAAAACATGTGTATATCATGGTAATATTCGAACTGGAACTTGGGCCAAGACCACTAAAGCTTTTCCAACAAGCAGCTGTTCTACTAATTAATTCATGTCAAAATAAATAGAAAATGAAAAAAAAATGTTAGAAGTACCTGATTATTATTTTTATGCACTGATTTTCACAGGCAACTTGCAATACAAAACTAATTCAGAAGGATTTTTTTTTTCTTAATTTAAATGACAACCCTTTTGGGGGATACAGACACTTCCCTTCCCCCTTCTAATATGTCCATGAGTATGAATTGGTGGATCCATAAGACATTCACAGAGCAATCAGAATTACCAAAAAAATTCAGCCTTTGCACTTCAAAATAAGTTCACACAGTGTAGCATGCAAAAGCAGAAAAGCTACACAAAAATTACATATTTTATTAATATTTTCCAGCACTGAAAAATTAGCTGTTCCCCTATCACGCTGAAGTAATATTAATGCCTAATCAAAAAATTCCCCAATTAATATCTTCAAGTATATTTAATCACAAAATATGCAATACCTCTGATTTTTTCTTCCCTATACCTTATTCATAACTTTTTCTTTTTTTTTTTCAAAGTATGCTCCCAAACTAGATATTATTTCAGACTGCAAAAATTTTGACCTTATTGAGTTGAAAATCTTCACAATTTTCCTGTTGCCATGTACATTATACATCATGAAAGACAGGAATATGTGGAATTGTAATGCCAACCTGATGATTAACATTTTGGGTCCCAAGCATCTCGGTCGAGATACCCAAATGTAACCCTTGCAGTCCAAGCATCTAGATCGCTGTGTCAAGGTCGTAGTTTTTACATTATAACTTTTCTATTTTTCGCTAGAAGGCCATTTTCACATGTAAGCCTCTCGGTCCCGAGCCGATTTTGAGCAAAATGCAGTTTCAATTAAATGAGTGTAGATCGGAGACTAATTGCCCTAGAGAGATGAGTGATATACCATTGTACGCGGAATAAACCAGAGATTCAGACTATATGAAATTTATGCAAATTCGGCATATATGTGGTGGGGGGAGGGGGCTAACTCTCAAAATTCCAAAATTTCGGGAAAACAAATTGGTTGCCCCACCCCCCTCAAGAAAAAGTACATGACAGTGTCGAAATGCACATGGAAATGATCACTGACATGTAAGGAACACAAAAATATTTGCATTATTATCATATGACCAATGTAACGTGAGTTGTACCCCCAAAAGGAATGGTCGGCACGCCACTGATTCAAGCTTCAAAATGCAGCAGTACCTTGAAATGACTTTAGCTCAGAGACTATTTGCCCTGGAGATATGAAAGATATACCGTTGTACGCAGAATGAATCACAGATTCAGACGATATATAATTTATGCACATTTAGCGTACAGGTAAAGGGGGGAAATCCCCTGAAAATACTTTTTTTAAAAAAATTGGGGTTTCTCCCCCCCTCCTCGAAAAAAAGGATATGAAAAGTTCAAAATGCACATAGAAATTATCGCTGGAATGTAAGAAACAGAAAAATATTTGCATCATTGTCGTATGACCAATGTAACTTGAGTTGTACCCCCAAAAGGAATGGTCGGCATGCCACTGATTGAAGCTTCAAAATGCAGGGGTACCTTGAAATGACTATAGCTCAGAAACTAAATGCCCTAGAGATATAAATGATATACCGTTGTATGCAGAATGAATCACAGATTCAGACAATATATAATTTATGCACATTCGGCGTACATATGGAGGGGGAAAGGGGGAAATTCGCTAAAAAATACTTTTCTGTTCTGCTGTTTCCCCCCCGCCTCCGGGAAAAAATTGTCAAAATGCACAAAATGCAAAATTTATGCAAATTGGGAGAAAACCCCCAAAAATTATTTTAAAAAATTGTCACCACCCAAAAAATGTCCTCGCACTTGGGCACAAAACGACACCTACGCACATTTACGGACGAAAAGCAAGAATGCAGTGAAAAATGAATGCCGAATCTTGCAGGTGCTTGACATTCTATTTTTAGACAATGCAGAGTAACCTATGTTCAACTTTGTGGAACACTTGTGCTCACAAACAAAGGTTTCCTTCAGCGTGCTTCGAAATTCCATTCTCACAATGCAGATTCAACAACTAGTCTTCCCCCCTGCTTGCGCCCTCACAGAAAACATTTTGACATCGGATACTGATAAACAAGCTTCCTTCGAATGCAGTTAACAGGAGGGAGTGAAAAGCATTGCTTTAGAACAACAATGCCGGTCTTTCTTTATCGGCAAAAATTTGACATTGAAAAGAGACGCAAAAGAGAAGTCCCTTTTCCCGCCTTTTCCCCTCCATTTTCATGAAGGCAAAAAAACATTTCTGTTAAATGCATGTGTTAGGAACAATATGTAAAAAAATCGAAATTCTAGCCAAAAATAGAAAAGTTATAACGTAAAAACTACGACCTTGACACAGGGTATCTCGATCGAGATACTTGGGAACGTGAGGCTTACTTTTGGGTATCTCAATCGAGATACTTGGGACCGTGAGGCTTACTTTTGGGTATCTCAATCGAGATACTTGGTTCACAAAAGGTTAAATATGTAATGTAGCATGTCCCATTTTAAATTTTCTATCCACCTGGAAACTGTGAGCATATTAACATTTAATGGGTGCATTTATGATTAACCGATTACTTCTGATACTATACAATTCACAAATGAAAAAGCTGCAGTATTCATTACAAAGTTTCATGCTGAATTTTTGGTATGATTTTACAATACCAGAAAATGCCATAATTTCGTTCTTAATTCGAATACTCACTAATTATGGAGTCCTGATGACATATCTGCAGTTAAGATTTGGTGCTCATGTGTAGAAATTGTAAAGTAACATGAAGAAGTTGTAAAATAACCTTATCAATTACGCCGATGATTCTAGATACACAAAAAGCAATTGGGAACCATGTTTTCTGACAAGTGACGTTTGCAATTTGTTACGCTGTGCATGGTACGTAAAGAGTTTTGGTTTTAAAAAAGGCCCTAAATTATGAGTATGCGAAATATGAACGAAATTGACGAAGTTTCCGGTATTGTAAAATCCCTTTTTTTTGCAATCTAAAGATAATGATCTAAAAGGAAAAAACACTGTTTACGAATCTCACCCAAACAAAACATTCTAATGTAGCATTTTAAAAATAATATTCATATCAATTTAAAATGTACAGTAAGAATTTACTTAAATCGAGGGTGTCTGTTACAATCATGGACCCCCTTATTTTGCAAGTTCTACACGTGAGGGCCAAATTTTAACTGCAGATTCATCATTAGGACCTCTAAATTATTGATTATGCGTACTATGAATGAAATTGAGGAAGTTTCCGGTATTGTAAAATCGCTCAGAATTTTTTTTTGCAATCGAAAAATAATGCTCTCAAAGGAAAAAAGCAGTTTATGAATCTCACCCAAATAAAATATTCGGCCCAAGTTCTTTTTGTTTTATTGCGATTCATCATGCTACGAATGCAATTTTTACATGGTTCGATTTCGATGTACATCTGTTAACACATACTGTGGAGTTTTAGAGATTACTTAAGGTTTTGTTCAATATATGCTTTCGTGGTTAGGTTAGGCAGGTTAGGTTTGGTTTCCTTAGCATTAAAATAAAGTCCCTAAATGCATTATACTAAGGTTCCCACTTACTTCTACATTCATTCCCACGCTTCTACTATATTTACTGTCACTTGTCGATGGAGAATATCTTGTCCATGAGAAGTGCTTAAGGTAATTTTCAAGTTGTTTTATTCAACAAAAATAACGTTTTTCGAGTCCAAACAGTGCTCATTACTTTAAGGAAGGTTCAAATTTCGTGTGACAATGATTTCCAATATTCTACGATAAATAGTCTTTGTGCTAGGAGAAATCATAAAACAATCGGAAGTTACCAAACATTCTAATGTAGCAATTTAAAAATAACATTCGCATCAAATTAAAATGTACAGTAAGAATTTACTTACCATCTATCACAAAATATAACACAAGCATTCACACACACAAAGTGTCCTGATTAGACTATATGAGCATACAGTTAACTTAAAACAAACTGTGACATAATTTTTTGGGGGAGCAGATTGTGTATAAGCAAATCATTGCTCTACCTGGTGCATATTTAACAACCATAATTCGATGTGGTATGAATGTAGAATATAGAGAATGTCTCCAATTCCTTTCCTACTTCTTATACTCACTATATATGCAGTCCTGGTAACCTGTTAAGATTTGGGGGTCATGTGTAAAAATTGTACACTTACGTCTATATATGTTGCAAAATTACGTTCTTCATTACCGCAATCATTCTCCATACATAAACATAACATAACCATCTTTGATGGGTAACACTTTCATATAGTGGAAACGGATTTCTTACTTTTTAATTAAGAGAGTACTTACGGAAATCATTTTCTTTAGCGTTGTTGAAGTTCGGGAATGTAGTTTTGATCCATTTTAATGCAAAATCAATTCTTTATCTGCGAAAATATCTCTCCGACACACTATTGCTGCTGCCGCTATTTGCTTTCTGCAAGTGAGCACAATGTTCCGTGTGTTAGATCACGTAACCCCCGAGTAAGTGTTTCAAACCACACTGTGTTTTCGCTATAAGATGAAGTGTGGAGAATTTTTAATTTTTATTAAACTATGCTTACCTAACCTAACCTTATGGGAAATGGTGTGTGGGGCTAACGCCAAATGGTTTGTGAGGTATTAGCATAATTTCAAATCCTGGCACGAAAGTAAGTATTTTTCAGTGAACAAGGTTGGAACACTGCAAACACACTCCAAAACACCGGCGCAACCTGCGATGAACCAGTACACTATCGCCATATTGTGTGTTATAGAATGCAAAAAATGAAGAACAGTACGTACTCGTAAATGTAACAAATAGACATTATTTCCGTTAGAAATTCAATATTACACCTAAAGAAATATTCCGCAATGCAGAATAGTATGTTAGGAATGTAAACAAATGCAAAAGAAATGATTTATAGGTGTTTCCATTATACGAAAGTAGTACCTCTTTGACGATATGAACAAGTGACGTTCGGCATTCGTTGCACTGTCTACAGTCTTGCCACACTGTTCCTTCTTTACTTGCAGAGCATTAGTTGTTGCTTCGTTAGGTAGAAGAGCACTTTAATTAGAGGTAGGTTTCGCAACGGTGTTTGTGCGTTCTTCTACAAAAATGGCATGTTGTGCAGTGAGGAAGCTAGTGCTACAAAACTTATATTTTGTTACAATATGTGCTCATTGGGAAAAAAATTAACTGATATCACCAAGAAACTTTTTCCGGTAAGGTTAGGGTAAGAAAGTATCTTGAATTTCATTAATATTTGGTATATTAACTAATTTTGGCCTTCTGATCAGTACATTATGAATGGGTAGCCACACGAACCATGAACGGGTAGCCCCACAAACCATTCACGGATAGCCCCACAAACCATTTCCAGTAAGGTTAGGTTAGGCAAGCTTTTTGTTCGTAAAAGAATATGATACAGCTTTTTTTTAAAAAAAAAAAATTCTCAACTTACATCAGCTTTTTTCACGATTTCGAGACGTGACCCCCGCATTTTAACAAGAGATTCGTGATTAGAAGGCCAAATTTGTTTAGTATACCAAATATTAACGAAATTGGAGATATTCTCTATATTCTACATTCGATCCCAGATTCATGATTAGGAGGCCAAAATTAGTTAGTATATCGAAAATTAACAAAATTGGAGACTTTCTATATTGTCAATTCGCTCCCATTTCGGTAAGTACATTCTCCTGTAAAATTGAAGAAATACGTTTTGCGGATACGAAAATTTTACCAGCACTGAGATTTTTAGTTATTTTATCTTGTTACATTCAGAAAAATGACAACGTAAAATCAAATCAATGTTTTACTGTAACTTAAATAGTGTACCATACACAAGCTAAAAGGAGCACCAGAACATAGAAAACAGAATTATTCTCCAAATATCTGGAAATACGCTAAACATAACTGTGAAAGCGCATAAAAGCCGCGGACGCAACGATACACAATCATAATTATCCTTCCGAATGAGTAGTACTCCGGTTATCTCGTACAACACAGACTTTGAAATGTTTTGTGCTTTTAGAAATGTAAACTTCAATCATATTCCTACTTCAGATAGTGTACATACCCGGTAAAAAATATCAAGTTAATAACCTCGTATCAAATACGGCCATTACCGTGGCTACAACATTTACCAAAGCAATGTTTTTATTTAGTTACATAACAAGATGGAACGCGTACACCAGAAGGTCAACAAATTTGTGTACCTGCACATGGCGACCGGCTACATTAAAAAAAACAGGACGACTTTCAAACACAATCGAACATGTTATTTGTATGGTTTTAAAGATAATTCTTATTTTTCTGAGCGCCATCATGCGAGTTGGACGATTTTTATACCCCCGACAAAGTTTTGCATCCCCCATAAAACCACGTACTGTAGTGTTGAACAACAAAATGCACAAAATACCTAACATTGCAAATAATGAGCCCGAGTTTAATATATGATAATAATAATAAACACTTAAGTCAAATTTAATCAAAAAGATCAAGGATATCCATTTTTACAGCAAGTTGAAATTACAGTGGCAATGTTGAGCATCAATTGCCGTGGTCACTTTTACATTTCTAATAACTTAAACCTACAGTTAAATTTTGCAACAAATCCCTTACCTGCTTAAGCACTAAAACACAAAATCCGAGGCATTACCACACTAGTTTCATTTGTAAATCAATTTTTCGTATATTTTCTCAAACATATACCCAACCACCGCTTATCGGCTCCCATGGAGCACGATACCAAATATCACTCCTTTCGTGTTACGCGCTGAAAGTAGTTCGTTATACATTGTCTCGTAGCATTACAATATGAAAATTATTCAAAACGTAACACATACTATGAGATGTGGCGTTAGATAACGAGAATACTGTTTCATCCCAAAATATAAATGAAACTCATTATATGTAACTCTAATATTGGCGCGCACGAATATTCCACAATCATCTACCAAGTGCCAATACTGCGTTTCTCATTGCAAGTAAATCTAAATGAACACAAATGATGCTGAGATGAGATGATGTTAAACTCTTATTTTGTTAATGTATGTAATGGTGTGCGAAATTTGAGAATATTAATAAAACTATAAAGCAAGATGAATGTAAACTTCAAATAATAACTGGATATGGTTTATTGAACAAGCTGATGTATTTTCGGATTACGACTACTACAACATGCGCTTCGAAACAAGTGAGCATCGTTAGCCGTATCGCTGTTTTATTACAAGGCGTCAACCAGTATCAATAACCCAATTTCAACTTCGATTATTTCACAAAAAAAATTTTGATCCTCTGCCAAAGTAATAGCAATAGTTTCTTTATTTATTGGGTGCGGTTCAGTCCAAGGCCGCTCCACCATCTACCTCTAATTTGAAGTGTCGAAACGTTTTTGAGACTGGAAAGTAAGTTGGAAACTGAAAATTTAACACCCCTATGAACAGTTATTTGCATTTATTAAATTTCTCACAGTGCTCGAAGTGCAATGGTATGCCCCAGCTAGAAAATCTTACGCAGCACCACCACCCCCACCCTCTCCGCTGTCGGTATAGGAGCAATGTTCCACCTATACCCCGTCAGGCAAACTTCCCTCCAGCTAGAAATTTTCACTTGGAACATGAAAATATTGAGACTATTACAATTTTCATCGGATGATACCAACTTTCTCAAAGGTTGTTTTTTAATGTGTTTTTTTTTCTGGATAAATATAGACACAATGGTGTTTACAAGGGAGAATCAACGAAAAAAAAACATGGATTTTGCTCACCCACCAAACTGATGCTCGTCACACCTTACATAATTCGCCCACTTCTGCATAGCATCCTCTCTAGGGAAGTGAAACCTTAACCCTTATCCGGGCAACCAGTGTCAATCAGACACTGTTGATTATATTTTTTGTCACATACTTCAAACGATACTTCCTGCGAACGTGATATTTTTTGTTTGTTTGTTTCCCTCCTTTTCTCATTTCACAATATTTGACATTATTTGATAAAGTAGGTCAGGCGTAAAAAATATTTTCAATTTCACTTACATAAACGGGCAAGCAGTGTCTGTCGGACACAGTGTACAAACAAAAGTTGTAATATTACTTGAATATGTATTAACAAATGTTTAATCAAAAATAACGTATTTAATAAGACATCACATAAAAATATTACTAGTGATAAAATAGAAAAAATGAAAAATATATGAGCAAATAAAACAATTTCCTCACACTGCCTTCTGGCCTAACATGTTTCATATACTATGTTGCAAAAATTACAACATACAATTACGAGGATGATGATGATGAATATAAGAATTATGGACATAACAATGATGATTAGGTTAAATATCATGTTACTCGGTTGTTTCCACATCGATGAAACATAAAAATCTTGCATTAGAAGGGCAAGATTCATTTAAAACAATGCAGTGTCCGACAGACACTGCTTGCCCGGACGGACACGTTACAAAAATAGTATGCCCGGGATGTTTGTATTTATTTTATTTTATTTTTTATATTTATCTTATTTAGCTTATGGCGGCGATGGGAATGACTGATAATTAGAAATAATTTATAAATGTACACTCAACTCACAAAGCAACTCCATCCTCACGACAGGACTCGAACCCAGATACTTCGATGGCAAGATCGCGTGTCGACCGCTCGGTCACTGAGATGGATTCCAGATATTTGTGAAGTGCTACATTGTGTTTCCATAGCCATACTTGTCTTTAAGCCTTCGATTTAAAGACGCAGGTCACAACCCTGAACTGACGATAGAAAAATCTTGTGGAAAGATGCAGAGTACATTAAGTCAGTCTCACACGGTACTTAGGTGCGTCTTCACTTCCGGATCGACCTCCAGCGTCCTTAATTCAAGATCGTTTAAGAGCTTTCTTGTCCTCTGCTACCAACAGAAAGAGTTTCATCAATCGTTAAGTACTTTCAACTACTAACCAGAATTGAAGAGCACACTGGCCAACTGAAGACAGGAAAAAGAAGATTGATTGATTGATTGATTTAGTTTATTTTACTTCGCGTTTTGTGCCTCTTGGTTAATTTGCGAAGAGGGGGATGAGTGATGAAATGATGAAATTGATGAATGGACATCCACAAACAACCAAGCCCGAGCGGGATTCGAACCCGGGACCCTTAAGGAAAAAGAAGAAGAGTAGTAATTAAATGTTGAACTGTTTATATCATGGCAACGTTTTTTTTAGTTGTTTTTTTACATACGACCACCTATAACTATATAAATGAATGAGGAGAACATTTTATTTATTGAATGAACAGTATGTTGATTATTATTGTTTATGTAACTGGTCCACATGTCTAAATTTCCATTATTTTCGCAGAAACATACGAATATTTACGGATTGTAAATACTAGTAAATCTCACAAGAAGTATTTTATGATGGAAGAGATGTCAATGTAATGTAAATGATAAGCTTAATGTAAGCACTACAGTTTTCGCAGTTTGATTATTCCGCAGTGGCGGCGATAGGGGGCAAGGTGCCAAATCTAGGAGGGGTAAAGACAGTATATATCCCTTTGTAGATAAGGTTTAGCATAGTGCGGAGAAAAATTAGGGGCAACTGTCCCCTTCGCCCCCCTAATCGCCGCTACGTGAAGTTTATGTAGTTTACTTGATTGATTTGGCTTATTTTACTTCGCATTTCTGCCACTTTTGGCTAATCGCAAAGATGAGGATGAATGATGATATGCTGAAATTGATGAAGGGACACTCACAAAGAACTGCCATGTTCAGGCTGAGATTAGAACCCGGTACCTCTGGCGTCAGGCCCATACCCAGCGGAGGGGCCATGGGGGCCATGGCCCCCTCCTTGAGCCATGGATTTTTTAAATGTGAACCTATAAAAAGCTACGAAAATAACATCGATGATTTTTCAAACTTGTACAAATATCAGTTCTGTCCTTGCATAAATTAATGCGTTTGTTGTGTAGAGAGACAGTCCCCAGAAGTCTGCAGTCTGCGATATTGGATACTTTTAGTTTTATAACCAGTGATGTAAGGCTACCAGCAGTGGCGGCATTTGGAGGGGGGCATGAGGAAGCAGTAGGTCCAGTCCCAATTAGTCTATCATTGCATAAAAGTGGACCTAAAACTAAAACTCAAACTTGTCTACTAAGAGAAAGCAAATTGTCCTTGACCTCCAGTTTTGGCACCCAATTGCCACTACTGGCTACCAGGTGAAAATGTCTCTCTCATACGTTTTTTTATTAACCATAATCCACTACGATCCTTCGTAGCCTATGGGTTAACTTACATTTAGAATTCTTTAATGTAATAATAATTGCTAATGATTATAAATCAATTTATAAATATATCATTTTCTAAACATAGAATGTATACATAGATACATACATACATACACACACACACACGGATCTGGCCCCTCCCTCAAACAAAATCCTGGATACGGGCCTGTCTGGCGTAGTAGTTCATTTGAATAGTTCACATTGGGAATAAGTTAAAAAACCGTACGGAGAAGACATTCATTAGATGATGCAACCCTTATCGTAATATACGGGTAATGTAACTTTATATACTCATATCCACATTCTCTCCTGCGAGCTACGTAAGCTATATTTTTCAACAGTGCCAATTCACAATGTTATTATTTTATTCTTTGTTGGAGAAAACGTTATTATTTTTCATTATCCTTTTCCATTTCTTCAACTGTTATTAGTTCTAAACTTGTGAAATGATACATGAAGGGCTCGAAATGGACCGGAACGGCTTTCTTATTATTATAGAGGATATATACATTTAATTCATTTTTTCCCCTTCTAGGCAAGCTGACGGCCATTCACAATTTCTGATGGTTAGCCCCATGAGCTCCCCCTGCGTAACACCCAGTGTGTGTGTCTTTTCCCTTTCTTGATTGATTGATTGATTTGGTGTTTTAAGTCCACTTTATGCACAGTAAGGCTAATCGGGACTGGACCTACAGTTTCAAGTGGGATCCGAACCACTTGTGCCTCCACCCGGTATCGAACCCGGGAAAACAAGGCCACGACGCTACCACTGCGCCATCAGGGAGGCCCTCTTATCCGTTTCTATCTGTCTCTCTTCTTTGCTTCTATTTCCCTGTTCCCTAAACTCTTTATTTCGCGTCTATTTATTCCCTTTCTGTCTTTTTTATTTGTTTTTTCTTCTTTCTCTGTCTCTAGTTTATACTTTTCTACTCTTTCCTTTATTCTTATCTCCCTATCTCTGTTTCCATCTCTGGTAGTCTTTCTCAGTCTCTATTTCATTGTTTATTTCTCTCTTTTCTTTTTGTTTTTCTTCTTTTCTGTTCACCAGTTTCTTTATTTCTTCTCTCTCTCTCTCTCTCTCTCCATCTAATTCTATTTGTGTTCTTTATTTATCTTTCATTCTCTCATTGCTTACCACGACACTCAACGTTGTCAACCAAGTCCGTACCCATGGGGGGAGGCATGCCCCCCTCTTCGAACCATGAAATATTTTAATGTTAACCTACCTACAAAAACATACGAAAATAGCAATGTAGATTTTTTCAGATTTTGCAAGAATTTCCATGTTATCCTTGCATAAATGAATGCGTTGTCCACGAAGGGAGTCAGGCTCCAGAAGCCTGCAGTCTGCAGTCTTGGTAGTTTTAGTTTTAAAACCATTGATGTAAGGCTATACCAGACGTCCCGATGTTGTCGGGACAGTCAGTTTTTTTAAAATCCCTGTCCCCGGCCTTTTCGAACTGCAGTCGTCATGTAAAAACGTCCGTTTTTTGTGTTCTTCGTTACAAGAATCATTGCTAATACGCATAATTTAATTATGTTATTTTCTAAACATAGAATTATCGTCGCTGTTCAACGGTGCTTGCATAAGAAAATTAAAGGATCTTTGTAAACATTGTTAGTTTGTGGCATACAATACTATTCGAATTCTGAGAATTGAATGTAAATATTAAGCACCAAGTCTTACGCCGCGTAACAACACTGTGTTGCTAATTGAAGACTTAAATTGGTAAACGCTGTAAGTTCCAAAATAATTCAAACACCGTTTTCCACGTTAAACTGTGAAATGTGGCATGCTTTATAATGTGGTAAACGTGAAATGTGGCTGGTAGCCCTCTAAGTAGTTCAAAGGGCGTGTAAAGAGGTCACTAGTGTGCACGTTCTTACGGGCTGATGTGCTGAAAGATGCCATTTCCCAACACTTTCGCTTTCGGCACGTACAACGTTTACCACTTTTAGTCCTCAAATGTCAGGTGAGGAGGGTCTATAGATGAGTTGAATTTTTTTCGTTACTTTCCAACTCTACAAATGTAAGTCTGACTCCAGCGGCAGTACTACCATGGCACATTAGGTGGTCACATCTAATACTAAATGTGTATTTCGAATCTCCTCTCCCCACCCCCAATTAAAGCTGGAAGGTATTGCCGATCATTCTTCATACTAAACCTAACTGTCCCTGACAACAAAAGTAATTTTCATCCCTGTCAGAGATTAACCCTCATTACAATATAATAATAAAATTTAATCATATAAAGTAAATACTTCCATCATACGTATTTGCCAATGTAAATTTATTCATGATAAAAGTAGCAATTCGTGCTTTATTAACAAATGTAATGAAAGTAGTTTGCAGAATGGGGCTACCCATTTCTTCGTTTTCAAATCAAATCCTTGCAGAAGAAGGTGAAAGGTAGTACGGATCCCACTAATGTTAATTTATTTAATATCTGTTCCATAGAAATAAGTTAAATATTCTGTGGACGAAAAAATAATATAGGTGTTGGAAAATTCATGAATCAATTCATGAAATGTGAAAATTCAAGAGAGAAACCTGAGCGTGGTGAGACTTTTCTCCAAGAGGAGGAAACAAACCTTTTCCAGGAATACAAGCAACACTTTTCCAGGGAAGAAAATAACACCATTTTACTTTACGCTTAAAAAATCACAACGAACAGAATTTCACCCCTTCCTTTCCAGGAAGGGGCAAGTGTCCCCTCTTACCTCTCGCTGGAGCCGACATTGGAGCCCATGGAACCGACAGTGAAATTGCATGCTCAAAGGGAAATGAGTTTCTATTTAATTTTAATTTTTTTCTTCTAGCAATTGTTACTAATAATAATAATAATGTCAATTTATGTCTCCATAAAAAGAGAGAATGCAAATGCACGTATTTATTGTTTGCCAATATCTATAAATGGATGGCATTTCCTTTACTCGAAGGTTTATTTTCCACACTGAGCAACTTAGCCAAGAGGAGGAGTGCCCACGGGGGAGGGGGAGATAATGGCTCGGATTGCGCCATCAAAATATTTTTGCGGTTTTCCTTAAAATAATATAAAATTCAACATGTATACATTTTTTTAAATATTTGTTTAAAAGTTCTACACTTTGACACCATGCTGCAATATGTAGGATGAGGTAGGGGTGGGAGATTCAGAATATGTTTCCTTAGTGAGTCATTTATTTTAGCTGGTACCAAGTCACTTTTGCTACTAGACGCACTATATTGAATTCGTTAGATGAAGAAAAGGAAGAATTTAGGAGGAAGGTAGATCAAGTAAAGTATTCAGTAAAGCTAGAAAAAATATATATGACTTTCAGATAGATAGATATATATAGCACTATAGTAGACACGGTGTCCTAATGAAATACTTTATGGGGTTTATGACATGATCTGGGGGCAACACGCCCTTGGCCTTGGGGGAGATGGGCACCCCTGTCCAAGAACCCCGATCAGTGCAGGTGTGTACAACTCGGAAAATAGAGGAGATCCATTTCTTAACCTGTCCCAGGATTTGAAGTACGGCTCATACGGTTGCAATTAAAGTTATAAACATATGCAAAGCGTTTCATATCCTTTAGTGCGAGTCATCCCGTGTTCGATTCCCAGTAGGAGCTTCAAAACGTCAGTGTTGACCCAGCACCATGAGAACGTTTGGGGAGTTACTTGACTACAATAGTGGCGGTCTCGATTGGTGACGATGGGACTCGATGCGCACACCACACGTCATCCCATGAAAAGCATCCGCTGCGCCATTAAGTACAATTTAGTTTCGTCGCCCGGTATATATATAAAGAATTGAACTTGATTTTCGATACTTTTTATACATTAATAATTTCAATATTTTGAGAAATCAGATTGTAAATAATATTATATATATATATATATATCGCTCGTGTTAAGGAAAACGTCTGAGAAGTCTTAGAGCGAATAACTTGTGATATTTTATTCGTACATATTCCTCATATCACCATGATAATTATACCTTGAATCACTTCGGCAAAGATCATACGCACAATGTGCACAATGCTTACCCGGGATGTTTTCAACGCAGTATCAGAGCGTGATTTCGTGCAATGAATTGTGGGAGAAGTTGTCCACTGAATATCTTCCACTTTAAAATTTGAAATTCAACGTGGATGACCTAAAGATTTCCCTCAACAAAACATTACACATAAAACTGAACACACCACATTTGGAATAAACACGCAAAACTTATTTTCACTGTTATATGAAGTAACTCACATTTATTGAATTACTTTTTACAGGTTATTACAATGTGTGAAATTCACAAAGGAAAAAAACACATCTCGATCACTTTTGCAATTTCTCAAATACGTCACAACATTTGTGTATATCACAAGAGGAGTATATGCATTTGCAAATATCTCTATGTTTTACCCTCTTCATACAATTAATAGGCAGAGTGAAATAGAACAAGAAGAAAAATGTAACCAAACAATGCCAGAATACTGTATTACATTAATATTGTACAATGAGATTAAATGCACAAACGACTTTGCTCCCTAGAGTAACTTTATCTACAAGCTCACTCTAATTTCCGCTAAACTACACTGGTTCGTTATAAAGAAATGTTTCAGGAATTTGTTAATCGTAATGTAGTTAACTTTCCTACCCTTCTGTGCCTTGTATAACGCCCAAAACTTCATCCACCCTAACAGTCTAGTTTTTTACATTTACCTGAGCATCTGTTACAAACATATTAAGTGACAGATAAACACTTTTACCTGTGTTTTGCTAGTAATAAGAAATTCAGGGTCTGATAACTAAATTTTTACTATATACATGAATTCGCCGATTGAAAGTACTTTGGACCCATTCACGGGTGTTTTTCAATTGTCCGATTTCAATTTAGTACAGGTCCACATTGCTTTATTATTCACATAGCAAGCGAACATATACGATGTGTTTGTTATGTGTGTGCGTAACCAACTCGTGCATACATATATTCACTAACCAGAAACGCAACACATTTTCTCTTCATTATCCTTGCTTTCTAATTCCAACCTTGCTGCAATACCAATCCTCAATTTGAAGAAGTTCATAAAACATATAGTGTCACTATGTAAAAATACTGTTATGGGCACATTATAACTAAACACTTTGCACATGCAAAGCAACCAAGTGAATTTTTATTCTCACTTTAAAATATTAAAGAACAATAAAGTGGGTGTATTTGTTTTGTGTGTTTGTGTACATATATAATATGGGGAAATAATGACAAATTCTGTAAACTGAAGAATCACACGTAGACAATTATATAAAAAATATACTGGAAAATAACATTTAATATCAGAAACAAAGTATTTGTTGGTTGTAGTTTGGTAACATATACAATAACAATGCATTAAGAACATTATACTCTTAATTATTAAGAATTTTGATTGATTTATTTACTTTTATTTTTGGAATACCGCTTTTTGCAGTTTTTACCATATTTATAAGAATTTTGAGTTGTAATTCGTGATTTTCTTTTTCAACCTCTAGTTCATTTCTAGAATCTAATCAAAATTTTGAATATCCTATTATTTTTATTGCGTTAAATGCTAAAATCCAATAAGAAGAAACGAACTCGAACTACATACAAAGGTTGTAATTTAATATTTACTCTATGTACTGAATCATTCTTGTAACTATCTACGTTCCCCCACATCTCCTGATTATTTTAATTACTTCTCTAAATTTGCATTTTTCTTACACCCTCATTATATACCTAGGTATTTTGTAGTTTATAAAACTTTAGAAACCCCCCTAACTTATGAAGCTATATTCAGTAAGTCACACGGCAATATTTTTAAATTGCTATTTGACCATCTCAGCCAGAAATATAGTAGAATACGGATATGTTCGTAGCAGGCATATTAGCCAGGGAACAGTAAACAACAACAACAACAACAACAAAAACAAAACATAAACAAAGTTTTGGCACCACACTGCTTTAAAAAGATATTATTATGAGCCATTTTAATAACTATGAATTTCTTGATTCCCTTTTGTATTAACTAGGTATGTCACGTTGCACATATGTATGTAATAATAAATAAATAGTGCAAACATTATTCTACCTAATTGCACACAGGCGCGTTCTAAAACGTTTAACAAAAGTTCTGGGCATTTTTCTTTCTAGAGACTAGATACTGTTTCAGTTTTGAGCCGCTTCAGTAAGAAGCTTTAATATCAGTGTTTTGTTTTTGGAAATTTTACAGAAGTAAATTCATTAAGAAATTGTTGTTCTTTTTACAGGCAAAACTACCTTCCAGTCAAGAATTTTCGGGTGGCTATTTTATGAGTTATATAGTTTTGGAACGCGCCTTAGGAATTCAAATGCTGAATACTTATCCTAGTAGAAAATTCAATATTGTACAATATTGTTCAATATTGAGGAGCTCCCAATTGAGTTTTCTAAAGATGATTGGAAACGAAATAAAAATAACTCTTATCTAAACTGTTCTAGGCGCAGAGAAGCAGAATTGTGTCTGATTCCTGATTTTAACTACGCTTCAGTTGTGAATATATATCGAAGATATCCCTTGAATGATATTTCTAAGATATCTATTGGGTTTTTATCAGAGTTTAACATTTTGAAGATTGTTTTCTGATATATGAGTTGTGTGAAGAAGCAAGGGCACAAAGCAAATTGAAAACCATTCAAGTAATTATTAAATTACAAAATTATTAATGACAAGAGACACACAAAGTACAAGTTTGATCACACATGAGATTCTCGCTAGAAATAAGATGAGACCCACTATTTGCTACGTGCCTTGTTGTTTGAAAGCAGAAGGCTGAAGTCTCTGTACACAAAGAAGGCAGCCATTACATAAAACTGTTACGAATTGTAGAGACCCCTTCAGAAGGAAAAGTGTTTCCGATAAATTGAAATTTAAGGTAATTGAGAACAGATTTATATTTCAGGTATGAAAAACGTACCTTCGTTACATGAAAACTTACTTTGTGCGCAGAAAGGTTACCTTTTGGAGAAAAAACAAACAAACAGTTTCTCCAAGAGAAATTTAAATCTCGTATTAAAGTTACCAACAGATACCGTAGATCACGTATACGTGCTTTGTTTGAACCAATGTCTTACCTGTTAATAGTAGTTATATTCGACTTCCTGGTGTTTCATATTTATACAGACAACTGATCGTCTATAGTAATCTCTTACCGCCTTCTTGTCAAGTTTATGCAATTAAGAAAAATTAAGCTATGTCAGAATGATTTTTCCAAGATAGTCTATACTCGCAATATCAGCAGCAGGCCATTTACACTGGTATAGTATGGTTGTGTTCAGAATTTATATTCGCTTGTAGGTTTTTGATTTGATTTCGCTTTTATGCCACTGTTGAATAATCGCGAAGATGAGGATAAATGGTGATGTAATTAAATTGATGGAGGGGCATTCACAAAGTACACAGGCCGGGATTCGAACCCGGCATCCATGAATATTCTCTTCTTGTTCCATTCAGATTGAAGTTCGCATCACAGGATGCATTTGTTCAAATAAGTGGTTAGTAGTGTACTTGCTAATTTCTTAATACAAATTTTTGTCTTATTCTTGTCTTTCCTAAGCAAGTATCAATATAATATCATTCTTAAATAACAAACACTCTAATTGCTTTCATTTTCCTTTCTCTGGTTTTAATAGTGAAGAATGGGGTTTCTAAATAAGTTCTTGAGCAGTGGAGAATTTGTGATTTCATTTCCAGGTTTTTCCTATCTTTAAATTTGTTGTATCCATTCCTTGAATTTTCTCAAAGTATTAATAGTATTTACGATTGACATGTTTCAAGGCAATAAGAAGTGAAAACCATATGTTTCCGGGTTCAAGAACTTTTACAAGAGGTTCAGTCTGATAGCAATGATTGCACCAAGGAGCAAGGGACATGGTGCAAGCGCCCGCACTCATTTTTTCTGATACCAACAGCCTGACAAACCTCCCTTAAATCGTCATTTGCTGTGGATGATTCGAAATCTTACATTTTATCTGCTCTGTACAAACAAAAAGTCTCCCATGCTTGTTCAATGCCTTTGTTGTGTTCAAATATACCTCATGTATTTAGTAAATCTAATTCGTTTTCCTTTATACATATATAGTGTGTGGTTACATTCTAACATTCCAGTCCATCTTTCCCATGAAGAATTGAAGCGACCATGGAATCCTTAACAGGGGTGTAGTTTGATATCCTCATATATGCCTGCTTCTTGTGCGCTGTTCTTTGCACATTTTGTATTCAAATATTTAATCTTCATTGCAACTACCAAGAAGCTGTTTTGCACAGCTGTAATGTTAAAACAGTTGTTCGTAGAGGGTCAAGTACAGATGCCTAGGCTGAGCTCGACGAGTACGGCTGCCTTCTGAACTGGCGGCTGGAAAGTGACGGATCAGAGTTGTGTTCGACTGTCATCGTTTACTTTCGCGTCCCAAAGCGCCGAACGCCGCTCGGGGCACCAAACAAATGAAAATCGGAGAGACCCCATGCGCCTGGTTTCTTACCAAGGGCAGTTGTAAACGAGAGTGTTGCTAAAGAAACTTGTTACAAATGAACCCTCACTAGCACGGGGGAAAGTAGCTGTTCAAGGACCTGACTCTCTGTACTTCCTTTTAAAGTGCCAACACGGCAACATTGTCTGAAGGGATCCAATGTTGTTCCTAGAATGTCGCAAGTGAGATTGACACCCGCTATAGCAGACCCCTCTCGGCAGATGGAAATAGCTCCCTAGTTCAGTCGCCAATATTTGAGACTCATTGGCAACTCAGGTATCACATGCTCGCATCTTCACGAAAACTGATATTACACCCCTTCACTGCATAATAAGTTACTCAGACTCATTGAATGTCCTTAGCCAAAAAAAAATGTGCCTAGGTTCCTCATAATGGAGGTATATGTCCATTTTACAACTTGTGAGTGTCTCCAATATTTCCAAGTATCTCACGTTTCTTATGTGTAACAAATCTAGGAGGTACATTACCATCGACCACCTTCTGGATATGACAATGTATTAACTGTTGTAATGCTTCTATTTCATCTTTGCCTACTCCTCCTTATCCACATTCTTCAACCTTTATACTTTTCTTATCGCATTATCATCGCATTTACATATATCCCCATAACTAAATGTAGACTTTCATATCAATAGTCCTTCCTTTCATATTTGTTTCGGCAGTAGAGTTCCAACCAGTTCCTTGAATTTGGGCCTCTCAGAAAGCATAGTGGCTAACGTTGACGCCTTGTAATCAATGTGCCGATTCCCGGGGTTGGTTCTGATCCTATTTTAAATTTGTAGGCCCAGTCCCCATTAACCCTTCTGAACATAAAGCGACCAAAGAAAAATCTTTTCATCAAGAATCAGACATAATTCTATTTCTCTTACAAATTGGATATAACATCTCAAAAATAACCGCCACATTCATATCATACTTGTATTTGTACTAGTGTATCCCACGTTACTGTAAGAAAGATCCTAACCTTTTTTGTCAAAAAATAGTAGTAGTCAGACTAGTGTAACTAAACATAACCAGCAGTGACGATTGGTTATATTTCTCAATGAGGCTCTAGAAATTGATAGGCAACTATTGTGCATCTACAACAATCAAAGTTTGCTACCCTGCACGTGTTCCTTGCGCAAGCGTCAACCTGGAAGGATGTAATTGTGAGGACTGGAATGAAATGAAGGTAAAAAGACACAACAATACAGAGTGTTCCACTTTGCACTATCACATGGTGAGTTTCTTAACAATTCAACCTTCACTGTAGTTGTCCATATCACAAGAGAAATGTCCGAGAAAAAGCAAAGGAGACTAGTATAACTGAACGGTTGAAGGAGGACTCATAGCCTATGTTTCTTCATACCCTTCACAGTCTACAGTTAGTTCATTTTGGCAACAATACTCCCTTTATGGCACATGTAATTTTTTTCCCCAGCTTGGCACAACAATGGACGGATATTAAAAAAAACTGTTGACCAATCAAAACGCTCGTTGTCTCCGTTTAAAACCTTTGTCCGGTCCGTCGCAGTTTGTGCCATTGTAACACAGTTAAAACCTTTTTCTCGATGAGGCCTTGGTTACTTTTTCTTCACGCTGCCACAAACCTAACCGCACGAGTCAGTTCCGGACGTCCGAACGGACGGACGCACCCTCAAGATTGTCCTCTGCAGGCAACGTCGGACAGCGTCAGTGGTCATCCTTTATCCTCGTCCGGCAGAACGATGGACACGGATTTCTTTGGTCCGTCCGGGCGCGGAGGCGGCGGTGGTGAGTCTTGGCATTCCTCCGCCGGTGCTACCATCTGTGGTTCTCTTTCGCAACCAATCGGTGGGAGTGGCGATGTGTAAGGTTGTAGCGGAATGCGATTTGGTCGTCCGTCCGTGTCGTCAGGAGCTGGCAACGGTGGTAGAACTGTCGTGGGTGCCATTTGCCTGAAAGAGGAAAGATAAAGTTTTAATGAAACACCAAAATAGAAAGAAACTACCAGGTGTATTGATCTGAATGTGCTACACACTCAAATACACTCTAAGTTGTGATAGCATGTGGATAATTAATCACAAAGACTTTTAACGCACCTACCCTTGTGTGCACCTTAATGGACTCCCTGTTCACCAGATTTCAACCCTTTAAAAGTTGACCTTTATGTGAGCCAGAAGGTTTAAATAAATGTGACATATTTTCAGTATTTAGAAGTCATATTGTTATTATTATTTCATTTATCTTGTGTGTATATGCGGTTGTTTAGTTAGCTAAATTCTTGCCAATTTAATCTAATAGCGTCCGTATTTGAAATTACAAAGATAAGTTATGAAAATCGAATTATATAGGGCCCCAAATTCAGTTCTGCAGGCTTTCCCTAAAGCTATCACTGGGTGACCCCTCATATCAACCCCCCCGTCATTCTTTAGAGTTCATCCCTTAAGTTAGACATGTCTAGCTCGGCCATTCATACACAGATCCACTACACACGAGTCACAACAATAGAAAATTAGAGACATTACTTGATCGGTTCCCCCGGTCCCTCCCCCCACCAAAATCTCCCCAGTGTTGCAAGCTACTAGGGCATTCTCATTTCCAAGAGTTGAACTATGGCATGCATGTTACGATGCTGCTAATCCGGAGAAATAAACAATATGTAGTATTTCTTAAGGATAGAGAGTTTCATAATCGGCTGGAGTTGTATTCAATGGGTCTCGGGTTGGATCCCAGGTGGAGGTAAATTATACAGTGGTTCAAATCCCACTTTATCGACTGCGTATTGGACACAGCTGTCTCCCCCATGGTCACTTGCTGCAAGGGCTGGCCCTCCAATGTGTTATGTCTGTGATGTCGTTTTAAGTATTCGGCATATTCTTCCTGAACGTGCTTTCCAGGCAGACTTTTCATCTTCAAAACTATATATCATCCCTGTTGGGAGATGACGACAGTGTTTTAACAAATGTTTTAGCTTTTTACGAAGATCTGGTCTCTGTGAGGAAGGTTTTACTATTTACTGTGTTGTGTTTGTCTTGTGCAGGTCCCTTTGTAACTTTGCACTTTTAATTTTTCCAAAGGAGCTTTTTACACCCTTTGTTTTAACCTTTTTAAGTAAGAAGTTTAGATAAGGGGTTATTTCCCCGTATACATTTAAGGGTGCAGAATGCCATACGATTCGACGCACCCAAACACTTTAAATGAATCAAACAATTATACTGCGGGCTCAGTCCCGTGTAGCCCATCTGAGTAGTCTTACCAGGAAACGGTTCCTTTTCTTTATATTCTGTGCTACACTTCTCTATCCTTTCACCTATCTTACTTCTTTCTAGAGGTAAGGTTGGTCCAAGATGATTATAACCCCTCTCCCTTTCCGCTCGGCCTTGACACGTAACTGCTATCTACGTGCCGACCCTCAAGTTATCTGAATTTGTTGCTACCTCCTCACATTTGACCGCAATCTTCAAAATAATTCCCCTTGCCCTTTAAGCGTTTTCAAAAAGCCACTTTAGAATTCTAAGCATCACATCATCATCGCTCTTTGTCGTCGGAGAGAAGTGTTTCAGAGAAAGAGATTAGATTCAGGTGACCTTCAAACTTTTATCCTGGAAGTTAGGAGCGTTTCCATGGCAATCGACTGGAAATTTTCCTGAAATAAAAGTTTGAAAAGCAAAGTGGACAAGAAAGGTTCTGCCAATATTGCCTGTTCAGAAAGGGATTATTTAATACTCAGTTCCCATTAAGAGAGCTTTGCCCATAAAAGTTATGACAAATATTGAACATTTACTTGTCTGTAAACTCATTGCACAGTTTAGTACAATAATATGAGCGAATTTATCCCTGTTTGAGGGTGTATCGAAGCAATCTTCCTGCACCATTAAAACAGGAAAATCCAGGCCAACGATTCTCTGACGTCTTGCTACTTCTGTTTTGCGAAACAAGTGGATATACGTATTTTTTGCGTCATATACATTAATTTTGTTACTGACATAAATATACAACATTGCTGATTACACTGGAGAACAAAAAAAGATTTCATTTTGTGGCATAAAGTTTAATAACAGTTTCAGCACACAAATCAGCTGTGATTGCCAATTGTATAATTGGTTCAGTTGAATTGACTCCAGTTACAAAAATAAACATACCATATAAAATGTAGGAGGTAAAATTACTCCACCCTTTTCTCGGTAATATGAAAATTTGATAATTGGCTGAAATTCCCATTAAACTTATTTATTTATTTGTAAATTGTTGCTAGGCAACTTATGAAGCATTGCTAGGCAATATATCTCTTAATGTTGAATTTTGTAGTATAACTAAGCAAAATGCGTTTAATGTGAATACATTGGAAATATGAGTTACTCACGTAGTAAGTGTTTCAATAACCCAAATGTTTTTTGCTATATATGTGGAATATATTGTCTACCATCACAGAGAAGAAATATCATGGATGTAGTGAGAGATTTGTATCAGGCTTATTTTGCCAAAAATCTGGGACAACAGAATAAAAAATGGGTCCCACATATAGTTTGCAAAACTTGTTTGGAATCACTTCGTTATTGGGGCCATGGCGGACGAAAGGGACTCAAATTTGGAGTGGCCATGACATGGAGTGAACCAAAAAATCATGTTAATGATTGCTATTTTTGTGCTGTAAATGTTAAAGGCATGAATAGATTCAAAAAGCGTAATTGGGTGTACCCTAATGTAGAGTCAGCAAAGCCGCCAATACAGCACAGTGAAAATTTACCTTTACCAGTATGTACCTTTTCGGAAAATATCGACGATGACGTTGAGATATCAGATGAAAATGCTAATGACAATAAAAACGAAAGTGATTTTGAAGGATGTAGTTCTACACCGCAAGCATTCTCCCAAGGCGAACTGAATGATTTGATTCGTGACCTACATTTGTCAAAAAATCATCTGAGATTCTACCATCGCAACTAAGAGAAAAACATTGTCTTCAGCCTGGTGTTACTGTAACATCATATAGAACAAGTGAACACAATATTCTTCCTTACTTTAGCGAAGACAATGATCTTGTGTATTGTAACAATATTCCTAAGCTTTTGCTGCTGTTAGGTCTATCAACATATCGCGCAGAGGATGGCGTTTATTTCTGGACAGTTCTAAAAGAAGTTTGAAATGTGTTTTACTACACAATGGTAATAAACATCGTTCAGTTCCTATCGGACACTCAACAAAGCTTAAGGAAGAATACCAAAACATAAAAATGGTTTTAGAAAAAATTGAATATGCTGAACATAAGTGGCTCGTGTGTATGTGGATTTGAAGATGGTGAATTTTTTACTAGGACAGCAAAGTGGGTATACAAAACATCCCTGTTTCCTATGTTTGTGGGATAGTCGTGCTAGAGAAAAGCATTGGACGATAAAAGTTTGGCCCCCAAGGGAAAATATTACAGTGGGAAAAGCTAATGTCATTCATGAACCCGCTGATAGACAGAGACAAGATCATCCTTCCGCCACTGCATATTAAACTTGGGTTGATAAAACAGTTTGTCAAGGCCTTAGATATAAGTGGTGATTGTTTCAAATATATATGCCACACTTTTCCAGGACTAAGTATTGAAAAATTGAAGGCAGGAATCTTTGACGGACCACAAATTCGTACACTTATAAATGATGCCAATTTTACAACTTACATGTCTTACATCGAATCTAAGGCCTGTCTGAGCTTTGTGTCCGTCGTCAAAAACTTTTTGGTGAATCACAGAGCAGAAAACTATTGCGATATAGTTGGAAATATGTTGAAAAATTTTGAGAAATTGGGAGCCAATATGAGTGTGAAGATACATTTTTTACATAGCCACATTGACAGATTCCCTGAGAACCTTGGTGATTTTAGTGAAGAACAGGAAGAAAGGTTCCATCAGGATATAAGGATAATGGAAGAAAGGTACCAGGGACGGTGGGATCGCCACATGATGGCCGACCACTGTTGGAGCTTACAGAGGGATTGTCCTAAAAAGCAATACAGCAGGAAATCGTATAGAAAACGTTTCACATAGTTTGTTACTTCATTGTGTACATATTTTCTTAATTATTATGATCATAGGCCTATATACATTTATTTTTATAATAATGATTGTAATCACAAAAAGAAATATTAAATTGTTGTTGGAAGTTCATTTATATGTATGTCTTATGTTTCCGCCATTTTGGTTTAGTTGCATTTATTTCATTAATTTAGAGCAAATTTAGGAAATATATTATTATATCATTATTCAGCAGCATGAAATCGTCCTAAATTAGCTCTCAAACACTGTGCCGCAATTTCACTGTTCCCCAGTGTTATAGTTGATTACAGCATATGAAAAGAGATATATATTTTAGAATATAATTATCACGTCCTAATAATAATAATAATAATAATAATAATAATAATAGTTTATAAAAATATATTCGAAAGTTTCAGACTATTTCCTTCGTTTAAAGGCATATTAAGACTACAACAATTTTCAAATAATATAAAATAGCAATTTTCCCCAAAATTTTCATTATTTCGTAAATAAACATTTCGATATATCACACTTTAAGTGCTATGTAAATAAATCGGGCAAGGATATCAGCGCTAGATGATCATAGGTTTCACTATACACTATACACGCCATTGACTGGCTAATCGTAACAATACACTAGAAGGTTTCGCAATTTCGGTTCATTTCCGGACTTGCGTTTACTACGACGTTGTTTCTTCTCCTAGTGTGTGCTTCTCGTCCTTACAGTTTGTGCCATCACCTTGTATTCAAATTCAGTAATTTGTATTTAAAATGCATTGTGTAATATAAATTCATATAATTACTCTAAATTATATAAAAAATAGATTGATGCATAATTACCATTGGCGTGTGTTACATTTCATTTAACACAAACTAGGTTATATTAGTATTACATAAATAAATTTGTTATTGTGTTACGAAATATAATATATACTTACAAATTATTAATATAGTGCGATTTTGCTTACATATTTTGAGGAAATATCTAAGACGAACTCAATACTGTCAAATTATATGTTAATAATTGAGATTTATGTAGGCTGCTTAGCAGTTGAAAAAAAAGTTTGCTGAAATACTGATGCAAATGGGATAGAAAATTATGGACTGAATCTGCCAAGCGAACATTACACACACACACACAAACACACACGTATATATGAGGGATTCAGAGCACAATTGACGTAACTCCATTCAAGACAGTTTTGAGAAAAAGGCATATTTAGTTAACTGTATTTAGCTATTGGAGCACAAACATAGTGGTGCTTCTATGAACACCTAACTTTGGAGATACATTCTTCTAGCACTGAAATGTTGATACTTCACACTTCTAAGTTATACCACAGATAAACGTATTACATACGTGTATCTGTAGTATATAAACGTATTATATATAATACGTTTATCTGTGGTTATAAATGTATCTCAGTTTTCATGAAAAGTGGATTTACGCCACTTGTACTCTAAACCCTTCATATTCCTCTGTTTTTTTTCTTAAAACTTGTTGATAGAACACATGGAGTCTTGAAATTAAGTATAGCTGTGTGATTCCATGGCATCGGTTAGTGCTTAAAATTGCTTTCCAATTCTCTAACAGTACTTTTTATTTAATTACATGAATGTGTTACTGTTCCACGTACAGATCATAGAGCTGGGCTCTCTGTTCATTTGTTACTGAACATTATCTTAAATATTCTGAGTTAAGGAGTACTGTGCTTTATATTGTTAATATACTTTATTATTAAACTTAACATCAAAGAGAAATCACTAGATGATACTTTAATATAAGTTACGTCTCGAATCTTTCCTATGCAGCCTAAGGATTGACGCTTGTACTGTTGACAATAACAATGCATACATTCTTTGCACGGAACTCTTACAAGTACACAAACATTAAATTGCAAACATGTCGGAAATTTCACGCTATCTCGTGAGGCCATGATCCATTTGCGAACACGTCACCGTTTCGTTCAAAAGAAGCAAGGCTGGCCTTGAATGATATGAACAGAGTCAACAGGGAAGAAAGGTTAATTAATATCAGATGCGAGCTCACCTGTCTGTCGTCGGAGGCGGCGACGGTGTCCTGGACTGAGGAAAGCTTGCGACCTCTCGGGACACAGACAATGACTTGATGGAGCCGAATGTTTGCTCTGGTGACAACCTGAGGGGCGCAATCAGGCCACTGTTGGGAAGAGAAAGGCAAAAGTTGAAACACATCGCAAGAGGAAAAGATTTATATGTGGTGCAAATTTGAAACTACACAATTAATAGTACTAATAAAATTATGCTAATAGTGTATAAATGTACTTATTAGAGCAACGTTTCAACACAATTGAAGAGCGATTGAACACAATGAAAACCTAAAACCCATAATGAATTATAACACTGAAAAAAACTTATCTAAATGTGCAACAATACATTTCTAACTTTTGGTCCCCTACCATTTTTTTAAAATTCCAACACTGCAAAATGTATATCTAATCATTTATTTAAAAATTGAGTGCAAAAATAGTTACACTTTTGCAAACATCCAGTTGGAAACCAATGTTCAGTAATTATTACACTATTTCATTTCTCTACTAATTTGTATTACTCTTCCTCTCTCTCTCTCTTTCTATATATATATATATATATATATATATATATATATAAATATATATCCTTCACACAGACATACACACAAACGCACGGCAATGTATGTGTGTGTGTGTTTGTGCATGAGTATCTGTTATCCTACTTCTAAAGATTAAAATTGTAAATTTCTTTCATTTGTATGGATGTGAATAATAATAATAATAATAATAATAATAATAATAATAATAATAATAATAATTAATTTAATATTTTCACTGATTAACTCAAAGGAATGTGATCCTAAAAATATTCATGATGATAACTAGGACCCGGATACTTATGCATTCTAAACGTATTTTGATAAATGCATATTGCTTATGCAAATGCATATATAGTATAAAATTATTGAATATTTTAGAGCCAACAACCACCACTAAGACTATATTTTCCTTCCGTCACTGCTGTTTATTCTCCACTTTGCTTTACAAAATATTGAGGTAAGAGTTGAGAAAAGCACAAATATCTGTTTACATGCAGGGATATTTGCGCTAATTGAAAGAAAACATTTAAAAAAGGTAATATATTTTTCTAAAGTGCATATTTATTTGCATATTTTTCACTTTTTAGTGTATATTTGCATGCATATTTGAGGTATTTTAACTGCATTACTATCCGGGCCCTATTGATTACACATAAAAAAATCCCATTATCCAAATGGTCGAAGGTCTCTACATGCAAACAGTTGGACATATACCTACATGAAAAAGACTTGAATTTGCAAAATTAAAATAGCAAAAATGCTAATTAAGAATCCTCCAATAAAAACTGTCAGTAATTAATGTACATAAATGACGTGAAATCTTATTGACAAATTCGCGGAACTTCTATGCATAAATAGTAGAGAATTTCTACATGAAGATTACTTCAATTCGCAAAATAAAAATAGAACAAACTTTACTATATACAAAATACCGAAAGTTCCTGTTTACGAAGATCGCCTACTTTACTCTAAGTGCCGGCCCCCGTGGCGGAGTTGTTAGCAAATCCCGGACTGGGCATGGATGTTTGTGAGTGTCCATTCATCAAATTCATCATATCATCACACATCCCCATCTTCGCAAATTAGCCAAAAGTGGCACAAAAAGCTAAGTAAAATAAAGCAAATCAATCATTTACTCTAAGTTAACTAGAGGAACAGACAAATTATGTCAAAATGAACACACGCCGGTTTTTATCGCTGAGCTTAACATCAGAAAAAAATGATCCTTAGAAATCTGTCACGTGTTTCTTTTTCGTTCATCCGGTAGTTTGTTACGTCACGTGCCAGGAGAGAATTACAAGATTCGTTGAACTTGAGGGGCTTCGGTGAGTGTCGAAGTCGAAAACGTGGTCGATTTTGTGTGGATTCTCAGGCATATAACGTTCTGAAACATGCCACCCCACATACGTCTCCCAGAATCACATACACACACTTTACCTTCATATTCTGCCAGTAGCTATTTATGATAAATGCAAGATTTACAGGCGCTAGAAATGGAAAATATGCACTTGAGGGTGAATAAAAATTTACGAAATATGCGTTGAGAAGCTGCTTACCGATTAGCTGCTGGGCACAATAATACAAAACAACAAACGCTCCTTCAACGCTAAAAGTTTATTATAGTAAACGGTAATACGATATATCAAGTTTCTGTCTTGGTTGATAGAATGATTTACGAAGTATTTGTACTACCAATCAGCGGTAAATATAACAGCAGGCGAATTACGCATTCTCCCCTTCGTTCTATGTGTTCTGACTGGATGGAATTGTACTTATGCCGGGACAAGGTTGTGTTCTCGTTATTTGAGTTTTCTGTTTCAATTCTTGAACTTCGCATTGCGGAAAACAGATTGAAGGACATGGTAATGGACAATTTGCTTCCTATTAGATTTGACTGTACGTACGTTATGTTAATTCTGATTGGAAAAGGAAGGAGAAGAGATGTTAAGAATGAAACAAAACAAGGGGCGAAACCTGAACAGTCTTCATTAAAGATTCCATATCATTAGTGTTCTAGTAGATTAACTAAGGAAATTTCAGTTACAAATACGAGCTCTCCACTTCAACCACTAACTTAACTCGTTCGGTGAAGCACGGTCTTAACGTAATATCAGTCGCCTACTTTTACGCTACGATGTAGAAGTTGAATAGAGAATTACTGTGCTGTTCTTTTCCATTCCTTTTGTCCATTAATCATCTTTCATCCATCATCCCCTTTGCTTCGTTGTTACTGTTGAATAGTCACAGAAACACATTACATAACGCAAACTAACACAAAGAAGTCTTGGTGACTCAAACAACGAGATGTATGCAACCCAAACAAAAGCGCGGCATTTGTGGTTGCATAAATATTAGGATACGTGGCTCTAAAGCCTCAAAACTGCCACATAATCACAAAACTGGATAGATGATTTCGAAGCAGAGGAACACCAGCACCACATACAAGGATCCTTATCTGTGCCAGCACCTTATCAAGGATTCGAACCGAAAGTTCATTTAAAGTGAAAGCGGGGTAAAAAAACCCACCAGAGACACAAAATGTGGTGGATGACTGTCTCCCAAGCATGCGACTGGCGTTAACTTTATTATATTACGTCATTTACAGTAAAAACAAAAACAAAAGAAAAACAATTGCAGATGATCTTAGAAGAAAAACAAAGAAAGAACGCCCAGCACGCATGCGCAGTATAATTCAAGATGCATTTCATATCTTAAAGATAATTAAAGGGTTGAGGGACAGTTGCACCCCACGGGCTAGCCATGTTACAGAAAATGACGCACCTAACGCAGGGTTAAAGGCATAAATCTTCCTAGAACAGGTATAATATATACTCCAGAGAATCTCTGAACACTAGACCTGGTATTTGTGCCCCCTGACTTTGAATCTAACATAGCTCACATCTCGTATTTTGATGAACATAACTTCCGGGAACGGATACCCACAGGAGCACTTTGAAATCTCCCTTCCCCTCCCTCATGAACGCATTCCCCGTACAAGGGAGCGGCTAACTAGACAACCGCTTAGTACCAGCGGGGCCTACGACAGACAACTAATTTGGAGGAGAGTTCAAATACGCCGCACGCTTGCGGTGTTACATCTGCTCTGATGTCGACGACCGCGAAAGTTAATCTCTCGTTTTCAGTTCTCGGAAATGCTGTCTCCTATCAATGTTCGCTGGAACTCTCTAAACGTAGGTAGGAATGCGTTACAATCGCAGGACCAGCTTCACGCAGATTTACCCCGTGCGTTCCAATTGGTAAAATATATTTATTTCACTTCGATTTGCATTTTTATACAGGGTCGGCTATAATTTACGAAGGGGTTGCAACACTGAATAATGGCCATGTTATTCATGGGAGTACGCATGTAATTTGTTTGTTATTTAGAAAATTGACACGCGGGAAAACTTTGGGGCCACAATTCACCATTCGGTAAGATGGAGCCACAGTGGCGCTCCTTCGGACTATTTTCGGGCATCGAATCATTTCACGAAACGCAGACATTCATTGGTCTCCACGTTCGCCAGATATGTAAGCAGCAGACTTGTTTCTTTGATACCTCAAAGGACGGGTGTATGTTAACAAACCCCAGATGATCCAGATCAAGCAGCTCAAGGAGAACATCCGTGCAGAGACATCCAAGCCATAACAGCTGCAACACTGACACGTGTAATGATGGATGTTGTGGAAAGAGCGCGTGCGCGCCAAGTCAATAACGGTGGACATTTACGTGAAATAATTGTTCACACATAGGTGAAAGAAGTCACCCATATGTAATGTACACCAGAGACTCAATAAATATCACTATCATATGCTAAAGGTATGCTCTGTTGAAACCCCTTCGTGACTTATATAATGGTTTTCCCGCCCTGTGTATTAAAATCATGTTCGATTGCTGAGCACATCGCGAAACTATGAAACACCAAATAACATTGTTAAAGAACACTTAACATAACTATACATTTTAGTTTTTAATCCAAATTCAGGAAATATTGTATTTTAAAAATGTATTTAAATAAGATTTATAATTATTATTGCTACCATTAGTAACGGTAGTTTTCGTATTCGTTTAGAGTATGGTTGCACCTACGCGCACATAGATGTCTTTACATTTCTTAATCACAAATATACATCGGATGGTTGCCCTACAACCACAATAAAAGAAAAAACTTACATATATAAATATAATAAGTGTTGATTCAACATTGTGAAGCCATCAAATACCGAATAGTTATAGATTAATAAAAATAATGTAACAATGATGAACCATAGATGCATTAGAAACTTTAATATCATTCTTTATGGTTCATTTCCTAAACACTGCGTGGTTCAAAATTCATGAAATGATGTATTATAAATGGTATTTCAAATCAAATATTTTATATTATTATTATTATTATTATTATTATTATTATTATTATTATCAGTAGTAGTAGTAGTAGTAGTAGTAGTAGTAGTAGTAACAATAGTAACAGCAACAGTAATGGGGTTACGCCTGTTTGCTTCTTTATCACAAATATGTAGCGGATGTTTGTCCTGCAAAAATTAATAATTTAATCAAACCTATTATATGCGAATGTAAGCAATGTGAAAACGGATTGACACTATAATGTAATACGAAAAATGTGAAGAATTTAGCTGCAGAGTAAAGTGGGAAGAGAAGTATTAAAGTAAATGAGAAGAAGTGTTTGTTTAACGAAGAAACAATCGAAGTAGTGTTTTAAATTTAGACAGACTACTCTCTCTCGTGCAGCTTCTTTGAAATTGATTCCCAACTTTACTTGTCAAACATCATACGCCTTAATGCATTTAGGAACACAGATATTATGAGTGTTCTAAGGCAGAATGGCATCAATTGTGATTGAGAGAAGTTGTTAATAAAAGGTAAAATCTTTCCGTATATGTTTATGGGTCTAAGCCAGTACGAAACTAGATAAATTTTCATTTCTGACTACCTTTTTGCACACACAAGGCATTGCCTTGAGGTAATGTAGGAGAGAGAGAGAGAGAGAGAGAGAGAGAGAGAGAGAGAGAGATGATAAAATAGATGAGAAGACAAATACAGAGATATGTCTTATCTAGGATCAAACAAAGGAAGTCTTGTTTCGCATTTAGTTAAGCTAACCGCTAGGCCCAGGAGTATCATACATTTACGTCTGGAGCTCTAAGAATGCTGTCAAGGGAAGATAATGCCAAAATGGGTATGTATTATACATTAGTGAAAATTTTCATTTAGGAGAGTTGCGAAAAACTTTGAGGTATTAAGGGTGACAATGTAAATGTGTGAATAAACTGACTAGACCAGTATCAATTAAGGAGACTCACGCGCTTCCGACGGGTTTTGCTTATTTGAAAAGTTTTCAACGTACCGTTATGTGTGTACGGGCTCTAATATGGTACAAATATTCAAAATATTCAAAATTGTCTATTTCGTTAACAATAAACTGGGTAATTAATACGAATACGTTTCAAGATAAAGTTAGGTGGATGCTTTATATAAACGAATTCAATAGCGACTCTAAATTGGAAAAGCAATATTAACGTCTTTGCCATTGACACATTTGTAAACGTAATTGAAAAATAATTGTTTTCCTTCATTCCACATCAAATTCCTACCTCTCCTCTGAAATACATTCTGACGCTCATATTTTGAAATTTGAAAAGTTTAGCATTATTCACTTACAGGTAGTTTTTTAGGTGAAAATAACTTTCTCTACGTTCCCTAGCAACTTCCGTTTCCATGGACAACAACAAGGACGGCATACTCTCTAAATAATTGCTAGTTGTTATACCTCTGAACATTTAATTAAAACAATCACGATGTAAATATTTTCGCATTTAGTTTACCAATATATACGTAATTGTATCTGAACTGAAATTCCCTATGTAGATGTCACCCTTGTTTGAGGCACCTTTTCTAACCAGGAGTTGATTCATCTATTGTTGATCTGTGATAAATATAATGTAGCTAGACAATTAAGAATTGAAGGGGGCCTTCCCCGATGGCGCAGTGGTAGCGTTGACGCTATGTAATCAAGGGGTCCCGGGTTCGATTCCCGATGGAGGCACATAGTGATTCGGATCCCACTTTAAACTGTAGGTCCAGTCCCAATTAGCCTTACTGTGCATACAGTGGACTTAAAACACCAAATCAATCAATCAATCAAGAATTGAAGGAAACAATGTGTGCTGCAAAAATGCCCTTGGAAACGGTTGCCAAGTACGTGAAAACAGGGCATTTTCACCCTTAAAAATGTTCAAAGGGAGCGATTTCTTAATTTTCTCGGCCTTTTGGGACAATTTCACGGGCGAACATTTATGTCAGTCAGTCAGTGGTGGAATTAGGTCTTTATGTGTGTGTGTGTATATATATATATATACAGGGTGCTCGGAAATTCCCCTTACAAACTTCTAGGGCAAGAAGAGGGGACTGAGTAGACAATATTTGGAATAGGAACCCATGTCCGGAAACGTACAGTTTCCGTGCTACAACCATGACAATGTGTCGGATGTGCCTGTGTTGGTATGCAACCGGGTAGGCAGTACATGACGTCAGAAGATCACCTGATGGCAAGTGACGTCTACAAATTGTTGCGTTCCACTGTCGGCACAGGTGTTGATCATTGAATACAGTAGTACGTTTCTTTTTTGTTCCCTTGGCATTGTTACCAAATAAATTTGTTTGTATTATGGACTGAGTCACACGTCATTCATTTCTGTACCTTACGTAACACCTCATTTGACATGGTTGTAATAAATGATTACACTTTACGTCATCAGATGATCTTCTGACGTCATGTACTGCCTACCCGGTTGCATACCAACACAGGCACATCCGACACATTGTCATGGTTGTAGCACGGAAACTGTACGTTTCCGGACATGGGTTCCTATTCCAAATATTGTCTACTCAGTCCCCTCTACTTGCCCTAGAAGTTTGTAAGGGGAATTTCCGAGCACCCTGTATATAGGATATGCCTACCTAAAATCTACTATCATGAGAATTTCGAGAGTTGCAGCCTGAAATGGTATGCAACCCGGCAAAATTGAATGTAATTAGGGTTGTCTGCCTATAAGAATGTTTCCCTTTTTTCATTTCAAGAGGAACAGTCATTTTTTATGCAGACATTATACGACATTTCCAAACAGTTTTTTTTTTAGCAGGGACGTACTTACGTTGACGCACCCACTACAATGTTAAACCGCAAGAAGGAGGCTGTGAGGTGTCTGGAGCAGAATCTCCACTGGAGACGTCATCTGAATCATTGTGGCAGATGCTCCTAGTTTTCCCCCTGCCGTTGGCAGAGGTCCGTCGCGGGATCGATCGTGCAGCAACGCATGCGAAATCGATAACGAGGTGGTAATACGCGTGCGTGCATGTGTGTGTGAGTCTAGTCATCCACGTGCAGAGGGACGTATATGCAGGGACTTATGGATCTACCGGTAATGGTTCTTTAACGAGTTGGCGCTTTCTTTTTCCTATCGGTTGGTGGTTGTTCCATTACGAAACGTCTACGCTAACGCTGGCTGATAAGGTGATTCCATTCGGTAACCAAGGACCTCGGTTAAATAAACAAGTTATCAAAGATAGATAAATCATTTCGGCCAATCTATCGCGCTCAAGTGGAATCTCCAAACCCAAAAGGTTATTTCAGCAAATCCATTTTCGTCATTTTTGTCCCAAAAAGAACCATTCTCCTACACGTAAAACATACCCAACCAATCTAAGTTTTCCTGCTTTAAATATTATTATTACAATGTTAATGCTAGTTCATGAATATAGTCTGTGGAATTACTAATCTCTGCAAAGTCCAAACTCTACGTTGAATAGTGGACTCAGATCTCTTCAACCTAGATTCCAGCTACTTGAGCATGGATGTTCCTTTCTAAGTGTCCATTTATCAATTTCATCTAATTATCATTCATCCTCAGCGTTGCGATATACCTAAAGATGAAGTAAAGCGAAAGAAAAATAAGAAATATGCATCTTTTATTATAACTTGGTTAAACTGTTTTTAAAGAATATGCTCGTTTTCAAGATTTGGAAATGCTATGGTAACGTAACAAATTTTGATATTGCGTAATATAATTAAGTTGAAATAACTATGTAACTGACTAACGCTTTTTAACTATAACAAGAACAATTCAGGTAGCAAGGTAAGCAATCAGTTAACATCAGACAATGGTCTTAAAGTTGCTGCAGAACGATCTTTCATCTAATATAGCCAGTGGTGTATTAACGATATTATTTCGCCTTTACTTCCCTGCATTTAGTTTTATATTTTTTATAACTCTGCCTGTTCATATATGTACGTATGTTTCCAGCCAGAAAACTCCACGATTGCGTCTCAGTAATACTTTAGAATCATCATTACCAATTGCAGTGTGTTTGTGCTTTGTGCTTGTTAACACAGTACAAGATTAGTGATTTAGAATACCGTGGCTACTCACGAAATAAATATTATTTTAATCATAAGTGAACCACCTATACTTATCATCTGCTATTAAGATATCGGGGAGACAAGATAAAACAAGGAAAGAGTTAAGAACACATTTTCCACGCACCTTTTGTGTACTTTTTGAGTGTATTAATAGTTTTGTCTACCGTATTTATTTACAAGACATTAAACCACAAGTTGGAAAATGGAGATCCTACAAAAAATACACGGCAAAAGGACCATTATTTGACGACAACCATTTTTAATTCTTTTCTGACTCATGGTCCAAGGAAATCTCGATCAATCTTTAGTTCCAAATTCTATTACATTTTCTTACATCAAGTCAAGCTAACTATAGTCTGACCTGCATATAAAGTACAATTTTACAATACAATTTTAGCGCTCTAAATTATTGATACCATGGAATATAAACTGAACATTAAAATAGACAGATCATACCCAAGACAGAAGCTAAACTAAAATTATAAAAAAAGAATATGTAAAACATCCACAAATATCAATGCCTTACCAGGAATTCAAACGTATTTTCCACAGCTTTAGATAATGTTATACTTTTAGATAACAGTAGTCATCGGTAGGAAATGCAACAATTGCTGAATTTCCAGCTTCATGGCAACAAGACGTTTCCTAAGAAATTTCTATGAAGAAATTCTTGCTTAGATGTTGAGATAAATTTAATCAAACATAATAGATTAAGTGCAATTTTGTGAAGACATTTTGGAAAACAAATGAGAAAAGAAATTAAAATTAGATAGCATAATATAATTTCAAAACCGGCTCTCCTATATGGTAGCGAATGTTGGACTCTTCGTCAACATGATAAAACTAGAATAAATTGTTCACAAATTAGATTTTTGCGTAGAGTAACCTTACGAGACAAAATTAGAAGTTAGAAAAATCCGAAATAAATGGAAGGTCGAAGCAATGGTGGAATAAATTCAAGAATATTAATGAACTCAATTAGACAATTCCAATGTTAACGTTAAATTACGACACGATTAGCATAAAGGCGCAAAAATCGATATAAAATAAGAAAAAGCAAGGTCAATTTGCAGTCAATTCATTAATAGTTAATTGAACAGTTTTACAAAACAAAGCTGAAAGTTTTTATGTACAAATGCACTTATCCAATTTAAGGAATATTACGAAAACAAACCTCAATTCCCATCTGAACAATATTGAATGATTTAGCCAAGCATGAATTTTAATTTTTCAATTAAACCGGACGTGCCTTTATTCCAATACGATTGTTAATAACTTATAAAATGTTAATAACATACTAAATTAACTTATTAACAGTGACAGATTGGCACAACAGACCGCTTCGTCAAATGTATGCAGCGAAAGGTAAGTGATTGACGGACTTAATTTTCCATTGAATCAAGAACATCATTAAGCATAATTGTCAGTGGTATGTTAGTGAACGTCGAAAGATGGAAATTGACGGAAGAGACTGCCTCACTGATTAACAGTGCTCATTTTAAATGCAAAGTCATGGCCGAACGCTAATGCAAGTGTTAATAGGCCAAGAACAAAATCGAACATTCAAACAACTGTTATTGACGTCAGCAAAGTGTTATTCCTATCCCAATGTAAATACAATTCCACAACAAGTGAAAATTGAAAATCGTTTCTCCCCGCTGTCCAAACTAAATATGCATATTCACAAGGGACTATGTTGTAGAACTTCAGAATAGAATTTAAAAAGTCGGGAAAATACAACCTGCAAAAATGTTAACATTACTGTGTAAAGTAACGGAACATGATTTGCAGTTAAACTACTTTCTTAATTGCTTATTTTCTACCTATCTTCATTACATTCTGACTTTTAAGCTATAACACCATTAAGCCTTGTTTCCATGATTATGAAAAACTAAGTATGCTGGCCAAGGCAGTAATTTATTTTATTAAAAACATAAACTAAACGTAACGTTTCAACCTTCTAGCAAGTACTTTTGTACTTGATACAGAGTGTGATGAATACCTTGATAGAAGGTTGAAACGTTACGTTTAGCTTATGTTTTTAATAAAATAAATTACTGCCTTGATCAGCATACTTAGTTTTTGACTTTTAAGCTAATTTTTACTGCGTTTATAGTGTTTATTTTACATGAGTAATATCGATTAATCGGTGTGTAGTGATTGACGGTCGATAAGAATATCGATACAATTGCAGACAATTGTTCCTTTACAGAAATGAACAATTCTGTTATTTCCTGATGGTTCTCATGATGCATGAAGGAAAATATTCACATGAAAATTCAGATAAAACGTGCACCGAATTTGCAGAAACAATGATAAATCGCGTACAACAATTAGTTTGTTAGTAAACCTCTTTCAGGACATCATTGAATAGTTAATGTCAGAAAACGTAAAAAATTCTCTGACTTGAATATAGTTATCAAAATTTTCCCTTGTATATTTTAGATTTCCTGAAGAAAATAACTTAATACTCAGGGAACGGTAATCTTCATATGACACTAATCAATGTTGTAGTCTTCGCGAACCGTGGTATGCAAGTTCGAAAAATGCTGTTTTTATTTTCCATATTTTACATATTAGCTTCTAGCACATATTTTAGTAAATTTTACATATAATTTCATTATTTTCACATATTTTCCAATATATATATTTCATATTCATACCATTACTACATTTTACCTTCTTGTGTTAAATACCAAAGGTTTTCCATTCATTTGTATTCTTTTCATTATGTACCTTGTCTATTTTAAAACTTGACAATAGACTATGCGTCTGTTATTCTAACATTGTTATCAAGCTATCGCGGTGAAATCCATTACATAGACGTCTATTTTCAGTATAGGACTCCCATTACGTCTTGCAATATTGAACGCAGTTTCAGTTAATATAAATCTCTCTTTAGGGACCATTTCGCAATAAAAATAAAGTTTCGTAATCCATTTCCTTGGTAACAGAAAATAAAGCACATTTTGTATTTGAATTTTTCATTGCAATTAATGTCACGTTAGTCTAATGCATTTTATTAAGCTAGGTTAGCCGCTTCCATAATGGAAATCCGTTCATTGTAAGTCCATATTTTGATTAAAATAACTAAATATACGTATCTTTACATATCCAACACTCTTTAGTATATATAAATCCGTTCTTTGTTAATATCAGATGGCATTAATTTTTTATGACATTTTGATTCTTAGCAGTTTAATGAAGAAAAAAGTAAACAGGAATCATTTTCAAGCAATGTATTCTCCAACGAGAAAAATCGATCATTATTTGTATGTACTCTCATCAAGTGTCAAAGAATGTGAATGTTTAATGCTTGTTCTGCACGCAATGTTTGCTTTTTATCGGATGTCCTTAAAACCCGAACCTTATGGGTGGCAATAAGATAATGAATTCTACATATATATATATATATATATATATATATATATATATATATATATATATATATATATACAAGAAATCTAATACAAACATAAACTATACACTTTGTATTTATATTTTTCTATTGCTTATTTTACATTGCTGACTTCCGAACAGGGGAAGGGAGGCACGTTGTGCAAGAAGCCTACTTTCTTATTATTAACAGTATGATGCGAATATGTGTTGTGAATATTTGTCTACTGATGTGTGTGTAATCAGGGCGCAATATTAATTCCATATAAAATTGCTATTCAAGCCACATGCACATACACACACGCATACATAAACTAAATCAATATCCGTCCAGGAAAAATAAAAAATGTCATACCAAAAATACAGTTTTCCCAATAACTTTAAGAAAATAAAGACAATTCTCGGAATGAGATGCGATAGTCTCCGACACCCCCACCTCTTATTTTACCGTTAATTGAATTTTACTTATGCTATGATAATATTAAATAATAATTCATTGTATTGTGTCTGTGAACAAAATAAATAACACTACACTGAGTCCTTTGACTAGATAATGAAGAAATACTATGGAAATTACATATTATTTTTAAAAAATGCAAACAAATGTGATGCCGTGAAGTAGCTCATCTTATGTCAAGGGGGGTGTTTGTATGGTTTAAGACAACCAGGAGGCTTCAGACGCTTTTGATATAGACTCAGTCCTTTCCTTTCTTCCTGACATCCTATTTGTTTGAATTTTCCAATATACAGGGCGACTGGTAATTAGATGTATTCCCTGAAAGGGGTTAAAGTAGAGACAATTTGTAATAAATTTGACCATATGATACCCCTACGAAAATTAGTAGTTTTCGAGATAATCGAATTTCAATTGTTTTTTTTAAAAAATTACAATTTGCCACATAAAAAGATGAATTGAGAAAAACTGCTCATTGTATGGAACTTATTTCAGCGTTTTCTGATAGCTAACAAATAAGTGGTTCGTTGAAAGAAAGAAAAAAGTTTTCCCAAATAACAATCACATGTAAGTAACGGGTGGGTCTAAACTTACAAGTGATGATAAAAAAATGCACTCTTAGTTTACTTGGCAACGTATTAATAACAAAAATGGTATGACACGAAGCGTATAAATTACTTAAATTACTTCCTTGTGACATCTGCTATCCAACAAGGTACAAATGTTGCTAACATTCACATTTGTGTACAAGAAATAATACTTCATTCATCTTCATGTGAATGGAATCAATGAACAATACAATTAAATAACATTACACGTCTTGCTCAAAGTGGGCACCTCCATTGCGAATGCAGGCACTCAGGTTTTTACGGACATTTGGTCTCTTAACTCGTGATGTGATGGTGTCCTTGATGTGTTGACCAGCTGTTAAGATCCTCTCCCTGAGCTCTTCTTGCGAGTTTACCGGTGTGCTGTAAACTAAGTCTTTCATGTGGCTCCAAATGTAGAAGTCGCAAGGCGTCAAATCGATCGGGGGATCGAGCTGGGCAGTCATCATGCTTGTAACTCATGTCATGTCTTGTAGCTAGAGGCACATCCTCCAACAACATTACCATCCCGTTCCTCAAAAAAAAAATTCTTAAGTGATGCCATTTAAGATTTTGGGGCAGGAAATGATTGGCTCGATCAAATGATTGTTGATGACGCCCATCCATACTTCTGCCTGGGCGTGCGACAGCGTCTGGATGAAAATTACCCAAAGAAATGGATTGGCCGAGGCGGCCTGATTCCCTGGCCAGCTCGATCCCCCGATTTGACGCCTTGCGACTTTTACATTTGGAGCCACATGAAAGAATTAGTTTACAAGACACCGGTAAACTCGCAAGAAGAGCTCAGGGAGAGGATCTTAACAGTTGGTCAACACATCAAGGACACCATCACATCACTAGTTAAGAGACCAAATGTGCGTAAAAACCTGCGTGCCTGCATTCGTAACGGAGGTGCCCACTTTTAGCAAGACGTGTAATGTTATTTAATTGTATTGTTCATTGATTCCATTCACATGAAGATGAATGAAGTATTATTTCTTGTACACAAATGTGAATGTTAGCAACATTTGTACCTTGTTGGATAGCAGATGACACAAGGAAGTAATTAAAGTAATTTGTACGCTTTGTTTCATACCATTTTTGTTATTAATACGTTGCCAAGTAAACTAAGAGTGCATTTTTTTATCATCACTTGTAAGTTTAGACCAAGCCGGTACTTACATGTGATTGTTATTTGGGAAAATTTTTTTTTTCAACGAACCACTTATTTGTTAGCTATCAGAAAACACTGAAATACATCCCATACAATAGCAGCTTTTTCTCAATTCATCTTTTTATGTGGAAAATTGTCATTTTTTAAAGAAACAAAAGAAATTCGATTATCTCGAAAACGACTAATTTTCGTAGGGGTATCATATGGTCAAATTTATTACAAATTGTCTCTACTTTAACCCCTTTCAGGGAATACATCTAATTACCAGTCACCCTGTATATAGTAACTGGAAGATATTATTACAGTAAAACTTGCTTAATTTTATATTATCTATAAGTCCTATAGCGTGTTGCATGTATGAACTGTTCCTTGCTTTACTGATAACTAGGACTAGGAATTTTATGACTTAGCATATGTTTTTTCGTAAGGGTGATGTGTTCCCTAAATATATAGAAAATCATATTGTGAAGAAACTAATTGAATGAAGATGCTTTTTAAGGGCATATTTTTGGCATATTTGACCATTTCTACGTGATAAAGCATATTCTGATGGATTTTCGGTTATATTCAGCATATTTTCGCTTTTTCAAGAAATATACAGTCATTTTCCAAGTGGATTCGTTCTTACTCCCATGTTCACTCGAGGTTTTTTTTTTTGCTTTTTTTTTTTAACTGCAGCAAAATCTTTTTTAATTTTTAATTGAAAATTTACAGAAAGTATCCATTGTGCATTTCAACTCATCATGGCCCATAAATAGTATGCATATGAAAATATTTCAGCATAAGTTAGATATTGATATTTGAAACAGTCTAGTTACAAGGGCATATTTTTCAAATTATAGTGCATATTCTGTAAAATTTTAGGTCATAAGACCATATTTTATTTTGCATATTTTGGTGTTTTTAGGTCATAAAAATCCTAGCACTAGTGATAACCATCTACATCTAATTCAAGCTGAATGCGAACATGTATTTCTCACTATTTAAGAATTGTTTCGTTCAGGATTAAGGATTAACTAACTCTAATTAAGTTCTCGTACTATACACTCTGTCCCAGGAGTCTATGGAGCAGGCGAACGAAAACAAGTCCTCCGCGCGGCAAGAGGGCTCGACCAATCAACGCGTGATGAGGCATGTGATTGCATGGAGGTAGCAACGCGACTGCAACAGCGCTCACTGCTTCACTCCCCCCACTCGCCTTCTCTTCTTTAGGGTTATGCGAGGTGTTGTTCCAAAGACTCCCGAGACAGTCCGTAGGTTACAGCCACTCACCTCGAGGATGTAGACGTCACCAGGAAAGGCATGGGCGTCGGGCATCTGGACACGGTAGCAGGACTCGTCGACGCCTCCTGCGGGAATGAGCTGCTGAGCGAACTCCTGGTGCTGGAGAGGGTGCTGTGCGGGCACGTGGGCTGCCCCCGCCCGTAGCCCTTGAACCGCCCGCTCTGCCCCCTGCAGAAGGAGAACACGGAGGGCAGGGAGAGGAAGTTGCGTTGCTGAGACTTCGTGCAGGTCACTCCGTTGGGGCTTAGCCCGGCGGGCGGGTAGAAGTCGCCGTGGATCGGGCAGTGGAACCCGACCCTCCTCTCCTCCCTCCTGGCCCGTCGAGCGAGGAGGCAGAGCGCTATCCCTGCGGCCAGCATGAGCCCGCCCACCACGATGCACGCGGGCCCGAGGATCCGCGAGTTGCCCGTGAAGGCCAGCCTCGCTTCGTACTCGTCCTGGCCTTCGTTCTGGGAAGGTCCCCTGTACGACGCCGCCGTCAGCACGGCGCCTACGAGCATGAAGAGGCAGCCGAATGCTGGGAGGGCGATCTGGCAGCTGGCCGCAACGACCACCCCGGCCACCACCAGGCCTCCCTCGATCTTCTCCACGCGTAGTCTCGAGATGACGGCCGGGCAGCGCCTCCTCGGGGGCACCCGCATCTCGACCTCATCGCTGTTGCCTGTGTTGTTTGTTGTCGTGGTTGAGCTTCCGTCCTCTGTCCTGTAAGAGAATAAACATTGTGTTTTAATCAATTCACACTGTCTCTCCAAGAATAATCAACACGATAATACATATTCCCATTGCTATTATACAAATATGATGTACATTCTTATTAGGTCCTCCCGATGGTGGTAGCGTCAATGCCTTGTACTCAAGAGAACCCGAGTTTGATACCCGGTGGAGGAACATAATGGTTCGGGGCCTACTTAAAACTGTAGGTCCAGTTCCGATTAGCCTTTCTGGACTATAAACTCAAACTATTTTTATTATCAGCAGGAGTAGTATTAATAATAGATTAGTAGTAATCTGTACTAGGAGGAGTAAAATAACAAATGTATTTGTTTAGAAACTGCTATCGTCGAAAATCAGAGTCGTAGCTAGGCTGACTTATTTAGTTATGTAAGTTATAGTATATATATAACTTAATATGGCGCGATGGGACAAAAACAATGCTAAATGCATGCCTTTCCAAGGATTCGAACACAAGACCTCTGAGTTAGAATCCCATGACACTAAACACTCTCTCCCACACACAGAAAAGTAAATGCATCAGCTGAAACAAAAATGCAAAAAGGCCAAATATTTAAGAGCATCATCGAGAAAGATACAGGAAGGTGCATCAAAAAGTTCATCAGTTGATGCATTAAAATACAGCTCGACACAGAAAGAAATACCACTTGAATCATATGATGCATTTTGGCGTTGCCGTTACGAATGATGTGCAAAAATTCAGGCAAGGACCAAAAAAAAAAACACTTCAGTGCATCACTTGATGAGTTTCTAGTGCATCAAATAGATCTGATGCATTTAGTTTTCAATGTTCAGCTCGGCTCCTAAGCAATAGCAACACCGGATTATGCAAATGCATTCTGTTCGGAACTCATAAGAAACAATGTATTCTGTGAAAACGAATTGGGGAAAGATGCTGGAGGACATCTCGCGAGGCGATATTGAGAGAGTGTCTATAAATCACCAGATGCTTGAGAAACTTTGCAAAGGCCAATTCATCATTCGAATAAATGGGAAAGGGAAAAGCAATGAACTGTCAGTACCCTTGGTAGCCATGGTAATAAATCTAAAGACGAAGGACGCACATTTCTTTCGCGAACGTCTCGAAAACGCTACGACGGAGTTTTACCCTGGAGTAACTCAAGGGAGTTCAGCGGAATTACCAAGAAGTCAGCAAGCAGGGTTAAATAACAATGTAGAGCAGACGAAGGTGAATGTTTATATCGTGCATGTACCATAAGAATGGCTGTGGAAGTTTGTTTCCCATCAGTCATAGCGGCCTAGGCGCATTACAAGATGGCGACTCCCGTGCAGAAGTCCTTTTGTGTCATTGCATTTGCAAGGTGTGGTTCTGCTGTCTCCGTTCAGCGAGCTTTTCGACGGCGATTTGGAAGTGATCCCCCGTCCGATAACAACAACATTCGTCTATGGTTTAATAAGTATCAAATAACTGGATGTGTCTGCAAAGGGAAGAGTCGTGGACGTGCATGTGTCGAGAAACATTGGACTACCGGATGGATGTGTGCCGTGTCACTAAAGGTGATCACATTGAACATTTATATGGTACACAATGTAACAGTAGCGTACGCAGGATTTCATTAGGGGGGGGTTATTTCGAAAACTTTCTACAAATTCACATTACCATTGTTTTATTATACTTTAATTAATTAATTAATAATACTTATAATTAATTAATTAGTTTAATTACTGCTAATAATACTACTAATGCAGCTGCTGTTACTACTTATATCACTACTATTATTAAGAAGTAGAGATCTACATAAATATATTTATGAAAGCAATATAACAAAATTACATTTCTTGTGTTTCTTTGTTACGAAATAATTGTCTAGTCAACAGTTATTTGTATATGATAGGTGAGACATTTCAAGTGTGAAGAAAATCCATAAAAACAAGCAAATATATTAAATTTATTGAAATAATAGAAATATGAAACTCATTCAAGGAGCCGCGGTGGTCTAGTCTGACAACCTCGTGGGAGATCCGGGTTCGATTCCCGGAATTGGTTGGAATTTATCTAGCTTTGTCTCCGCACCCAGCCTCATATCAATGGGTACCTGAGAGCAATCCTGGGGGATAAAGGCTGCATTAGCATGGTGCTGATCACATCACCTGCAAAGTGACCGAGATCGAGAATGTGTGGGGCCCACCACACCACTACGTGTGCCTTCATGGCACGGTGCTATATGCACGGGGAAATTTACATTTATGGAACTCACCCAGGATGATGATGAAGCGCGAGAATGCATGTCGCTAAATTCCACTCAGTCTATGTTTTCGTTCAAGAGTAAGTTTAAAGATATTCCAACACATTTATCACTTCTAGGTGATTCACAAATCACTTCTTCAACATTATTTAATGATGTGGATGTAGACTCAGCATCACTTGAGAGTTCACAAGGGGATGTGAAATCAGTACCAGGAAGAACGTTTGCAATAAGGTCGGCACACTGCGACGAAGCAAGGAATTTTCACAATTCTCGCGAGAGTCGCTGCGCGACTTTTTGCAAAATAATTGCAAAATTGAACTTTACGGCCGCTTAGATTGTGTTTGGAATGTTATGTTTTTCTCCATGATGCATGGGAATAATAATTCAAATTATTATTAGTAGTAGTAGACTATTATTATTATTATTATTACTGTCGCAGATCTTTGACTATAATAAATTAGCCATTTTTAATTTTTTCTACAGCCTTTTCCATAATATTTCAAAAGCTCAAAGGGGGGGGGGTTAAACCCGGTAACCCACCTTGCGTACGCCACTGCAATGTAAATTTGTTGAGTTATTGTTTACTCCCATATAAGCTTTGTCCTTGTACCCCACATATAAGGGAAATAAAACAACTATGAGACTCCGATAATGATTTTGAGACACGCTGTATATATAAATGTTAGAGGGCACTTGCGTAGCCAAATGGTTGCTTTCTCGAGAGGTACTGGGTTCGATTCCCCGTGGGAGCCCCCAAAATTTCGGCGTTGACACAGCGTCGCGAGGACAATTGAGGAGCTGAATGAAAAGCAGTAGTTGTGGGGTTCGGTCTCGAAAGCCAGAAAACAGCGGCGATGGGACTCGATCACGCGTCACCCAAATGGAAAAACAGCCACTCTGGCAAGGACCTGGATCTTAGATGGCTCTTAGGCCATGGAACAGCACGTATATGTGGGAGTAGATGAATTTCTCCGAACTCTTATATGATCTTCACTTGTCGCTTTGACACCCACTTAGCACTCAAATGAAAATGTTCTGGCGTCGCTACTCAATCAAGGCGTTCTGTGTTCGACTCCCGCTGAGGACCCAAGTGGCTCGAATCAGCCAGTCCTGATTAGGCTATGCGTATATAAAATGTATCCTGATAAATATGCTTCCTATAAATTAAATTTGTCAGAAAGCCAGTTTCTAAATTATATTTCTTTCATTCACCATTTACCATTGTTTTCTTTAGCAGACTACAAAATATAACAACGAAGATTCTTGCCAAGAAATGAAAATTCATTTAATCGAAAGTCTCTGTACAACGAAGTTCATCCATAATAATAATAATAAAACATCCTACTGCCGTATCAGTTTAAAAATAACCAAGGATAATATTTACAATCTCCGATTGCGATGTTCATTGTATTACCTCCTGCATATAGTATCTACAGTTTCCTTCATATACTATTGCCACGTTGCAGTTACTAGGCAAAACGTTGACTACCACGTTGCTGAAAATATTATTTTAAAAATAAAGATAAGAATGAGACGAAAACATGGCACAAGATAACCTTACATTTCTGCTTAAACAATGTCTTGTTTACAAGCAGTCTTGAAAGTTGGTAACTTGATGATCGCAAATCGCAAGAATAAAAATGATATTAAGACACCTACAAGCATAATTTTTCCATAATCCTGACTCGCGTAGGGAAAGGGGGGGGACCAGCCCATCTTTTTAATTTAATTTTCCTGAAGAAAATATGCAACATGATTATTACCACCCATTTGCTTCTAATTGCATTAAAATTGTTTTGTCAGCAGTTGAATTCCCCTTTAAAAAACCCTTTAAAATTCTTATGTGCATATATATATACGACAAAAAAGTCGCATTTTTTAATATATATGGTTAAAGGGTCTGGAGGTCAAAGGTGAACAGTGTCTGGATCAATGTATGCCGTGCTTACGTAATTGTCAGACCCGGATCCAAGAAGAAACGGCGGGTGATAATTGAGGTAGGGTAGTTAGGGCATGTAGCCAAAGTTCATTGAATCTACAAGTAACGTGAGAGGTACTAATGGAAGCAGGAATTATTAAATTACAAACCACTGACCACTAGGCTATGATGGACTTACTCATAATCAGGGCTAGGATTTATATGTAAATACATACTTTTAGTTTGACGAATTACCAATGAAATTTTGTAATATCTTTACGAATAGTAATGTTTGTAGTGATTTAAGGCACATTATATGGTCAATATTTCCCCATATTTCTACCTTTAATACATACTTTTACATATATAAGGACAACATACTTAATTTTATATATTTCAACAGGCTTATTTCGCATATTGTTCACATGTCATCATTTTGGAATTGTTCAAAAGAAATCAATTATGTGCCTCCATGAGCATTTCAACTCTCGGCTCCGGCACGTGTTCTTGTAGGAATTGTATGAAGGAAACTCATTTTTGCTGCTTAATGCGATGCATATTGTTTTCTGTGTTAAAATTGCCATGCTTTGATGGGTGACAAGTTCACAGCAAAAGAAAAAGCCGCCCGGCTTCAATTCATACTGAATTGATCATTTTAGAAGTGGTTGTGTTAAAAGTTAAAATAATGAATACAAGAATGACGTTATTTAAGAATGTCTTGCTAAATTATTCGTCAAACTATCAGTTAATGAAAAGCATGTAAAAATACTTCTTATTCAAATTATTCTATTGTTAAATACATGTCTTAAGTTTACATCAAGCTCATTTTTACAGTATCACCTATTCAATTAGGTTAAGTTCGTTTTCTGTGGCTTGTCATTTTTAAGTGCAATGGAAATTAATAAATTGTTTATTTTATTTGAAATCGCACAAATGAGGAAATCAATATGAAGAAGTCTTCTTTCCATTGTTTTGGGTCATTTGACGCATGTGTGAGTCAATAGTTTGCCAATTTTTAGTCCATATGTATGTACAGTGACCGGCAATAAATATGGGACATCTAGATCCTGATATATTCGCTTTCCTGCAAGGCGTCATGTGTGTTGGCTAACTCCACGGCGATTGGTGGATTTTAATAGCAAATTTTCAATGGCAACTTCTACCGTAGAGTTAGGCAACACACACAACGCCTTGCAGGGAAGCGAGTATTTCAGGATCTAGGTGTCCCATTTTTATTGCCGGACACTGTACATACGTGGTGAGTAAATAAAGTAATGAGACTGGCAACACTGCGCAAGAACCGGCGGCACTGGTGACGTGGGACTTGGAGGGGAGCTGGATGAACATGTGATACACCATCAATGCAAGTTGGAACTCGCTAGCGTCACGTTGGTTGTCCGTAGCGATTGTTTTAGTGAAGCAGGTTTTGCTTGTGCTTTCGGACAATGAGTGACACATACATCGAGCAACGGTATGCGATCAAGTTTTGCTTCAGACTCAGACACAGTGTAACGGAAACATTTGCAAAACTTCAACAGGTCTACGGAGACAGTTTAAGGCATTTGCAGAAGGAAGAGAGTCAATTAAAGATGAACCTCGCAGTGGAAGGCCTTCGGTTGCAAGAACTGATGCCAATGTCGACAGAGTCCGGGAGCTTGTGCGTGCCGAACATCGGTTGACAGTCAGAATGATCGCGGCAGAGTTGAATTTGAGTCACACCACCGTTCATCAGCTGTTGACCAATGAATTGGGATGCGAAAAATCTGATTCCGTGAAACCTCACGCAGGAGCAAGAGGACATGCGGAGGGACAGGTGCGTTGATTTTTTGGATGCGATTGCAAATGATCCCCATTTTCTGGAACGTGTCATTACGGGTGACGAGACTTGGGCGTCCCAATACGACCCGGAAACCAAGCGCCAGAGCATGGAATGGCACACTCCAAGCTCTCTAAGGCCAAGAAAAGCAAGAATGACCAAGTCAAAGATCAAAAGCATTCTGATTTGCTTCTTTGATAGCCAGGGAATCGTTTAGAAAGAGTTCGTGCCTCCAGGCCAAGGGGTTAATCAACACTTTTACTGAGAGATTCTGGAAAGACTGCGAAAAAGGGTCATGCGTGTGCGACCAAACTGAACTGGGTGTTGCATCACGACAATGCGCCTTGTCACACGGCAATTTCAGTAAACACTTTTTTGGCCAGTATGAACATTCCTGTGGCTCCTCAGCCTCCTTATTCGCCCGACTTGAGTCCTTGTGACTTTTCCCTATTCTCGAGATTGAGAACACACCTGAAGAGACGTCGGTTTGACGACGTGGATAACATCCAAAAGGCTGTAACTGACCAGCTGAAGGCTATTCCAGCACTGCTATGAGGAGTGGAAGAACCGACTCCAGCGATGTGTGGCTTCCCAAGGCAATTACTTTGACGGAGACAATGTTGCATTGTAATGTTCTTGGAATAAAACAGGTAAAAAAAATCAGTCTCATTACTTTATTTACACACCACGTATAAAGCCACTTGTTAGTACATATTAATCCCAGCCTTGCTCATAATACCGGGTGTCCCAAAAGTCGCCTGACCGAGAAATAAATATTTGTATTTGAAAACAATACTTGTGTTATTAAATCAACAATAATTTAATAAGTAAATACAAAAATTTATTTCTCGGTCAAGCGACTTTTGGGACACCCGGTATACTGGTTAGTATCATTTCTACATCAAGGAACTAACATGGTCGTCTAGATAGTCGGGTGAGTTAAACGATTACCTGGTACTCTAATATTTCCGGGTTCAAAACAGGATGTTTCACAGGTCAGCAGAGTGTCTAACTGCTAAGTGGGAGGCCCGAATTCGATTCCCGTGGTGTGTGATCTCAGTTGGGACTTTTTTCATGCAACGTCCATGATATGAGACTTACTATTGCCGAGATTCAAAATATGCAGATCCGTACTTCCACTCCTCCCACGTGCCTTGGTGGCTCGGATTCCACTTTAAAACCTAACGATTCGTTCATCTGAGCTTAAAGTGAACTTAAATCAAACATTTTTGGGCAATGTTCAGGAAGAGCTATATCTCCAGCAGGATTTCTAGGCAGTTTATTTTAAAAGTAACTTTTTTAGTTACATTTACCTTTCTTTATAAAGTAACTATGTTACAGTTACTCATTTTTTAACTAACTGAGTTATGGTTTCTTTAACTGTAACTGCACGATGCTTTTACATTTACTTACAAAACAATTTAAAGCTCTGGAGCGCTACGTAATAACTGCAATGAGACTTATTTTTCACTAATGACCAGAAGCAGGATTCCTATAAAGTAGTATTTGGATAATTATGAAGATGATGGTGAATGATGATAAGTTCAAATTGATGAAAGGACTGACAAACACACATGGACAGAATACAACACAGGCCACACAGAGGTATATACTGGTTGCGAGACCAGACGCCAGAGCCTCGTTAGTCTGTAAAATGCAGTCCAGAGTGTACTAGGCGGAAGAAAGATTGACATTTGGAGATTATAGCTTGCAGTTGTGTTCAGCCTAGATATGTTTTTAAAAACTGTATAATTAAAATTAGAGTAATTATAGTTGATGTCAAGTTCCTTCTTTTACGAAGTTATATGGCAACTTAAATTGGCGGTCTTAGACCATTATTCCTGCAGTCAACTATTTCCAGTGTATCACATTTTCTGGCTCGAGTTGTTTGAAGGTAACAAAGACATTCACAAACGATTGTACCGTAACTGACGCAAGTTGAATATAACCTTCCAAAGGACACGATGTTATGACGATTCTGGAAATGCGCGGCGGACTGGACAGCACAAAGTCACCCTCCTACGTCACTTCCTTTCTAGGCCCTTCCGATTTGCGTCTGAAGCCGAAGATACTTAAGACAGTCGACCCTTTGCGATCAATATCAGGACTCGTGACTTCATTTGAGGATTGAGAAACAGAAGATTCGACGTACGTCAGTGGAATAATGCAAGTGACGCAACTATGGTAAAAAAAAAAGAGTAAGCGTGTCAAAGGCAAAGGAAATTTTATGAATTATTCAGTTGTTACCAGGTATCACGACAGATGGGGGAAAGCACGGTAATGAAAATAGCCTGATGGAAGTGTTGGCGTATAGCTGTATGGATTGAAAAATAAAGGTTGAAGCTGTAACTCGACGTTTCACTCAGAATGCTTGAATACAAGGTGACACTTGCGGGGAGATGAGGGAGGGATACTCTTCTCCGTATCACCCTGTCGAAATGTAATGGGCGTATTTCGTTCTAAAAATAGAATGAACTCTTTTAGATATTGCTGAATGACTGACGTGTCGAAAAGACGAAGGAATGTAAATTGGTTTATATTACTTCGCTTATACTTATGGCTAGTCGTGAAGATGAGTGATGATTGATGAAGGGACATTCGCAAAGCGCACCCATGTCCAGACCAGGATTCGAACCCCTGGCGTTGTAGCGTGCTGTACTGACCACGAAGGTTGACGAAGGAATGTGAAGATAGACTGTGTTGATGTGCATTGTGTTTATGACGCTTATGGAGTTTTGTTCCGTGGAGTTGTCATCCATAATTTTCAAGTTAAGTCTATCGAGTGCACTATTTCTCAGGAACCTCTGGAGCAAGATAATGAAAACAAGCCCTCTGCTCAAGTAGGACTCGAGAGGGTTCGACCAATGAACGCGTGAGAGGGGAAGTGAGTTCATGGAGGGGAAAACGCGGCTTCGGCTACCAGCTGTTTACACCAGCGCGCACTGGTTTGCTCCACCCACTCGTTTTCTCCCCTTCTCTACCGTTATGCGGAGCCTTGCTCCACAGATTCTCGAGACAATTTGTTACAAGAAGAGTAAACGGGCATCAAGTGGGTGAACTATAGAGATCGGAGAAAGAAGAAAGATTTTGGGGCGTTTGCAAGTTCATAGGACTTATACGGCGTACGCTTTTAGAAGGAACATGAGTTCGGCCAATACCCAGCCAGTGCTACTGCGCTGTTGCCAAACTAACTTCTAGCGCAAGGGTAGGACAGAAAATTTGCGATGTGTCCATTATTTTGATAATGCATGCACAGTATATATGACTATAAGTACAGTGAAATAATATAGTCAATATTTCTACACAGGATTATAATATCATATCACTGTAGCATATACGAGAAACCCATACCTGAAAGAAGCTTGAAGGTATTTATTCATCACCGCCGTCGTCTTCCTCGGTCTCCGTGTCACTGATTTCACTCATTTCCGAGTCACTCTCCTGGAAGTTAATGATTAGATTTTGCACTATCCTGTCTCGGGCCACTTCATTGTGAAAATCCTCTTCCTGAAGCTTTTCGAAGTGCGAAGATTATCACCAGCCGCTCTCAGTTTGTGCATTGTTCTCAAAAATTTAATTCTCGCCACAACTATATCACCCCTTTCTAACAGAAATTTACGCCCATCGTTGTTTTTTTTATATTTGAAACCCAACCGTTTTAGTATTAACCCCATAGAAGTAGAGGAACCAGTGTAATTAATTCTTTCCCTCATGACTCACAATCATCTAAGCTAGTAACACTTTTCTGTTTTCTGGCATGTTCCCAGGAGATTTAAATAGGGGTTCACCGATTTCTGTGGTAGATGTTTTACCCTGTTTTACAATACGCGACACAGTATGAACACTTACACCACACGCTTTAGCCGTACGTTCTCTTCTATGTGAAAACACTGTTTCAGCACGCACTTCTTCCGACGCCAATTCCTTGAAGTACGAATACACTTTAAAAATAATATTTCTCCCTTGTGAATGTATTATTGTACTCTTGGTGCCTGTACTAGCCTACTGGTGCCAGGTTTTGAGAGTGACATTATTTAAAATAAAAAGAACACACGGAACACACACAATTGCACGAAAGGGCTGTATTTAATCTTTTCACAAACTGTTCTTTGTGGCGCACGAGTGAACGATACGCGAATAATTTTACACCGGCCTTGCTACGAAAACGCTGAACTCCAAGTGACCCAGACTTTCAATGTTCGAGAACGCCCAGGACAATGAAGGGTCATTGTTTATAACAAGACGAATTTAACACCCACAGTTTTCTCTAGACACAACAACTCAGCTGCGTCAACACGGTGGCAAGGAAAAAAAAAACAGGCGGAGGGAAATGAAAGGTGACGTTTCCCTTGTTTCTTCAAGGAACGATAACTTTGGCTGTAGGCGACGGAAATTCATGGGACTTGGACAGTCAGGTTCAAAATGTCTTTCCCCATCTTATGATGAACCTTAAAGTGGTGAGTTTTATGAAAACTTCTTGCGCGCAAGAAAAATACAGAACACGGCTTTTAACTTCCGCGCCGCAGTCTCCTAACCATACAACGTTGCACTCCTGCCATTGGCTGATCGCCACGCACACCCTCTGCGTGGCCCCGCCCGATATCGCTTCTAAAAGCGTGCGTCGTATAGTTGCCGAGGACCTGGGGAACCGGGGCCTCTCGATGGCGCAGTGGTAGCGTCGTCGCCTTGTCCCAGGTTCCATACCCGGTGGAGGCACATAAACTGTAGGTCCAGTCCCTATTAGCCTTGCTGTGCATAAAGTGGACTTAAACCATCAAATCAATCAATCAACCTAGGGGACCAGATACAACTGGAACTTCACAAGGAAGGAACACAGATAACAAAGATCTCTAGACATACAAAATAACATGAAAGATTCAGACTGACTTTTGATAGAAAGACTTACCAATGGTTTTTTTTCTTTGTTAGAGAGGAAGAGTTGGCAGAAGTATTAAATAGACGAAGAAGGAAATGTGAAGATAGGCTGTGTTGCTGTAGATTTTTGTTATTCATTTTGTTATTTACTTTCTATGGAGTATTGTAACATGGAGTTGTAATAAATCATGTTGAAGTCACTGTTTTGTGCAAATAACGATTACTATAGTGAATTAAACCTTAAAACATTTGAATTCAGAATCTTTGTTTTCCGAGGTGCTCTGCAAACCCTTCTAGATGTTTTAACCTAAAATTTATCACATTTTCGATGCAATGTTTCAATTTGTATAATTTTAATTCTAAATCCTTGTTTGAATCGCGTTGCAACAGCAATTATATCAAAATACATTTTTATTTGAAGATATGGTCCACTCAGTTACCCACTCAAGTAACAGTTTCATAGATCGGAGACACATTAAAATCGGATATTTTGTGTTTCTCATGGTTCGTACTTACCAATTGTGTATTGCGGAACATAGTTCAAGGTGCCATTATGCTTTTTACACGAAAACAAACACAATTTTTCACATAGAGGGTAATTTCTTTGACTCCTTTTTTCGCTTCCATAACACAGAATATGGCGGGCAAATCTTGACTATCGTAATGGGCATGCAGTGTTTCCATTCACGGATAGCCCCACGAACCATTTCCGATAAGGTTAGATTAGGTTTGGTTACGTTAGGCAATCATAGTAAAAAAAAAGTTTGAAACACTGACAGGGGTTACGTCATCAAACGTACACAGCATCCGGTTGTCGTAGGGGAAGCAAATGAAAGCAATGGCAATTGTGCGTCGGTGAGATATTTATCTTGAAAAATACGATTTCCCGGTCAAATATATTCCACGATGAAAGAAATACCTCGACGAACGTTGTAAACCTTGGAGAAACTCATTTCCGTAAGTAGTTTCTTGTGTAAAATTGAAGAAATGTGTCTCCGATGTATGAAACTGTTACCACTCACTCAAATAGTTGAAAGCCATGCAGTGGTCCATTATGATCTGTGCTCTCCTAAGTGCATATCCTTCCCCTCTCCTTCTACCCATAGTACATAGCATGACAAAATGGGACTCACATCATTTCTTATGTTCTAAAACAGAACTAAAATGTTCAAACATCAGGGAGAACCACATGGGGGACGAAATAATGGTATTATATCAAATTAGTTTGATAAATATATTGGAAGCAGTATGGAGTCTCAATAGTTAACAGAACCAAGAAGAGGAATATTAATCCAAATACGTTCTTTCCTTACAGTAATAATACATGACGTTGCTACGCCTTGGTTATTTTCTAGCAATTATGTTTAATTTGTTTATTCCTAATTCCTAATCTTCTACCGGACAAATTTGGAGATGAACACAACAGCATCCCTTTCCATTAAATCGGTTATATTTGAGCGTATACACGATGAATCAACTAGTGGAAGGCAACAATATAACTTCTTTAGGAACAAACATGCAAGTCGGCTACACTGCTTTGATCGGAAGATTCGAAAAGAACATGATTTCTGTCTCTTTACGAGGAATAATTCCTGTCTTCCACAGAGTCAATGGAGGAAAGGAGATTTGCGTGATGTAATGTGGTGGAGCAACTATCCTCAAGTGACTCCTTTTGTCGATTGGCCCCAGCTGACACGCGAGCTACTCCTCACAAATTTTTAGACCTTTTGGGGAGAAAAACTAATGCTGTGTGGCCACGAGTTGCCATCTCCACCGCTATCAACATTCGTAGAGAGAGTGGAGTTCGATTAAGTATTTGAGCATAACGTTAATAGTATTCGGTTGAATAATTAGGTTTCACATTCTTTGTGCATTTTTAAAATTTATCCAAAAACTGTTTGAGCTTTTCCACAACTATAAACAAAGGCATGGACGTAACTTGGGACCTAATTTTGAGGGGACAGAATGAAAATGACCCTAATTTTGAGAGGGCAGAATGAAACTTTGGCCTAATTTTGAGGGGGCAGAATCAAACTGGGCCTAATTTTGAGAGGGCAGAATCAAACTGAGCCTAATTTTGAGGGGGCAGAAACAAACTGACCCTAATTTTGAGAGGGCAGAATCAAACTGGGCCTAATTTTGAGGGGGCAGAATCAAACTGGGCCTAATTTTGAGGGGGCAGAAACAAACTGACCCTAATTTTGAGAGGGCAGAATGAAACTTTGGCCTAATTTTGAGGGGGCAGAAACAAACTGACCCTAATTTTGAGAGGGCAGAATGAAACTGGGCCTAATTTTGAGAGGGCAGAATCAAACTGAGCCTAATTTTGAGGGGGCAGAAACAAACTGACCCTAATTTTGAGAGGGCAGAATGAAACTTTGGCCTAATTTTGAGGGGGCAGAATCAAACTGGGCCTAATTTTGAGAGGGCAGAATCAAACTGAGCCTAATTTTGAGGGGGCAGAAACAAACTGACCCTAATTTTGAGAGGGCAGAATCAAACTGGGCCTAATTTTGAGGGGGCAGAATCAAACTGGGCCTAATTTTGAGAGGGCAGAATGAAACTTTGGCCTAATTTTGAAGGAGCAGAATTAAACTGAGCCTAATTTTGAAGGGGCAGAATCAAACTGGGCCTAATTTTGAGGGGGCAGAATGAAACTTTGGCCTAATTTTGAGGAGGCAGAATGAAACTTTGGCCTAATTTTGAGGGGGCAGAATCAAACTGAGCCTAATTTTGAGAAAGCAGAATCAAACTGGGTCTAATTTTGAGGGGGCAGAAACAAACTGACCCTAATTTTGAGAGGGGCAAAATCAAACTGAGCCTAATTTTGAGGGGGCAGAATCAAACACGGCCTAATTTTGAGGGGACAGAATCAAACTGAGCCTAATTTTGAGGGGGCAGAATCAAACTGACCCTATTTTTGAGAGGGGCAGAATCAAACTGAGCCTAATTTTGAGGGAGCAGAATCAAACACAGCCTAATTTTGAGGGGACAGAATCAAACAACCTAATTTTGAGGGGCAGAATGAAACTTTGGCCTAATTTTGAGGGGGCAGAATCAAACTGGGCCTAATTTTGAGGGGGCAGAATCATACTGAGCCTAATTTTGAGGTGGCAGAATCAAACTGGGCCTAATTTTTAGAGGGCAGAATCAAACTGAGCCTAATTTTGAGGGGGCAGAATGAAACTTTGGCCTAATTTTGAGGGGGAAGAATCAAACTGGGCCTAATTTTGAGGGGTCAGAATCAAACTGAGCCTAATTTTGGGAGGCCAGAATGAAACTTTGGCCTAATTTTGAGGAGGCAGAATGAAACTTTGGCCTAATTTTGAGGGGGTAGAATCAAATTGAGCCTAATTTTGAGGGGGCAGAATGAAACTTTGGCCTAATTTTGAGGGGGCAGAATCAAACCTGGGGCTTAACTTTGTGGGAAAAGGGACTCGAAAAGTTTTCCATCCAATATAAACAGCATTTAGGATTATTTGATAAATACGAGTAACTAGGACGTTTGGGAAATCACAAATATTACTTTTTATTACTTAGCTTCTCAGGTCCCCTAACTTGTTACTTTTAATAAACAAACTTAAAAATTTTGGAGGGGCAAGTGCCCCCTCTTGCCCCCACCAAGTTACGCCAATGAACAAAGGCATGATAGTGATTGATTGATGTGTATATTATGAGCATTTCAGTACCGGCCTGTCACGCTATACTGGTTTAAACCCGTTAACTAAACAAAACGGAGGGTAAGCTCCTAAAAAAATGTATCTTAAAAACTTCGTTACTCAATTTCTAAAACTAATTAATTCATTCAGTACTAAACAAGAATTAACACTTTACTGTTTGCGAGGACTAAAATACCCTTACCTATTAAAGCTGAGGCTGTAAGGGGGTACTCAGCACACACAAGATCAAAGACAGGTCAACACACAGTTATACAGAGGATTATACTGACCGTAGGTCGAGACGCCAGAGCCTCGTTATCTTGCAAGAAGCAGTTAACGGGGTGTAGTACGTGGAAGTGAGGTTGACTGTTGGCTGTTTTAACAGAAGTTCACCCCTTACACGCGATAATAGTCCTTATTTACTGTTTAACTCATCTGCGTATAGAATGCCAATAGCTAGATTTCAATGTCAAGTACGGTCATCGCCGTAGAGTTAGGCAACACACATAACGCAAGGCTCTCATTATTATTGCCGGCGACTGTATGTATTTATAGAATGCGCGATAGAAGCGAAAGCTGCAATGCATTTGAGTAAGGTTATATCACCTTTGTGTTGATCGCGTGTCAGTGTCTGCAGATAAGAGATAAGAGAACAATATAACAACATCTGTTCAAACCTAATTCTGTCTCCCACAGTGCCCATGCTTTTTATCATTTTGTGTACCAATGAGCGTAAACTAAAAATAACGTTACTTAAGGGCCGTATTCAAACAATTATACAGAGTGGTTAAAAAATAGGCTGACAATCTTTGCATACGTGGCATGCGTCAACCGTCAACTTACGTTTTCACCATGCTGTAATCGTTCGAGATTTCAATAGATACGTACAACCGGAAGAGCTACTTCTGACCTCCACGTTGGCATAGTGGTAATGTCGCCGCCTTGTAATCAAGAGGTGACAGGTTCGATAAGTCGGTGGAAGCACATTGCACAGTGGTTCGGATTCCACTTTATATTTTATGTCCAGACCCGGACTTAAAATAAAAATTCAATCAAACCATAGCTACTTCCGATTTTCTAACATAAACACATATATAAAAAGAGTAAAGTTCTCCCCTGTGCATTTCAACTTGCCAAATGGCATGTGGGAGCTTTATAGGTCTCGGCAATGGTGGAGGTGATGTAATAATCAACACCGCGATTCGATACCTTTATCCACAGGGTTGTCCCCGTTTTAGAGGCTGGGTGATTCCCGGAGCTGCTTATGTAGAACTTGGTTCTCTCGCGTGGCAGTGAGATGCCCAACCTACCGGATAATCGTGGCTCTTTAATATATTAATAACAAATAAATGTGGTATATTAGTTAATACATAGTAGATTACTGCGATGTTATAATAGTATTAGAATTAGAACTAGAAATTCTTTATTCATGGGCGAAGTTCAGCCTGTGGCTGCTCTACCACTTAACCCGCAAAATCTAGTAAAATAAAACAAACAAAATACAATTACTACTATAACATAAGAATTCCATTACATTTTCACTTCTAAATATTTCAGTAATTAACACTCTAAAACGATAAAGACAATTTTACTCATTTACACACATCAAAGTAATTAAGAATTATAATGAATGAATTATAATTATGCATTCAGTAATTAACACTCTAGAAAGATAAAGACAATTTTACTCATTCTCACACATCAAAGTAATTATAAATTATAATGAATGAATTATAATTATGCATTCAGTAGTTAACACTAAAAAGATAAAGACAATTTTACTCATTCACACACATCAAAGTAATTATGAATTATAATGAATGAATTACATTATGCATTCAGTAATTAACACTCTAAAAAGATAAATACAATTTTATTCATTCACACACATCAAAATGTTCATCTTGGGTTCAAATCTGCTCATTTTTGTTTTGATTTCAACGTAAGAATGCTGAATCTAGTCATGTACAAGTATGTTATGAATTAATAGAAATAAATCAGGTTGTAATCCCACAGGGATTTCCCACAAACGAAATGTCAACATTTGTAACCATCCGTCATAATATGTGATTATCTGCATTCACCCTACTCGTTTCTTTAAATTTTCTGATCCCAGCCTCAGGGGTCCAGGCTTCTCCGATCGCGTAGTGGTAGCATCGTCGCCTAGTAATCAAAGGGTCCCGGATTCGATTCCCGGTGGAGGCACATAGTGGTTCGTATCCTACTTTAAACTGTAGGTCCAGTCCCGATTAGCCTTTCTGTGCATAAAGTGGACTTAAAACACCAACTCAATCAATCAATCAATCATCCCTGGTTCGAATTCCGGTGTGGGCATCCCTTCATCAATTTCGTCATATCATCGCTCATCGTCACTTGAGCCTAAAGTTGCAGAGAAGCAACGCTAAATAACAAAAATCACAGCAAAGTTTCTCACCCCATCACCGTCGCCTGCTTTACTACTAAACAGATAAATTCTCACAAATAACACAAGGTCAAGTGTAGGAATCCTGTTCTCAACGTGAGAAGAAAATATGTGACGTCGTTCTTGTTTGTATACGTGCATTCCTCTTAAGCTCCAACGCGGATGGTTTTCTTCCTACGCAAGCAAAGAGACCAGTGAAACTTGATTATAAGAACGTTGACAATGTTTACGCGGACCACTTTCTTAGCGGAAGCGTAATTCTTGTCAACAATTTACGAAAGTTTAAAGTCCCCAGATAAGACGCTCTTGCAAACATATAGGTTCAGCCTCATCCGGATATGCCTGGAGTTTGTGTCTGATGCAGAGATCGTGACTCCACATCAATAAATGTCCCAAGAACGTTTCTCTTGTTCAAAAGTTATCTTTGTGTTTCCTTGGCCTTTCTAAACCGTGGGATAGTATTTGAATTTTATTGTCGATGGTCAGCTGGACTTTGGATTGACTTCCTCTCTCAGACACACACACATACAAATGCATACACACACATTTATACATACATACATGATCCACACGTGCTTGCTTGTGTGTATTTTATATGAATTCACATATGCATAAATATGTGTATATATATATATATATGTATGTATGTATGTGATGTGTGTGTGTGTGTGTGTGTGTGTGTGTGTGTGTGTGTGTGTGTGTGTGTGTGTGTGTGTGTGTGTGTGTGTGTGTGTGTGTAGATAACTTGTAAAACGGATAAACGATAAATATAACCGGATTAATCCAATATCCGAAAAATTTGGATAACCTGACAAATAGAATATCTGGATAGATATCAGAATATCCTATATTTGAAATCCGGATAAAATTTTATAAACATTTGGTCATCCCTATGTAAGAGCCGCGGTGGCCCAGTCGGTATTGAGCCTCTGACTGCCCCGCGTTAGGCCCGGTTTTTCCTGGAATCGGAAAAAATATCAATAAATGCCATTATGTAATATATACTCGAAAGAAAAACCCAGTTGAATTTCAGTATCAAATATACAACAATACTCTAGCAAGAAATTTTACAGTCAAGGATTTAGGGGTTATTTTTTATTCAAATCTTACTTTTAATAAACACGTACAACAAATAATTAGTGAAGCCTTCAAGAACCTTGGGTTTATTCTTAGAATGGGGAGGGATTTCAAGAGTATAGAGACACTAAAAGTTTTGTATTATTCATATGTAAGACTAAAACTCGAATATGCATCTGTTATATGGAATACAGAGACAGCAAAGTACAGTGTAGCAATTGAAAGAGTCCAATCTAGATTTCTTAGATTTTTATAATACAAATTTCAGAAAGTTTACTCCACATTTGAACACTACGACAACCTAATATATGAATGTCGGATTACAAAGCTGTGTCACAGAAGAACGTTACATGAAATAGTATTCTTGCGGAAATTGTTAAATCACGAAATAGATGCTGAACGTCTCTGCCAGATTAATTTTCGAATCCCGTCGTCGAAAACTAGACTAAAGAATGAAGTTTTTCTTATAAATAAGGCTAGATCCGAAATTAAAAAGAAACCTCTATTGTGGAGAATGTGCACCAGTTACAATAGCTTGCTAATCAAGAATAACACCATTGACATCTTTTCTATGAACCTAAGGGACTTCAGTAAAGCCACTATTAACACAATGGCCTAAGCTTAAACACATAAGTTCGTATTGAAATTGTGTGATAAAGTGTATATATATATAATTTCTATCTCTATATTACAGAAATATATGTACGTAATTGTATTAACTATGTATACTTCATATGGGCTCTGTAATTAGGTATGTACCTGTTGAGTTCAATAAATAAATAAATAAATATTGGTAATTTTAGAATATAGTTCAGGGACATTTCATGAACACACACCACGAAGTTTCACTTTGTTTTTAATATTAGCTAAGTTAAAGTCTAAATTAACTGATGGTAATTCGAACAGAGGAGGTTTTAAATGAACGGTCACATCTCGCCGAACCTTGAGGTCGACCCTGCTGTGACCTTAACAACAAAAGCCAATTGCCCTAATTGCTTGTTTAATCACGCGTGGTTTATTGTTTCAATAACAACACGTCAACGAAACTGAAAGCATAGTATATGTGATTAATTACAATGGGAAACTACGGGGAGAAATCCACCGCAAACATGCCCTTCCTTTTTCCCCTTTAAGTGCACGACATGACACAACAACTTCACGGCCCTCTCGTGGGTTGCGTGTCCGCCTGCAAAATCAAGGTTTGCATATCTAATTCCTGGATCAGGAATCGAAATTAGGGAGAAAGAAATGCACGAGGGGGAGTCGTATTGGGTGTGCGAAGAAGTTGTACTGGTTTGCTATTTCAAAGAATGCTGGAATCTTATGTGCACTATATGATCCGTGGAAGTTTTGGACTTGGGTGAAGTATCATTGCCAAGTGAAACATTTATGAAGGAACGTTCTCTTTATTGCATGCTTGATTTTATCAACTTTGAAATCTCAAAAGTTATTATATATACGTGCATGCATGCATGTACATATGTGTGCGCGTGTGTGTGCTTGTTATTTAGGGCCGTTTTCTGTAACTTTTAGCTAAGCTTGACTCTCTCTCTCTCTCTCTCTCTCTCTCTCTCTCTCTCTCTCTCTCTCTCTCTCTCTCTCTCTCTCTCTCTCTCTCTCTCTCTCTCTCGCTATACATATGTATTTCCCCTTCAACTCCACTAGAATAATCAAAGGTCAATTGCCTTCTCTATTTGTCCCAAATAATTTGTTTTTAAACGTTTGAAAATTCACAGAAATTAAAATAAATTTCTTATAAATTAAAGAAGCAGTAGTTTTTCTGTCCCATTCGTGACGCAAAATTGTTGACTTGTAGCTATAAATACTGGGAAAGTATTCTAAAGGTATCAATGTTTAACAAAGTTTAGTTATTCATTTAGTATTTCATTGCACTAATGAATAGTTACTTTAATATAAAAAAATATAGTCGGTGTGTCCCACCCGTGACAATGAAATGCCCCATATGTGTGTATGTATATGTGTGTGTGTGTGTGTGTGTATGTGTGTGTTCATATGCGTGTATGAATCTACCTCTCTAAGAAGCACAAGTGTAACATATTTCATATAGAGAACATTATGGAAGGATTCTAAAGTCCGATATCTCTCTTTAAACATCAACTGCCGGCCCCCGTGGAGAAGTGGTTAGCACATCGCGCTACGACGCCCGGGGTCTCGGGTTCGAATCCCGGCCTGGGCATGTATGTTTGTGAGTGTCAATTCATCAAATCATCACTCATTCCCATCTTCGCAAATTAGCCAAAAGTGGCACAAAAAACGAAGTAAAATAAAGCAAATCAATAAATAAATATACATCAACTGTTGCAACACTCCTGAACAATTAATACTTGTTGGTTATGCCAAAGGCGAAGACTCGAACCCGGAACCTCCGGTGGACAGATGGTGCGTGGAACTGGGCCACCGAGGCAGGCGTCTCTTTCCGAAATTTCAACCACGCGATGAGCACAATCAGTGAAACAGACGACTTTGAATAATTCGATACAAATGTCACAGGAATGCGGTTGAGAAATTATGGAAAAACGAACAAGAACGTGTGCCTCCAAAAGCATCGATTCTCTAGAAATAAAGCAGCATTTCAAACTCACGTGAGGTCCCCGAGAATAGTTACGAAGGATTCCCAATATTCTTAAAAAAAAATTATGGAGAATGATTTGCGTGACAGACGAACGGTCGAATTTGAGTCGACTCGAGAAATGCCAGAAATACATTTGTGAACGGCAAACTTTAGAAAGAAAGAACTTCATCGTTGCTTCATACTTTTGTTTCATGTTCAATATGACTACTTAGTTCTAGAATTTTTCTCCCATTTTATTAAAACCTTTATATAGCCTTTCTTAAATTAGTCTGAATGTCAGCCTTGAAGCATATATTTCACAAATACGATTTCAAATCTATCACATAAATTTATGATAATTACAAGTAAGATTGGTACAGGGCTGTAGCAGTGTTTTTTGAGGGGTACACTGTTTGAAAAAAAATCTTCGTTCACTGGCGTACGTAGGGTAGCTACTCCAGTCTCTCCCGAAATTTTGAGAAAATCAAAATTATGGAATTAAAGCGATAAAGAACTGGAGTAAAATCAAAGTTTTAAATGCAAAGTACCCTTAAAATGACACCCGACTTCCACTTTATTGTCTTTGAACAACTTTGAAATCCAATGTCAAAAATGGCCCAGTTATGTAATATCTACCTTTACAATTCCAGCCCTCCCCCCCCAAAAAAATCCGTATGCCAGTTCCTTGCTTGCTCTCTGTGGGAAAACCCTGTGGTCTTCCATGATTCAACATACGGATGATGTGTAAATTAATTAAATGTACGACAACAAACACACAGCACCATAGACTATATTAGCTGTTATTTAAACTCAAGACCTAACGATGTAAGTGATAGAGTCGAACAACTCAAGACGTATGTGTGTGCGTGTGAATACGGAATCTACACAAGCACACTATCAAAGAAGCCGATAATTACACTTACGCGTCATTGAAAAAAAATCGTATTCAAATATGATAAGGAATCACAAGTTTCCAAAGCCTGTTAAACAAAACTGCATGTTAAAATTTATAGGAGCGGACTTGGTGTCTTAACGATCGACTCACGATCTTGCCACTGAAGGTTCTGAGTTCGAGTCCTGGCCTTGGCGTGGATGTCTCTTCATCAATGTTATCTAATGATAACTCATTCCCGTCATTGCGAGTTTAGCTAAAACTGGCATAAAAGTGACGCAAATTAAGAAAAATATAATACAATTATAATAAACAATATATAATAATAATACGTCATGACATTTTTCAAACTTTTCTTCAATTGCAGTCACTTGATACACCGAAGGCAATTTGGGCTTCTCCGTGTTATGCGAGGGGACTTTAAATAATACCTGCAAATGTGTCGTAAGAGGAATGTTTGTGTTAAGTCCATCTTATGTTCAGATGGACAATCCTTCTAACAGCTTTCAATATGCTGCCATCATTAGTCGATCCCGGGACCATTTAATTACAAAGGTACAACACTATCGGGACGGGCCGCCTTAGTTTAAACTTTCACATTTTATTTAGATGCACTGTACTTCTCTTCAAGGATCTCCTAGACCTTAGGAACGAGCCAGAAAAAACATTTTCCAAATTCACTCGTTTCATAGAGCAGCTCTTGCCATGGATCCCGTGTTCGAATCCTTGCCTGGGCATGGGCGTACTTTGTGAATGTCCCTTCATCATTTCATCACTCATCCTCATCGCTGCGATTAGTCAAAAAGTGGTAGAAAAGCGACGCTAAATAATCAAATTCAACCAATCATAGAGCAGCTCCATGTTGCAAATTGGGAAAAACTGAATGCTATGCCGTTTAGTTCAATGTTTGTACGCATGGAAATAGCCTTACACGTAGTGCTAGTCCAAAGAACACTGCATTAAACACACATGAAAAAAAAAATCAAAAGAGACCTTCCTTCGAAAAAAAGATGCTATCTGAGATAGATACTCCCTGCAACAGATGCATGGCCCAGCCTAGTCATGCTCCGCTCCGAATGTGTTGTCGCTAATGTAACCAGTTTCGGTTGCAAGCAGAGGTACATTTCAGGGATTCGTATCTCACGTTATCTCATCCACTTTAACCGACCTCCGTGGCGGGGTGGTTAACACAGCACGCTACGACGCCAAAGGTCCCGGGCTCGAGAGCATGGGTGTTTTTTTCTTAGTGTCCCTTCATTAATCTCATCCCATCATCACTCATCATCTTCGCGATTAACCAAAAGTTGCAGAAAAGCGACGTTAAATAACAGAAATCAAATCCAACAACTCTATCTATGCGTAAAGTGAAGGTGAAACTAAATTTTGTCCAGCCTAAGCTTGAGCTGAAAACGTAGTCATCACGAATACCACAAATCTAATACGAATTCTGCAAAAAAGCAATGAATAAACGCTACCAGCCTACAAACACACGCACTCTCGCACGCACACGCACCCCTTTCGCAAATTAAAGCGTCGGGAACGTACCAGCACCAATTGGCCACATCCTTGCAGCCTATCCGGGACTTCTTCTCTGCGGGATACACCGTGTCGTACATCTCCGAGCTAGTTCCTGCAGCATCCGATGTCTCCAGGACCCGATCGCATCTTCCACCTCCTCTCCGGCGAAGAGTGCTTGATTTGAAATCCTCCCAGAATCTGCACCCGCGAAAAGAGAAAGACGCTCGTCCCTCCGCCTCTGCAGAACACAGCGAGGAACAAAGCACGAGATTAATCTGCTCGTTGTCTGCTAACGATTGTCGCGGAGGGGAACGATGGTGCTGACATCTCCCGGCCGCGCGGAGAACTGATACAGCAGTGAGAAGGGAAAGGGGGGAGGGAGGATGGCTGGGTTGCGTTGCGTGCAGGACTGCGCTGCAGGAGTCATGCAGGGAGTGACCGTCGTTCAATCCCCGGATGGTACAGAGGAAATAAACGGTCATAAAGCCGACAGAACACGTGATTAAAGTTTAGCATCTTTCTATCTACCGAATCGCGGCCAAATACATATGACAATTTCATATATATATATATATATATATATATATATATATATATATATATAGAGAGAGAGAGAGAGAGAGAGAGAGGGAGGGAGGGGGAAGTACCAAAATGTCGCCAAATCTACAGCACTACATGTGGCAAGTAAGTAAGTATTATTCTAAACACGCAAACATTAAAATACGCATACACAAAACAAGAAATCAGCAGGAATGACAGCCAAACAATATGTGAAATCTTCATTTTCCCAAAACGATAGTAGTCACTTCTTTTATATATATATATATATATATATATATATAAAGATCCAAATTTCGCCCACTGTGTAGTTTACATAGTTTACACGTGATTAAAGTTTATAATCTTCCTGTCCACCTTATCATGGTCAAATACATATGGAAAGTTCATATATATGTGTGTACACATATATATCAAAGAAGGAAACCTAATTCCTTCATCCACGTTGGAATCCAGGCTTGGACACGGGTGTTCTTTGTGAATGTCCCTTCATCAATTACGTCACATTATCAATCATTCTCATCTTCGCGATTAGCCAAAAGTGACAGAAAATCTAAGTAAAATAAACAAAATCAATCAATCAATATTTCACTTTCCGTTGAGAAGTTCAAGGTCTGATTCCACCCAATTATTCCGTATTAGACACCTACGTAGGGATTTGTGCAGAATTTTCCACCTGGGAGAGTGATCCGTTTTAGGACACAAGAATACATCTACTGACAGAATGATCATACATTGGGTCTGTTGCGAATAATTTTGGGGGTATAGGGAAAATTTGGGGTAGGCATTAGGTGAAAGGTGGATAAATAACTCCACCGCATGTACCCCCTTAATCTGACCTGGGCGCAGACCCAGGTTAAATTTTTGTGAGGGCACAAGAAAAGCAATTATTAAAAGTAAATGTGAAATTCTAAAATTGTCTTTTACATGTGGACCTACATTTGATATTTTCGTAGCTAAGTCTAGACTTGCAGTAAAAACTGTTACTTATTTGAATCCGATAAATAATGTAATGGGTAACTTGTAGCTTGGTGACATATAAATATTGTCTGAGAAAACATCACGCTTATTGTAGATACTACACTTAGTTGATCTGATCATTCGAAGATAAATTGTTAATTGATTGATTGATTTGGTTATTTTACTCGCTTTTCTGCCACTTTTTGGTAATCGCGTAGATGGGAATGGGGGATGATGTGATAAAATTGATGAAGGTACACTCACAAAGGACACCGATGCCCGTTCCGGGACTCGAACCCAGCACCACCGCGGCAGATAACTTGTGTCATTCATGTACTGTAATCAGAGAAAATAATATATTTTTCTTTACGGAACTCCGAAGACTTGTTATTTCTGTTCCACGCCATGTGAGACGAGATGGAATGGCGGGAGCCTATTCGTTAGTAGCACAGGCCAATCGTAGGTTCGATCTACGCCAATAGAAGGCGAGAAAATAAGCGTTCTTTTAGAATAAAAAAAGTAGTGGAAAATATCCAATTAAGAATTAACGTTACGAAGAACAACTATCAACAAGTAAGTCAGAAGGATTTTTACAGCGAGGCACAAGTACAACTGCTTCCACAACTACTTGAATTTGAAATGCTGCCTCTCTTGCCACAAGCAGGCACCGTTCTAATCAGTAAATGCTTGTGCACTTTAATATTAAATTTATTGTTAATGGAATGAACTTACAAGTACTTTTACTAAATTCACTTTTCTGGGTGTGTGGCCTTCACCTGCCCTTAATTCCGAACGCCTATGTTTGTCAGTAACATTTAGACCAGGGGTGTTCAGATGGAGATATCTTGACGAGCACTGCGTCTTGGGAATTTTGAGGGAAAAGACAAAAACTACTACCTATGTTCGCATAAATTAGTAGAGGTTGGGTTTTATTGATGCTTGGTTATTTAACGTATTTTTCTAGCTGTAGATTAATCGGAACGACGGGGATAAGTGGCTGATTATCGATATTGCAAAGGGACTTACAAAAATGTTCATGTCCTTTTAGAGGGTGAGTATTATTTAACGTATGCGCAGTTTTTTAAAAGTTCACTTTATGCACAGATAGGTTAACCGTGACTGAGACTAGAGTTTAAAGTGGGATCAAATCCGGTCACCCTGATCGCAAGACGACGGCGTTACATGACGTCATCGAGTAGCCTACACTCCCTCCAAATGTATATATACATATAACAAAATGAGTAAATTACCAATAAAGTTGTGACAGTAACTTTATAACATCAGAACACATTTTCAATTTGTGAAATATTTCACTGTTAGAGTCATGTACACGTACAATGAATATATTGTAAATAACTGAAGTAAGCATGTATTGCTTACCATTAATTTTCCATAAACTTTTGTCTGCCAAAAATAATTTGCGTAAAGAAAGGCGGGACACCTGATTCAGAGAACCTCATATGCACCTTGAACTTTCTATTGAGAGAAGACTTGATTGATTTGGTGTTTTAAGTCCACTTTATGCACAGTAAGGCTAATCGGGACTGGACCTACTGTTTAAAGTGGGATCCGAACCACTTGTGCCTCCACCGGGTATCGAACCCAGGACCCCTTGATTACAAGGCGACGACGCTACCACTGCGCCATCGGGAAGCCCATTGAGAAGAGAAGACAGACGCATCATTTTTTTATATGGCGTTCGCCGGAGAGCTATTTCCGTATCCAAAGGTCATAATTAATTCCCTCTAACGAAAGGTTATCCACGTGACTCCTTGGTCTTAATTACGTCTGCAGCATTGGCTGACGCTCAGAGGTTATGACGTTGCAGCCGCGTCATTGATGACGTAACAATCCGCATGCCTTTCATGGTCGATACAAAAGGGTTGTTGAGGATGGTATTCTCCTCCCATCCAATACATAACGAAGCATCAAGGTGTGAAGACAAAACGATCATTCAACGTGAAACGCCGCTCCATTGCGGTGTGTGAATGCGTCACATGTGCCCAGGCGGAAGAGAACGTATCGTCAAAGCTTTTATTGTCTCGGCGTCATATTTTCATGACGCAAAGTAGACCATTTGCCGATTTTGCATATTAGCATGCAGGACTGCGCAAAATATATAAATAAATACACCTTTCCAGAGAAATTTGTACGTCACATACTTGGCATTTGAATCTTTCAGATGTGGGAAGTAATGATGCAACAGGAAAACAGATCAGTGTCAGCGCACCGAGTTCATGTGGTCTTTTAGGAAAAATAAATAGTATCCCAGAATGCGTCGTACACTAGATCCAGAAAGTTTTGGTAAAGATTTGAGTGAATGAGTTTGTGTTTTAAGTCCTGTTTATGCACAGTATGGCTAATCTGAATTGGACCTACAGTTTAAAGTGGGATCCGAACCATTATGTGCCTCCACCGGATGTCGAACCCAGTGCCCCTCGATTATAAGACGACCACTGCACTTCTGGACAGGCCGCAACTGTACATTTTCAGGCATCATTGTCGTCAATAGTACTTAGTATAAATTCTCGTGTAAATACTATATCCATGTTTGACTAAAATGATAATTAATTGCAGGCAAAGATCATGTTTTACAACTTCTTAAGAATTTAAAAATGAAAATCGGCATTTTAGTATTGAGTAAATTATGCGTCGCTTTTGTCGACACTTCTTGTAAATCGCGATGATAAAAATGAAAGCTGATTTGATGAAACTGATGAAGGGACTTTTCAAAGGAATGCCCACTTCTGGCCAGACTCGAACCCAGAACCTTCGGTGGACTTATAATATCAGCACCGAATAGCAGAAGTTGTATGGTAGGTATTTCTATCTGTCTGTATGATGTATGTGCACATGTATGCTAAACCGTAGAGATAGGGTTCCAGTCATTCTTGATTGCAGCCACAGTGCAGGTGATGTGATCAGCACCACACTCCATCCGCCTTCATCTCACCAGAATAACCTCCAAGTACTCATTGATAAGGAGCTGGAGCCCAGAACTCCCTTATGTGGGTGATATGAAGAGTGTTGCTGTACAACACCGATAAATGTTTCACAGCGTGTAGAGATCATCGAAACGAACAACTTTTCTCAGTTATAGCTTGCTTGTTAAGACCTGATTTGATTCTACGAGCTCTCGGAAAAACGGCATTTTCTATCCTGTATCTATGTAATCATACTTTACAGATTCATGGTTGCCACTGACATTTATTTCTTCTGTCGGAAAACATATTAAATTTTATAGTATATTATGGAAACATTATCATGCAAATAGGGAACATGACAGGGTGAAGTTGCAAGTTTTAACCCTTCCTCTTTAAATCGTGCTTTCGTGTCACCATCCACACACATGTTGCATATTCTATTTTATGATTTTGCACTAAAGAAGAACTTCGTAAGTTTCATCCAGGGGAATTTACACTTCCTCTGACGGCGTCTCCTGTTATTATAGATCATGCGATTTGTCCGTAGCTTACTAAAAAATTTATCGTTTTCCGACACATAAAATCACTGTTACTGGCAACCATGAATCTGTGGTGCACGATGCATACATGTAGGATAGAAAATCCTATTTTGCGAGGGTTCTTAACGAGCAAAACGTCACCAAGAAAAGTTGTCCTGTACACACTGTGAAAAGTTTCTTTTCCGTATTCCTGGCAACGTCAGATAACGATCTAAATTCTTGTACTTTTTTTTTTCCTCTTTTGCTGGGAATGACGGAAAAGAAAAAAAGAAAAAACAAACCAAGTTCCTGAAGAGGAAGCACTTGAAGCAACATCAGAAAGTTCTAAGGAGGTTCCGGAAGCCCCTTAACAAGTGACGAGGGAGGTGAAATATTGTCGCCAACGAATCCCGGTGCAGGACAAATCGATCCACACTCGACAAGGCTTCGGACCTCGCTCCTGCACTTCCCACTCAATCTACGTCCTGTCCTCGCCCCACCGTCAGGAGCAGGCAGCTATCTCATTCTTTTTTTTCATTATTATTAGAGCTGGGCCGATACCGCTTTGAACCGATACCGATGCCGATACTGTTACCGATTCCCACCGATACCGATACTCTTACCGATTCCCACCGATACCGATACCCTTACCGATTCCCACCGATACCGATACTCTTACCGATTCCCACCGATACCGATACCCTTACCGATTCCCACCGATACCGATACTCTTACCGATTCCCACCGATACCGATACCCTTACCAATACCGATACCCTTACTGATACCGATAATCTTACCGATACCGATACCCTTACCGATTCCCACCGATACCGATACTCTTACCGATTCTCACCGATACCGATACTCTTACCGATTCCCACCGATACCGATACCCTTACCGATTCCCACCGATACCGATACCCTTACCGATACCGATACCCTTACCGATTCCCACCGATACCGATACTTGAAAATTGCAATAATTAATTTTTGTTCAAAATATTGATCAATATTCTTCTCCAATTATATGCATCAACTTATCAAGAAATTTACTTTAGCATATGCAAGAAATTCATCAGAATATGAAAATATATATTACGTAACAAGTTTGATTGATGTAAATCAGGTTTTGTTTAAAAAAATTAAATAAATAATAAATTGAAATAAATAATTTTTAGAATAATGTATGTAAGGATTTTGTAGATATGAGAATCACTTTTGGTGAAAGTACATTAATATAATTAATGATTTAATGTTGTTTATTAATCTCTAAGAGAGGAAAATGAAGGGAACAAAATATACGAAAGGAAATGTAACATGTAAACTGGAAACACACTTAAATTTCTGTTGATATAAAATTCAATAATTTTATAGGCAAAAATAGCAATCATCTTGCGTAGAAAAATATTCAAAATAAAATGGCAGCTGGTATTTTGCAACTATCATTCAAAAAATTGCCAAAATTCAGCTGCAAAGATTATAAAAGATATAAAGATATTTTAAGTTACAATTATAGAGTACAACCAGAATGTTTTATTTTCACTTGAAGAAAAGTTACTGAAATTATTATAGTTTCATTGACACACTCAACAAACATTTCCATAGTAGGTTCATATATACAGTACCAGAAAAAAATGTATATATTACAGGCCTGTTTACTGGAAAAAGCCTTTCTATAAAAACATACATCTATATGTATTGTGCCAAAAACCACACAACCAATATTAAGCATGTTTTCTTTAAAAAAAATTAAAAAATCGATTTAAATTAAAAAAAATCCGATTTAAATTTTAAAAAATTATCAAAAATATTTTATAAAAAATAAAAATCATTATTTTTATCCATCCTCTTATGTAATCACGAAAATATAATTTTTCGTGCAAAATTAAAAGAAAGTTTGAATTTTGCATAATTTCCGGGAAAGTGTCACCAGGCATTTTTGAAGCCCCTTGAAAGACCAATACGTCGGAAAAGTATCAACCGATATTTTCCGATACCGATACATCGGAATCGCTATCCGTTCAGCTCTAATCTTTCTATGTCCCTGCACAATCGCAGTTGTCTCCCTGCGTCCAAAGAGAAGATGGCCAATTTTTCTCTGAAAGTGCGAGAAACCCTTTTCTTGAGCTGTCGTAAGGGGAACGAATGCAAAAATTTTCTAGGCCATCTCTGTATAATCTTCTATTAACCCAATTTCCCCAGTCCATTACGAACTATATATCTCTTTCTTTTCAACGTAGAGGAAGGAAGGACCACACTGGCAATGGCTGGTACTATATTTCCTTCTCCGCCCGACCCAGTGGCCTTGTTCGTGAAATCTTTTCAATCCTGGACTTGGCTCAACTAGATTCAAACTTACCAAAAACTGGTGCAAGTTTTGATTCATGTTCGAACTGGAGCAAAGCAATCTTCGGATGAGAACAGGTCCCATTCATCTCCTCTCTAGTAAATATTGAGACGGATATGAGAGAGAGAGAGAGATATAGAGATGTGACGTGACTCGAACCCGAGACCTTAACATTCTCCCACTCCGAGTTAGGAAGTCATCCCTCATTTTTATCTGCGTGGGTCGTCTTTCCCCGAGATCAGGTTTATTTAATAAATTCGGAAGGAATCAACGAATTAAAAGGGAACAATGTCGATAAACGAGGGAAGGAGTCTATTCTGTGCTTTGTAAACAAGACCTTTCTAAGTTCTCTAGATACTTTAAATTGAGTTTTCAGTCAATTCTGAAGTGGTTCAACACCCACCCACACATACACCCACCCTGATTTGAAGGAGGAACCAGGATTTCTCATCCCCCTATGAATTCTCTACCCTACGCTCAACATTTCTAAATTTAGTTTCCAAGTTGGGAAAATAAATGTCCTTCTGTTTGAAAATATAAGCTTATTCCTAAATAATATTCTGTATTAGAACCAGTGATGTGCGTCTACGCGTAAACAACGATAGTCTACATTCTACACGTAGACTATTTTATACACGTAGATGACATAATCTATGTACGTAGATGACGTAATCTATGTAAACAACATGGCGAAAAGTGATAACTTAGCAAAGGGCGCCGTGGAATTAAAAGAAAATTATACTGTGTATCAGTTGCTGATGTGTAAAGAGAACTTTTCATACTCTTTCTTCCAAATTCGAACAATTTCTCACCTAGGAAGAAACCTAATATAGGAAATATTCTAGTGTTTTATGGTAAAAATACCACTCTTGCCTCACGACTGCCATCTGTAGTTGTCTTTTGCATAATATTTATCTTCTTCCATAGTTAATGATAGAACAGAAGATAAATTTTGTTGTAAATAGGATTCTTTTCATTTCGTTAGGAACCAATATAGTTGAAAATGTCACTTTAGTTTCATGAAACCCTTGAAAATTAATTTTAATGCACTTTAGATTGTCTACGTAGTCTATGTAGACTACAACCCAATGTAATCTACGCGTAGATTACGTGCAGACAACGCATGTAGACGTAAACTTATAGTCTACGGCACTTCACTGATTAGAACATATTTATACAGTGGAAAATGATAATAATTTATCTACGTGTCATTCCATGTCAAATCAACACAGATATGTGTAATTCTCAACCTGACCATCTCAGATTTTCACGAAACTTAGGGAGTTGTTACATATCATTTATGTCATAGCTTGTTATATATCATTAGAAAGCTTGTTCAATTTCGTCTACAACAAACTTCATTTCAGCTTCCTAGGCCGAATAGGAGCAGAGTTTCAGCATATTTAGTATAGCTAAATGAACTCGGAAAGGGCAATTTATGTGCATTGGACCTTGAATAATTTTACAATTACAAGACAAACGAGACTCAAAATTTTCACAATTACTAAGTTCCATGCATAGTTTGAACTCCCCAAATTCCATGAAAATCGGAAATGATCATGTTGTTGGCCAAACTCGAATTGCGCACAAAACCTGGCCAGAGATTAATGTTGATAAGGGTTCACTAATCTCCGAGCACGAATTGCGCACAGAGCAGCACACGATAGGATCAGGCCCAGGTGGATGTCGATCACGAATTGGGCACAGATCAGTGAAGTGAAAGTGCTCATGATAGATTTCAGCCATTAACCTTCAGCCTAACCTAACCTAACCTAACCTATTTCTTCACACCCGAACATATATAACTTCTTGAGGAGCTTGAAGTCAGCCCAGACAGACACTTACGTCCGTGTTAATAGTGTGCGAGAAGAAAATGTTCCACAGACTGACAAAAGAAACAAAAACAAAAACAGGCATTCATCGAAAATAAATTATCACAGCTTAGAAATAATAATATTGATCGTTTGAGTTTTGTAAAATGCGTATCTTACAAGGTATCTTGTTAACTAGAAGTGAATGGTTTAATCATAATACATCTTGTCAATGTCTATATTATAATGTAATTGTTAAGTACATGTGACTCGTTTGGATGTCTATATTAAAATGTAATTTGGTATATGATTACTGACAATTTTGCCCAAATCTGAAATAAAATTCTTATTCTTATTCTTAGTTTCATTAATTGTTACATGCTTTGAATTTGATCCATTTCCGTCCATTTGTTCCATTTCTGTGTGTATTTCCAACAAACTTCCGCTTGATGCGCAGTTCGTGCTTGGTGGAAGGGAGCGATCGGGTTCGGTGAGACACCTGTACTACGGTAGATGCGCAATTCGTGCGAGCCCATGTTGTTAGCTGTGTTGATTTCGTATGAAATTACTGCTACTGGTATGTGGAGTCGATTTTAAAAAATGGAAATTGTGTAAGTTATAGTTGAACGATGCAAACTTTTTAATTTTGTAAATTGCATTCCTTTGAACAAAAGCCTCTCTACCTTTTATATGTATGTATGTATGCCCCAATACCGGCCTGAGCTAGGGTGTTCTGTGTGAGTGTCTTAATTTTATCATGTCGTCACTACATCGTCGCGATTAGCCAAAAGTTGCATAAAACGACGTTAAATAACAAAACTCAAATCAATCAGTCATGTGTGTGTGTGTGTATTCTGTGTTTAATGTATTCACGTGAAACTTCACATGTATGGACGGTTGAATGGAAGAAAAGAGTCTGTACGGCCTTAACTCTGCAATTTAAAATGATACATTCATAATAAAAATAAGCTGCAATTATTATATTCAATATGGCAACGCAGCACATTGTCAACTCTTCGATAGAAAAAAGAACTAAATTATGCTAAATGCGCATTTCGTACGGGGTGAGGTCTGTCAGTTGTTTGAGCGCGAATATTAAAAGAATGCAAGTTAAAATTGCCCCAAGTAAGTTCAGGAAGGCACCTGAGTCTGTGTAAACGGTGCCAAAATCTATTCTCCCACCTCGCGCACATAAATCTCTTGCTCACAAAGAAACTGAAAATTCAACTCCAACATCGCCTACAGAGGTTTCGCTGTTTGCGGCTGGTCAGATGATTTCCCGTCGAAAACAGATCCTGAATCGTGGAGCTCGGCGGCCCACAACATGACAGAGTAATAAGGAAAGTTCCTCGAAACTACGCTTGGAGCTTTCGACACGACTAACACGCTGCGCATGCGCGTTTCCGTCGTTCACGTTTCAACGGCCTTGATTGAGGTAACAGTACGAGGAACAATATTTGAAGGGCTCGGTGTGACATTTCGGTCATTTCTGCGTTCATTTAGAAAAATGGTTATTCACTGAGTCCAATGCAAATTGTATATGACAATTTCACTCAAAAATTGAAGGATAGCACATTTTACTTTGCAACTAAAAAATGACAAAAATGTCACTCACCATGTTTTACACCCGAGCATTTCATTTATATTAAGTTTATTACATCTATACCAATGTGTGAAAGGGCAGCACCAACATCTGCTATGTAGGTTGTGGAAATAATATGACTGTTATTATTATGTTGTTGTTATTATTATTATAACATGGTGTGCAGCTGCTTTCTGCTGTAAAATCATCATTAAATCAAGTATTGTAAAATCACCAACCATTAAAGCAAGTAGGGCAAAAAAATGTGGACAAAAAGGCGAATTTGTAGGCTTTTCAGATTATCTGATTTTATAATTTTATCTTTAGTACAACGTAAAATGAAATTATTTATAGCTCTCTCTCTCTCTCTCACACACACACATATACATACATTTACATAATCATATTTCATTTTGCGTGGTTGCCATTTCTTGACAATGCCCGCCATATTTATCATATTCGCAGTAAAAGTGTACAACTTACAAAACATATTATCTTGAAGTGAAGTGCAGCCTTAAAAAGTAGCCCACATAACTTTACTGCTTGTTAAGTTTCCAGTTTACTGACGAGCACATAAAGCATCCATTGTAAATATCTCTTCCCATGGGTGTATATCCCTGTCTTGTGATGTTATTTTCAGACTATACGACCTTAAAACCACGGAAATCATCACCAAAATTTAGTATAAGGGTCAATTTTATTATTTTCAGATTTCAAGCGGCCATATTTTCAGCCATCTTGGATTTCTGGAACCCGCACGAAATTCGTGGATACTAAACGCATTTTTTTTCTATAAAGACATCGTGGAGAATACAAAAACAGAGGTCGCCGCTTGTATCAAAGAAAAGCATACGGAATAACAATTTTCGACTATTTTTTCACCATTTTTATCACCATTAAAAACTGTTCTTCATTCATGTTATAAATTAGAATGGATGCTATGTGTAAAATATTAGCTTTTATTCACTACATTCATCGTACATAATCTCAGAGTAGGGTAATTTGACAGTACAGTAAATATAACTCAAAGCACTCATGCATAATGTAATTGCTCGTTATGATTGTTGCGCAGATGGTAACAACTCGAGAGCAAGGTCATTAACTAATAAACATCTATTAAGGGAGGATCCTGTGCTAGCAATTACCATGATTACCACATGGTCTAAAGTGTTTTTAGCTGCCGTACTGTTTACTGACCCTCTGCAGTCTGAGTGCGCAAAATGTGAGAATTCAGCCTGACAATAAGTCTTAATCAATAGTGAATTCTCTGAGCAGGCACTGTAGACAGTCATCTCCCCACAAACTTTTTTTCTGCTATTTTTCAAGGACTCGTAGCCAGTGATGTGCCTCTACGCGTAAACAACGATAGTCTACATTCTACACGTAGACTAGTTTATACACGTAAATGACGTAATCTATGTAAACAACATGGCGAAAGGTGATAACTTAGCAAAGAGCGCCGTGGAATTAAAACAAAATTATACTGCGTACCAGTTGCTGATGTGTAAGGCTAACTCTTCATACTCTTTCTTCCAAATTCGAACAATTTCTCACCTAGGAAAAAACCTAATATAGGAAATATTCTAGTGTTTTATGGGGAAAAGACCACTCTTGCCTCATGACTGCCATCTGTTGTTCTTTTTTGCATACTATTTATCTTCTTCCGTAGTTGATAATAGAAGAGAAGATAAATTTTGTTGTAAATAGGATTCTTTTCATTTCGTTAGGAACCAATACAGTTGAAAGTGTCATTTTCCTTTCATGAAACCCTTGAAAAATTAATTTTAATGCACTTTAGATTGTCTACGTAGTCTATGTAAACTACAACCCAATGTAATATTCGCGTAGATTACGTGTAGACAACGCATGTAGACGTAAATTTATAGTCTACGGCACATCACTGCTCGTAGCGTCAAAATGAGGTCTTAACGAACAAAACATTACGAAGAAAATGTGTTCGTCTAGATGTACTCTACACGTTGTGAAAATCAGTCGGTGTTGGTGTTGTTGAGTTGCTTCTTTAAATCCACTTCATGCACAGATATGGTGATCGGGAATGGGCCTATATTTAAAATAGAATTTGAACAACCACGTGCCTCCACCGGAATCCAATCCCTGTTGGGAAAGTGACCAGGGTAACGTGCTACGAAGCCAAAGGTCCGAGATTCGAACCCTATGCAAGACATGGATGCAGCATTGTATTTGTCCCATCCATTCCATCAGTTCCCCAACTTTATTACGACTGAAACACACGACGACCGCAGACATGCAAATTGCCGGGACTAGAACGTGACGTCACCATCAAACTCCCCTATTGCTTGGCACTCAAGGTCGTCCAACAGAGGATCCGAAACGAGCACTTCCTGACACAGGATACACGACTCGCTTCGGCAGCCGACGAGCGAGCCTTCTGATTGGCAGAGACCCTAAGACGGGGCCATGATAACCACTAGATCATGACCCCGGTCAAAGTAGTTCGCGTTCCTGGAACTATTCCAACAATTAAACTCCCCTTCCCCTCTCTGCTCAATTAATCGGTCTTCCTCTTTCCCTTGTCTTTCTCACGCAGTTCCATTGAGAGGGGTCGAAGAGAGGACACATTCAAATTGATTTTTTTTAAATCTACAAATTGGGTAAAATTGTTTAAATCGACAACGGCGTTGACCTCCCACACTGCATTGTTGTTAAGAATGTCTTCATGGAAGCAGGACGGAATTGGAGCTGCGTTTGCGAAACGTAGTCGCTGCAAGCAGCGTAGTCAGGCGTAATCAAAAGATCTAAATTGCAGGCTTACATCTCTACATCTATAGCAACCACGGTGAAGAGAATACCGACTCGTTTATTACCGTCACATTCCATAGCAATTTCAGTTTCTATGGCCCACCTTGTTATCAAGGGATCCAGGGTTCGAGGCACATAGTGGTTCGGATTCCACTTTAAACTGTAGTTCAGTCCCGATTAGCCTATCAGTGCATAAAGTGGACTTGAAACAAAAACTCAAGCTCAAACTCTTTCGATAGCCTTTGGTTCAGAGTTTCTAAGTGTAAGGTAAAGATTATATCAGTATACAAAAAACGGTAGGTGTGGTTTATCGGCAGCCATTTCGAGGTAACGTATACTCCATCCCATGAGTCTGTGGAGCAAGGGAAGCACAACGGTAAAGAAGGGGAGAAAGCGAGTAGGCGGAGCAAGGTAAACGCCTCAAATAACTGGGCTATTTGAAACAGCTGGAAAATTATCGCATCGAAAGTGACCAACTAGTACGACGGAAGCACTTGTTCAGTACAACAGTTTTTACCACCAACGCAGTTGTCGTAATTGCATTCAAATCTTCCTGCTATAGTCGACGCGCTAGCTACGTTAACGATCGGTTGGCTTTGAAGTCCACGGAGCGCGCCCACCAGCTGCAACGCACAGTGTTGCCTCACATCTGCTACTCTACACCACCTTGTCCCTCCGCGCACAAGCACCTTCCCACGGTCTTCACATTGAAGTTGCAATGTGACTGAGACTCCACGTGGAGTAGACGAGCAGAATGACAGCTTCGCCCATTGGCTGAAGGTTGAGTGTGATTGGACGAGAACAATGTTCGTGGCGGCGGCTTTCTTCAGTTCTTGGACGTTAACGAAGTAAACGCCTGGACTATAACATTTCTACAGCAGACGGATTATTGTCCACCTTGCATGGCTTAAAGGCATCTGTGATAAGAACTTGCTGTGAAGAACGCATCAATGGGCCAATGACGGTGAAGAACGTACGTACATATCACACCAGAGGAAGTGTTAAATGTAATTATGTACCTGAAAGCTGAGACGCGTACCATTGTAAGGGACATAATTTTGAAAGAGCACAACTACCATTCTTTAAAAATATATATCCAACTGTGTTAATGTCAAGCTCAGAAATAGCAGTTATGAATATGAGACTCACAAAAAGTGGCAACTAAGAAGAAATTTTGATAAAACCATACCACTAGCTACCATATTGAAGTTGCGGGATCATATAATATGAGATGCGCAACTGTGATGAAAATAACAATATTTATGGGTAATATATGAGCAACAAACAAACTAGGAAGGGAATTGTGTTTCAGAAATCACGCGGTTTTGTTTACATTAACTTAGTTTTTACAGTGAATGGAGAATACTACAGGTATGTACAATAGTGTTGTTATCTTAGCGGTAATTTCCCTTAACATACTTTTATCGAAAGTTTGGCCCAACCCGAAAAAAGGTTCTAGCCACACCCCTAACGATTAGTAACCTGAGATATTGGTAATTCGATCGACGTATAATCTGATGAATTGCTGTTGGAAATGAACGGAACAAACAAGATTGCACGACACTAGTGGACCCATTGTTGCATACCAGTTCAACAAAATTAACTTTGAATCTCCAGTAATTTTTCAATACCGATAATATACAGGAAAAAAACACTATATATGCTGACCAAGGCAGTCTATATTTCAGTTACAAAAAAACACTTAATAACGTGACATTTCAACCCTCTGTCAGGGTGTTCCTCAGACTTGAAACCAAACTAAAATCTTTTTGTTTGTATAATCAAGTCTGAGGAACACCCTGACAAAGGGTTGAAATGTCACGTTCTTAAGTGTTTTGCCTTGGTCAGCATATATAGTGTTTCTTTTCTGTCATGGAAACAAGGCTTAATCGTGTTACGATAATTGAGAAACAAACGGACACAGTTATCACTAGGGCTTGGAAGTTGAAGATTTGTAAATTGTCAAAAAAAGACCTATGAAAAGACCTAAAAATATCAAAAAAAGGACCTAAAAACGGAAAAAAGGACGTAAAAATGTGATTCAAATTAATTAATAACTTCAGTTTTAATTACAAATTTAATGAATAAAAAAACTACAAAATTCTAGTGGTATGGAACACACAGTGCGAAAAACTATATGAATGAAATGCATCTTCTTTCAGTCCAAAAAAGTTTTTCTCTCGTTTCAGGGATGGTTCAAATATATATAATTATTTCTTTACTACAGAAAGATGTTTAAGAGGTGATGAACTGATGATGATTCGAATTGAGAATGGGCAGTAAAAACGTAGTCGAAAGAAGGTGAAGTTGCAAAAAAAAAGCCGTTAAGACCTAAAAAAGGCTAAAAAAGGACCAATAAGCCAAAAAACGCCGAAAAAGGCAAAAAAGGACAAAAACCCACCTTTTTCTGGCCTACAATGAACCAAAATGAACATATACTGTATTATGTTGGGCCTCTCTTCGGACACTAGGAGAAAAAAGGATTTTTCCTCAACTTCCAAGCCCTAGTCATCACATTAAGTGTACATTTTCTTCAGTTCGAATAATGGCAAGAATTCAAGAATGCTTGAGACCTTAAAAAAACTAGAATGGAACAGAAACTGTTTACAGAAAGATGTCTATCAAAACAAGCAGATCTGAAAGTTGACTAGACTTGCTTGTATGGACACGACCAACTCGCAGTGACGTGACAAACGACACGCGACATGTGGCCTGGTATCCAGTTGGCATGTCACTTCAAAACAAACCCGAAGGAACTACTACAACTAGATTGACATGACACCTGTCACTTAGGGTGTCACTACTCAAATTCTCTATCCGATCTGTGCAGCCTATTGAATTGTCGTGTGTCGTGTCGCCTTGATCTGTTTGTCACAATGGATGAGGAATGCTTTTTATCAGTTTGGAAGGGGAAGTGGTTATTTAGACATGTAAAGTTTGTTGTGAAGTGTTCCTGCTGCTTAATGGGAAGTTCCTGTTTTATAGCACCTCTGTTCTGAAACCTTTATATTAGTCTTTCTCTTAATATTGGCACTGAATCCAGTTTTTCTTAAATGGTTTGCGTGTTACATTTTGATTATAAGGACCAGAGAGATGAGACTTTAAATGAAAAGTTCGCAAAAAAATGTAAAGCTTGAACCGCTCCGCCACCTCTCCCCCCCCCCCTCCTGAAAACTTTCATTGTTCACTTCTACTTGCAAAAAAAATCAGAAATCTTGTTATTTTTAATGATAATAACAGAAATGTAGTTCAGTTAGTTAGTATTCGAACATAATAACAAAGCAAAAATGCGTTGAATCGAAAAATCAATTGAGTGTAAAATATAGTAACCACTTTACGTTTCCACATGCTATCATTTAACAAGAGAATAAATGTTTCCACAATTTTCAAAATTTCAAAAATTGGAGTTTTATGTGAGCGCTCACACAACATGAAATTTATTCTTAAATTGTATGGCTTTTCTTTCATACGATGTGTGTAAAAGTTAATAACAAAATAGAATAACCGTACACTTCAGTACACTAACTGTATGAAATGTATGAAAATAATAAACAAAAACAGTTGTGTTAGTCACTCATCTGGTGGATCGAGTAGAAAAGTTTCCCGAGCATATAATTATTATTATTTTGGAATAGATTTTATTTCATGTTAAAATAATAATCATAAACGTAATAACAATAATTAATATTGTTAATATTTCTACTATTCAAGTTTAACAATGGTCCTCCTTCTACAAAAATTTCTGGTGACGTCCATGATGGAGATGAGCATATATGTGTGTGTGTGCGTATCAACTTCAAGTTATCGCTTCAGCAACAAAAAGATGCGTGTGTATGTGGTCAATAGCCGGTCTCCCCTCTAAAGAAACCATCATTTCCCTCCCCCCGTGTCACCAGATGACCCATTTCTTACATCCCGATAGCAATGTTTTCTTCATGTAATATTCAACAGCGTGCAACTGCCAGCCACCCCTTGGAACAATAGGAGTTACCCTCATTGAGAATGAATCTTTCCCCGATATCTAGGGTCGATTTACAAGAAAGTCATGTTGGACACCGCACACTCATACACCCAGGGGTAGTGACCTGCCTGTTGCGTGGCGTGTTATCTGACACACCGTGTAATTCAGGTCAGGGTAGCGATACGGTGATTGTTTGTCTCAATATTGCCGTATTAGCAACATAGCTGTTTCGTTCCGAGGGCATTTAACATGAAGGGTGTAGTAAGCTTCTTTTTTTGTTCTTAAATTTCCATCGAAGCCTTAGAGTGCGTAGCGCTAAACACTAAATGTGCTCACACTAAACTAAGCTTGATTTTAATGTCACTTACGTGTACCTTTAAGATAAGAGTATGTAATGGTAAGATGGGATAACGAAAGATGAAACGCGGCAAAGATCCTTTGCATTTGTCAAACCTTGTTTTATAAGCAGATAGGTTAATTGGACTGGACTTAAAGTTTAATGTTGGATTTGAACCATTGGCATACGTGGTTTCAACACGATGCTCAACCAGAGGTTTCTTATTTGCCGGGCGGAAATAGTGACTAAGGGCCTCAATATATATCTATATAGAGAAAGAGAGAGAGAGACGCGGTTGGCTGCAAGCGGAAGACGCGGGTTCGTTTCCCGGGATGGGTGATTTCAATTGGGAACTTTTCCATTGATGTTCCTGCATGGAGCGGCTCTGGGGTTCATCCAGCCTCTACACACACCAGGAGCGTATATTCTAGGCTAGCAAGGCTATCTGCGAAGCCTGAAGTCTAGAGAATAAAATACAAGAGAAAAATCGATCAGAAATTGTAAATAATATTATTCATATCAGTTAGATGATAATGCTGATTCTGGAGTTGGAAACCTGATTTCCTATGAGTTGGCAACCTGATTTCCTATGATTGATTAATTTAGTTTATTTTACTTTGCGTTTTGTGCCTCTTGGCTAATTTGCGAGGATGGGGATAGTGATGAAATGATGAAATTGATGAATGGACATTCACAAACAACCAAGCCCGAGCGGGATTCGAACCCGGGACCCTTGGCGTCGCAGCGCGATGTGCTAACCACTCGGCCACAGGGTCCGGCTGATTTCCTATGAGTTGGAAACCTGATTTCTTATGAGTTGGTAACCTGATTTCCTATGAGTTGGCAATTGGATTTCTTATGAGTTGGCAACCTGATTTCCTATGAGTTGGCAACCTGATTTCTTAGGAGTTGGTAAATTTATTTCTATTCATAACGTAGGACCAGTGAGATAGTGAGATAGCCGAGATATCGGACTCAGTATACGCTACTGACACACACACACACACACACACACACACACACACACACACACACACACATAATGATTCTATCTCTCCCTCTCTGTGCGTATCTGTTTCTCTATCTTTCTCTGTACCCGTGCGCGCGCGCGCGCGCGTTTGTGTGTGTGTGTAAGAGAGAGAGAGAGAGAGCGATCGAGGAACACGCACAATAATCTCTCTCTCTCTTTCTCTCTCTCTCTCTCTGTTTCTCTCTCTCTGTCCCTCCCTCCCTCTCCATCTCTCTCTCTCTCTCTCTCTCTCTCTTTTTCTCTGTGGATTGTGAAAGGTGAAACCAGATTTTCCCTCTTCGCAAAGTGGATCTTCATCCCAACACACACACACTCACACGCAGCGAACAGTGGGATGGGAAGCCATAATCGATGATGAGAAGGAAAAGCCTTTGCCAGGCGTCGGTTTCTGCTAAATTTATCTCCTTTATAGGTCTCTGTTACCACCACCCATCCACTTCAGTCCATCCACAACATACGATAGTTACCTAGTCGCTCGAGAAGCAAATATTTCGACAGTTTGCTGTCTTATACTGAAACAAACTAAACTATACCCAATTTATTCATCTTAGTAGAAACAAACTTAATGATTGAAAAACACAAACTTATCACAAGAGTTTAGTTTGTCAATATTTACAGCTTCCGGTGATGTGATTTACTTTTCACAAATAAACAGTCAATATTTGAAACACTTTATATCTTGTCTTTTATATATGTTTAAAGTTTCTAATACGATAAAGAAGCTTTATTCAGCATTAACATGTTGTAGATATTGTTTGATTATTCTCTACATTTCAATTTACTGATCAGTAAACCTCGGATTTTTAGGATCTAAAAAGTGTCCTTTTAGGTTCCTCAAATAGGCTCTAAAAATCCTAAAATAGGTTCCAAAAATCTTAAATTAGGTTCGAAAAATCCTGAAGTAGGTTCCAAAAAAACTTAAAGTGGTTCAAAATTCCTGAAAACTACTGATTCGTGATTAGATGCAATCGTTAGAAACAAAATTTCAAAAGAACCATAAGAAACTTTAATAGGTACATACAACCATCAAATATTAATTTTCTAACCAAATTTTAATTTGTACACATCATTTTTCAAAATTTATCCGCAAATTAATTTAATACTATACTTATGCTGTTAGTAAAAGTTACTTGTTGATATGAAGAATAAATTACGTATGTGTAATTTGCTGCACAATACCAGATGACTACTCACCGGGAATCCATTGAATTCCGGGAAACGTTACTTCGCAAGGTGTGAATGCCACAAAGCACCGAACTGAAGCAAAAGTGAGCAAGACCACGCGGATCAGAAGCTTGCACTTTGGACCATGGGGGTAACCGTTTGCTTTCTTTGGAGCTTTTAAAAAAAACTGAACTTAGAGGGAGGGAAATCGGCAGAGAGTATGTTTCAAACACGTTAGTCATTGACCTGTTTCGTCACCAAACAGAGAAAATACCTCTGTGTGGTGTGATATAAAAATCCTCTAAAACCTTAAGAAATATATAAAAACCTAAAAAAAGGTTTGATTTAGGCGCACAAACCTAAAATAGGTTATTTTAAGCTCTATAAAACTTCAACATATGTTGCATTTTTTAATGAAACGCTGACATAACTTTTATTTCTCATTTACCTGCAAAGGAAAAAATAGGTTTAAAACCTAAAATCCGGTAGATAAATACAATTAAATTTACTTACGTAGTAATTCTTATTGACTTACATAGTAAGCAAATTTAATTGTCTTTATCTAGATCATCAGTAAATTGATGTAAATGACTTAAAATTAAAACTTTGAAAGTGACAGTACACATTCTCCAATATTTGTATAACCACAAGTTTATATCTTAGTATTACAATTCAAAAGTAACACTAGCATCATAAATGTATTTATGCTTATTATTATATTCAGTGCTCCTTTTCTCTGGGGCCTCCCCGATGGCATAGTGGTAACGTCGTCGCCTTGTAAAGGGGTCCCGGGTTCGATACACCCGGTGGAGGCATATAGTGGTTCGGATTCCACTTTAAACTGCAGGTCCAGTCCCGATTAGCCTTACTGTGCATAAAGTGGACTTAAAACAACAATTCAATCAATCAATCAATCAAAATTTTTCTCTGGGAAAACGTTTCCAGTACTCGCCATAATTCTGTTTAATATTGTGATACAAATGATAACGACAACAAGTGCACTGTAGATCTGCCAAATACATGTAGCCTATATGATGGTACGCTCGTTATATTTATCTCAACTTCTTTTCATAACATATATTATTTAAGTTTTTAGCGTGGCATACCGTTGCGTTCCCTCAGAAAAAAAATCACTCGTTGCATTATTTTAAATGTAATTCAACTTTTACAAAAATCAAATGTATTTAGTAAGTACTTTCTAAGTAAATTTAACTGTGTTTATGTACCATATCAGTAAATTGAAATGTAGAGAAATTATCAAACTACGTATACAAAACGTGAATGTTGAAAAATAACCTCCTCTCTCTCGTGTTAGGAAGTTTATACAAGTGTAGTTTGAAATATAGAAGTAGTCTATATTTATTAATTTTTACATCTTCTCTTAGACTATTTAGCTGTTTTTCACATGATTGGATGGTGTAAATACCGATTACATTAGAACACAAAACAACATTGTATTTTAGGACAGTCAGCGGTCACGCGATATCTGCACAACTTTGTGTCTAAGGTCAGCAATTAGGAATTCTAACAACGATCTAAAAAAGCATCGAAACAGCACACCGCTAGAACTTTGGAAGCGGCAAAATATGAATAATTTTCTTCTTAGGTGAAAATACCTGAACAGTTTAGTACCGTGTGAATTTAAATCTATAAAATTGATTCCTTAATTTATATCATATTTCAATTGTAGAAGAAAAACTAACATATTTCAGTATCTGACTAAATCCTACCATTCAGAATACCATGTTCTCGTATTCAAAAGAAAAAATTAAGAATTAATTGTTTAAAAACGTCTTTACAAAGCTCAGACAATTCCTGACACTTTCGTATATTCAAAAATGAAAACGTTTCTAGCACAATTTAAATAATATATCAACTAAGTTCCATTTTGAAAACTCGTCGTGTGGTAGCACCTGAGACTGAAAACATTTTAAGTGCATTTACAATACACCAATGATTTGCAAAACCTTAAGATATAATCTACATTGTAAATTGATTGATTGTTTTGGTGTTGTAAGTCCACTTTATGCACAGTAAGGCTAATCGAGACTGGACATACAGTTTAAAGTGGGATCCGAACCACTTGTACCTCCACCGGGTATCGAACCCGGGACCCCTTGACTACAAGGCGACGACGCTAACACTGCACCATGGAGGAGACCTAAATCTACATTGTAAAGTAGAAGTTTAATCATATTAATGTAGAAATGACAAAGCAACTTATAGGTTCTGAGTTCAACACATACAAGGCACTTTTACAAATAGTTTGTTTCATTAATCGTTGCAATGATTCCTAACAAGTCTGAAAATAATTATGAGTTTTCCATGTCAAAGTGAATTTCTAATAAGATAAATCTGTCTGTAAACACTAACGTCCGTAAATTATTACAATGATGTTTTTAAAGGACCATAATTAACAAAATGTCCTTTCATAATAAAGCAACGATTGCTAATTATTTTGACACTCTCGAGCATGAAAACTAATTAATATTTTAGGACCGTAGAGTTCCAAATTCCCTTTTCGTCATTATCGTAATTTAGTAATGGAACCATGCATTTTCGTCATCATGCGTGTCCGAAGCTGGGTTGAAAATTCCACTTAGCCAGTCTCAACAAATTAGTCTTCAAGCTTTGAAAACATAATACAGTCGAAGCAGATGGCAGGGAGTGCAATATTAATCAAGATCTTCAAAGGGAGCGTCTGTAATAAATGCTTCACGAACGAACTTGCGTTGTTCTTCTTTCCGGCGAAAAGTGCCCGAAAAGAAAAAAATCCACGTGTTTATCCCAGTATCTCGTGTAATCTGCAAGCATGTAAAGAGTTCGGGTTGCATAATTTACATGATGCGGAGAAACGAAACTTTGTACGCGCGCGTGGAGCTGGTTGGAGGGAATTAGAGAGGGGGCAGTACGCTATAGGGGGGTGGGGTACAAAGCTACTTTGTCCAAACCACAACCCGACTAATGTCGCAGAAAGGATTGTGGAAGGGAGAATAAATAATACATTGCATGGAAACAAAATTAGTTACTAGAAAAGTTTCCAGATGGCAGCACTGTAATGTTAGGAGTAAATATGAAAATATTTGTATTTGGATATTTGGATATGTGGAACAGAATTTGACGTTTGAGGTTTTTTTTTTTTCAGAAGAGAATCTTACCCCTGCCTCTTTTATGCGTCAGAAAGATTATGAAATTTGTAAATAGGAATTCGACGATGGTTTCTAAGGGGTAGTAAGGGTAGATTTAGCACTAAAATAACCCTTATTTGGCTTTTGTGAAGATTTTGGAGAGATTTGGGAAAAATCTGGGAGGTTCTACAGGGGAGCTGGGGTGTGTGGTTATATCAATATCCGGGTCGGGATTCGAACCGAGGTCGGATTGTGAAGAGTGGCATTCGCTGAAGACACTCAATTGTTCCAACTAATACATCCTGATTACGCTAACGAGGCTCTGGTGCTTGGACTCACACCAAGTATAATCCTCTGTGGGGTTTGGGTTATGTTGTGCATATATGTTGCAACTGTCCCTTCATTCATCAATCGACATTCATCCTCGTCGTCGCGATTAGCCAAAAGTGGATAAAATGGGACGTTAAATAAACCAAAGTATTCAATCATTCGGTTGCTTGAGACCTGAGTCGACCAGCTACTGTTCATTTATAAATACGTTGTGTGTATTGGGGGGGGGGGGGTGTTTGTGTTTGTGTTTGTGTGTGTGTGTGTGTGTGTGTGTGTGTGTGTGTGCGTGCAAGTAATTTAGGTTTTATTGAGGAATAAAGCGTTCATAAGTTCAAGGCACTGGAGCATTCCGTGAGGCGTTTTTGGCAAAGAGAAAAAAAATATGAAGATTATAATCGGAGGGGCACGATCAGAAATACTTCAGCAGTAAAGGCCAAGGTCCAGTCAAGGCCACGGGTGATGAAGTGTGGGCTGTCGGAAATTAGATGAATGGAAAGAATCACGCTAAGGAGAGGGCAACATGCGGAAACCGAGGACCGCATTACCGTCCTCGGTACGCAACAAGAATCGATAACACAATGCGCTACAGAGAGTATTTTCCTGAAACCGACTTTTCAAGGTATTGTATCGTGCCTACGCACGATGGTAGGATGTTGATACCGGTATGCGTTTAAAACAAGCAAAGTTACAGAACGCGAATTTAAGGTATTCCTGAATTATAAGATCAGTGGGGATTCCAGAGCGGAGAATAGTGTCAGTGACAGTGTTACACGCCCACATAATTTATAAAATTCAATGTTTAATATCATAAAAATAAATACATGTATCAAAGTATGACGTCATAATATGATTGACTCAAATTTGTAGTCTGTTGCAATGGTTATTGGCTAACCTTGAGATATTTGAGTGCTGGTTGCTAGGTGATGTGATTTTAAAATACGCATCTTAAAATATCCAGATTGCGACTGGTAATTTAAGGGATGATGCTCAACACATTATTTTCGAATGTACAATTTACTCAGAGAAACATTATCAAAAATTAATGTTCCTTTTGCCATTAATTTGACTTCAATGTTGTATGCACCAGATATTCGAATTGAATATAATATACTTGCTTCTTTGCGACAAGCTGATATAAAATTGTAATTTATTTTTATTAATGAATGAGTGAATGTAGTTATATAAAAATGTATTTAAGAGCATATTTGAACTTTATGTGTAAAATTTATATTAAAAATTTATCTTATGTATTTATGTATGCTGGGCGTGAACAGCCACATGTAAAGCTGTAAGTCCAATAAAATCTTATTCAGTTGATTTGATTTTGATGGCTGATGTAAGTTGATTTCAAAATGAATGTTTTAATTAGTGTACTCGAGCAATAATTTTGAAGATTAATAATACAATAACTCGAGCAAGATTTTTAATTGTGAGTGCAGTCGTGTGAGATGAAGTTCAGCAGAAGTTTTATGGATTCCTGATACTGTTTATTTAAAAATAAAAAATAAATAAAACTTTAGTGCTTCCCACGTCATTGTAGCCTGAAACGTCTTGTGTTTTCCGAAAAGGAATAATAGTAAGTATATCAAGTGAGCTTAACCGGGAACGTGAAAAACAGACAATTTCACGCAGGTAAAACAGCGGAGTCGTTAGCACAGCGCGCCAAGGGTCCCGGGTTCGTGAGTATCCATTCATCGATTTCACCATGTCATTAGTAATCCCCATCATCTTCGCGATTAGCCAAAAAAAATGGAAGAAGTACGAAGTAAAGTAAACCAAATCAAAAGTAAATCATATGAAGTGAAAAAAACCGAGACAATTCAACATATGCAAAATAGAGGAAAGTTCACACACAGATAGAACAACGGAAGCGAAAAAGACACAAATTCCATATATGCAAAACAGAGGAAAATTCAACATGGGTAAAACAGCGAAAACTAAAAAGATAGACAATTCCATGCAGGTAAAACCAGCAGAAGCGAGAATTCAGGTAAATCCAGGACCTTACTCGGTATCTCAGTAGTGGTCTAAGACCTTGGTACCAGGCGTCCAGGGTTCGAATCCAGGATAACACATGGATGATTGTATTATTGATGATGAGAAGCTGCACAGAAAAGTAAGAAATCTAAATCCTATATAAGTGAAATGTAATTGAAAATTTTAAAAACTATAGTAAAGAAATGGCACCATGTGCCAGAGATCCGGATTCGAGCCCTGATCGAAGAAGCATGTTTTGCTTGAATTTCAATCACTGTGCGAACTAACTTTTTGCTTTGGGAGGGGGTGCCCACTCAGTGGCGTAGTTGTGATTTCATTTTGGGAGGTAGGTTTTATGGGTATAGAGGAGAGTTGCCGAAATTGGACCGTTGCCTAAGTTGGACCTCCTTTGTTTTTGCCTATAGACGAGTATTTGAAACAGGTACTGGTTGGCGTCAGTGCCATGTACAAATGACTGAATGGTCAGTCAACTAGAGACGTTCGACGAAGTAGGAGTGCTATTATTGTGTTTCCATTGTTCGTTTTGCAATTATTGTGCTTCGGATCTTAAGCTCTTGTGTAGACTAGCGGTAAGTAATCCAATGTCCTTTAGTACGTATATTATAAAAGTGTCATTCACTAACCATTAACTACATGTGGTAAAACTATGGTTTAGTTGCATATGTTCGTGTAGCGTCATATTTTTATTAACGGGGTATAATTGCCTAAGTTGGACCACCACGTGATTCCCAAATTGGTCCGGGGAAACTATGGGCTGTGGACAGAGATGGAATTGCAAATGGCTATAGCAGCATACAATAATGGGGACTAAGGTTTGAACGAGTGTAGTAGAAGGTATGGTTTGTTTGGTTTTACAGCTGACCGAATATTCAACGTGGATGAGTCAGGTTTCACCACAGTCCAGAAACGTTCACAAAAAATTGTAGAAAAGAAAGGAAAATCACTGGTATGTGCTGTTACAAGCTGCGAACGTGGAGTAAATACCACAATGGTGTGTGCAGTGGGTGCTGCAGGTGTCTAGATACCGTAGACTTACATACGTACATGCCTTTTGTGAGCAATCCAACCTAAGCAACCTGTGGTCCAAGTTAGGAAACCAGTTCCCTATAATGGACCGATGTCACTACTTTCGTTTATATACCCTATTATATTGGTTCCTGCATTTTTTGTTGAAATACATATATAAAGTGAATGCTAATAGTTTGTGCTTCTCATACCTACAATTTCGTTCTTTTTCTGTGTCTTGTTTTTGATGCAGAAGCAAAATAGTACCAACTGGTCCAATTTCGGCAACTCTCCCCTATATGTGTTACCAGTCAGTAAACTATTTCCTCGCGGTTCTAAGTACCTTACAATAGTGGTTCTAACCTAGGCTATTAAATCTTATGATAACATTGACACATAATGTAGAAACACTTAGTATATTTACATACTATAAACAGCCTAACTCATACGCAAAAAGAGCTATCGAACTAGTAACACCGAACATTTATATTGCAAAGTTCAAACTTAACGTCCATCTAACCTAAACTTAACGTCCATCTAACCTAAACTTAACGTTCACCTAACCTAAACTTAACATCCATCTAACCTAAACTTAACTTCCATCTAACCTAAACTTAACGTTCACCTAACCTAAACTTAACATCCATCTAACCTAAACTTAACTTCCATCTAACCTAAACTTAACGTTCACCTAACCTAAACTTAACATCCATCTAACCTAAACTTAACTTCCATCTAACCTAAACTTAACGTCCATCTAAGCTAAACTTAACGTTCACCTAACCTAAACTTAACATCCATCTAACCTAAACTTAACGTCCATCTAACCTAAACTTAACGTCTATCTAACCTAAACTTAACGTTCACCTAACCTAAACTTAACATCCATCTAACCTAAACTTAACTTCCATCTAACCTAAACTTAACGTTCACCTAACCTAAACTTAACATCCATCTAACCTAAACTTAACATCCACCTAACCTAAACTTAAAGTCCATCTAACCTAAACTTAACGTTCACCTAACCTAAACTTAACATCCATCTAACCTAAACTTAACGTCCATCTAACCTAAACTTAACGTTCACCTAATCTAAACTTAACTTCCATCTAACCTAAACTTAACGTCCATCTAACCTAAACTTAACGTTCACCTAACCTAAACTTAACTTCCATCTAACCTAAACTTAACGTCCATCTAACCTAAACCTAACGTCCATTTAACCTACCTACAAGTTTCTTGTGAAAACTTTAATACTTGCTCGTTGAGATTGGTCAGTTGCAGAATGGTGTTCTCCTTTAATTCATAAGGCTGCATATTTTCCGGTAGGGAAATCTTTAAGGACTGGATCATTAATGATGATATTTCATTTGTGATTGTTACATAGTTAAGGAATTGTATACTACAAGGTGTCCCATAAAAATGTACACAGACGTTAACAGGAATATCAAAATCAAGTGTTCATTGCATTTGGAAGCATTGGTTGGAAGAGTTACGTTCCAAGAAGAGTCCATGCTCAATGCATATGATCCTGACCGTTTTGTGAGTGGTACTTGGAAAAATATGCTAAAACAGGTGGATTGGATGATGAGGTTCAGAAGAATACCTTTTGCGTTCACCAGACCTCACGCCACTAGTCTGTTTTTGTGCAGGGATGCATAAAATATAAAGTTTACAGTACAAAATCGGCAAGAATCGACGAATTGAATGCAGCCATTGAACGAGATTTCGCCTAATACAGAACGAAACAATTCTTATTTGCGATTCCATTTCTTCGCGCTTCCAACAGTGCCTGGACCAGAACTTTCATCAGTTTGAAAGTAGGTGTTTGACACAGTAAATTATTCATGTCTGTGAATTATTTTAAATTTTGAAAATGAACTTTATCTTAATAGCCACTGACGCTATAATCATTGAAAATGTGTATACATTTTATTGAGACACCCTGTATTTGCTCTCAATTTCATATTCTTTGAAAAACATCCCTGGTAGGGATAAAAATATTGTTCTTTTGACGGGATAAATTGTTTCGTGAGGGGGAATCCCCCGTCAATTCGCACACTGATTTCAATGAACGATGGTTTTTCATATCTGAAAAAAGAATGTTCTCAAATCGCAATACATAGCTGTTCTCGACGACATCTTCTGTTTCGGGAAGCTGGACCGTTTGTGTTGATTACTTTTGCTATTTCCTGTATTATACCCAGTATTTTTACATTAGAATCTGCTTCTTACGCTTTCTCCAAATACATCTTCAAGGACTTGTGTCATTAAGATAATCCCACAGGCGAATAGCAATGGCAGCTCATTATTCAAGTTGTTGCGAAATTCCATTGGTGTGATTTAGTGGAGAAGTTGAGTCAAGTTTGTCCAAAATGCTTTCATACAATGGGAACTTTCTGGCGAAATAAATCCAACCCCACAGTTTGCCTCGCTCAACAGAAACGTGCTCTCTCTTATTAAAATAATGGTATTCTATATTAACTCAATGGACTTTTGTGATTTTTTTTCTTTTCACATTTTCATAACAGTGAAAAGTTGCACAAAATAACTTTGAAATGAAAACAGGCAATCTTAATAATGCAAAAATGGCAATAAGATTAATCCATTGTCTCTTGTTTAGCAAAGCAAAATATCGACTCAATTTCGCACTGAGTGTAAGAATGCACCGATTTGGCAACACTGTATTTCAAACTTTGAATCGCAACATATTGCGTCATATTTCAACCCACCATACATACCATTTCCAGTGGTTATTTCATCACACATCGCAACTGTGTTAAGAGTGTAGTTGTGAGTGGAAAAATATTGTGGATATCTAAGAAAGCGTTGCCATATTCCTCTTTAGCACCGTCAAATCTTTAAGAAGCAGCTACTTTTTATCTCAAAGACATGAGTATTCTATATTGTTGTCCAGTGTAATTTATTGCTTCTGCTATACTAAACTCCATCACGCTACAGCCCTGTAAGAACCAGGGCTTGGATGATACGTTGTGATGATCGTATCCCATCGCTGCTGTTTTATGGCTTTTGAGACAGAAGTCTGCTACTTCTGATCAAATATCTCAGTAATTATCCTCAATACTGAAAGGTTGTAGCCTCCAACCGGGAATCGAACCCGGAACCACTTACACCAGTATTGTGTCAGTAAGTCCTAGACATAAGTAACTTGTTCATTTGTATAATTGAGTTGATTTTATTGCTGGGCGAGATTCAAGTGTTGCTGGTCTATCTCCCAACCCAAGGTCTACCACCTAGCCTCCTTTACAAGACTATTAAAATTTAAAGAATGCTATTGCAAAGCCATACTTGATTTTTTCTTTTTACGTTGTTTTTCTGCCTCTTGAGGCAAACCGCGACGATGAGGATGAATGACATGCTGTTCAGCAAAACTAACACTGTAGGTTGTAATAGGGGTGGGAGGATATGTTATAGACCATAAGACGATGGCGGCCGCCATCTTGAATTCAACTTCAAAATTTTAAATGGAAACCATAGCTTTTGACACCTCAATTAAATAGGACAATTTTGTAATTATTGTCACATCAAATTGATAGTCCATTGTAAACGGTCGAGCGTGGGAGACTCGAATTTCATCATATCATCACTCATCACAATCTTCGCAAATTAGCCAAAAGTGGCACAAAAAGCGAAGTAAAACAAATCAATGAATCGAACGAGTACTAGCGAGCGAAAGTGGTTCCATGCATTACTCTGCACTCCACTGTTGCTCACGATCAGATGACGAGAGTACTCCCAATGCACGAACGCGACCATGGAAGCCTCCTTCTTCCTTTCCGCCCCTCTTACAACGCTCTGCAGTCCACACGTGCATACGAGAGCGCTCTTGCACAAATACGGCCGGTTGACAACGTTTTAAAATTAAGATCCAATCCTAGATATGGCATGAATCGTTAGTCTTAAAGCTTTATCACTTCATCATTCATCGCTCAAACTGAAGTGGTATGAAGGTGAAGCAAACAACTAAAATAGGACGCATACGGCAATTCAGCATCTTGAATATTCTACCAGCTGAGACACGTGACTACCAAGAAATGCTGTGTTTGTCTTCATCCGAAGCGCACATCCACCACGTGGTAACGTAACCGATTCTGCGGAGGACTTGCATTTTTTAACATGGACTTCCCCAAACCGCTTCGGAAATTTTCCGGGTTATACAAAATAGATACGAACTTGGGTGCTTGTAAATTACGAAAGCGGCAATGGAAGTCTCTTCAAGCGTTTCTTGCTACAAGGTATGTGTATCTTCCACTAGAGGAATCAAGAGGAGCATCATGTAGGTATGTACGTACAAGATCATCAAATGAGACGAGTTCACGACATTCTCCGAGTTTATAACTTATCAATAGATGACAACACTGATAAGTTACAAGTACCAACCCCCTTGATATAGCAGTCAGTGTTGCCATATGAAGGATAATTTCCCGTTTTCGAGGAAAAATAGGGAAAAGGGAAATTTTACTAAAATATCGAAACTTCAGGAAGTTTGAAGACATCAAGCTCAATATATGTGCATATTATGTTAGGCCAGTTTCACGTTCATAACTTTTTCCTTACTTTCTATGTCCACTCTCTTCAGTAGTCGCACTATATCTTCGGTTAATAGCGGCGATGTGGATAAATGATGAACTTGTGAAATGGAAGATGGAACAAACAAAATTATGCATTCATGCTTGACCAGAGTTCGAACCTGGGTCATCTGGCGCGTTGGCGATGAAGCTGACTATAAACACATGATTAATTTGTTTAAAGACCAATTGTAACGAAATACATTGAAACACCTACACATTGAACAATTTCTGAGTAATTTAGATTCAACAGAAATGAAATGATTGGCAGTGTTATTGAATTTTTTTAATTAGATTGAAAGGTTTTATTTGAAATCTTTTATAGGGTGTATTGTGTGTGGGTTCGTGTTCGTCTACATCCTCGTGAATACCAAAGCTAGTGTTTTGTTGTTATTTGATGATTTTCTGCCTCTCGAGGTAATAGAGTGGCTACCATAGTGATTAAGAGGGCGGGACTTGTCCATTTTTAAAAAACGTTGAACAGGTGAATCAACGGTGAAATATTGCATTGACCACATTTGAAATTGAGTAACATTTTCTACAAAAACTATTCGCGTAAACATCTCTAGGTAAATTGTGAGAATACGCGAAGATATTCCTTTCTATATAATTCGTACCCACGACTCTCGTGGTCAGTGCGGGATTAACCTATGGGCAACTGGGGCAATTGCCCCGGGGCCTCCACCAAAAGGAAGTTGTGAAGGGCCTCCACCAAAAAAAAATGAGATGAGTCACACATCGATCAATAGTTGTGCGCTATATGGAAGAGTTATCTCCAAAAGAAAGGTTTCTGACCTTTATACCAAATTGTGGTCACACTGGGTCTGCTAATGCGTTATTGGAGTTTCAAGACCATCATGAGATTGATATACGTGACTGTCGTGGCCAATCGTACGATAATGCTGCGAATATATGTGGAAAGTATAAAAGCATGCAAGCTCTCGTCAAGAAAAAAATAAACTAGCAGAGCTAGTACCATGTTGTGCCCACTCTTTGAATCTGGCAGGGAAAGCAGCGGCTAATGCATGTCCTGCAGCTGTTCATTTCTTCGATTTTGTACGGTAGATACGGTGTTCATAATATACTGTAGATATTTAGACGCAAAATTTTACTGCTGCTATAGCGCTATAATCTTCGTCCTGTAACTTTATTTTACTGCGCTATTCTCCCTGCAAACCTATCTGCGATATGTTCGATTGTGAATGACTACTGATTCTAAAATCAGGTCTACCATTTCAACTGCTGAAAATTGGTGGATAACATATGAGCTAATAAAGCTCTTAGTAAAAAATAAAAATAAAATGGGGGGGGGTCACAAAACATTTTGCCCAGGGACATCCACAAACCTTGATACGGCCCTGCTCGTGGTTCATGTCTATCGTATTGTAACAGCATTCGATTACCAGTGAGTGTATATTTTACGATCTTTCTTATGAACAAAAGAAGTTGGATGAAGGCAAAGATGGGAAAAAATATATAGAACGGACTCGTAAAAGGGAGAAGGCATATGGAAATGTTTTGAAATTATTGTATTCTACCAAACATCGAACCATTTTTCACTGTTTTATACCATAAAGATATAAATTTTCAGGTCGGATTATTTTATATCGAAAACTATAAACTAGACGTCGTGTGCTCAATCTAGAAACAAATTTACAACTCATCTACTGCAGGTGGCAATGTGCGAATCTTGAACACTCTACCACTACCAACAGTGGTTTCTAAAAGTTATGTGCATACGTGCTTGATCAAGTGGCTATACATGTGCGTGGTAGAAATGTAAGGAATTGTGTGCGTGAATTACTTGCCTGCATTGACAAGTTGCCATTTGTTCTTGAATTTTAGTTCACGTGTGATACGTCACACAGCTCTTCATCTTCTTCAATGAGAACTGCACGAACAGGAAAGAAAGAAGAATTAATACAAATTAATATAACGGAATAGAAATTAACAAGAAAATTTTGACAAATTTCGTTCTGAGCTTTCTAAATCATACCGCAAATAAATACAAACAACAAAAATGGGTATTTTCCTCATAGAGTAGTGGATAAAACTGTCGCATTGTGATCAACTGAACCCGGGGATTACTGGTAAAGATGCATTGCACAGATGTTCAGATACCACTTTGTTAAAGTTATTTGAAGAAATAGTCAAAGTATCAATTTCAAGCACTAGCATATATCGTGTTTAGCGTACAAGAATATTACAGACAGAGAAAAAACGAAAGAGAAAAATCAACGTCCATGCAGTTGAGACTGCTAACACAGAATACTCCGTGATGTACCACACATATTACTCACCAACATTGATAAGTTCTACACTCAGCCACCAGTTGGCAGCACCAAACAAATACACATCATAGAATGCAGTGTTTCTATTATTCTTAACACACTTTTTATAGTTCTTCCTCCTAGAATGCAGCTAAGTACACGTAATATCGACCTACAATTCCAGCCCCCCCTCTTAAAAATAATTCTGCGCACCCTTGTGATGTCAGCTGGAAGATATACAGAAGACATTAAATTAAAGAGAAGTATGAGGCACAAAATCAGTTTGCAGTTTCATTGAGCAGAAAGCAATGAACGAATAATTGAATTAAATACCTCATAAGCTCCACCAAGTAACGGGAAACTCAAGCTAGTATGCCAGCAGCTAAAAATTAAAGTCCTTACTCGTCCTCTGGAAGAAATGGAATGATACGAAGCTTGGAGTTAAATTGTTTCACTTCCTCAAGGCGATTCACTTTACTGTTAGATTAATGAAATGAGACTCTCGACGACACATGCACCCGACAGAATAAAAAGGTGAGCAGTAACATACGTCTCGCTGTCACTCCCCCTCGTGGCAACTAAAAGGACAAGAAAGCTCGCGATGACGTACTTCCGGCGTCTTTGTGCAACCGAGACCCTTCATTAGGCACAAGCGGGTCTCTCATTCTGACGTAATTGAGTTTGCCAGCATGTTTTGGGCCTCCCGTCATATGTCCGTGCTTCGCCCTGAATGAGTAGCTGGGGTAAGGAAAGATGGCAGACTCCCGTAATTGGCCGTTTTCAATGACGAACAGCCTGAAGAAATTCCTAATTACAGTGAGCTGCCGGAAAGCTTTTGATAAAATGGTTGCTCTGCGGGCAACCGAACGACTGCAGTGCCCTCTGCCTTGAAGATCTGGGGGAAACACTGGTTCAGCAAAAAGCTTGTTTTGTATGTAGTTATTTCCATTCTAATTATTTTTAGGGCTGAGATGATACTGACGCCGATGTATCGGTATCGGCAAGTATCGGTTGGAATTCATCTACCGATAGCAGCTGATACTTTTCCGGCATTTTAGCATTTCACGGAGTCTAATTATCCTGAAAATTATGCAAAATTCAAACTTTCTTTTTTAATTTTTTACAAATTTTGCACGAAAACTATATTTTGTGATTATATAATACCTATTTTAATATTCTAAAGCAAATTTCTTGGTAATTTGATGCATATTATTGGAGAAGAATATTTTGAACAAATTTTAATTATTGCAATTTTCAAGCATCTGTAGAGGAAAAGGACCCCCCTTTTTATGTTGTCATTATCGGAGGAAAAAAAATTAATATATCAAGCAGCAACCTTTAAAATGCATATCAATGAAATATATACTTAAATGTAATAGCATGCTAAAGTATAGAAGGTCTCCATTTTTTTTAAAAAAAAAGCAATTTCCAAAAATTGGTAAAATGATGTATTTCAAAATTGTGGTCTAAATATGGGCTACTAGTGGCAATATCACAAAAAACAATTAAAATTTTAAAAAAACAGTCATTTGTCGATAAAACATTATAAAATTCATAAATTATGAATAATCTGTTGTTTTGAAAATCACGCGGAATGGGAAAAATTGAAATTAAGAAAAAATCCAAATATTTGTTGAAAATGTGATCTCAACATTAGACATCATGTCATAGCCCATATTTAGAGCATGACGCTATTTTTCTTCTTCAATTTATTTTTGCTCTCTGTGGTACATATTTCACAAACAAATCATGGAATTTTAAAAGCCCACATTTGTTTTATGTACCGCTAATATCATAACCTATACAAAGCAGATGAGAATTCAGAAAACGCTGAGTTAAAACATACCTGCAAAAAGTTTTCGGAGGTCGCAATTCTATAACAGCGTCCAAGGCAGAAACTAATCACCACTTTCTCTTGCGAATTGGCGCCGCAACCTTTGTCCTTGACAGATAACCAGTTCCCATAGCCTCTGCCAGGCTGCAACACCCGGAAGCGCTGATAACTCCAAAACCCATATTTAAACTTTCGCCCATATTTAGACCTTCTCCTCTATTGGTATCGGTTCAAAGTGGTATCGGCTTGGCTCTAGTTATTTTACGTCGCTTCTCTGCCACTTTTGGATAATCGCAACGATGAGGAACTGATGATATGATGAAAGTGATGAAGAGACACAAAGAACGCTCATGCCCAGGATTCGAACCAGTGACCCCTTGCGTCGTAGGGGTCTATGCTAACCATGGTGAATGATGAAGTTAATAAATTGATAATTGGACGAAGACAATGATCCATACCTGAGCATGAATGTCCGGAAGGGGAGGGGGGACAAAGGGGGTCATGCCCACCACGGGATATGAGTGTCAACCTGAAATTATATACTTCACGTGGTTTCATTTCCGTTACAGTTATTTATGTTAATTAGAGCAATGCACGGACATGATAACTTCAAACCGAAGGAGTATTTCTTGAGGGGACAAGATTATTATGGTAGAAAATATGTTTCATTTACCCTCTCCGCTGGAAGAAATTATCTTGTTTGGCCGTCCAGTGGACGCCCAAGTGCCTGACCATGGCTTCTAACCTGCAAGCACTGACTTAGTACCTTAATACACAGACAACTCCGTCACAGAATGATGCAACACTTCGAACACACGTTTTTTTGCTTACTGGTGTTTTGGTGAGCTTATAGATCACACACCCCTGTAAAACATTACACCGTTTCCGTATAACTAACAATAGGCCTCATTATAGGCAAATGTCTGAATATTATAATATTTATTCGCTACGCTATGCTTGTAATATTATGCGGTTGTGAAACTTGGTCTCTTACTTTAAAAGAATAACATAAATTGATATTTTGCTTCTGTCATGAAACTCAAATCAAAGTAAGCCGCGGCGTATCGCATATTCTTACCTATTGTTAGGAACTTGATGCTCACCACGAGCCCAGGTAGATGTCACAAACGCTTTGAAATCAAAACCTCATGTAGGGCGGCGGTGACAACAGAAGAGACGCAAAGGTACAACATTTTTTCTTTGTTGGTAGAAAAGTTTCTTGTCTTTGAGCTTGCAACTGAGAGTATTGTATTGCTTTGCTTTGAAATTGAAAACGGAAACATTTTGTTAATAATCTTGAAGCTAAGCAGTTGTCTTTATCCCAGAAAAGAGGATATTTCTAAATCTTCCTAAAAACCCGCAGGACCCGAAAAAAAGGTTTTGTCCGGGTAAAAGAGAACGTCCGGTAACCCTAAACAACTTGAGTCGCTGCACCGGTTAGAAAAAAACGCACAGCGGGCCCTCGTGTGTTTCTCACTCAGGGTGCACTCCCCCAACCCTAATAGCGGAGTCGCTTGTCGCTACCTCACTCCACTCCCTTTGGGGATCATCTCCTGAGCGGTAAGCTGTACTCCCAACACTCATGGAGAGAAGGTAAGGTAGAGGCAGATTATTTCCGTAACATTTTTGGCAGTTATGCATTTGAAGCTTCGCAACGAGTCACAACTCTCCAAGCAGCCAATTAACCAAGCGAGCCGCTGACGTCATGTCAACCCAGAACCTATCGCTAAGCCCCTTACTCAGGTTCTACACGCCCACTAGGCTCGCTAGACAGTCCGCTGGAGATGTTCCGAAAGTAATTCGACTCTAGAAGACGCTTGTTCTTTCTTTCCTCTAAACTACACCAAATAGACAATTGTTGAACGTTTTGTTGCGAAAAAAAAACAGTCGTACAAAATATTTGATATCTTGTCAATAAAGGGACCAAGGAAGATGCTTTCTAAAAAGGAAAAAAAAAGTCATGTAGGCTGAAAAACTAGTCAATAAAGGGGCCATAAAGGAAATGTTTTTGGTAAAGAAATGGAATGTGGGCTGAAAAAAGGGGGGAGAGAAGTCAAAACCATGTAATCTTGTTGGTGGAAGATAATTATCAACACTGTTGTTATTTATTCCATGATCCGTGCTGAAAAATAAAAAGGGACTTCCCTTTAAAATCCGGTCTTTACCACTTACTCTCGCGAGCCATAATTAATCAGGTCGCAATTACAAGATAGAGGACTTTCTCCCAAAGTGAGTGATTATTGCTTTGCCATGAAAACCAGGAAGTGTTCGTCGTTCAAACGGTGGCCTCGCACCGTTGGATCGATAGAAGCTGCATAAGCGAAGGCAGAAGGTTTCCGATATATTCATTGCGTGACACGAAGAACGGCCTTTCTACCCCGTTGCTGTTCGCTCCTTGTCGTCTGAAGGATGGGTTCCCTTTGTGGGGCATAAACACGGAAGAAAAAAACATATTTGTCCGCAATGTAAATATGATATTTTAGGGAGTGGAAGGGAGGGGCAATATGTTACCTAAGTTCAACTTCCGCTTTCCGAAGCAAAAGAATATTTCCATTTTCATGTCAACGTCAAATATTGACTTCAAATATTTCCAGTCGTTCATGCTAAAAGGAGTAGGAATCGATTTTAACAGATCTGTTCAATTGTTTCGATATACGAGGGGTGTTGGGAAAGTCATGTCTAATTAACTCTATTTTCTTTTCTAGGTAAATGAAAGCAACCTAGCCATAAAGGACAAGCATATTTAGGAAGGTGTACAAGATTTCAAGCGAAAATGTCAAGTGACCGGGTCACCAGAGCCTTCACAAGTGCACAAGTTGAGCAAAACCCAAAAAACACTAATTTAGAACAGAGACATGTGATTCGTTTTTTTCTTTCGTAAGGGCGTCGGTGTTAATGAAATTCATCAAAACTTGGTGGAAGTGTATGGTGATGATGCACTGTCGCATAGACAGGTAACACGATGGATAAGCTCATTTAAGTGTGGTAAAACAAACGTCGAAGATGAGCCTAGGAGTGGTCGACCAAAAACAGCAACTTCACCTGAGGTCGTGGAAATTGTACAAAAATTGGTAATGTCCGATCGAAGAAAAAAGATCAGAGAGATAGCGGAGGAAGTAAGAATTGATATTCATAGTGTTTGGGAAATTCTACACCAACACCTTCGGCTCACAAAGGTCTGTTCCAGATGGGTTCCTCACAATTTGAACGTTTTTCAGAAGCAAACTCGAGTGCAAATGTGTCAGGAAAATTTGGATTTTATGTAAGGAGATAAATACTTCTACCAGCATGTAGTGACAGGGGATGAAACATGGGCTCACTGGTATGACCCAGAATCTAAACAAGAGTCCATGCAGTGGAAGCATCAGGGGTCACCAACTCCAAAAAAAATTCAGGGCAAAAAAATCGGCTGGCAAGGTTATGGTAACTGTTTTCTGGGACAGGGAAGGAATTCTTTTGCTTGAACCTCTACCAAAGGGACATACCATCACAGGGACTACTTACAAAAAAACACTTGAAGATTTACGTCGAGCAGTTCAGAATAAACGACGCGGAGGTGCAAATCGTCGAATTCTGATTCTTCATGACAATGCGGCTCCACACACATCCCATCTTGCGCAGGTTGCTATCACAGAACAGGGAATGACTCAACTTCTCCACCCACCCTACAGTCCTGACCTAGCCCCAAGTGATTATTATCTGCTTCGTCATTTGAAAAAATACCTCAGGGGCCAGCGATTTTCAAGCGACAAGCAGCTAATGGATGCTGTGATTCAGTTCTTTGCAGCCAAAGAGAAATCTTTTTATTCTGAAGCGATTGAGTCACTTGGAACAAAATGGAGACGATGTGCACAACTGGAAGGTGACTACACTGAAAAATAATAACTTTTTCCCCCTCACTTCATTGGTTTTCTTGTTTGCCCGCCATAGACAAGACTTTCCCAACAGCTCTCGTATATATGGTATTTTGTTTTTCGTTCGATGAATCAATCATAACTATGTATGTCTAGTTAAACTAGAACTGTAAGGGAAGAGGTTGATATTTGAATGTCTTCGCAAAGGGTCATACCTTACACCTCAAAATTCAAGACGAGACTGAAATACTGTGTCATCTATTATCGTTTCATGGTTTTCCTTAAAGATTTTGGACCAAACTCTGTTTGACTCGTTCACTTTAATCATCCTGTGCCTGATTGAGTCATTCGAATCGAACTCAATGAAAGTTAGTCAACTGAATAGAAGTATGTATGACCTGTTCAATTAAATGAAACTCTGGATGATTGTGATCCAGTAGAATCCAACTCATTGAAATTAAGCAAACTGAACTGAACTCTGTATGATTCGTTCAGCTGAATCGAACTCTGTATGACTGAATCATGCAAATGGGACTCTTTGAAATTAAGTCAAGTGAATCGAATTCTGGATGGCAGTTATTCAGTAGAATGAACCTCCGATCCAAAATTAAGTCAACTGAATCTAACTCTGTACGATCTGTTCTATTGAATGAAACTTTGGATGATTGGTTCAGTCCATGAAGTATTTGAAATTTAGTCAAATAGTTCAATTGGACTGAACTTGAAATTTAGTCACGTACACATAGGGGTGCTGACTGTGCCAGTGACCATTATTTAGTAATTGCTAAATTAAGAGAAAGACTCGTAGGGATAAATCATAAGCAACAATATCTAAAAGTTATAAAATTTAATACAGGAAAATTTGCTGATGAAAGAATGAAGAAAGATTACAAAATTAAACTGTCAAATAGATTTGATGTTTTGTAGTATTTAAATGATGATGAAAATATAAATGAAACAGACGTAAATAAGAATTGGGAGCACATACGTAATGCAATAGAATCAGCAGCTAAAGAAAGTATAGGATACCATAAACCAAGAAAAAGTAAGCCATGGTTTGATAATGAATGTCATAATCTAATAGAAATAAGAAATCAGGCTAGACTTAGGTGGTTAAATAACTCTGATGATACAAGTCTAAGCAATTATAATAGATTAAAGCGAGAAGTTAACCGCACGTTTAGAAGTAAAAAAAGAAATACTTGAAAAGCAAAATTAACGAAATTGAAACAAACAGCAAAAATAAAAATATCAGAGATTTATATAAAGGTGTAAATGAATTTAGAAAGGGGTGGCAACCTAAAGTAAACTTGATAAAAGATAAAGACGGTGATTTTCTAGCTGACTCAGACGATATTCTAAATAGATGGAAGAACTACTTTAATGACCTTTTAAATGTCCATGTAGGAGATAAATCAGAAGTAAATGAAGTCCACACAGCAGAACCTTTAGTTCCAGAACCTAACTTGACTGAAGTTAAGGATGCTATTAAAAGGCTAAAGAATAACAAAGCACCTGGCATTGATTTAATACCAGCTGACTTAATTAAATATGGTGGAAATTCATTAATATGTCAAATTCATAAATTAATTTGTTTAATATGGAATGAAGAAGAAGTCCCTCAACAGCGGAAATAATCCATAATTTTTTCCTGTGTTAAAAAGGTGATAAAATGAATTGCAATAATTATGTGGAATTTCTCTACTCTCAACAACATATAAAATATTATCTAACATTCTTTTAGCAAAACTAACCCCATATGCTAATGAAATTATAGGTGATTATCAATGTGGATTTAAACGTAACAGATCAACTACAGATCAAATTTTTCACATCAGACACACACTTGAAAAAAAAGTGGGAATATAATCAAAATGTCCATCAGCTATTCATTGATTTCAAAAAAGCATATGATTCGGTCAAAAGAGATAAATTATATAATATATTAGTCGAGTTTGGAATACCTAAGAAGCTTGTTAGTATGATAAAAGTATGAACCATTGAAACAGAAAGTAAAATACGTGTGGGTATTAATGTGTCTGACAAATTTACAATTCATGATGGGTTAGAACAATGAGATGCATTATCTCCATTGCTCTTTAATTATGCCTTAGAATATGCTGTTAGGAAGGTAAAAGAAACTAAAGAAGGACTAAAATTAAATGGTATGACTCAGTTGTTAGCATATGCAGATGATGTAGACTTACTGGGGGATAATGTAAATACAATTAAGAATAATGCTAAAATATTTTTCAAAACTGCTAAAGGGATAAGTTTGGAAGTTAACAAAGAAAAAACTAAATATATGCTTACAGGCCGAAACCAAGTGTTAGGTAATAAACAAAATTTAATTATTGATATCAACTCGTTTGAACCAGTTTCCAAATTCAAATACTTAGGAGTAATATTAAAAAATGAAAATTATATTAAAGAGGAAATAAAAAGTAGGCTTAATTCAGGAAATGCAGGTGAGTAGAGAAGGTTACATAATTTAGAACTACATAATTTGTATTCATGTCCAGATATTATTAGAATAATCAAGAAGACTTAGGTGGACAGGCCATGTGACACGAATGGGAGAGGAAAGAGGAGTTTCCAGGATTCTTGTTGGGAAACCTGATGGTAAGAGACCTGTAGGAAGGCCAAGACGAAGATGGAGGGACAACGTTTGGATGGACCTAAGGGAAATCGGTAGGGATGGAAAAGAGTATATAGATCTTGCTCAAGATAGGGAAAGATGGAAGATGTGTTGCTGCAGCCATGAACCGTCGGGTTTAAGAAGGCTAGAGAGTTAGTTAGTTAGAAATTTAGTCAACTGAATTGAACATGGTTCTTTCAATTGAATCGAGCTCTGAATGTTTAAGTCAATCGAATCGGTCTTCGAAATTTAACCAACTGAATTCAACTCTAATAACAGTGTTCAAATTGAAGGGCGAGAAACCAGAGATATCCTTTCCACTTTGCATTTTACTTCCGAGGCTCTAAATTATCTCCATTATTTTTTATTGATCACGAATAATGTTACAATAATTATACAAAATTTTACTATTTTCTTTTTCAAAAATGGACTTCAGTTTTAAATAACTATAGTAGTATGTTCATAATATTATTGTTTGAAGCTCCCTCATCTCTCCACTTTACATTTTGTTCAGTTAGAACAGTGCTCGTTCAATAGAATGAAACTGTTGCATTGTTCAGTCGATCCAAACTCTGCATGATTCAATATGCTAACGAAGACTAATGACTCCCCACTAAATAATGCACGGTACACTCACCTCACTCAGCGATGCTGCAGTTCGTTGTCTTTACACAGCGAATTTGCAAAAGACGTAATTCAACGGATACAATAGGTTCTGTTCAAGTAGTCTTATTTTCTATTATTTCGTACTCAGTGGCGTAACCACAGAGGGGACATTGCCCCCCAATCATGGACGGAATTGAGTTTTAGGGGGGCAAACATTGACGGACAAGTGTACCTGCAGGGGTTAATTACCGCCCACGACTTCAAATTTTATGCAAATGAAAACACTATTCGTCAAATTTTCTTACTCGCTTCGCTCGCAATACCTTCTTTCCCTGGCCTTATCAAGTTCAGAACCGTAGTTAAAGGGCGGCGGGAGTCGGCCCTGGGCGCCGAACGATCTAAATGAAACTAAGTTGTAAAATTGATTGATTGATTTGTGGTTTCAAGTCCACTTTACACACAGAAAGGCTAATCGGGACTGGACCTTCAGTTTAAAGTGGTATCCGAACCACTCTGTGACCCCTTGCTCACAAGGCGACGCTGCTACCACTACAACATCGGGGAGGCACAAAAGTTATAAATGAGAGAATGCATTGGCGTCCCGTGAAATTATTTGCTCTTTTATTATTATTACTTGTACTACCATATGTAATGAACATGTGATAGATACTGTGACGTTAATGTGTAATTTGAATTTTTCTTGGTAGTTTATAAATTTGTTCTACAAATCTTTCAGAATTTTTAGGTCATTTTTATAAGTTTATAGGGCATTTTTCTTTAAAAAAATGGTGTTCCCCCCGAAAAAAATGTCAAAATGCACAAAATGCAAAATTTGTGCAAATTTGGCGTATATATGGGGGGGAAGGGAAAAAAACCCAAAAATTATTTAAAAAAATTGTCACTTCACCCAAAAAATGTTCTCGCACTTGGGCACAAAACGACACCTACGCACAACATTCACGGACGAAAAGCTAGAACGCAGTGAAAAATGAGCGCCGATTCTTGCAGCTGCTTGAAATTCTATTTTTAGACAATGCAGGGTAACCTCTGTTGCAACTTGTGGACACTTGTGCTAAAAAAACAAAGGTTTCCTTCAGCGCGCTTCGAAATTCCATATTCGCAACCCAGATTCAACAACCAGTCTTCCGCCTCCCCCCACCCCCACCTCCTGCTTGCGCCCTCACGGAAAACTTTCATTTTGACATCGGATACTGATAAACAAGCTTCCTTCGAATGCAGTTAAGAGGAGGGAGTGAAAAGCATTGCTTTAGAACAATAAAGCCGGCCTTCCTTTGTCGGCAAAAATTTGACCTTGAAAAGAGACGCAAAATAGAAGTCCCTTTACCCGCCTTTTCCCCTCCATTTTCATGAAGACAAACAAAATGCAAAAAAAAAATTCTGTTAAATACATGTGTTAGAAACAATATTAAAAAAATCGAAATTCTAGCCAAAAATAGAAAAGTTATAACGTAAAAACCACGAATTTGACACAGCGTCTCGATCGAGACGCTTGGTACCGGGAGGGTTACATTTGGGTATCTCGATCGAGACGCTTGGGTCCCAAAAGGTTGAAGGTCATTATTTGGCAATTTTAAGGTCATCAAATTCCTAGACCTAAAAAAAGCTGTCTATCACCGATGATGAAGATCCTTGCAGAAAGCTCTTAGAGTAAGCCTGTACTGGATCGCTCAATCTCTCCTGTTGCTTCCCGTTCTAAAACCAAAGACAAAAGACCTCTCACCACCCGTTGCTCTCTACCTTATTCCTTCCTATGTTTCCCTGGTCATTGCCCTGCAATACCCGTTGATCAGCACCTTAATTGCCAATAATCCAGGAAGGTTTGTTAACTAATGACATGACATCCCTTGAATGCCTGAGAGCGCAACGGCCGGTGATTGAGATTACATGAACTCTGGCTTGATACAATTCTCTATTTTGAGGAGATTGATACGATATCGCAATAACAATTTCCCTTGTAAAATAATGCACTCGAAAAGGGTAGACGCCCTACGCCAAGGACTTTCCAGTAGGGAAATCCGTGCTGCCAGACATTGAAGGAGATAGTTTGGAACCCCGTATCGACTCCCTTTACGCCAGGAACGTGACGGGAATAAATTTTTATCTCTCGCATAATACCGCTCCCGAAAGACCTCTCGAGGGACGTTTTATAGGAAGAGGCATTAGATAACGCACCGTTCAATGGACATTATCGGAGAACGTTTCGGATACGAGCTTCCTATCTGGTCACGGATAACCTCTCCTTCCGAAATAAGTTTCTTCGAGCCGCGCTTATCAGGGTTCCATCCCAGTCGGGTTTAATTTGGAAACTTTGAGTGGCTTGCACCTCGGGTACAGGTAAAACTTCCCTTTTATTTAGCTGAGCCAGGATCAATGACACTACCAATTTTGCAAAGGTGGGAGAGTTGCTCAAGGGAAAAAGCAACGTGTTAACGTAACTTTCACATGCGTGCACGCAGGGCCTCCCCGATGGCGCAGTGGTGGCGTCGTCGCCTTGTAATCAAGGGGTCCCGGGTTCGATACCCGGTGGAGGCACATAGTGGTTCGGATCCCACTTTAAACTGTAGGTCTAGTCTCCATTAGCCTTACTGTGCACAAAGTGGACTTAAAACACCAAATCAATCAATCAACATGCGTGCACACAAGAGGGCAAAGCTGCATTTGTCCACTAATATTTTCATTTAAAAACATAGTGTATAGGGATATTATCGCCGTTAATAAATAAGATTATACTCTTCAAAAAAAAGAAGAAGAAGATGTATCTCCCGGCGGAGGAGAACCGGGTTTTTTTCCATCTGTTCAATCGGCTCCGGCGCCTACCTAGCGTCGAATAAAATGTGTACCTGGAGGAAACTCTGGAGGGGTAAAGGCGGCCACAGGGGAGCACTTACTGTTTTACTTTCGTATCGCTTTTGTGCTGGTTCAAGTTCCAAGCAACATGGGAGGCATTATTTCTTATAGAATTGGATATGTTGGTGGTCAAGTTGGAGGTGTTTAAAATTCTTGTACCAACTGAACGAAGACCAACACTGTAGAATATGACTGCAGAAGTTCATTCTAATGTTTCATTAAGTGTGTTTCACTGATGATCAATATATATAAATATATGTGCACATAGGCGCACCCAGGAATTTTCTACGAGGGAGAGGGAGGGTTTCAACCAAATGAAAAATTTGAAAAGTAAAAAAGAAGAAGAAGAAGAAAAACCACCTTAAAAAAGTTTAGTACTGGATGAATTAAAAGTCATACAAAAGGGTGTAACGGTTGATAAATGCTGCTTTGCCGTTCGAGTCATTCCTGGTATTTGAAAATGACACAAGGATGAGAAATGCTCCATCATAAAATTGTGGAGAAAAAGTAATTTTCTGTATAATTTACTGACGTAAAAGGGGTCCTGACTAGTGTTGAGCAATATATCGTCCAGACGATATTTCGCGATGTTGAAAAAATATCGCCAAGCGATATCAACTAGACGATATATCGTCACGATATTTTAGCGATATATATCGTGTCGGCGATATATCGTCACGATATTCGGCGATATATATCGTGTTGGCGATATTTGACGATACTTATCGTGGAGATGATATATCGCCGATACTTATCATGGAGACGGTATATCGCCGATATCACGATACGGAAAAAAAAATATCGTATCGTATCGTCTGTGACGATATATTGCGATATCAAATTTTCGATATCGTTCATCCCTAGTCCTGACCCTTCGGTGTTCCCTTTATGTCCATTCATTTCCCAAGCGTGTGTGTTGTGAAAGTTTTGGTTGAAGAAGAGCCGTGAAATTTGTTAAATTCGGCTTTTGTTTACGTGGTAAGTAAATATTAGTTCCATTTCCACAGAGGATATGGATTTATAATTACGCCTGAAGTTACACTAAATGTGAACAGGAATTGGATGTTCGGGGGGTTCTCGACCCACCCTAGATACACCCCTGTTTTGTATGTGTCAATATAGAGTCCGTAAATCACTGAGATGGAATGTACATTTTCTTTCTTCGACAGAACTTTCAGCAATACTTCTGTGTTCCTTAATCAGGGGTCTATGGTTACTTTGCACGTAAAATCAGCGGGTTAACATTATAGTTAAATTTTCATAAAATAAGGACATTTAACCGTTTACATAAGTATCGCATCTGTTATCTGTACTGCATTTTGCCCATTGTAACTTAACATGCACAAGTTTAAAACAACACAACAAAGTATGTTTCGTCCTGATAAATACACTGCTCCACAAAACTTAAGAAACGCCAAGGAAACAGAAAGAAACGAACACAGAAAACAGGTTTCACCAGAGTTTATGAACACGAATAAGGTACAGATGCATCATGCAACGAAAATGATCAACAACATTGAAGAATGGTCCATGTTTGGGATGCTCTTGGGCAAAGATTTGTGAAGCGTAATCCACCACCGCAGACCCTTCCTGGCCTGAGGAACGCCCTCTTACAGGAGCGGCCCCGTATCTCTCCAGCGTTCATTACCAATCTGATCCAGAGCATGGAGGCCAGATGTCGTGCCTGTTTGTCTGTTCGAGGTGGTCACACGCCGTATTGGCGGTAGCTCAGACTCTCATGCTCCAGTTTCATCTGCTGGGGTCTTGTGCTTTTCCGATTTGTGGACACGCTGTATACCATTCTGCAATGTTGCTGGTCATTTTCGTTGCATGTTGCATCTGTATCTTATTGGTGTTCCTAAACCCTGCTGAAACCTGTTTTTCTATTTGTTTCCTTCTGTTTGCTTTTTGCTTAGTGTTCCTTAAGTTTTGTGGAGCAGTGTATATCCCCCACTTCAGAATTATAGAGGTTTTGCAAGTAAAGTAACGTTTCAATGGATTTCGATTGCGCGTTATTAACGCAAGTAAACGTTACTCACTAACTCCTCAAATTTGTCCAATAAGTATAAACTGGATTTGCAGGTGTTTGAAACCTTGTGATTGTTTATCTATTCATTTACATATAATCTTTACTCATCCTCGTCGTCGCTATTTACCAAGAGTGGCCGAAAAAGCGACGTAAAATAATAAAAATTATAATGAAAAGTAATAATGGAAGCCCAACAGTGTAATTGTTGGACACAACCATTCACAATATTCAACTCTTCGAGAATGATTAAAGTCGTGTGCAATGACACGTGATTACTGACGCGTTAGAGATATTTCAATGTTGTTTTTTCTGACTCCTATAAAGGAGGAAATGGGCACAAACATTCATTAATAACTTTTTACTGGTTAAAGAAACGTCTAAAAATACCTTCACGCCTTGTGAAATTCTAGCCTAATTCGATATATCATATCACTCCCTTCCCATTTACAATTTTTGGGTTGAATTCAATATGGCAGCCAACAATATGGCGGATCTCGACTTGACACAAGCAACTATGGTTCCCCCTGGGCCTAGCCTGTTTCTATCATGACTAATTGTACTGAGCATAATTCCTTTACATTTTATAAGGGATGTTAGGGTACTTTTGACTCATCCTGTACATATAAATCCGTTTACTGATTGATTTTTCCAGGTTTCGGAATGTTTTTAAAGAAATGGTTGACTTTCTTAAAGCACTAGGTCGATTTTCTTAACGGTTACACATCAGTGGAACCCTAAACCTTGAACCTCGACCGAGAATCGAACTCAATATGTTCAAATTCACTTTACACTGAAACAACATCTCGGAAGAGATAAACAAACAGCCTGTATTGTGCTGATATAGTCAACTTATTAACAAAATTGGTTTCACAAAATCAAGCTGGCCGTAGAACGCGGCCATAATTAACGATCATTCCATCAGGGAAGGCTTCGTATCTTCTGACCCTTCATTACTTCCCTAATGGAATTGGTTTTCGGTTAACCAATTTTGGTTCTGCCTCTTCTTAGATAACATCTGTCAATCAATAAACCTGCCTCCGGCCTCGCTACCGTTAATTGCCTTGACAACAGCCGGTAAAACAGTGTCCAATTACTGAATGACGGTATCGGGATTGATCTACCAATATCCCAGTTTGTAATCGCTACAAACTGCAATCACGCACAGATTTGCGAAGGTTTGTTGCGGAGATTGGTGTGTGAGTTTGTGAACGACTAAGTTGATTTTTTTGCAAAATTTCTTAGATAACTCAAAAATAAATAAACCCTAAAACAATTAAAGTAAATCAGAAAAATAATCACATCCCAACAAAATCATTGCAAATTAAGCAATTATAAATAGCATTCTAGCAAGTTTTGGGGCAATCCAGCGTTATGTGTGCGACATTCACACATAAAATGTAAGGTTTTGGACATGCGATTGGATCAAAATATTCATAAAGAACTGATTTCATAGAATTGTGGAGTTCTTTATGGTGTGTGCTGACAAATGAACAAACTTGAGTATGGCGATATAGCCTGAATGCATGAAAAGCATTAACTAAAATGTGTTACATGTGTGAGGGTTTAAAAATGTACCACAGTCTGACTTCATTTGTCTGTGAAGCATATAGGCTACTGATGCTAATAAATGTTGTGGATGAAATATGCAAATTATATGCCTTCAAAAATATTTAAATCTTAATTGAATTGAAAACAATAATAATTTCCAGATTTATTTATTTTGCTATTTATATGGACTAGGACCACTTATCGTGGAATGCCTCTTTCGAATTTATTAGATTTTCCCACAGTGCACTACAAATTCTGGCAACTTTTCATCCTATTTTATATAAAACTTCTGGTTATGAAACCATGACAATCCCTTGGCCAAATTTCGAACACAGAATCTTCATAGACGAGACCGATGGTCTAACACTTCATTCTCGGCCACTGAGGTAGCAAATTTTATTGATGGAAACAGTTTTATAGGCTTATGCTATTCGAAAATAAGTTGGAAAAGTTTCCACATCTATCAACAAGTGGATCTCACATGTGACCATGACCTCTGATCATTTTCAAGATAATTTAATCTCATCCCAATTAGTGACTTATGTCAATTGCTTTCTAGTTTGTAATCCCGTACTTAATGTCAACATCTCTTCTCCCATTCATGTCTGTTCCTGGGTTTTTGTCTGAGGCAGGCAAGGCACAGGAGTTACGTAGTTCGCTAAACGATATTACATAATTAGATATGTGAATATTCAAGGTTCCACACATGGGAACCTGCTGCAAATCACGTGGGGCAGTCTCCGTCCGTAGGCACCTGCTAAAACAACAAATAATTTACACCAGCCTCTTTTGACTCTCAATAGGAGCTCTAAAGAAAAGCTGATGCTTTCGTTTTCTTTCAACGGTCACCTCCAATGAGAATTATTAGGCACGCAGTCGCGCATCTTCAAAGAGCGCCTACGACACTCTCCGATATGCATTTCTTTGAAGAAGAAGCACTTCAGGAAGATTAAAAACTGTATTTTTATACACAAGCTCTTTCTGGGACCAGGCAAAATCACACTAAAAGAGGATCTCTTCGTCTGCAATTTCAACGAGAAACGGACAAATTAATAATTCATGATTCATCTTACGTCACATTTCCTGCGGGAAAATGTATGTGAGACTTGAAATGATCATCCTTCTCTTTCTAATTCGCAAAATCTGAAAGAAAGGGAACCATCGCAAAGCAGCCGTGTCATTGGAGACAACTGAAAATACTCAGGAAATACTAATACTACTGCAAAATTTATTTACTTATTTATTTATTTAAAGACATGACACTACAGGCAAATGCCCACTTACAGTGTCTTGTATTATAACACTGTTTGGTACACAAAATATGCAATCAGCAGAATTCATAAGGTACAATACTATTATAATATGATAATATGTGTTACAGTAATATAAAAATTAATATAAGATTAGATATGAAAAATAAGTATAAAGTAGTAACCTGACAGGTGAGGTTAGAACTTACACATGATAACCAAGAAATTAACTAAGGAAAAACATATGAGCTTCACCTTACATATAAACGATGATATATAGGTGTAATGATAGTAATTAGTAATCAGTCATTAGTACATAACACAAAAAGAAAAAAGATAAAATTGGATGGACTCTTTCGCCTGTACATAAAGAGACTGAACTACTAAACAAAGTTAATGTCTGGTGTTGGAAGTAAGTTTCAATTTCCCTTTTGAACCTTCGAAAAATTTGGAAGATGTCTATCTTATCATATGTCTTTGCAATGTCGTTATATAATCTTCCAAATATTAGTGTCTTGCAACTGAAATCCATGATTCATAAAGTTTACAAGCTACAAGAATTGTAGTTAGTTGTACGTATATATGGAGATGAATATAAGAATTGTATTTTATATATTAATTTGTTATTGTCACCGTTAATTCTGTCATGTGTCCTTTACGTATGTGGTGAATGTTTTAAGTAATACATATCTTTTCTATCTTATGTCAATTTTCTGCCACTTTAAGTTTCACTAATCGAGACTGTGAGAATGCATTATGATAACATTTAATCGGTTAAGAGTCGTTCTCAAATGTGTACCTGTGGAGGCACATAGTGGTTCTGATCCCACTTTGAACTGTAGGTCCAGTCTCGATTAGCCTTTCTGTGCATAAAGTGTACTTAAAACACAAAATCAAATTTGTACCCATGCCCCGAAGGGGATTCGAACCTGGAACTTTCGATGGTGAGTCGACAACTATGTTTTTGTTATTTAGCGTCGCTCTTCTGTCACTTTTCGCTCATTTCCACCACAAGGATAAGTGGCGGTTACGTGAAAGTGATAAAGGAACAGTTATGCATGTGGGCAGTCATTTTTCTCTGTAGAAAAGCGACTGTACAGTCAATTTTCTAGGGAATCAGAATTCCCCGTTACACCGGCAATCTCGTCAATTAGCATCAAGTACGTGAAGGAACTTGTAGGTTCCTCCTAGCTTAAGAGCGACTCACGGACATCGCCTCCGTACGACCAGAATGAAACGATACCACTCCTGCGAACTGATATGTTCAAAGTTCCGAAACTCGGACGGACGGGAAATTGGATCAGGGTTTCTTGTCTGAATGGCGTTCCTCTGCATGTATATTTTATGGCTCATAGGGAAAGGTTATCGTCTTTCAGTAGAAGACTTGTAAGTTCTGGCGGCAGGATGCCAGGAAAATGCGATTAAGTAACATGCATTCTTGTTCAGACAAGGTCTGAAGCTGTGCTTTGTATAAAACATTTGGCGCCTGCTCTCTTGAAGCATAACACCAAGATAGCGCTAATTAAAATTACATGCAGTTAGCCCGCGACCTTCCCGCCAATTCCTTATGTACGAAAAGAGATTTGCCCACTAAATAGATTGTGACTGACTGCAGTTTAAAACATTAAGCAATTGTCTACATGCCTGTAATATACCTATTTAATTGATTTACGTTTATAAATCACTTTTCTTGTAACGCAAGTTATACGTTATAATCTCAGCAGACAATTATCGGTATCTTGGCTCTAACATTATAACATTAAAGTGCATCGATGACGTGGTGCCTTGTAATCAAGGGATCTATGGTTCGATACCCGGTGTAGGTCCAGTCCCGATTAGCCTATCTGTGCATAAAGTGTACTAAACACAGCAACTCAACATAACGTTAAATCCAGTGGCTTCGCCATAAAATATGAGGCACTTATTCCCTTCTTTTTTGTCTGATACGTCCTTAAAATACGATTTGGATACCTTGGAACACAAACCATTAGCAAGAAAACAACAAATCATATCCTCCTGGAAGCGCTACTCACAGAGAGATACTATTTGAAAATAACTCTCGTAACGTATATTTATTATTATTATTTTTAACTTTACTCACTTTTGAAATTACTTTTCATCATTGTTATTTCCGTGAGTGACATGAATAAGAACAGCGTGTCCCATTTGAAATGTCCTATTTTTATTATGCGATTATAAATTAATGTGTATATATATTTTGTTTTTTTCTAGGTGCCATATAGAAGGTGAAACGTACGAGTTTTGTTGGAAATTGTTTGATATTCCAAATCAACGCCAGGTGGCAGCAGGCAGAGTGAAATGGCGACTGTCGCCGAGAAAACACAGGTTGTTTGGTGGTATGCAGAACTTGGCTCGATTGTGGCAGTGCAACGACGATTCCGTCGGGAGTATCACAAAGATCCTCCCAACACGAAGAGGATTAGAGCATGGAGAGACATTTTTGTAGACTGGTTCAGTGGCAAAAAAGCACGGCTGTGGCCGACAAAGTGTACCAGCAGACAATATGCAGCGCATTGTCGAAACATTTCAAAGAAGTCCGCGTAAGTCCATTCGTAGAGCCTCCAAGGAACTGGCTATACCAAAAACAACTGTCCAGAGAGTTGTGCGTAATCGTCTGAAGTTGTACACGTACAAATTGCAATTGCTGCAAGAACTGAAACCCGACGATAAACGAAAGAGAGCTGCTTTTACTGAAAACATGTTGGAACGCATTGAAAACGATCCCACCTTTATGTATTTCGTTATGTTTTCCAATGAGGCCACGTTTCGCGTGTCAGGACGTCAATCGTCATAATGTAAGAATCTGGGGGTCAGAACCTCCTCGTCAGGTAATTGAGTTCGAGAGTGACAGCCCTAAAATTAATGTATGGTGTGGACTCATGGAAGATGGTACAGTCATAGGACCCTTCTTCTTTGCTGAAGGTATTGTAAGGGACATTAAATACCTTGACATGTTGGAGCAGTTTGTGTTCCCATAAATTCAGCATAGGCATCCTCGTATCTTCTTTCAACAAGATGGGGCACCTCCGCACTGGCACAAAAGACTGGATAATGAGTTTCGTGGTAGGTGGATCGAAAGAGGTGCACCAATTCCATGGCCACCCAGATCGCCTGACGTAACCCCTCTGGACTTCTTCTTGTGGGGGTACGTCAAGGACAGGGTGTATGCGACAAAAGTAGCGAACATACAGCAACTGCGTGAGCGCATTGAGAATGTCATTGCAACCGCCACACCTGAAAAGCTTCAACGCACATGGAGAGAAATCGATCATCGTTCGGATATCCTTCGTGTGACTGGTGGGTCACATATTGAAGTGGTATAATTTTTCTATACAAACTTGATGAGTCAGACATTAATTATTTTTTTAGTTCATGTCCATATGTCTAATATTTTAGGAGAAATAGTGCAATGAAAATAGGACATTTCAAATGGGACACGCTGTATATTCACTTTACAACATGTGTTTAAACTCGAAGGTTGCGATTAAATAAATACGAATTTAAAACGACGTAAAGCAATCCAAAGATTTTTCAAACACGAGCCTCGAACACAGGTCCCATGGTGTGTTTCTATTCCGAATTTCGTTCAGGCAATTTCACACATAATCTCTGCAAAATATTAACAATTCTTGCAAACTAACTCATATTTTATATTAATAATACAAGCTACCCATCTTTTAAGTGAGTTACACGTGCAGTCTTTTCTTTAAATTGTCAATGCTTGTAATAAATTAATTATTAACGACATTTTCGTCCTTGACTTTTTATATGGAAATAAGAAATTTCGGTATGTCGTAGGTAGGTAACCTCTAGCAGACTGTAGCGTCTTCCGCTTGAAGCCTCTATGAACAGGAGGTTACCAGGCGCACGTTTTTCAAATGTACAGTCGTGTGTGAAAAATCGTAGCAGAACTATTTGGCATAGAAAGATGAGGTCGGTTTTGCTTTTCTTACGAATGGCAGGCTTTTCAATGGAGGAGAAATTTATACGTTTCCCTATCCCAAAAAATCAACAAGAAAAGAAAATTTAAATTTTACACAAAATTTCTTTCTTTAGCAGACTACTAAGACCACCGCAATAAACTAAACTACGTAGCACTGTTACCTTCCTACAATCGTGCGAATTACTGACAACAAATAATGTACAAGGAAATCAGAATAGAATTCCGAAAAAGCTGTTCCAGCGTCGGTCCTATGAAAGCTGAATGAATAAAACATGCAGAAACGAACAAGGAAGACCACTCTTCGATACAACAGATCTTCCGTCCTCACATTAAAAAAAAACTGCGAAAATGCGGATAATTTTTAAAATATTCTAATTTCTGGGAAATTTTCGAAGTCGGGCATCTTCCTCTGGGCCGTTAATTTCCGTACCACAAAAATTCCTGTCTCGTAGTATGTAGTGCCTACAATCAAACAAACTTCGATTGGCTACTCTTGTACAATAAAGCGCATGCAGTTAAAGAAAGAATTACTGCAATCAGGGATCTTGGAAATTTGCTGATAGAGCCCTTCCTATGAACGCTGAGTTCGTGAAATTTGCAGTGAAGAGCAAGAAAAGCATATTACTCGGAATTATCTATCCCGGTTTGAAAAATGTGACTTAAAAAAAAGCTAAAACTCTTCCGGAAACTTTGAAAATCTACCTTCTCTCGCTAGACCATCAATCGCCTTATCACAAAAAAATAGATTTTTGTCACTTACCGTACTTCTTAGCTGGGGGAAGGGGGGCTTGGATTCACTGGGTGTGCCACCTCTCAAAGCACGTTTCGATACACAGTGGCACATCACACCGGGTGCATATGTAGATTGTTCTCCTCACCTTGCCGTGTTCACTGCACATTCTACAGCGCCGGCTGCTTGACCTTCGTGGCCAGTGGCTCTGGGTTTGAGCCTCTTTTCTTCTGGATGCCAGCGGTGTGCCCCTCCCAGGTCTGATGGCACATGGACCCGCACGAGCTGCCGTGCCGATTTGTGTCAGCGTGCTAGTGACCGCCGAAAGTCCTCGTGTGTCAAGCTAGGAGAATATGTCCTTAGGAGCAGGTATGCGTTGAGGATGGTTTTGTCCAGGATGTGAAGAAAGAGTTGTGTGGTCCATTTCATAGTTCGGCGATGCACACTGTAGGAGTCTGTCATGCGGTCTGCCATGCCAACGTACCCCTTATGTCTATTGTAGTCCTTCAACACGATAGGCTTGAGGCAGTTGCCATGCTCGTCTCTGACGTTTTCGTCCGCTGCTGCCTCGTGGAAGTTGGAGAGAACGTAGACTTCTCTCTTGTCCCGCCAACAGGTCAGCGTCATGTCGCCTTTGGTGAAGGAGCGTACGTCACCTCTCTTCAGTTTCAAATCCTTGCGACGTATGCCTGGAGGAAGTCCAGGTCTTCATGGGTCGACGGTCCCACAGCACTGGATCCCTAGTACTATGAGATTATCGAAGAGCTCTGGAGAGGAGAAGAAGCTGTCCATATACAACTTATGGCCAACTCCTTCCGCTTTCCTGCACAATTCCACGACGAGTCCATGCGTCGCATGTCACAAGTATATCCCAAAGAATCACAAAGTTGGTACAGCTTGATACCAAAGTTTCTGTGCTTCTTAGGGGTGCACTGCTTGAAAGCCATCTTCACCTTGTAAAGCACAATGATCTCATCTACCGCTAGGTGCTAGGTCGAACTGTACAACCTAGAATAGATATCACTGACCTTATCGAAGAGAACTCTGATTTTCCACAATCGGTCGAAGTTCTCGTCTGATGGATGGAGGGCCGTCGTGTTGTCTTCAAAATGAAGAAACCTGAGCAGATGTAGAAATCTGTCTCTGGGCATTGTCTCGCCGTACCAGGGGGTGTACAGCGGTCCTTCCCGTGTCCAGTAGTCCTTGATGCTGGTCCGTTTGTCGCGTCCCATCTGCAGTTGAACGGAGAGGAAAATGAGTAGTTCGTCTCGGGTCAAGGGTGGCTTGAGAACGGTCTCGGGATGCTTCTGCAGATGTTGGTCGTAGTACCTGTTGCTTTCGGTCACCAGAAGATCGAGAACTTTATCATCGACGAAAAGTCTGAAAGCTTCCAAAGGAGAAGAGTTCCCATTCAGCGACTCAGTCTTGGGTCCAGGGTGCGCATCAAAGGGTAGTAAATCGGTGCAGAGTAAGAAGGTTGTTTCGGGGCCCAGTTATAGAGAGGGGGTGGAAGGGGCTGGGATGTCTCTTCGTCGTCAGAGGATGAGGAATCGGAACCACTCGTACCAGGGATGGGTTGGTCCGCCATTGTTGGCTCCCCCTCAGAGTCGGTTTCCCAAGCTTCAATCTCGTGTTTGATCTCCTCACTCGACAACAATAATAATTCGGCCATCTTGTCCTGACAGTGGAGCTGAAGCACACGAACTCAACGAGAACACGGGACACGAATTTCAAACAAGACAAAGTTACATTTTCGGTTCCTATTGGCAACGAAAACCTCCGACGCTGATGCATTAACTGCTGCTACGCGGTGGTGTCGATACATCGACCGCTCGTTCGTAGCTCAATACCGGTCGATATATCAACCGCCCGTCCTTGGTAGGGTAAACGTGGAAAACTTCGAATCAGGTGTACAAAGCCAGCGCACTAGTAACAAGATCTGCTGCAGAGACTCTGATTACACACAACGTCATTTTTCCAAGTCATGGATTGCAACGCGATACCACCAGAGCGCAATTATTGCACATCATGCATCACACTATGTTCAAATCAAACAGTTTTCCCTTTTCCGCCTATTTAAAACACTGTGTCGCTGGTTCATGACCTATTAATGATGACGTTGTATGTAAACAGAGCCTTCACAGGCCTTAACACCCCCTATAAAATGTAAATGAGTTGTTTAGTCTGAGTACAAATGGTCATGAAAGAAACAGGTTAGGCCTAGGGGGAACCATATTGGTGTATTCCAAGCAGACGTCCGTCATATTGGTGGTCGCCACATTGAATTCAAAATTTTTAAACGGAAAGGGGGTGATGTGAATTATCAAATCAGGCTAAAATTTCAGGGAAAATGCAATTGTGAAGGCTTTTCTTTCGACGTATCTTTAACCAGTAAAAAGTTATTAATGAATTCTTGAGTCGATTTCCTCCTTTTCCAGGTGACAGGAAAAAAGCATTAAAATGCTTCTAACTCGTCAGTATCACATCGAGCTCATCTAGAGTGAGACGTTCACGTGCCATTGCACATGATTTTAATCGGACACATCCCTGAAGAGTTGAGCAATATGAATGGTTGTCTCGAACAATTACAGTGTCACGCCTCCATTGGAATGAAAAGGACACCTTTAATTTTTTTAATGGATCCCTTAAACCTCATTCCACGAATATTGTATCACCCCCTCGTATGTTAATCTTCAACTCCATTGTGGCAAACACTTGTAATGCTCATGGAAACATTAGAAACTTATCTCGGTAATTCCATATGGAGAAGGAGGTTTTGACCTTCGCTAAGCTATAGTCTATACGACATATGGTATCTAGAGGATTTTTTTTACACTCTGCAGCCTTTATTTGAAACTTTCCACAAAATCTAGCTCTTGAAAATCGAAATGTTAAATACAAGGTTACACGAAGATTTTCATTCTCAAATATAGTACCGGGTGTCCCAGAAGTCTTTCCCTGATTACAAACTTTATTCATATCCGCTACATGCAAGGTAGAGATGTGAAAGTGGTGCCAAAATGTTGGAAAAATAACCATTTTTTTGCTGCAGGTTTGAGTAACGTGGCTGTAGTGTAGCAGTGTCAGTGCCCAGAAAACCGGAAATGTTCACAAATCAGGAAAAAGCTCAGCATGTCCTCTGGTATCATGAGACCCGGTCACCAATAGCAGTGCAGAGGAACTTTCAAATGTACAGAATTCTTTCATCTAGAATATCTGCCATCAATAAGTTGGTATTTAAAAAATGGAATTTATCTTCATTCCCAAATCCTATCAAGTCCAAGAAATATTGTATGGAAAGATGCCACCCGATGTCAAGAGCATTAATTCCGGATTCCTTGTCACTGACACTGCTACACTACATTATTGAAACCTTCAACAAATAAACTTGGTTAGTTTTCCTACATTTTGGCACCACTTTCACATCTCTACCTTGCATATAGCGGATATGAATAAAGTTTGTAATCAGGGGAAAACGTCTGGGACACCCGGTATAATTTTTAGCACTTGTATTCAAGTGTATTGTCAGAGTCTACGAACTGCAGATCTACATAAGTCTAATCTAATAGTTTTCGATACTATGACATTTCAATGAAAATGTGTGATGAACATGTATTGCAAGTGGCGAAAGACACTTGTGTTGTTGGGGGGAGGGTCCTCCTTTGAGATCTCAGAAGGTGGCCATAGCATTTCCCCTTGCATTCTCTTCTTGATGTCCGTGTAGCCTCCGCCCTTCCTTTTTTTTTGCCTAATTTGAATTGTTTACAAATTAAATATGGGTCAAAGTTCCACCATGCTGCCACTGGGCTTTCAGTTGATTGCACTTTACAATTCTATATCACTATGTACTCTCATTCACATTGTTGAAAATACTTGTTAGCGCCATCTGGGTGGATTATTATGTAGCTATTCAGGTGAGCAGGCAGGCGGGCCGGTGCCTGTTATCTGACCCCCAATGGCGACACCTTTGTGTAAGATCACAAAATGTATCTAATTTTAACCCTAATTGTTTAAGAAAAAGTTTTAGACTGGAAAACTTTTCACCCAAGTTGAAAAGTAACATGTAAGTAAAGAATGCAATGACGCAATTGAAATATTCGCAACTTATGGGAAGGAAATGAGGCTGCCAGGTGTAATATTAATCCTATAATAATGATTCTTGTCTCATAAGAAAAGTAATGTTGTTGGTAATAATTCATCTAATAAGAAAAAAATTCTTATATGCAATAGCAAGGGGGGTATTTACAAAAATGTTGGCTCGTGTTGTATACAGGAATACATGGCAGCCATATTGGAAAATCCGCCATACTGAACATACGGGAACTCGTGGAGTGGTAGACTTTTCAACACTGTTTGCTCTAGTCATTTAGCTATAAGATACCGTTAAAAGAAATTGATTTACAAATTACTTCTTCGTTCAGCTCATTTTCAAGCTAAAAGGCAATAGCAAAGAGTGGTAATAAATGAAGGAATATTTCATATCACTGACTTGTGACATCACTTCCGGTGAAATATGTGTTTGACGGGAACTCTTCTTAACGTTGAAAATTGTTAGCACAGTTATGTCTGGCTATTTTTGCTTCTTTTGTTTTCATTCCTCTTATATTACCCCTTTCTTACACTTATCCGATTTTCCACTTTCTCATTTTCACTTATCTCTCCTCGCCACTCCAGAGGCCAATGTAGCACGTTGTGTTCATTGGTAGCGGCGAACGTCAGGCTGTGCAGTAAATTCCCAACGCGATAAGCCTTGTTTCGTGCAGATAAACAGCGCTGTTCGCCGAGGGAAGCTCTTATCTTAAACGAGCCAGCTTCGAACACGCGTCCCTGGCAATGGCACAGTCTTTTGAAGGTCAGCACATGTGTAAATACTCTTTCCCGCTACTGGATGACATGGTCGCCAGTCTAAATTAACCAGGAGAAAGAATACAGCCAGAAACTCTTATCTATATTTTTCGCTATAGGAAATCGAGTGGAAAGAGTGAACGCGTTTGCACATTGGTGTTTTATCGATACTTTAAGCTGTTTTTTATATATATATATATATATATATATATATATATATATATAAAGGTAAAGTGTTCCCCTGTGCTTAGCACCACGCCATGAAGGCGTATAGGGGGTGTGGGGGTAACGCCCCACACTTTCTTGATCCGGTCGTGAGTGGGGGTGATGTGATCAGCATCACGCCCCTGACCGCCTTTACCCCCCCAGGGTTTCCCCCAGGTACCCATGTTATTCGACGCTGGGTGGGCGCCGGGGCCGCTTCCACCGTTAGAAAAGTTCCCGGATTTGAACCGGCCGGGGATCGAACCCGGGACCTTGAGCATGGTAGTCAGACGCGTTACCGACTGAGCCACCGCGGCCACCTATATATATATATCGCTCTCTCTCTCGTCTATGTGTGTATAAGCAATTACATATAGCTATATTCCTATCTACTTTATTTAACGTCGTTTCTATACCTCTTGCGATAATCGCGTCAAAAGAATAATTCGTTAGATTCGGGAACGATCTTCTAAATTATGGGAAAGAATATGTGGAAAGAACTGAAAACTTTAGGGATAGGTAAACAAAAAAGGAATGATAAATTAAACTTCTCCTTAGAAACACCTAATGAATATCTTAGTGAAGTTCAAACAGTCGACAACAACGTAAAAATAGAAACAAAAGAAACCATTTCGACCACCGTCCACACATCATCGCCCATTCGGTCATTATTCCTGTAATTCTTTCTTCGTAATTTTATATTTTGCTTTCTTTGTTTCCATTATTTCCCCTTTTATGGAATGGTTTAAATGTTGTTTTCTAATTTTCGTACATTAAATTTCGATGTAAACATGGTTAAGTGGAAGAAAATGCTACAAAGCCTTAACTTCGCCATGATAAAGAAGACGTAATAAATAAACAGATGCTGCGATGGATTGCGGGACAAACACGTACAGTGGGATCCATGAGTATTACTCTGCAAATTGTCCATAACTATTTTTATTAATTTTTTTCTTACATAGTATGTGCTTTTAAGCGATGGATTTTTATGTATGCTGGTGCAGAAGTTGTCAACAGCTTGTTTTGAGTTTTATTTTAATTCCTGAAGCTCTTATTGGGTAAAATAAAGTGAACGAACATGGTGATGGACAATTTGCACGGTAATACTCATGGATCCCACTGTACCTCGGCAAGGTTCGAACCTGAGACCACTAGCGTCGCAGCATATGTTTGATTGATTAATTGATTTGATATTTTAAGTCCACTTTATGCACAGTAAGGCTAATCGGAACTGGATCTACAGTTTATACTGGGATCTGAATTACTATGTGCCTCCACTGGGTATCGAGCCCGGTACCCCTTGATTACAAGGCAATGACGCTACCACGGCGCCATTGGGGAGGCCCCGCAGTATAATATGTGTGTGTGTGTGTGTGTGTGTGTGAAGTTAACTTTATGCTAAGATAAGCTAATAAGGACTAGACCTACAGTTCAAAGTGAGATCGGAATCACTGTGCAATATGTTTCTGCTGGGAATCGAACTAGGAAACTCTTAATTACAAGGAGACTGTGTTACAATTATACAAAATACAGAGCATAGATGACCACAAAATCAGGATAATTCGAATATCCGGATAGTACGAATATCCGGATAATGTGAATACTCGTATAGTACGAATATCAGGATAATGCGGATACCCTTACAGTACAGATTTGATGAAGGGTTTGTAGAAAATCCATGCAGGAAATACGAACATGACGAATAGAAAAATATATTATATGGATAGCCCGTAAAACGGATAGACGATAAAACTGTTCGGTTAATGCACACATTCGGATATCCGCTCAATTGGTATAATCCAATCCGGATATCCGCATAATCCGGACAATTCGTAGGCTATATCCGGATATCACAATATCCGATATCAGGATATTTGCAATCCGAACAGAAAATTATCACATATCCGGATAAAATTGTATCCAGATTTGGCCATCCCTAATACAGAGAGCTTTAATTTTGTTGTGCCGATAGAACGCGTCCAGTGTAGCGCCCGGAAGAACGCCGCTTGCCGGAGAAATTGGATGTTCGTAGCCCCTCAACTCAAGAGAACAGATTTATTTTAATTAAAATATATCATAATTTAAAGTAATCAATGTGCAACTAAACAATGTATATTTTGTAAGCCTAATGCCATATGTGCACCATAGAGAAATTATTCTGAACTTTTTAAATTTTGACACAATTTCTGCATTGGATGCAAAGGCAAAGCTCCCTAAGTAAAATCTTGCGTAGCTCTTGAATGTAATTATACATATTCAGCTAAATGCACTGGCGTAGGCAGGATTTTTTTTTTTATCGGGAGGCGCTGGGATTGTAAAGGTGGATAGGAAGTGGCTGCTTTCTAGGAACACGATATACACAATAAGATATTTCGTATGTTTGTAACTTTCTACTCGCAAAAATGGCAATCAGGAGTCATTTGAAACGGGAGTCTGCATTTTCGAGTCTGTTTTTCCCCCGAGTTCTTCACTGCTTTTAATTGAAAATGTTGTTTTTCTCAAAATTTCGGAGGTGGCTGTAGCCCCATCACCCCCTCTACGTGCGCCAGTGGCTAAATGTATGCTTTTTAATATATTATACGAGATAGAATAATTCAAATTATTAAACTAATTTTTCCAACAGTAACTTTCTGCGAATTTATAGGTGCCCAGGAGGAACAATGGTGGCTTTATGGTGGTAAATATATCATCTGCAAAAAGTTAACCCCGCCTTGTTTCCAACGACTGCATTCCTTGCTGTACAAAAAATTGTGGCATTTTCTCCATCTAAAGACCAAAAACGCCGAGCCACAGTCTCAGCTCAACAATTAACACTTCTGAAAAGCCTCGACCTCCCCGTTCTATTGTTTGAGAAGTCTCGCGACCTCGAGAGGGTAAAACCTTGAACGCCGGGAACTTTAATAGTTTCCCTTCCCGAAACCTTCAGAATTTAAGTCGCATCGATCGAGCTATTACAAAGCTACCGTATCCCAAAAGTGAGTTCCGCTCGAATCGTTCCCTCCGGTGGCGGTATAAAGCAAAGCACGGGATGGTAACCTTAGAATTCCTCCTCATTTCCCGCAAAACACGCAATGGGGGGTCTTCGTTTCGTGCCCTGTTTATACCGTATTGATCTATCCGGACACGAACGCCAATATAGAAACAGCAACTTCGCGTGTGTTTTTCGAAATAGACTATTTCCCAGTTAAGACTTCCTCTGGCTGTTTCGATTCTTCCCGGGTGGCTAATTCGGCCGATCTGCAATCGAGGATTCAAGAGTTCGATTCCCAGTGGGAGCATGGTTGGACTTTCACTTTAAATTCTAGCCATCTAGATGGGCTAGGGTGTTGAGAGCGATCGACTCGCAATTTCCTCACCGAATATCCCGGGTTCTATCCCCGGCCGCATATTTACAAAAGCCACATGGAAATCGCAACTGTGTGTGTGCCTAATAGTAACAGCCAATAGTAGCGCTGTGCTGTTCTTACATGACGCAAAGGTCAATCAGGCACGTCGTGCTACATGCACCGTGAAGAAAATGCGAGTTTATTTACAAAACCCACCTGGAAATCGCAACTGTGATTGTGGCTAGTGCAGTTCTGTCCAACAGCAGTTCACATTAATTATGAAAAGACCTCCTGCGCAGAGAGCATGTTTCTGTAATGAGTTGGCCTTCGAAGGAGGAAAGATGTCAGAAGAATTGCAAGTCTGCTTGGCTTCAATAGAAACAAAATGAAATGGGGTAATTGAAAAAAAAGTGGATGAAACATTCGAAAAATAAAATGAAGTCCGTAGAACAAATAATAAGACACAACCTTCTCTGTATTCAAATTATGTTTCTTTCTAGTATAGGTGGCTCAAATATTTTTTTCTTCTGTACAAAGTCATTATTACTATTGCAAAATAGCCTTAGTGCTGACGCACCCAAAATTTTAAATTCAAATCAAATTCATTATTACTATCCATATCATAATAATAATAAAATAAATTTCAATCTAAATATATGGACATCAAGTCAATACTTAAATTGATTTTTTTCTTATCTTGCACTGCTTTTCTGCCTCTCCATTTTATAGCTATAGTTAACCCAAGAGAGTAGCATCAAAAGGTCCCGGGTTCGATACCCGGTGGAGGCACATAGTGGTTCGGATTCCACTTTAAACTGTAGGTCCAGTCCCGATTAGCCTTACTGTGCATAAAGTGGACTTAAAACACCAACTCACTCAATCAATCTATCAAGAGTAGCAGAAGGAGGCAGAAATTGGTTTGCAGGGACAGGCGTAGATATAAGAGCAAATATAGATATCTGCTATAGTTCAGGAGGCGCTAGTTTCTTATACGTCCACTTTATACACAGAAAAGCTAATCGAGACTGGGCCAATTTAAAGTAAGAAGAGCTAGTGCGAAAGGAGAACAAATGAGCGAAGCAAAGAAACTAACAATACAGAAGATTAACGAAACAGAGGTGATTTTTTAAATGACTGATGAAATGTACTGATCGGGAATTGATTGGTATCGGTGAAACTAGTTGAGTTGTCTCTCCTTTACAATGATTGACACGTACACAAAGTACCGCTCGTGTTGTAAACGCTACACGAATGCTGGGAAATGCCGTTAACTGGATCAACACCGCACTGATAAAAACAGTGTGGCCACAGTGTTAACCTTAACCTGAGTGGTGTTTAAAATGGTGTTTGTTACAACCACTTATCTGTGTTATACACCACTGAGTGTGGACGTGGACCAAAATGGTGGCGTGGATCTCCTGAGACCACTTGTCAATTTAACACCATTGCTTTACATGACATGATTAGGGTGGAGATATTAGGGGTGGATTGAGCGATCTCAAAATCTGGGCGTACTTGTGTTATATTTCTATTTCGGTTATACGTCGCTTTCTTACCTCTTGAGATAATTCTGATGATGAGGATGAACGATGAGTTGATGTGGATGATGGGACAAACGCAATGATGCGCCCATACGTTACCAAGGATTCGAACCTAGGGCCTGTGTAGTGGTGGAAGGGAGGTAGCACTTATGTGCCTATAGAGGTCATCCGCTTACACTCGTAAAATCAGAATGTTACGAATTACAAGACTTACAAAGAGACTAATTGGGACTGGATTCGCGATGGGCGAACTTTCTATTGCCCTACCTTCATATCCTCTTACAGGCCTTCATAGTGCGGTGCGGCACAGGGGCAGCTTTTTTTTTTTTTAATGCTGAAAAATTGTGCTAGGATCTATAACGATAATAACCAACCCACGTGGCGGAGTGGTTACCACATCGCGCTACGACACCAGGGGTCCCGGGTTCGAATCCTGGCCTGGGCATGGATGTTTGTGAGTGTCCGTTCATCAATTTCATCATATCATCACCCATCTTCGCAAATTAGTCAAAAGTAGTGGCGCAAGAAAAATAAAGCAAATCATTTAATCAATCAAATATAGCAATAATAATAATAATAATAATAATAATAAATTACTCCCTCTGTCCCATAATTATAGTCCGGTATGCCAAAATGGTAGTACAGGAATGACAGACGAAGAGGCAGATGGAAAGCACAATTTGTACTGATCCTTGAGTAGTAAAGTTGTATGACTCATTCCCGTGTTTCATGTTCTTCTTCTGTATTCACCAATGTCACAGTTTGAATATTGGACAATTATTATGACACAACAAACAAAAATGTACCGGACAATAATTATGGGACAGAGGGAGTATTACTATTAGTCGTATTGGTCATGAAGACTTGCTACTGAAGTTGGCTTATCGCCGTAAAGTTATGCAACACGCATAATGCTACATGATGTCTCATTTTTATTGCCGGCGAGCGTACTTCCGTCGCGATCTAACCAAGGATCTCTTGTAGAATCCGTGTCCATGACAATAAAAGAAATTTCCGGAGGTTTACAAGCCTTTTAGAACATCACTTTACTCCTCCCAATCGAAAAGAAGTTAAATTAATCCTAATCACGCCACAAGCCATGAATCGCGGCTAATAGAGAGAGTCGAATCATGGAACTAGAACCGAACAGATGAAATCCGAAAAGGAATATAACTAGCCACATCTAACGGAGCAAATTGAAAAAAAGGGGGAGAGCGAGTCGAGGCAGAGAGAGAGCTCGATTAGTCCTCCTCTGCAATTGCCACTTCCGGCAGCCAGCTACGTCATTTCCTGGATTGAAGTCATGCTATGAGAGGTTTCGCCGTCTGCCGCTTGGCGGTGCTGATGAAGGAGTATTTTTTTCGGCAGATAATATCTCTCTTTACAAAGGCCTGTGTCGCTTTTTCGTCTCGCGTGACACTTCCAGGTAATGAAGGTAGAGGGAATTGCTTCACCGTTTTGTAAAAACGCTCTGTTTATGGAAAAGGAGCTCATCGTCGATAAATACCTTTGTGCTATATTTGCAAGTACTTGCTAAATAAAGGGTGCAAGGCGCGACCTCTTCAGAAGACACTCAGTGTCAACTTCCTTTCCACGTATTACAACCGGGACTGCATTTCGCAAGCTAATGAGGCTCTGGCGTCTAATATCACAGCTAGTATAATCCTCTGTGGGGCATATGTTGCGTCCTGTCCAGGTGTGTTTGTGATTGTCCTTTCATCAATTTCAACGCATCACCATTCATTCGCATCTTCGCTATTAGCTAAAAGTGGGATTTTGGTAAATAATTAGGGACGTGAAGTTTTAGTTTTAACGATAACACCGAAACGTTGAGTAAAGCATAATAAAGTGACTAAAGTGTATTTGGGTAAGTTAAGGAGGCAAGTTTTCGATATTTCGGAATCGCGAAGTGACGCGAATTATGCCATTTTTCAGAATAACACCGAATTTTGCACTTTAACGCGAAAAACGCCGCGAGATATGCAATATTATATAAACTAGGGATAACGCTTCTTTTGTTCAAAAAGAACTATCCGAAGTGCTATTGATCTGTCATTCCTAGTCTTGCTGGTGAAAGTTCGATTCAATAGAAACTGTCACAATTCATTTCTTGCAGTTCGGCGCAGACATGACTAACAGTGTTTAATCTCCTGAAATTGAATTTGTTCGGGGGGGGGATCTCCACACAAGGGATATTTATTAGGAACGGGAAAATTTTCATGGAGAAGCACCTGTTGTGTTTCGGAGGGGGGAGGTTGTGTGTTTGTGTGTACACAAAACAATATTTTGAGGTCGCAGAGGGATTTTCTTGGCATTGTTGGGGATAGTGATATGCATGACTATTTTCAAAGATTTGGGTGATATCATTCAATAAATATTTCATATTTACTGGCTGATGAGATGAAATAGTTTTCGTAAAGGAAGAAATGGAAGTCTTATTTTCTTCTCTCTTTTTTCTCCATTTAAACTAAGATTTTTCTCAATTTTCCAGAATTAAAGTATAGAAAGAACAGTAAAAATGCATGGAAAAATATCACAGATTTTAAAATAATAACACCAATTTTTGTCCTAAACCGCGAAGAATAACACCGAATTGCAGTAAAAAATAACATCAAAATTCAGGGGAAAATAAAACAAAAACTTCACGTCCCTATAAATAATGCATCATATTGGCTGCGAAATCTACAATTGGCTATTAGGGTACTCGGAAATTTCGCAAGGCGGTGATATAGCTATAGTGATTTATCAGTAACACCTGCGCCCTTTTCTCAACACATTACAAATAACACAAAGGCAAAATTAAAGTTATTTTGTCGCTGAATTAATCCATGTACCATGCTAAAACGACCTTACAGCCTGCTCGGTGATCGAGCGCGTTCGAAGCTCCGCAGATCGAATCTGGACCTAAGCACGGGTGTCCCTTCGTCAATTTCACCCAATCATCACTCATCCTCATAGTCACGATAAGCCAAAATGGCAGAAAACGACGCTAAACAACGAAAATACAAAACGACTTACACTGACTTCTAGATGGAAAATTCAGGAAAAAACACTAATGATATAGTTTATATTTTTAGTAGTCAATTATATTTTGCAATATTGTCACGTATCCTGTGTTTTTGTTAGAGAAATTGGGTCAGAATTAACGAGATATATTGAGACGAAAGCAATATTCGAGGGCAAATTTCAGCCGCTGTTTTTTGTTCTTGTTTTATTCTTGCATCAATGATTTTTCTTAAGCTGCAACTTCCTGAAGATTTATAATCAACTGAGGCATCCATCAGTCAGCGTTATACGTTAACTGTGTCTAACTATTTATGTATGATGATGATGATGAATTATAATAGTAAACATCATGCTAACAACGATGATACCATATTGTGCACCTTAATGCATTTACTGCTAGTATTATATGACATGGTGATGCAGTTTATAAAGGAGCCAGGTACTACAGGGTGCGGCAGAAATATTGAGACGATTTAATTTTCAAAATCTATATTACATTTCAGAATAACAATGAAAACACTAACATAATTGAAAAGTACATACAAAAGTATTTAATGTGATGCCTACGTCTTGAAAATATTGTCACTCAGGTGGGCATCATTCTCCTTCAAACAAACCTCTGCACGCCGACGTACAGCAGTCATAGCCTTGTGCAGCATCTCCAGAGGAATTTGCTGTATTGCAGGGCGAATACTTCTCTTTAAGTCACGCAACGTTTCAGGTCGGGTCATGTAGACCTTTGCTGATACAGTCGTTCCGACGTTTCTTACTCAATTCAAAATTGTCTGTCATTTCCCATTTCTCCCATTGTTGAACTGACGCCTGAATCTACGTTGCGTTATAGTGGCGCAATCGTTATCCTTTAAGTAACATTCCACTGCGAATGCACTATGCTCATTCGACCAACGCTCCATGGCTACTGGAGCGCAATTGCACGCAATTACACACGGATTTGCGCGCCATCTATCGGGAGATTCTGGTGGCGTAATTTTTAAATCGTCTCAGTATTTCTGCCGCAACCTGTATTTATTTTACTTAAACACCACGATCTACTCAGTCCGTTGGTTTTTGGTAATATTAGCATGCTTGCGTTAGAAATATATTATATTCTAACCCCTTCAGACCCATTGTACAGTGTCTCTCAAAAGTTTTAGGACAACGACATTTTAAACTAGGCAACCCAATTTACACAAGCCGTTGGTGGGTTGCGTGCAGAGTTAGGCTCAATTTCAGGGTTGCCACATGCACAATAGATATTTATAAAATACGCGAAAGAAATATAAACAAGTATTATTGTATAAAATTATTAAAAATATCACTATTATATCGCAAGTGACAAAATTCTTTCTGAAAGAAAAAAATAGGTTTTCTAGTATTTCATCGCTGATGAGTCTACAGTAAGGAAAAGAGGTGAGAGGAAACGAAAGGTTACAAAGGAGAGGAGAAAGAGAAAGCGAAAGGAGAAGAGGAAAAGTAGAGGAGAGAAGAAAAAGAGGATAGACGAGGAGAGGAGATGTAGTGAGGAGAATGGAAAAAGATTCGAGGAGAGATGAGGGAAAAAGAACAAAGAAGAGAAAAGAGGAGGAAAACGAGACAAGAGGAGACGAAAAGAGGGAAGTGGAGAGTACAGTAAAGGACAGAATAGGAGAAGAACAAAAAAAGAGAAGAGTGCAGTGGAGTCGGAACTCTAAGACAGGAAAGGAGATAAGAGGAGTGAAGAAGAGTGGGATGGAGATAAGATGCGAGAAAAGTAGGGAAGGCGATATGAGATAAAAGCATAACAGAAAGAGGGGAGAGAAGAAGGAGAAGGAACTGGAGAGAAGAGGTAGTTGCAGAAAATATCGTCTGAGCGTCAAGAATGGATGCATTGGTCAAATTATCGACATGAAACATTCAATACCATTTTGAAATGTATTGGAGAATATATTAGATCGGTGCGAAATGCCTTTTGGCTGAGTTCAGAGCAAGTTAAAATCTTCCATGTAAGATCTTTGATTTTACCTGCGATTACACCACAAAAAAAAATGAACGTAATTTTTAATATTCATAAGAATTATTCAATTTTTCTCCACTTCTCGGTTCGTTGAAATGGAGATTTTGTAATTCAATATTTCCCCTCCCCCCATGGTTAATTCCAAACTGAATCATTCCGTTTCACACGGCGTGGACAATGAACACAATGGGATATGTCTAAAACTTACGAAAATTGTCTGCCACCGGAAGGGTTTGAACCTACGACCATCAGATTGAAAATTATGAACGGTAGCCACTACCCTACAAGCTTTCACCAGGTAGAAGGAGCTGACCAATGAGAAATGTAACTCTCCTGCATGTAACGTGCAAACAAGTATTGTTTGAAACAAAGAAAACGAAAGTAGTACTACTCGCGAAAACATTTAATGCAGAATTACACATGGTGAGAACTTTTGATTCGATATTTGCGGAGGTATCCTTGCATTGAACTCGGAAAAGGGGTAAAATTAGCATGTCCTGAATTGCCACACATATAAATAGTTATTTCATTAATATTTGTCAATGTCTTTGAAGCAGTACACAATTATCGTTAGAGTATCATAATTCACGATCTTATATATAAAAATATCCCGTTGAACGTGTGTCAATTCATTTTTTATTTTTTTTATTTTTATAAATTCCTAATGCAGAACAATGTAGCCACTATATACTGCTATTACAAATAATGTTACCATGCTCTTGTTTAATGGAAGGGATTTTTTTAAAGGAACATCTAGTATGGAGGATCGAACGTGGGACCGCAATGCTTTCAAGAACTCTAACCAATACACTACGCCCTTTGTTTCTCTTGGAGCTACAGTTCCTAATTATTCTGTCGCCTCAATATTGTAAACGTCATCTGCGAAAAAGAAGTTCAATACTCCGATATAGGTCTGTACTTCTAGAATTACTTTATACACATGCATTTGAAATTTAACTCTGAATTTCTTTCTTCGTATTAGTATATCTAAGCTTGTGAATATATTTTATTTGTAATTTTATAACGGTTTCATGAACATCTACGAAATATAATAGTTCCTTATAACTTGGAATATGGTGAATAGATATGAAATGTCTTGAAATTAATTTTCGACCACTAGATTTTGGAAAGGGAATTATGTGTGATCCGTTTCCAGTCATTCATTTCTTAAAAAAACGTTTTAAAACTATGTGGAATTTTCATTCTGGGATAAGTTTCTTTACTTGCTACATGTATGCGAACTACACTCTGTCCCACTTATCTCTGGAGCAGGTGAACGAAGACAAGTATCTGAGCAGCGATGAACACGTGAGAGGAACGGGATTGCGTGGAGGGAGGAAAGCCACCTCAGTTACCAAACTTCCCAGCAGCGTGCACTGATTCGTTCTGTCCACTCGATACCCTCTCCCCTCTCTCCACTTCTCTTCCGCTATGCGCGGCTTTGCTCCAGAGATGCTGGGAGAGAATACAGTTAATTGTTTCTCAAAAGGTATCATCTATCTCTGTATGCCACACATTTAATTCTTACTCACATGGAAAAAAAATGTCAATTTGTATTCAGGGGTAGTTTCACAGTTACAAACTATTTTGGCCTTGATGAGAAGTTTAGTGTAAGTAGGCATTATGTTTATAATTTTAAAATTGAGGTCGTCTAAGGTTGAAATCCTCATACTTAGGGCTTGAACTCGTCACCTAAGAGGTTGAAGGTCGTCCTCTACTTTGTGCGTGACCTTCTTTATTTTTCTATTCATTATTCATCCTCATCGTCGCGATTAGCCAAAGGTAAAATAAGAAAAGTCCCCCTCCGTGACCGTGCGGTCTAAGGAGCTGTGCTTTGGACTCCGACTGCAGGACGGCATGGATTCGAGTCCGCCTATGCTCACTCTCTAGGTTCTCGGCCTGTGTATGGACCCGGTAGCAACCCACCATCGTGAAGAAATTGGGGAGCTACGAGTGAGTAGCGTAACCCGTTCTCGGAAATCGTCTATGGTGCATGTTCCTGGGTAAACAAAAAATAATCGATCAGACAATTCGATTATCGAAGGCGATAAAATAACCTCCGGTTGGCCAAGTTGCCAATATAAATAAATGGAATACAGATTGTCTTCGAGCTTACATTGTTAAAAAGGAGCGGATACACGTATTACTATCCCAATAATTATTCAATACGGTTTTTTGTTTGTGAAGAATTATCACTTAAACTATTGCATGTTGAGCTGGTGCCTACCTAACCGCCTCTGATGAAATCTACCATTCTTCAGATTCTCTTTAAAATTTGACTCTGGTCACTTGTAACGTGCTGGGTGTGCAGACACTGTGCATCGAAGCACAGTGTTTTGCGATAAGAAGCGGCCTTGAATAGCGTGAATGAGTCACTTTGATCGCGAGCAAGCTAGACTACCAAGCTTGTCTGCCTTTGAAAACCAAGTCATTTGTTTCACGGTTTCCGAACGCGATTGCTATTGTAGAAGTATATATTCTCTCAAAAGAGCAAGAAAGGAAATTCGACCAATGTTCTCCCGTCGTTTAAAACCAAATATTATCTATTAAACGAAAAGTTCACGATTGTCAATAAACGGTTTACCCTATCTGAGCATAAGGTGAATGTAAATACTAAATTTAATAGAAAGGTTCTCCAAAATTTCTCTTCCACTGTCTACGTAAGGTCAGTACCCAGGGGAGGTGCCATGTGGGCCATGCTCCCCCCCCCCTCGAACCCTAAAATATTTAAATGTGAACCTAATAATAAATAAATACGAAAATAACATCGTCGATTTTTGAAATCTGTAAAAATTTCAATTTTTCTCTTGCATAAATGAATCTGTTTCTTGCGGAAAAGTCTTCAAGCTGCAATATTGGGTGGTTTTAGTTTTATAATCATTGATGCAAGGCTACCAGACGTCCGATTCACCGATTTAGTCAGGACAATGAGTTACTTTCAATCCCTGTCTCGACTTTTTCGAACTGCAATCGTGATGCGAAAATGTATCTTTATTATTGTTTTTTTGTTAACTCACAATTAGACATGATCTTTATTTTATGAATAATTCTAAGTACGCACCATTTAATTTATAAATATATTATTTTCTAAACATAGAATTATCATGACTTTTTAATGGCGCTCGCACTATTTGAACTATTTTGTAATATCTGTCTGTCTCTCTCTCCCTCTCTCTGTCTATATATATATATATATATATATGTGTGTGGGGGGGGGGTGTTTGTGTGTATACACACACACACACACACACACACACATATATATATATATATATATATATATATATATATATATATATATATATATATATATATAATTGGGTCTGGCCCCTCCCTCAAATAAATCCTGCGTACGGACCTGGTCTACGTCAATGACAGAAATGCAAGCAATATTCTTATTTATTTTTAACCCAATTAAAGGAAAGTGTAAGCATTTAAAAGAAATAAGAAAGATCATCACTGTTGCTCTTCCTTAGAAATTGTTGTTCTTCCAGGAAGAAAAATTAGAAGGATTTAGTACCTTAACACAGTGTCCCACTAGTCTCTCTTGACTCATACTGTCAAATGTGAGATGATTTTATGAATAAAATTTTTCGCCTGTTTACGTATAACGTTACGCAGATTTGGTAGTTCGCACACGGTGTAATTATTTCGTGTTACCTTATGTAACAGCAAATACATTTCATAAGACTGTTCTGGACACAAGACTTGCATCAGTAAACAAGCATCTTGTCTGTTACAGTATCACAGGAAAAGAACATCGTCCTGTAATGTTCAAGCCTCTAGATATTTTCCATTAGTAATATCTAATCACAATAATAAGTTAGAAGAAATAAAACACGCATTTTCACAACTACCAATATTCTAACTAATCACTTCGAAAATTATTTCTCGAAGATATCGGTTATACTACAAGAAAGCAAATCAAAATTAAAGTAAAATTTCAACTACACGTATACCAAACGACATTTACAATATTGGAGGGACAGGATACTTTAAAAAAAATGTTGTTTCATTCGAAGGTAAAGGCATGGTGTAGTGGTTCTTCTACCTGGTTTAAGGAGCGAAAGCTTGTAGGGTAGTGGCTACCGTTTAGGATTGTCAATCTGATGGTCGTAGGTTCAAACCTTTCCGGTGGCAGAAAATTTTCGAAAGTTTTAGACATATCCCATTGTGTTCATTGTCCACGTCGTGTGAAACGGAATGATTCAGTTTGGAATTAACCATGGGGGGAGGGGAAATATTGAATTACAAAATCTCCATTTCAACGAACCGAGAAGTGGAGAAAAATTGAATAATTCTTATGAATATTAAAAATTACGTTCATTTTTTTTTGTGGTGTAATCGCAGGTAAAATCAAAGATCTTACATGGAAGATTTTAACTTGCTCTGAACTCAGCCAAAAGGCATTTCGCACCGATCTAATATATTCTCCAATACATTTCAAAATGGTATTGAATGTTTCATGTCGATAATTTGACCAATGCATCCATTCTTGACGCTCAGACGATATTTTCTGCAACTACCTCTTCTCTCCAGTTCCTTCTCCTTCTTCTCTCCCCTCTTTCTGTTATGCTTTTATCTCATATCGCCTTCCCTACTTTTCTCGCATCTTATCTCCATCCCACTCTTCTTCACTCCTCTTATCTCCTTTCCTGTCTTAGAGTTCCGACTCCACTGCACTCTTCTCTTTTTTTGTTCTTCTCCTATTCTGTCCTTTACTGTACTCTCCACTTCCCTCTTTTCGTCTCCTCTTGTCTCGTTTTCCTCCTCTTTTCTCTTCTTTGTTCTTTTTCCCTCATCTCTCCTCGAATCTTTTTCCATTCTCCTCACTACATCTCCTCTCCTCGTCTATCCTCTTTTTCTTCTCTCCTCTACTTTTCCTCTTCTCCTTTCGCTTTCTCTTTCTCCTCTCCTTTGTAACCTTTCGTTTCCTCTCACCTCTTTTCCTTACTGTAGACTCATCAGCGATGAAATACTACAAGGTGATCCAAAAAGGCCGCCCCTTTTCAATTGGTGAGCATAACTTTATTTAGGCGAATAATTGCAAGCTACAAGGACAGAAGTGTTGCACAGACATGGGAGTTTGATACAAGATATGTCAATCAGGTTGTGAATGTCACATCACATGACGTCTCACTTAAGTTTTGAATATAACATCACTCAGGTGAGCACCACCGTTGTTGGAGCACTCATGAAGCCAAGCCACGAAGCTACGCCGCAATGTATTCTCCAGCATAGCAACCGGAATAGCAGCGATTTCACGGCGGATGTTCGCCTCCAGTTCCTGGATCGTTCCTGGGCGGGTTTCGTAGACCCGGGACTTCAGGTATCCCCACAAGAAAAAATCAGCTGCCGTGAGATCCGGCGAACGTGCCGGCCAAGCCACGTCGCCATATCGGGAGATGAGGTGGCCGGGAAAAAGGTCGCACAATTTGGCAATGGACACACGGGCCGTGTGTGCCGTTGCACCGTCCTGTTGGAACCATGTGATCAGAGGAAGGCGTTGGAGTGCCGGCACGAGAAAGTCTTGGAGCATGGTCACATAACGCTCTGAATTGACAGTACACGTGGCACCAGTGGCATCGCGAAAGAAGTATGGTCCGATGATTCCTGATGTACTGATCCCACACCACACAGTTAACTTGGGACTGTGCAACTCACGCTGATGCAATCGCCGCGGGTTTTCTGTACCCCAGAAACGGCAATTCTGTTTGTTGACCGACCCCGATAGCAAAAAGTGTGCCTCGTCAGACATCAGAAGGTTGTCGACAATGCGTGCATCTTGTGCCCACATGTCGAGAAACGTGTCACAAAACCGAACACGTGCCACTTTGTCGGCTGCGGTCATTGCTTGCACTACTTGCACCTTATACGCTCGTGTATGTAAATCCAAGTGTAAAATGCGATATAAACTGCCATACGTCATATGCAATGCTTGCGATCTGCGGCGCACTGATCTTCGTGGACTTCTTTGGATGCCATCCCGCACACGGTTGATGTGTTCCTGTGTCCTTACAGCTAGGGGTCGTCCAGGAGACGACCTGTGTCGTACTGAACCCTCCTCGTGCCATTTCGCTACCCAGCGCCGTATGGTGTGTTTGTCCGGTGCGTCTCTACGCTGGCCTAGTCGGCGGAAAGCTCGTTGGGTTGCAACAATGGATTGCTTTTTATAAACAGCTCTACCGCGCGAACACGGTCTTGCACATTCCACTTCTCCATCGCAACTGATTCTCCCACTATTCGTGAATACGCTTCACTGCCGCCAGCGCGCGCCGGCCAGTGTTGGCTTTGCAGTAGCCAATTGAAAAGGGGCGGCCTTTTTGGATCACCTTGTAGAAAACCTATTTTTTTCTTTCAGAAAGAATTTTGTCACTTGCGATATAATAGTGATATTTTTAATAATTTTATACAATAATACTTGTTTATATTTCTTTCGCGTATTTTATAAATATCTATTGTGCATGTGGCAACCCTGAAATTGAGCCTAACTCTGCACGCAACCCACCAACGGCTTGTGTAAATTGGGTTGCCTAGTTTAAAATGTCGTTGTCCTAAAACTTTTGAGAGGCACTGTACATGATCATGTACATCACTTTTTTCATTTTTTAATGCGTGATAGCGAATGTTTCAGCATTTGATTTTTTTCCCGAATGATTTTGTACATTTTGTCTTCTGAGAAATCGCTAAGCTACTGCCGCCTGGTATCGCCGACAGAAAATAGAGAGTAAATAGCAATGATGGATGGTATAGTTGACGACATTGAAAGTAAATATCCTACATTTTGTTTCATTTTAACATAGATTTAGATTCGATCATGCACATGCCAAAAATGTACGGATATGTTTTCAGAAAAAAAATGTTGTTGTTTTTGTAATTGAAAAAATTCAGGTCTGTAGGGGCTAATGAACTCGTAAAGAGATAAACATGAAATTAAAAGTAACAGTAATATCCAAGTATTAAATTGAAAATGGAATACTTATGTCAAAATGTTGAGAAGACAGTGGAAATATGGGATGAGTGCATTTGACACCACGCCCACCAGGAAGCAGAGGAGAAATCCCACAGATAATCTTAGTCATTCACAGTTAATCAAAATCTGCCGATTCCGAATGCAACTCTCTCCGGCTGTCGGGTTTCAGAATAAACGTCATGCTACCGAGGCACGACTGGAGAGAGAGGGGAACTTTCGGATTGTTTCTGTTTAAAAAACCGCTAAGCTGGCTCCAGAAATCTTCGGGGCTTCGCTTTATCCCCTGGGAAGCTTAAGCAAGTGGAAACACGAACATTCCCACTCGGGCAGAATGTTTCAATTTCCTGTCGGAAATGATTTGTAAGGAATCTTACAGAAGGTTCCTCCGAGAGTCGACGCGATCGATGAGTATGCGGACGAGCTTAATGGAAATATGAATTCCCATCTCCCCGATGAATACAAAGAGAAGACAGAGGAAAGGGTTTCTTTTCTTGGGTGGAAACTTTCTGAATGCTTCCATTACGAGAATATAAATGACTTGGAAGCACACTTTCTCGACAACGTTCCGCCAAGGATCTACACTTTGGAGGCCTCAGCATTTACATCGTCTTGATGAAACTGGGGCAGACGTTTTGACGATCTGAAGAAGACATGATGACAAATGGAAAAGGTTCGTGAACGCATGGGACAGAGAATACGATCCTGGAAAATATGTATGCCTAGAACAACTTTTGTATACATACAAGAGGCCTGGCCAAGGCCGGCTCTAGGAAGCTGCGACAAGCTATAGCCTGATGACGCAGTGGTAGCGTCGTCGCCTTGTAATCAAGGGGTCCCGCGTTCGATTCCCAGCGGAGTGGTTCGGGTCCCACTTTACTGTAAGTCCAGTCCCGATTGCATAAAGTGGACTTAAAACACCAACTAAATCAATCAATAATTCAAGAGAGTTGAGTTTTTTTTAGTTTTGTACACATCTGTTTCCTATACAGAAATAGTATAATTAATAGCAGTTATAAATGTTTTTTTTAAAAAAATTCAGAGCTTATAGTTGTGAATAAAACTCAAATCTTCTACTTTCCGGATCCTTTTCTTCCAGTGTGTCTTTTAGCAGGGAGCTCCCTTCTTAGCCAGTGTCCCAGCAAATGTATTTTTCTTTTCTTAATCACTTCCAGCATTGCTCCTTTTTAACCAACTCTTTCCAACGCAGTTTTATTTCTTACTTTGTCCATTAAATAATATACTACTATTAATTATACTATTTCTGTGTAGGAAAATTCCGACGTCCTTGGTGGAGTGGTTATCACAGGGTCCCGGGTTCGAATCCTAGCCTGGGCATGAGTGTTCTTTGTGAGTGTTCCTTCTTCAATTTCATCAAATCATCGCTGATTCTCACAGTCGCGATTAGCCAAAAGTGACAGAAAAACTAATCAAAATCAATAAATCTCTACAGGAAACGAGTGTAACAAACAGGCTCCAAACCTTGAGACGAACATTCCCGATGTTTACCGAAGTACTGGGTAACCGAGTGCTATTCATCTCACGACAAACAGTCTTTGCCTTTGTGTAAAAACACAGTCCCGTTACACTCTTCAGTTGCTAGTTATATGGTTCATTTCGGCTCAAAAGACGCTTTCAGGTAAGCGTGGGAGCTCACCTATACAGTGTTGCCAAATTGGAATATTAAAAAAATGGCGAATGGCACCTAAAATTGGAGCACTTTCAAGAAGCTAGAATTAGCCGCTTCAGTAACCAAGTATGTTGAATGGTCTATCTCTATATGTATTTACAAGGTGCTAAATTCCACGTGAATGAGAGAACCGGGTCAGACTTGAACACCGCTATTCGTCTCCAGATGTAGAAATTTCAAAGTGTAAAAAAGCAGTGTTGCAATCTGAGTTTTGTCCGGTTGTAAATTGCACCTTCTGCTGTCAACACGCATCCTTTGCTCGCCTTCAGGGAGAGAAAGAGAATGGTAGACCCATTCATTTGCCAACAGGCCGAAACCTTTAAGCTTAGCCGCACCTTGGACCTAGAACTCTTGCTCTTGAGGCATAAGTTTGACAATGCAGTTGTATAACATAAGTCTGTAGTACGTCCTCATCGTGAGGAGGGGGGTGAGGAATAGGGATGGACCGATAGGAAATGTTAACCAACACTCCTTACCGAAATTATATCGATATTCCACGAAGAATCGAAATGATTCGCTTTGGAAACGAATACTTTAACGATTGATTGATTTAGTTTATTTTACTTCGCGTTTTGTGCCTCTTGGCTAATTTGCAAAGATGGGGATGAGTGATGAAATGATAAAATTGATGAATGGACATTCACAAACAACAAAACCCGAGCGGGATTCGAACACGGAACCCTTGGCGTCACAGCGCGTTGTGCTAACCATTCGGCCACAGGGTCCGGCAAATACTTTAAGAGACAGGGTACGTGAATTATACATTTATGTTGATAAAAAAAATAATAACAAAATGGCAGAATTGTGTACCAATTAATCCCGGTTCCCTACACTCAATTTTTTTTCAATTGTCGCCACCACAACTGGTGTAACACCACAACACTTATTCAAGACTTGAAAGCCTCTATACTTGGTGTTGTTCATGACAGCCAGTGGTGTAACAAGACACCGGTGATGGTGCTGAAGAACGTCATCACCGCTAAATTCCACACAAAACCAAAGGAGTTCTGTTCTGTTACACCAAGTCTGAATATTTTTAGGTGTTTCAATGCACCATTTTTACAGTATTGACTATTACAACCTAGTTCCGGCTTGGAGCGTCTCTTCAAGTATTGCCCACACCCGGTTATAGGCTGTGACATCATTGATATATAGCGGAGTTAGGTAACGTGATTGGCTCTTGCGGGAGTGTGTTTTCTACACGTCACAGCAGGTGGGCGGACTAGCAAATCAGACGAGCGTATTCCTGAACTGCGCTCTCCTGCCTATGTTATAACAACGACTCTACTTTGCTATAGAAGCTAAGTAAGAGTGTAAGTGAGCTTTCAGACCGATTGCTTTGATTTTTGCGGACCCCGTGAAAGATCAAAGTGCAGGAAAAATATCGGCTGGTATCGGTAAATACTGGTATCGTCTCAACCCTACAATTTTCGCTTCAAAATAGAGTTGGTAACAGGGCCGCCATTCCTACCTCGCTACGTTTCAAACTGGATCAATGCAGATGCTTTTCTATTTTTCCTATTTTAAGCTTCCACGCAAACCGCCGCTTTCAATGTTGCCATCGGGAAATTCGTTTATAAAAACAGAAAAGGAACGTGATTTATGCCGTAGAGGAGCGGTACATCATTTATGTCGAAATTCGCCATTTCCTCCTCTTCCGCTTCTCGTGTTTTTATTTCTTCCTCTCTCCTGTCCCTCTCGACTTCCCATCGTTCGCTTTAACTCCGAGAGCCATATTTTCCATTAATCACAGCATCAATTCGCGGTGCTCGGAATAGCGAATGCTGGTTTCTTTATGGTGTTTCTCAGTGCAACTGCAATGCGGAGGAAATATATCTCTTCCTTCCTTCCTCTGTGCTGACCAGAGAAATATTAGTCAGAAAGCAAGCATACGAGCTGAAAGAGTGTTGGGTGAGCATTCCCAGCTGTCAACTCGGGTTTGTGAGGATCTGGCTCAGCTTCAGGGCGGAGGAATGAGTAGGCAAACGTCCGGGATTAGCCCGGACAGTCCTGCTTTTTTATTGCTGTCCGGGATGATGTCCGGGATTGCAAAATGTCCGGGGGTTTAAAGAATCTGAACATGAAAATACGGTATTGAATATTCACGACCAATTTTCAAGCTGTTTCAAAAGACTGATATTTCATGTACCAATATTTCTAAAATGGTTCAGTTTGCTATGTTTTAGCCTGGAACATCTGCTCCAGTTGAGAGAGTATTTTCAATTATGGGGAATATTTTGTCAGCAAAAAGAGGTAGACTTCTAGTATCCACTGTTAAACATCTGCTGAATGTTAAAATGAATTCAGAACTTTCATGTTGTGAATTTTATGATGTTATTAAAACAAACAAGCATTTCTGAAAAAAGTCATGTCTAGTGAAAAGTTCAACTGAGTCAACTAACAGAACAGAGAACAGAGAGGCTTCCTAAACATCAGACAATGCATTATTCAATTAAACATTTGAAAATTAATTGATTGTTTTTATAAAATAATGTTAATATTTTTCTTGTACAATTTATAGTTTAATGTTCCAATAAAATGTTAAGGCTTTTAAGTAATTTCAATTTATATTTGTAAAGAAAACTGAAATTCAGCAGTTACGAGTTGATCGCAAATATGTCCTGGGTTGGACCAGAAAAAATATGGTAAGCCTAGGTTCTAGCCTTCACCTTCTTGTCCTCTCAAATGAGCTATGTGAGAAATAATCGGAATCAACTATAAGCCTAGTAGAACAAGAATTACAAATACGGACACAAAGACAGAGAGAAGTAAAGTACTACAGATGTAAAGAGTTGGAGAACCAAAGAAAGGAGGAGAAAGGAAATTGGAGTTAAAGGTGCGAAGAAAGGTACAAAGAGAGCGATTGAGGAATACAGGAAGAAAGAAAGGGAGAAATATAATGAAAGAGAAACAATGAAAAGGATAGAAACCAAATAAAGTGAGAGACATAGGAAGATGGAAAGAGATCGATAAGCAATGGAAATAAGAGATAGGCAGAGAGAGAGAAAGATAAAAGAAGAAGAAGGAAGAATAGAAAAAGAGCAACAGGCAGAGGAAATAGGAAATAGAGACAGAGAGAGAGAAATATAAAAGAAGGAAAAATAGAAAGAGAGCAATAGGCAGAGGAAATAGGAGATAGAGACAGAGAGGGAGAGGGAGACAGATAAAAGAAGAAAAAGGAAAAATAGAAAGAAAGCAATAGGCAGAGGAAAGAGGATATATAGACAGAGAGAGAAAGAAAGATAAAAGAAGAAGGAAAAATAGAAGAAGGAAAAATAGAAAAAGAGCAACAGGCAGAGGAAAAAGGAAATATGGACAGAGAGAGAGAAAGATAAAAGAAAAAGAAGGAAAAATAGAAAGAGAGCAATAGGCAAAGGAAATAGGAGATAGAGACAGAGAGGGAGAAAGATACAAGAAGAAGAAGGAAAAATAGAAAGAAAGCAATAGGCAGAGGAAATAGGAGATATAGACAGAGAGAGAAAGAAAGATAAAAGAAGAAGGAAAAATAGAAAAAGAGCAACAGGCAGAGGAAATAGGAAATAGAGACAGAGAGAGAGAAAGATAAAAGAAGAAGAAGGAAAAATAGAAAGAGAGCAATAGGCAGAGGAAATATGAGATACAGACAGAGAGAGAAAGAAAGATAAAAGAAGAAGGAAAAATAGAAAGAGAGCAATAGGCGGAGGAAATAGGATAGAGACAGAGAGAGAGAAAGATAAAAGAAGAAGAAGGAAGAATAGAAAGAGTAATAGGCAGAGGAAATAGGAGATAGAGACACAGAGAGAGAAAGAATGGAAGTAGAAAGGAAGATAGTTCGATAAACAGAAGGAGTAACCAACACATCACAACACGGTTTCAGATACGTTGCCAATATATAAGTCGCGAAACATTGTAACATTGCAACAATGTTGCAAAACGTTACAGATACGTGTGAGGTAAGTTTCAGTAACGTAATGTACGCGAACATAACATAACATTGGTAATGTTACAGAAACATGTGAATGTAATATTACCAACATTAAAGATACCTTTCCATCAGGTTGCGTAATATTTCAGTTACATCACCGAAATGTTATTTTACATTGTGGTTACATTGCATGGAATCAATACTGTATTCATGAATGGCATATTTGAGGGGGCTTATTGGACTTAAGGCCCTTCAAGAATTGAAGACTAAAATTGGTAAACGCTGTAAGTGTCACAATAATTCAAACACCGTTTTCCACGTTGAACTGTAAAATGTGCCATGCTTTATAATGTGGTAAACGTGAAATGTGGCTGGTAGCCCTCTAAGTAGTTCAAAGGGCGTGTAAAGAGGTCACTAGTGTGCACGTTCTTACGGGCTGATGTGCGGAATGATGCGATTTCCCAACACTTTCGCTTTTGGCACTTACAACATTTACCACTTTTAGTCCTCAATTATTACAATATGCACTTGTAAATCATTTCCTGAAGATAGAATTCACAGTATTTACTTTGGAAACCAGTATTATGATGCTGTAAGAATCTAGAGCTGTTCCAGAGATCCATTGTTTGAAACCTGGTTAGCCATAATGTTTAATTATATTTATTTTACCTCTCATGAATTGACCACATATCTTAATTGTCGCGATTCATCTAGAGGGGAGAAAAATGCGTAAAATTACTGAATATGCATTCATTAAAATCAAATAGCAGAGGCAGAGAAAGAGAGAAAAAGATAGAAAAAGTGGTAATAACTTAGGAAGAAAGAAGAAACGAGAGAGAAAAAGAAAGAGATCGATAAACAGAGGAAGTAAGACGTAGGAGCACAGAGACAGAAGAGGAGAGGAAAGATATATACATAGAAATGGATCGATAAGCAGAAAGAGAAAATAAAAAGATAGAAAAAGTGATAGTAACAGAGAAAGAATGTAGAAATGAGAGAGAGAGAGAGAGAGAGAAAAAAAAAGATAGAAATAAATCGATAAGCAGAAGGGTAGAGGCACAGAGGCAGAAGAGAAGGAAGAAAAATAGAAAGGGTTCAATAAGCAAAAGTGAAGAAAGAGAGAGAGAAGAAAAGGATAGAAAAGAGTGGCAACAGAGGAAGAAAAGAAATGAGTGAGATAATAAAATGTTAAAGAAATAATGATAGACATCGATAAACTGGGGAATGAATTCTTATAATTTCCCAACGCATGGCGGTTCGGAGTATCGACTGTCTTAAATGTACTTCCGGCAAACACAAATGATGTAATTTTCCAACACGGCATTTCGGAGCACCGTAGTGAGTGCAATTAAGAAACAACCGACTAACATAAACAACTGCTGCCACCTTAGAAATTTTCCACCGAACAACCCCCCTCCTTTTCCGCTTCCCAAACCCAACGAGAAACCACAGAAGTGGACATGGTATCTCTGTAATTCTTCTCCCAATCCCCTTCTCCGAAAGAATCGAAACAAAGTTACGTCCGTCGCGTCGGTAAGGGGAAGGGGAAGGCGTACGAACTCACGTGAATCGGTCCCTGTGTTTCTCTCGGGCGAATTTACCACCTGTTTCTCTCCTGAGGCCGCGGATCGATCACCCAGCGCCAGGGTGACCCAAGACTCGCCCGGGAACTATAGAAAGTTTCCACGCAAAAATTCCAAGTGGACGAATCACAATCCAGAACAGTTGCCTTGAGATAAAAATAGCAAGGCGTACCCCCAGGGGTATTTAAGTTTGGCACGTGTGTTCTCATCAGTGATGAATTCAGGGGGGGCGTGGGAAAGAGAGAGAGAGAGGTGAGAGATAAATGCGCAAATCTGGCAAGATTTCCTTCACAATTTAATTAACTGCACAATTTCTAAAGTCTGTTGTGTCTCCCTGATAGCATAGTATCTAACACTGTCGTCATTAATTAAGAGGTCTCGGGTTCGACTCCAGGTAGAGACACATTGAACACTGGTTAGAATTTCACTTTAAAACATGCAGATCCAGAATCGATTCATCTCTCTGGTTATATAATGGATTTAAAATAAATTTCGTTTTTTAAAAGGCTGTTGCTTCATTCAAATGAAATTGTAACTTTAGATCTATTCACTGAATTTTTGTATGTTTTGTTTGGTCATAGAATTTTGCTTTTATTTAGCTTGTAAGATTATATCCAACAGTTTAGCGTCATTTTTATTGAATTACATCTGTGTTTCCTTTGTCTCTATAATCTAATAATTAAATTATTTTCACAATTGTTGTTAAATGTAAAATGTATATTACGTCATTCATATTTCTTGTTAATTTTCTTAGTTATGATCTTGTTTATGTAATGGTGTTATCCCATATTGAACACTGTAATTGGGCATGCGCCTGTTGTGTTTCAATTAAATAAATTAATTAAATCTCTATACACTATTTTTAAAATATGGAAATAGAGACACACACACCTCATTGTTGCCATCGTATCATTTGTGGTCCAAGTAGGAGGCAATACTGATTATTTTATTAACAAACAAACGTCAACATTTCTCCGTTATTGTCAACTTTATTGTTTAACGTCTGCGTTGGTTACTGTTAGAGGTATTGAGGGTATCTAAGTGGAATGCATCATGATCGTAATCTGAAAGTCATTCATTGATCCACAGCTATAACCTCATGAAAATTCATCAAACAAACTGCTTCCATCACCATGAATCTAATATGTATGCTTTCAGTATATTGAGGGTGGCTGTTGTATTTAAACTAGCGCCGTCGAAACCGTTTCTTAGAAAACCGAAAACTGGTTCATTTAAAAAGTTTTTTTCATTTTGAAACCGTGTTTCAGTTTCCAGGTTTCAAACCCGGGCTTCGGTTTTTATGAAAACCGAAAGTGTCAAAACATTTTCAACAAAGCTAGTTTGGACGCCTCATATAAGGGTGTTATCAATTATTAAGATTTTTGCTGGGCCTTAGTTCTCTTTCAACAACGGCTCATCAACATATATCTAATGTCATAGAGTAGCACTTACGTTCTAAATTACTAAAAATTTAATGTTTAGAATCCCTCTTTTTATTCGAAGTTGTATACAGTGGAACCCCAAATATATGTTCCCGGGATTTTAACATTAAACTTTCTGACCTCAGTGCAAGAAAAGATTATAATTATTCTCAGATTTTCAGTTCTGAATCCACAGGCACACGAACAACACATAATCGAAGTTCCGCTGTAGTTATGTTTACAGAAAATAAGTTTACACGCCAAAAGGCGTAAAATTAAACATGGATTCTCCTGAGAATTCTAACCCCGCCACCTCTCATCACTGGGAGCACCGTGCTTCGGAGTGTGGTGCTGATCACACCACCTCCTCTGTGGGTGAGGTCGAGAATGTGTGGAGTCCTACCTTTAAGCCTTAATGGCGCTAAAAGGTAAAGGTAAAGTGTTCCCCTGTGATTACACCACGCCATGAAGGCGTAGAGGGAGTTGGGGTAACGCCCCGCACTTTCTTGATCCGGTCATGAATGGGGGTGATGTGATCAGCGCCCCTGACCGCCTTTACCCCCCAGGGTTTTCCCAGGTACCCATGCTATTCGACGCTGGGTGGGCGCCGGGGCCGCTTCCAACGTTAGAAAAGTTCCCGAATTTGAACCGGCCGGGGATCGAACCCGGGACCTTTAGCATGGTAGTAGGACGCGTTACCGACTGAGCCACCGCGAACAATTGATGGCACCAAGCAGTGCAAATTGACTTTTACTGTCCTAACACAATGGACGCACTTCCCCACTGTCCACAGGAAAGTATATGTATTTATTGTACGTCGCTTTCTACGTATCTAGATTAAACGTGACGATGAGGATAAATGACGAATTATATTGAAATAGACTCACCATTCCGCCACAGGAACAGGGAAGTAAATATTGGAAAGGAGTAGAATGAGATAGAAGATACCTTTGTATTTTTAGTATTTAGCATTGCCTCTCTACCATTTTGGCTAACAGCCATTAGGATAAACGGTGATGACGGGATTGATAAAAGAACACTCACAAGGAAACACGCATGCTCAGGCCAGGACTCGAACCTGCAATCATAGATGGCGACACCATGCTCGGTTACCGAGGAGACTAAAGAGAAAAAAAATACTTGTTATATCTTATTGAACTTCCAGTTACCAAGGTTATAAAAGTATTTCACAATTTAGAATGAAAGATGCTTCAGAAATTCGAATACCTACTTCCAGGACACTTACCACTAAATTAGCACCAATCCCCATTGTTCTCGGAAGTGGGACAACGTCCAAATACGCCCTTTGAAGAAATAAGGCTAATCATACCGTATCGTAGAACAGATGTCGCCCCAGCCGCGCCTTAAATCGACCATGCCTAATTAAAGAGTAACCAATTCGATAAAGGTCTCCGAACAAGGAGGGATATTGAGGACAGGTAACAAGGTCAATAATTATTGATCAGCAATTTATAGCTTAGCACATTAGTGTGACAACATATGTACAATTTCGTGGACATTCTAACAAACTAATAATCACAATTCAAATCAAAACGCAAAATAACTTTCACGTTCTATGTTCGGAAATGAATCGTCATATTTATAATTCATGGAGACACCAGGTGTGCATGTCCCTACCCAAGCTCCTACACAAACCAAATCTAAAAATAACTTTGATAGTAATAGATATTTAATGTAAGTATTCTTGGTTCTGTTACGGCTGAGGTTCGTTAATATCATGTATGAATCATGATATAATCAAGATGAAAGGAAGAAGAAGAACAAATATGTTGAGTAGTCTGTTGTTGTGTACCACACACAGTAAATTTTAGCTTCCTTGTATGTCTATATAAGTATTATAAATCTCGGTTTCCGTTTTATGTAAACAGTATGTATTTTCGTTTATGCATGTTTCCATGTTGATATCAGCATTCAGATTCCAATAGTTTTCTGTTCGTTGTTTTTGCTAATTTACAATAAAATGTCCATTGTAATTCCATAAACATCACAGAATATTTGTGCGCAATATGCTTCTATCATATTTTCTTCAAATTTACGGTTGATACAAACAAGGGAACATGTCTTTTGATATAAAGTTTCAGGTTAACTGACACTCCCTTCACCAGATTTGTTTTTATTTGTAATTAGTAGTCACTATCATAAATTTGGAAGAAAAATGCTACAGTGTAAGCAATACCCCTTCAAGTTTAGCCTTTACCTTTTTTTCACAAAAATGTTATTTTCGGTGTGAAGAGCTGAGCAGTAAGTGTAGCATGAACAGGCAATTTTGAGAGAAGTAATGAACTGATACAGTAACTAACACAAATATCGGTTATTTATGAAGTTATAACTGCATATGATTGAAATTAAACATTTAAGCACACACATGCACACACAAAGAGAGAGGGAGGGGCAGAGGGAGAGAGGAGAGAGAGAGAGAACGAGCTTGAAACAGATAAAAGAAATAATATTGAAAATTGCCCACTTTTACATTTCATTTTATACTTATTCCAATACTAACACCATTAAACCTTGTTTCCATGATTATGAAAAATTAATATGCTGACCAAGGCAGTAATTTATTTTATTAAAAACATAAACTAGGTGAAAGTACAGTTGACAAGGGAAAGCTACCTGCTAGAAAGTTCCAGAACAACTTTCTAATAGTCTGGAGGGAATAATCTTTGTGTACATATAATGCCCTGTTTTTGTATCTTGTTACTTTTGTACTTGATACAGAATCTGAAGAAGACCTTGCTAGAAGGTTGAACCGTTACGTTTAGTTTATGTTTTTAATAAAATAAATTACTGCCTTGGTCAGCATATTAATTTTTCACTTATTCCAAGTTCAAAATTTATCGAGCCATCTTTTTAATTCTTTAGAAAGGGGAAACCTAAGCCAGTTTATTTTAATAACGAAACATACAAGTTCAGTAATACATTCTCTATCACTCTGATGGTGGCAATTTACTGGTGGTAAAAAAATGTTATCATTTTGTTTGTTATGGCAGGCAGTGGTTTATCCACTGCCCTAACAAACTCCTAATATCCCCCAAAATTTCCTCAACACTCCCTTGATAAGGAGTTTTCTCCTCATAACATTCATTCAAGACCTTAGTACTTTATATTGTTGACTCGAGCTACTTTATTGTTGTTGTTACGGGCATTGTGTATCCGTGTTATGTAAAGGGGGTAATAGTCTCAGTGCTGACGCACCCATAATGCTTTTAATAATCAACTCAAATATGGAAAGAAGTCTGGAATCTCGTTCCTACTGTAATATACACAGAGTTACAGTGGTAATCTCAACATTTACCTCGATGTACAAACAGTCTCTAAATTAATGCTTCAAACTTTGCCGCAATTATGTTCTCCATGGATAACGTTTACATACAAGACAATTACTTTCTCACATGAAGGACCGTTTGATCATGAATATCTGTATACGACGTTATCCTTGTGAGATAGGCAACACTCAAATTATTTTTGTGGTTCTGGTTGCATAACTTCTAGGATATGGTGGTTGATAAACTTCCAAGTTTACATTTCAATAAGCACTCAGCTCTGCTTGTTAACCACTACAAATGTAAGATCCTTTACATTTAACCTGAAATTCTACTTGCCAATTCGATGAATATTAATTAGGCTAACTGAGGCATAATTATTAATTAAATAAAAATCGTTCAGTGAAGATGACACTGAAATTCTTGAGGAAAAGACTTCTTTAGGTAAGAGAAATTGCAATGTAGATATTTGAAAGAAGTATTATTAATAATCATAACATACTTTAAAAAAACAAAGTTCTGGTAGTGATATCAGACTGATCCATTTATTTCTTTGCAAATTACTTCCGCATGTGTTCCAGAAGATTATTATTGTACACTAGAGTAATGTTGATTTTTTTAAGTTGCTCACTTTTATAACTTTTGTGATTTTTAAAATAATGTTAGTTGTGCAATTGTGAATTGTGAACTACAAACTATTTTTCGTCTGTATCTTAGGCAGTTGTTGATATTATAATACTGCGTATCGTTTCGTGTTTGTAATGTATTACTTTCTTGTTAATGTAATTGTATTCTAACAGATCTTGTCCCCTATCTCTTTTCAGACCACCCCATAATATGTACATGAATGTAGTGGATTTGGTAACTATTAAGTTTCAAAACAAGATTTACTTTACTGTTACGTACAGTGGTGTACTCGAAGAGGGAGTCGGTAGGTGTCATACAGGAGGGCCTGCAAAGGGATTAGGGACCAAGTCATCAAAATTTTGGGGGCAGATTTTTCCCTTAAAATAATATAAAATGTAACATGTATATATTTTTCTAAAATATATGTAAAAAACATCACACCTTGTCTGCAATATGTGCAATGAGGTGAGGGAGGGAGGAATCAGAATATATTTCCTAAGTAATTATTTTACTTTAGCTGGTTCCAAGTCACTTTTGTTAGTAGGTGCACCATATTTAATTCGTTAGATGAAGAAAAGCAAGAATGGAGGAGATCAAGTAAAGTGTTCAGGAAAGCTTAGAAAAGTCATATTTGGACGAACTTTTCTAACAAAAAGAATGCCAAATATAGGGACAAAATATATGGTACAAGACTGACCGACACAAGAATCCCGTATGGGCGTGCCATTGGTTCTATAAAATGTGCATGGATGATGCACTGCCACATATACAAGTGTCAAAGTTTCATCAATTTTATAGACTCTATTCTGTCTGTCGTTCATATAATGCCTTGTGCTCTTGCTTGTATATCTACAAGATTTGTCTTGCCTTACTTCTTACATCATTCAAATATTTACTCAATAGTTAACTTGCACATTTCTACTACAAGTTAAATGAAGCTTCGAACAAAACGTTGAAATGCAATAAAAGGAGGGTCTGAGGAAAAATCATGGAAATATCTGTCCAATAACAAGTCTGGATGACCAGACCTCGGCTACAAGATCGTTAATGATCTCGCTTAGTAATCAAAACAATATCGCAACATCTGAGAAAACATCAAGGAAAATCTGTCAAAAAGAACAGTCGGGGTATTGAACTGGTACCCTTCGAATGCAAGGCTGTCACTGCGTTCAATTAGCATGCGACTCTAACGCACGAAAAAAAACAACCTTGACTTTATAAGCATTTTGCGTGGGTACCGGCGCCGTTCTGGGGACAACCCGTCAAACCTCACACGTACATCCCCCGCCCCCAAAACACACACACACCGGCAATTGCTCTTGCCACACGCACATGCGTTGCTGTACTCACATGCGTAAAGGTGCGTTCCTGTAGACGCTGCAGTACAGCTTGGAATCCCTATTTCGGCACCTCAGGTTCCAGAACCCGCAGCCCTGTTGGGAGGCAGGAGTTCAGCGCCTGCCTAGCCACGCATCACGTGCCGCTGTGACGTCACACACGCCGCTCCAGAGAAACGTCCGAGGCAAGAGCAGACCAATCGATATCCAGAAAGACTGTTGCGCTTGGTAATCACAGAATGCGAATTACAAACGGCTAAACTGCGCTTCAATTTTGCACGTCTCGTCTAGAAAGTTTAGCAGACCCCGCGCACAATAAACGTTGTTCGCAAAACAGATCACAGATGTCACTGGAACACTCAATACTATAAAGTTGGATATATATTTGCGTTCGTGTAACTATTGTTCGTACACTCAGGAAAAATCAGTACTAAAAAAGTAGTGTCGATTTGCACTTCAACAGTATTTCACTCACATTATTATAAAACTCATGTTATCAATGTCCCTCTGCAATCCCATAGCAGTTTCTTTTCACATTTGAATTAATAATTCACAACACCACCCTAACGTGGGACTTGTACTTGCAAGTCCTAATTCCCCTTCACATTACTTCGTTTTCTTTGGCTCCTGTTCAACTTCGTCTTCACTTTGCTGTACGCCTTCTTCCTCTTCTAATTTATTCTTCCCTTCTTCTTCAAGCTTCTTTTTCATTTCTTCTTCCTCCTGAAGTTGGTCCTGCCTTTCCAAATACTTTGGAAACCAGAAGCACGCGTTAACAAGGCGCAACAAGACCCACACTGCCGCCGCCAGAGCTAAAAAAGAAATTGCTGTTACAGACATCTTCCAAACGTCCACTCCAACCTTGAAATGTCGCATTATAAGACAAAATCTTCTCTAAGATGAACTAGAAGTAAACAGGACGGAAAAGAAACCGAGTCGAAACTCTTATGTAATTCCTGATTTGGTATGTCACGTCTAAGGGAAACGCGCTTGCGTGCAATTCTGTGTCAAAGTCTTCTTTCTCTTCCCCCTTGCTTCTACTCACCCCGCACATTTCCTGTGTACACATTTATACACGACAAATACGGATCGAAAAATCGATTATCCCGACCACAAGCTTGTTCTGTAACCAGGTTACTGTATTGATTATTTTACCACTCTTCATCATTTATTGCATTCGACAAACCAATCTGCAACCCATGTTTTAAATTTAAAAAATGTGAAACTTTGCGTACAAAGAACAAGGAGCGATTACGACATTAAAATTTGGTAGAAGCAAATTACATATGAAAGTTGAAAACATTTATGTATCCTTTCGATACACAAAAGCTTTGGTTGTATAGTGCACGCGAGAAAAAGAGAATAGCACGAGTATAGACTAACACATGTGTACTGAAAGTGACCGTGGCAATAAACATGACCTATATGAAACACCGACATGCAAGTTAACAGGAGAATTTTCAGTAAGTAATTCGCAGTTTATGAATAACGCAGTCGAACATGAAATACATACTGTAAATTAATAGTGAGTGTGTTATTAATGAAGCTATATTTCCCCATTCCTTGAAGCACAATCCGATTTGACAATAAAACACCGTTGTTAAAATAAATAAGAATGTGAGCATGGCCTAGTTGATGAAACACGTCATACAATATTAACATGGGGCAGTCGATAGAAGTAGAAAATAGAACAGAAACAGTCGCGACAATTGAATCCATCCTATATTACTTTATTCCCTCAGCAACTGTTCCATTGTGTAGATAGACAGGACATTTTTCCAACTATTGGAAAATTTTCAAGGTTGTACAGTCATGGACACTTCTGGGTTGTAACAATCACATTGAAAGTTAATACGATTGCTACAACCCAGAAGTGTCCGTGACTGTATGTGCATATATGGAAAACTTGGATGAATTACATTTGAAACATAGTCGGCGTTCCGATCCAGTGAGAAACTGCAAACTTCGAACGAACTGCTTATTGAACTAATTTCGGCTGTTCGTTCGCGGCAGCGTGAATCGGGTATTGATTCTCCATAAAAAAGGCGGAGTTTCAGGAAATTAATAATTATTTCAATTTAAACACTCGTATTCGTTTTATGGTCTATATTTAAATGTAACGGGAACTTTACGCGGTTTATTAGTTTCACAACACAGCCACCAAAATATTGCTCTTGCCAATTAGAGACTCTATCGGAAATGTTTTTCCATCTCAAAGTGCACAGTTCGCAAAACAAACGCAAACCTGCTGACATGCTTTGTTCTGGAAATGCCACAGACAATAGTGTCAACTGTCACGTAGAGTACGATTAATAATATTAATGCAATGGGCAAAAATATTATCCCAGTTGTTCTTATCCTTTCATACATCACGACTCTCCTTTTTTTCATTGCATACCGCCAGAACTTAAGAGAATATTTGAGGTCCTAAAGCGTCTTATACACTTATTTGAAATCATTTGTCAAAGTTCTGTGATGGCAATTAATCAATACAATTTATTACAATATTCATATTTTAATTGCAATACATAAGAAGAAGAAGAACAATAATATTTCACAGTGAGCAATGTCTGTTATATCGTGCTTCTGTCAGATTTGCAGAGCAATAATTGAGTTGAGTTGATGTTTCTTTAAGTCCACTTTATGCACAGTAAGGCTAATCGGGACTAGACCTAAAGTTTAAAGTGGGATCCGAACCACTATGTGCCTCCACCGGGTGCAGAGCAATAGGTGGCATGTTTTATATTAAGAAGGTTTCCAAACAATCTCTAATATTAATAGAAACAATTAAAGATTATAGTGTTTTTTCACCTCTTGTACACAGAAGATGCTGATATGTTTGAATTAACTAAACGTAAACAAAAAAAAATATAGCCATGAATTCGAAAAGCAACATAACATGTGGTCTGACGTCACTTCCTTTAAGCGTGGAATTCAATGTGTTGTTCGTGTTTTATTTGATAGTGTATGGACAGCTTGAGTCGTCTGGTGGAATTTCTCAGCATCAACGATTGTGGTGGTCCTGGTGAAAATTATAAATACTAAAGGGACATCGTCGTTAACGAATGAGAGCGGAAATTGTAACTAAAGAGATAAAGGTGAAATGACAAGAAATGGTTGGTTGGTTGCTTTGGTGTTTTAAGTCCACTTTATGCACAGTAAGGCTAATCGGGACTGGACCTACAGTTTCAAGTTGGATCCACCGGGTATCGAACCCGGGACCCCTTGATTGCAAGGCGACGGCGCTACCACTGCGCCATCGGGGAGGCCCTGACAAGAAAAGGAATATCCACGAATCGGATCATGCTTGTGGGATATACTCAGCACTATATTAACCAAAATCAAAGAACATTGCAAGGTATTCAATAGTAATCTACAACACACACACAAACAAGTGAACTCAATTGGTAGAGAATTGTGCATTTGTATTCGAATCTGACATCTAAAAATAGTACCGTTTCATCACCCAATGAAAAAACAGACTTCAAGTGGACACTCCGAAAAGACTTATCCAAAGAATTACGCATTTCCCGCTGCTCAAATCAACATTGGTGCCTAGATTGCTCCTGATAACATTTCCCATGCAGTACAAACTGGCATTATGTCCACTTCGTCCCGTTACCCAGAACGTTCAACTCTAACCTTGGCCTTGAAAAAAAATAAAGAAATCACGAACCTGTCGTCATGCATACTGTAAAAACGTGGGTTCAGCGAGAAAGAGAGAGATTATAGATAGTTATTCAAATTAATTCAAAAGTGGCGGTTTGACATTGACCTCATAGATGTTTCCAAGAGATGGCGTGACGATCGAAGAGATCTCCCAAAGGTCCATGGTGCCATTAACATATCTCTCATCTCGTGTGTTTTGTTTTGATTTTTATTATTATTTTTGAAAACACGAAGGGGGCGCTGTCAAAATTTAGGCGTGGGAGTTACTGCGCGTAAATTCAAATCCTCATGTTCTATTTCAGTGACTTTTGACTTTTTAAAAAAACAAATTTAACTGAGTGTTGCTGAGTTTCAATTAATCCTAGTAGCTTTGTTATGGTGATACAACGATCTTGCACACGCTGTAAATTTGCATATTAAGTTTACCTTAACCTACTTCAACCTCATTGTAACAACAGTCAATAAAGCAACAAAAAGGAAAGTCCATGGATATTATCGTTGTTGGCACAGGCGACATAAGCAAGGGAAGGAGTAAGCCAGAAATCATTTTTACTTTGAGGTTTCTTGAAGCCACACGACAGCAACTCTAATTTGTTTTGGGTGTAGGTTAAGCCATAAAAAATAGATCCAATTCCATTCCAATTCATTAAACAATATTAGTTTTGTGACAGTTGCAACTCAAAGTTGGCGGTTAAAAAACTTGATCTGCGAAGAATCTCGTTGAAAAGTTTAACAATATTTCTATGAAAAACTAAATATGTTGACCAAGGCAGTAATTTATTTTATTAAAAACATAAACTAAACGTAACGTTTCAACCTTATATCAAAGTCTTCTTCAGACACTGTATCAAGTACAAATGTACCAAGATACAAAAACAGGGCAAACACAAACATTACTCCCTCCAGACTAGGAGGGCTTAGGAAAGCGGACATTAAAACTTACAGGGAGGGAGGGAGAAGCATATTAGGAATAGCGAAGAATGCAAACAAGAAAAAGGAAAACAGAGAAGAGGAAGAGGAAGGGATTATCTACGAAGTACAATGTAAAGAATGTCAGAGTGTGTACATAGGAGAAACGAAAAAGAGACTGAAAGACAGGTTGAAACAACATAGGGATGATGTACGACTTAACAGAGAGAGAAATGCGATATTTAAACACACGAGACAATCAGGACATGACATAGAGAGGGATGAGGGAGGCTAAGCAGTTAGGAAGGGAGAAGAGGATGCTAGTGAGAAAATGGAAGGAGTCCAATTCAATAGAGAAGAAAGGTGAAGAAGACACAATGAACTGGAATGGGGGACTGAAGTTAAACAAAGAATGGAAGAAGGTGTTAGAAAGAGTGGAAAGGACAAGAGAGAAAGAGGAGAGGAGAAGGAAGAAAAATGAAGGAAAAAGAGCTTGAGATAAAAAGTGCAACCACATTCTATATGGAAGTAAATATGTTTAGCCTTTTAGGTGAAAGTATAGTTGACAAGGGAAAGCCACCTGCTAGAAAGTTCCAGAACAACTTCCTAATAGTCTGGAGGAAGTAATGTTTGTGTGTATATATAATGCCTTGTTTTTGTATCTTGGTACATTTGTACTTGATACAGTGTCTGAAGAAGACCTCGCTAGAAGGTTGAAACGTTACGTTAAGTTTATGTTTTTAATAAAATAAATTACTGCCTTGGTCAGCATATTTAGTTTTTCATAATCATGGAAACAAGGCTTAATGGTGTTATAATATTTTTATTATTATTTTTATTTACCGTCGCTTTTCTGTAAGTTTTTTGGCTATGGTGACGTAGAGAATGAATAATTATTAGATGAAATTGATGAATGGATATTCACAAAAAATATAGCCATACCCAGGCCACGACTTGAATCCTGCATATAGGGATCGTAGATCGATAGCTCAACATACTCGACCAAGTAAAAGTTTATGAATTAAGATTCTAGCTAATATGATTATAAAATTGTTCCCAGTGTACGTTAATGCTAAACCCAAATGTCGTTAGAATCACAAGATTCATTTGTTATTAAATTTGTATCCAGCATCGGTGGTCTAGTCGGTAAGGTGTCCGACTGCGACGCGGTCGCCCCGAGCTCGATTCCCGGAGTGGATGATCTAAGGTACGATTTTCCCCGGCCATGTCCCCGCATAAAGCGGCTCTGGGGCTCACCCAGCTTCAAATCAATGGGTACCTTGGGGCAACCCTGGAGGGTAAAGGCGGCCCGAGCGTGGTACTGATCACATCACCTCAAAAAATGGCCGAGATCGAGAATGCGTGGGACCCTACCCCCACATCCTCCAAAATTCGTTGAATGTATAATCTAGAGCCCCCCAAAATCCTGTATATAAGAGTTTTATCCGTAACTTTCCATCTGGAGGGTTTACGTTCGTATTTATGGAGGTATAATGGAAAATTTAGAGGCAAAATGACAATAAATTGGGCCTTTCAGAAAACTTCTAGAGGAGCATTGAAGGTGTGTGTGGATAAATCATTGCTAGTTACGTGTTTGATCCATTACTTATTATTAGAAATTATTAGAAATTAGAAATTCTTTATTCATGGGCGAAGTTCAGCCTGTGGCTGCTCTACCACTTAACCCGCAAAATCTAGTACAATAAAACAAACAAAATACAATTACTACTATAACATAAGAATTCCATTACATTTTCACTTCTAAATATTTCAGTAATCAACACTCTAAAAAGATAAAAACAATTTTACTCATTTACACACATAAAAATGGGTTCAAATCTGCTCATTTTGTGTTTTGATTTCAACGTAAGCATGCTGAATCTAGTCATGTGTACTGAGGCTCTGTCCTTGATCATGTAGAAGTACTTTTGTTACTGCCCTTTTAAAGCTGTTGTATGTCGCACAAGAGGTAGCATCTGGTGGCAGCGCGTTCCAACAATACACACTATTATATGTGTGCAGTTGTACAGGTTGGAGGCTGTGAAAGGTTATTTTTACGACTTTTATGTGTAAGCAATTTGGGCTGGGAGACCCTGAATGAGCCTATGATATTTATCTTTAACATTTTAATTTAATCTCAATACGAGAAAAACTTCGCAAGATAACTGAATATGCAAAGAAACTTAAGAACAATATCGTAGACAGCAATTATTTCATTGAGCATATTCACTGATTCTTCGTGGTCTTCAAATAAATATATATTTTACAACTTTACAACAATTCTCTGAAGACATAAACACATGATAAATTAACAATTTTCACTACACAATTCGAATTATATGCTTTTAAATGCGATGTAATTTTAGTGTAAAACATATTAATGTAATGTTTACAGAAGGATTATTGTTGCACTCTGTACTTTGACAAGGTGTTGAATCTGAAAACTACGCTATTCATGGTACTAACAGAAATTATTATTAATATCATGTTATCAGTGGCATTCATCAATGTAAATTCATTTTCATTTAATTTATTTCAACTTTCTTTCATTCTTTTCTTTATTCGCTTTTCTTCCCTATTTCCTTTTATATCTTATTTCCTCGTTGCTTTCTTTTCCTTCCGGGAAAACGGTTGATTGATTTGATTTCGTGTTTTAAGTCCACTTTATGCACAGTAAGGCTAATCGGGACTGGACCTACAGTTTAAAGTGATATCCGAACAACTTGTGCCTCCACCGGTTTGATTTGATTTTTGATTTGATTTAGTTTATTTTACTTCGCGTTTTGTGCCTCTTGGCTAATTTGCGAAGATGGGGATGAGTGATGAAATGATGAAATTGATGAAAGGACATTCACAAACAACCAAGCCCGACCGGGATTCGAACCCGGGACCCTTGGCGTCGCAGCGCGATGTGCTAACCGCTCGGCCACAGGGTCGGGCGTGCCTCCACCGGGTATTGAAGCCGGGACCCCTTGTCCGGGGAAAATGGGGTGGACCCTTCGGGCACATAATGGTCCAGCTCCTTTTTCTAATCGAACTAAAACAATAAAAAGTTGACCGGGATGTGCACCAGAGCACGAGAAAGATCGAACAAACCGGGCGAGAGGAAATGGTAAATTTCCTTCTCCACAATCAGGTCAAGTAACATGCCCAATAGGAAAATTATACGTATGGAGGATTCCATTGTCACGGGTGGGACACGCGGACTGTATGTTGATACTAATGTAACTATTCTACTGATAGTTTAGCAACATTTTTCTTATTTATTTATTTATTATCCTGCGCACAACAGGCATCTGCCCTTTTACAGTGCACAGTAAATGTCTTACATAGGATTTATACACATCAAAATAATATTTGTACACATTTGAGATATATAAAAAAATACATATAGAGGTTATATATATCGTCCTTAAACATTACCGTGGATAAGAAGTGAATCAAACCTTACACAATTACATTCATATATGGATAGTATATATATACACATAAAGAAGGTAAAAATAATAATAATAGTAATAATAATAATAAAAAAATAATAAAAAAAATAATTAAGCAAGAATGTTGTCCATTAAATAGCGTTTATACTCAGAAAATTTAGCATATATGTCCAAGTGTATGCCCCTCTCTAACCATTCATTATGCAAGCTACACATTCTTCGCAGGAGAGCCATTTCTGCGGATTTTGTACGAGTGCGGGAAATTGCAAAGAGTTGCTTTCTTGATCGCAACTTTGGATGGGGGACATAGAAAGCTATTTTTGAAAGCAGAAAGGAAGAATCCAATTTGTCGTTAAGAAGTTTGAAAAGAAAAAGGAGCTGATGTATGGTTCTTCTGTTTGCAAGGGAGGTAATGTGTAATTTAATTAGTAATTCGTTATAAGGTGTCATCTTTGGATATGCACCATCTATCCTAAAAACTATATAGCGAGTGAACTTATTTTGAACTTTTTCAATAAGATCTATTTGTTTACTGGTTTGTGGACTCCACACTATAGATACGTATTCTAATTTGGGCCTAACATATTTAGGTTAAATAATGATGATAACACTTTATTTTCATTGAATTACTTTACAGTTCTCATTATGAACCCCAGTTTTCTATGCGCGTCATTAACAGTCTTTGTGATATGTAACTGAAACGATAATTTATCATCGAACACTACGCCAAGATCTGTTATTGAGTTTGCCCTGTCTATTTGTGTGTGTGCTATTTCGTAGTTATAGTGTATTGGGGATTTCAATCGGGTAAATGTTACGGCCCTGCATTTCTTATGGTTTAGATTAACTTTATTTGCTTTACACCATGCGTTGAGATTTTCGATATCCTCTTGTAATTTAATGGAATCATCCTCATTGTGAATGCTCCTATAGAATTTTAAATCGTTAGCGAATAAGAGTTTCTCGAAATTTCTAAGCTGTTTTGGTAGGTCATTAACTAATATTAAATACAACAAGGGACCAAGATTAGAACCTTGAGGTACGCCTGAGCCAGCTACAAATTCATGGGAGCAGCAACCTTGATAATTTACGTATTGTTTTCTGTTTTTGAGATACGAGCACATTAAATCTACGAGGGAAGAGGAGAAGTTACAAAATGCTAATTTTTTCAAGAGAATATCATGGTTTACAGTGTCGAACGCTTTGCAGAAATCTGTGTATATAACGTCTACCTGACCTCTGTTGTCAAGTTCAGTGTAAATGAAGTTTGAAATTTCTACGAGGTTCGTCACGACAGATCTCTTTGGTACGAATCCGTGCTGGTGCGAGGAGAGAATTGGTTTTACGTGAGCAAAAAAGTGTTTATAAAGAATCTGTTCTAATAGTTGAGCTGGCGCAGAGAGTATCGCAATTGGTCTGTGTAACGCTATCGCGTACGGTACTATTTAAGATATACTTAATACTAAGACTTCATTTAAAAGCACTGTTCCAAGACATGATAATTATTTATTGTTCTAAATCTTAAAATTGTAGTACCGAAGTACTAATTACTAACTTCTTGGCCAATCGTATAACTATTACCTAGTAAGCAAGTTCCAAGTGGAAAGTCCACTTTGGGACTTACCCTCCAAGACAGCAGCGGCGTTAGTCAGAGCGGCCTCTTGAAATTTGAGATTTAACTGATGTTTTTGGTATGGGACAAATTTGGGACAATTTCCATTTATCTGGAAATCTCGATGTTTGTATTACAAGGTTGAAGAGTATATGTAGCGGATATTTTAGACTTTCACCACACCCCTTGATTACATAGGGGGGGATAAGATAAGGCCCTGTCATTATTTTTGGTTTAAGGTTCTTTATTGCTGCTTCTACTTCAGCGATTGATATATCCTGTAAATTTAGAGAGATAGAAGGGCGTCGGTTTCAGACAGAGGGGTTGGTAGTTCGTAACAAGACGGTTCCTGTACGTAGAGTGAAAGTGTAAGTGTTTCGCAAACGCTTCGGCAATTGAGTTGTTGCTGTCGAGTTCTTGATTTTCATTACAGATAAGTTGTGCGTATGATGGTCGTTTCTTATTTCTTATGAAGGACCAGAATTGTTTCATGTCCCCTGTTTTAAAACTAGCTTCAATGCTTTTCAAGTAGTTAGAGTACGCATCCTGAATATTCTTTTTTAGTCTGGTTCGAATATTTTTTAATTTTGCTTCATGCATTTGAGTATTATGCTTCATTTTACGATGATGTTTTGCTTTGGATGCCAGATCCCTTATAATCTGTCGAGTGAACCAACAAGGGCAGTGGCGGGAGGAGAGGGTTGAAAGAGGAATGCAATCATCTTACAGTTTCTGTGCAATAAAAGTTGGAACTTAACACTGTTGATTGAACATAACTACCCTTAAAATACTTTCCCAGATTTGTAGCTGTAAGTGAACAATTTTGTGTCATGGTGGAACAGACGAAACACTACCTCTTTACTTAAAGACAAATTCACTTTATTTCCTGTGAATTGTCAAATGATGAAAAACAAATTATTGAAGACAAAGAGAGAAGGTAATTGACCTTTGAATATTCTAGTGGAGTTGAGGGGGGAAATGTAACAGTTAAATGAGAAATTAATTGTTATCTGGTGTCAAGGGTGGGACACAATACAAAACAAAAGCAAATCAGAAAGTTAAAATAAACGAACAACATGTAAAATACCTTCTACCTTAATTATGTATAATACTTGAATTTTTATGCAAATGACAATTTTAGAATGTTCACTCACAAGATAGGATAAAGTAACAGCATTGCATTTACTTTTAAAAATTGAGATTCAGTGTACTTTAATGTAGGACCTACATGTATGCTAACTGCATTTCAAACCATCTAACTGAACGATGAAAAATTGCTGAGTTACCAATTATTTTCAAAACTAAAGCAATACTGGGGGACATATAAAAGGAACCTGTAAATGAACTAATACACAATTAAGACACACACAAAAATAATATTTCAAGACTAAACCATACAAATAAGTAGAAATAATTTGTTTCAATGTATATGCTCATTATTATAAGAAATTGTGTTTGACTCTTGGACAAGACTTTCTGCAATATTGTATGTAATTCTGGAAGACTCCTGTGTAATTCTGGAGCTTTTCAAACTTAGTTCAGTTCAATGTAAACTAGACCAATTAAGGTTCATTACAGACACGGCAATTATTGTTATTACCTGCAGAAAATTGGTGGCCAATTTAATGTTCCATGTAGAGTTGGTTGGTCGATTTTTAGTGAATCAAAACCCAGGAAGCGATTCTATAACTGCAGGCTTCTATTTAGGGTATCGCGTGATGTTCAGTGATCATTTTCCCTCTGCTGATCCACCCCCTCCCCTGTAAAGAAAGGAAGCTTGGCTCGCAACACGCCAGCGAAACGTGAGCCCCGCACATGGCCGGCCACGAGACTCACGGAAGATCGTCGGTCGCAACTGCTCCCTCCGAGATTACGATCAGCATAGCCAGATAATTTCTTTCTTTTCTTTGAAAAAGTGGGGAGGGGGGTATAATTACGTCAACTCATGGCGGGGATATATTAAACAATATATGAGTCTCCGCGTCATTTATGAACAATCTATTTTTATCATTCAGGGGCAGAGGTGGTCATCCTCCGGAGGGCGACCCTCATGAGGGCACACCTCACCCTCCGAAGACTTGTGTGTGAGGGTGAGGTCGATCCGTGAGGATAAGCGTGTGAGGGTGAGGACGAAAGTCGAGTCGTGAGGGTGAGGGCGTGTGAGGGTGATGGTGAGGGCCAAGTCGAGTCGTGAGGGTGAAAGTCGAGTCGTGAGGGCGAGGGCGTGTGAGGGTGAGGGCGAAAGTCGAGTCGTGAGGGTGAGGGTGTGTTAGGGTGAGGGCGATAGGCGAGTCGTGAGGGTGAAGTCGAGTAGTGAGGGTGAGGGCGAAAGTCGAGTCGTGAGGGTGAGGGCGAAAGTCGAGTCGTGAGGGTGAGGGTGTGTTAGGGTGAGGGCGATAGGCGAGTCGTGAGGATGAGGGTGAGGGTCAAGTCGAGTCGTGAGGAGGGCCTCCCCGATGTTGCAGTGGTAGCGTCTTCTCCTTGTAATCAAGGGGTCCCGGGTTCGATACCCGGTGGAGGCACAAGTGGTTCGGATCCCACTTTAAACTGTAGGTCCAGTCCCAATTAGCCTTACTGTGCATAAAGTGGACTTAAAACAACAAATCAATCAATCAATCGAGTCGTGAGGGTGAGGGTGAAAGTCGAGTAGTGAGGGTGAGGGCCAAGTCGAGTCGTGAGGGTGAGGGTGAAAGTCGAGTAGTGAGGGTGAGGGCCAAGTCGAGTCGTGAGGGTGAGGGTGTGTTAGGGTGAGGGCGATAGGCGAGTCGTGAGGGTGAGGGTTTGTGAGGGTGAGGGCCAAATCGAGCGTGAGTGTGAGGGAGATTGAATGAAAATTACCACCTCTGTTCAGGAGACCCAAAGATCAGATGTACAGGTGGGCAAGTTGGGACGAGGCTTGTGCAAAAAATGGTTATTCTTGACTTAGAAAACTGTATATAAAGAAGAACACGCACGGAATTACACTCTCCTGCTTAATTTTCGAGTGTATACAGGGTGTTTCCGTGGCCTTGAATCAAACTGGCAGAGTGGTCCGGAAACGCGTCATTAAAATGTTATAAACCAAAACTAGTTCCGCCATTCTAAACACCTACTGTAACGTTTTCGTCGTACAGTGCTACGATACACTGTAGTCATGTCCGTATTAAATCTACAAGCCGCATCTTTCCAAAACATTGGATTACCAAACTTTCCTTTAAGTGCTGAAACATGACTATCCTCCTGTTGCATCTAAAGAGAGATTTACATTGACTGAAACAGTGTTTACTATCGCATGAAGGAATGGGAGTATATTTAAAATATGCAGTGCCTTTTGGCGTCACGTCCAAGTTCATATTCACACTTGTATCACAGCTTAAAACTGCATTAACCTTCTGCATTTGTTCATTGCCAGGGTTCTTGGAAAATATAGACCCCACCTTCATTTTAACTACATTTGCAACTTGCCCTTCACCACTATTTAATTCTTCAACAGCCTTATTCACAATTTGAAAACTTTCAGCAAGAGAATGATGCCTGTTCTGCAGATTTTTAACTGGTTTTGCAATGAATAAAAAAGTATGTTGAATGTAACTTAAGCCATTCCTCACACTTGTGTAACTGACAACTAATATATGAGATTCAACTGATGCTGTATCCTCAGGGTTTACATTTTCAACAAAATACTCTACAGCTTCTAGCCATGTGGCAATGGAATGGTTGACAAGAATGTTAGAATAACATATTCATTCTCTATTGTACAGATTTAAAATAAATGGAAAGTACAAAATGAACAGAATAGAGATCAACGTAAAGCCTTTGGTATTTTAACACGAGAAGGCAAATTGTAGTAAGAGCATGAATATGTAATATCTGTCGGGAGACATTTAAAAATATGGAAATCTATGTAACAATAATTAAAATATGTGCTAAAAGTTAATATACTAAGTAAAAATATAAAAACTAAAATAGCAGTTTTCGAGCTTACATATGATGATTTGCAAAGGTAACAAAATAACATTGATTTTAGCATCATATGAAGATATGCCAGTGCCTTTACATATAAATCCGTTTCCTGATAATAATTAATATTATGATTATTGCTGTGCATATCCGTAATTAATTTTGTGTCAAAGGTCTGAGCCTCGGTGTAATTCGAACACTGTACATACCAGAGTAATAATTAGCATATTCAGGCATGTAGCCGGAGGGAGGGGTTTAGCCCCTTCTCCCCCGAAATCCTAAAAATATTTAATTTAATGGTGTATAGTGGTAATTAAGTTTACTTCGTTAGCAGGATTAAATATATTGTATATTAAGTTGTAATATATTGAGATATACATCTTCAGGGATTCTAATCCACTTTTTCGCCTTTAAATGGCGGCTGCTGTTGAAGGATGAGCCCCTCCCGAAATAAAAGTCTTGCTACGGGCGTGAGCATATTGGGAATTACACAACATTATGGTGATCAATGCGTTGAACGCAACGCAAAACCTTTGACTATGGAGAAATTCCTTGTTTCAAGAGCTTGATAGGATAAAATTAAGCTGAATTTTACACATAGGCCTTTGAACGTAAACAAAACCTTGACGAGGTTAAGAAACTTGTAGGTTGTTCAACTTGTATACTGCGGTTAACAGCCTGCCCTTCTTGCTAATGACATGTAATTAGCTTCTCTTTTCATCTCGCGTTGTTCTGAAAGCCAAAAAGAGACAAAACAGAAGACGGGAAGAAAAATTACTATTTTTTTTTTTTACGTTTTCATCTCTCTGCTTTTCCCAATAGAGTTATGCGTAGCAATCTAATTAGGAACGACCCGCGACATTTAATTGGATATCCCCAAAGCAAGAATTAAAGTCATGCAGGGGACTTCTGAAAGTTTGTTTCCCGTTCGCAAGCGCGAGAGAGCCGTTAGGAAACGTCGAAAACTCTTCATCACCACAGTGTCAAAAAAGTTTGATAATAAGTTTTACTCTCCCTGCGCAGAAATGATCCACGGCATTTGCGGGTTCAATGTATGCTGTATATCCAAACATGGACGTATCCAAACTTCTTTCCGGGGGGAGGCAAACTTTGCTAGGGAGGGCATTGCTTTATCTTGAATTCTTTGGAAAGGGAATAACATTTATTTTACTTTTAGTGTAAAAAAAGTAAAATGAACAGATGTAACTTTCAGCACTTTGTTTTCCAGCTGAAGGCAAGAGCACCCTTGCCCCCACTGGAAATGTCCATGTATCAAAACTCACAGAGATCATGCTCGAGATATCGACTCGATCATAAAATCCCACTAAATCTCTACAGCAATTTCCGTATTGAAAACAAAACACCAGCAATTACAAGAGCTTCACATCTGCATTTTTGACACTCAACGCGCCTTATCCAAGAGCGTCGTCATTGGGTGGGCGAGGGGGCTCTAGCCCAGCGTGAAATAGTTTCAGCCCACCCAACTAGAGGACGTGAGAAATGGAATTTTCAGAAACATTTACGGTGGAACAGGAATCACACAAACACAAAGAGGAATAAAAACAAAGATAGAAAGAATGAGAAATGACATGAGAAAGGGAGAAATGTAAATAGAAAGAGTCATAATGAAAGATAAAACAGAAAAAGATATAATAAAGAATGTGGAAACAGAGGAAGGAAGAAAGATAAGGTAAAATACATGAAACAGACGAGAAAAGAAAGTATTATAGAGAAACAGAAGAAGAAAGAGAAAACAGAAAGGAAAAGAGAGAAACAGGAAAAAGAGATACAGAACACACGGTACAGGAAAAATAGGGAGAAACAGAGGAAGAATGCAAGAGAAAAGGGAGGATAGAAAGAACTAAAGAGAAACAGAAAACCAGAGGCAAACACAAAAGACAGACAAATAAAATTGGGATAAAGAAAAGACTGTGTAAACAGAGGAAAACAGATATGAATGAAAACAAAGAAAGAAAGAAGATAAAAAATGACACGAAAAAATAAAAGATGGAGTAGAAACAACAAGTAAAAGAAAGGAAGGAAAAGAGAAACAGGAAGAAAGAGAGATAGAAATATACCGGGAATGAAAAAGATAGAAAGGGAGAGAAAGAAAAATATTATTAAGCAGGACCACCAAAGCAGGATCTACCTGAAAATATTTCATCCATGCTTGAATCCACCAAAACAACATTCCTGGCGTTATTTGCCACATACGATAGTCTTAAAGCTATTTTATGCCCAGATCGACTAATCACGTGTAGGGGCTGTAGCTTAAAGTGGTGTCTGAACTTTGAGAACCGGACACCTTGATTATAAGCCAACAGCCTTAGCTATTACGGTGTCTCGACAGACCGTACCAGCGACAAAACGTACCAAAAGGGTTATCGCGACGAAACGTACCACTCAGATAAACACCTACCTTCAAAATATTTACTCCGCGACAAAACGTACCACTTCAAGGAAAACATTTGAACATGTAAGACATTCCAATACGGTGCGCTATCTGCCACCCGTTTGTGGAGTCCCGAATGATGCTCAGTTAGATGTGAAGAAGCGTATGCAAGAGGCGAAGAAAAGGGTTCGAGAGGAAGACACGCCCATTTACAACGATACTCTAGGCAACCTACACGACAAAGGTGAGGTTAGGTTAGGTTAGGCTAGGTTAGGTTAGGTTAGGCTAGGCTGGGCTACGTTAGGCTAGGTTAGGTTAGGTTATGTTAGGCTAGATTAGGCTAGGTTAGGTTAGGCTAGGCTACGTTAGGTTAGGCTAGGTTAGGTTACGCTAGGTTAGGTTAGGCTAGGCTAAGTTAGGTTAGGCTACGCTAGGTTAGGTTAGGCCAGGTTAGGTTAGGCTAGGTTAGGTTAGGCTAGGTTAGGTTAGGTTAGGTTATGCTAGGCTAGATTAGGCTAGGTTAGGTTATGCTAGGCTACGTTAGGTTAGGTTAGGCTAGGTTAGGTTATGCTAGGTTAGGTTAGGTTAGGTTAGGCTAGGCTATGTTAGGTTAGGTTAGGCCAGGTTAGGTTAGGCTAGGTTAGGTTATATTGGAACTGACATAAAGACATAAAGATCGAAGAAAAGACGAAAGGATAAAAGAAAAGAAAAAATGTGGACGACAGCTTCACTACAGCTGATTTTAAACACGCCAAAATAGCTATATATACATTGTATAGTAATTTTGCCAGTCCAAAGCCTGGATAAAGTGTGATGGAAATCAGCAAAACTAGAGAAAATCGAAATTTCGATAAATGATTTTTGTTGCCGTCCCATGAAGTGGTACGTTTTGTCGCATCGCAAATATTTTAAGACTCTTTAGAAGAACCTTGGCAGGTAGCCGGTCAGGTGGTAAGTATGTTTGGTCGCTGGAACGTTTTGTCGGTGGTAGGTTCGGTTGCTATATCGCTATTACGCTATTGACGAGATCCCGTAATGTGTAGGTGTGCGTGGCGGCCTCTTTTTGTGAAATGGTTAGCGTGATACTTAATCAGCATATTATAGAATTATGGACTGGCAACCTTTCTTCTAATAATAAGTTCGTATGTTTTGGCCTATCGTTCTCAGCATCATATTCTGCACAAGAAAATCGAAACTGCTTCAAAACTCTGCATAGCCGTCCGATGGTGATTGTAGCCGGGGATGAAAGGAGAGCGGCCGGAGCGTGGTGTTGATCACATCAATTACAGTACGGCCTAGTTCGAGAATGTGCGGGCATCGGCAGAAAATTATCTAAGGGAATCAAATCCAAAAAAAGATGTGTTCTGAAACGAAAGACAGGCTACATATGTTAAAAATCTGTGACGTCATGTGTGTGGACCATTGTGAAATAAAAATATTTAAATAGAAGCGGAAATAGAGATGGAATACGCAGTCGGTATCGAACCCGGGATCCCTTAATTACAAGGCGACGACGTGGTGACAACTACGCCATAGAGGAGGCCCACGAACACATAGGGGGGGGGAGGTAGAAAGGGATAGAGAAAGCAAAAATATATAACTTTTCTCATGGTCCAAGGGGGAGTCAACTGACATCACAGGGTATCTACCAAAAGAGCAAATCCAAAATTCTTGACTTTTTCTTGGCCATTTTTCTCTTTTTCTTAACATTTACATTTATTAATCCCCCACCCCCTCCCCCTCCCTGAAAATAGATATTTGACTCAATGAAAAAACCCTACCACAAGGTCGGTTGAGATGAAATCTGAATCTGTACTTTAACAAGAAATTTAGACTTACTTTCTTAATGCACATAAAAATTAATGCTTCAAACTTCATCCTGGATGGGGAATGGCCACATTATTTAATATTTATACAAAACTTCGCGCATACAAGAATGTAATTCTTAAGAAAGAAATTGAACAAATCTTAACCACAACTCAATAAAATTTTAGATTTCCAAATATTCAATTCTATCAAATCCCAGTACAGGTATGTAACAATGTAAGTTCCTATACTGTAAACAGATAATAGCAAAAATTCTTGACCAAAAGTATAATTTCTTGACTTTTTTGACTGGTAGACAGACAACCTGCATCAGTTACGTTGGCCTATCCCTATGGGCCCAACTCCACACCGCTTATGTCCCTCCATGGGATGGCGCCAGTGTGCAAATTAACGGGGGGGATGCCGGGGATTCTCCCCCACAAAAAAATATCCCCAAGAAAAGAAAATTATTTTTATCCCTGCCAGGAATGTTTTAATCCCCTACCAGAAAATGGCGGCGCAACCGAATTGCGCACAAATCTCACTGACCTGTTTTGCGCACAGATTTTGATCGAATGTTGCCACTTTGATAGCTTTAAAGTCTTTGCGCAAAACTGTTTTTTTTCCTTTAGACAAGAAGAGAGAGAGAAATTAGAAATATAATAGTAAATCTGTTAAGGATTAAATAAAAATATAATTTGACCAGTAAATGTAGCAAGTCAAGATACAATTTTCATACCAATTTACATAACACAGTAAGTCACTATTGATGTTTTCAAGATACAATTCTCATACCAATTTACTCAAACTCAAAAGTTAAGTTAGGTTAGGTTAGGTTAGGTTAATGCCTAATGGTTATCCTCTATGCCTATCTAATGCTACCCTTCCAGCAAAAACACGTGTAAGTCCACACACAAACGAACACAACAGAAGTGAGAACGGCTTGAGAACATTTTACATCTGACAACATCGCCTCATTTTTTGTGCGCAATCCTGTACATTGTGAGAGCTTGTCAACGGCTTATCAGATACCACTGACAAAACCGGAAAAGTGTGCGCAATCCGGCTGTAGCCGAAAACTATGTAACAAACACAATTGAAATATCATTCGTGTCCATTAATGGTTCAGTCATAAAAGATTTCCCTGCCGAAAAGTACGCAGCCTTGTGCCATTCTGCAACTGATCAACCTCACCGAGTCGAGACAATAGCAGGCTGTTTTCAGCTTAAGTTTTCATGGCATTGAGCTGTTATTTTGCATGCATTCAAGTGTTCATAAGAAACTTGTAGGTAGGTTAAACGGACGTTAAGTTTGAACTTGGCAATGGAAATTTGATCAAATTTTCGGTGTTATTAGTAGACCTCGGATTTTAAGTTTTGAACCTAATTTTTCCTTTACAGGTATGTAAGGAATAATAAGTAACGTCAGGGTTTCTTTTAAAAACGCAACAACTGATGAAGTTTTAGAGTGCCTAAAAGAAACTATTGTGCTTGTTAGAACCTATTTTAGGTTTATGCGTCTAAATCAAGCCCTTTAAAGGTTTTACAGGATGTTTATTATATCACACAGAGGCATTGGCTTTGTTTTGTCACGAACAAATTCAATGACGAACGTGTTTGAAACGTACTCTCTGTCGATTTCCCTTCCTCCAAGTCCATGGTCATTTTTCAAAGCTCTAAACAAAGCAAAATGTCTGGTGCCACTGTTACTTGTACAATCCAAAGTGTTGTGATCTGTGTGGTCTTCTTGCTCCCTTTCGCGTCACTTCGTTGCTTTGTGGCATTCACGCCTTGAGAACTAACATTTCAGCACTGAAGTTTGCACCACTGACTATATGTTTGTTGAAAGATCCTCACAGACAAAATTCCGGAGTGTGACTGTGGATAGCATGAAAAAAGATTGTTGCCTAACTATACGGCGAAGAGTGGATTTTAATAGCAAATTTCCAATGGTAAGTTCTACCATCGCCGTAAGGATAGGCAACGCACATAACTTTATACAAGATAGTGCGTATTTCAGGATATAGGTGTCACAATTTCATTGCCGGTGACTATACATAATAAGCATTTTTCAAGAATTTTAAACTATTTTAAGTTCTTTGAAAGTACTTCAGGATTTTTCGAGCCTAACTTAAGATTTTTATGACCTATTTTAAGACTTTTAGAACATATTTTAGGATTTTTAGAGCCTATTTTAGGAACCTAAAAGCACACTTTTTAGAACATAAAAAATCCGAGGTCTAGTTATTAATTCGATAGCTCTTGATATGCAAGAGTTTGGGTTTCAGAATATAAGAATTGTAAGTGTTTCTAACCCACGAGTAAATGTTATCATAAGATTTAATGGCCTAGGCTCGAGCCAAAGATCTAAGGTACTTGGAACCGCAATCCAATAGTTTACTCTGTTAACATTGTATGCAAATTTGCATACACATAAAAAAACTTATTGCCTCCAAAAATGAAATCGCAAATACGCCGCTAAATGGCCATCTTCCCCAAAAGCAAGCAAAAAGCTTAATTCGCACAGTGCATTACCATGGGCGTCGGCAGGGGGAGGGGGGGCTGGAAATTTCCATCTATTTTTTTTTCAATTTATGTCAATTTATAAACAAGCACTTTATGTTACCTCATTTTGCGTCATTGTTTTAAAAACGGTCTTGAGATATTGAATTTGGTACGAAACTTTCATAATTTGCAACACTGAAACTTTGTTCATTTGTAACTTTCACACGTTTTAAAGCTTTTTTACTACTGCGTTTGCTGCTGCTACTGATACTAATGTTAGAAGTAACTATTATGTAATCTTGGTTGTAACAAGTACTATATTATTCATATAATAAACTTATTGGATGCTTAAATAAACTAAACTAAAACTGCTATTGCTACTACTGGTGGTAGTAGTAGTAGTAGTAGTAGTAGTAATAATAATAATAATAATAATAATAATAATAATAACATAATTTAAAATACCGATAATGCAATAATTTTAAAAATGAACTCCTCTTTGACAAACTTTTTCATATGCCACTGGTCTGTATCACAATATTTTTGAGGGGAGGGGATGTCCTCGTCATCTTCGATTCGACCCCCCCAAAAAAAAAATTCTGGCGACGCCCATGTACATTAAATACCGTTATTAGCAATATTAACATATTTTGTTATTAATTTTAACAGCCCCACCAAATTCCTGACAACGTCTGCAGCTGGAGACTGATTCAGTGGTAGGAGTAGCATTGATCCACGCGTGCCACTTTGAAACAAGTGTTATTACGAACACATCAGCCACATGACACGACGCATCCATCTTCAAGTTCACTTATTCAGCCAGTAGATGGCACAAGAAAAGTGAGAGTCTTGTTGCTAGGTAGCTTAAGTAGGCCAACATCGGCTTGAAACGTTCTCATTTATTATTTTATTTATTTCCCTGCCAGCTCGTTTGACGACACTTGGGGTTTCGTAGCAACCTTCGATCGTTTTGCACAAGAATTTCCAGGTCGAGAAATTACAGTTAGCTAACCGCTTACAACGCACTGGCGTACTGAGGCTTGGGTTTATTGGGTCCTCGAAATTTTAGCTGTGGGAATGTTCCTGTGGTTTAACACAGTATCAATGTGACAACTGGAAAGGGGGGGGGGGTCTTTGCGAAAATGTTTGCTAGCTGGGTGGACCCCCTCACTTCGAGCACTACCTCGGACAAAGTTCTAATCTACTCAAGAGTTGATCATCCATGTTGGGATATGATGGCAGTGTTTTAACACATGGTTTTAGAGGGTCGGTATTGCTGCTACAGCAATCACTACCTTTTTTTTAGAAGAGCGGGCCTCTTACACTGTTTATGAGGAACTTTTTCGTCTCTCCTCACCCTTTTAATGTGTTGTGCATGTCCTGTGCAGATCACTTTATAACCTTGAACTTTTAACCTTCCTAAGGGGCTCTTTACACCATAGGCGCCGACTCCATGGGGCTTGGTGGGGCTCGAGCCCCCCCCCCCCCCACCCAATGTTAACGATGTGGGGGCAGAGCCCACCAAATAATTTTGCTTAAGAGGATCTAATGTATTATTTTGCTTCTCTTGTAAAGTTTACAATGAATTGTGCCACATGAACATAACTTTAAATGCACATTTGAAATGTTCTAGACCATCAACTTTGGGGGGCTGAGACCGCTAAACCATCAACTTTGGGTGGGTGGGGGGGGCTATGACCAGAGACAGCAAAACAAATGACTTATTACTATATACTAAGTATGTAATTATGAGTATTGTTAACATTTTTACTAAAAAGAGTTTCAAAAGACGATGCGCATGAACTAGGGTAGTTCGGGCTACAAATGGCTCTCACATGCCATTCAGAACGAAATCGTTGATATATTAGGGAGATCTGTTTTGCACTCCGTGGTAGCAGATATTAAAAGTCGGGAATATTTTGCTATTATGGTTGACGAAACTTGAGACATATCTATCCGTGGACAATTAATATTCTGCATTCGAACTGTGAATAAAAATTTTGATATTTTTTAGGAATTCATGGACTTTTATGAGATTCCGAACACTGAAGCCAAAACTTAAAAAATTCATTAATTTCAGTGATCAGAGGCCCCCCCCCCAATAATTTTGTGCAAACGCACCCAAATATTTTTTTTAAATAAAGATGTGCAACTAAGGCTTGTCGCCAAATGTTGTTGTTCTATATCCAGGAGGGGTTCATTTTAACAATCGGAAAACAATGCAAATTTAGTTTATTGTGTGATTTTTCATGTTACTCGCGAATTTCAACACATTTTGCGGATATTCTTTGAAAGATCATCGACAATCGTAAATTTTCTGTGAGTTTACCGTGTTCGATATTATGCAAGCGTAGAATTTTAAGAATGCTTACAGCAGTACTATTTTCATTAAACGTTTTCGAACACACTAGTTATTTTCTTTTTAATCAAAGATTGGGCCCCTCCCTAAAACAAATCCTAATTGCGCCCCTGAACAACGGAGAGGAGTATCAAGGCCCCTCTCCGAAAAAAAAATGTGAACAGGGGACTGGAGCTACAGTGGAGTCGCTGTACTAACCTGTTACCAATCACAGCGCAGAACGGTTATTTTGACAAAATCCTGTTCCCCTAATGGCTGCTTTGGGGAGGAGGAATTTTAACGTTGTCAGTTCTTGCCCAAGCAGTGGGCGTAATTGACTGTTTGACCGCACGTTCCTTTGCAGGTAAACGCGGCAACAGAGGATCACTGCCATAAAGGCGGTCTCCGCGCCGGTTCATGACCCGGTTTACTTGATGGAAGGAACAGGGGCGTATTTAGGGCGGGGGTGAGGCGGGCCGACCCCTCATCCAAAATTAAATAGAAAAAATACTTAATTTATTTGGTGGAACAGCTGTCTTTACACAAATGTTAGTAATCTTAACTACACATAAGTTAGATAAAGAATACATGCCTTTCTTATCTGTTCATGTAAAAACAACAATAATAGTTATTATTTTAATCTTATTAATGTATTGATTATAAACATTATTATTGTTATTAGCCTAATTATTATTACATGTGAGACACTTTCTCCTTGTTGAGCAGTTTGTTTAAGAAGAAGAGATGATGAAACAGGACATCAATTTATGCAGTTCTGTGTTAATGTGACAATAAACCTCCAGGTTAAGAAATACAATACTGTTAGTTTATTATTTTAACGCTCTTCAATCAGTTGAGAATTCAGTAAACTATCAAAAACGCCGATTGGATATTCGTTTCTAAAATGCATGAAGGAACACTTCTTGATGATAAGACATTAGACGATTGTTTCATATATTGCGTGCCTATAAATTCAAAGGGTCAAAGTATACACCCACACCAAACCTCGATATGATTGTCTTCGTTAACAATTCTTTCTATTCCTCGGCTTTAATTTACAAATCAAAGTCTTCCCTTCAAAGCGAAGCGTACAACAATCTAAAAATAACTATATTCCGAGAATCCGTGTCTTACTTTAGCAATGCAGCAGTTGAAATAAAAACGTGGGTTGAGAACAAGGCCGAGGTCCGTTATGTTTTCAAAAATTCAACTGTTCCGATTTCACGCATGGGCGCCGGAAGGGGGAGGGGGTCGAATCAGTTCATCGACCACCCCCTGCCTGGAAATTGGCAATCTCATTTTCAAGTTAAAAAGTCATGAAGCTTGCTATTGGCGCTGGGCTGGCTACCAATTTGCTATTTTTTTTATAGTTTTCGCCTCACACGATACTTATCAGCGTACTTTTGATAGACTTTTGTTCCCATACGAGGGAAGTTGTAATGGCGGCCGCGCCACACTTCACATTTTTAATAGCCGATTACTATTCAATCGAGAGGAATATCGTTTCGTATAAAACGTTATTAGGTACAAAACAATGGCGCTGCTTAAATACATACTTTACAACGTTTACTGTGCACGTATGGAAGAATATTTTAGTTGTTTCAAATGTAAACACCGTGCACTCAGCATAGATGGTGTAACTCAACGCGCCTTTCATGTTGTATACGTTATACATGGCTGGAGTAACACTCGGAAACCACAGACAAAAGCGCTACTTTGCACACTCACAGATTATCTCACATGGCGAAACTTTGCTCTGATTGGCTGTTCCACAGAATCTAGTCGAGGAAAGTAAGTAGCAATTAGAACATGTCCTATTCCTCAAAAGCAGTCAGCCAGGCGGTCATGATTGCTACCTATTGGTGAGCCCAACTTAAGAGTTCAGTATGGGGCTTATGGCAACAGCGTTGCCGCATGGTGCGCAGTACAAGAAAGCTCCAGAGCGCATCGAGCGTCTGCTGTAGTACACGCCGCAACAAAAGTTAGTGGTCAACGGGGCTGTTCACTGTCAAAACTTTTCCACTAGAGGCGCTAGCCCTGTTGTGTCCCTAAATAATTTCGTTCGTCATCTGGTTGCCCTAAGCTTTACATTGGAGCGCGATAGGATGGCTATTCAAACGTTATTTTCAACGAAGGTAAGAATTTCTCGTGTAAATCGATAACAAAAATTGTTTAGCAAAGCTTTAGGATTATGTAGCAAGTCATAAGTTTCTGAAAATTACGTTCTCCTGAACCTAAGAATTAATATATTAAAGCGCAACGACAGGGTAGCTCAGACGGGCTAAATATAGTATATTTATGCACAAAGAGCACTAAAATTGACATTATTTTGGTCGTCCCTAGCTGCCATGGGTCTATAATTTTTAAAAAATAGATTTTTGCACTACGGTTTTATGTTTCCTCTTGTTGCAACTTGCGAGTATGTGCAATTCAACAGCGAGAGTAGGAATCGGGTAACCTACCCAAATTACAAAGAGAAAATGTATTAAGTGGATAAGCGCATAATATTTATTATTATACACTATGCTCTATCCATAACTTAATATTAACATATGTTTTCTTTGTATTAAGCATATATTTCCCCCTCGTATTTTCGTCCTTTTAAAATTATAATTCCTGTAAATAAGAAAGTCCTAGAGGTTGCGAGATATGAAACAGAATGTAACATATTTTTTGTAATAACTATTCTTCTCGATAAATGTGTATGTATAAAATAGAGAACCATATTTACTAGCCATGAGAAAAAGTATGATATCACGTAAAAAAATGAGTCGGGTATTAATAACAACTAGCTATAAAAAGTGCAGTCGCGTGGAATTATTATGTATTATTCTTTACCAGATTCACAAGAATAAAGCACTTAAATTGTGAAAATTCAAAGTGACGTAAACAAGTGCTATGCAAATTTTAAGGCTATTTTTAGTTCCGATATCTTTTTTGTTATTGACGATCCTCTTATTAAAATTCTTAGTTTCACAGCACTGATGTTCCGACATAATTTCCGATGTTAAGATGAAATTAAACTTGCAATTTAATGTAATAGCAGCACGTTCAGCATCAAATTCCCCTTATATTTAAATATGGGAGAACAATTGCCCATCAAAAGCGTGGGGTCACAACATGGGTGCTGGCACCTACAATAGTTTGCTTTGACCAGGAACATACAACAAAGCATGACTTGGTGGGAAGCTGTTCATTCTTGCAGCTGTTGGTCCAGAATAATGACGGTCCGTGGAGGAAGATTTGAAAATAACTGTTTCCGAATATACTTTTCATACGTCTTGCTCTCTATTTTATCACAGTGTTTTTCTTTCCTTTATGCACATAAAGGCAAATCGGGACTGGACCTACAGTTTAAAGTGGGATCCGAACCACTATGTGTCTCCAACGGGTATCAAACCCGGGACCCCTTGATTACGAGGCGACAATGTTACCACTGCGCCATCGGGGAGGCCTCTTTCACATTTTTCGGTGCACTGTCTCATTTGAAACGGAACAGTGTTCATTATAATACCGGCATACACCAAAGCACCCCGGTCGTCGCATTTTAATTAAGGGATTAGGGTTCCATACCCTGTGGAGGCATTTAAAGGTTCGTATCTCACATAAAACCGTAAGTCCGTCCAGTCCCAATTAACATATCTGTGCACAAAAGTTAATTTAAAACTCAATTAATCAATTACTAGAGGTGTGAAATAGATGAAGTTCTGTTGTATTTGTGTGAACAATGATAACAGAAAGAAAGAGATAGACATTGGAAATATTGAATCTAAAATGCTCTCGCTTTGTGTCCATCAGTTTACGTTATTGCCTTGCATGCAACAAGTCCCGGATTAAATTTACTTAGGTATCTCATAAATCTATTCCCTATTTATGCATTTGCGTCAAACTTTACTATCTGGAAAAGAACTGCTCGATCATTTTATGTCTTTTAATATAATGCTATCTAACTTTTTATAATAGTTAGTCATCCTTTTTGAAGAGCAAGTGAACCGGGGTTATTCCCGCTAGATCCGCCAATACATACAATATGCCTGTTTTCAGAGAAAAATTCCTCAAAACGAGAAAGCCCACACACAAATAATAAATTTCTTGACCTGGCCCCAAGACGGAAGCCTATTCACGAACTTTTGCCTGGCCATTCCCCACTCCCTTCCCTCTTCCCAACACGTGTTTGCAGCGAGTGGCAACAGGCGGACGGCTGTTATTTTTGCTCCCCAAATCGCGCTTAACATAAGAAAGGAAAGCGCATTTTTTGAATGTTCTGAAATGTACTAGAAGGTATAGACCATCAAAACCTTACATTTCCTCTCCTTTTTGCATATTTATTATTTTCTCTTCGCATGTTAACGACTTTTGTTTCTGGCAGAATGGGGATGGGGATCTCAAAAGTAAAAGCCCATAACAGCCCATACTGAACTCTTAACTTGGGCTCCTAGAAAGTTAGTTCAGCGCCAACTAGGGCATTCCTACTAGAAATTCAGTTCCGTGTGATAGAGGCTTTAATAACATAATTAAAGTTCAGTTAGTTAGTATTGGAACTGAAATAAATGCCCAGGTCCTAATAATTTAACTGGTAAATAGCTTTTCAATTTTTCTATCCAGTACCCCTTCGTCAACCTTGAAATTTGTAGGCCAGAAGCAACCCCACGGTTAAATCGTTTGATCGCAGTGGAAGCCCGAACGAAAGGCCATCTTTCCAGATGGTTGCCAGCTCGGGCTGCAAGTCGCTTCACCCTTCCAGCTCTGACTCGAAAAAGGCTCAACCGTCAACCTCCAATATTAGAGGCGAGAAGCAACGCGCACTCCGGTAAGATCGTTTTATAAGGGTGCGTCACGGGAAACGGATGGTTTTCAAATGGGGACCTCGAAGTAAGGAGAGGGGATAGATATGAAAGTAGGGTGGCAGTGAAATCGCTCGACCATGCCATTTTCGGCACGGTTCGGATCGGCTCGGCATGGGGTGACAGCAAGAAGAAATAGAGAGCGTGTGTGACGTCAGCTAAAGCCAAAATAGCTTGCGGCCACGCACGCATCTAGAAATATGTTTCGGGAGGGGACCGAACCAAGTGTCTCAGGAATAATAATAATAATAATAATAATGTTTAAATTAAAATAATATTAAATCAAATTAATACTAATTACAATACATAAATTAATATTATATTATATTACACGAATAGGTAAAAAGAAGAATATAGATATAACAGCGCATATTCATTAGTAGCTTACCTGTAGTTAAGATCGGAATAATTTACATAAAAACAAGTTCCCTGGCAATGAGAATAACAAAAATGGTGTTACATGTAGTTGGAGAAAAGTAAGATTCTGATTAATACCTTATGCATATTATTTTGAGTAGTAGTGTACATAAATCTTCATTGTAATGTCTTTCAAAGCTGTATGATCCCAATATAATACTTGCCTTCTAAAAAGTTCAGAGGAAATTAATAACCATCGGTGGCTCAGTTGGGCGGCCCCTGTGGCGGAGTGGTTAGCACATCGCGCTACGACGCCAGGGGTCCCGGGTTCGATTCCCGGCTCGGCCATGGATGTTTGTGATTGTCTGTCCTGAAAAGTCCTGAAATTGAAATATGAATGTAATGATATGAGTGAATGAAGTGTGATGGGGGAAGCTTCCGCATAGGGGCTTTCCTTTTAAAAAAAAAAAGAAAAAAAAAAGTCGGTAACGCGTCTGACTACCATGCTAAAGGTCCCGGGTTCGATCCCCGGCCGGTTCAAATCCGGGAACTTTTCTAACGATGGAAGCGGCCCCGGCGCCCACCCAGCGTCGAATAACATGGGTACCTGGGGAAACCTGGGGGTAAAGGCGGTCAGGGGCGTGGTGCTGATCACATCACCCCCACTCACGACCGGATCAAGAATGTGTGGGGCGTTACCCCCACACCCCCTATACGCTTTCATGGCGTGGTGCTAACCACAGGGGAACACTTTACTTTTTTTTGATTATGCAACAAATGCTAATATTTTCATTAGTACTTGGTGAGTCTTTCGAAGGGTTCCCCTAACCCCCCTAAATATGATCCCAATATAATCCTTGTCTTCCAATAAGTTCAGAGGAAATTATACAGGGTGCGGCACGTAAAACCAGCCCGCTGTAATCCCGATGTAATTGATTTGGTAATGAACATGTAAAACATCTAAATGAACATGTCAACAGAAGATTGCGTTGCATGAGTTACTAATTCCGTTTCTCACCAACAGGTGGCTTGTGAACCCGTGGTCGAGTGAAAGCAGTTGAGAATCAGGCCTTGTTGGGTGAAGCCGTGATAATGCCGTATTTGATTCCTGAGCGTGTTGCAATTGTTGAAGCTTTTGTGCGCACCGGATCCTTTGTGCAAACAAGGAAGTTGTTTCAGGAGAAATTTCCAGGACGTCCTTTCCCAGCAAAACGCACAATACAGAATCCACACGTAATCCACGAGCAGCCATTGCATGACGAAAAGATTGGTGTTTGGTGTGCCATTTCCGCACAACGCGTTATGGGGCCCATATTTTTTGAAACCACAGTAGACAGTAACGTGTATTTGGGAATTCTGGAAGAGTTTTATGAACAATTGACAGAAGAGGAGCGTCAGTTCTGTTACTTTCAGCAGGACGGATCAACAAGCCACACATCAAATGCTTCACTATCCCGTGTGCATGAAATGTTTACTCCAGAGAGGACAATTAGCAAAGGCCTGTGGCCTCCTCGGTCACCCGACTTGTCAACTTGTGACTTTTACTTGTGGGGAATGTTAAAGGAGAAAGTATTCGAAACAAATCCACACACAATTGAAGAACTCAAGACCTCCATCCAGAATATCACGAACAGCATCACCACTCAAGAATTAACAAAGGTGTACATGAATCTCCTGAAACGTGCTCAGACGTGTGTTGAAGTGGGTGGAGGACACTTTCAGCATCTATTGTGAAGGTGAGAAATCTTAACACACAACATTAAATTTCATTTGGTGTAGGCCTATTGCTTTTGTTTGATTTTGTTTTAATTTCACTTAATCATTCAAATTGTTCATCTAATGATATCTTATGAAGGGACGGGCTGGTTTTAAGTGCCGCACCCTGTACAACAAATGCTAATAGAGTATATTTTCATTATTTAATTTTCGTGCCTAACAAGTCTTTCGGGTAGGGGGGGGGGGTCCGGACACCCGAAATACGTCCTTCGTGTCCTTCAAAGCCGTATGATCCCAATATAATCCTTGTCTTACAATAAGTTCAGAGAAAATTATATAACAACAGCTAAACTAATACATTTTTCATTATTTAATTTTAATACTTGATGAATCTTTCGGGAGGTCCGGACCCCCCCCCCCCCTCTAAATACGTCCTTGCTTGCGGCGACCGCCATGTTGGGTGGTGCCACCCGCCTGTTGCGTCCATTTGTTAACATTCAGCGAGAGGGAATTTCGTCGGGGAAAAAAGGCTGCTTGTTATGTTTCTTTATGTTTAAATCGTCAGGAACAATAAGCCGTACAAACTTGTGATCGTACAGAAGTTACCCGAAGATCATTATCCACAACGTTCAGCCTTCGCCACGAACATGCTCGCCATTTTGCAAACTTGAAGACGCCCCAGCTATGACAACCCTAGCATAATGGTGCTAAACCTAGCATAATTTAACCATCTTTGGCACCTAGCACTCTGTGTTTGGCATAACAGCCAAATCTAGCATAATCTTAGTCTGTGGCATAATCTGCAACCGTCGGTAGATATTGACTTCAAAGGAAAGTGCTCTGAAGAAGTAAAAATAAAAGTAACTGCACATCTCTATTTCAGGAAGTGGACATATTTCCAACAAAAGAGAGTAAACCCGCCCAGGGATCCCGTCCCTCACCAACGCCTTGCATCTCTTCCGCGTCTTCCTGCCATAAAATCGAGGAGGAGGGTTTTGGAAACTAACAAACTATTAATATACCATATAGGCCTACATAAGTATATGTACAGTATGTGTGTGTGTGTGTGTGTGTGTGTATGTGTATGTGTATATATATATATATAATCTTGTTGGAAGAGAACATTATTTTCTCCTGTAGCCTCCAAAAATTTACGGATATAGACTAGCGAAATCAACGGCCATTATTCGGGAATCTAAATGCAGAATGAACTTATTAACTTAATGTCATCTAGACAGTCTTTTAAAAATCCATGTATTTTCTCTTATGTCAGATTTTTGAGACACCAAGAACAATGTCATTAGTCCTTACTCCTTAGATTTGTAAATTTGCTGAAAGAAAATTGAGAAGTAGAGAAAACCCTCTTCCGTGGGTTTAGATATAAAAGGGTGCTGGTATTAGGTGTACGTACAAGTATGACAACGGTGAGAAAATGAAATGTTTGTGTAATGATTATAAGATAGGCATCTCATGTATATTGTTTATACCAGAATCGAATCCGGAGGCCTTTAGTGCAAGGCGACACCCTTAACCACTATTCTATGGGACTTGCACGAGTCTTTTGTGGCGTCGTACTGTACACATTGGAGAATGATGACGATATATATGAAATTTTATGCACACATCTAGTTTCTAAAAAGTAATCTTCTTTGCGCGTGCAAAACTGAATATATGATGGCAATAGGAACAACAAAATTCCCGCGCGCTCAAATTATTGCGCTCTGGTCTTTCAAGGTTCGATCCCTGGTGGGAACTCCAAAATTTCTGTGATGGCCTAACATCGTGAGGACAATTGAGAAGCTACTTGAAATCAATATGTAAGCGAATTCCACTCTCAAAACTAGATGGGTCTCGATGTGATGACCACGCGTCACTGAATGGAAAAACACTTCGGAGGCTTTGTCCTTCAAAATTAATTTGACTGAATAACTGTAGTTTTCTTTAGAGGACCTAAACATGGCTTTTTTGCACAGTATAATGTTGTTTTCTTTCACCCTACTTTTATAGTTTTTCATTCAAAGGATTCCACTTCCGAAGCATGAGCATGACGCACTATGAAACCAGAGGTCCAAGGTTCGGACGTTGGACAGGTGTGGTTGCATCATGTCTCTCATCGCTATTCCTTCGGATCATCATTCAATCTCATCGTCGCATTTAACCCAAGAGGTAGAAAAGCGGCGTAAAATAATATATATATATATATATATATATATATATATATATATATATACATATATATATAATAACGAAATAGAAATTATTGATTGACTTGGTTCATTTTACTTCACTTTTCTGACACTTTTTGGCTAATCGTGAAGATGAGAATGAGTTAAGATTAATTTGATGAGAGGACCATCACAAAGAAGACACATTCTCAGTCTGGGATTCGAACACGGGACATTCTGCTTCGTAACGTAACATGCTAACCACTCCGCCAGGGAGTTGTCGGCCCAAATAGAAATGAAAATTAGAAAATGCCGTCTTCAATTTTCAGGAACCGAGTTCACCACCAAGAGCAAAAGATTTTCGCTCCCACTAGGATAGGCAAATGACAGAAAATGCTTGATAAGTAATTTGGCTCTCCATATTTCATGATATTTTTGTGTAAGTAACTATTACTCGCTATATAACTTTGGATTAATTTTATTTGTATGTGTAGTGAACTTTCCCGCCTAAGCAGCAGCCACAGCGTCTGCATTTGCGGGTGGAGGCCAGAGTTTCTGAAGGTCCAGGAATTTTAAATAAATTCAATTCCCATCCAGGAGAGAAAATCAGCAAGCGTAAATGGGTTCTGGACCGTAAGGAACCTCTTCATCTGTAACGTTTTCAATTCGGTCCATGATTTTTTTTCCAGATGAAATTATTTCGGTCCAGGAACCTTATTTCCTGAAGAATTTAAATACGAGCAACGAACATTTTTTTCCGGATCAGTTTAAATAGGGTCAAAGTTCCATATTGAAATGAAACAATTCGCAACTTGGTACGAATTTAGTTTGTGCGAGAGAAAAGGTTCCGGTCCTATAACGGAATCCTATAGAACAAATTAGAATGTATGCGTTCCCTAATCTTTAACAATCCCAGGGTTGTTAATGGTCCAGGTGTTGTAAATAAATTCATTTCACATCCGGGAGAGAAAATCAGCAAGTGTAAATGGGATCTGGGCCTCAATTCGGTCCAGGAACCTTTTTTTCTTTATGAATTTAAATACGGTGCAGGAACTCTTTTTTTGGTAAAATTTAAATACGGTCCAGGAACCTTGTTTTGCGGCTGAATTTAAACACTGTCCAAGAACCTTTTTTCCAGGATCAATTAAAATTCGGCGCAGGAATATTTTCCGGATCAATTTAAATACGACCCAGTATTCTTTTTTTAATGGAACAATACACTACTAGGACCGAATTAAATTGTGCGAGAAGAAAGGTTCCGGTCCTGCAACGGAACCCAATAAAACCCATAGAAGTTATGGGTAAATGAACCTTTGACAACCCTGGTGGAGGCTAAATGAAGAAAAATCACAAAATATGCAGAATTTTGAAACGTATTATTTCTAGAGCATGCACACTACTATATAAAGTTGACTACATACCTTGTTTCCTTCCTTAATTGAAATGTGACTTATTCTTCACATGTGAGATCAACCGCCCTGGGAGTCAAACGCGGTCTCCTGTGTGGTAGTCGGACACCAATTTTGAAAGTCAATGTGTTGGACATTTGGTCGATCAGTCGATCCTACTTCATTTTTTCGAGAGGAAAACGAGCTGGCAGCTTCACACTCGAAATTTCACTTCTCCTACCCCCGTGGCGGAGTGGTTAGCACATCGTGCTACGATGCCAGGTGTGCCGGGTTCGAATTCCGGACCGAGCGTGTGTGTTTGTTGTGTCCCTTGATCAATTTAATCATATCATCACTCATCTCCATCTTTGCAATTAGCCAAATGTAGCAGAAGAGCAAAGTAAAATGAACCAAATCAATCGAAATTTCACTCGCAATGCATGAAAATGAGATCTCAAGCACTCCGTGATCCGACCGGAATCTCACGTTTACAGAAGCTAACTATGAAACCACTTCTTGGATCAAACTGTTCTTCGAACTAGCTGACAGTCATCAATTGTCGACCAATCAACACAGTAGGGCAAAAAGAAGCAGATGTTTCTTGAAAATGAGTGGAAAGTTACCAAGGAAGGATATAAAGTCGATACATTACAAAGGCTTATTATGGCCTTTCCCTTCATTGCAGGTTATGAGCACAGGTTATGAGTGTGGGAACCTGAAGGAACCGCGACATCTTTGTCATTCATCTCCCGCCAGAAAAGGGACAAACAGTAGAATTTTGTCTGTTGCAATTTGAAAAGCCTATGTCCATGCTGAACCATAAAGTAATTAACCCAGAAAGTCCTAGCTACCTGCAGTGCATTTCGGCACGGCCGATAACTAGAGCCAGATGAAGAGAAGATTTTGTGGGAGGAGGTGACGTGGCTTAGGCCCCCTGGTGTGCATGAAGGGAAAGTGTGTTTTCAAACGGTCCCCGACTTCCCAGAAAGGGACGGCCCATAAAATCACTGCATTTCCTACCAATGCATCCGTTTGTGTTCAACCAAAGTGTATGTCACCGTAGGATCCGAACGCTTCGAGTTCTGTCGGTTGCGGGACTTCTTGAGTCTTTTGTCAACAATGAAACCTGTAAAACATCCACAGATATTTATTCGGGGATGGTCCCTCTGACAAAACATCAATATTCTCAAAATTCTTCGAACGGACTGTGTAAAATATTGCAATACTCCAAAAACTGAACCTGCTCTGCAACACAAGGAAAATGCCTCATTTAGCAATTAATGTGCCTTTGTTAAGTTGGTAAGTTCAGTATGACACTACATTTTAAATAATGCTGATGGAATAAATCAATAAAGTTTGTTAAATGACAACGACTCCTTACCACAAGAATATAATTATTCTTTACCAATATCCCCTATAACGGTTGGGGGTTCGACGTGCTGACCCCACGTCACCCCATTACTGGTTAAAGATCTCCACACGTCTAGGTAGGATTGTGGGAGGGAGACTGGCAGTCGGGAGATAGACCAAGGCCCTTCCAGGGCTGTCGAACCACGGGTTATTATTTTTTTATAGATGCTTAAATATATGTGCAACCTCATATGTCTTTCCAGTAACTTATTTCAAGGGTTGTACTTGACTCAACAAAATAAGCTTACTGTGTGAGGCAGATTCATACGAACAAAAAATACCCAAAATACCAAAAACAATAACAATAATAATAATAATAATTTACTTCGAAATTACAAAAAATGTATTTACTTGTTCTTGTCTAAATTTTCGATTCTTAGAAAAGTTTGTTAAGGAGTTGAGTTGAGTTGGTGTTTTTAAGTCCACTTTATGCACAGTAAGATGGTAAGGCTAATCGGGACTGGATCTACAGTTTAAAGTAAGATCCGGACCACTATGTACCTCCACCCATGTATCGAACCCGGGACCCCTCGATTACAAGGCAACAACGCTATCACTGCGCAATCGGGGTGGCATCATTTGTTAAGGAGAATTCTCAAAATCAGTCTTCACGATATCGAGAAAAATATGCGACTCGAGAAATCGTACAGTTGGAGAAGATAATTACTTTTAACACGTTGCGTGTTTTAGACTGTTTCAATAGTAGAATAGATATTTGGTGCGAATAATACTACTTACCCGGAGATATGAGGCATCCTGCCACCATCATACTTATTTAGCATGTATTGCGCTCTGATTCGGGACCAGTTGTAACTGTTTGCATATATGTGGTTTACCGCTGCACAAGCGGTCGTTCTTCAATCTACTCAAGCTCAAAACATTGTTTGGACGCAACGGCAACACTCAACGCCCAACCCTGCCTGTTGTTGACCTGTGACTGCTAGGAGTGGAAAGACTGCTCCCTGAAAATTCCGGGAAACAACGAAGTTCTAGGTTCCTACACTGACATCCACTATAGCTAGAACCAGGAAAACGAGAAAGAAATGTGGTTTTGGGTTCGTGCCACTCAAATTAAGAACAGTGTTTCTAACTGAAAGAAAAAAATACTGAAAAACTATTTTGCAATATTTGTCATGGAAGTAAAATTTTCTGCAAATGTAGAACAGTTTGCCGGGGTCACGTGAACGTTTCCCCCCCCCACTAACGACGTCCCTGCATTTGTGGTGCCTTTACTTTTGCGAAGAATGTTTAGTAGAAAGTTGGATTGACAAGTAAAGCTCATGTTCCGCCCTCCTTTGTCGGCAAATTTTGACCATCTTTGTCTTCCGCTTGTCTTCGGTTCGGTTCGGTCGGCATCTTACCATTTCGGAAGCCGTCTCCCGTGGCGAAAAAGTCGTTGTTCGTGTGTGATTTTAATTCTGTGTGCGTGCGTCTTTCAGTGTATTTTTGAGCGTGTGTTTGAGTGTATCTGCGAGTGTTTTTTCCTGCTTTTTATTTTTTTTGTAAAATATATTTGGAACAATTTTGAAAAATGCGTACTAATAGCAAAAGAAGTAACAGTAATGGGAGTCGTATGCTCAGAAATATAGAAAGGAGTGGAAAAGAGGCGGTTTTTATTTGTTCGTTTGGCGAATGCCTTTTCTCCTTTCCTTTCTTTTTTTTTTGAAATAATGTTAGTTTACATAGAAATGCATTGTATGAGCATTTGTTGGAGGTTGAAATGGGTTAATACGTTCTTCCATATAACGCAAAAAAATGCAGTAGTATATGATATATATTTGTGAATTATACCATAGATTATACACCCCCCCCCCCCCCACCGACAGTAATTGAAAGGTAACGACGCTTATACTGTGTCATGTCATCTTCCCTCCCCACATCTGCTAGAAAAAATGTGAAGAATTTTTACAAATTGACAGCCACATGCCCTAGTTCGACCCTTGGTAAGGTATGGACATGTAATTATGTTTTTATTCCATCCCATAGTCCATAGACCATTCTTCATCCACCGTCATTTTCTCTCCCAGAGACCCTAAGGCAAAAAAGCGACTTAAATAAATAGATCTTAGGGTGGGATACAATATAACATCTGAAAATAATAATAAAATAATAATAATTATTAATAATAATACTGCCCTAGCACAATTGGGTGGCGTTCTAGCATAATTTCACAGTTCGAACAGCACTTTTCGTAGCTGAGGGGTTGGCAACGCTGAGACGCCCCCTTATGATGAGTGCAGTTGACACTGCATGTACTGCTGTCACCTCATGTCGAGCCGATCCGAACCGTGCCGAATATGGCATCGAGATCCCCATTTGAAAACCATCCGTCTCCCGTGACGCACCCTATACATCATCTCCCCTGTCGCCAAAGCTGTTATTATTGCAGTGCAGTGGAAATCTGAACGTAAAACCATCTTTCCAGGTGGTTGCCAGCTCGGGCTGCAAGTCGCAAACTTCAGGAGAATCTCTCCAGGCCTGTAAGTTGAGAAACACTGATCTAGCGGATCTAGTAAAATTCTCCCCCAGGATATAATAATAAATATAATGTCATGTTTATTTTTATTTGTTTCACTTATTGTATAATTATAATAGTAATAATCATAACCATCATGATGATGATGATAACTGTTATTTCTTCTACTATTAAAGTCTTATCAATCGTTTCATCCCTCCTACCAGCGGCGTAGCCCTGCAACCCCTGCAATGTTCTCTCCTGAAATTTTATGTTATTCCATAAATTCAAGATACTATCATTTTTTTACGAAACAGATGTTCTCATTGTGTGTGCTATAGAGGTGCAAATTAAGGGGGTGCTAACCTAAATACAAGGGGTGGATCATGGTCTGAATCCTGCCCAGTTTGACTTAACTTGCCCAAAGTAACTAGGACAATATTTAATTTGCTTCATTTTCCTATTCATAATTTCATTCAAAATGTTTTTCTGCAGTTGAAATCAGTTAAAAAAAATTCTACATGCGACTATGGTTAGATGTCACTTATCAGGAACTTTAGCACAAATATGAGTGCATATTTTACTTCCTTGAAGTAACAATGCTGAAAGGTTAGAAACGTATACATTTCAAATTTGAGTTGGAATCATGTATTTTTTTTAATGATGAATTATTTAGTATCATAACCTTATTTCTTAAGGAAGTTAAATGTAAAGTAAAAAAAAGTCAAAGTGTCGAAAAATAGGCAAGACCAGGCCGGCTCAATGGTAGAGCAATGGCATGGTATGCCAGAGACCCAGGTTCGAGTCCTGGTTGAGCCTGCATTCTTCGCTGAAAATTTATCCGAAATTTAGTGTTTATTTACCGACACAAGACCTTCTGAGGTTTGAATTATCCTGCTGTAAATACTTGAGAACCAAGAATGGACTCCTTTACACAGTAATAATTGATACAAATGTGCTTTTAGAAGTGAAATGCTAATTTTGTGCAATAAGTATGGTTTTTAAAACAATTTTAGGCTTTTATACATGATTTTAATACTGAAATGACATTCTATGTACCGCTTTTGATCCCGAAATATGCCCACTTTTGTACCGAAATTATGATTTTTTTTCACTATAAATAATATGTGGCTCTACTGATAACGCAGTGACCTTTCATTTCTTCCTTGTATGCAAAATGAGTGAAGTAAAAGTACTATTATTGTTTTGGCCTTTGGTTTGTAAAGGGTGGTGCAAAACTCATCCTATTTGAACTTGAACTTTACTTTTTGTTGTTTATGTCAGTAGTGTTTTGTCAGTTAAATAGAAGATACTCACAAAATTTATTGTGTGCGAAAATGAATAAGTATACCCCACAAGCACATGGAAAAAATTGTGACAATTTTGCGTGACACTTTTCCGGGCAGAGTAATATCCCGTTTTGGTGATTTGCCATGGCTGGCCAGGTCACCCGATTTCACTGCTCCAGATTTTTTTTCTTTTTGGGATATTTGAAGTCATTGGTTTATGTGAATAAGCCAGACAGGTTACAGCAACTAAAGGACAATATTCAGCATGAAATTGAAAACATTTCCCTGCAGATTTCAAACACCATGGAAAACGCAATAAAAAGAGCCCAAATTTGCATCAATTCGAATGGTGGTCATTTATTGGATGTTATCTTTAAAAATTGAAGACATAAAACTTGCAAGTATCAAAAAAAGTTTAACACAAAAAACTACTTTGTTTCATTTAAAACCCAAGCTATAGGCTAAGAAAGAAAATCAGGTGATGACTTTTGCGGCATCTTGTATTTAAGCCCACTTTATGCACAGATAGGCTAATTGGGTCTGAGCCTACACTTTAAAGTGGGATCCGAACCACTTTGTATTAGCCTATTAGAGAATAAATGTTGTTTCTTTAAGCTGTGGCAGCATACAATCACAAAAGCAGAGATTCTGTCTATACAGCTTTAGATAGCAAGTAATAGTTTTTTTGTCTGATTCACTATCTTCATAGGAAGTGTCATTAACCATGCAAAAGATGCAGAGGGTAGGTCAAATTTCCTTATACTATTAATAAAGCATGAAAAAATTAACAATATTTAAATTGCAAAATGATTGATCATGATGAAATTGAAATAGAACACCCATACCAGGCTAAGGCAATGGTAAAGTTGTCTTCCTTGCCATTCAGGATTTCCATTGACAAGTCGGTCTCTTAAGCACTAAGATGGCTTACAAAAGACCACAGGGGGTGGATTTTGAGGCTGACCCACTCCCCATCCGAGTGCAACAATAAAAGGTTTACTATTCTTTACACAGTTTCGAAAAACATTTTTTTTTTTTTACATGCCTGTATGTATGTAATCTAATTGGCCTACCATACTCACAAATCATGTAGCAGTAGCAGAATTTAATCCTTTTTATTATACAGAGCATTCCCCGACATTTGCTATGAGACTGGGCGGCAAGCGGCCTAGCGTCAGCGCTTGTCTTTCCCAGCGAACGGGGTCCGTGACAGTCGGTAGAGTCGGCTATTAAAATTACAGTTTTCATGTGTTCTAACCTTGACTACAGAAGGTGTTGAAAATTATGTCCCTCTGCTGTAACACATTCCTGGTATCTCCGAAGGAAATTGGCATTTACACATGCAAGTTCGTCTACTGTAATTCTCCTGATTTCCCGTACAATACTCTCTTTTAACTCACAGATGGTGTGCGGATTGTCTTTGTATACTTTATTTTTTAGATTTCTCCATAAATAAAAATCGCAGGCTGACAAATCGGGGGACCTAGAGGGTTTTTGAAACACCCGTTTCTTGTGAGAGGCAGCCGATAGATTTACGAGGAGACTGTTCTAACCTTTGTCCTATCTCATTCAGTTTTTCCTCAGTAAGTTCCACTTTTATTCAGAACTGACCCTGTTACTCTAAACTTTTTACGAGGTTATATATATATTGGTCATATGTGGAACGGGAACACCAGGAAATTTCGTTGCAAAACATCGTCGCACTTCTCCACAATTCCTCTTTCCGAAGTAACACTCAACAAGATAAATCCTTTGTTGTAATGTAAACTTTTGTGGTGCCATATTAAGCCACAATCTTCAACACACAGACACGACACAACAAAACACAACTTCCGAGGGAGGATTATACTGGCATCAGTCTGCAACGTCAACAGAAAGGGAAAGAGAGTGAAGGAAGGGAGAGCAAAAAAAAAAACAGACTGTAGCATGCGACTGTCATGGACCCCGTTCACCGGGAAAGACAAGCGCTGATACCAGACCGCTTGCCGCAGTCTCGTAGCGAATGTCAGGGAATGCTCTGCATTTGCAATGCAGGTCACTTTATTAACTTCTTTCATTATCCGAGAAGTTTGACGTTGCCAAACCAGCAATTAAACAGAAGATAAAAGAAAGCAAAATATCAATACATTGTAATTGTTGTGCTGTTGATATGCTTCTCAAAATGTGTTTATATTCTAATTTCACAAATGTTTCTGCAGAATAGAACAATTCGTATCTTCCAAATTGATTATTTAGACCAACTTCTTCATGTTATAAAGATTTGCTCAATCTTTCTAGTTATGATGATTTCATTGTTTCTATTATAATCTGGCTCTTTGGTTAATTGCAATGATGAATGATGAAGTGATAAAATGGATAATGGGACAAACACAATGATACACCAGTACCTGACCAGGGTTCAAACCAAGGACCACTGGCTTCATAGCATATTGAGCTATGAGGGAGAATTCACACCGAAGAAACACACAACATGCAACACATGACACGAGTGTTTCACACCGAAGAGACAAGATGCACACGGCAAGCGACACTGTTTTCTTTGCTCAGTTTGCATGATGGTACCGATATAATTGCATTAATCAGCTTATTAGTCACCCGAAAATAACGTAACAAGAGACATTGTTACATGTAAACTGCATTGTAAAATTTGTGCAAGTTATTGAAACTTGGGAGAGCCATGTTGTGCACGAGAAAACTAAGAAATAATATGCACTGAACTCAAACTGTATACGCTAGACTTTTCAACCTGAATAAAGCGAATACCTAAACACTAGAGAAATGGTTCTCAACCTTCGTGGAACCATGTCACGGTATTTTTTTTTTTAAAGTCAATGCCCTTAGCAGAAGAATTTTCCTCGTAAATCTTTACAGTATTGAAGATTTTATGTATGAATTAACATGTACCTATGAAATTAAATATTGATAAATAAATTCTAGCATAATCATAAGAGTAATAATAGTTTGATTACGTGTGTAGGATTGTTGACAAATATAAAAATATGGAAGACAAAGTGGTAACGTCGACTCCTTGTAATTAAGTGGTCCCGGGTTCGATAACCGGGGAGGCACCGGGCAGATCCGGTTCTGATTAGTATATTTGTGCATAAAATGGACTTAAAAAACGAAAACTCACAACTCAAATTATGATTGGGATTATGATAGTTGTCAACCAGTTTCAGCAGAACATTTCACAGCTCAGTATAGTTGAAACGAGGGCACGGTATCGGGTTGCGACCCGGTGGTTGAAAAACAATGCACTAGAGTACTTTTGGACTAAAGTGCCTCCATAAGCTGACTTTTTCAAATAAAAGCAGTCAGGTAAATGGCCAAAACACGGCCTCTTTTCACGATGTTGAAAGCAAATTACAGCCGATAGATAACTGCATCAAAATACTTGATAAAGCGAAATGAACGTTGTGTTTAAATCTTAAAACATTGTACATATCGATACTTTATTATATCAACAAATTAGAGGATCAAACATAATGCCGGTTGGGCTCTCTTCTAGAGTCTAAATACAGCTCGTTGGAATGAAGCATTCGCTGCACATGTGCGAACAAACTGAAGCAACACGATGCACGGTATTGAGAAAACGGCACAGTCCGAGAGGCACGTAAGCGACACGCATCTTGCAGTGTCTCTTCGGTTCGAAAGGTTGCATTGTTTACTGAGTGTTTTCTTCCAAGCGACACGTGTTTCGTGTAGCATGTCGCGTGTTTCTTCGGTGTGAATTCTCCCTGACAGTCACAAAAGCTGGTGGACGATTATGATGCATAATTAATCTTGCACCTAGGAAAGTCATTTTACTACTACTAAGCCCAGCAAAAAACCATATACTTATTTTATGTAGAGATATTTTAGTGTTTTAACAATAAAAGGCACCTGATACTTCTACAATTAATTTAATGTTTAACATGCACATAGCTTTCATAAAACAGTCTGATAGTGATGTTCTACCCATTACATAAATGTACAAAAAGCTATTTGAAAGATTGTCCATTGCTTGAACAACCACGGTCTTTTAATAAAAACCATATCAATATAGTGCTTCAAATTTACACATTCACATAACAAAGGCATTAACAATGTTACAGGGATACATATTTACAGACCATATACAACATATTACACACATTTACACGTGCAATTTATGCATGTAAATAATAAATAATACAGAACATACATAATAACCATAAATACATACAATGAAGGTGAAAAAACATACATGAATTTGCCACGTAGCAGCAGGTAGTAGTAGCTGTTCGGGAAACAGGAAACATAAATTCATACTATAGAGTATGGTCCTGATTTCATCAACCCCCACTATCATCAAGATCAAGAATGTGTGTAGCCTTATCTCCACACACCATTGCACAGGGGATAGCTTTACTTTTTTCATCCCACTGTACTTTAAAGTTCAGCTAAGTCTTTAGAGAGAAAGAAAATAATGCACTCAAAAGAAAATGTCCATTGGTTAGAAATCAAGGAACATAGTTGTGTTGCTGTGGTGAAGAATCTAATGAGTCTATGGGAGATTTCACAGGAAAATAAAACCTCAGTAATACATGCAACCTTCAGAACGAAAGCGAAACGACAAGCTGCACATGGCACTTGTCACTTGGATATCACTCGGACTGGGCCATTTCCTTGTTACCTGTTACATGTTTTCAAAGCTTGACAAAAGGAAAGGCCATAAATTACATCATTCTTCTACTCCCTGGTGAATGTCTGTGTGGAGAAGTTCGAACCTACAGGATGATGGAGAAACCAAGCAGGTGCGAATGTGATTCCTGTACTGTTTGGTTTGTATTGTACTACTTGCTGTTGCTGAGTACCGTAAAGTGCAATAGAATGATTCTGCAGACCAACATGTATTATAATACTGACATATTTAAGAACAGCGATACTGACATATCAATATATAGTTATATGGACATACTGAAAAAGGAACACATTTAATATCGATATCAAAGTCAATATTACCGATATATCAACGTTCATATTTTTATGATAGCAACACTTGAATAATTTTCCTGTAGTTTACGGTTATTACAAACATAAGAAAACAGTTTTTCTTTGTGACATTTCAGGAAAACTGTGTCAACTCATATCATCGAAGAGAAGCATTTGATTAAAAAGAGAAGGATTTTAAAAAGATTAACTGGAAACACAGAGTTGAATGTCTGGGAAGCTTCGTTCATTGCACACGAACACTGGAATTAATTAAATAATGAAAATGGTAACATAGATCCAGTATGGAGTTTTCTTTTTCACAAATGGAGTAAGCCACCATCTTTAAAATTTAATGTAACAGAAAACATCAAGAGACTTTGTGACAACAATGATGAATTTGAATAACCTGATGATATTTGGGATTCATAATTAAATAATAATAATAATAATAATCTGAAATAAAAATAAAACAGACTGCTTCTTTTCACAGTTAAGTTGCTATATTACAACAATGTAACATTGACAACATCCATTATATAACCGATTCTCTTTGTTTAAAAAATTACTAACCACTGTTATAAATGTATCTTTAGTCAAAATGAAAATAAATGTCTGATGAAAGGAGCGTGTGTTCTCCTGAAACGTCACAAAGAAAAACTGTTTTCTTATGCTTGTAATAACCGTAAACTACAGGAAAATAATTCTACAATGCAAGCAATGCGTACATACAAGAAAAACACTTGAATATTTTAAAAATATCAACTTGATATCGAAATATCGCACAGCCCTAGTTGCTTGTCTCCTGGTCGCTTTGGTCTGTCTGAAAGCTCCCTATCATTGCTATATAAGGTTCAAGTAAGTTTAAATGCGTCAAAATAAACATCAAGATTCTTTACACAATATCTCTAGCTACCCAACCAACTACTTCCAACCCACTGGTACTTGGCATTATTGGGCCTCAACATTGGCAATACAGGTAAGAAGGATCACTTTGTGAAGGCACATCCATAGGGGTCAATCCATATAGAAATCACAGTTATCGATCAACACAAAGCTATTCTACATTTTTACGCTGAGGACACAAAATCTCGTTTCCTTCTTAGTTGTACTATGACCTGCAAATTCTCACTTCTTAATTTTTAAACAAACGAATGAATTACAAATTTAAATCCTGAGAAACTTAACACAAAGAAATAAACAGATTTAGACTAAAAAAATAATAATGGAATAAACAGCTCTTGAATCCCTGCATACGCACAAGTTTCGTAATAATTATTTAAGATTCATTTATTGTAATAATAAAAGCTGTTGAACTCCTTAAGTGTTTTATATAAATTCTCAGCAATTTCTTCACAATGAATGTATTATATACATACATTAGTAACAGTACATGCACTAACTACAAAATGTTCATTTTCAATTGTTTTCTTGAAATAATGGTACCACACTGTACTTAGCTTTTTCACTGAAAATGAATACACCACACCACGTAAAGGCACATTTAAAACATTCATATTTTTCATTTAGGATGTGGTGGAACCACTGACACCAGTACACTAATGTGCATTAAATGTTGTTCTCGTTTACTTAACTTCCATTGAATTTCATGGAGCACATCATATTTGGAAAAATATATATATTTTTTAACCTTCCAACTGGAAGCGGTGTGCAAAGGTTATGCCAATTAGTGGTAATTTACTGTCATTGATCAATACAAGTTTTTTAAAAAAATTAATCAAAAGTATTTCACTAATGCCACACAGTAGAATATATTAATAAATGAATTATGTTAGATCTTTTCTTCATACAAACAAACAAGGATGAGTCTATTTCATAACCAATCACCATTATATGCATAATAAAAGGGCAATTATATTTAATTTTGTAAAAACAAAATGTGATGTTTCACATTGAGTGTCAATAACATGACAATAAAAGAGTCACAATACACAATATATACCTGGTTTTAAAAAATCCATGCCACATGTTGTCATTATAAAACTAATTAAAACAATTGTCATAACGAGTCTTCTTACCCAAAAATGCAATCCTGGTTTCGTTTTTATACCTTTGAATCAAATGTCTTGCTTATAATCTTTCCAGCACTGAGAAAGGATAATGTTTTATTTGTTTTTAATGTATGAAGAAGAACGTATGTTTTGTGACTACTGTCTTGGTTAATTTTATTGATGTTATTGCGATTTTCTTGACTCTGCCACCTACTAACAACAAGAAGGTGCATACTGTGACTTTTTTATTATTACTAGTAGTATTATGAAAAACAAAAGTAATTAATAATGACATATCGTGTATTGAAACCCATACTCAACAAATACTAAGTTTCAATGGAACATGTAGTCACAGATGCTTATGAATTGTAACGACCACATTGATTTTCAGTAATCATTACAACCCAGAACTGTCTGTGACTGTACCTTCCTTTCTTTCTGAGGAAGATACAACATGTGTTTTTATTGAACTTGAAGCCTTAACACATGAATGCAATCCAAAAAAATATTTAGAAAATCACATAAATATCCTACTTTTTATAATATTTATGATTTCCTTCAAATTTTGACAAGGATTCTTCTAGTTTGCAGCAGTACTGAATTCATCATTTCTTTATCATGCGTTTCTGACAGTAGAAATTCAGTTCCAAACTAATTTCATGTATACAAATCTTGAAAATAAGTTTTGAAATGTGAGATTCATGAATTGCATGATTCTGAAAATTCAATTGAGACATAGCAAACTACATAATGTAGCTTTCATGATTTAAGTCAGTGAAGACAGTAGAATAATCAGCATAGTGGAATGATTTCAAATGTAAAAGTAAACAACAAAACAATTTTTGTAATCCAGACCATCAAAAGATACAGCACACATTGGAATGTTTTTCCTGCCTTCTTCCAGTCTTAACGAACACTTGAAAGGATGTAAATACATTTTGCTTCTGATTGCACACATTTTATTTCTTTTACTAGATTAATTAAAAATCATAGTTCTGTTAACAACACGCACACTATACCATTTGATGAGTCTCGGGACCTAATTCTGTCCAGTAAAACAGACATCGTTAATGAAATATTGTTTTTGTTGTCACAAAATCAGTTTGCTTAGAAAGTGTGTGGTAATGCAACAAAAAATAGTTTTTACAAAACTCTTCTACTTGCTTGTACCAGATATCACTTTGAGTATGTTTAGCTCATGAAGAAGTAGATGGTATAAAATAATGGGTAAATACTGCAAAAGCTAAAAGAGAGAACTCTACTCATTGATAAACAGGAAAACTGAGGTTAGATCAGAATTGAATATGGGATATTAATATTGAATTTAGAGGCAATTGATGATAATATGAAGCAACAGATATTGCATATTGTGGTGCAGAGAGAATTTGGTTTCAGTTTATGACGCACAGTTTCCAAAGATTTAAAATAGGATTGAATTAATACTACTTGAAGCTGTCGGTACTCTTATTGATTCCAATACCATATCTCAACATTGTAAAAACTGAAAGTAGCTCAAAATATTCATAAAATTTATTATGTTAGTATTCTATTGGAAGATGACATTCAAACAACATCTTATGTCACGTGCCGGCAATGCTCTTGTTAAAAACCTTATCAAAACAAACAAACAACACAATACAAAATACTTTCAAAAGCTTGGACAGACTTTTGAAGTGAATTTTATCATATTGTTTATTTGTGTTGTGTGTTTTTCTTTTAAGTATTCTATTGGAACTATGCCATACTAATCTACCAGTTTTATTTTTAAATATTTTTAATTTTACATATGAGATAATCAGTATACCAAAATACACTGTATAGCCAAAAGTCACCGGACACACAGTGCTGTTAATTCCAAAGACACCAGCCAGGTAACTAATAAGATGTTGGACCTCCTTTCGGGCAGCCTTACCACTAAGTTCTGATATATTGCTGCTGGAATGTTTTTCCATTCGTCCTGTAGCCTCGTGAATAGTTCATGGGCAGTTTTCGGTCGAGTGGGTCTGGCACGTAACCGACGCTCCAATTCATCCCACATATGTTCTATGGGGTTCCAGTCGGGGCTTTGAGCGGGCCACATTGTCCTCAAACCACAATGCAAAGGACCCTGCTTTATGGACAGGGGCATTATAGTGCTGATAGAGAAAAGGGTCCATTCCAAAACTGTTCCCACAGTGTGGGCAACAAGCTACTGTCTAAAAGATCCTCATAAACACCACTGCTCATGTTGCCATAGAGCAAAACTAATGACCCGAGTCCAAAACAGAAAAAACAGCCCCAGACCATGACACTGCTGCCTCGTTCACTTGGGTGTCCAGTGACTTTTGGCTACATAGTGTATAATTAATCACTAGTACAAAATTAATGAAAATTATACATTTCCAGGCTATTTAGATTTTGTGAAAAGTATCATATAACGTTTTTGCAGATCCCACAAGACACCCAAGCTCGCTAAAATATTGGCTGGTATTGGTGATTAAATTCAAACCAATACTTTCTGATTCCAGTATCTGTATTGGCTCCGCCATAGTTTAAACTTACAACTGCGCAATAACCTGTTATTTATGAATAATTTTAGGGCATTATTATTTATCACCATAGTTTCCTATCACTGCACTCTTCTATCCTTTAAACAAAAAAAGAATTATCAAAATGTGCCAAGAATTTAAGCATAAAATTATTAATATTTTTTAGCAGCAGAAGCTTTCTTAATCAATGAACATTTACACAGAAGCCCTTCCTCTTGAATTTCTCTTCTGCATGTGAAAAACTATGGATCTATTCTAGTTCTTGTCTCTACTTGTGACAACACTACTAATGGAGCTTCTACAAAATTTCAGTTGTTACTTTTGTATGGCATTGTACGAAAAAGATGATTACAACTATGTTCACCTTGCCTGCACTTAGAAAAGAAAACTTGTCCTTTGGAAATGTACATGAACATTACAATTAACATATAAATATCACTCTAGTTCTTAACTAATTTCATCTTCTACAATTACTTCTTTCTTTGAACAAATTATGTAAATAATAATCTCTCTATACCAATTCTAAGGATGGGTTTCCCCAAACCATCTTATGAAATTACCTACCAATATTTTCTATTCTGAAATGAGTTTAGAACTCCTCTCTTTAAGTTTTTAAATAACATCCATACCACAGCCTTCTCTGGAAGTCACTTCATCACAATCATGGCATCACGTATTATACATTTACTATCAAAATAAACATGCTTGGACGAACAGATTCTTTCACAATGTAAATGCACAAAATGGAAAATGCATACAAAAGCTAAAGCTATATTATCACAACTAGCAAGTAAATATCGAAATAAACTTCAATGCAAAATATACACACGGTTCTTGCTCTAATGGCAATACAAAATAATCATTCCATCACCACATTACAAGCTGACACAGCTGCTTTATTCAAATACTGTGTTCGCTTACAAAAGAGAAATGTAACAAAATGTACACAAAACTCTAAACCAGGTCCGCAATTAGTATTAAGTACATACAACATGCATTCAAAATAACAATACGAAATAATGATTATTACACACAGTCCCCCACTCACAGTATGATACAATTCTTTACCTCCATACATCACATAACAGAACTTGTATGATGTAACATGAACAGAAAAAATTACAGATCTCTCGATATCTACACATTCTATATTAACATGCTACCGATATCCTACAAATTGGTCCACTGTAAGATAAGATAAAGAGTAGAACTCATATCAACATCTGATTCTGAGATTCAACAATTTAGTTTCACTGCTCCAGTCATATACAGTGTGTCTACTAAGTTTTAAGACAGTTGGCGCTGAACAATTATCAGGCGAGCCATCTACCAGCCAAGTTTGGAAGCAGTTAGCAATATGTGTCGAGTCATTGCAGGCAGTGTTTGGTGTATGCGAGTGTGGTAGTGTCTGTGCTGTGTGCGATTGAACAGAGTGGTGTCAAAGTTTCCCATCATGAATGCGAGTAAGGAGCAACGAATAGCGAATAAGTTCCGTTTCAAAGCCGGTAAAACAGCAACAGAAACCCTTGAGATGATAAATGCAGCTTACGGGGATCAAGTATTATCCCGGTCGAATGCGTTCCGATGGTATGGACGCTTTCGTGACGGACGAAACAACATTGCAGATGATCTAGTTGTTTTCTTTGACTGGAAGGGCGTTATCTACAAGAAATTTGTCCCAGAAGATCAAACTGTGAATCAACAGTACTACAAAGGTGTAATGGAAAGGCTTCTTCAAAGAATTCGGCGTGTCCGACCAGCCATGGCTGCCTCCAATGACTGGTTCCTGCTGCACAACAATGCTCCCAGGTACAACGTCATTACTGCCAGGCACTTTTTGGCCAAAACAAATCTGGGTTGGACCACCCCACTTATTCGCCAGACTTAGCACCTGCGGACTATTTTCTGTTCCCGAAATTAAAATCCCTATTGAAAGGTCATGTTTTCGACTCTGTTTGTGACATTCAGAAGGGCGTGATGCATGTTTTACACTCGATTCCCGAAGGTGACTTCTACCACGGCATCCACAGACTGTAGGACCGTGCAAACACGTGTGTCCACTTAGGAGGGATGTATACTGAAGAGTAAACAATAAAAATTTTGATTGCTTTCCTGTATGTTTTTCATTCCAGTCCTAAAACTTAGTAGACGCACTGTGTATAGTCATGAGAACACAATCATCTCCCCCTAAAAATATTAGAATCAATTTACTGTATTAAATATGCACTAAAAACAAATTGTCGTCAATGAAAGCATCTTCTCCTTTCACTCGTTTGAAATCAGCCCATGCATAAATACACACAGCAGCATCTCTCAGTATATATGGGTACAGAATAATTTACTTTCAAACCTACTTCTTTTGGAACTATTGATCTATATTAAAGCTGACATTATTGTACATTACATGTATGCGTGTGTGAGTGTATGACACTCAAAATACCTTGAGCCTTAGTAATCACACAACTCTACTTATATAAAGACTTCACAGTCAACCTTTAAACATATCCCAAAATATCCTTGAAACTCATCAACGAAAATAGAAAAAGGCTCACAAGGGAGATAGATAAAGAGATAAATACATGTGAATAAAGCTTCCTGGGGCATGCACAAGTTGCATTATGGAATTTAAATCATATTTTGGCTGTCCCGTACTCATCATTATGGGATGCTCTCGAAACAGTCACGGATGTGAGTCCATGTCTGTAAGCCCTGCAAATGAAATTTCAAATCTTCAGTTTCTGAATCAGAAAAATCTGCACATGTGGGGAAAAGGACTTTGAAAATAGGAATGACTTTAAAATGCAAACCTTTGAAAATCAAAGGAATCAGGGTGTCCACACTGCGGGGAGACAAGGAAAGTTATGGAAATTGAAACTTGGCATAGAATGACAAGGAAATTTTCAAACTTGGGAAATGATATCGGGAACTGGAGAAATTATTTTAAAAAATCAATACAAATTTGGGCAGATTTAAGGATATTCATGTACAGGAAAGACAAGGACATTTTTTGAGGAAAGAACACAAGGAAATTCTGAAAAAAATCGGTTCCAAGTACAAAGTAAACCACAGGATACGAGGCGTATTCGTAAAGTAAGTACCGTTTACAAGTATTGCTGCTGTAGCGCTGCAGTCGCGACCATGTGAGTTCTCACTGACGTCCTTCATCCCTTAGTAAGCCACAGACAGTCGTGGGAGCAGGTCATGCTTTTTCTTCATAGGTTTATGAGGGTTTGAAATGTTCAAGAAAATCAATCGGCCCGCCGACTGTGAAGTCCGGTCTGTGATTTGTCAATGCAAGAAACGTGAAACCGGTAGACATCCACTGTCAACTATGAGAGGTCTTTTTTTATGTTTAAAGAAGGTCGTGAGACAGTTCACGATGAGCCTAGAAGCGGTCGGCCATCTGTTGTGACCGAAGATTTGGTGCGTGCAGTCGACGCGGAAATTCGTGAAAACAGACGCTTCACAATAATATCGTCGCTTTCCATGGAATTTCCACAAATTTCAAGAAAACAGTCCTCTACGAAATTGTGACAGATCTCCTGGAATCGAAAATTGTGGTCAGCGTTTCGACGAGGATGATGGCGTCGAAGCAGGAGTGCATGGATGGCTTTCATCACAGGCAGGAACATTCTATGATGATGGGATACAAAAACTACTGCCATGCTATGACAAATGCTTGAAAAATGGTGGAAACTACGTAGAAAAGTAGTTTAAGGTCTGTAGAATGCAATTCAAATAAAAAAGGTACAAAACTATTTTAATTTATTTCTTACACCCTTTCGGTACTTACTTTCCGAATACGCCTTGTACATTAGGACTAATGTTTATTTAGCATCTGTTAAAACTCAAGAACATGACCATTATTTGAAATTGAGAAGGCAGTTGAAAGGAGGACATAAGACACAGAACACACCTATGACACACACAATTTTATATTGCTATTGAGATAATTTGACATACGGGATTAAAGTTCAATTGGGTTTCATGTAAATTTTTGTTACTAATACCTTTAATTTCTATTTTTATTTCATTCTTATTTCGTGCAAAATAAAGCTGTTAATTAAACAAATACTGAATATTGGTAATGTAGATGATTTGATGTATTACATATGATAGTTGAGCCAGTTATGCTATATCTCCGTACACATCATGTTTTGCCGACATCCGTGACAGAGTGGTTAGCACAGTGCTCTATGATGCCAGGGGTAGCAGGTTTGAATCCCAGCCTGGCAATGGGTGTTCTTTGTGATGTCCCTTCATCAATTTCATCATATCACCACTCATCCTCATCTTTGCAGCGAGTGTCAGAAAAGTGAAGTAAAATAAACCAAACCAATTATATTTCATTTGCAGTAAATGAGAATCTAAAATAAAGACAACACAGTTTTTCTTATTTAGGTTGTTCATTTTTCTACTTGTTTCACAAAGTTACTAAAATCCTCTTCTTTTCTGAATGCCATCAAAAAATCTACATGAAATTATTTGGCCAAATTGGTGGCCTCTCTAATCCACTCCTCTAAATACTCCAAAATCAAATTTGACAATAATGATGAAAGGAGACTTCCCATCACTAGCTTACAAAATGTTACTTCCTTATACTACTGCTAGCTAAACAAAATTAAATTAGCTTACTTCATTTCAATTCATGCCTTTGTGTGTGTACTCTTTCACCTCATTAAATACACAGAAATGTCACAAAAGTTTATTTATTTGTAAATAAAGAGTAATAATAATAGCTAACAAAGCACTTACTTTTCTCGACATTTTTACCTGAAGAATGACATAGTTACTTAGTGTCTCACGCAGATCAGTCACTTTCTGCTTCTGAAATCTTTCTATGTCAGTTTGCGCTTTTGTAGAAAATGTACTAGAAAGAAGAAGTAAAACATAAATGATTCCAAAAATTTTCAAATTTCAAGAACATTAGTACAAATTTGCTTTATTATAATTAATTTTACATATTCCAATTCATAATTTGGAGTACATAAAATTCCCAGACTAGACACAGATGTTCTTTCTGAGTGTCCTTTTATCAATTTCATGTATTCATCAGTCATCATCATCAATTCTTTAAATATTAGGGTTTTAAGGCAGTAATAATGTACAATGCATACATAACTTTAATTCTCGTGGCAATTGCCATATTAAGAGTTACACAGAATATTCCATACCAATATTTTTCCCACTATTATTAGTCCAAGTTGGAATAATAGGATGTGGTTTCCTGCTCGGTATACTGCAAGTTTTGTACCAAATATCTTAGCAGTTTTTGCATCAGCAGAAAAGTAGCAGGAAGATAATCAGACAATGCAACAAAAAATCTAGTATAAAGACACGAGTTCATCATACTACTGATGGCACCAACACCTGTAGTAGATTTCACAAAGTGACACCACCAGACACTGTTACCACGCTTCACCACAGCACAACGAAATGCCCAAACATATTTTGTGTTTGCAAATAACATCTGTGACTAGCCAAAAAATCAACTCTCTCTACATGCATGTGCACCATCGTTTGTGGCAATAGGACTTAATTTGCGGATATCCATCATATTATATTTACGCTAGATAATAAAAGGCAAATATGAACCTGTTAACGGAGGAGTTGATTTACTACGTACTACTTGCTTTCATTATTTATTTTTGTTGTGATCTATTTTGAACTTCTCTGGAACCAGTTTGCCATTAAGACCCAGGAAAATCACATAACATAGCATAACAAAAATACTCGCACATGAAAATGTACAGATTACTACAACTATGAAGCACATAGAGTTTAATCCTGATTTTACATTTTCCCACCATATACACAATTTTCCAAACTTTTTTCACACTGATTTTCTGAAAACTGTAACATTGTGTTCCATTGTAATTCCATTGTTGCAGGTCTACAATATGTTTTTCACTCTATGTGGCTTGTCAAAGTTACTTTCAAGTCCACTTTGTGGGAATTACGCTAATCAGGACTGTATGTTCCATATTTCCATGTTGGACAGGACCTACAGCCTAAAGTGGAATACAAACCACTAAAGATCCTCTCCCCTGGGGATCAAAACCAGGACCCTGTGTGGCCAGTGGCAGAGAGTGCTTAAATTTATAGGTATGTAAGCATATTTTAATTTATAAATGAGTACCTGATTTTGTTAGGTTTATTTGGTTTGTTTCCTTGTTGGCTATTTAAATTATCAACATTTGCCCTTACCAGGTTTTATTCCTTATTTCTTGAAAAGAAATGTGTCAAATCAGTAAGAAAAATACAAGTTCTGTTGCTAATGGTGCCATCTAGCCTATATTTCTAATTTTACACTTTGTTTCAATACTCACCTTGACTCATCCTGAGCATTTTTAATGCTGTTTTTACCCTCCTGAATTCTCTGGTCTATGACACTGACTTTCAACTCCCTGACTTCATCAGTGTCTACAGATCCAAATAAGCGAGACATGAGTCCCATTTTACCTGAAACATAAATAATAAATATGGTACAGGAAATTGGAATTAAAAGTATGATGCATATCATACAACTCAAAGCAACTACACTATATTGCCAATAATGATCGGACACTCCCTGAAGTGTAAGGTGAATCACATATATGTTATGAGTAGACCTCAGATTTTAGGTTTTAACCTATTTTTTCCTTTGTAAGTAAATAAGAAATAACAAGTTACATCAACGTTTCATTAAAAAATGCTACAACTCGTGAAGTTTCATAGTGCCTAAAATAACCTATTTTGAATGTTAGAATCTATTTTAGGTTTATGTATCTAAATAAAACCTTTTTTTTTAGGTTTTTATAATTTTTTTCAGGTGTTTCAGGATTTTATATCACACAGAGGTATTTGCTCGGTTTGGTACTGAAGCAATTCATTGACTAACGTGTTTGGAAGAACATACTTTCAGTCGATGTCTCTCCCACCTAAATCCATAATAATTTTTCAAAGCTCTAAACAAAGCAAAATGTCTGGTGCCATTGTTACCTGTACAGTTCAAAGTATATTCACACATTCACGCCTTGCCAAGTAAGGTTTCAGCATTCAAATTTGCACCACTGACTATGTTTTTGTTGAAAGATAATTTTCAACATTTAAGATGATCCACACAGACAAAAGGCAGAGTTTGACTGTGGATAACATGAAAAACATTTTTATGTATTCAAGGTGGCCACACTAGGATAAAATTCAATCACAATTCCCGGTTTTCAAGGCGAACTTTCCAAGAATTCAAGAGTACAAGCAGATGTTTTTCCGTCTTCAGCCTCTCGCCAACCACGCACATGCAAACACAAATATATTAACAATATAAAGGATCTGTGCGATTCCTAGGGATAAAAAAATTCTAATTAAATTATACGTATTTAAAATATGTAATTTAAGGTGCGGAGTTTACATTGGCCATTTCACATACACAGACTAAAAATGCATATATAAACACAAGTCACACATGTGAAAAACTTGCCTCAGGTCATTAATAAATATGTATAAATTCAATGGGATCTGGATTTTAAAAAACTGGAAGTTTTCACGTAATGGAGAAAAATTCACACAGAATTCCCTGAATTCAAGGAATTCCCGGTGAGTTGCCACCCAGGTATTTTGCAGCAAATTATTCATGTGTAATTGATTCTTCATATCAACAAAGTAACTTTTGCTAATAACACAAGTATAGCATTACAATAATTTGTGGATAATTTTGAAAATGAAGTTACTTCAGGATTTTTCGAGCCTAATTTAAGATTTTTAGAACCTATTTTAGGATTTTTAAAACCTATTTTGGGAACCTAAACGCACACTTTTTAGGACCTAAAAATCCAAGGTCTAGTTATGAGCCACTAGAATGACTCATGAAGGACAGTGAGTGAGTGCCCTGTAGACATGGATATTGCTGCCAGCAGTGAAATGAGTGGACAGCACACGAGGTACGATTATCAGCATACACCGATTCGGGTATTCCATCTGTGAGATTTCAGACAGGTTCCAGATACTACATGCAACATTCAGTGATGTAGTGGTGGAATGGAAACGTGAGGGTGTGATAAAACCACAACCATGACCCAGGAAGACCAAAAAATTTACAGAGGAATCAGCGAGGGCTCCGATGTGTGTTGAAGTCAAACTTGTGAATGACATCAGTAAGTGATGCCAGTACTTGAACCATCTTGCGAGAGGGAATAGTACTAGGATTCCATGGGAGAGATGATTACTGCCCGGAATGTTGCACATTGTTTACAGTGGTGCAAGAATGTTGCTAATGGTTCCTAGAACAATGCAAAAAGATCTGTGGAGTGAAGAATCACACTACATGTGGCGATCTGATGAATGAACACGAACGTGGCAAATGCTTGGGGAGTGGTTCTTATCGGAGTGTATTGTCTCCACTGTGAAATTCGACAGGGGTGGAACCATGGTATGGGGCTGTATTGTGTTGGTCCCCTGGTTTTGGTGCCTGGAACCATGAATGCTGATGCCTATCATGCAATAGGAGACAACTCCATGCTCCCCACCACTCCACCGTGGCAACAGTCCAGAAGTGGCCCTTTTTATGTTCAGCATAACAGTGCAACCGTCCCATCCATAAAGCAAGGGCCATAACTGAATGGTCTGAGAGCATGGGAGTGAATGAATTGAACTGGCCACCTCAGAGCCCTGATCTCAACCCCATTGATCATCTGCGGGATGAGTTAAGAGCAGCGGTTGTGATTCAGGTCAAACCACCCAGCCATTTTGCAGGAGGAAAGGAAGTGACTACTGGCCGACATTTACCGCAACCTGGTGGAAAGTCTTCCTCGAAGGGTATAGGCTGTGATAGAGGTGAATGAAGATTATGCTATGTCAAATCTATAAGAACTACAGGTCAAATCATTTTACCTTGTTGTACTTTCTCCTTTTCAAGACTCTTGATGACAACCAATTCCTCAGCTCTCTCGAGCTGTAGCTGCAGGATCTCCTGCCTCCTGCAGACTGCCTGCAGGGCTCCAGCAAAGAACAGATACTCCTTCAGCTGATCTGCAAATAACTCCTCCTCTTCCAACATGCTGTCAACTCCTGCTGCCAATGAGTCCAAGTAATGACCAGCTTTCTATTATGAGAGAAACTTTAATTAGTAGTTTATTCTATTTCATTTTACATTGCATATATGGCTAGGGACATTGATTTTTAAGCATTTTTCTTCCAAAATTGGACTTATTGTTTTTACTTTTTGGTGTTATTTTACCCAAAATGCACATATTTATTTAGCACACCTTTCTGCCAAATATACCTAAAATTATACCTTCTTTACGTTTTTCAAATAGTATCCGAATTTGTAGGTCACGTGGGCTAAACCTGTTCATGACAATGTCATACATTGGAAACAATTTTTGAGGAAGTTATTTTAAAATTACTTCCCATGTGACAGGCTCCTGTGAGAGTAGGTGCACACTCAGTCTCCACCAGAACCCTGTCATATTGCTCGGTGATGCAAAATGTTCCAACAGAAGGTGAAAAATCATGGGAAATATACATTTACAATTGGCTTCATGTAGCTGCTCAAATCATTCCATGTATAGCATACAGCTGTTTATTTTTATTATTTGGGGGGGGGGGGTGGATTAAATTTTGGAAAATGTGCACCTTACACACATGTAAATATGGTACATTTTACTTTTTACGCTTAAAACACAAGAATGTTGGATTTTCATGGTATATTCTGTTATTTAAGTAAGCACACATCATGTAGAAATTTGCAAATTTATATTTTCTGACAAATTTGCGTTAGTTCATGATCTTGAATGTATGAAAAATGTGTTTAGACATGCCACTGCATTTATATAAACATATTTTTGCAACAATTAACATTTTTCGGTGTTATCGTGTTTGCAAAAAAACAATCAAGGTCCCTACTTATTGTAACAATGAGGATAAATGACAATTACATGAAATAGATGAAGGTATAATGAACAGGGCACAGAACACAAATCCTGCTGAGGTTAATACTGGCATCAGAGCCTAATTTTCCTACAACAATGCACTTTTCAGTGTGTACTGCATGGAAGAGAAGTTGACTTTTGAGTGCTCCTTTCCAGTCTTACGGCGGGTGCTCTATATGTTGGCAAGGGAAGTGGGGAACACACAGCAGACAAACCAGACAACAGAGGTGTCACCGAGAGTTAAGAAGAACTACTACGTGCAGCTCGTTCTACAGGCTGCTGGGTTTCTTATCGTGCTGGATTGGTCGCTTTCCCACTCCCCACGCCAGCATATAGAGCGACCGCCATATGACTGGAAAAGAGCACTCAAAAGTCAACTGTAGAGGTATCCAAATGTGCTGTTCCTGTCTGCTTTTGTTTAGTGGAAAGTCCTTAATGGCACTTGTAGCAGCTGCTGGCACCAGGAAGCAGCAGATGATAAGGACAAGCAGGCGATGACAGTGCACCTACTGGGGTGTTCTAAAACTTTATACAACAGAAGCTCGCCCAGAATAGTTCAACACTACCACCAAAACCCAGCTTTACGAATAAATGAGTACCTCTTTTTAGTATATTGATTTTCTCCTCCATCTTTCATTCCCTAAAATACGAGGACTGATACATTAAGTAATATTACTTTAATGAAAAGGCTTGTGCTGCATTTCACTTACAAGACTTGTGTTTGACTACATTCACCAAATGGTTTCTGTGCTTGATTACAAGATAGGGGACAGTCTATATCTTTCGAGCCTTGCAGAAAGTATAAAATTTCATAACATTTCTCCAAGGCTTTATGGACTAACTTGGTGGCTAGGACAGACTTCTGGAGTCCCCACACCACAGGTTAAGAACAGGCATGCTACATTATTGTTAAGGGCATGTATGGCTTGGCCACGATAACCACAGTTCTCACAAAGTTTATAGTCACCAGCAAGCTATGCCAGGTAAGACATTCTTTAACTTGCAAAGTTGTGGTTGTTGTTTCCATGTGGAAAAGTCTGGTAACCCCACAAGGTAAATGGAAGAAGAGGAATCAATGAAGTGCTCTGATAGCTGTGAGCTGAGAATCAGGAAGGTGAAGCAGTCTTGTTTGAGTCAGCAAGGTGGTAACTGTGAGGAGGTTGAATAGGGTGCATGTAAATTTTGTTTCACCTGGACTTTGCATGGCTGAACAAGGTCTACATTCGGAGGGTTTGCTCCATTGGCGACAGTTAAGAACTTGTAAAGAAAACTTGGGCTGTGGCTTGAGGAAAAATGTTGCTGGTTATCTTGTCACCAAGATCTCCATAGAATCCCAAAGACTAGTGCTATGCTAGTATGCTATATAGAAAAGGTGAAAACCTTAACACTACTGTGGCTCCTTTCCATACTGTATTAGAGTTCCAACTTATAAATTTTGCTGCCTAAATATCCTAATTTCTTCAGGTATTTCCTAAATAGATGTCTACATCATTCTACACTACTATACTTTAACTCAGTTTCATGTTTGGCAATATAATTTACAAATACAGAGAAATTAGTACTCACATTTACCTGCGAAGCTGTTTTCTTCTTCGATTAATTTCAGTGGCCACTGCCACCATCCTCCTTGGAACTTACTGCAAGAACTTTCACAGCAAGTTCCAACGAGGATGGTGGCAGTGGCCATTGAAATTTATCGAAAAAAAAAACAGCTTCACGGATAAAAGTGAGTACTAGTTTCTCTGTATTTATATACTACCGCGTCTCTCTTTTCCCAATTATGAATAATTTACAAATCTGGAAAAATCAATATTGAAGAAATACATGCACAAGAATTTTTAATATTCCCAAACTTCTCTGGATTTTTAAATATCTTAATGAAAACTCTTTCATTCCCCAAGACTTATTTTAGTTACAACACAGTTCTCAGACATTTCCAGTGTTTTCCGTAATCCCAGATCATAGCTCTGTATGGTAAATTATAATTAATTCAATCTGAGAAATTGAAAAGAAATAAAGCTCAGTATTAGTTTTTGGATACTGACACAGAACAGTCTACTATATTTTAATGTAAACAGCACAGATAATAATGGTAATAAAATAAATTATTAACAAACCTGCAAACCATCTCCCATTTCTTTTTCCAAAGCACTCCACTCACTGAATATACGGCCATAATTAGCATGGAGTTTCTGAAGTCCATAAAATCGCTCTACTAAGCGAGCTCTGACTTTAAGCAGGTTTCCTAGATTGCTCTGTGAATATGAGAAAATATACAAAATGAGAAATATATCACTTCACATACTTTAGGAAACTACTTCCACACTCCAAAATAGACATTTCTTATTAACAGTATTAATTCTGGCATTGATGACATCAAATATAATAGTATCAATGTTGAAAATATTGACTGAAATTAAATACCAGTACAGCCGGCCCCTGTGGTGGAGTGGTTTGCACATCTCACTACAATGCCAGGGGTCCCGGGTTTGAATCCTGGCCTGGGCATGGATGTTTGTGAGTGTCCGTCAATTCATCAAATTCATCATATCATCACTCAATCCCATCTTCGCAAATTAGCCAAAAGTGGCACAAAAAGAAAAGTAAAATAAAGTAAATTGATCAATAAATACCAGTACTGACTGTCATTTTTCTGGGTCTCCACGTGTCCTGAGAGTTATTAAAAAGACCTACACTATTTTTCTAGTATTCCAACATACAAAATTAAGAATTTTCATTACTTCTACACCACAATTGTGAGCAAAAGGTCAATTCAATGAAGACATTTTCAAATACTTTGAACAGCATATTGCACTCTAAGGAGAAATAATGGTAATGTGCAAAAATATGGCAAACAATCCTACAAGAATTCACAGCTGCCATTTCGCAGTTTTTTCACTATATATGCACTAAAAGCAGTGAAATTCACAAGAAATAGTAAAAATCATGTAAAAAAACAAATTCACAACTTGCTAAGCATAAAAATACATAGTTTTTCTTGTATGTATGCATTGCTTGCATTATAGAATTATTTTCCTGTAGTTTACAGTTATTACAAGCATAAGAAAACAGTTTTTCTTTATGATGTTTCAGGAGAACACACGCTCCTTTCATCAGACACTTATTTTCATTTTGACATACAATTTTTGACATTTTGATGAAAGTAGCTTGTGTTCTCCTGAAACATCACAAAGAAAAATTGTTTTCTTATGCTTGTAATAACCGTAAACTACAGGAAAATAATAAAAATACATTTAGCATATTATTTTATTCACAAATAACTACTAACTCACAAAAAACAATGTATTTTCAGACTCACCCTAATTGTGTACACTTAAAACCCCTCATTCACTTGAATATATCAATTTTTAGAAACAAATATCGGAAGATAATTGATATGGCACAACAAACATCCATAAAAAGCAACATGTTAGTTACCACCTACATATCTGATGAAAAATCATAAATGCAAAATGGCTGAAGACATACTGATTCCTATTTTTAATGTACAAGTAAAACAAAAGAAATATTACTGTTCAAATGTTCCTTATTAAAATCAATTAAATACATTCTTGTTAATTCACACATTTTCATACCTGAAGCTCATTTCCATAGTTCTTTATTGATTCAAATCTCTTGTCTGGCTTCTTCAACCTAACAGCAACACTTAAAGCTTTGAGTTTTGATTCAGCCAATTGCATATATCCTGAAACAACAAAAAAGTAATACATAAATAGCATTTACATCAATAAATGTTTTACAATATTATCCTTAAAGTGGTGACAGTTAAATTCATTATACCCACATTTCTGCACAATGAAAAAGACACACATGAATGTTATATGTAGTTCATTACTGACTGTGGTACATTATAAACATATACTGATGAACTTTATGATACAAAAAACACAAATTCTGCTGTAGAATGAGCATCCACAGGGCACTTGGAATTGTGTTTGATTGTTACAGTGTCCATTGTGAAACCTTTCTGCCGACGGCTGCTTGCATATGTTTATGCATTAATGTGAGCTTAGCTCCTTCATGTGCATTTCAGGAAGCTCCATAAGGTTTTCTACACCCACACTCAAGTTACATTGAATACAAAACAAAATAAATGCTAACAATGCTGTTTAAGTTAGTTTTAAGCCCACTTTATGCATAGATAGGGTAATAACTACTCGACCTACAGTTTAAAGTCGGATCCAAACCATTATGTGCCTCCACCGGGTACCAAACTTGGGACTCCTTGATTAGAAGGCAAAGATGTGGTGTAGAGCCTGTGGGGCTTGAGGCCAACAAATAATTTTGACTGTTATTGTATTTCATTTTAGAAATAAAGTCCTTGTACTTGAGAAAACAAAATGTTTCATCATTATACACCTATAGAATTCTCACAGCTTAATGACTTAAGTGTTATCAAAATATTTCATAAAAATTGTTATATCCCCTACATGATACTTTTCAGTGTCCCAAATTGTTTATCTATGGTCTCATCGTTATTAAGAAATGGAGGAAATAGGAAAGCACGAAAGTACTGAAAAATACAAAATAGACACTAAAATTGATAAACCAACAGATTTTTAGTAATTTTTCCAGATTATGCACTCAACAATTAGTTACCTGAAAATTAGTAACTACGAAATATATGTATTCCTCTCAGAAATGGATTGAAACAATTTTTAAATGTAAAAGCGTACATTTTCTGATCAAGGAACAAAAAAAGCATTTTATGACAAATCCTCACACTACTTATTATTGCATAAAATTATAAAACAAGTCACAGAGTTCAGTGTAGCCAAAGTTTTTCAAAAGTTGGCAACACTGCACTAGAACATGAGTTATCACTATTAATAATTGTAATATTGTAATAACATACCTGTCTCTTTCACACTCTCTCTCCAACCTTCTTCTTGCTGAAGAAAGCCAATGAAGATGCGATCATGTGATAAAACTGGATGTGAAGCAACTCGGAGCAAAAAATTCTGAAATAAAATAATACAAAGTTGTAGACTATGTAATTATTACTATATAAATATACATAACAGATGTTTAAAAACTTAACAGATTTAAGTTCTGATTGTGTAATGATTTTTACAAATTTCACAGGAGGATAACAAATGCATTTACAACACAGGGAATGATGAGAAATTGTGTTGTGATAAGTAACCTCCGAAAGTGATCTTGCTTCTAACTTTCCATTATTTGCAGTTCATCTTCTGTCACATCGAAAAATGTATTCATGTGCACAAGATAAAGGAAGGGTAATAAATGCCAACAATCCTAACTAGCTAGCAAAAACTTTATAAATTGTAATACTGTAAACATCATTATAATACTAACAAGGGAGGTTATCTAAGTGTCCCCCTCCGATTTCCATGAAACTTGGCAGGTGTATAAAGGGGCCCAAAGGAAGAAATACGTGTTTTTTTTTGTTTCGGCTAAAAAAACTGTTTTAGGAGGCAACCCCCCCCCCCCAAATGTCAAGGTGAGGACAAATTTAAGTGGGAATCTGACCCCTGTGTCCCCCTCTGATTTCCATGAAACTTGGCAGGTGTATAGAGGGGCCCAAAGGAAGAAATACGTGTTTTTGTGTTTCAGCTAAAAGAAAATGGTTTTAGGGGGCAAAACCCCCCTCAAATGTCAAGATGAAGACAAATTGACGAGGGGATCTGACCCCTGTGTCCCACTCCGGTTTCCATGAAATTGGGCAGGTGTATAGAGATGTCCAAAGGAAGAAGTACATCATCTATAAAACGGTTTTAAGGGGCAACCCCCCCCCCCTGCTCAAATGTCAAGATGAGGAGAAATTGAAGTGGGGGATCTGACCCCGAAACCACGTAAATATGGCATAGGAAGCAACAGGGGGCATAGGGGCCCTCTATACACCAGCCAAATTTCATGGAAATCGGATGGGGACACAGGGGTCAGATGATCCCCACGTCAATTTGACGTCATCTTGAAATTTGAGGCCGGTTTTGCCCCCTAATACAGTTTATTAGCTGAAACAAAAAAAAACGTATTTCTTCCTTTGGGCCCCAGGACAGTTAGATAACCTCCCTTGTAAGAGCACAAAACCTAAATTACTCATAAAAACAATAGAGAGTGGGCCTGAAAAAATTGTTCTGCAAAAAAAGAAAATGTACTTAAAAATTTGGAAACCAATAGACCCTATAGATTTGTCTGGGATCCAATTCATGTAGAAAATACTTGCATACATTGATATTATTGGAATTACCCAATCAGAATCTAAAACTTAGTAAATAACTAAAGATAAATTATAAAAAGTAAAGTTCTCCCCTGTGCTATGCACCATGCCATGAAGGCATATAGGGGGTATGGAGTTAGGGTCCCACACTTTCTTGATCACAGCCAAAGGTGGTGGTGATGCGATCAGCACCATGCCCCTAGCCGCTTTTACCCCCAGTTTTCTCCAGATACCCACTTTATACTACACAGGGTGGGTGCTGGAGCTGCTTGAACAGTTGGAAAAAATCCCGGTTCTCCCCCCACAGGGGGCTTACTGAACTTGCAGCAAGAATAAAAGAAATCACCCCCTCGGCAACATGGTCCCATTGCTGTTTACACAGGGATCCCCCCACAGGGGATCGAACCCGGGTCTCTCACATGGTAGTCAGATGCCCTAACAACTGAGCTACCGCGGCTATCAAGATAAATTATAATTATTTATTTCATTTTAGAGAATCACACTTCCTTAAATTAGTGCAACAAATTGTTCTTTCGAGGTAAAGTTTTAGAACATTACAAGAAAACTAGTCTAATAGGCATGCAACAACACTACACCTGGGAGCAGTGGGGGCAGGTCTACCCATTGCTGCCAACTCATTTCTTTGTCGGAAATCATAAAGCTCTTATACACTCAGGGCTTGCTGGGTGTAGAGCACTAAATACAAAAGGTAAGGCTCAGTAAATCATAAACAGAACTATATAAATTGAATAGAATGATTTAATGATCAAGGTACGGCACGAGATTAAAAAGACAGAAACTATTACAAAGCATACTGTGACTAAACAATAAATTACCTTACAAATTATCCATTTAACAATACTGTTCTTAATTTACTAGCTGCCCAAAAGATGGCGCAAAGTTCACGTTCTGTACAATTTTCTTCAGAACGCCAAACAGTGATACTACAAGGAAATTTCAACACTCTGAAGTTCAATTACATAAGGGGCCTACAGATGCCACTAGCTTACAATTGACTTGTTTAACACGTTACTCTGAAACAGTATTATTAGCATCTACACACACACTACGTAAAACAATAATACGGTAAATGGGCAATAATGTTCTGGTGACCAGAATACAAACAATTTTCCTTTCTTTCTGTACACAGTGAAACCCGATTTCACATTCCCGGATTTTACATTTTTCTTGCATTATACATTCAGTCTTGATGGACCCAGCATAGCAAAATGTTATACAATTTTCCTCGATTTTAAGTTTTTACAGATTGGTCCCCTGAAAAACATAAGATCCGAGGTTCCACAGTTTTCTTAATTCTTGAACCAAATAGTTCAATGAAACTTGCTTACCTCCAGTCCTGCTCTACGGCGATCTATGAAATCTGGGTCAAAGGTATCAGTTGACACTTTCTGCCAAGCATACAGTGCCTTTTTCTCGGGTAATGGCGGAATTACAACATATGGATATGTAACCTCGAGGTACATCCTAAGAACTTCAAACTCGCTGTACCTCCTCCAAAGGGTACACGTATTGCTAATTGCACCTTTCCATTTGCCGTCAGTAACTCTGAAATAGAAGTTTCACTATCACTGTATAAAAATTACAATAACTTGCATAATTAAGACACAATATCAAGACTAATTAGTGCAGCACAGGGAGTATTACATTGAATAGTTAACGAAAAGGGACAGAGGGGTCTTTGTTTATGTAACATTCGCGACACATCTGTCCACTTGCCAAGCATGTTAAGTGATCAAATTTTGATCTCTCAGACAAATTTCCCACATTCGAGTACTGGTCTGGGCACAGTAGTTCTTTGTGATTGTCCATTCATCAATTTCATCTAATCATCACTCATTATCATCATCACAATTAGTCCAAAGTGGCAGAAAAGGGATGTATGTTAACAAATATAGCAAGAAACATTCATCCACTCTTGAATTTTGAACAGTTTTTATTTTTTAGTTGAAGAATGCATGCAGTTTTATAATTTTTTAAATTAACAAATAGCTAAAGCAAGAAACATCCATCCATTCTTAAATTTTGAACAGTTTTTATTTTTTAGTTGAAGAATGCATGCAGTTTTATAATTTTTTTAAATTAACAAATAGCTAAAGCAAGAAACATCCATCCATTCTTGAATTTTGAACAGTTTTTATTTTTTAGTTGAAGAATGCATGCAGTTTTATAATTTTTTTAAATTAACAAATAGCTAAAGCAAGAAACATCCATCCATTCTTGAATTTTGAACAGTTTTTATTTTTTAGTTGAAGAATGCATGCAGTTTTATAATTTTTTTAAATTAACAAATAGCTAAAGCAAGAAACATCCATCCATTCTTGAATTTTGAACAGTTTTTATTTTTTAGTTGAAGAATGCATGCAGTTTTATAATTTTTTTAAATTAACAAATAGCTAAAGCAAGAAACATCCATCCATTCTTGAATTTTGAACAGTTTTTATTTTTTAGTTGAAGAATGCATGCAGTTTTATATTTTTTTTAAATTAACAAATAGCTAAAGCCAAGGGCGCCGACTTTCCAAAATTTCTGTGGGTGCATATCAATGGCGGTTAGATCTGTAATTAAGGATCACCAGAAAGTCTCGCACATAACTGATACCTTGCATCGCATCTTGCACTACCAAATTCAAATTATGCGCCGAACAATGAACAAATAAAACTCTCGGCTCCAACTGAGTAATCCTACTTTGTAATCCTGTTAAATGTCCACTGACATTACTCGCGCCATCATAACATTCACCACGAAAGTATTTTATGTCGAGAGATAAACGTCTTATGACATCCTGGACGACTTCAAACAATGTCATAGAACTTGTTGAAGCTACTTCATAGAAGCCCATAAACACTTCTGCAACTTGCAGATTTTCATCGACAAATCTGAAGCATATGGATATTTGTTCCTTCACTGATATGTCGGAAGTCTCATCTACAATAAGAGAAAAATATTGTGTCGCCTTAATAGATTTCACAATATTTTGCTGTACATCGCTGGATAATAAAGAGATAATTTCATTCAATATATCGGGAGAAACCCACTTATATGTAGTTCGCTTCAGCCAAGATTTCAACTCAGGAGCATCTTCTGCTCTAAGCAGCAGCAACTGATGAATATTTGATGCTTCATCGGTGTGACCCCGAATTGCTATTCATTGCTGACTTAAAAATTGGAGGGACGTTATTATCTTTAAAATCGCCTTGCGTGCATTTTTCATATCTCCTAATTTATGTGTTGAGATAAGAGATGAACATGCTTTTCACTATATTCAGTAATATCCACCTGTGATGACGACGACAAACGTATTCGAAAATATGTAAAGAAGCAATACTCAATATTGTGTTTCAGCTTTCCACACGCGTCCCGTGCCACGTTTGAAAATTGCGAAAATTTTTGCCCGGCGAAGAGCTTTTGCTCCACGCATCCGGTCAGTAGACCCTCTTCTTTGTACTAACTATTAACACGGTAACACCCCTTTTTTCTGAAAATGAGAACTTCCCAGTCTACAATCTAAGCTCCCGCGTCCTTCCAAGCCATTGTCTCTCGGAGAACAAACAAAACGATAACAATCCAGATTACATGAAAACAACTTCACTGAAATCGTAAACCACGCCCCTCTTATCTGATTGAAACAAACAAAAGAAGAAAAAATCAACTATTGAGGTAGTCAGTCACAATCAGCTTCCTTGTGTTTCGGTTTATTCTTTATTAGTGCTCAATATCGGCAAGTAGTTATTTTAAAACAATTGTTGACGAATGGAGTGGGCGTATTGTAGTGTGTCACTTGTAAGGAAACATCACAGCAAGCCGAAGAGACGGGATTCTATTCACAATAAAATATACTTCCATTGTTATTGTGGGGACTGTCTTTGACTTGGCCAGAGACAAGCAAGGTAGGGGGGAATGTGTTGCTTGGTTGCCTTTGCACAAACACATTTGAAACAATTATGTTTTAGAGGTTAGAAATTTTAACTTCCATCTCAATGTTTTAATTGCTTCTTATTTTTTGATAATGGCAAGTGAGAAATATATTTTTTTTTTTATCAAACTAAAAATCTTGTGGGTGCGGCGCACCCACAAGATTATTTATGTGGGTGCTCGAGCCCCGGAGCACCCACGTAGTCGGCGCGCATGGCTAAAGCAAGAAACATCCATCCATTCTTAAATTTTGAACAGTTTTTATTTTTTAGTTGAAGAATGCATGCAGTTTTATAATTTTTTAAATTAACAAATAGCTAAAGCAAGAAACATCCATCCATTCTTGAATTTTGAACAGTTTTTATTTCTTAGTTGAAGAATGCATGCAGTTTTATAAAATTTTTAGAGGGCAGAAAGTGGAAAACGATTTACCATTTTCTACACAATTCATTTCATGTAGTGTTACTGTGTTACTAATCTAATCACCATCACTACAACATTAACATGGATTAACATAAAACATATATACTGAACATATAACAGAAATTGATGAAAACTGTTGTCATTACAATGCTGTTATGCCTTGTGTTACACTGGCAGATGTTCAAGAAAAGAAGGTTGATGAAAATCCCAAAGAAAAATTTTGAACAAACATATTGCAATCATTACTATACACCAAAATACTTTCAGCCTATTCCCATGACACTCATGAGCTTGAGAGGCTGTTTATTTACAGTATAAAGTGTGACATAACAGGTAAATCAAGAATGAATGCATGTGTATTTAGAATATAAAAAAAGGACGTTAAAAACTGTACTTACGTATGCGAGTATGTTGTTCCTATTTTTCTTTCTGTAAAAAACTAAAAAACCTGCATGTATCACTATACAACTTGCAGGTTTTTTAGTTTTTTAACATTTTTAACATCAGAATAGGTTTATTGTGCAAGTTTTTTTAGTGAACGATGAGCTTTTTATACACCTCTAGGGCGAGGATATAATCTTTTAAATGTATCCACACCAACCCTTATTATACAGCGTGTCCACGCTAGAGGGATCAAGAAATAAATGCACGCCATTTAAAACCAGATAAGGATATTGCTGTATTTTTCATATGACAGGAAAGGGAAACTCTCAGAGATTGAGCAACACTGTTTTCAGACAGCTACACGGTCGAGCATGCGCGTCAATAGCTTTTGTCTCGAAAGAAAGCCAGGCGCCATTCAGTTGTCGATCGCGCAGTGGAAAACACGTGGACACCGCAACAGAAAGTTCAGTGCGTGTTATGGCTAGCAGAAGAGAAATCTGTTACTCGGGTTCAACGCCGTGTTCGCCGTACGTGGAATGTGGATCCACCTGGTCATAAAGTGATTCTCCAATGGGACAGAACAGTCCGAGAAACAGGTTCTTTACTACCGCAAACCGGCAAACATGCGAAAGTGTCTGTGAATGAGGCAACAATCGAACGTGTGAGAACGGCATTTGCAAGGAGTCCAAGGAAGTCTATCCGAAGAGCAAGTTCTGAACTTCAAATTCCTAGATCGACTATTCACAAGGTCTTACACAAGCGACTCCATTTGACTGCTTACAAGATCGAGCTTCATCACCACATAAAGCCAAATGATCGTCCGCTTAGGGCACATTTTGCAGCTGAAATGCTTCTGCGAATTGAAAATGACAACTCGTATCTGGACAAGATTGTTTTCTCGGATGAAGCAACCTTTCATTTATGCGGCAAAATCAATAGGCACAACTGCCGGATATGGGGTTCAGAGATTCCCCATGTTATTCAAGAACATGAGAGAGACACGCCTAAAGTGAATGTCTGGTGCGAATTGACGAGGAACTCTGTCATTGGACCATTCTTCTTCTTAGAGGCTACAGTCACAGGACATGTGTATCTGGACATGTTGCAGAACTTCGCCACAGACCAATTTCCCCCAGGATCGATTTTTCAGCAAGATGGAGCACCGGCCCATTATCATCGACAGGTGCGTGACTTCTTGGATGAACGTTTCCCCGATATGTGGATCGGAAGAGAAGGACCCCTTGCCTGGCCACTCAGGTCACCCGATTTGACCCCTTTGGATTTTTTTCTGGGGATATGTTAAGGACGTTGTTTATCAAGGAGACAGACCAAGAAATTTGCAGGAACTGAGGGGCCGCATCACAAATGCAGTAGCGCTTGTGACTCCCCAAATGCTAGAGAACACTTGGCGGGAAGTTGAATACCGTTTAGATGTGTGCAGAGCCACCAAAGGTGCACATATCGAGTTGCATTGAACATCATCTGAAACTCGGTGAGTTTTGTATCAAGTAAAAGTTTATGTTACCAATACATTCTGTTCACTAGAAATTATCACTTATTTCTCGATCCCTCTAGCGTGGACACCCTGTATTACATTTCGACGTGGTACTATGCTAAGTACCTAGTTTTTTCATACGAACCTGAAGAAGGGGATAGTTAATCTCCGAAACGTCGTTCTACAGAAAGAAAAATAGGAACAACATACTCGCATACGTAAGTACAGTTTTTTACGTCCTTTTTTTATATTCTGGAATTGTGAGTAATACGCACCAAACCTACAAAATGCTAATATGTATTTATTATGATGATGCTACCTGCAGCAAAGAAATTATATACTACATCAAGTTTACTTCTTACTTTCAGGAGAACATTTCGAAATATTAATTACACAGTTACTAAGAACTTGTCTCTATTCTTGTTGTAAAGAGTTACACAAATTTAAATAGGAACTACCATTCTTTTAATTATGTCATAAATAACAAGTAGGTATGTAAGAATAGTGGTGCGACATCTTTTGGAAGGAACTTGTCCTCACCTTTAATTTGGTTGTGGACTAAATGCTGCAATTATTTTAAATTATACTATTACAATTAATACTACTATAAAATCTCAACTTCCTTCTCCATCTTTTTCTAATATATCAAATAGTTAAGTCTTCTAATATATCAAACAGTTAAGAATAAAGCTCTGATGTCTAGCAAACAAAACAAGAGGAATTTTGTTTGCTAAAGTAATTACAATGCTGTCAGCAAATATCTAAATCATGTGTTTCACAAAAATCTATTAAAAAAGCCCACAGTTAGGAAGCGAAATTCCAGCATTACGACTTTTGCCATCTTCAATAATCTAAAGTTTAAAAAAGTTGCACAAGCACAGAAAATAACATACTTGGTCTCTATTAGGTACACTGTGAAGAAATCTCTTAAATTCAATGTTCCATTTGCCCTTTTCTCAGCCTCCGTTACACACAACTCCATGTGGTCCAGAAGAGAATCCTGGAAAAAAAATTATAACAGTTATGGCTAATCCTCCTTTACATACAACTGAATGATGTTTCTATTCATCCTCAACTCAAGCTGCAATATTTCTCCTTTCCCAATGAGGGACTCATGGGGAATAATACCTAGCATTTATATGCTAACATAAACAAATAATATAATCATGCACATTCTATGTACTTCCTCTTTGTAGCAGAAGCAGATTAAATTAAAACATAACAATTATTTAATGCCAACAAATACAAATATAAACAAAAAAAACTTTGCTCCTCTCATTATTCTTGCATGAAAGAACAACTTACACCATGGGAATTGGGAGGTAGAGGAAGAATGAGTCCCCCTGGAATCATTTGATTGTATTTTTCATTGTCAATAAAATAAATAAATTTCAGTTAATTAGTATTCTAGTTGAATAGCCAAATAGAGAAACAAGCAAGCTCAAAAAGTAGAATGTAAAATTCAGAAACAAGACTAGAATTTTATTTTTTCATATTACGCCATTAAATGTGCAGAATAAATGGTTCATCAAAGATTTTACCGATACATATTTCTTATCAGTTCATATTATTTTATATTATTTGTTATATTATCGCTAGTAGTAATTAATCACCTGATCGGCCCTGCTGACACCCATTACACATTCTTCCTTTGTCAACACAGGACACAATGAATAAGCATGTAAAAAACAGCTTTCACACACTACAGCAGTTCTTCAACTGTGGTCCGTGGACCCCTGGGGGTTCGCGAAACCCTCCCAGTGTTCCACAAAGGTTCGGAAAAATACTAAGACAACAGCATTTACTCTTTAATGCTAAGAATGAATTATGAGAGAACGAAAAATTACACATATTTATGATGTCTATTTACTGAGGTAAAAGAAAATGAAGTAGATAAGCAGAAAACGTAGACATGACTAAGCATTGCCAGTTCCCACACCAATAGCATGCATGTTTTGACTGAGAACTGCCTGGGCTGGTGCTTGTGGGGGGAAGGGAGGGGGGATGCTTGATTGTTTGGCTCAGATTGCTTCGCACGTGACTTTGCTCCACAGCGCAAACAAACAATAGCCACCTTTGCAGCTGTTCAGAATCTTGTGATGTTTGCATCCTCGGAGAGTCTTGTATTACTTCTAAGAATTTTTCTCGTCCTTTGGAGTGTGTTCTCGAAGAATGCCGCATATAAAAGGATTGCGACGTTCACATCTGAGCACTCTACGATTGTTAGCAAAGACTTCTCAGTAATCGCGAGTTGTTTCTGTTCGGGCCCTTGCATATTGTTGAGCAACGGTAAAGTTACTTCTCAATATTTCCACGGTGAATTTTATGCTTGTGACTTCTGACCTAAGATGGACCACTGGCTGAATTTGAAATGAAAGTGCAGATTCCGTAGAGTTCGAAGCAATATGTACCTACCAGTCTTCTTAGAAAGTGCCGCCGTTATAGCAAGGAATATCTGTCCATGGGTTTCACGTGTTCCGGCCCAGAAGACAAGCAACTTCCACAGTGTGTGTTACGGTATGTTATGACGCATTGTCCAATGAAGCCATGAAACCATCAAAACTGTGAAGGCATCTTGAAACTAAACACGACGAGCATTGACTTTTTTTGAAGTAAGGGGCAATAGCTTCGCGAAAGCAAGAAAATTGTAAAAAGGTCTACAAGTGAGTGCAACAACGAGAATGCCGTGAGGACTCACACAATTGATGAAGAACTTGTATTACCAGCTGCAAAAATCATGGTTTCTGCATTGATCAGTGAAAAAGCTGCCAAAGATCTCTCTTTGATACTGTTGTCAAACGATACCGTTAAGAAGCAAATCATCAGTTTATCCGAAAATATTACGGAGCAGTTATTAGAAAGAGTTTGCATGTCCCCCTATTTCCCTTTGCAACTGGATGAAAGCACAGACATTACAAACACAGCAATGCTGATGTGCTACGTTAGGATGAACATCTCAAAAGTGTGTACGAGGACTTACTTTTCATCTCCAATTTGATGCACACTACAGCTGAAGAAGTATACGCCAGCTTAAACGCGATTATAATATCTCATAATATGGACCGGTTGAAATGCGTTGGAGTTAGCACAGATGGTGAATGAGTAATGTCGGGAAGGCTTACTGGACTTGCAGCACGAATAAAAGAAATCAGCCGTCGGCAACATGGTTCCATTGCTGCTTACACAGAGATGCACTAGTGGCCAAGAAGATACCAGAAGAGCTTCAACAGACTTTAAATAAATCAGTGAAAATTGTCAATTTCATAAAAAGCAAGTCACTGAATTCAAGACTTTTTGAGCAGCTCTGCAAAGAAATGGACAGTGAATATCATCAACTTTTGCTTCACTGTGAAGTAAAGGTAAAGTTTTGTCTCCATTCTGGGAATTGAGAGACAAAATAAGAATATTTCTCTTGGATAAGCAATTTCATCTGAGCGTTTGTTTGAATGATTTTTCCTGGTTAGTCAAGTTAGCATACTTAACAGATATTTTCATCCACTTAAATAGTCCGAACTTAAGTCTTCAAGGAGAAAATGTAACCGTCTTTTTAGTTGAACACAAGATCCAAGCAATGATCAAAAAATTGGAGTTGTGGCATCAGCGTATACTGAATGGAAAATATGAGAAGACCTTTCCAAACTTCTCAAATTTTCTTCGTTCCACGGAAGAAGAGTTGTCAGATAACGACAAGTCACTCTTGGCACAACATTTGAAACACTTGCAGCAGTTGTTCAGAGAATATTTTCCTGTGCCTGATGCAAGCAAAAATTGGACCAGGGATCCATTTTCAGTTAGCGTGCATGAAGTAGAAGGGCTTACAGAAGCAGAAGAAGACCAACTCATGGAGGTAACAACGGACGGTGCTCTGAAAATGCAGTTCAAAGAAAAGACACTTGCAAACTTTTGGGCTTACTTACAGGATGATTTTCCTGGACTATCAAAGAAGGCCATGAAAGTAGTATTAATGCCTTTCGTAACAACCTACTTTTGTGAAAAACCATTCTCTGCTCTCATCTATCTTAAAAACAAGTACAGAAACCGTTTGGAAAATGCAGAATCAGAACTTAAGATTCAGGATTCTACCATTAAGCCCGATATATCACGACTTGTCATTGAAATGCAGCATCATCCCTCTCACAGGAAATAAGATTAACAAATAGTGATGTGTCATCTCTTGTTAGTTAGTATTCATTATTAATACAAAATTGTATTTTATACTTTTGATTAATTGAATGTAATTACTACAATTAACATTACAATAAAATGCAAATAAAAATAAAATGTGTGCGTTGATTTAATTTTTCCTTTTTAAAATGGTGAAAATCAGTGATGAAGCACTAGAAATAAATATGTATGATGCAAATTCCGGGCTTTAAACTTTGAGTTAATTTTTGGGGGTCCGTGAGGGCGAGTGATCTCTGAAGGGGATCCGCAGTCTAGGAAAGTTAAAGAACCTCTGCACTAGCACATAACAGTGATACATATGATCTAATACACATTATGTTATATATTACATTAAAAATAAAATAATATAAACTTTCACAGGACATAAAAACAAATTGCAGACCTATAACAACAGACACCTGGCAACTAAAAATTGATTCAAGACAGACAAAATTACTGTCGTAGTCAACATCTGCTTTGTAATTTCTTTTCCTCAATGTAAATTTTACTTTAAAGAATTAGCAACCAAATGCAGGACAAATGTGCACCCTGTAAAAACTTTTCGTAACACTTTACTATACTGGAGATGGATTTCTTCAAATTTACAGGAAAAAGAACTTACGCAAATTATTTTGTGTAGCGTTGGTGAAATTCGGGAATGTAGTTTAGATCTATTTTTATGCGAATGCATGTGGTTTTCTATGAAAATCTATTTCCGACGTGCTATTGCTGCTGCCGCCATTTGCTTTCTGCACGTCATTGAGAAAAACCGATGTTGTCCGTATATGCTAAATTGAACGAAAGGAGTGCTAATGGAACCTAACCTAACCTCGTAGGCATACCTTGTCCCCGTGATGGTTCGTGGGGCTATCATGAATTTTTGGGCTAGCGTCAATGGTTTCTGGGGATACCCGTGGATGGTTTGTGGGGCTAATGTCAATGGTTTTTGGGGCTAACGTCAATGGTTTAATAATTACTCTTTATGTCAAAAATGCAACTTTTTTTTGGTGAAAAAATTTTGTGGAATGTTTTTAATTTTTTTTTAAATTTAGGTATTTTTCGTTACAAATTCATTATTTCACCTAAAAAAATGTTCTGCAACGCAGAATAGTACGTTAGCAATGTATAAAATTGCGAAATAAATCATTGATAGGTGTCTCCGGTATAGTAAAGTAGTACCAAACTTTTACATAGCATTAGAACAGATCATGAAATACCGCACAATCCTACGAAAACAGGATTCCTAGCAAACTTATCCACAACCCAAAATACATTATTTCTAGGAGAAAAGTGTAAATTTTTGGTAAGTTATCCTCTCTCTCTCACACACACACATTAGAATTGTTTATCTTGGTAAAAAATTACATGGGTATACTGGATCAGAACGCAGAACATGACAAGGTTTTGCAGGGGGAATATATGCTTTAAATTGATGTAAACCATACAAAAAATACTTATTACTGGTTTGAAAGTGAAAATCAACATAAATGATAGTTGAGGCACAGGACACTAATCGATATGGTGAAACTATGTTCATTTTATGTACTGATCTTGTCTTTTAGCTAGACGACAAGAACAATTGGTTCATTAAGTATTGTTAATTCAGGTTTTTGAAAGTCATAACACAAACAATTTCAATCTTTCAACGATTCTAACAAAAATATGATCGGTTGTATAAATGAAAATTGTACGGTTAGTTTGAAGGGGGTCAATCATTCGGTGTATTAAAACTATACAAGAATTTTCAAATGTTCGAGTAACATTTACATAAGTATTCTTTGACATCTTACTGTCACTGACCAAAAACCAGTCCATGAATTAATACATGTTACCCTTATCCCATGACAACGTTGTACTGTATTATCCCCGAGATTCCTGCATTCTTCTGTATTACCTTTCCTGTACTCTCCACTTCAGAGGACTCAACATTTGCATTGTCTTTCTCCAATGATTTTTCCAAAACTTCATTATTGTCATCCATGTTGCTCTGTATGTCTGCCAGACAGTGCGAAATGCAAGGGACAGTAACATTGATAAAAAATTCACTCTTAAACTTTGGAGAAGATGTTGCTTTTTCTTTTTATAAACTTAATTTACAGTCCTTTTCTGTTTTCTTCCTTGGCTTAATTAACTAATGAAACATAGATATGTAGTGATTTCAAGATTCAAGTAGATTTAGAAGTAATCATCATGCTACTCCCGCAAAAAAATACCTATTTTACCCATTTTCCAACACTCTGTATCGACATCATGTGTGGAGAAATATTAATGTTTAGTAGATATGTTGGAGAACAACGTTAGACTTTCCATTCTAAAATAAATATAAAATATAATGAGTTTTCATTTTACACGTCATTTTGTAGCGCGGTGCTGGGCAATTAGTGAGATCCTAGTGCGTGCGGCTTCTGTGCAAAAGTAATGGCGGGCGACGGAGAAATGAAGTACTGTGACCAAAACAACACAAGTATTAATAATATTGACACTTACAGAAAACTAGTGAGAACTTACTTAGATTTGGTAAGTGATTATTCTGACGTAAATATTTTAAAGCTCCACTGGTTAATGTTTCGTAACTAACAAGAATCATTTCTTCATTAGCCACTAATATTCGTTCCTTTTTGCTACGACTTTATCGAATAGAAAAAATGCTCATAACTAGAACCACTTCATGTATAAAGATCGGAACCTCCATAGGTTTTTGTCTTCTGTAAACCAGGAACTTTTTTTTCTCTGAGGATAACCTTAACCAATAACTATTGGACAACAGTACAAGCGGGGGCTAGACTGCACAATCGACCCTTGTGTTTTACAGTTTGAAAGTAAAAAAAAAAATTGTGTGCTAATAGTACTATTTAACACTTCGAATTGCCACTGTGGATTTCTCAATTTGATTTACATTTCTATGAAATAGCCTAGGTCAATTACCCTAGGGGCAGAGCCCGGAATCGGGGGGCAATTAATACTACTTTTTTTTTTCCACTTCCTTCCTCACCTTAAATTTTACATTTCTGGAATCCTTGATTCATACCCTTTCCAACGATCTATCAAACATATTTCTATTAAGAAGGGTCGATTCGACATCCTTACCCAAGTGGGTAATTATCTTTGTGTTCAAGCCAGTTTTTGAACAGCAAGGATAATACAGTATATACAAGGGCGACTCAAATGAAAGTGAGCCAAGACGATGTTAGGCGGAAAACAAATTTGTGTCAGAAATACGCACCCACCTTTAGGAAACTTTCCCAATGTACAGAGCATTCCCTGACATTCGCTATGAGACTCGGCGGCAAGTGGCCCGGCGTCAGCGCTTATATTTCCCGGTGAATGGGGTCCGCGACAGTCGCTCTCCCTGCCTTCGCTCTCTTTCTGTAACTGCCTCCGGTACGTCTGCATCCAAAGCAAATCTGCGACCTTTCAGCTTCCTCTGTAGTTCAACAAGCACATGCAAATCACTTGCCAAAAGGTCAGACTAAGGTGCAGCAGGGTTTCCCAATTGAACTTTGCTACAGTTGACACAGTCACATTATCTCTATGTGGCTTAGCATTGTCCTGCAACAAGAGTACGCAAGATGAATGGCCAAAGTTCCTTTTGTTTAATTTGCTACTCGTACTTTTTTTATATGGTTCGATTTGTGTCTATTAACACATACTGTGGAGTTTTAGCATTTACTTTCTGCGTGTTTTTCACTTCCATATACTCTATATAATTCTTTACTTGCCATCAGCCATTCATTTACTATTGTCTTAGTTACAAGTATGACTCATCACATGTAAGTGAAGCACCTAATCGTTTTTCATTCCCTGAAACAAGTGCAGAATGATTTCATGGTCAGGTTAGGCTTGTTAGGTTTAAATCTCTTAGCATAAATACACGGTAACACTTTACTATACCGGAGACTGATTTCTTCAAATTTACAGGAGAAAGTACTTACGCAAATCATTTTCTGTGGCGTTGTTGATGTTCGGGAATGTAGTTTTGATCCATTTTATTGCGAATGCTTGTGGTTTTCTACGAAAATCTATTTCCGACGCGCTATTGCTGCTGCTGCCATTTGCTTTCTGCATGAGAGCACAATACGCGATATTGCTGCTGCTACAAGCCGATGTTGTCCGTATATGCTAAATTGAAGGAAAGGAGTGCTAATGGAACCTAACCTAACAGGCCTAACCTAACCTAGTAGGCATACCTCGTCTCCATGATGGTTCGTGAGGCTATCGTGAATTTTTGGGGCTACCCGTAGATGGTTTGTGGGAAATAAGGAACAACAGTAAGTACGTTAATGTAAGAAATAGACATAATTTTCGTCAGAAATTCATTATTTCACCTAAAGAAATGTTCCGCAATGCAGAATAGTACGTTAGCAATGTAAAAATTTGTGAAATAAATCATTGATAGGTGTCTCCGGTATAGTAAAGTAGTACCAAATACACTATATTTAGCATAACAACGGACCTAACGTCAAAAGACAAAACATGTAGTAAGGATGTCGAATCGACCCTTCTTGATAGAAATATGTTTGATACATCGTTGGAAAGGGAATGAATGAAGGATTCCAGAAGAGTCCCTTTGAATGAAAACATGAAAAAGTATGAGTGAAAACATGATTTTTAAAAAAGTTGAATTCTAGTGGAAATTTGCATATATATTCCCATTGAAACCAAAGTTTGACCTGGCAATACTGTGTGTTTACAACATGGATTAGGTTCAAGGAAACCAGCTATGGCAAGTAATGTAGTAGTATTTTTTTTTATTATTTTATAGAAACGTAACTTCAAATTGAGAAATGCACAGTGGCAATTCGAAGTGTTAAATACATACTATTAGCACACAATATTTTTTTTTACTTTCAAATGGTAAAACACAAGGGTCAATTGTGCAGTCTAGCCAAACACGGTGCTTGACCAAGAAGGTGTTTGGCATACATGCGATAAGTGAAACCCCGGGAAAAGTGGATAATGGTAGTAGAATACCTCATCAGTGTGAATATAATGTAATATGTGGTGCAAAACAGGTATGTTTACGCAGGTTGCCTCTTACATCTTCTTTTTGCCTATAAGTTGTACTTTTTCGAATAGCAAACTGTACTAATTAATTTCAGGAAGCTTCCAATTTACTTCTGCAATCATTTCTACTAGTCTACGATACTCTTTCTTCTATGAACAGAGAATGCCTTGTAAACACAGTGCTTGTGTAAGGTATTTTTTTTCCTAGGCCATAAATACCTGTTTCTGGAAATTCAAACAGTGCTAATTACTTGCAGGAAGGTTCAACTTTAGTGTGACGATCATTGCAATAATTAGTCCTTATCCTACGAGACTGAAAAAAAAAAATAGCTATACAATAGGAACTGTTACCAGATGCATCACGGAGTTCCCATTGTGATACAGATCTTTGTTTAACATGCAGTAATGAAGGATCCTCTGTACCTCGCAGCACAACAGCAGCTGCAGCTGGTGGTGTGCTTGTAATAAGTATGTGTAACTATTGATCTATTTTTCTCCATTATCCTATTTTCTTCCTACTAGCTCTTTGCCTAATTCGGAACCACCAGCCGCCGCTGACCTTAAGGGCTATTGTGTCATTCACAGGGATTGTCAAGTCGCCATTATAATTAATTTTCTTTTCAAATACTTTTTCACATACAATATGCTAAATGTATTACATATACTTGATATTTTGGAAACACAAATTCAAATGCTGACTGTTAATAGACAGACTGGTTGCATGTTGCTTGTTTAATGTTATATTTTTAGAAAACAAAAAGCAGTCACAAACTCAAAATTCTTAAATCTTGTATTTTGAGTGCAGTTGAATCGCTTTCTTCACTATCTCCACACCACATTTGAATGTATTTTCACTCATGCAAATTATTCCACTTTCTAACAGGTGTATGGAGGGCCAAGAGTAGTATGAGCCTTACTAGAATTAGAATTATAGAAGATTTATGACTTGATATGTATTTTTTGTTCTCACTTTCAGCATTTGTATAATGCGGCGTTATTTTGGGCTGACAAAGTTGTGTCTTTAACTAATGGAGAAGCAAAGGATGTATATTGGTTAGCTCAATGCATGTTCCTGATGAAACAATACCATAGGGCAGCACAACTTATTCGAAGTAGAGGTTTGGACAAGGTAAGGATTATGATTTTGGGTAAGACTACTGTACAGAATACATGTATTTATAAGAAAGGAAAATAAACTAAAATAAAGTTGGATATCCAAACTTAATTTGCCCATACCCATAAAAATATCAGATGTATTACCTGATGTGGAGGTAATAGTATTTACTGTTAGAAGGATCACAATATGCATATTTCAGATTTGCTGTCACAGTGTGTTAAATGTGTAATAAGTTGATAATTCTTTGTCGTTAGTGACTCTGGTTCTTTATTAACATGCAATGTTATTCATATTCATACTATGGGAATGAGAGACACGGTAATAGATAACACAGGTACTCACGTTTTCCGCGAAGCTGTTTTACATAATTTTTCTATTAATTTCGGTAGCCACTGCCACTCATTGGGATTTATTTTGTTGTTGCATTTATTTCGATATCGTCAGAAAGGGTAAAGCTACTGACAGAAAATGTTCAAGAGTGTATGAGTTCCTCCCCATGTTGCAGGGGGATTTTTTTTTTTAAAGTTGATTATTAAGCTAGATGCGACCTGAAAAAAATATGATGAATAAGTATTTACAGAATCCTATGTATTTCTTATGGAGAAGCAACTTCAAGTTTAGGTTATTCAAATTAATTTTTCCACTTTTCCTATCACAAACAAAATCTTCAACCTGTCCTCGTTCCATTCGTGTTTTTCTATACCATCAGAAGTTTGATATTCCTAAGAGAACAAGTAAAATAATACTTCCATAAGCTTAAAGTTACTTTTCTCCCCCTTCTACAACCATCCAGCGCTCAGACCTCTTCTTCTCCAGCTCGCCACGGGAAAAGTAGGAGAGTGACCATGTTCGTTGCCTTCTTTGGTGAAAACTTTAGATAAGACACCCAACGACCATGTATGCTTATCATTCTATGGATGAAACTACTGCAATACATCTTCAGTATATTTCAAAGATTGTTTTCTGTACCTATTATGACAGAACAAATATTTCAGTAAGCAATATAAGTGGTGACTTGTAATAATTACTTAGATTGTTAGCAATAAATGTCCTTCTTTTGCAGACACACCCCTTGTGCCATTATCTCGCTGCTCGGAGTTTACTTGAGGCTCGAGAGTTAAATGATGCTCTTCAAGTTCTTGAGGGATATGAAGTGGGGAGCATTCCTTGCCAAACAGCTCCAAGCAAGGGAGTGAATGACGGACTTCAAGAAGACACACCATCAAATGTAAGTTAAGGAGATACAACTTACCAAAGGTATGCAAAAATATATCAGCTTGAACTGAGCTGATCTCTTAACGATTCCCACTGATACATGGAAATTGAAAGAATTTAAAGTGGTTGTGAATATTTATATATATTTTTTAAACATACCTTTTAATTGGAACTATATCATATCAACCTATCAGAGTTCTGTTTTTTTATATATATATATTCATAATTTCACTTAAGATAATTGAATTATCACAAAATCTATTTCTTCCTGCATTGCTGTTGCCATTTTTGCATAGTTTCAAGGATATTGAGACTGGATAATTAGTGCCTGGTATTTCACTTGCTCACTCTCTAGCCTTCTTAAAGCTGAAGGTTTATGGCTGCAGCAACATGAGCCTTCCATCTGTCCCTATCCTGGGCAAGATCAATCCAAACTTTTCCTTACTTACCGATTTCCTTTAGGTCCATCTCAACGTTATCCCACCATCTTAGTCTTAGCCTTTCAACAGGTCTCTTACCATCAGGTTTCCCAACAGAATCCTGTAAACTCTTCTTTCCTCTCCCATTCGTGCCACATGGCCTGCCCATAAGTCTTCTTGGTGGTATTTGTAAATAAATTTGAACCAGTACTTTTCGATAGTGATACATACATTGGCTCAATCCTAATATCAGCAAATGTTGGTTTCACATGTCAAATTAATGTATGATATTAACTGACATATTGTGACATGTGGTCATGTGTATGAACATCAGTTCTACATAACATCAGTCTGTTTTATATCTGACTTAATATTGTGTACTGCTTCTTTCATATGTAGTCCAAAGTATGAGTGTAGTGTACTGTAGTTGTTATTCATTTTAAGTCTACTTTGTACTGAGATAGGCTAATCAGAACTAGATGTACAATTTAAGTTTGGATCAATATCACTGCAATTTGCCTACAGAACGGATTGAACCTGCAACACATTGATTACAATATGACAGCATTGTGACCATCATGAAGGCACTAGTGAACTGTATTTAATTTTTTAGTAAAATGTGTGTCAGCTACAATATAATCTGCAATTATAATAAAATATTGTATTTAATTGATTTATGATGTATCTTCAAGCTAAAGGCCACTAAAACAAATAATTTGGCCAGATATATGCTTGTAAGTCAGTTTTTGATAAAAAGTTTGTGCTTAGAAGCAATTGAGAGGTACTTCTATGTTGTCAGCAATACCTGTATTCTTTTTTGGCTCCTAATTTTTATGTAATTCCTTTATTGTATGCTCCGTATTCTTTAGTGTGGATTTCAAATGATTGTCTCATTTTGCTGTGATATCTTGTTCTTTATCAATAGCGCAATTTTAAAAAATTAGTTTCTGTTACTGAAACCATATCCTTACAAATAGTCTACGTTTAATAATCACAAATAGCCAATCGGTATGCCAGAGTGGTTAGTGTAAAGTACAACAAAGCTGAGGTTTTAGCTTCAAATCCATAATAACAATGTATTCATGATGGTTGCGGTAAACGCGGTTTAAAATTACTTACGTGAAATTTAGAAAATTTTGCACTTCCGCATTGCACAATTTAATGGTTAAATCCTAATAATTTCGAAGATCCACTGTCTTTATTCACCAAAGGGTACGACGTTTGAAGCGGAGATGGTACCGTGTCACTGCATTGTTTGTTCCCGGGCGGCGGTAGTTACGATCCAGCCCCCCAACCACCAACTGGCAACACCACCTGACAACAGGAAGCAGACGACTCAAACCAGGGTACACGCGCCAGCGCTGCTGAACGGAAGAAATCGCATGTACCGCCACCCGGGAACAAACAATGCAGTGACGCGGTACCATCTCTGCTTCAAACGTCGTACCCTTTGGTGAATGAAGACAGTGGATCTTCGAAATTATTAGGATGTAACCAATAAATTTTGCAATGCGGAAGTGCAACATTTTCATCAATGACACCATTCATTTACATCATCACAATTAATCTAGGGAGATACAGAAGTAAAGTAAAATAAACAAGAATACAAGAATTGCAAACTGCGAATGAGGTACCATTTCTTTCCTGCTTTCCCTTACATTCTTACCTTAATGTGCAATTCTTGTACCTTGAGTATTCATATGAATATTTAATTATTTTCCATCTGTTTTTTTGCAGATAAATAGTTCCCTCATGTTCCTAAAAGGGCGTGTGTATGAAGCCATGGATAACAGGGGGTTAGCTACTGACTGCTACAGGCAGGCCCTGCGCATTGATGTCCATTGCTATGAAGCATTTGAGGCCCTCGTTCAGCATCAGATGTTATCTGCAGAGGAAGGTATTTGCATTTGATTAATGAGAATTTTGATGCTAGGTTTTTTACATATATATAAACCGTAGATGCTTATAGTGTGATGAAATCTCTTCACTAGTACTGTATTTCAGTACATAATTGTCGCACCCTGTTTTTCAGTCCAAATTTGGTTTATATCCTTTCATTTCATAATTGTCGCATCAGCACAACCAAGGTGGGTTGATTTAAATCAGGTGATTTTTTTGTACTGATTTAAATGACTTTAAATAAATAATTTATAGAATAATGTATATATGGATTTTGTATTAGATCAGTCAAAAAGTAAATGCAATCATTTATTTTTTATTTTTCACAGCAACAATAGCAAACTTCCAATGATATCAATTTACAACATAGTCCCCTTGCACTTCAATACACTTGGTCCAACGTTCCACAAGCTTTCCGATACCCTGAGAAAAAAAGGTTTTCGGTTGAGCAGCAAGCCACGTATGCACCGCTTCCTTCACCTGTTGATCTGTGTCGAATCGACGGCCTCTTAAAGCATCTTTAAGTGGACCAAACAGATGGTAATCCGACGGGGCGAGATCAGGACTGTATGCAGGATGCTCTAACACCTCAAAGCCCAGATTCTGAAGAGTTTGAGCGGTGTTGGCGGCATGGGGAAGTGTGTTGTCCAACAAAAGAGTGCCTTCCGACAATTAACCTCGTCGTTTGCTTCGAATTGCAGGCTTCAACTTGTTCGAAAGCATATCACTGTATCGTTCACTGTTTATTGTTGTCCCCTTTTCCACATAATGTTCCATAATTACCCCTTCTGAGTCCCAAAAAAGTGTGAGCATCACATTTCATGCAGAGTGTTGACGCTTGACTTTTTTTTTTCACTGGAGATTCAGGGTGTTTCCATTCCATGGTCTGGCGTTTGCTCTCAGGTTCAAAGTGGTAAACACTTTGCAGCAGTAAAACATTGTCACCGTATTGTGCTGAAAGTCTTCTATGGATTTCAGCTCCTGGTACACCTTCAGACCACAACAAACGGATTACAGAACGCTGGTCTTATGTGGTGCACACGGACAGTGGCGCAGCCATGTTTACTTGGCAACACTGCAGAGCAAACTGAAGTGATGATGCTGTAACCTGCCACAGGCGAAGACAACTATACTATCTATCGGCTTGCGAGCGCAGAAAGCTGCGCGTACAGCCAACCTACGGAAGAAAAGAAAAACATTGCATTTACTTTTTGACTAACCTAATAGATATCAGAATCACTTTTGGTGAAAGTACATTAATCTCGTAATCATTTAATGGTATTTATTAGGCTCTAAGAAAGGAAACACAATGTATGTACTGATGGGGTGATGCTCATAGGAAAGGAAATATGATGTGTAATCTGCTAACACTTAAATTTCTCTTGATTTTAAAATTCAATAATTTGTATAGACATAAAATAGCAAACATTTTGTGTAAAAGATTATACAGAATACTAATCATGTTAACCTTTACTGGCCCGATGATACCTTATGGTATCATGGTGCTGATTATGAAATGAATGTGCTTTTTGGACCTTCATACTCTTATGTTTAGGTGGAAACACTGACACAGGTCTGGAGCAAACTTGGGAAATTCACATTACATTACATTCTTCCCCTTTCCACCTCTTTGCAAAGAAACAGAGATGGTTGACAAGGCTCAACTACTATTCACTGGATTTTCGCGGTAACTCTCTCATGAGTGGTAGTTCTTTCTAGGAGTGATTGTGGCTAAATAAATCACTGAGCGGATTGCAAGAAAAAAGAATGAAATGAACAAAAATCCAGATAAAAGGCATGTTTATTTTTGAGGGGGTGGAGATGATAACGTCTGATGACCGCAACTGGTAACACTTTTGAAAAAGTCACGCCATGCCAATGTTTCAAAAATATTCCGTGTATCCTAATCTTGCACCAAAGACAGTTTAGTAATAATGATTTTTAAGTACGGGTAATACAGACACAATTTTTTTTTTTAAAAAAAAGGCTCCCATAATTGTTGCACCCCACTTTTTTGCAAAAAAAATTGACATAAAATATGTGATGATTATGCAGTTGTGGAGTGTGAGATTACCCATTGTAATGATTGTTTTAGGTGTTTCCAAATTATGAAATGCAACCTTCTCTACCATGTTCGGATGTGAAATCATGCGAAATTAGCTCTTAAAAATTATATGTATACTTTATTTGACAACAAAGCACTTTTCCGAGCCTGGACTGTCTCGGAAGTTATGCAAAATTCCCAGAGCATTTATTAATTCTGTAGCAAAGTGTGAGATGAAAAATTAAGTTCTTTCAAAAGAGATACAATCCATGCATCACATAGATGATTGTTATGAAAATCCCTACTAGAATGAAAATTCTTTATTTTGTGTAATAAGTTTTAAATTGTTCCTCTTCTGTTAAGTCATGTCTATGAAGGAATTTTCTTTCTTGGTTTCAGAAAAAGAACTGTTGGAAGGACTTCCATTTTCCCAGCAGTGCTCTGACACAGAGGAGCAGTTTGTGAGGTGGTTGTATGAAAGTAAAATGAAGAAATACCATAAACCCACAGAAGTCGGTGTGCCACCACCACACTTGTCCCGCATGTCTACAAATCTGGACATTGCTGTTTGTCAAGCTGAGCGACATTATTACAACTGTAATTACCAGGAGTGTTTTCGCATTACAGAAGAGTAAGTCCACATATTGAATTTCATTTCCACCTGTATTGCATGCATGCTGCAGTAAAAATTTGAATGTAAGAATATAAATGGTTAAAGCTGTTAATTGTACTTTATCTAAATAATACAGAAAAATAAATATATATTTGAAGATTTGCGATATCTTGTTAACAAGGTTTGGTCCATTGGCACTTTGGACTTGTATTAATACTACTTTTTGCAAATACTGATACTTTAACATTGAAATTTTCTGAACATTTATAAATGTTACGATATAAATATTTCATTGGAACAATTTTGTTTTAAAATATACTTGGTTTCATGTGAGATTATTAACAGAATATTAAAAGAGCTTAAAATTAGCTAAGAAAATATTCACAACACATACTTTCTTTTGGTTATCCAAATTTTCAAATAGACCCTAATTTTTTCTCAGAGTTGACAATTTTATGCAATACATAGAGGCACATATTTTTGGTAAATAAAAAAGCAAAATTTCGGTACAAAAACGGAGTCAATTTCGGGTTCAAAAGCGGTAAATAAAATAAAATATCGGTGTTATAGTTGTGAAAAATTGAATGAAATGTGGTATATAAAAAGACATTTTGGTTTTAAAATAAAATTGTGAATATAATCCTAAATTTGATTTAAAAACTACACTTATTCCACAGAATTAACATTTCACTTCTAATAGCACATTTATGTAGCTATCAGAGTATTAAGTTTATTTCTGTGTAAAGGAGTCCATTTTTGCTTCTCCAATATTAACAGCAGAATTAATAAATTTTCCGGACATTGCCTAACTCTCAGGATAATTCAGACCTCAGAAGGTGTCGCGTAGGTGAATAAACCCTGAATTTCGTGTTTAGGAGTTAATTTCACTTTTTTCAGTTCATTTCGCATTATTTCGTGACAAAACATGGTCACAAAATGCATCTCACACCTTTCAAAAACATGAAAAATTAACACTACAATGCATTTTTCAAATTTCGTTTTTTTGTCAAAAACGAAATATGCGTGCCCCTAGCAATACATCATAAAGTTTGTTTAATTTTAATTCTAATGTCTCAAACTTTTATCATCTTTTGATTATGAATCATGGTTAATTTGAAAATTTGTTTAATCAAAACAAGGTTCATGTTGTGACTGTTGTCCTGATTTTTATGTATGGTATAAAGTAACCCATTACCCAACTACAGGAAGCAGTGTTCCATTCAGAAAACACAATATGTATAACTTTGTATGATGGTTCAACTTGCTGTAGTCATAACAACAGTAATGCAGAATATATTAGGATGTTTTGCATTGCCTTTTTGTACGCAACCTTTACTGAGCCAGATTACACCATCCAATATCCTCACTCCTCTTACACCAGCTACTGTACTGGGTATGGTCTTGTATTCATAATTGGGAAATGAGAGACGCTGTAGTAGATACATTCAGAGAAACTAGTACTCACTTTTTTCACGAAACTGTGTTTTTTCTTAGTTCTATTAATTTCAGTGGCCACTGCCACCATCATCGTTGAAACTTGTAGCACTGTTGCTTGGCATTCTTCTCAGTACAACAAGTTCCAATGAGGATGGTGCGAGTGGCTGCTGCAATTAATATAAGTATAAAAAAAAACCAGTTTCACGGATAAAGTGAGTGTATTTATGTATGGTCTTGTAGCGGTGCAGTGGCCATCTTAGCTCAATATAAAGTAATAACCCAACAAAATTATTGTTTCTCATGTACGAGGGAGAATCAAATGAAAACTGCATTTGTTTCCCCCACTATTTTAATGCAGGGATAATGTTTGATTGTACATTATTTTTCTATATAGTCCCCTCCCAGTTCAATGCACTTATGCCATTGGATAGGTAGTGTGCTTCGATACCACGTGAGAAAAATTCTTTCGGTTGACTTTGTAGCCACTCTTGCACCGCCGATTGGACGGCTTCATCAGACTTGAACCTCTGCCCTCCAAGGTGCTCCTTTAATGAACCAAAGACATGGAAATCAGATGGTGCCAAATCTGGTGAGTGTGGCGGATGTGGTAGGCACTTGAAACATAGGTCTTCGATGGTTTTCATGGTTGCACAAGCAGAATGAGGATGGGCGTTATCATGTTGAAGCAAAACACCTGCACTCAGAAATCCCCTTCGCTTTGTGTGTATCGCTGGCCTCAAATGGTTCTTGAGAAGGTCAGTGTAGGTGGCACTAGTCACTGTCGTACGTGGGGGCATGTAGTGTTCCAGAATAGGACCTTTCTTATCCCAGAATAAAGTCAACATGACTTTCCCTGCAGAGGGCTGGCTGCGAAACTTCTTTGGTTTCGGCGAAGACGAATGTCGCCATTCTTTGCTTGCACGTTTCTTCTCCGGTTGAAAATGGTGCACCCAACTTTCATCGGTGACAATGTGAGCTAGAAAATCCTCACCCTCCTTTCATAATGCCTCAGCAGCTCTTGACATGCATCAACCCGGCGGACTTTCAGTTCCTGCGTCAGCTGTCGAGGAACCCACCTGGCGGAGTTCATCATGCACTATGTGTTGTACTGAACTGAAGCTCATATTCAGCAAGGAAGCCATTTCAGCCAGGGTGAGATGCCGGTTTTCCTGAATAAGCCGATCTGCTGCGGCTATGGACTCCTCTGTCACAACTCGCTGAGCCTAGCCCGGACGGGGAGCATCAGTCAATAAAGTTGTACCTTTTGCAAATTTCTTGGACCAATCGTAGACTTGCCGCTGTGACAGACAGTCTTCCCCATACTTTGTCTGCATTCTCCGATGAATATCAACCGGTTTCACACCTTCACTCCATAAAAATTGAATAACTCCAAGCTGTTTCATCTTGGTGCAACTGCATAGTGGTGCCGCCATCTTGAATCAGCTGTTACTCACATCCAACCCCACCTACCGGCACTGCTTCGTACTACCAGCTCGGAAAGACGTCAAGGACTGTCTCTGCAAATTTCCCAATGCCTAGAAAGAAAAAAAGATTTTTAATGGCACTTTTGCGGTTTTCATTTGATTCTTTCTCGTAGTTAGCATGATAAATCAATCTTGAATAAAACAGACTGATAAAGTGTCCATCGGCAGCCATGTAACCAACAATCAGTTCTGCTCTACCTGTATCCATTTTATTCTAATTCTTTAATGTGCTTTAAACTCTTTTTACCACTCTTGAAAATTGATTTTCAAAAATTTGAGGTTAGTGTTTTATTCAGTTTTTTTAATGAAGCTGTCATTTATGGTAATCATAAATGCCACACAGTTTTCTATCTGAATTATGACTCCTCAAAAGTGTTGGTTAGTAAAGTATTAACCTGTATCAGTTTTTCATTAATTAATTCTATAATGTATGTGACTACAAGGACAGTTTGCAAGATTTACTGTATAAATGTTTTTATTATTTTTTTCAGAGTTTTGAAAAAAGATCCATACCATAGTAGTTGTCTTCCTGTGCATATTGGATGCCTGGTTGAATTGAAGAAAGCAAATAGTATGTTCTATATTAATATATTCTGTTTAAACATAGGAAATAATGAAGTGATAGGGAAAGAAGTTCTAAAATTTCCTCGAGTTCGAGCCAACTATACATCACACAACATTACAGTGACACTGTGATACTGGTTAATTAACAAATGTGCTAATAATTTTAACATTTCATATTTTAAAATAAAATGCATGTAACTTGATAATTATCGACCAAGTTCTGTTACAAAACTGAAATACTATTGAACACTCTTGGACATGTGAACACTAATTTTATCTTCATGCAATTGAGGAAGCTAAACGAAGTAACTTCTTATGGCACTCTAGGGATCTATTCAATCTGCTGTTTCACTGTATCGGTTGTCATGCTAACTGGCCTCTCACTTCGGTGTTGTTCGCTAACATTTGCAGCTAGTTCCCATTAGAACTAAGGGCAAGGGCATCCAATAGTAATGAGAAGTTGCAATGTACCTTGAATGGATATTATAAACAACAGAGGTCTTAATTGTGGAAATTATCTTGCCTTCATAGCTCAGTAGTAGGACATTGGCATGGTATGTCAAAAGCATAGGTTCGATAAATGGTTGAGTTGCAGTTTTCATATAACTTTTCATTAAGTTATAACTGAAATGAAGTACTGTACTCAAATTTCATGTACATAATAATGATGACAGAAAAAGGTAAAATATTTTAGAATACACTGTCTATGATTTTTATATATTAATTACTCGATGAATATATTTTCTTTCCTTCTCTTGTAGAATTGTTTTACTTGGCACATAAACTGGTTGATCTCTATCCTGAAATGGCTATTTCGTGGTTTGCTGTTGGATGCTACTACTATGTGATAGGTGAGTTTTCTTGGCGCCTCTGTTATTCTGTCCTTGTGTACGTGTTATAAAAGGGCAAATCCTGGTTACGGTTGTGACACAATGTACACCTTCATCAGGTGGTTACAGCTATTTTGTCTTCTGAAAACATTAATAATTTTTTTTTTCGTGTTTAGCACTCACTTAATGGTACAACATGGAACATTTGTTCACATTTGATGATGTACTTATTACAAAAAAAATAGTTTGTTGTTGTTAAGGTTGTGATGCGATTGGTGACACATTTTTTTTCTCCTGATGATCACGTCACATTTTGTGCCCCTTAAAGAAAAATACCAAAATGAAAAAAATGTAAAATGTCACAACAGATATACAGTTAACTATTTAGAGTGGAATTCATAAATTTTTCTCTGTAGGTCCCTTAGAAAAAAAAATATTATCAATTTGTTACAGTTGTGACAGGGTGTTACGGTTGTGACGTTGTACTGAAATAAATACAAATTCAGCATTTATCCTACAGTTTATGTAAACCCACAAGTGAGAGACTGTCAAGCAAGATAAAAAGCAATGAATTGGCATTATTTTTCTTTTAATTATATCTAAAATTATATATAGCTAATTACAATACTGCTATGATTACAATGCTATGGAAGCACTAAATTTAAAAACTTTTTATCTTTGAAATACAATTTCTCACGAACTTCTGTGTGTGTGTGGGGGGGGTAGGCAAATAGTCTTAATGTCTTCACATTGAACTTTCTCTTGTTCCTCCTGTTCAAATTCCTTAATGGTGATCTCATTTTACTAAATACAGGGTGATTATAAAGTTTCGATCCATTTCTGTGAAAAACCAAGTGGAGAATTAAACCAATAATGAGATTGGAAAACTTAACACTTAGTAACACATAATCTATCAAAACTTCTACAGAAAATGTAAACCCAACCTCAGATTAACACATAATCCATCACAGGTTGCACTTAGCCTTATTTCATATGATAACTCTGCAACTCCCAGCGACGCACCACTGCACGAAACACCTTTTCTACAATTGTAGAAGAATTATATTTATACAATTGTAGAAAAGGTGTTTCGTGCAGCGGTGCATCGCTGGGAGTTTTGTGTGGACGTGCAAGGGTGGTCATATGAACTAAGGCTAAGTGCAACCTGTGATCGATTATGTGTTACTCTGAGGTTGGGTTTACATTATCTGTAGATGTTTTCATAGATTATGTGTTACTAAGTGTTAAGTTTTCCATTCTCATTATTGGTTTCATTCTAATATCTGTTTCACAGAAGTGGATCGAAACTTTAAAATCACCCTGTATATTGTTGCTTTGGATGTGTACATTGTGTGTATTGTGTTGTGTACATTGCATGTATGTTCTTTATAGTGTAAACTGTCTTTTACACTGTGTTTACGGTGTAAACAACAGCAACGAAAAGATCATGTCACAACCGAAACACTTTGTGTCACAACTGTAACACTAATTTTAAATGATAACAACTGGAGAAAATAGCATTTTTGTTTACATTATGTTTGCACACATGGCCACTATTACTTTTGATTATATTACACATTCATGGTGATTGCGGTAAACGCGGTTTAAAATTACTTACGTGAAATTTAGAAGATTTCGTACTTCCGCGTTGCACAATTTAATGGTTCAATCCTATTAATTACGAAGATCCACTGTCTTCATTCACAAAGGGTACGGCGTATTTATTCTAATTGAAAGGTTAATTTTTGTTACGGTTGTGACATGCTAATTAGTTTTTCTAAAATGAATGTTATTTACCGTGAAAGTTGAGGCTTTGCAATTCCTTTGATAAAAACACACCACCTATGTCCCTACCGACTTAGAAGATTAAGTCGGCCATTTTGGATTGCATCACTTGCAGAAAAAACATGTTGCCAGATCTGCATCTAATATGACAATTTAAAAACAAATAAGCTTTCAGAGATATGGCCATAGTATTGACATTTCTTGATTTAATAATTTTTGCTATATTATTGAAGTAGAAATGCCATGCTTTAATTTGACACATGACGTGCATATTGAAAAAAATATTTTTTTCTTTGGTATCACCACTTCTCAGGATTTGCCCAAAATCATATTTCATGGCACATGTCATTCACATCATAAAACAAGTATGACAGTTGCGATTAGGGATGCGCCGAAGCCGATTACAGATGTATAAAAATCGGCAGAAATTGACATATCGGCATCGGCAAAAATCCGATAGTTAAACTGGTACAGATTATGAGTTTTACCTTCTAATAAGTTTTTATAATAAAATTATTGCAAACTCTCATTCAGAGGATCAACCTAACTCAAATCTGAAATAAAACAGTACATTGCTGAACCAGGATCTGCTGTTGTATTGGAAATTCAAAAGTGAGTATTCAAACCTGAAGCAAGTGCTGAGAAAATTCTTGGGCATACCTGCTGCATCAGTATTCAGTGATTGAGTGTTCAGTGTTGCTGAACAGATTTGCGATAAGAGAAGAAGTAGGTTACTTCCTGAGGTGCTTTCAAAACTCGTGTTTCTGAAGTTGAATCTGGCAGCAGTAAATTTCCAACATTAAGAACAGGAATTCATTATGCATTTCAAAGAACTGCTTGTGTACTGATGTAAAATCTATTGAGAATCCATGTTCTTAAAAGTTCACATAACCACCTTTTGTAGATGCAAATGTACATTCACATCTCTTGGGAATATATATGTATATACATATGATATGCAATACAAATGTACATAGCAAATTAATTTTTGTCATGCTGAAATTAACATCCCATTTCTGTTTAATAATATTATGTATCGGAATCGGTTAAATATCGGCATCGGTATCGGTTCCAGAAATTATCGGTGAGTACATCGGCATCAGTACATTTTCAGCTTCGTCACATCCCTAGTTGCGATAACCACACACACACACATATATGTGCATGTGTGTATACAGTGAAACTTATATTGTGTGTGCATTTGATTTAAAATGTGTGGTACCTTTGTACATAACAGTTTTAAAAAATTAAAATGAATAGCATTAAAACTAGTAGTTTGAGTAGTCTCTTCTGAAACTCTTAGTTTTTAACCTTACTTACATTATGTTTTAAAACTTGGTCTGAATTATGAAATCATGTTGATGATACAAGGCATGAAGTATATATATTTTTATGATAATTCCTTCTGATGAAAATTTATAACATTTGTTGCTTACCAGCACTCAGCAGCAAATAAGCAACTTTGAGGGAAGTGGCGGGGGATACATATTCTAAGAAACAAACTCTTTTTCTTTCTTTTGTCAAGACCAGTAACTAACCAATTCCCCTGTTTTATATGTTTCCTTCATACATCTTCTGGTAGCATAATTATTCTTAATAATGAAATTAATAAAATTTCTAAACAAAGCATCTCTCTTAAAGGCAAAAGTGATCCTGCCCGGCGTTACTTAGGAAAAGCAACTACATTGGATCGATTGTTTGGCCCAGCGTGGCTAGCATATGGTCACTCCTTTGCAGCAGAAAACGAACATGACCAGGCTATGGCAGCATACTTCAAAGCTTCTCAGTTGATGAAGGGGTATGGATAGTTACTATTTATTCAGATAAATTAACCATAGAAATTCCTAGGCGTACATATTTGTGATAAATAAAAGAGTGATAAAAGAACAAACCACAATTTGCTTTTAAATTTGGTATACAAATTGATGTATTTTCATTCTATAGCAGAAAAGATATTCTGCAAGTTACTCAAAATGGCTATTCCTGAAACTGCTGAGATGAATTTTCATAAGGCATTGATTCCTGCTGAATCATGCAGTTAATAACTTCACCATGCCAATATGCTTAGGGTGACCATACACACACATTCAAAAAAGAGGACAGAGCATGGTGAAAAAGGAGGACACCGCAAAAAATGGCAACACATTTTGAAATTACTCATAATTTAATCAAAATAAAAAAAACTACCACCACTTTACTCACAGATAATTCTGATGATTTTTTCAATAAATTCCTCCTACTTTTAATCGACAAAAGCAATCTCCTAATCTATTGTTTATCATGACAATCATAACTATGAATATCTATAGTTTGAAGCACAGAATTTTACTCTTCTTTCCAATTCTTGGATATTAGAATGCAATATCCCCATATGTGAATGCAAATGTTACAAGTAAGCTTCACTTTAACTTATTTCCAAAAACCGAATTTAAATTTTAGGTAGTTTAGATTGTGTCAGGAAATATGATTGTAATGCCAGGAACATTTTTGTAATCTTTCAACAGCAGGGGAAAGTGACAGTCACCTTACACTTTACCTCATATTCGTTTCTTCCATCCTTTAAAAGCTACATATTTTCTTGCAAAATCATTGATGAATTTACACTTTCGCTTCGTTATTTCATAAAAGTAAATATGACTTAATAATTAAAATTCTCACTACGTGTTTCTGTATCGAGTATATTTGACTCTAAAATGAACTCGCCGACCTCTGTCGCGAAGTGGTTAGCACACCGTGCCACAACGCCAGCGGTCCCGGGTTCGAATCCCAGCCTGACCATGAATGTTCTTTGTGTGTCTCCCTTCATCAAAATCATCATATCATCGCTCATCCTCATCTTTGCGATTAGCCAAAAGTGGCAGAAAAGCGAATTAAAATAAACCATATCAATAAATCGAAAATAAACTCCTCAGATTACATGTATTCAGAAGTCTCAGATTGCAATTCAATGACTTAGAATAATACTTACTAATGACCAGGGTTGTTAAAGATCCAGGAATCCATAAATTCTAATGCCATGTTGCGTATTGTTTCATTGAAAAAAGGTACTTTAATTGATCCTGAAAAAGGTTCCTAGACCGTATTTAAATTGATCCGGGAAAAAAGGTTCCTGAACTGAATTTAAATTGTTCCGGAAAAAAGTTCCTGGACCGAATTTAAATTGATCCTGGAAAAAAATGTTCCTGGGCCGTATTTAAATTCATCCCGAAAAAAAGGTTCCTGGGCCATATTTAAATTCATCCGCAAAAAAAGGTTCCACCGAATTGAAATACTTTACAGATAAAAAGGTTATTTACGGCCCAGAACTTATTTATGCATGCTGATTTTCTAATTTTCTCTCCGGGACCGGAATTGAATTTATTTAATGCGGGTCGGGATGGGAGAGAATCACGATTTCCGGACCAAGCCAGGAAATTTTCGGGATGGGTAATGGTTAAAAATTTCACGACGCTGTGGAAATCATGAATTTTACATCACTGTCTTTTATTTTATTATTATTATTTTTTTTACAATTTCCGAGAAGTGTCGAGACACTTACAATGCAGAAAACATCAAGAATTAACCACTTTTAAAAATGACCATTTGAAAGTTCCTGACTGGTCAGGAACCGGAAAAGTCTGGAAATCATTCCCCGAAGTTGGGATTGGGACCAGAGATGTCCAACCTCCGGAGGCTGGGCCTCATGAGGCCCAGACTCAGCCTTGGCCTCCACGACCATTGCAAGGCTGAGGCCGAGTTGGAGTTCAGAGGCTGAGGCTGTGTGAGGCCAGATGCCAAGTCGGAGTTCGGAGACTGAGGCCATGTGAGGCCGGAGGCCGGACCTCGCAAGGCCGAAGTCAAATGGCCATCTCTGATTGGGATGGGAAATTCTTTTTACTGCTCTCGGTACCGGCTATTTTGGATCCCGCACACCTCCACTAATGACTCAGTCGGGAGAGTGATCGTGTTCAACTCCCAGATGCTAGGTGAGCATTGCTCGAATACTTAATGCGTCCCAAGTGATATAAAGATCGTTATGTGTGGAAGCATTCTTGATGCAGCACATGTGCTATAGTCGATGCTAAGCTCTTTTCAAAAAAGGAGGACATGTCCGGATAAAAGAGGACGTCTAAAGGTAAAAAAAAAAAAAGGTAAAGTGCTCCCCTGTGGATAGCACTACGCCATGAAGGCATATAGGGGGTGTGGGGGTAACGCCCCACACTTTCTTGATCCGGTCGTGAGTGGGGGTGATGTGATCAGCATCACGCCCCTGACCGCCTTTACCCCCCAGGGTTTCCCCCAGGTACCCATGTTATTCGACGCTGGGTGGGCGCCGGGGCCGCTTCCATCGTTAGAAAAGTTCCCGGATTTGAACCGGCCGGGGATCGAACCCGGGACCTTTAGCATGGTAGTCAGACGCGTTACCGACTGAGCCACCGCGGCCACACAAAGAGGACGTCTGGTCACCCTAAATATGCTAGAGTTCTGCCTATTCTGAATCATTTTTGTAAGTTATTGCTATATAAAGTTTATTCCCTTTTCTTCTTAAATCTATTTTCATCACACAATTTGTCAGAGTTATTCAATGTTCTAAACTTGCCGGTTTCCATGGCAGTGTGATCATTGTAATGTGCTACATAGCCAGAAGTCGCAGGCTCGAAACTTGGATAAGGCACAGATATATCATTGTATGTGTCTCGTCATCATTTCATCTGTTTATCCTCATTTCTGTGATTTACCCAAGATGTAGACAAGTGACATAAAATTACTGAAAAGAAAGAAAGCAATGTTCTGGAATGTCACTATGCTTGCAGAAATACCAGCCTCCAGAAAGTGTCTTGTTTTCATATTTTTTTTTTTTTTTTTTTGCATAGTTTGCATTATTTTGTGACAAATTCCCGGTTAACACACTAAAATCCCAATAATTCCTAGGTTTCTTACATGTATTGCCAAGGAAGAGTAAAAACAATGTTAAAAGAAGTTAAAATAATAATATGAAATATCGTATTTCATTACATTTTTCTTGTGTGTACGTATTGCTTGCATTGTAGAATTATAGTTTACTATTCTTACAAGCATATGAACACAATTTTTGATGTAATGTTTCAGGAGAACACATGCTCCCTTCATCAGATATTTATTCTTAGCTTGATTAATCAAACTAGGGAAGGGAGAATATGTTCTGAAATGTTATATCAACAATTGTGTTTATATGCTTGTAAGAACCATAAACTACAAGAGAAGTAATTCCATTACATGGTGGAAAATAATAAGAGAGCAGAATATTTGTTTATTGTTCCATTGACAGACTGGGAAAGTTCATCGTTGTTCCATGGGGTGTTCGATTTGTTATATATCCTAAACTCTGAAACTGTGTGGGGGAAAAGGAGATTTGTGCTAACTAGTATATACGTGGGCATACCCAAAAGAAACCGAACTAATTTTGTGGTGGGCAGAGCTTTTGTAGTACTGCATTTTGCCACTAGGAGCACAAAGAGCGAACCTTCCTGAGTCCATAAGCCGAGTGTTGTTGCTGAAGCAGGTCAGGACACGTTTCGATGGAGTTTAGAGGGACAGCTGTTTTGTGTGATCGTAGTTTTTGCAATGGCTGATTTTCGGGAACAGCGTGCGGCGGTGAAATTCTGCTTTTTGCTCGGAAAGAGTTGAACAGAAACTCTTGAAATGTTAAAAACGGCATACAAGGACGATGCTATGGGGAAAACTCAAGTGTTTGAGTGGTTTTCCCGTTTCAAAAATGGTGAAATGTCAATTGATGACAAATCTCGTTCTGGTCATCCTTCCACATGACAGTGTTGAAAAATTTCGTGAGATTATCAACGAAGATCAACGATAGACCATTGAACAAATTGTGGAGCTGTCGGGAGTGACTTAGAGTTCAGTGCAGCAAATTTTGAAACGATTGTACAACAGTGTGCGGCGGAAGCGGCCCGATTTGTGGCAGTCGGGTGACCATTTTTCCATCATGACAATGCCCTCGCTCACACAGCCCTGTCTGCACGACAATTCTTGACCAAAAATGGTATGACCCCTGTTCCTCACCCCCCTTACTCACCCGACATTGCCCCGTGCGACTTTTTTTTGTTTCCTAGAATGAAAGGAGACATGAAAGGAAAGTGTTTTGCTGATGTTGCTGAGGTGAAGAAAAAAACGACGGAGGCACTGTCACGCATCACAAAAGATGACTTTAAAAAATGTTTTGAAAAATGAAATCAAAGATTGGACAAGTGTCTTAATGCAAGTGGAGAGTACTTTGAAGGGGATTGAAGGTTTGTACTTAAATTGTGAATAAATAAGTTCACAAAAAAATTAGTTCGGTTTCTTTTGGGTACGCCCACGTATATTTTGCTTGTAATTGAAAACATTATTGAAAAACTGGGTGTTTATTTCTTACCTGCTGGATGATTTCTGAGTGAATTGAAAGGTGATTTTTTGCATTCCAGGTGTCATCTTCCCCTTCTTTACATTGGTCTAGAATGTGGGTTGACAAACAATGTGAAACTGGCTGAAAAGTTTTTCCTGCAAGCTCAGACAATAGCACCAGAAGATCCATTTGTTATCCATGAAATGGGAGTCATAGCGTTTCAGAACCAGGAGTAAGTCTGCTTCACCTCATCCTAGATCTTAAGTGCCAATCTCAGTTTACCAGCCTTCGTGACAGAGTTCTCAGGGTTATATATAAACTATATTATAATAATTTCATAACACAGGTTGAAGCCAAATGCCCCAGGTTCGAACCCTTGGTAAATCCTTGGATGTATCATTGTATTTGTACCAACATCCGTTTCATGAAAGTAATGTTCACTCTTTTGGCATGTATCTTACCAGTGAAGAGTACCTTTGTGAAAATGTTAGAATGTGGTGAGAGTTATAGTTGACATATTTCACGTGTCTCATCCTTGTGGCATGTATTTTAACAGTGAGGAGTACCTTTGTGAAAATGTTAGAATGTGGTGAGAGTTATACTTGACCTATTTCATGTGTCTCATCCTTGTGGCATGTATCTTAACAGTGAAGAGTACCTTTGTGAAAATGTTAGAATGTGGTGAGAGTTATACTTGATCTATTTCATGTGTCTCATCCGTGTGATTCACCCAAGAGGCAGAAAAGGAACATAAAATAACTGAAACAGAAAGAAAGACAGACAACCTCATTTCTATTCAACACATATGGAACTCCCAGGGGTGGAAAATGGACACAAAATCAGTAAAAGTCTGTTTTTCATCTTGGTCTGTAATTTGTGATGCTGCCTCGTTGACCAAGTGCGTTAAGTAGTTAATTTTTGATCTCGCCACTGAAGTTCCCAGGTTCAACGTCCCGACTAATCATCACTCATTCTCAGGGTCGCACCAATAGTGGCAGAAAAGTCATGCTAAATGACTAAAATACAATAATTTGTGATTTTTTGTTTTTGTTACTGCATCGTGGGGAATACCAGAAGGGTGCTGAGGTGAACAACATTACTTTATTTAAATACAGTACACAACACAAACATAGCACAATAAATTAAGACTCTAATATTGGTTCCATACTTTCGACTTGTTCCCAGAGTAATCAACCATGACTACAATTTGTCATTGCAGACAATGTATAATGTTATGTGAGTTAACTTGGCAAGACTTGTACTAGAAAGAGCAGAGAGAGAGCAATAGAAGAAGATAATAAGAAAAATGCATGCAAAAGCAGCGCAGAAAACTTGATGAGCAAGAATTCATTAATAACTTCTTTTATCCAGAAAACGAGGAATGAAGACATACAAGTTTCACTTTCCAGTAATTATACTCGTAATTATTATTATTATTATTATTATTATTATTATTATTAAATTGGAATATTTATTCATTCAATGTAGCTGTACAATAATGAAAACATATTTTATTCTTCATAAAACATTAGTCTTGTGTTCAATAAAAAATGTATGAAGGCTGACTACGCTGATCTGGAGGCCAGATTATATACAGTGGAACCTTGATTTTATGTTTTTCAGGGGACCAAAATGGGAAAACTGTTAAATCGAGGAAAATTTTGTAACATTTTGCTATGATGGGACCACCAAGATTGAATGTGTAATGTGGGGAAATGTAAAATCCAGAAACGTAAAATCGGGATTCCACTGTGTATTTTTAACGAAAAAGTAGTCTTTTAAAATGCTAATTTGTTGCTAGGCTGTAATGAAATTGGTCAGAAGTATTTGGTAAGTTTTTTAAAAATTTTGCTCAGTTTAATCTGTAATTTGGACTCTTCCATCTGTGAAATATCCAAGTTGGATGTAAAAGGCCATTTCCAAAAGGCAAAATCAAAGTTTGTGACAACATAAAGTATGGTTGTACTTAAAATAGTAATGCTTCATTGACCATTGGAAGTGTAAAAAGAGAATAATGAAGGTATTTTGATTAAGACTTTTGGTATCCATACCTTGTGAGATGTATTTTTTCGTGTAGTGTAAGTTCCTTTTCTTTTTCCAGTTATATTTCCGCTGAGCAATATTTCAAGGATGCCTTGTCGAGGGTTCAGTCAGCAAATGGAATGGGAACTGTAGAGAAGTGGGAGCCCTTATTGAATAACTTAGGACATACTTGTCGGAAACTACAGAAGTATGATGAATCTCTTGAGTACCATAAACAGGTAAAATATTACATAAAAAATAAAGGTATTAATTCTCACTTGGGGATAAATGTCATAGTTTGAGCCACATATATATGGTGATTAAAAGATCAAGATTTTAGCACAAAAACAGCACATTTTGGGATCAAAAGCATTATATTTAAATGAGATTTTAGTGTTAAAATGGTGAATGAAACCCTGAATTTGATTTAAAAACTATATTTATTACACAAAAATAAATATTTCCCTCCTAATAGCACATATATGTAGTTATCAGGAGTCCATTTTTGCTTCTCAAATACAGGCTGGCCCAAAAAAAAGGTAACCGAAATGTAGAACTGTTGTATTGTGCGTTTGGTTACATTTTTGGGGCCACCCTGTATTTACAGCAGAACATTTTCTTTCAATGTCTGTTTTGAAAATTGATATTCATTTTAGTACTTGAGGAATGTTTATGTAAATAGTCTGTATTTGTGACTAATGAAATTTTCGATAATTGTGTACTGAAATAATTGTAACTGTAATGTTGATTGATTCATTTGGTTTCTTTTACTTCGCATTTCTGCCACTTTTGGCTAATTGTGAAGATGAGGATGAGTGATGATACGATGAAATTAATGAAGGAACACTCACAAAACACCCATGCCCAGGCTGGGATTTAAACCTGGGAGTAACTGTAATGTGTTGCTTTTTATAAGTAATGATGATTACTCTACTTGAGTTACCATGGTGAGTTCATGATAATTTATTTGCTGATTTTTTTACAAATGAAAAATGAGTTTTTCTTTTCTCAGAAACCTCTAGCATGATGAGGAACAATGATATGATCATCACTTGAAATTTCTTGTCTGAATATATTGTGTAACAAGTTAAAACATTGCATTAATTAGTAACTTTTCTTTAAGAACCAAAAAGTTTAACCATGTTTTAAACAAATAAACCTTTTCATCCAGAAAACTTATTTTCTAAGACACATTTCCAGTAATGTCATAAGCACTTAACTAAATTATTAATGAAATACGTATTTACATTTTTGGAAAATCTCTCATGCAGGCTATTTTCTATGATTATTTCCTAGTTTGCCAAGGTGCACTCTTTTTGCTCGGAAATATAACATGACATTCAACAAAATAAATCATTAACAGCAATGGGCATTGAAGTATTGAGTTCTGTTTCATTCAAATGCTATTCAATTAAAATTGCTATAAACATATCTAAAAAAAAGTAGGCATGTGTCCCAAATGTACAAAACATGTTTCAAATGTGCCAACCATGTGCAAATATAAACTGTTCTAAGTGGAATGGTGCTCAGCCATGGTAGCTCAGTTGTTAGGGTATCTGACTACCATGTGAGAGAACTGAGTTCAATCCCCAGCAGGGACGAACCAGGATTTTTTCCACCTGTTCAAGCGGCTCCGGCTCCCACCCAGCATCGTATAAAGTGGGAACCTGGAGGAAACTCTTGTGGGTAAAGGCAGCCAGGGGCATGCTGCTGATCACATCACCCCACCTTCAACCGTGATCAAGAAAGTGTGGGGCCCTAACTCCACATCTCTATATGCCTTCATGGCGTGGTGCAAAGCGCAGGGGTGCACTTTACTTTTTTTTTTTAAAGTGGAATGGTTTTTAATATACAGGGTGAGGCAAAAAGATGTTAACAATGAATGGGTGTTTAATCACTTTCAATTACAAGCAGGGATTTGGTTACAGGGTTTCAATTTGGCACCCATCCCTATTAATGCACTCATTGAGTCTGTTCATTGTTGTTTGTAAGGCCCTCTGGGCCATTTGGGTAGGACTTCCAACGATGACGTGAGTGATGTGGTGTTTCAGGTCGTCTAGGTTGCGAGGTTTGCTGGCGTAGACCCGATCCTTGACCATGCCCCACAGCCAAAAATCGCATGGCGTCAGGTCGGCTGAACGTGCTGGCCATGGGAGAGGACCACCTCTACCAATCCAGCTTTTACCTAACGTGTCGTACAGGTAATCCCGAACCAGCAGACTTTAATGGGCCGTCTTGCTGAAAGTACCCTCGCTGGAGAATGGCAAGTGGTACCTCCATGAACGTGCTGAGCATGGCAAGGTAATTCTCTCCCCTGACGGTCTGTTCTTCAAAAAAGAACGGTCCAATCACTCCAATTTGCTCACGGCACACCAAACGTTCACCTTAGGGGAATCCCGCATGTGCTCTCGAACTTCCTTCGGGTGCTCAGTCGCCTATATGATACAGTTGTGCTTGTTCACACGACCGCTGATGTGGAATGTTGCTTCGTCAGTAAACATGAACAGAATGTCAGGCTCAATGTTCACCATTTCGAATATTTAGTCTCCCATACAGTGTTAACATCTTTTTGCCTCACCTTGTATAGTAGGGATGGGACCGATTAATCTGTATATCGGTATCAGCCGATATAGGCATATCGGTGTATCGGTTTATCGGTAAAATTACCGATTATTTTACCGATCTGATATATCAATAAATATCTGATAATTTAGTGCAAAATTCTGCCATTTTGTTGTAATTTTAATAGAAAATCTCCATGCCCTACTTTCTAAAAAAGTAAATGTTTAAATATGCAATTTCTTTTGCACTGCATTCACCTTGAAACACACATTTATTAAGGAAGTCTATGAACCTTTCAGGTTCTTCAAGGACCATTTCTAATTTTATATCGGATCGGTAGAATATCGGTTATCGGTATCGGTAAATTTTATATCGGTACTTTATCAGTATCGGCCCATCCCTAATATATAGATAGGGAGCAATCATAATTTAATATTCAGTGTTAATCATCATTATTTATTTAATAGATCTTTTAGTGTTCTATTTTTGCTTACCACAAAATGATTTTGTATTTTAAAAATTGTAAATACGAAATGTAATCAGTTAATCAGTTCATGGTGATTATCAACAACCATCATCATCATCATCATAATTCGCTGTTTCTTGCCTCTGTCTGGGTCCGCATAGAAGTCAAGCCTCTCCATTTTCTTCTGGTCTTCCACCACTCCTCTCTTTCCACAGTGTTCCAATCTTGGCCCCTTCTCCTAACTCTCTCCACTATCTGCTTTCCACTGACATCTTGGTCTCCCCCTTTGGCCTTTTTCCCACTCCTTGTGCAGTGTATGCTCTTACTGGCAGTCTTTCTGTACCCATCCTCTCCATGTGTCGAAACCATCTCATCTGTGCCTGATCTATTCTGCCCTAGCTTCACCACCCCCACTGTCTGTCAGATCGCCTCATTCCTTATTCTATCCCTTCTAGTCTTCCCTAATATATTCCGTAAAAAATCATCTCCACTGCCTGTATCTTTCTTTTTCCTCTCTGTCATTATCCAAGTCTCTGCTCCATACATAATTATTGGTACATAGTATGTGTTATGTATTACCTTCTTGCATTTCATAGGTACATCCGAACGTTTTGATAGAGTCCACCACCCATTTGTCCTCTTCTGTTTACCTCCTCATCAACCAATAATTTATAAGTAAATTAGAATTTGCAAGCATGTCATCATGTATTATATTGAATTTGCTACTCTTGTTACAGGCGTTGGTTTTATCACCTCTAAATCCATCAACATATTCAGCCATAGGTTATGTAGAGGCTCTGCTTGGCCATGTATCAGAGTCGGTGGATGCTTTCCACAAAGCTCTTGGTTTGAGGCGGGATGACACATTTAGCACAACTGTCCTGAGTTACGTTATAGAACAGCTTATGGAGGAATCTCCCGCATATGAAGGTCAGTACTTTTTGAAATGAGGGGCAAATCAAATTAAATCAAGTGGTTTTTGTACTTACTGACATTTTGGAATGATAAATTCCACTTTTTTTTAAACAGCTTCTTGGGAAATATTTATTCACATGTTGTAATAGTTTATTTTTGTTCATTTATTTTTAACAGAGTTGAATAAACCATATGAACTTGAATAGCTAGTGCAGTTTAACACTTTAAGGCACCATAGAATGGTGTGCAAGTTAATTGTGAAAATTGCCTGAAATAGCAGCATAACTTGGGGGGAGGGGGACAGAACATGAACCACAAGTTCCAGAAGGTTAAGAAATACCTGAAACATGTAAATTACCTGGGTATTTTGTGGAATGATGAATGGACCCCCTCCCCTTTTCTTCTGCCAAGTTATGCCTATCACTTGAAACACGAGAGAAAGTTAGGAATTTTTTTTTAAAAAAACATTTACTTTGCTTTTCTGCCACTTTTGACTAATCGTGAAGGTGAGGATGAGTGATGATATGATGAAGAGACTCTCACAATGAAAATCCATGCCCAGGTTGGATCAAACCTACAACCCTCTGGCATTATAGCAGGCTGTGTTAACCACTCTGCCACAAAGGTCCACATTTGGGGAATTTGTTTTGACAAGATGAGTAGGAATCCCAAAGGACATTGTTGATTAAGTTCCCACTCAAGTTCACTCATTATTGTTGATTAAGTTCCCACTTGAGTTCACTCATTATTGTTGATTAAGTTTCCACTCGAGTTCACTCATTATTGTTGATTAAGTTCCCACTTGAGTTCACTCATTATTGTTGATTAAGTTCCCACTCGAGTTCAACTCATTATTGTTGATTAAGTTCCCACTCGAGTTCACTCATTATTGTTGATTAAGTTCCCACTCGAGTTCACTCATTATTGTTGATTAAGTTCCCACTCGAGTTCACTCATTGTGGAAATCAAACTAAGGTCTCCTGTGTGGCAGACAGACACAGTACCAACCGGATCGCTGCTAATATATTTATTAATTTATGGTAATTGGTATGAATTTTTCCATCAGCTTGATGATTGGTATGATTTTTTTCATCAGCTTGATATATATATATATATTTTAAATTTATTCCAGGAGCACCGAGCGAAGTACCTGGATTCCAGTTTCCTCCAGATATGAGTTTAGCTATGAATAACTCAACGCGGGAAGGTTTGACAGACGACAGTAGTAGAGCATCTGGCCAGGCAAGTTCTCATGAAAATGTAACGGAACAGTTCAACGAATCAGGCGTTGCAGCTTTATCGAGTCAGCTAAGCATCGAAGTTGAGATGCAAGATTCTCCTTCAAGAACAGTGGATGGGGATGTGTGGAAGATACCGAAGGGGGACTGAAACATGGTGGGTTCTGATAGGCCCAAATATTTAAAGTTGTTTCGAAAGGCAAAGCATTTCTTTTGGAATCTACACAAGTGAATAAAGTATAAAGATACCATAATACAGATGATGTATAAGAATAATGCGACCTTTTCTACTACCACCGAAAATAATCCATGATGCTCTCTGAGAAGAACATAGTTCGGGGGCATTTAATGCTCAACAGTGACGATATTGTGGTGTTATAATATATGTATATATTGCATCTCTAAGCTTAATAAAATGTACAGAGTGTTTGAGAAGTCACTTTTTGTTTTGAACTTATTACAACTTCTGTATTGACTGATTTTTGACAAAGACAAAGGCTTCTGTATTGACTGATTGACTGATTTTTGACAAAGACAAAGGCTTCACTACTGTGCGGTACATTTTGTAACTATCACTAATGATTCTAATTGAAAAGTTACTGAACTCAATTTTGTCTTTTCACATCATTGAATTTCTTATTCTTTGCTGAAAGATGTAGTCAACTCATAACAAAGGTTGTAAGAATCTCAAAATAGCAAGTAACTTTTCAGACACACTATGTAACAGTTATTGTTTTATGAACAGTTCATGTTACAGTTACAATTGTTTCAGTATTTCAGATTTCTTGTTTCAAATACAATTTACTTTATTTTTTTCCTGTCAGCATCTAAGAAGTAATACTGTACTAGGAATGTAAATATAAACAGGCAAAATATATTAATTTTATACATGAAGCTTGAAATGTACATAAATTATTTCTTCATGTATTTTATTTGTTCACTACAATATGAAAGTTTATTTTTCATGTCTCATTTTAATAGTGTAACATACACTGCCACTTCATTATTCTTTTGCTTAATTTATGTGAAGAAAACAACCTGTGTTTATATTTTGTGAAATAGTATTCTGTTATTCATCCTTATATTCAGACTTTAAAATACACTTTATCGCTATTCACATTTGATTTTTGATTAGGTAATTTCCGGATAGAATTCTTGGCTTTCAAGAGCTAACATCACTCGCCTCTTCATGGATTGAAGGGCAGAGATGTGTCTGAAGTAAGTTTTTATGTATTTAGTGTGGAAGGAGTCTGGTGTAGATTGCTGGCCAATCGGGTGCCATCTCTCCCGACGTCCATGCTCCCAGTCAACTATCGCTAACCAGGCTGTTTGAATCCCGTGCCCCTGTTGGCTATTGCTTCTTTGATGATGCAGTCCCAATAATTGGATGACTTATTCATGATCTTAGTTGTTGTGAAGTCAATTCTATGGTCGTCCTGGATGGAATGTTCTGCCAACACTGATTTTTCGGGACAAAAATTCTCGATGTAACTGTTGCAAGAATGTTTGATTGTCCTCCCTGTTTGTTCGATATAGGCTTTACCACAGGAACAGTTGATATGGTAAACGCTGGGTGTCTTCTGTCCTAGGTTGTCTTTAAGATTTTATAAGACGTAAGCGAGTTACTAAAGTTATATCTGCAAAATTTACTTGTAAATGTTCTCTTAATTTTGGTGGCCTTTGGCACCATCCACTTGGGATCTCGATGCTTTACTGTTGGGTTGACTTCCGGTTCCTGTTGTTTCCTCGCTTACCGCTAGGGGTGCTGGTGTAGCCATTTCGTCTGCTGCACATGATGGATTTGAGTTGTAATAGCGAAAGCCAAACATGATGTGCCTGACCACTGTCGATGTTCAGTTCGTCCGGAAAGTGCCGCATGTGTCTCTTTGGTTTTTGTGTCAATTAGGGTTCGCAATGTATGTCTAACTGAAACTTTTTGGATCCTGTGTTTGTTAAACTTGAGGTGCCTTGCTAGTCCGATAGTGGGTTGGGATTTTTTGCATCTGTTAAGTGCAGTTGTATACGCTCGTTGACAGATCTGATGGATCTGCCAATGTAAAGCACGTTGCACTCACACTGGGCAGGCATCATATACACCTGGGTTGTCTAGTGGTGAAAGGAAGGATCTCTTGTGTTTGCTTAGGGCACTGGCTATTTTGTTCACTTGTTTATGTGCGAGGTTGATGTCATACTGTTTCAGGGTCTTGGCTAGGCGGTTGGATGTAGTCTGGTGGTAAGGGAAGGCAATCCATTTAGTCTTATTGCTGCTGGCTGGGTAGTGGTGGTTAAACCTTATTCCCCTTATCATGAATTTAAGATTTTGAAAGTGGCTTCTGACTTATGATAGTCTTGATGTTGTGCTTTAAAAGAATGAAGTTAATGATTGGAGAGAGATGTTTCCATGTATGGAATGTTGGCTATCTTCTTTTCCCCTTGGTTGTCTGGGGGTGTCCGGTTTGTTTGTTGTGCATTACTCTCTAGTGTCTTGTTGATGATTCCTTCAGTGTACCCATTCTCTCTGAAAGCTGTGCGCAGGTAACTTGTTTCATCTTGAAGGTACTCTGTGTTGCCGATGGAGATAGCCCTGTGAAACAATGTAGAGAGCATGGTTGATCACTGTGCTGCATGGTAAAAGCTCTTGGCATTGTGGTATACATCTGTGTGAGTGCGTTTCTGTATGCGCTGTGTCCTAACATCCTGTCCGGTTTGTGTTTGTTGAGGATGTACAGGAATGGAAGGCTGCTGTTGGTCTCTGTCTCCAAGGAAAACCTCAACAATGGACACGGGGCTTGAACTGGATCCAGCCTGGTTATCATTAGTCGATTGGGAGTGTGGACATCAGAGAGAAAACACCCGATTGGCCTGCCACTTACCCAGACTCCTCCCAGATGAAATACACAAAAACTTACTAACACATCTCTGCACTTCAATCCCTGAAGATGAGAGTGACGTTAGCTTCACCACCAGGAAATCGTCAAGAATTATGTTTACTGATGATAGTTAGTGAACATATTGAATCTCAACTAGAATCAAACTTGTACCCTTAACATTCTGTGCCAATGTTTTACCTACTATGTCTCCAAACTAACTTAGTCAGCTTTCAGATCGAAATGACAAGCCACAAGCAACACTTGTAATTTGGAAACGGACCTACAGAAATAAATGGAACCTTTTGTAGTGAAGTGACTACAAGCTATGTCTTGCTTGTGTGGCAGATGGCCTTTTTCTCAATAGTGTTCATCATGTTGGTCGTGCATGAATACTTTTCTTATAAATTGGAAGGACCTGTATCACTTCAGTGTAAAACCTCAATGTTGCTGCAGTCTGAAAGCTCTCTTGAGAATCCTGTGTGAACCCTTATTCTTGTATGGATTGTTAATGTCACTCCAAAATATATTGATGTGATATCTAACTATCCTGAGCAATTTTAGAAAGTACAATTCCATAATGTGCAGAGGACTTGTGATTGTTCTGCAGTAAAAGAAATATGTAATATTTGTGTGATATAACAATAAGACAGGTCAAAAATACACTTCACAGAGAGCTTTGAAATGGTGAGGAAGAGTAAGAAAAATTGGAACCTTAGCTTTTATTGATTAAAGAGCTTGCTTGTCATTCAGTCCACACAAGTTATGTGTACTTATTCCTCTCTCTATTACACAGTACACCTTTAAGACCGGCTAAACATTTTAACTTATATTTTATCACGTATCTTTATAAACGTACTATCAAGCACAGGTACTGAAAATAGCATTATTATGTTAAAACTTAAAATGAAAATCTTACCACGAAAAAAGTATAAAGGTAAAAAGGTAAAGTGTTCCCCTGTGCATAGCACCACGCCATGAAGGCGTATAGGTGGTGTGGGGGTAACGCCCCACACTTTCTTGATCCGGTCGTGAGTAGGGGTGATGTGATCAGCATCACGCCCCTGACTGCCTTTACCCCCCAGGGTTTCCCCCAGGTACCCTTGTTATTCGACGCTGGGTGGGTGCCGGGGCCGCTTCCAACGTTAGAAAAGTTCCCGGATTTGAACCGGCCGGGGATCGAACCCGGGACCTTTAGCATGGTAGTCAGACGCGTTACCGACTGAGCCACCGTGGCCACACAAAAAAAGTATTTTTAAACAAATCTACTGGGATGTGGATTTGCTGTTCAAGGTAGCTAATTTACACATTTAATAATAAATTCGTATTTGCTCTAATTCTACCATATTTTTTCAACTGTGGAAGCCCTCACCATACTGCTATTTTAGAATCCTTTCGTGTATATATACTAGTGATGAACCTGCTGCTTCACCGGCCAAGATGTATAATACACAGTGCCATCTGTTGAGGATTTTTGTCGAACATATAAGTATTTTCATGTTTATAGATCCATCCCCCCTCATAGTGGTGGAATTTCAGATATTTCTTTCGTAGTAGGTACATAAGGGGAAGAGCCTTGTAACTTTGAGGTTTCTAGGTCCAGTGTTTAGGGTGTGTGTTTTACCTAAGATACAATACAGTACCTTTTTTCATGTTTTCTTTGTTATAATTTCTATTATTTAGATCAAGATTGAGGAATACCAAGTTCAAAACAAAATGTGTACAAACACCTCCTCGTACCTCCCTTGAGCAGTCTTTGTCCACAGGGACTGGACACTTTATAGGATGGTATGATCTGCACAAGACATAGTGAGGGCATATGCCATGTGATACACACATGTTGACTCCAAGAATCGTGTGCTGAGGAATGCAAAATCGGTCTATTATTAAACTTATGCCACCATGATATTGTTCATACAAAGGCTGTCCATAGCAAGTTGTCACATGTTGCGAAACCACGTTAGTGAGCTGCTGTGTTGATTTACGTTTACCCCTCCAGGTTTTTGTGTATAACATTGCTTTTCACGATGAGTATTCAAGATGAACAGCGACATGCCATAAAATTTTGTTGGCATTTAGGGAAAAGTGCTGCGGAAACATATGCAATGTTTCAACAGGCATATGCCGATCAAGACAGACTGAGTAGAGCCACAGTATTACCAGGGAGTCATTGAGACTCTGTGCCAGCACGTAACAAAAAAGAGGCAGCATTTGAAGAACTCCTTCATATTGTGCCTCGATAACACATGCCCGCATACCTCGTGGGCTTTTCAGGATTACGCACATCAAGCATAGAGCTCGGACCTTGCACCCTGCGACATTTGGCTATTTCCACTTTTAAAGGCTGCTTTACGTGGTCGTCATTTCATGACAAACAAAGAAGTGATCACCGCAGTGCAAGTTTTCTTCAGTTCGCTACCTGACGACAAATTTTCCACAAAGTGGCAGGAGCGTATGGACGCTTGCTTAGCTGTCAATGGTGCCTATTTTGAAAAAGATGTATGTCTACTCGATATGGCTGATTATGAATAAAAATGTTGTGGTTTGTAATTTTTTTGTTTAATTTTAATGATTCTTGGAGAGGTCCATGACTTTTTGACCTATTGCGCTCATTTTGGTCTCAATCGGCAGCAAATGAACCAAATTTTCACCCTAGTACATTTGCTAGCCAATGGAGGTCGCTGTTTTCCTATACAGGAATTAGTCTCACCTTCTATGCGACAGCCTTTGTATAAAGCCAAAGTTTACAAGAAAATTCATCTGGACTGCAACTAAAATTTTGTTATGGTATTTCTAATACTCTGTCCCACATTCAGAACATAAGGAGAGAAATTATATGGTTCATCATTTTGTTAGCATAACACATTTGGAGCCGACCACCGCATCAGAGTGGTTAGTACAGCATGCTACAATGCCAGGTGTCCTGGGATCGAATCCTGCCCTGGGTATGGGTGTTCTTTGTGAATGCCCTATCATAACTCATCCTCATCTTTGTGATTAGCCAACAGTGGCAGAAAAGTGAAGTAAAATAATCAATCGGTGAAATCAATAACACATTTCAAAGCCAGAAAGGCATGAACAGATTGTACTTGGTCCATTGTTTATTCCACAAGTTCACCATTAATCTTACTCTCTGCTATGACTTAGAGAGATAGAAAAGTGATGTTAAATAATTAAAATACATCATTTGCAATTATAAACAACAGTTCTTATGAAATGTCTTTACCATGCTAGCACACACTAATAACCAGAGTTAGGATTTTTAGGTGTGCACCTTTTTTTGTAGTGAAAGTGGGACCTCTCTGGAAGGACTCAGTGTGTGAAATGTTGCCTCAACGTGAGAATGGAGCTAATTTTCCAGCACTTTTTTCCCCCTTTTTTGATAACCTTTCCCCTTCCCTCCCTTTTCTGGGACATTATCTATTTTCCCCCTTTTTCGTGTTCTTAATCGATTTTCCTCCCCTTTTTGTGTCCTTTTACTGGTGTTGTTAAATATATTTCCTCAGCAAATCATTGAATTTTTATTTTCTTTTTTCGCGACACTTTTCTCTTTAAGATGTTTTCACATTGTTAACTGAAATTGAATGTATTTAAACTGTGCTTGATTGTTGCCTATTTGAAATCAACAATGGAAAGACCGCTACTGATATGCACCAGATTGCCGTTATTTTTTTTTAAGATAGAAGGAAGAAGGAAACGCTGTTTGGTCTTGGAAGCAGTGAAGCAACAATGTGTTTCTGAAATGGTGGGTTTCACATTTCATGTGTGGACAGTGGACAGATATTGTTTGTGGATGTAAATTCCTTACCTGCTTTTTCATTCTGTTATATTCTGTTAGTGCATGTACTTTACCATGCCGAAAGTGCCCAGATCCCGATTTCTCAGTCTGGCTCAAGAATTTAAGCACGAGTTCATAGAAAGTGATGGAACTGTTATTCGATGCACGGTTTGTGATACGGGAATCACATTAGATGAAAACACCAGAGATATCACATCCAGCAACATATTTCCAACTCTAAGCATCAAAAGAACAAGAATCTGCAAGGAAGTAAATCTCGGCAGCCTCTCTTATGCAATGCATTTGAGCATTGTTCTTCCAAGAACCAAAATTTAAAGGAATTTAATGTTGACTTGTGTGCATCTTTTACACAGGCGGGGATTCCACTCAACAAGGTGAACCATCTTACCTTGAAAGGGTTCCTTGAAAAGTACACGCGGTTGTCAGTGCCCGCTTAGAGTACGTTAAGGAAAAACTATATTGAACCTGTGTATGAAGAAACTGTTCGTAAAATTAAGGTGAAAGGTCTGATTGTGATATAGGTGTCATTCTGGATGAGACGACAGACTCAATGCAAAGATATGTTTTGAACATTTTGGTTTTTCCTCTGACAGGTGAGGAAGTTAAGCCCATGTTACTAAACAGTATGAGTTGCAGAAAATCAATGCCAGTACAGTGATGCAGTCATTTATGGATTTCTGTCAAAAACTGTAGCCCGGTGGAATTCAGTTCGAAAAAGTTGTTGTTGTAGTTACTGACCAGGCTCCCTACATGCTTTCGGCAGTTAACCAATTGGAGCCGTTGTTCCCTAAGTTAAAGCATGTAACCTGTTTGGGTCATGCCCTTCACAGGGTTTCTGAATCTATTAGGAACGAATACAACATTGTAAATGAGTTCACATCTGATCTGAAGAAAATACTCCTAAAGGCCCCTAGTCGCATTCTTGCCTACAGAGAAACTACCTGCCTGCTCCTGCCACATTTCCCCATCATTACTCGCTGGGGATCATGGATTGAGTGTGCTGCATTTCTGTGTGAAGATTTTAAAAAAATTAAGCAGTTTGTGCTTTCCCTGGATTCAACCGACGCAGGTGCAATTTCCCAGGCACAGCAACTTCTTCTCCCAGACAAGATAGATGATTTGCAAAAATAACTATTTTGTGTACATTCCTACAAGTACCTGTCGACAGCCATCAAAAGCTTAGAAGAACAAGGCGTCGAAAAGGAAAAACAATGGGATATCTTTACTACTGTGAGGGGACAGTTAGATGGTTTTGCCAGAGACAAACTTGAGGCTAGTCTTGACAAGAATCCAGATGTTGTGGAATTTGCCACTTCCACAGAGTTGCCATTCCGAGTGAATACTAAGTTTGCCCCACTTGTTTCTGTGGATCTAGAGAGAGGCTTCAGCTTATATAAAGATATTTTATCTCCGAAAAGAAACAAACTCACTTTTAAAAATTTAGAAATGCTTAATGTTGTAAGGTACAACAACTTTGTGTTTTTCCCAGACTCTGGTGAATAACTGTAACACAACCTGTGTGTGTAATGTGTACACAGCTTCGAGTGAATAGCTTACACTAATAAAATAGGAGGGAAAGTTTTAATAAGTAGTATAATTATCAGCACCTTTTTTTTTGCCCCAATCACCACCTTTTTTTGTCCCTTTTTGGGTCTTATTTTAGCACCTTTTCCCTTCCTTTTTCCCAATGAATTTTTCCCCTATAAATCCTAACTCTGCTAATAACTGTGTGCAAATAAAAGAGTAGAAGTAGTAGTAAACATTTGTACTGCGTGTGTAATCAGCACTGCAGGGCTACCAAAGGACCACTCCTGGCGTAGGTGGCACCAAGATCTGGAACATAATGTAACTTGGTGGGAGCAATTCCCCCCAAAATTTCCAGGTTTGTAATATTTAAATTATTGGGTATTTTTAAACCTTCTGGAACCCGAGGTCAGGCAGGTATCAGGAAATATACTTCGGGGGGTGAGTTGTCATAACCAAGTGTACAGAAATAATAATAAGTTTCAATTAATTCATTATCACAGCATGCTACTACACCACAGGTCCCGTGTTTGAATCCTAGCCTGGGCATGTGTATTCCTTGTGTGAATATAAATAATAGGTATATTCATAAATTATTAATTAATTAATTAAATTTGGTAAATTGATTAATATTAGGATTATTGTTATTACATAAGTAGGTAAAAACACCAATATAGATAGAAATATATAAATGTAATAGTATGACCTATTGGTAACGTCATCTCTTTGTAATCAAGGGGTCCTAGGTTCGATACCCAGTGGGAAGACAGTGGTTCGGATCCAACTTTAAACTGTAGGTCCAGTCCCGATGTAACCTTACTATGCATAAAGTGAACTTAAAACTCAATACCACATATTCATTATCTAGGTTATGCATTAAGATGGAAAAAATGTATGAAAACAAGTGTCAGTAATAATAATAATTAATGAAAAGAAAAGAAAATCGAATATTTATTGAATAACGAAAGAGTTTGTCAAATTCAGTTGATGAAAAGTAAAGGTTCCGAGCAATATTTATTTTATGCTTATTATTAGTAGTATTGTACTTAAATCTTATGTACTGTCAATTCAAAGCCTATAATCCCTGCGGTCGTGTAAGTTCGGCTGAAGTAAATAACCCTCTAATCTGATCGACACAGAGACAAGTCGTGTGTTTTCTTCCTTTCGTTCTACACATATCAGGCAGGACTCGAAATCGAAATTTTCACGAAACGAAACGCTTTACTTTTCTTTAACATGGTGTCAAGGGCGCCATTATTATGTTATAAAAGTTGTTAAAATATTTACATGAACATTAAATAATATAAAATACATTGTACACGAGGCTTCTGGAATTTTCTTACCTTTTTTAAATTTAAACTGACGGAAATCGTGAATGGTGATCAGTAGTGGTGGCGATAAGGGCAGTTGCCCCCACACTATGACAAACTTTCCTCGGCGATCGGCCCCCTCAGTTTTGGTACCCAATCGCCACCACTAATAATCAGCTCGCTCAAATGAGAAAAAATGTTTGCCCACTCAATACCCTTAGGTTAATCACTGAAAATATCAAAGATAAAAGCATGAAAAAAGAATGACTATTAAAAGAACCTGATTTGTGTAAAGATTTTGCGCAGGAAGATACTTCTGTCATGTCAGAACAATTGAATTCGCAAGACAAGCCAAATAATAATAAACAAACAAAAAAGTAAAAACTAGAATCAAATATTAAGGCAACAGACGCCATCCTATTCTGCTAAACCCTCTCGCATCTCCACATAGAGGGGAAGTTTATGCGAAGCGAATGCTGAAATGTGTACTTTTAAAGGGTATTAATAATTTAGTTCACACTGAAAATGAAAAATGTAGTAAAATATCTAAATAATAATAATAATGAGCGGGAACGGTCCGTTTCCATTTCTGACGAGAGGGATCGGGAAGGTTCCAGATTTTCACGAACCGGAATGCTGTTTCGGTCCATTCCCTAGCCCTGATTTTAGGAGTTCATTTAATAAAATTATACCGTGACCTGCTGATACGACGACAATTTGTAAGATGGAACTGAAGGGAGTGTTCTCGCCTTCATTAAGGTTCCGTAGCAACAATCGTCTGCAGTGGCGCAACCACAGGGGGGGTATTGCCCCCCCCCCCAACCTTCGACGGAAGTCAGTTCAAGGGGGCAAACATTGACGGCCAAGGGGACCTGCAGGGGGGGGGCACAGAGGAGAATTGCCCCCCCCCCCTTCGATTTCAAATTTTATGCAAATAAAAGTACATTTCCTAAAATTTTCTTGCTCGCTTCGCTCACAAGGCCTGCTTTTCTCAGTTTCGTCAAGTTCAGAGCCGAATCTAGGTGGCGGCGGGAGTCCGCCATGGGTGCCAAATGATCTACATGAAAAGAAGTTGTAAACGAGAGAATGCCTTGGCGCCCAGTGGTATTATTTGCGCCCTATTAAGGGCAAATAGGGGGGGGGGCAAATTTGAGCAAACATTGAGCAATTGCCCCCTTCTCTTTCAAATCTTATGCATATTAAAATATATTTTGCCAAATTTTCTTGCTCGCTTCGCTCGTAATGCCTGCTTATGTCGGTTTCATCAAGTTCAGAGCCGTAGCTAGGGGGCGGCGGGAGTCGGCAATAGTTTAAAAAGAGAGGATGCCATGGCATCCAGTGAAATTATTTGTTGCTTATTAAATCAATATTGCTTTCAATTGCAAAAATTGGATCAAAAAATGTTCTTGCGAGCGAAATTTAAATAATATGTGTTGTATACATGTATTGAATAAACTTGGAATACGTACACAATTAATGTTACCATGTTGCATATGTATTTTCTTATTTTATGTCGCTCCATGTTGCATATGTGTAAAGCATATGTTGTAAATGAAAGTTATACATGTTATATGTACAAAAAGAATTATCTTCGGAATGCATTTATCATTCATTTTCTGTCATTCAAAAATACTGTTTGTGTCCTTGTTTTCCATTATTAGCTAATGTGAAATTGACTGGGTTGAAAAAATATTTCAAATTGTTTACCTTTTTGCGTAATTTATGAGGATAATAACGTCTTTGATACAACTACTACTAGCAATAATAATAATAATAGTAATAATAATAATAATAATGCCATTATTATTATTATTATTATTATTATTATTATTATAGTATTATTATTATTATTGATGGTGGTGCGTTTATCCTGCTACTTCCCCCCCCCGAAAAAATCGTGCTTGCTCCTCTGATCGTCTGGAGATACTGAAGAAAACCATGCCCGACCCTGTGGCCGAGTGGTTAGCACATCGCGCTGCGACGCCAAGGGTCCCGGGTTCGAATCCCGGTCGGGCTTGGTTGTTTGTGAATGTCCATTCATCAATTTCATCATTTCATCACTCATCCCCATCTTCGCAAATTAGCCAAGAAGCACAAAACGCGAAGTAAAATAAACTAAATCAAATCAAATCAAATGAAGAAAACCATGGGGTGGATTCAGAGCCGGCGCCGAGGGAGGGAGGAGGGGACAACTTGGGCGCTCGCCCGACACCCCGCGCCAAATAAAAATAAATGTTTGCGTACTGTTTATTATGAGTTCATAAGATGCTTCCATTTAAGCAACTAATCTGATTAATCCTGACTTCGTGGATTGTTTTGACATACTTAAAAATATCGAAATCATATTCTAAAAGAAGTACCTACTACATAAAAATCGTGTTCAATTATTGCAATCAAAAATAGCTAATATGCACTTTTCATTTAATTATAGATTGAAATGAGCGTCAAAATTCAATGAAAAGTAAACAAAATATAGAAGACGTTGCCCTTATAGGTACCATTGATTTGATGGCCTCCCCGATGGCGCAGTAGTAACGTAGTCGCCTTGTAATCAAAGGGTCCCGGGTTCGATACCCTGTGGAGGCACATAGTGGTTCGGATCCCCCTTTAAACTGTAGGTCCAGTCCCGATTAACCTTACTGTGCATAAAGTGGACTTAAAACACCAAAATCAATCAACCTTTGATTTGAGGCTGGGTTAATCCCAGAGCCGCTATATGCGGGGACAAGGCCACCCCGGAAATCGAACCCGGGTCTCCAGTGTGGTAGTCTCAGATATCATACCTATTAGACCACCTATGGTAATAATACGAAGTATAAAATTAATTGTTTATATTAACTGTAATAATGTTTAAATTATCTTTCACTTCAGACTACGGAACACAAATATCTGATTTCTTCAGACCTCTGAAAAATTTTGGTTATAAACCCCGCGTATGTTGTAAGTGTGTCCCAGACCTCGCACCCACCTAGGGCCGGCTCTGGTCACATACATATCTCATCAATCGTTAATCTGAATCGTTGCGGTTAATCTAAGATATATATAGATACAAGCGTGAAATAATAATAATAACAATAATACAAGAAGACATAACTTGTCGCGAAACTAACCACTATTGTCATTGTTGAGATAAATCTGCAGGTATTAGCTATAAACATCGATCAAGCACCGCATTCAGGAAGGGGTGAAAATAAATTTGTATTTGTAATCGAATTATTGGCCTTGGATACCAGCTTGAATGTGGAATGGAAGACTTGATTTTGCGTTGAAACAAGTTTTATGTATTAAAACGGACATACAAATAAGTTTTATTCTAATTGAACAATTATTCTTGGGGTGTTCGGAATTAATTCCGATGTTGAAAACTGAAACTTCCTGGAACTCGTTTACGACGTAGTTTTCCATGATTTCAGTACATGATATTAATCAAGTGTTCGTATTTTTATTAAAGAGCATTAATTATGCTTTAAATTCCAATTTAAGTAAGTCATTCAACTCATTCTCATTCTCGTATCATTGCAATGAAGCTAGTTTCTCGCTTGATTTACTCCAGCGCCCGCACTCTGCGGTGCAGAGTAGCAGAAGACAGTATCAGTGACTTGGCAACTGCGCAGAAGTGGGTTGAATCCAGTCACATGACTTGCTGGAGCCAATCATGAATCCACTACATACCGGCAGTCACATGGCAGACAGCTGTGACCGTATCGCAAGATCGTGCGGCTCTGAGGGGTAAAATCTTATCATTATTGAAGTGGGCACTCAGTCGTTTAGATCGCCAGTGCAATGAATATAAAGGAACCAACGATGTGAAGTGTGCAATTAGGGTGAAATTTAACATTATACCTTGACATCCCTCAGACAATATTCTTAACTTCCCCTTACCCAATTGACCGAAGTTGGGTTTAAATCTGCTGCATTGCAGAAGAAAAAACAAAGCAGCTACATTATACGTTTTCCCCCGCGATTGATGGCGTTCCAGTGATTTCCTATTTTACTTGAGAATATTATTGTGGTTTTAACGACTTGTGGGACTGCCAGACCTACTGGATATCTACGAGAGGATTCCTAGCTGTCCTTTAAAGATGCCCGCATTGCAACAGGTAAGTCAAAAATAGCTAATTATTTCTTTTTCTGCGCGTCAAATTATACAGAATTTTTATTCCAAAGATCGTATGCTGTATATTTATATCGGGAAAGTTTTTTAAAAGCATGCATGTTAATTACTACCGATCAGCAGCAAGTAATTGTTACTAATTGAACCAAACTAACTCTTGAGTAAGAAATTGAGAATACGCTGCTGATTTTTGTTAAAATAAATTTTATTTTAAATTTGTTATTGTTGAACGATTGTGTCCAGCTCTTGTAGTGCATATTCTGCAGGAATATAATGTATGTAATAGCTACAAGGAAACTGTTTACGCGTGCTTAAATTTGATTTAAATTTCGGATCGAATGAAGTTTTATCTTATCCATTTCAAATCTAACATTCAATTTTTGTGCGGGCATGAAAGAATATACATTACCATACGAACTTTAAATTACGTGCCTTTCGTACGTAGCAATTTGACTGTTCGCGCCTGCGTAATTTTTACACCAACTCTTGGCAGCGAGGTCGTTGACTATATTAAACTGCAAGAAAAATTATTTGCATGTAACGAAAAGCTCTCGTCAGTTTCCAGTTGATAGTTCCATGCAAAACGCACCCCCTCCTCCCGTCTATGTAATTGTTGAACGAGTGCGACAGTGAGCAACTGGAGGGGGGGAAAAAGTAAAAAAAAACTAAAGGTCTAATCTCGTATGGGAAGCATGAAAGCTTCGAGACGTGAAGTGTAAAAATTAAACAGAGCGTATCCACAGACATTAATGACCTTGAACATTTGTAAGTTGCTTCCCAGTAAGGATGCTTTCGTTTTCAGTTTTATGAAAAAGTTTCCAGCATTGATAAAAGTGGGCTTTTCGTGTCTGAAACTGTTCCCTTTCGATTGATCGGGTAGGGTTGGTCGTTAAATTCATTTTTTGGGTATGTAAACCGTCAAAATCAACTGAGTAGCCTACAGTCCCGTTTCGTCACTATTGATCGAATACACAAATTAATTATCCACTAAATGTAAGTTGAATTTGACAAGGATGAGAATTCAGGAAGAAACTGGGCTTCCAATAAACAAGAATTTTTGGTAGCACCCCTCCCCTTCCCCTTTACATGTGATAGCTGTATAATAACTAACTGCTGCCAGCACCAGGCACGTATCCAGAAATTCTTTTCGGGGGGGCTAAACATCATTTTTTTACAGGGGTATAGATAGAACCTCGCAAGGTTTAAGGTCGATAGTGGCGATTCAGTTCCAAAACGATGGGGGGGGGGGGGAAGGGGGCAAGAAAAGTTTAATTGCTCTTGGAAGACAAAGGTTAGTATTAAAAAGCCATAGCGCGGGGCCAAAAATGGAGAGCAACTGTCTCCTAAATCTGCCACTGTTTAAGCTGTTCTTCTTTGCTTTCTTTCAGAACGTGATATCGGGACATTTTTTATCACTAGACTCCTCTGTTGCAATGTACGAACGTTGTGTTTGTGCCGAAACGATCTCAGTATGTGTCCGTTTCACGGAGCTGTTATGCAATGGACAATCCATTCGAATGTTTTGATTTGATTTATTTGATTTTACTTCGCGGTTTGTGCCTCTTGGCTAATTTGCGAAGATGGGGATGCCCGAGCGGGATTCGAACCCGGGACCCTTGGCGTCGCAGCGCGATGTGCTAACCACTCGGCCACAGGGTCGGGCATGGTTTTCTTCAGTATCTCCAGACGATCAGAGGAGCAAGCACGATTTTTTCGGGGGGGGGGATGTGCTAACCACTCAGCCACAGGGTCCGGCCTATTCGAATGTGTTCTCCCAGGTTTTGATATGATCCTTTATGGTGTTGTCGCCTGCCTTCGAAAAGTAACTTCAGCAAAAATCCTAATTTTTCATCCTTGTGACTTGGATCTTCAAGATTTCGGAAAAATTCAGACCGAAGGCACACACACACACACACGTCGTTTTCAATGAGTGATCCAATCAACAGAAACTTTTCACACCGTAGCGGCACGACAGGCTGTACAAGCCTGTGTTCGATTTGTGAAATCCTCAAGCGACGCGTATAGCTTGTAGCTTCGGTGTGAAACCTGGTGGGTCAATCTCATTGCCCCCTTGAACGGCAGCTCGTGTTGACCACAGAAGATATCTTGTCAACAGGTGGTAATGTCCCTTAGTTTTATTCTATCTCCTTTTTCTGTGCTTGTTAATTAAACGGGCAGCATCTTACGGTTGGGCATACACAAGAGATGTGCTATGCAGAAATTTTAGCGGAAAATGCTGACCCCACCAGGCATACCGTGCCATTGCTCTACAGCGACAGCAAAAGATCAAGCGAGGTGATTCGGTAGCTCACTTGGTAGAACAAGGAATGGCACGGTATATGCCAGAGACCTGGTTTTGGAGTCTTGGTCGAGCTTGCTTTTTCCGCTAAAATTTCCATATATGCAACATCTTCTTGCTTTCTCTTTTCGACATTCATAAAATTTTCGATCTTCATGGCTGCCCTTTTGTGGTAGTTAGTGTTTGAGTGTTTTTCCAAAACAGTTGACTTAAAAGTCCTTTTTAAACCCACGAAACTCTCGGACTGCATACACGAAACTTGGTCCGGTCACTAATAAATCGTCACTCAAAACTTAGATTTTCAGTCGATCTGCGAAGCTTCTTTCCTTTTTTTTTTTCTTAAAAAAAATGATGCTCCAATGCCAATTACTGCTGAAATATTTACTTTAGAGACCTTCGATCTCTTCGGCTCATGACCCGAAACTAGCACTACACTGTCGGGAATGTCTTCAGCTTTGGACCTGAACTTGTACTAGTGGTAGACTTCAGCACTTTCCAGGAAAATGTCACTAGTCCTCTTCTCCTCTTCATCCTCTCCTCCCCCCGAATCTTTACATCTTATAAAACTGTCAATGGACACTGACTGATTACTAATCGACCGTCACACTTACTCGTGAATTCTTGTTGAATTATTCTGTTGTACAGACCAACGGTGAAATTGAATCCGCGTATTTATGTCCATATATTCTGGAATGTTCCGCACATTTTTTGTAGTAAGTAATTCAATGAATTGCCCGACTCATGGCGCTACTTTCAACAGTGCTTTGTTGTGCAACTTCCAAATGCTGACAAATCTTTAAACAATGCTAAAGTTCGTTGCGACAACACCGAAAGAGCAAGAAAGGTTTACATGCAATATTATCAATAACAGGGTTATCACTCAGGGTTCTAGAACATTCTCTGCCTTTCCTCGATAATTATATTTCTCCTTAAATTATAATCACAATATTTTATTTCACACACACAAGCCAAAAACCTCATTATATCTAGTGTAAATCGAAAAATTTCGGAGGGGGCTCGAGCCCCCTGAGCTCCCCTCTGGATACGTGCCTGGCCAGCACCCAGGTTCCTGGTTCGAATTCCAGGCAGAAACTTGCTCTGCAGTGTTTCTGAATGCCCTCTGCAATATAATCATGATTCAACCTTGTCGTGGTTGACCAAAAGTGGCAGTGACTTAAAAGAATACAAAAACAGGACTGTTGTGCCGACATCGGTTACGACTTAACGATACATTAACTACCCTCAAGGCCGTGGCAAAGGGGGAGGGGGCTAACTCCCAAAATTATATTCTAAACATTAGTATTAAAGACTGAGCACGATTCATGAAAATTTAACTTTCGTGGTCAACTTTTTTTTGTCGCAGTTTATAAATTTTAACTTCTTGCCTCAGATGGAGCAGAATAGTGTTAAACAGCGAATTCTACTGTGTTGTATTGAAAGCTTTCTTAAACATCAAACCAACTTAGGTAGTAAGAATATATTCAAAGAGGACATCAACTCTTTTTAAAAGTGAAATTATTTATTGGCCCTGTAAGTTAGACGAAGCGATGGGTCATCACTTTTTTTTTCGTTCTTCAAATCACTGCGGGTGTGTGGGATCCCAAAATATCGAAACTACGATTGGGAAAACTTCCATGCCCTACGAAGACTTCTGCTACTGCGATGCAGAGCAGAAGGGGAATTTCGGATGGTCGAAGTTTTCTTCACTACGACAAAAAAAAATGCAGGATGTCCACATGAAACCGCCCCGATTTCAAATTACAATTTTGAGGTAACTATTAGTTTTGCTGTTTGTGGCATCATGTAAGACTACTGTTTTCTTTTGAATTTAGAGCACTTCTACTTGGTCTCCATTTGTAACCCACAAAATGTCTAGCCGATGCTCTATCTCGACCCAGGTGCGCACTAGTAAGTCGTGTTCCTGTTCCTGACATGTTCCCAAATAGTATGAGATAATTCGGAATCCTTTTCATCCTTTTAAAGAACCTTTTCATCTGTAAGGTATTTCAATTCGGTCCAGGAACCTTTTTTCCGGCTTATTTTAAATACGGTCCATGAAACTTTTTTCCCCGGTACGGTCCAGGGACCTTTTTGTCCCCGGCGGGATTTAAGTACGGTCCAGGGACTTTTTTTCCCCCGGCGGGATTTAAGTACGGTCCAGGGACTTTTTTTCCCCCGGCGGGATTTAAGTACGGTCCAGGGACCTTTTTTCCCCGGCGGGATTTAAGTACGGTCCAGGGACTCTTTTTTCCCCGGCGGGATTTAAGTACGGTCCAGGGACTTTTTTTTCCCCGGCGGGATTTAAGTACGGTCCAGGGACCTTTTTTCCCCGGCGGGATTTAAGTACGGTCCAGGGACCTTTTTTCCCCGGCGGGATTTAAGTACGGTCCAGGGACCTTTTTTCCCCGGCTGGATTTAAGTACGGTCCAGGGACCTTTTTTCCCCGGCTGGATTTAGGTACGGTCCAGGGACCTTTTTTCCCCCGGCGGAATTTAGGTACGGTCCAGGGACCTTTTTTCCCCCGGCGGAATTTAGGTACGGTCCAGGGACCTTTTTTCCCCCGGCGGAATTTAGGTACGGTCCAGGGACCTTTTTTCCCCCGGCTGGATTTAAGTACGGTCCAGGGACCTTTTTTCCCCCGGCTGGATTTAAGTACGGTCCAGGGACCTTTTTCCCCCGGCTGGATTTAAGTACGGTCCAGGGACCTTTTTTCCCCCGGCTGGATTTAAGTACGGTCCAGGGACCTTTTTTCCCCCGGCTGGATTTAAGTACGGTCCAGGGACCTTTTTTCCCCCGGCTGGATTTAAGTACGGTCCAGGGACCTTTTTTCCCCCGGCGGGATTTAAGTACGGTCCAGGGACCTTTTTTCCCCGGCTGGATTTAAGTACGGTCCAGGGACCTTTTTTCCCGGCTGGATTTAAGTACGGTCCAGGGACCCTTTTCCCCGGCTGGATTTAAGTACGGTCCAGGGACCCTTTTCCCCGGCTGGATTTAAGTACGGTCCAGGGACCTTTTTTTCTCCGGCTGGATTTCAAGTTCCGTATTGGAATGAAACAATACTCAACTTGGAGCGAATTTAAATTATGGGAGGAAAAATGTTTGTCTTGTTACGGAACCAAATAAAACCCTTTAGAATGTATGAGTTTCTGGCTCTGGAACAATTCCAGGGTTGGGGGGGGGGGGGTCGATTTAAAGGGCCAGGAATGTTTAAAAGTATTTCAACTGTATCTAGTTGTTTGAAGGTCAACAACCTCTTTTTCAACTCTGCAAGCGTTCAATGATGTTCTTGTCCCTGCCACATGACACTTTCCCCTTTGGTCGCGATAATTTGGCTTCAAAATTCCCCATTCCTGGGAAGATTACATGCTGGGAAAAATTGGTTTGCAACATTGACCCAGACTGTTGAGGAAGTTCAGAGGGTTTTTTCCCCGCCATATGCAACCCTGTTCTCTCCTGTAACAGTTTGACTCCACAATTCCCCGATCCTGGGGAAATTACATGGTGGGAAAAATTGGTTTGCAACATTGATCGGAGCTCTGTCAAGCTTACCCGTCACCCCGTGGAGTTGCCCGCCAGCTGGGCCAGCAGTTTCGCGAATTCAAGGAAAGCGGGCAATGTTTCCAACTTCTAAGAAATCAGGTTGATCTTATTGAAATGAACAATTTTATGCACATTTTCTGATAGATATATGCTTCGCAGATAGCCTAGATAGCTCCGAATATACGCCTGACACTCGCACTGTCGCTTCGGTGGATTTTTGCTTCGAATAGTCGACCCTCCCCACCAGTGGCGGCGATTAGGGGGGTGTTGGGAGGTCAGTTCCCCGCCACTTTTTGCTCCCACACTATGGCCTCTTAAATACTAACATTGTTTACCAAGAGAAAGGAAAATGTCTTTACCCCCAGTTTTTTTTACCCAATCGCCGCCACTGCTCTCCATCGAAATGTCTGGGTTCAAATCCATTCCACGATATGAGTTTCATTGTTTACCCATACGTTCACTCATCATTCCTCATCGTCGTGATTAAACTAATGAGGTAGAAAAACGACGCTAAATAAGTCAAATACTAAGCGAGGAAAATGCTTTAACGAAGGCCACGGACACAACTTCTCATTTCCTCTTCACTTTCTTTCCAACCTCACTTCACCGGCCACGATTCATGAAACAAGTGGGCAGCAATCATCAAATGATTATTTTCGGATATTGCAATTAGAAGTATAATATAAATTCCGAACTTTCCAGGCGGTAATAAGATATACCTACTTCAAAAACCCTTTTGTATAGGCTTATGTGATGCTTTTGCGATTAGCTTTTGTTCATAAGACTCCAGTACAAATTGACTGACATTGGTTCGTGAATGTCACGAAAGTTGTAGCACGGAAAGAAAATCGAATTGTCTGATACCAGTGGTGTATTTTTCGTTTATTTATCCGCCTATGTGGCAGAGCGCATTGAATGTTCGACTCTCAGATCTCCCTATCGAAGTTCAAAGCTAGTCCTGAGTTTTCTGTGAGTAGATCTTCATCGTCGCGATTCGTATAAAGATAAATCACTTAGTGGCGTGCCCAGGATATTGAAAGGAACGGGTTACGCATACTTTTTTGTAGTCAACCCTCATTTTTCCATCTTTTCCTGCATTTGAAGTTTTTTTTTATTTTTGGAAATACTGGACCATGGAGTTATAACTTATAACCTCACCACCACCCACCCACCTTGGGAACGCTATTGGTTACTTTAATACAATAATTTAATACTATAAGTAGCTTAGCTTAAAAATGTATTGTTGATAATAGAAAGTTATTTTTAATAGTTAATAACGAACATAAAGTTCATACATAAACGAACATAACTGAGCCCCATAGGCCCTTCCTATACGTGGGCGGCAGTGTGAAGAATAGAAACCAGCGCTGAAGCTCATTGTTAGCGGCTCTTGTTTGACGCTTGTTTTCATTTCAGAGACGGTAACATGAAAGCGCTAATTCCGAGGTAGCTGGACGTCGCTGTTAACTTCAACTGCACAGAGCTTGTTGCCTGTGCTTCTGTGCTGAGAATAACCGTCCGAACTTGGGAATGGATAGTGCATTGTTCTGGCTTCTTGCCGCAGCTTTTTGAAGATATGCTTTTATGCGATTAATGTAAAGAAGGTTGTCCTGATGCATCCCGTGACATGAAATAAGACTAGTTCTTTTTCTGGCCTAGTAGAATATGAAACCACCCGATCCTAGGAATTTTGGTTAGCAGAGGCACAAAGGCAGACTAGGATTTCGATGTTTTAATCTTTTCCATTGCTTTTAGGCTTGCAAACTTTGAAGAATAAAATAGTTTTCAAACTGTTCTGCAAGACTAATGCCCTGAATATCAGCTGTTGTCTGTGGTCTTGCTACGATGAATACAAAATTGAATCAACTTGATCAAAGTAATCTCAATTTGTGAATTAGTAAATGAAAGTAATATACAGTAAAACCTCGTTAATCCGGACTAATGGGGGATAAGTTGACCGGTTTAACGAAAGTCCGGATTAACTGAAATAACCTAAAAAGAACAGTAGAAAGTGCATTAAAACTCAGTTTATAGCAACAAAACAAGTTTATTATGGTGTATTTAAAGGGCATAGGCCTAAATACACTATACAGTACAGTAAAATGTAAAGTAATACCGTACATACAATGCAATACGTACATAGACGATACCCATATTGTGACGAATGCGATTGTTGACTTCTAGCCACATTTAAAACCTTGCATTCTGCTTCCACCCCCCACCCCCCCACCTTTTGCTTGTCCGGCTTATCGGGGCCAAGATTAACGAGTTTTTACTGTACTTTAATTTTATCTCTACTCCTAGCTGGCCATTACTACACACTGCACTTAATCCAACTGTAACACTACGAAATCTATGCAATGAAGCAAAAGTGAGTGGAGAGAAATAAGTCTCGAGACTGATGCAACAGTGACGTTTTGGCGCAACAATGGGTTTAAACTTTCTATTTCTCTGTCCTCCCACATACTTACTCATTTCTTCACGATAACGTGTCTTGTATCATCTAAGGATGTACTGAAGATCCATTCATCGGCAAAATATCAATGAATGAATGAATACTAAAGGACTGTTTGGTTGGAGCGCAATGCGTATCATATGTAATTTATTTACATGTGTTTAGTTATTTAATTAGTTTTCAAACACAAGTATTTGACGAAACAGTTTTTATATTAAAATGTGTACATTTTGCCAACCCGTTCTTAAGTTTACAACACGGCACTAACAAAATAAAATTTCTGAATCATGCACCATTGAAATTATAAAAAAAGACTAATTGGACTATTGGATCGCGTGCAACATTGCAGACGAATAGTCTCGATTAGCCTCGGAGCACTTTTCTGTAGCTGCCGTTTCAAGTCCACGGTCTGCTCCAGTTGCCAGTGGAGGGGAATTAACGTGCATATTAAGACAGGACGTGCACAGTCGTAAAGCAAGAGGGAGCAGTTTCGTAGGTTATTGTATCATTTGAAGGTCTGCGTTACGGTGCTATACCTCGGGCAATAAACAGGCAGGTGAGACTAGCTACCACCCTGAAATATCATGGAGCACTCGGATCCGCCTCCTAGATAACACCGTGAGGAATTGGCCGCCACATCTACGTTTTATGGCACTGGACGTGACGAAACGTCTGTTGTGTACTCTTCTGGCTCGTATTGAAACAATCGAGAGGCCTCTTGTACACTTCCTCCTTGCAGATATATTTTTCTAGTGAGCGTATCTATTCCTATTATTTGTCTTTGAAATTGAGCTTGCAAATGCCCTCATTGAAACTAACTAGGCTGTGACGATGAACTATAGCCAGTTTGTGGGGATCAAAGAAGAATGGAGTCGTACCTGTCTGTTGGAACAATTTATTCTCTAATATTTTGTTGTATAGGTAGCTCAGTTGCAGTGGCGTGCCCACGATTTTCGTAAGGGAGGGGTTATGTATACTATTTCTTGGTAACCAGCCCCAATTGTGACATATTTTCCTACCATTGACGTTCTTTTTTTAAGGAATACTAGACCAGGGGGGTTATAATCCCCACCAACCCCCCCCCCCTTGGGCACGCCACTGCTCAGTTGGTATAGAATCTGGCTACCACGCGGAAGACCCGGGTTCGAATCCCGGGGCAGATCTGGACCAGGATTTTTTCCAGTCAATTCCCTATGTCTGCACGGCTCTGAAACCCACCCAGCCTCGTATCTATGGGTACCTTGGGGGTAAAGGCGGCCGAGCGTGATGCTGATCACATCTTCCAAAATTATGGCAGAGATCAAGAATATGTGGAGCTCTACCTCACCCCATATGCCTGTATGGCATGTTTGCACATGCACAGGGGTACCTTTACCTGTGTGTTGCTCATCGCCATGTGAAACCTTGGTGGTCTAGTCGGTTTCCGATCTCCGTGGCGGAGTGGTTAGAACAGGTTCCTGGGTTCGAATCCCGCTTCGGACATAATGTTCGTGTTTGTCGTGGATGAAAAAGTACAGATTTGAGAATAATTGATATGAGGTTTGTGTGGAAAAGCTGCCGCTTAGGAGTTTCCTTTGAAGAAAGAAAAGTCTACAGGGCGTCTGACTGCCTGCCACGCGGGAGACCCGGGTGTTCTAAGGTCTGAATATATTATTTCCAGCCTTGTCCTAGCGTAAAGCGGCTCTGGGATACACCCAGCCTGAAATGGGTACCTGATGAGGGGTAAATGCGGCCGCAGCGTGGTGCTGATCACATCACCTCCAAAATGACAGATTATGTGTGGGACCCTACCCCCACATCCCCTAAATATGCCTTCATGGCACGGTGCTATATGCACGCCATGTAACAATTAAACATGTATATTGTAGGAAATGGGGAGAAAGAAATTGTTTTAATTGGAGTGTTATCGCTTAGAAAGTAAATGGGTATTTTCTCTTAGTTTTTTCTATATGCGAGATCTCAACATGTTGGATGGGATTCTTAAGTGTTGCATTAAACTTTCCACACGCTGTACAGTCCAGTTCAGAGATACGTAGATGCAAATTGTCATTTACTCTTGTCATACCACTCGCTTGCATGCGGTGGTTTGTGCTTACTTTACTTGATGTAGTTCTGACGACGTCTCCTTGTAATAATTGAGACTAGTTGGGAAGCTAATTCTCGTAGTCTAAGTTTTTATTTCGATTCTTGAAACTCTCATTGCTCGAAAACAATTGTAATATACAATGTGTGTACTCATCAGCTTCTGTTACTGCCATTTGTAATTATAAACGTATTAAACATCAACGACCCATGGAAATTTCAATTTGGAGGCTGTAATTTCGTGTTTAGTTGGGTTGTTACTATGTTTTGTTTCAAAAGATTCTCATACTCCAATATGTTCACGTAAATTTTTCATGTGTGATATATTGTGTGAAGCGATTTAACATTTTTTGGTTAACCTTGTTCTGTCTCTTCAGAAATAAAACTTATTTCCAGTTCAGTTCGGCGTATTAATCATTATGCCTTAAAATTTAACATGGGTGTAAGGATAATTTTCGACCGAAGGTCTTGGTGAAAATTATAGAATGGGGATGGGGGGGTATTGTGTGGATAAATCACTGTTCGTTGATGATAATAATATAGGAAGGCCACGAATGGGCGACTTCTTTAACTTCTGGATCGATTACCCGAAGGCTATTTTTAAAATCTAACTTTGTTAATCAATGGTAACAAAATTAGAAGAGATTGGTAGTCACTACTACAAAATAACTATTGACCCGATAATGTTTAGTTCCCGAGGTCAATATGAATACTCCTCCCGACCAGTGTGGCACATTTTTGCCATGTAAATACATATTTTGCCTTTAGTAGCGTGTATGAACCAGCCTTTTAGAGCTAAGCAAATGCTTTCCCTGTACTTTGCCATGGAGGCTCTTAGGAATATCGCTGCACCTTCTCGGTCAAGCGCCGTATTAATCTTCTGACGCAAGCGCGGAATGCTTTCGTGGTTAGGTTTAAAACTCTTAGCATAAATACACTAAATTTAGCCTAACAATGAAAGCATTTATACTCACGTCAGTAGACGAGATACGGCGCTTGACCGAGGTGTTTGACTTACGTGCGATAAACGAGACTCTTGGAAGTAAGTTCCCACATTCACGATCGGTCATTATGTGGAGGCGATTTGATCAGGAACATGCTCCGGTCGCCCCTTCCCGCTGACTAAACCCAGAGCATCCTAATCCAGGAACCATGCTCTGAAAAATTCCCATCAGATCATCCATGGCGTCAATCGAACCCGGGTCTCCCGCGTGGCAGTGAAACATCTTGCCGGGACTTTTTACAGATGGATATATATTATTTTTTCTTTTTTGCAGTTGAGGACATTTTTATGGGGCTCAAGCCCCATGGCCCCTTTTAATACGCCACCGCGTTGGTGAGCCTTTACAGATCTGATCAGGGTGTCCGCCTGTCTGGAAATCCTGGAAAATTCAGGGAATTTTATTTTTCTGGAAAAGTCATGGAAATTTACAGTTTCTGGAAAAAGCAGTTATTTTTTTTAGCAAATAAAGGACAAGCAAGAAATATAAAACTTGACAAACTACTAATTTTGGTATACAGAGTATTACCAGTTGCTACATTAAAATTTGATCTATTTTCATGTAGAACTCTACAATATGTAGAGCCTCTCCCATGGCGCAGTGGTAGCGTCATTGACTTGTAATCAAGGGGTCCCGGATTCGATACCCGGTGGATGCACAAGTGGTTCGGATACCATCACAGGTGCAACCACGAATCTTGGTCTGGGGGCAAGTACCAGGATAAACATACCAATAATAATAATAATTTTAATAATAATGCTAAAAATATAACATTATTATTGATTTGCTTTATTTTACTTCGCTTTTTATGCCACTTTTGGCTAATTTGCGAAGAATGGGATGAGTGATATGATGAAATTGATGAATGGACACTCACAAACATCCATGCTCAAGCCAGGATTCGAACGCGGGGACCAACATTATTATTTTATTAGTAGTAGTAGCGGTAGTAGTTTGTATCAAATACGTTATTACCCTCGTAAATTATGCAAAAAGGGGTAGAAGTTGGTGCTAAAGCATTTGTGTTTGAACAAACTATTTGAATTATTTTTCAACACGTTCAGTTTCACATTAATAATGGAAAACAATCACACAAACTATTTTTGAAAGACAGAAAATGCATTCCAAATATAATTCTTTTTTACATTAACATGTATAACTTTCATGCATGATATGTTTCACATATGCAACATGAAGCGACGTGGACACTAAATTGTGTACGTATTCAGTTTCTTTAATACATATTATATACAACATATATTATTTAAATCCATTACACATCCAATTCATCCATCTCACAATAAACCAACAGCAAAAATTACATAAATTGTCTCTCAAATGTGCACGCTCTTTCCTCAAAACAATTGTTCATGCTTTTAAAACAAAACCAATTAAGACAAGTCTTATTTCTCTGTCTGGAAATCTACAATGCATTACAGAGAACAAATAGAAATTGAGAGCGAAGCGAGCAAGAAAATTTTTGGATCCACTGTTTTTGCAGGCTGTGATCAATATTGATTTAATAGGCCTCAAATAATTTCACGGGACGCCAATGCATTCTCTTTTACAACTTTTGTGCCTCCGCGATGGTGCAGTGGTAACATCGTCGCCTTGTGATCAAGGGGTCCCAGGTAGGATACCCGATGGAGACACATGGCACAGTGGTTCGGATACCACTTTAAACTGTAGGTCCAGTCCCGATTAGCCTTACTGTGCATAAAGTGGACTTAAAACCGCAACTTACTTTTGAATTTACAACTTTCCTGTTGCTTTTTTGGTGTTTGGTAAATAGTTATTGGGAACAATACAGACGCTACTAAAGTGTACTATAAATTATGTATTTATGTAGTTATATGATTATTTAAAAATGATCTTTGGTAATCATTAGTGAATACATGGCAAAGTATCTCCATAAAAGATTTAAACCTGCTACTTGTATCCCTCCTGTATCCAACAATGAATAATTGTTGAGTTTACCTTCTCTTTATTAACTTTACATGTGAAGTAAATATGCCAGTGCTTGGTTAAGTGAGATTCTAAGGGTGTATTTAGCTGATATAGTGACATTCTTCCAGACTATTTCATAGCGTACTGAGATAGCCTGGAAGATTTTGGCTCTTGGTCTGGAAAACAGTCAGGAAATTTTGTTTTTATGAAATTGCAGACACCCTGCTGATGCGCTGTTTCAAGCAGAGGTGCGGTTTAAAGACGAGGCTGAAAGGAAATGTCGTGAAAGTGACATTAGCACCGTGGAAACCGGAAACTTTAATGAAGCTGAGAAAACTCGTCACTTTCTTTCACTTTAATGCCGTGAGTATCTGCAAGCAGTTAAAAACGAGACAAAAAGTCTTAGTATTAACTTTGTTCTGAAGAAAACCGCGCTCTTCTTTCATACCTTTTGCTTCCAACATTGTGAACGCATCCTTTTGTAGCAAAGACGTATTTGGGAGGGGCAGGCCCGTAGCCAGGAATTCTTTATGGGGGGGGGGGCGAAGTCAATCCTAGAGGGGGCAAATTTTTAATATATTGTGCCACATTGGCAGATATAACAGGGTACTCACAGGCACTTGCCCCCTCCCCCAAAAGAGATAAGTAACAAAAAAGGGACGATATCTTGAAACTGCAGCGAACAAAAGAAAACTTCGAGCAACATCAAATAGCAATATTTCGGTAATGACCTTTTCAGATTGCCAAAGAATATAAAGTTTAACATAAATAGGTTAATAGGGACTGTATCTACTTAATATTTACAGGTCGAATTGTTAATAGACGATTAATATGTGATTAGATTAAAAGTTTGAAGAGACGCTTACAAGTAACACAGATGGCCAGGGCGGGACTCAAACCCAAGCCGGTACGAGAATCAGTATTTAATTCCTATTCCTAATGCCATTTAAAAATAATAGTTCGTCGTGAATTTTAAAGTTCATGTAATAGTAAAATTATAATTGTTTTTGTATACTCAATACATTGATTCATGGTTGATTCTCATTGAAAATGATTCAATAGAACAAAGAGGTAAAAGGCAATACAGGCCCGTAGCCAGGAATTCTTTGCAGAACTGATTAAGAGAACACACTTTATAAATCATGCTTCATAATGATTCCCTCTAGTTTCCAGTATGCAAGATTTTTACGCACAAAGGAATCTAACGAGAATCCAACAACACCATTGTATTGTATTATGCAAGAAAAATCGAATTAAATAATAATTGTTACATATCTACACTTTGAATTGTGCAAAAATTTGTAATACCTTTTTTTGTACTTGCTAAAACATTAAAACATGGGTCCCTTAGTCCACCACGGACTCTTTCCTTCAAAGGGGAGACTCTTGCATCACTACAATGTTTGCCTACTGGTTACATTAACCATTTTGCAAAATGTTGTGTGAATTGTATTATATTATAGTTGAAATACAGTTATATAGTTAACACCTGATAAACAAATAGGAATCCCTTGATTGATCAATGGCTTCTTGGATTAGTGTCATCATTAATATGTCATATAAGTTTCATAGAAAGAAATTGTTTTAATAGGGCGCAAATAATTTTACGGGGCTCCATGGCAACATCTTTAACATTTTTTGTTATATAGATAGTTTGGCTCCCAGGGCAGGCTCCAGCCGCCCCATAGCTACTGAACTTTGTCCATAAGAATAGCAGACATTGCGAGCGAAGCGATCAAGAAAGTTTTACGAAATGTATTTTTATTTGTATAAAATTTGAAATCGAGGGGGTGCAATTGCCACTCTGTCCCCCTTGCAAGTGTCCTTGGCCGTCTAGAAGAAAAAGGCAAGAAACACGTAAAAACTAATTCCATCATGAGTATCCAGTTGTCCTGCTATTCTTAGATTCTCCTAGTCTTGTTTTCTTACTTCAATGTTTGCTTCCCCTAGAATGGACTTCCATCAAAGGTCGGGGGGACAATGCCCCCTGCCCCCCTGTGGTTGCTGCACTGTTTGAGTGTGTCTTAATCAATTTTACGTCATCACTCATTGTTGTGATTAGCTAGAAGTGGCAGAAAAGCAACGCTAAGTAACAAAAAATTAATATCCACTCCCTCTCGACCACATGAATCACTATTACCAAAAGATAGACTTGGGAAACAAAAATTTAAGCAGTTCCTAGTTCATAGCAACACATCCAAGAAAAACATCCAAACACATTAGGCACCTTTAATACAAGACTACTCAAAATGTCACAACTGTTCTAGATACTGAAAATTGCGAAATAATTTCCCGAAGTCTGAATCTGGAAGGGAATTCCTCCCCCACTCCCCCAATCCTGATACATTATACGGAATCCTATACACCATAATAAATCACAAAATCAATATGTCTCTTTGTTATATTGCTAGAGTACCAATTGTAAAGATTAGTGAGAATTCGAGGTAGGAATGTGTTCTGTATTTTTCACAGGGGGGCAAAGCAGGCTCTCAAGGGGACAGTTGCCACCCCTGCCCCCCCCTCTAGCTACGGGCCTGGGGAGGGGAGATACTCCCAGACCAACAAAAGTACTTATTTACTGTTCGTTTATAATAGAAACGTACTTCCGTGGAACAGATGGAATTCCATTGGGATAAATTTCGTATTGTCAAGGACGTATTTAGGGCAGAGTGTGGACTTCTCTGAAAGAACAAGTACTCAAATAATCTATTTTCTTGTAAAGCATTCATTGTATAATCGAGAGTTCCGCCGAATTTACACAAAGGAAGGATTATATTAAGATCATAACTTTTAATTAAGTGCTTATGAAGATTTATGCACACTAGTACTTACAACAATATGCATAAGATATTAATCGGGAACTTTACTTTTCATCAACTGGATATAACCTTTCTTGGTTATTCAATATATATTAGGTTTATTTTTTGACATTAATTTCCTTGCGAGGAGAAGTTTTTAGCAATCTTGACTACACGTAAACTAGATACGGAATACGTGGTGTTCGATTTCTATTCCTGTACAATCTTTTTACGTGTTCATATAATGACTATAATTATTAATGAATTTGTTTTAATAATTATAAATAGACCAATTAAATACCAGTGTGTTTATAAACATTTATTGCGAGATATTTGATTCGGACCCTCCTGAAATATGCCTGTGTATTGTCTACGAAAATTAATGCACAATCTGGAACTTACTTTGTCAAAACCTGAAACGTCCTCTTCGTTAGTCGATAAATCTTAAATTTCTATTTGACGTTAATTTCCTTGTAAAAATTGATTTTATACAAATTCCAGTGGTCTTAGAAATAAGCTCGATAATGAATGTGTATGGTTTTTCTCTATTAGTACGCCTATCTTTTTACATATTCATGTAATCATGGGCGCCAGGAAAGGGGCAAAGAGGACCCACCCCCTCATTAATATTCTAAATTAATTTTATTACAAGTACGACAATTGGTAAACATGCCAGGGCCCCTTCTGAAATACGTCGATTTCTAGATAAGTTTCTGATTAGTGTACAGAGCAAAGCGAAATGTCCCACGCTAGTTGCTGGAATTCTCACAATGGCATTCCGTACACATTTGTAGGCTTAGTCATCGGTTAAATAGTATTGGACGGAATGCTTCGAGCTTGCACATTCATTACCAGCTGGTATTCAAAACAAACTGCGCGCTGTGAACACTGAGAAATAAAACCAGAGGAAGTTGTTGATATAAAACGTGTGTAGTCTGAAATCAAATTGGATTTATTTAAACAAAACTAGTATTTCCGGTGTTAGTACATTTATGGAACTTTTGTTCGCACAATTAATGGGCAAGGCATGTTCTTGTGGATTAATTTGATTTCGTTGGATCACGGGGACCCAAACGTTATAAGTAGGCTGCGGTTAGGGGGGCGTGGGGGGCAGTTCCCTCCCCACTTTTTGCCACTATTGCCCCAGAACTGGGCTAAAACTTATCTACCAATGTAAATTAAACTGTTCTTGTCCCACCCCCAAGTTTTGGCACATTGCCCCCTATTTTAGAATCCAATCGGTGCCACTGTGTAGGAGCAGTAATTCTGATCAAAGAAGATATTTGACCATTTCAACGGTAACAATATTGGAGAATGGAAATGCGTAGTGACATAAAGGTAGATAAGAGTTCAGCAAAAATAACATTTGGCGGCACCCTTATGCATTAGATTACTCATCCACATGCTTGGCTCCGCGTAGTCGATAATAACGGCCACAAGAGACCATTGTATTCTCTTTGTAGGTCTAGCTGATAGCTTGCGCAATTCCGACACAGACAAGAACTACAGCAACGCGGCGAGAGGTCACGTTTCAAAACGTTTCATTGTTGGCTTCGCTCGGTGGGTGTTTCTGCTTGAAAACCAGCTACAGCCGTGTTCAAATGTCACGTTGCCGCATCTGGAGTATGTTTATTCTTTCCCTCCTGTTTGCAAGAGCGCTCGGGAAAGGTTTAAATGACTAACCTTGAGTTGTGTATTGGGTTATCTTGTAAGCTGGTGGTTTTTACGGTAAAGTAAGTACAGCAGAAGGTGACATGGTGGATTTTATTTCCGGAAGCTTCTTGCACAAGAAATTTTGGTGGCATTTTATCAGAAAATTAGGTCAAATCTGAGAATGTGGGAACTGTAGTTGGTCTTCGTAAGATCAAGCTATTTTTTCTGCAATCTGCTCTCATTCCTTAACTTCGTGTCTGTATTGCATTCTCTCATTGAACTGTAGGTCCAGTCCCGATTAGCCTGTCTGTGCATAAAGTGTACTTTGCCGCCACCATGAATTTCTTCTATACGCTGTTTCCTCTTTATCCTCTTCACCTACTTTCTTCTTTTTCTTACATATGCTGCTCCATTTCTCTGGAAAAAAAAAACTTCCGTGGCGGAGTAATGGTTAGCACATCGCGCTACGACGCCAGGGGTCCCGGGTTGGAATTCCGGCCTGGTCATGGTTGTTCTTGGCGAGTGTCCCTTCATCATATCACTCCTACTTATATTCGCAATTAGCCAAAAGTGGGAGAAAGCGAATTAAAATAAACCAAATCAATCTCTGAAAGTATTTGAACCCAATTATGGGTATGCCAATAGTCTATATAGCATAAGAGCAACATTGACTAAATGTTGAAAGCAAAACACAAAAATCTAAAATTTCGTATTTAAAACTTTAAATAACCATGCGCCTCCTGGACATACCAAAAAACAATGGAAAAGTAATTGACCCATATCGCGATACGTGAACAGGCGAAACCTCGTTAAATTCGTTTCCTATCCCATTAGCTGCCCACAAAGGTTTCCACAAACTACTGGAAAGTGCACCCACCAGGATTTGATGGCTGCACCTGGATTGCACTGACTTGCTAAGTCCCCCTAACAGGTGATGGAGACGCTTCGCTAGCTGAGTCCGTCTTGTCATGCACTTCCAAGGCCGCGATTTTATCACCCCTTCAACTTCCTTTGTTTCACCAGAATTTTCTTCCCTAGCTGATACACTTCGCACGGGATCGCCATTCTTGGTTCGTATTCACCTGGCGTCTCTTTCCCCATATGAAAATTACGTAACGAACGCCACTCTATTAACATATTCATAAGAAGGATTTGGAATTCAACCCTCTTTCCCTTAAGCTATCTTACAAATCTTTGACAAAAAAGTTCTTTTCTTAAAAGAGCATGAAAAGGAAAAATTTAGTGTTAACTAATGTGAGAGTACATTTAATAATGGATATTAGAAAAGGGTAAAACGTAGAAAGTGGAGGGGCCTTAAGATTTTTAACAAAATTTACATATACTCTCATAAGGGTTGTCACGTGCCTGCCATTTCAAAATTGTAATTACCACAACAGGAAGTACTGTTTGAGGTGTTCATAAGCAGCAGATAATTATTTAAAAAAAAACTAACCTTCAAAGGTTTCCATTCATTTCATTAAGATTTTACATACCATTATTAAAATTAGAACTTCAACTTCTTGAACTTTAAAATGATGATCTAGATACTGTAAATTATTGAATAATAAAATACTTGACAATGTGGAGAATTTTCTTTGCCTAGTAGGGATTTTGCAAAGAAAATCCAGAATTTTAGTTTCAATGTTAACTCAGAGCACAGTTTGCAATAGTTACCTCAGTTGTAAAATTAAATTAGTGTTAACATTAGTGTACTTCCAGTTAACAATTTCCAAATTTTTGTCCCACTGTTAGATCTTTAATTTTCCATAATTATTCTCCTCTTGCCATATATTTTTCCAATGCCTTCGTCCTTTTTATTTTACCGCTTTCCTGCAACCTTTAATTGCAACGTTGATGAATTAAAATTACGTGACATCGGTGAATGGATATTGAAAAGGGAACATCCATTCCCAGAGCAAGAAACTCGAGCCCTGACTTTCTGTGGTCTGACATGAATATATCTATAGACGCACTTGTCTACAGTGGCTCTTTTGTGATTTGCTTTTTGTTAATTTCATACACGGTACCACGGACGCCCATTATTTTTTTTGTTCCATACTTGCAGGTCTTAAGCCCTAAAATGCAGAAAATATTTCAAACTGCTCACAAAGGACCTTTTATTAAAATTATACACCTTATTACAGTACTCATATTTTTTTTTGTAATAAGAGACAATAATACTAAACAGAATGATGGCCTAAAAGTAATTTAATGAGTAGACTGATGCTTGTTTCGTGCGTTACGTTTTTGTTTATCTTCCGCTGTTTTTTTGTCGAAAGTCATGACTAACTCAGAATAATTGGCTTATTGACGATCTGGAAATGCGTATTTTATATTACAAAGTTTTCTATTATGAACTATTTAATATTAATAAAAACTATAGAAATGTTTTTGCATGGCATGGGCCATATTTAATTTTTAAATGTTTATTTCAGTTGGCAATCTATTTGCCACGAATTTGCATGGCTAGCATAGAAGCTAGCATCTAACAACTTCTTCAAACCTTCGCGACCACCCCTGAAAGGGGGAGGAGGGGTCTCACGGACCGTAGGGTAAGAACAGGTCTTCTAAAGTCTTCATATTTCCATGCAAAAGTTTGAAATTTTTTTACTTAAACTTAATTTTCTCGCAGTGTATTCTGAGGTTTGAAGTAATTCGAAACTTGAAGCGTACGAAGAGTGTACTATTGTGAGATCCAGACCTTTGCCATCAGAGGCCGGACGCACTGTAAACTCTCCATAAAACGCACTTGTGCGTATGAAGGCTGTGCACGCAACCCTTTAATTCACGTAATTTGAGCAACCTGAGCACGTGAGTTCTGGGAAGTGAGAATTAACGGAAGTAGAGCTCGTAATGTTTTCCACGATCTCACAAACATAGGAAGTTGGTATCCGTAGCATGTCGATCATATGTACTGCACCCTCTCATGATGCGTTTATGCCATTTCTCACACTTTCGTTCCTGAGCTTTCTGCAGTAAATCTTAGGCTCTGGCTCGTGGGAAGATGGCAGCGATTTTTGTCAAGGGAATGTAAGAAGTTTCTGCAAAATTCAATACGTATCGCTGATCTACAAGTTGTAGCCTGTTCTGCGAGTAGAGCAAATGTCCCCGGAAGAACATAAACCTCAGCGATAAAATTTTTCGTGGGTGGTGGGAGAGACTAAGGGTTTGTTTTGCTACATTGAGTCAAGGCAGGCCCGTACCCAGGTTCTTTTTTTTTTGTCTGTATGTATATATGTATATTTAATTATTTGTATACAGGGTGTCTCATAAGTAATAGCGCAAACTGACACAGGTGAAAGTACACGATAATAGAAGCAAAAAATTCTCGGTAAACATGGGTCTGCAAACGAGCAGTTTTCGAGATAATCGCGAATGTGTGATTACAAGCCGCCACTGACTTCATTCTTTGTAAACGTCGTCCTAGTTGGTGAAATGCTAATAATGTGTGCGAATGTGTGGTTACAAGCCGTCATTGATTGAATTTTGTAAACAGTGCTTCACTCCTTGCGCGGTCCAAGGTTTGCTCTGTGTTTACAAAACAGAACATTTCCGAGATGTGGCGTTGTAATCAGAGAATATTTCAGAGAGGTGGCGTTGCAATCAAACAGAACATTCGCACACATTATTCAGCGCCCAGGACGAGAACGATGTATCTGGCATACTTAGACATTGTAGAAATGTTATGTACTTACTCTTTTCCGCTTAATCCGATGAAAAGTAAATTTAGCATTCAAGAAATTTGGCTAATAAAAGGATAGTCGGTTGTGCATCGCACACAATCTTCATTGAAGCAGTCTGTGTTTGTTGTTCACATCTGCAAAATCGATTGCAAATTAAAGATAACTAAGTGGAGGGACAAAAAATGAGAAACTTTAAGTCGACATTGGTTTGCTATTAAATTAACATGCAAGTGCTAGGTTTTATTTCCGACGAAAGCAGGCGAGAAATGACAGGTCGGTCTAATTTCTGTTCCAGGGGCCTAGGGTGACAATGACAACCACCTTCGCAGCTACGGCTCCAGTTCTTACTAGTCCAATTTCATATAATTTTAATCTTATCTATGACTGTAGAAGTACGTTTTTACCCCATGTTGTTACCAACCCGAGAAAGAACAAAAGATCTATGCAACATTCAGACACAGGCTGACATCATTTTTTGTTATTCCGTCTTTGTATGTGTTTATGATGTTATTCTTAGTAAATTGTTTGAAGTCCAAACTAATTGCTTGTTTGTTATAACACAAACTCTACCCCTCGGAAAATTTTAATGGGGAAAATTTGTTATTAGAATAAGATCGTTGGTGGGAAGGTGGGAGATCCCCTTCCCCCATGGGAATTCGCCCTAAACATGACCACCAACGCTATGGAATTATAATGAAGAACAGGTCTGAACGTGAATTAACCACAAAAAGAGGACATTTTCTCATAAAGACTGCAGTTCGAAAAGAGGAGTAAATATGGTGAACTGTCCCAACCAAATTTTAACATTTGGTAGCTTCGCATATAAATATAGTAGACTGCAGACTTCTGGAGTCTGCCTCTCTACAGACACAACCCATTAATTTATACAAAAAGAATCTAAATTCTTGCAAAACCTTAAAAATTATCAGTTATTTTTGTAGGTTTGAATCAAAATATTTCATGGCTCGAGGGGGGGCATGGGTACGGGCCTGAGTCAAGGTGATTTACGAATATGAAAATGACTTAAATAAACCTTTTCAAATACACTGAATTTCAATGTGAAATTAATAGTTTTTATTTATGTAAGAGTTGAGGGAAGAGATAAAAAGGGTCTCTATTATTTGTTCACCGCTGAAAAAACTCGCTCTTTCTATGATCTCGGTAGGATTTTTTCCAGGGAAGGGCAAGAAAGGTTTTTTTTGCTAGGGAAACTAGTCATATTCCCCCCATAATTATATGGTGCCCTCCTCACTCCTTCAGTTGGAAGTTGTCATGTTCCAGCAACGTCCTGATAGTAATTGACAAATTACTGAGACTAAAATGAAATTGTGAAACGTATATTTTTAGTTTTGCATTACTTTACCAGGGGATGCGTGCTCCCTTCCGGACTTTTCATGGCTTTTCACTTCATTTATATAATGAAACTTAAAAATATGTCCAGAGATGTGCGAAATATCGGGAAATTTGATTTGCGTAATGCGGCAATACTAGTATACCGTTCCATACAGGCTGCTTTCTTGATAGGCAAAATTGGATAATATTAATATATCGTATGTTATATATAACAATAAAACACATGCAATACTAACCTTATCCAGGTTTCTCTTGTAGACTCTTGCTACCATATTTTAACCAATACAACTTCAAATAAGAAAACAAAATTCTAGATTGCACAGATGAAAGGGGTTAAAAGTGCTTGCGTTTCGGTAAGCTTTATGGGAATTGATTATAAAATCGTGACTTACGAATGCAGCGAAACCAATCCTAACGTATGTGGAGCAGCTAACAGCGGCAAGCCTTACTTAGATATGCAGTTGACTGATTTCACAATTTCATTAACGTCCATATCACCTTTGCACGTACTTCATGGTTTAAGTGTCTCGGCTGTGCATGCTTCATGATTTCCTTTTTACTTTCAAGACTTTGGTAGTTTTCAATCGAGGTTAACAAACGAGCGTTGGTTATCGTGATATAGGTGTTGAACGAGGCGGCATATTTCTCACTTGAAATTTCACCATGCTGATAAATAAAAACCTGAGGAATGGCTGCATGTGTTTCTGCGGCACAATCCCAGAACATAATCCATTTACACAACACTAAAGTTAATACACAAGGAAAGCTACTGGAGTAATCGTGTCTATATATAATGGAGTTTTAATGTACAGGGTTATTATAAATGATTGACCCGATTTCATAAATTCACTGTAGCTTTATTTGACATATTGTCAAAACTTTGCAGACGTCTAGAAAAACTCAGTTTTTTTGTGACATATTACAAGTGCTCTATATGTCCTCCCCTAGCAATTCTGCAAATATCAAGTCGATAATCAAGTTCTTACCACACTCTGTGCAGCATGTCCCCATCAATCCGTTGGAAAGCACTGTTGATGCGAGCTCTCAGTTCTGTTAGGTTTGTTGGTAGCTGAGGCGTAAACAATGTATCCTTCACAACCCCACACAAAAAATCGCATGGGGTTAGGTCCGGAGAGCGTGGAGGCCATGACCGGAATTGCTGATTATCATCCCCACCACGACCGATCCATCGGTTTGTCAATCTCCTGTTTAGGAATTCACGAAAGTGTCGTTGCACTGTTACGACAGACTGATGTGAATGAAACTCGAGCACAACATAAGCTTTCTCTCTGCCTGTCGCCATATTGAATAAATGCTCACTGCTGCGCTCTCGTGGCAGAAATCGGAAGCGAACCTGCAACACAAAAAAAAACTGAGTTTTCCTATACGTCTGCAAAGTTTTTTTGACAATATGTCAAATAATAAAGCTACAGTGAATTTATGAAATCGGGTCAATCATTTATAATAACCCTGTATATAAATCGCACAAGTATTGATTATAACTAGGCAAAAAGCGGGCTATGTAGTTTTAGTTGAGTTGAGGTTCGTAATGCCATTTTGCAACTAAACTAACTTACATGGTGTGCTGACCGATATTGGCCATTGCTTCTAGTTAATTTGTTTTGTTTTACTCACACGCATTGGCGTACGCAGTGGGGGAGCTGATTGAGCCACAGCCCCTCCTGAAATTTTGAATGAAAATATTTCAAATGAAAGGAATTGGGAAAGCCAGTGGTAAATGCACCCCTCCTTCCTTAAATCACCTCAGATTACCATTTTTGTCTGAATAACTTCTAAAACTAAGGTTAAGATGGCAATTAAGAAATATTTTATTGATTGTGTATTCTGCCCCACCCATAGAACGTAACTATGTAATATCCACCTCTGCGTCTGAAAAAACCTTGCGTGTATTACGGTGCGCTTGCACCTAGCCAATAAAATTGCTCTTACATTGTTAAAAACCATAGGCCTGGTCAAGTTACTTAATGTGAGAATGTGCTGGAAAATTCCTGGCTTTGATTGATTTTTTATTTTATTTTTGAGGGCCTCCCCAATGGCTTCATAGTTACGAGGTCATATAATGATGCCATTATAAACTGTAGGTCCAGTCCCGCTTAGCTTATCTGAGCAAAGTTTAAAAATCAGTCTGGTCCATCCTGAAATCCTACACCCTCGATTTCGGCAGAGAATTTTTTTTTAGGAAGATTATGTGTTGCAAATTGTGAAAAACAAAATTCCTGGAGCGCGGAAACAAATATTGCAGAGTGTACAACCGTTTAAAGTGGAAATACAGCCGTTTAATTGCGAGGTGGAAGTCTACTTGCGGCCATGTTGCGAGGTGGAAGTTTGGTGGAAGTCTACTTGCGGCCATGTCAGTTTCGTAGCAGCCACCCGCACCCTTACCGATGGATATACGTATAACAGTCGCTTTTTCAGGGCTAAACAAAAAAAAAAATCATAAAAATTGACTCAAATTGCCCGCAGATTCTGGGCACCGCTCCTGGGGTAATTGACCTACTGCGGCCCCGCCTTATTCTATATTCCCTTTAAAGGCATGTTAGAACCTGCCCAACAATATTTTTCGACAATTCACTCAAACATTAGGAAGGTACCAAAAAATTTAAACATTCACAATTCATTCATAAGAAAAAGAAAATGTGTAGACGTGCGCCTGTGACAGGAATCCTGATGGAAGCCCTGAAAAATCGTAATCACGTTACGTAGGTAAGGAATTTTCATATTACAAGAATGTAAGTTTCGTAACACGTAGATCTATAAAAATTTCCTTCCGCGCTAGTTAAGAGCACCCTTTCTTAGAAGAAACTTCATTTTGGACGAAAAGATTTGAAATGTGGTAGAAATCGAGGTTGTAAGATTTCCGGACGCAGCCTCAGTCAAATTGAATTACTTTGTTAATGACTTAGTTTATTAAAATCTTGACGCATTGCATCCTCACTTTTTTTTTTACTCTACAATGAAGTCTGGCGAAACCCTTCGTGGTTGCATGGGCGATCTGTTTGTTTAGTTCCCCGTGGTGCCCTGTTTATTATCATACAGTTGGTATGCCAACCCATTACCGATTGTATGGCTTCCGGGAAAGCCTCTGTAGACCAAAAACGTGCGACGTGCGATCCTTCCTTCGTACCCTTGTGGTGAAAACTCCGCTCGAAAATTAAAGAAAATAACTTTCGTCAAACGAGTTAGCGTACAGACAGACTGATACGAATATCTATTCAAAGAAACTGGACCTTTTCTTTCATTACAATAATTTTAATTACATTTTTCACAGCATTCCCGTTCAGTTTGATCCCAACATTTCTTTCACTGTTCGAATGTATTGTATTTTTATTTTACGCAGTTTTATCCCTTTTTTTAAAAGGATATTTTAAGCTGACTCCACATTTCTGGTGGTGGACGAGGTACCAGCACTAAGTAATTTGTGATACTTAATTTTAGACGTCACATTGTAAACTCTCAATTTACTCCTATATTGATTAGGAATTTATAGTTTGACGTTTAGTTTTTGACTTTTCGTTGGAGTAATTTCTAGTTCCGAGGAGGGTGCAATGGTCTACTGACTCCTCCCTCTTGTTGGCTCATCACGAGGATTCAGTGATTTGGAAACTAATTTCAAACATTAGGTCTATTCCCGATTAAGATGTCCATGCTTAAATTTCATTTGTGAACTTGGAAAGTAGGAATAATCATGATTGAGGCAGCAGTTTATTTGCCTGAAAAGTGAAAAATGTTCGAAATTGCAAGACTAAATTTAATTAATTTTTGGAAGGTTTGTGCAGTAAATTGGAAATATCAAACAATAGTTCTCTAGACACATTTTCTTCGTGCTCAGGTAAAATTTTAAAAAATAAAATGTAGATTGGTTCACGATCCTCGACCAAAATTATCCCATAACCCTATACACGCTTAAGAATAGCTCAATTCTTGGCCGGGGTGTAAGCAGGAGCGGCTCAAGGTGGACTTTTGGCGCCCTTTACTTCTCCTTACCCCCTCCCATCTTTTATCCTAGTCCTCCTAATTTCCACCTTCCTCCAATAAAAACAGGACCATGTTTTTTTTACGGTTTTAATAACTAAAAATAATAGCCTTATTTTAAAAAAATACTTTGTTGCTGTTAAAGGACACGTTTATTGTGGGTAAGTGTTTATTTAATACCTACACAATTACATCAAAATAACAGTAATCTCTTAGCTTAAATTGCTGTGATTTTGCAATACTCATTACATTATGCTGCAGGTCAACAATAAATCACTCTTATTAAATGGAACAGGCACGTAACTGGTGAAGGCGCATAGTGGTTCGGATCACATTTTAAACTGTAGGTCCAGTCCCGCTTAGGCTATCTGGTCAAAAGTGTACTCGAAAATAAACTCAAACAAATAGCCACGCTTATGTAAACAGAAATAGTTAGTGCTAATTAAGGGGGACAACCCAGTGATCATTGTGGAAGAAAATCCCCCCCCCCCGAACAGTGTGACTTTAATATGACACTATTCTGTCAGTTCTAAGAGCAAAGTATGTTATTGCAAACATACACGTGGCTTCTGATATATCCTATTGGTGGTCAGAATGACAACTGCAGGAATATAGTGCATGGGATAAAGCCATGCCACTCTGAACGTACTAGCTTTTTGTTGGACCTTGTGGTATAGGCTATGTATACCTACAGCCCATGGTGGAATGACAAACAGGTGGATGCACGCGCATGGCTCCCAGCCATACGTCACAGCTCTGACGTCAACATAGTGGCCACAGCCAGGAGAGGGGGTGCTTTTCAGAGGGTAACAAGTGGAGTTTCCGGGTTTGTTCTTTTCTGTAGACCATTGAACTGGTGTTTCTTTTTTGTTGTCTTCGTTTCACTTCTAGTGAGAAGAATCTAAGTGCATTGAGAAAGAAAATATGCCTAACTGTGCTATTTACGGCTCTAGCAATCATTACAAAAAGACGAAAGGAACGAATATCAAGTATTTTGGGTTTCCTCTTAAAAAAGAAGAATTTTGTTACGAATGGGTATTGGCTTGCAGGCGGAAGAACAAAATAAACAATTTTATATCTCTCTCTCTTTATATATATATATATATACACATACACACACACACATACATATAATATATATGTGCATGTATTGTGTTCTTTCACGTATCACATTTTACGTTGCTTTTCTGCCTACTTGGGCTGATTGCCCAACACAAATACTCTTACCCAGTTCAGGATTCGAACCCGGTAACTTCCGTGGCAATATCGCGAGTCAAGAAACCGGCGCCCTCAGTCACCGAAGCGACTCACGTATATATGCAGTCTTAGGTGTTTGTATATTTACGTATATGTATGTATACGTACTATACATATGTGTATATATTGGGTTATTAATGCAGTCTGTGTTATATGCTCCTTCGTGCCTCAAATTTATTTCTAAGTTCCCCGTGCATATAGTACCGTACCATGAAGGCACATTTTAGAGGTTTTAGATGTAGGGACCCACACATTCTAGATCTCGGCCATTTAGGAGGTGATGTAATCCGTACCACGCTCCGGCAGCCTTCCCCCCCCCCCTCCCTCGTGGAAGGAAGTCTTCTATAGAATACAGCTGGATCGCGAAACAATTATTGCACAGTGAAAACCCTTCCGTTCCCAACACATCTAATGTTTCTTCTCCCAATATGATCAAATGCTTACTCATTTAGGTATCTCCAGTGACGTGCCCAAGGGAGGGTGGGTGGGGTCATTACCCCATTTGACACAGTCCTTAAAAAAAAAGAACGTCAAAAACAGGAAAATATGGCAAAATGAGGACTGACCACCAAAAATAGTATGCGTAACCCCTCTTCCTGCCGAAAATCGTTGGCACGCCACTCTTCATCTCGGAGACATTTTTAAAAACAACTCACCAGAAAGTTTTATAATTTCGTATTACAGACTGAAGTAAAGCACCTTTAACACGATCAAATGAATCATGAACAAGTCCTTGAATTGAACGCTTAAAAGGAAATTATGTCAGAGACAACGCCATTTTTCTCTTGGATCCAAGGTTCGGTCAAAGAATTTATATTTAGGAATGGTTCTAATTAACGCGCATTTATATCCTCAGTATATTCTAGAACGTTGCGCAGATAAATGATTTATAAATATTGCCAGTAGTTCGACTCCACTTATTGAAGAACATTCCCTCTCGCGCCTTCCAGAGATTAAAAATTACAACGAATCGCTCTACGTGTGGCGATACCTTTGCTGTGCAGCTTCCAAATGCTGACAGGTCTCTACATAGTGCTCAAGTTTGCTGCGACAATACTGAAAGCTCAAGAAAAGTTTACGTGCAATATTATCAACAACAGGGTTATAGAACATTCTCCGTCTTGTCTTGATAAGTATTTCTCCCCTTAAATTATCGTCACATTATTCAAAAACCAAAAATCCTAGTTTTATCTAATGTAAACAGAAATATTTCCTGAAGGTGTGTGTGTGTGTGGGGGGGCTTGAGCCCCCTGATTCCCACCTTGGATACGCGCTATTAACAATAACAGGGTTATAGAACATTCTTCGTCTTGCCTCGATAATTGTATCTCTTTAAATTATCATCACATTATTCAAGAAGACAAGAACCTAATTTTATCTAGTGTAAACTAAAATATTTCCTTTCCTGGGAAGGGGGGGGGGGGGCTCGAGCCACCTGATTCCCACCTTGGAGACGTGCTAGTAACAATAACAGGGTTATAGAACATTCTCCGTCTTTTCTTGATAATTATTTCTCTCAAATTATCATCACAAAATCCTAATTTTATTTAATGTAAACAGAGAAAAATCCTGAAGGTGGGGGGGGGGAGGCTCGAGCCCCCTGATTCCCACCTTGGATACGGGCTATTAATAATAAGAGGGTTATAGAACATTCTTCGTCTTGCCTCGACAATAATTTCTCCTTAAATTATCATCATAGGCCTATTATTCAAGAAGACAAATACCTAATTTTATCTAGTGTAAACTGAAACATTTCCTGGGGGGTGGGGTGGGTCGAGCCACTTGATCCCCACCTTGGATACGCGCTAGTAACAATAACAGGGTTATAGAACATTCTCCGTCTTTTCTCGATAATTATTTCTCTCAAATTATCATCACATTATTCAAGAAGCCTAAATCCTAATTTTATGTAGTATAAACAGAAAAAAATCCTACAGGGGGGCTTGAGCCCCTTGATTTCCACCTTGGATACGCACTATTAACAATAACAAGGATACAGAACATTCTCCGTATTGCCTCGATAATTATTTCTCTCCTTAAATTATCGTCACATTATCTTATTTCATACCACAAGAAACCAAAAACCTCATTTTATCTAGTGTAAACCGAAAACTTTCGGGGGGGGGGGGCTCGAGCACACTAAGACCTCTCCTTGGATAAGTGCCTGGCTCAGTATACCATGGTTATGGTTATTCCGCGTGTTTTGAAGTTATATTGAGTCTGTAGTTGAAATTTGTTTCACGAAGAACGCTTCACTGTAAAGCGAACGGATTCCCTGCAGTCCTCTTCTGCAACGATGATGACGTCATGCGCCGGAAGGGAGAGTTTTCAGGATCGGCTTGCATCCACCTCTTTAGTCTTTACACCATGCCTACAGCCAATACATTCATCGGCAAAATAACACCAGAACTAACGCATAGGAAAGGAACTATTTCTCAGAATTCACGTGGTTTTGTTTACTTGAAATCTGTTCTTGCAGTGGATGGACAATAGAAAGGATACATGCGAACACATGGTATCGCTTCGGCTGTGTACAGTCCTATAGACAATTCACCTTGATTCAGTCTGCTAAATATCGAGAGTTTGCAACGAGTCGATCAACTCGCACAGAAAGAAGGAAATTGTTATTGATTATTCATGGCATTGAACTTGAATCTCTAAGCTACACAAGTACGGTCGTTGGGTAATAGTTATTCTGATTGCTCGAGTTAATGCAGACAAGCTACGTTTCGGTGAATGACGTGATGTTGCTTTTAGAATCAAACGCTCCGGTTCTCTTCGGCAGTGTTGCCAGTGAAGAATAATTTTTGATCAGTATTTTAGACTTACAAAATATTGTACAAGAGTTAGTGATCGGTTTTCAGGCTAACTGTAGTATCGACACTATTCCACGATGGTTTGTTTCAGTCACAACTTCAAGAGATCGAGTTGTACATTGTATTTGCTAATTTTATGTTGGAACGGCACTAGGTTCATAATTGATATTCTTGGGAGTACTAAGGAATACTAGGAGTCGTGCCCCATATATCAGATGCTTAGTCAAAAGGTTAGCCTGTAATTACTATGATGGGATAGTTACAAATCCAGAGAAATCTGCTTTGAAGGTTCTCTCAGCTACTCCCGGTATTAGGAAGATCATGTGGCAGGAATTTCATGAGATTGTCCCAGAAAACTAGGAAAAATTAGGTAATCTCCTATATACTATACATTTTCGTATGGTATTTTGGGTATATTAAATGGTTGCCCCCTCCGCCCGCGAAATATTCCATTCCACTATTACTTTTTATTATTATTGCTGTCACTTCCCTTAATTGTTGAATAACAGTTACGTATCGTAAAGTTCACAAAATTGATCCATGGGGAAATTTGTGGAATCTCAATTGAGATAACCTTTACATAAAAATGTCTTTTTCGGAAATTTTTGTATGCCATAATGTAATAAGTAAATTGTGTTGAACAATATAAACGTATAATACAGTTTGATATTTTGCCCCCAGTTATTGAAAAAAAAAGAAAAAAAAGGTTAACCGTTGACGAGAAATGAAATATGGCATCCCAAATGATAACTAGGAAATTGTTCAATTTCCTGCAAGTATAGCGGCACGCACGCCTCTATGGCTTCATAATTGTTTACTAATTTTTATAACCGCTTTCGTAGTGATTAACACTATCTTCAACTGGAGGAAATAGTAAACAAATTGTACATACTCGGCTGTGAAATCTGTAGGCTAATCAGAGGAATTAATCTAACAAAATACGCGAAGAGAACATAAAGGAAAGTGGTGTGAAAGGAAATTCGAAAGCTGGATATATCAGTTCGTATGCGAACATCCCAGGCATGTAAACTGAAATATTATATATTGTACTGTATTTAATCTCCGGGTTTAATATCTTGGTTCGGCCACAGAAGTGACATTAGGCAAATTGTCCATCACAAGGTTTATTGTATTTTCCACAATATGAGTGCAATGAATTGAACTAAGTACGTACTACGTACAATCCCATTTCTTAACATGGCCGTAGACAAAAAAAAATTCTGCGAGTTCGCCAGAAATTTTTAGGAGGGATCAGGTCATTAATAAAATTTGAATAATAAAATAGTATTGAATATTACAGTAGTAGACCATAATTAATGTATCAAAAATACTCTATTTATTATTATTGCTATTATATCCTTGAGGACTGTTCTACTAGATCCCACAGATGAATGAATAGCCAGCACAACTAGGTTTCATGTTATTTTTATATTTCGTACAGTTAGTGTACTGAAATGCATAGTTATTGTATTTGTTATTAACTTTTAGATTTCTAGTTAAAGAAAAAGCATTCAAGGTTGATGAAAAATTTAGTTGTAATATTTGACGTCTCGCATATAACTTGAAATTTGGAATTTTCAAAACTGTGGAACAATTAAATTTTTAGATTAAAAAGTAGATTATGGAAAATACATACTGCTTTCTGTATTGCACACTAAACTTATCGAACTGCGTTATCGATTAGGCCGGAAAGGGAATTTTGGAACAATCAAAAGGAAATTTTTAGTCTAAACTAGAAGCAACGCTGAAAAGAGAACAGAACTGCTCTCCGATATGGTCTATGGCGTGCCTCAAATTTAGACTTAATTCAGTCCTAAATTTCTTCCTGGCCATTGTTCGTCACCGAATTCCATCCACAAAACACTTGCCCGATCTTAAGATGTTAAATATCCAAACTCCTCACGAGAGAGACAGACTGGCCGACCACATATTCTTGCATAAAATAGTGAATGCTAACATCAGAAGTGACCGCCTTCAGGAAATTCAGTTTCGAGTGCCGCCCCCGCTCAACAAGAAACATTCAACTTTTCGCTTCTCAGAAGCAGAGATCACATCCAGCATTCTGTTCATAGACTGTAGCATAGACTGTTCAGTTTCGAGTGCCGCCCCCGCTCAACAAGAAACATTCAACTTTTCGCTTCTCAGAAGCAGAGATCACATCCAGCATTCTGTTCATAGACTGTAGCATAGACTGTTCAGTTTCGAGTGCCGCCCCCGCTCAACACGAAACATTCAAATTTTCGCTTCTCAGAAGCAGAGATTCTCTCTCATCCAGCATTCTGTTCATAGACTGCCCAGCCAAATAAGACAGATTTCATAATCTGGCACATTTTAGAAGACTGTTGACTAGAAGTATGAGTGTGTCTCTTCATCAAATGTTATATAAGTTTAGTTCATGTTTTTTCTTATGTTATATGTTATGTTATGTTATGTTTTTGTTATTTTCTGTTAGTACGTTCCAATGTAAAATGGCTAACGCTGTATTTGGAATCTTCTATTAATTAAATAAATTTAAAAAGGGAGGATTCGGGGATGGGCTGAGATTTCGAGAGTAACATCTGTTACGCTCAAGTTTTAGGAATTCCGAATGCTTAAAAATTCAAGTCTCAGCATTGTCTCACTGTTGTATTTTTGTAAAGTTTTGAATATTTTTTTGAATATTCTACACACTAATGCAAAGGCGAAAGTTTATTCACAAAGTTCGTTGTGCTGCCTCTCACATATAATTATTAAAGTTTTGGAATTTTGCCAACTGTGTAACCAGATCCAACATTTTTTTACTTTGGTTATTTTCTACGAATCCTAACTAAACCTTGATTCTCTTTTCAAAAAATAATATTTCTGCTCTTTTGCAACTTTAAAAAAAAAGGTAAAGTGCTCCCCTGTGCTTAGCACCACGCCATGAAGGCGTATAGGGGTTGTGGGGGTAAACAATGCTAATTTCTAGGGAGAGGAGGGAGTTGTCGACGTACCCCATCCCGACTTCCATTTAGTAAAAAATGTATCACTCAGAAGATTTGGGATAGGACAGATTTTTATGCGAGATTACTCTTATCTCAAGCTGTCTGTGGTTGAACTAATGTAGTGTTCAAGTTGCAACGAAGGCTGTTTTTGAACAGTGACAATCAGGGTGATATTTGAAGGGAGGATGGGTTACTGCACCCCTAGTTGCTAATTTTTGGTCATTTTGAAGGGGGTACATAATATGTGTAGGATATTCCAATGCTTCAAGAGAAAGAAGTTGCTGGAACCACTGGACATTTTTCAATGACCACCGTGGGACGACTCACAAAATATTCATAAGCAATATACCTCAGAGAATCTGTGTTGAAGAGGTTTAGTAGAAAATGTTACCCTTACCAAAGAACATGAAGTGTTCTACGCTTGCTCTCATACTAGTTTTGTTTTGTGGCACGCTTTGCAACAACTTCTAGTGCAGTGCATAAAATGGTTGTAGCGACATATTAGCCAACGTATGTGATTATATGTAATTTCTTAAGAAGGGAATTAGGTGAGGAACACGCCACTTAATTGTGGCAAGGTTATATGCATTGAACTACTTTCGCCTTCGCAGGTAGACAAAACTGAAACTTTGGAGGATTTTATGATGTCTGGCAACACTGTTTGTGCGTGCCCTTTACGGTACACGGCTTCGGACGAGGTGAGTGAATGGTGGCTGTGAAAAGTGAATCATGGGAAATGCGAAAACGACATGCACGTTCCCTTCATACCTCCCTCGCAGAAAGCATTGTTTAGCTATAGAACAAGAATATCTTAAGCTGCGAGCCTGGAATAATCAGCTTATTTGACATTCAAGTAGCTTCGTCCACAGTTTACTGACTTTGTGCTACGACGCAACGTATGAGAGAGCACCATTAGCAGTATAATAAACTACTTCGTGTGTTTATGTATAATTAACAACTCGGCTGAACAATTTGATATCTTGTTCTCAGTGCAGGTTTCATGGAATTGTAGACCTATGTACGCCCAACATTGTAAACAAAATGGAGCTGTGAACGGTAACAATCTCGATTGCACAATCCCGATTCCTGGATTGGTGAGGAGCCTGGGACCTATAACCAAAGATCTGGGGGGGAGGGATTGTTCCTTAGTCTGCAGAGTACAGGTGTTCTATAAAATTACAATTAATAAGCAATTTGTTCATACATTTCGTATTGCGTAAGATCAATAAGCGTGTTGAAGATTCAAACAAAGAACTATGGGAGGCTAAAAAGTCTCGAAACTATTGTTTCGTTCATTTCCTAAGTACCACTGGTGCGACGTTCATTATATTTTAGTACAAAACTGGGTATGTTAAATATCAATATTTTACTTACCAAAGTGGCAATTCTAAAACTGATTTTTTGCTTTTCATTGAATTTTGGCGCTGCCAGTGAATTTACATTGTTTCATATAAATTATTTTCACTTCACGATTTCATTCTATAATGAAAAGAGTGCATATTTACTATTTTTGATTGAAATGTACAGTTTTTATCTAGTACTGTTAGTGTGATTTCAGTAAGTTCGGGTATTTTTTAAGCATGACAGCAATCTGAGAGGTCAGGAAAAATCAGATCAGTTGCTTAATTGAAGCACCAGTGTCCTAACCGTACACAATTATTTTTATCTGTCGCGGGGTTCCTGGCGAGTGCTCGAACTGCCCCTTCCTAGGCCGACTCCTTTCCTGACACAGCTGCTCTAAATATTGTTCTCTATACTAATAGTGGAAAATGCAAACTTTTTTCAATAGTTAAAAAAATATTTGTTAACCATGCACTATAAAGTAAAAATACAAACTTAGACTGAATAAATCTTATGACTAAGACATATAAATTTGAATTATTTTTTACATAAATGTCGGCCGAAATTAACTAAAAACTGATTTCTAAACCCGAAAGTTTGTCGCAATAACACGTGTCTTCCATGTGACAAGATATGTCTGCTCTTAACCATTCGTAACAATTGCTACGAGTGTGTTTGAGTTTTGACACACGGTTCTAGTTTTTACAGCACACAAAACCCAGATGAAGAAATTAATGGTTTAAGATCACTCGTGAAATATCCTGCCCATGGAGGACACACCATTTACAGACACTGCCGGGAAATGCAGGAAATATTCCCCTCAATAAGGAAGGGGCGTATAGGAATGATTCCAAAGAAGTTGAATCTAATCTCAAAATGTTGCAATGCGATAGGAGTGTCTAGGGCAGCAGGGAGTTGGGAAATGTCAAACGCCCACTTATCTTCAAAGAGGGGATCCTGGCACTGACTTCGATTAGTCGCACATCATGCAGGGTTTTAAAAAAAGGACAACGAAAAGGCAGTCATGATTCTCCAACTAAAACAGATGTTCAGTTAATTCAAAATTGAAATTATACAAGGACTCGTGGAATTTATGAAATTCCATGCAAGACCTTGGCAGGTATTCACGTGATGGTCTACATACAAATTTACCCACCACAGAAGCCCATTGGCTACATTTAGTTTGTTTTAACTTTGCTTCAAATTAGTGATGGTTTGCCGTGTTGGTCTCACTTTTCAGCCCATAGTTGAACAGAATACTCTTCCGGTCTTTTCCGGGATGCTGCTGTTTTTGTAATCATTCACCACGAAGGTCCTTCCTTGAAGGTCATAGGGTGCCACGTTTGCAAGACACTACTGCAGTCTGAGAAGTAACGAATATGCAGGCAAAATTTCACATTGTAGTGACGTTTCCTGTGATGTATGGAGCAGTTATCTCCAACGACATGGAAAATGTTTTCGTGAAGTAATTTTTTAGACGTACAGGTCTCGATTATGGCATAATGTTAGTGTGTTCCAAATTTCGTATAATTATCATTCCTCACTGTAGCGATTACTTGAAAAGATTGGAAAAAGCATGACATTTATGTAGTAAAAATATTACATGCGATAGATAACACATTGGATGTTTGTAGTTAGTGCAAATAACGCACACCTTTTGCAAAAGAGCAACGTCTGTCCTCTTTCCCTGTAGTCCCAGGTTCGACCTACTTTATACTGTAGGCCCAGTCCTGATTAGCCTGAGGATAAATGGACTTCGCAAAAACTTTGACAATACAAAGTTGTATCCTTAAACGTTATGCAATTTGGGTATATTACAGTGTAGCTTGGGTTGCCTATTTGGAAGTTTGTTTTTCTGATGTACCGCAGGGGATACAATAAGCTTGTAAGGCGAGGCTGATTTTTAGAACTGCCATGTTTTCCTTCGAGATGATGGTTCAATCAGGAAGTGTGGCGACGCGACGGATTACTTTCCTCTTCCGGTGCAGGCTGGCAATAAAACTGCTTGGAAAACTGTTATGGGTTTCCCAACCCGATGCGCAGACGATATATGCTCGGAGACGCACGTGTGAACTTAATTAGAACAGATTGTGACGTCTCAATTCTATGCTTTAAGCACTTCTTCGAAAGTTGACATGTGAGATTCCTTGCTTTCAAGACAGGTTTCTTTCGACGCACGTCAGTCAGTTGTCATACTCTTGACTTAATTCAGACACATCCTGTGATCTAAGGACCGAATGACAAGTCAACAGTCAAAGCCAGTAGCTTGGTTTACCCTTGAAATTAGTGGAATTCTCTTAATAGAACCACAAAACAATCCAAAGAATAGACCATTTGTTTTAGAGATTGGTGCATATTGTAACTTTACAGGTATAATTGTTAGATGGAGTATTTTACTTTACCATATTTTTTCAGTGACTCAAATTTTGATCTCCAGCAGCTTATTTTATCTTCCTGATATAAATTCCGGATTTTGGCCCAACAGTTCAATAAATGTCACAAATATGCATGCAAACATGATTTGACGTATCTGTGTATTAATCTGTATTGATCTTCTATACAGTGGGATCCATGATTATTACCGTGTAAATTGTCAATCACAATGTTCATGCACTTTATTTGGCCCAATAAGAGCTTCAAGAATTAAAATAAAACTCAAAACAAGCTGTTGACAACTTCTGCACCAGCATACATAAATATACCTATAGAGGATGTAAGAGATTAATGAAAATAATGACAATTTACCAAGTTATACTAGTGAATCCCACTGTAAAATGCTCGTTCCAGTGTGCGTGCTTGCTAATAATTACTAATCACTGGATGACTGTACATTGTGATGGAAGTTTCATTGTTAGTGTTTCGCTACTCCAAAATTATTCTTGTTTTGTTAGTTCACAAAAGGTTTTTGTGTTTACACCATAAATATATTTTTAAGAACTGAATTGTGGTTATTCTTATTATCATATATTATGTTATATAATATAATACTTTAAAACTATCATGGTGCATCTTATTTTTTTTGACGGTAGTTGGATGATGACAGAAATATGATTCTTACACATTTGTCATGTGAACTTTTTAGTGTGGTTTAGCAGACTAACTACAGGGAGGTTATTGCAGCATGCCACCGCTTCAGCATCGGCCGTTCCGCGGACTCTTCATGCAACAGGTGCCGGCAAATTGCGTAACAGATAGCCCGTAACAGAAACCGCTTGTTTTGTAATGTTTCCACTTTTCACAATTACAGTTACAATTACAATTGAAATAAGCACGTACCTTGTCGCACGGATGCAGGAAAAGGTGTCCTCCCAAATACAAATATTTCCGGCACCTTATTTCTGACATCTAATCTTAGATTAGACATCGCTACTTTATCCTCAGTTGACAGAAAGGGAAGACAGCATCCCGGCGCATAAAGCAAACCGAAAGCGTAAAATGATATTTAAAAGTAATAATAATGATGATCACTAACCTCCTGTGTTATAAGAGATGTTGAAAATGACTTCCTTCAACAGCAATACAACACGTTTCTTAGGTTCAAGAGATCCTGTCTATCGTAATCCCTGACCACTTTTCTGCAAGAATTCGTTTTCACGTAATTATCGTACATAAAAACTCTATGTTCAAGACTATATTTGTTTAACGACATAAGTAATGAATGAATAACAATTAACACACAATAAAGCACTAGCACACCAACTCAATAACACAGTATAAACAAAACGCGTACTGATAAACGCGAACAGAAGTGAACATGAATGAGCGTAGACTCACTGTCTGGTAGCCGACAGTGTTGCTAACCATTTTTCGGCAATGTCCCTACAGACGTAGTCAAAATGTCCCTACAACTGACCAAATGTCCCTACGCCAAGTAAAGTGACTAAAAAAAAAACACCTCATGAGCATGCAAACAGAAGATAAAATATACACATTTACTTACCAAATCTTTCTGCTCGGTGCTTCCACAATTAATGAAGGAGCGAATTTACAATACAGGACCTCTCCCCGATTTTTTGTAATATTTCGCATACTCACTAATTGAGGCCTCCTAATCACGAATTTGAAGTTAAAATTTGGGGGGTCACGTGTAGAAATTGCAAAATAAGTGACATTGAGTGGTCCGCGATCGGCACGATTGCTTATTATTTACCGGAAGATTTTGTGTTTCCAATACTTAAAAAACGAAATATACATTCCTGATATTACTACGACCCCAAATTTTAACTATGTTTGCCTATCCTAACCTAACCTAACCGTACCTGAATGGTTCGTGGGGCTATCCGTCAATGGTTTGTTGGGCTACCCGTGCATGTTTTTTTCGAGCCCAAATTTTAACTATGTTTGCCTAACCTAACTTAACCTAAACTTACCGAGAATGGTCAGTGGGGCTATTCCTGAATGGTTTTGCGGTAATTGTGATTACGAACCGATAAAAAATATTATTTTCGTAGCACTTTAACGGCAAACGTTCATCATCGAAGACGCCATTTTCGTATCCTGCAATTTTATGATTGATGTACTGTTGCCAAATTTACCTGTAATCAAATCAGTTCTTCTACATCGTGATTGTCGCTGTCACATGTAAGCACGTTCTTTGGGCAATATACTGAAATCCATAAGTTTATTAATTAGCCCACAGCCATCCTCCTGCACACTCCACCTAACAATCTGTACAACATTAACAACTTTTTTACTGTTCTCTTCCGCCATTCTTACACGATCCATGCTCTCCAAGTATGAAATCAACAGTGTGGCAACGCTGTAGACAGCGTAACTAATTTTAATTTGTTCATATCAACAAATATGGCTACCATACTTATATACGGAGAATCATTGCGAGAATTGAAAAGCTTATTTTACAACTTCTACACGTTAATGAACATTTTTTCCCCCTCACCCCAACATGTTAACTTGAGATAAATAATCACGAATAATTATTTCGTGAGTATAAGACGTAGCATAGAAATTACAGAAGGGTCCGGTATTGTAAATTCTTGCCTTAATGAATAATAGGGGTGTGCTGGACAGAATTTTTTGGGTCGGGACGGGATCGGGACGGTAATTTTTTTAAATCCCGACATTCGGGACTGAAAAATTTGCAATTTCCCGACCAAGTCGGAAAATTTTCTGGACGGGAAATGTTCGAAATTTCCCGAAGCACTGGAAATCTCGAATTTTACAAGTCATTTTCACTTTAAGTGATTGTTTTTGCATTTCTAGAATAAAAACTTACAACTTTCGATAAGTTCCAGAAACTTACAAGGCAGAAAACGTCGAGAATTAACGACTTTTTAAAGTAAAGAATCCAGCACACCCCTAATGAATAACGTTGAGTCGTTTACTGTTGATTATGTTATTTGAAGTCATACATGCTGCTGCTGTGAAGAGATAGATGTTGGTTGGTGATGCTGTATTTCCTGCATTCTTTAACAATTTTGGTCCCATTTTATTTCCCTTTTTTGTTTTTGTATCACTTAACATTGAAAATATTCTTTCCGTTTCCGCGTTAGAATGCGGCAATGTTAGCACTATTTTCGAGAGAGTGGAAATGTTTTCAAAAAGGAACTTGCCTTGAAAGTTTTTGGTAACCGATAACATGTTCCAAAATTCTGATGGAGATCTGTTAGTTAGTTCTTTTTTCTCCTCCTCGCTAAAGTATCCAGATAAACTAATTCATAAAATGTAATTTACCAAGATTGAAAAAAGTACCTACGTTTTCCCTCATTTGGCAAAATCTGTCCCTACGTTCCTACGCGGGCGAAATTTAGTGAAAAGTCCCTATGCGTAGGGACATGTCCCTACGGTTGGCATCACTGCCGACACGTGCAGTATGAAGCGCCATCTCGCGGCTGACAACTCACCCAACCCCCGATAAGCTGCAGGCGCTGTCGCGACAACTGAGAATAAAGTAGCGATGACTAATCTAAGATTAGACGTCAGAAATAAGGTGCCAGAAATATTTGTATTTGGGAGGACACCTTTCCTGCATCCGTGCGACAAGGTACGTGCTTATTTCAATTGTAATTGTAACTGTAATTGTGAAAAGTGGAAACATTACAAAACAAGCGGTTTCTGTTACGGGCTATCTGTTACGCAATTTGCCGGCACCTGTTGCATGAAGAGTCCGCGGAACGGCCGATGCTGAAGCGGTGGCATGCTGCAATAACCTCCCTGTATAACGTATGTATATGCATAACTCGTCTGTGATTCAATAGAGGCGTTGCGTTGCCTTACTATGGCCGTGGTATAAGTTGCCATTGAATTTTTTTTATTACAATCCACGTGTTTTTTTTACTGTTGCTTACTGTGCAAATGACTTCAAACTAATAACACAATTTCACTTTTTACTTGCAGGGTATGGTGATGCCCGATACGGGGATCGACTCTCGTTCGGACACAAACATCTTCCAGAGGATAAACTCCCTCCTGGACAACTCCCTGGAACTTGCTAATTTGACAAGCGATGTTCTGCCTCGTGGTTCCCCGACGGAAGGTAAGTTCGCATGACTCCCCTCACCGCTACATTGACTGCTCGAAAGGAGATTAGTGATTCCCCGCCTTGCTTGGCGTCTCCTTTCGAAAGAGAACGTACATTCAGTCTATCCTCACTGTCGTGTGCTTCATTTCGAAATAATGGGGTTTTGTCTTGTGTACGTAAGGCTACCAGACGCCCCCGATTTAGTTGCTTAACCCCTGTCAAGACGTTTCCAGACTCAGTCGGGACGTGGAAATGTCCAGGTTTTTTTTTTTTTTTTTTGTTAGTACGTAATCGGGCACGTTCTCTTTTCATATAAGAATTACTGGATCTTTTTTGTTTTAATCAGTACAAACGTGTGAAGAGAATTTAATGTTTGCAAATTAATATAATTTGAATTCCCTATTTTTTAGCACAGCTCACGACGCCAGTTTCCGGGGTTCGAATCCCGGCCTAGGAATGGATCTTCTTTGTGAGTGTCCATTTATCAATTTCATCATATCACTCCTCATCTTCACGATTAATCAGAATGGCAGAAAATAAACCAAATCAACCTATTTCTTTTTCTTGACTTGGATTTTCTTAGGAATAGGTGTAAAACTTCCTCGGCTATTAAATAAATGAAAAAATCGTGGCGTTTGTAAGTGTACATCAGGGCAATAATCGGACTAGGTCTTCATTCAAAGCTTCATGTAAGTCTCGGCATCGAATGTTCCAGGTGATGGTGACTGTGATGGTGTATTCAATAATTTCATCTAATCATAATTCGTCCTAAATAGTTGGTAGTCGAAAGTTGTTGACCCATTTGTAATGCAACAAGAGGAAATGAAATGTTAAGATCAATGCTTTGTTGAAACAAAATTTAATGCGTGTTCTTGCTTCATTAGTTCATGACTAGTTTACCTTCCATGCTTTCTCTTTTTAATATGTAGCTAAGATATAGAAAAGGTTCTATCGTGAAGAAAGTTGAAAATGACTTGGCATTCAATACGGTTTGCTGTATTCTAAAAAGTGGGAGGGATGCCATCAGCAAACATCTCACCTAATAATTTCCGGCAAAGTTCCACGTAGCCGAACCGTTCCGGGTTCAATCCCCAGCAAGAGCTTAAAAAAAATTCCATGTTGATCCAACATCGTGAGAACAATTGAAGAGCTACTTGCATGCAAGCAATATCAGCGGACTCTTGTCTCGAAAGCCGGAAAACAGAGTTTATGGGACGCTATGCGCTGACCACTAGTCACTCAATGAAAAGCCACTGGACAGGTCTTGGTCCTCAAAGGACTGTTTCGCCACGGTGTTCAGTCAGTAACGTTATCGGCAAAAAGTAATTAGAGGTATCGAGGACAAGAATATTTTGAGGGTAGTCAGTCACAAGTGCTGCAGTGAGAAGATTTCGCCCGAGCGCCAGATAAGTTCGCACGGACGACGTCAGATAGCGTAAGGAATCGAGAGCTTCCTTGCTCGAACAGGCAAAACTAGCTGTATACGCTCGAAGTACACGTATAACTGTAATTTGTCTCTGGTAGTTGACCTTCAAATATGGATCGTGAAGTGAGACTCGGTGAAATTGAAACATAACTAATCATCTCAATGTTAAAATGTAGTTTAGTCTCTTACCATTACAGTGATATATAAAAATGAATGATTGTGGGCTGAAATGAGGGTACGAAATCCTTGGGGAGACGGAGGATTTCCCCCACCAACAATCTTTGCCTCGAAAATCCCCCATCCAAAATTTCCGGGGGGAGAGTTTGTGTTACAACAAAAAAAGATAAGCAATTACTTTTAATTTCAAATATAGCTACTGTCCTAAGAATAATATCGCAAACATACACAAATTAGTGTAGTTGTGACTGTTTGCTTTTTCTCTCAAGAGATTAACAAATCTACACCAATACGCACAATAAAAGTAAATCAAGAATGCAAAACAATAACTATGAAATCTAATTGATTTATATTAAAATAAAGCAAACACAGATAATAAAACCACTTCAACTATTTCATAATTTAACATCTTGAACCAGTTAGTAAAGGAAGTAGTTTGCTACATTATATCTGATATACATAAAAGTAACAAATGTATTTCTTTGTGTGTAATTAATAATACTATTTTTAATTACTAATTTAATAATTTCATTTAGTAATTTATTTTTACTTTTAATAACTTTATAAATATGTATGTCGTATAATTTGTTTGTGGGGGAGGGGGTTTGTAGGTTAAGATCTTTCTCCCCCACCAGTCTTAAATGATTTCGCACCCTGGCTGAAACTACCAAGACGGATATTTTATATAAATATCGTGAGTACAATTGTTGTCACATTAAAATTGTATTCCATTGTAGCATACTCGAGCGTGGGTTCCATGCAGTACTCTGTTATCTAGGCTGACAAGTAGTCCGATTTAATGCAAACACTTGTACAGTCACGGATATTTTTAATGGGTCATTGTAAACCAGAAGTGTCCGCGACTGTACAATTGTCTTGAGTCGCAAGGCCATTCTGGTTCGCCGGATTGAATAATCAAAGAAAGTAGTTCAGAATCTGGGTGTATACATCCGCCAGGAATTATTCTGGTTTATGAATTGCTTCCCAGTTCCCGAACACAACGCAGTCTGTTGCTGTGCCAGGGTCTCCATAACATAAACTAGTTTGGTGCAAAGCACAATCGATAGCGTTTCGGACTTGGCAACTTCTGGCGATATTTTGCTGCTTAACATTCACAATGAGGACGGGACTAACGCAATGCAGGTGGACCCCCCCCCCCTCCCATTCCTTTTCCTCATTTTAAATATTTACCTTTCGAAGATCACAGCTCTTGCATAACCGCTACGGTCGCACTTCAATCTGCATATTTTAGGATCCCATTTATAAATCGTTCTTAATTAGTGGACGTTTCTACAAGTACCATAGTTTTGCAGTCTTTGTGACTTGAGTGCGAAACAATGACGTTATCTGCCAGGGCGGGGGCAGACTTCTTTAGTTAGCTCCCTCCCCCCCCCAATAACTTAAGAAAAACTGGGAAATGAACGAAAATCCACTTGCTGGCGAAGTTCAAGGATACAGGAACTCAAATTCAACTTCTATGCGATGCGAGGTTCAAGAATTTAAACAATGCTGAGTTCATCTTATCACTGCTGGGTGGCGCGTCAGTCTGAGCTTTCTTTGTTGCACGCACACAAACGCTTATTCTAGTACCTGAATATCTGTAAACTAAGTAACTCCTTAATTTAGGAATATAGGGTAAAGATTCAGAAAAAGATTACTTACTTTTGGTTGCCAGTCCATGGCGGCGATTATGAGGGGCAAGGGAGCTTTTGCCTTAGTCTCCCACTTGTTGCCCTCGCACTAGCAGCTCTTAATGCCAAATCTTGTCTACAAATACCAAGAAACTGTCCTTGACACCCCTCCCCCCCGATTTGGCACCCAATCGCCGCCACTGTTGCCGGTGGTTTGATTACAGTAAAACTTTAAAACTGCAACTACAACTTTTACCTTGTTCTTAATACGAGGTACTTTTCGCATTTTGCGTCGCTTTTCTTCCACTCCTTGGTGATCGCGACAATGGTAAAATTGCAAGAAATCGTTGGAACACTCAAAAGGAAAACAAATTTGTAGGCCAGGACTCGAACCTGGAATCATCGTTCAATATTGTCTGCCACTAGGGGTGCTAGATACACACATGTGCTTGTAAAAATCGAAATGAGAACTAGACTAGTCTTGTTCGAGAAAATTGTTTACATACGATGCGGATATCTGCCTGATCTTTTATCGATAGGTTATGTATTGTTTATAACTGCAATGTCAGTCTATTAGTAACAATTGTGAACATGTACTGGGTGCTTCCATACATATTCAGGATAGTCCATTTTTTTTGTCTCGTGGCGTGAGGAGTAACATAAAACTAAGAAAATCGGTTTGCCTTAATGACCTTCTATACACTGTTGAAGTCTGTGCAGTGACACTGTTATTTATACTGTGCATTTGGTGACTGGACAGATTTGCACCTACAATATTAGACTAGCCTGAGACAGTGCCAAAATTTATCCTTACACTATATCTGCCAGAGAGCGGAAAATTTGCACCATTATCTGAAATATATCTTGATCAATATGGCTGATGTGAGTCAGGCCCGTGGCCAGGCAGGGGCCAGGGGTGGCTGAGCCTCCCTGGAACCTCCGACAGCCCCCTTAACGTTAGGTAGTGAAGAGTGAAAATGTAGACAGCACACATTATTTTGCTCACAACTTTGATGAAGGATAAATTCCCAGAACAGCAGCTACTACTTTCGTTCATCTTATAAATAAGAGTAGGCTAAGTCTAAGGTACGGCAAGTAATTAGAAGATTCTCTTTAGAGTTTCGAAGGTTTTCATGGGGTGGATTGTACGGTAGGCACTATGAATATTGTGGATTTCTCCTTGTATGATATAAATATCTGAATCATGAAAAGTAGTAGTAAGGGGTGATGTGATGTTAGTAACTGTCAATTTACACTTCAAGCGATGTTTTAGAAGAAAAAATGTAGTATTTTGGATTTCTAAATGTTATGTAACTTAATGACCCCCCCCCCCCACACACACACAGATTTACCTTAATTTAATGCTGTTAAATTGAAAGAGGAACATAAATTAAGAGTATTTGAAAATAAGATCCTTAGGAAAATATTTGGACCTAAAAGGGAAACGGAGACAGGTAAGTGGAGAAGGTTACATAATTTAGAACTACATAATTTGTATTCATGTCCACATATTATTAAAATGATTAAATCAAAAAGACTTAAGTGGGCAGGCCATGTGGCACGAATGGGAGAGGAAAAGAGTTTACAGGATTCTTGTTGGGAAACCTGATGGTAAGAGAAGTAGGAAGGCAAAGACAAGGATTGAGAAGGTTGAGGTGGACCTAAAATAAATCTGTAGAGATGGAAAAGAGTATAGATCTTGCTCAGGATAGGGACAGATGGAAGGCCTGTGTTGCTGCAGCCATGAACCTTCGGGTTTAAGAAGGCTAGAGAGTTAGTAATGCTGTTAAACATTCGAAAAATGGACTTGGTTCACAAAGCCTCCCCTGATAACCCGTGAACCCCCCCTCGAGACTAATTCAAACGTAATGTTTTATGAAAGTATGATTCAGCAAACAATGCGCACACACACACAATTAAGAATAGTTGCATTTCTGTAGTTTGTGCATACGGAACAAGATAGTCGCATTGCTGAGTTTCAAGTTTGCGGCGACTGTCTAATCAGTGGTGTCGCGTTTTCCTGCTTTCAGCTGTTTTGTCACCATCGTCCTAATAACCCTTCGCCATGCCAGCTTTTAACGGGCATATGAAAAGCTTTTAGCGTATTCTTTAGTTATCATTGGTTGCAGTTCCACCAGAATGGGCTCAATTCTTGATAAGAACTTCAGCAGTGTTATTTAACTTTCTTTTGCGGAATACCAAGGGTCCCGGGTTCGAACCCCGGCATGGATGTTTGTCTATTCATAAATTTCATCGTCATCTTGCCAAATTAGTCAAAAGTGGCACAAAAAGCGAAGTAAAATAAAGCCAATGAATCAATCTTTTGTGGAATATTTCAGCATGGGGACACCTTCTCAAATTACTGTAATTTTGTTGATGGGAGGCAACAAGCAAAAGCAGACTCGCCCAAATTTCTCAAAATACAAAAGATTTCATAAGTTTCTTTAATTTTGAATATTTTGTGATTAAAGTGCTGTGACTGGTTTTTCAGGACACTTAAGAAATCTAGAAGAACTGTTTTTGTCAGATGTCTGGAACTACTGCAGTGACTGCACCAGAAAAATATGGGTGCGAAGGGCATTATCTCGGGGCACTCAAATTTGTTACACGGGGTGAACAGTTCTGAAGACATCCAAACTTGGACCTCCCTTCCACTGCATACAGTAACGAGGCTTTGGCATCTGGTCTCTCAGCCAGTATAATCCTCCGTCGGGCCTGTATTGCGTCGTCTATAAGCGTTTGATTGTCCTTTCATATCGCAACCATTCCTAATCCTCTCGGTTAGCCAAAAGTAAAATAAAACAAGTCATTCATTCACTAAAGACAATACAAAAATACATAGTGCGTTAAGAGCATAGCTTGAGATGAAGCTGCTCAACGAGTCAGTCATGTCACATGCAGGAAAAAATACGTGCAAATTTTTTCTACATACTTCTGTATGTGGTTGCTCACCACGTGAGAATCTTATCTATATTTTCTTGTAAATTACGGAAGTTGCTTTTTGAACCACCCTGTCAGTCCATAAATTTTTCAGTGTACTAAAGGGTTTTGTTTTCCTTCCAGATTCCATTATGTCCATAAGTGACTTGCTGGGCCTGAACATGCCTCGTGGCGGCCTGGTAGGCAACACAAACACAAACAGTGTTAGCAATTCAAGTGGACTCGGGCAGCATTCCTCCTATGGCTCCTCCTGCTCTACGCCAAACAGCACAAACACAAGGAGCTACCAGGTAAGTGAAAGAAAGCACTCTTACATTTGTACAAACATGTCATTGAATTGTTTCATCTGTGTTATTAGACCTTGGAGGAAATTGGAGGATCAAGTAAGACATTAACATCACAGCCTATGAAGTATGATTTCTGAAGGGTTCAAACATCAATTATAAATTTGATTAACTAGATTCCTTACTGTTGCGGGAAATGTTCCTACGTCACAGCAAGTGTTTCTGAATTTAAACTTAGACACAACAAAGAGTAACCACTAATTTTCAATGTCGCGGTAATACAAATTTGTTACATATTAGGTAGGTTTGACAATATCTAATTCTAAGAAAAAGTGGAAGTTCTTTGTTGTCCATGCCGCACATGTTTCTTTGCAAAATGGCCATTTGTAGTGAAACTCTCTCCTGAATCATTTCATGAAAGTTCGGGAAAGTCCTGCGGACACTCTTATTACCTCTAAGATTTACCTTTAACACCTATTTCTGGTTTTCTTAAATTTACACAATGAACTTTAAAATATGACACGCCATTAATGGAAGCTGAGGCTGTGAAGGGGCACTTGCAGGACAACGCACGACCCCACACAGGATCAATCTGGCTGTAGGTCCGGTCGTCATGGCCTAGTTTGCTTGAAAGTGTAAAGTTTCTGTATGGTGCACTACTTGAAAGGGTTTGTTTATTTGAGTGTCTTCTCTGATGAGATAAACGTTAGTTTAGTAACTCAAACTTTAGTTACTTCTGTTTGTTTAATTGCAGAATTTAAGTTTTGATTGATAAAATGAACAGTCGCTCAACGAGTGCTTCGGACTAGACCTTGACACCTAACCACTCGATACCTGTTGCGTACATACTGTTCCCTAGACTGTCGGATGCGGTTGTCTTGGCGAAAAATGTTCAGAGATTATGTAATTATATATATAGCTATATTGAGTTTTTTTACTTGCCGCACTAGAACGTTGTGCATATTTACACATCTCGTGTCCTCCAGCGATCTCTTCTCAATGTCCTTAGACGCGCGAACAAGCTTCATTGGTTGTCATGGCAACGAGTCTGGAGTTTCCCCCTCAGATTCCCTTGCGAATCACGTTCACCTGAACTCATGAGCGGAAAAGAGAAAGGAGGGGGGGGGAGACGGAAGGACAAGATTCGCGGCCTAAGACTTCATTTCACGGTCAGTCTTAAGATCGATAAACTTCTTTCCGTCGCAATGAAGATTGCTGATGCGAAATATGTCTCCATGCTTGATGCCGAACTGCTAACATAGACATTGGCGTCTACTGACAAACTGGCGACGAGATACGAAATTTAACGAGCTTTACGAGGTGCATATAACGGCGTGTATAGCCAACAATTTTGTAGTGCCGTGTAATTTATACAGCGCAATTTCAATGCACTCATTTTAACTTTGTCAAATTAGAAGAGTTTTCACTTTAAGTAGTGTTAAAGACTAATTACATGAAGTAATTAATTCTTCTTAAAAATAATTGAATTGCAGCACTTTTGAGGACTCTACAAAGTGCGTGGCTAAATGTTTTAAAAAGATTTGGATTTATTGTTGACAAGAATTAAAGCTACTGCTGCATAACATAATAAGTAGGTATATTCATGGGCGTTAGGAAGCGGGGGCTAAGGGGGCCGCGGCCCCCCTGGAAAATGAAAGTAAACAAAAAATTATGTATTTCACACACATAATTTAATTTTAACCACAATAATGTGTTATTACATGAACATCATAAATTCAAATTTAAGTAATGGTTTTTTATGGAACACTATTTTTGGAGAAAATGTGCCTTGTTTGCCCCCCCCCTTGGAAAAAAATACCTTCCTTGCCCCTCCCTGGAAAAAATCCTGCGGACGTCCATGGGTATATTGCAAAATCATGTAACATTTAAGCTGAGAGGTTACTGTTATTTTGATGTCATTATGTACGTAGGTAGACAATGTCTACTATAAACGTGTTCTTTAAGTATTTTAAACATAAAGGTCATTATATATTTAAGGTTTAAATGGCGAAAAATAATCATGGTCGTTTTTTTATTGGAGTAAGGCGAGAAGTAGGACGACCAGGGTAGAAAGATGGGGGGGGGGGGGTGAAAAGTAGAGGGTGCCAGAAATCCTTCGCCAGTGAAAATTTTATCTTAAGCCGTCCCTAGCTTATACTTTCAAGACACCTTAAACTTTGTTTTTATATCGAAGGTGAAACCAAATGCGGTCTCTCCCCGACGGCGTTGTAGCAACGATCCCGTCTTCCAATCGGAGGGTTCCGGATTGAGGCACAGTGGTCCAGTTGCTACTAGTCTATCTCTTCATGAAATGGGCATAAAAACTAAGATTCGACACAGGCCACTGTTTACGTCGGATTACTTCCCAGAAATCCGCATGCAAGATTGCGGCTGGAGTTGCCCTCTTTTGTTGCGTACCGAATATCGAATCGGGCACCCTTCCAGAACCGCAACACACACGTCTCCTATGTGCAGCAGTGATGTCTAGCTCCGCAGGCAGCGAAGTTTGTACACGCTCGAGTGAGCAATTGTTGTCTGTTCAGTCCCAATTTGGATGTCTTTGTCTGACCTTATGTATTAAGGGTGTCTGGAGCCTGAAAACTAGGTGTCTTTGGAATCATCCTGGTGCTGAGGCAATAATTCGTACATAGAAGAGAACTTACCCCGATACTAACTTATTCATACATCAGCTTCGATGACCAGTCTATCAATCTCGCACTACAACTAGACACATTGCCGTCTGAACACTATTTTGTCGTATGTAGGCATAGAAACTTTTTTCGAAAAATTCAAAATCGAAAAAGCCTTTACAAAATAAAAAGAAATATAAAATTTTTTTGGAAAAAAAAATTAAATCTAAACTCAACTATTTTTTTTCGCAAAACTAAGGTCTTCTGGGGTGTGCGGGATCCTGAAAAGTCGGGACCGGGAAAAAAATTCACGTCCCGATCCCGACTTTTCGGGATCCCGAGCAGTCGGGAAATACCGAATGGTCATTTTAAAAAGTTGTTAATTCTTTGTTCTCTGCATTGCAAGTGTCTAGAACTTATCGGAAATTGTTTGTTTTTATTCCAGAAGTGCAAAAACAATCACTTAAGTTGAAAATGACTTGTAGAATTCGAGATTTTCAGAGCTTCGGAAAATTTCGAACATTTCCCGTCCCAAAATTTTCCCGACTTTGTCGGGAAGTGGTGATTTTTTTTTTCCCATCCCGAATGTCGGGATTAGAAAAAATTCCCGTCCCGACCAAAAATGTCCCGCACACCCCTATTTTTTTCCTCCGGAAATATTTTTTTTCTTTATAAAAGGGCAATCCCTAGTCATATGCCCACCTACATTGACTATGCAGGAAAGCTGATAAGGTTGTTGTGTGGATTTTGAGTACTGATTTGTGCAAACATTTTATTAAAGTTGATAATTTATACCACTTGACAGCCAGATAAATCACTTCGGAACGTGACGTATTAACCTGTAAGGAACATGTCTGACTGAAAGTGGAGATACGACAAAACAGTATTCAGCCAGCTCCAAGCATGAAGGTACAGTGTGTCCAGTTTTGCTCGGCAGAGAGAGCGCAGATGGCGAGACATGACTCAGATGTATTTTCGATCTGGAACGAAACGTCCAGCTTCTTTTTATCACGCATCTTTAGTCCAAACCCCCCCCCCCCCCCATCCCCTAAATATGCATTCATGGCATGGTGCTATATGCACAGGAAACTTTACCTACCTTACAGAGATAAAAGGGCGTGCCTAAAAATATTGATAACACTAGTTCATTCCTCTTGGTTGCATTTATAAACTTTGCTTGCTTGCTTGCTTGATTGATTGATTTGGTTTAATTACTTTGCTTTTCTGCCAGTTTTGGTTAATCTCAAGATGAGGATGCATGATGAAGGGACTCTCACAAAGAATGCCCAGGCTGTGATTGAAGTCCAGGTTAGCATACTATGCTAACCATTGTGCCATGGAAGTCTGCTGACACAGTTGTGCATCTCAAACCTCAATGGTTATGAAGATAGTGTCCATCAATGTAGACTTAAATCCAAAAAGAATAAGGTTCAAGACACACAGAAAAGACTTTTCCACTTTCTCTGTAGGGACAAATTATATTGATCAGTGTAAAATTGTAACAGTAAACGGTGCATCTCTGATGACTTACAGTAGCTATGCAGGCTATTTCATTTGACGACTTGAGAAATTGGAAAGTCAGAGTACAAAGAATACAGAATATACATAAATATATAGGCTGTTCAGGGGGAAAAGCACTAAAGTCAAAAAATGCAATTTTACCTCTGTTAATCTTTTAATGACATGATACATCTTTCTTGTAAAGACATGTGTCTGTTTAGAATCTTTACGCATGGCTAATATAAAATTATGCTTGTATACTGCTGACAACTTCTGCGCAATCATACATAAAAATTCATTCTTGAAAAACACTTAGTGCAAGGGGTGGACAATTTGCCGAGCAATATTTATGTATCCCACTATACCAGTTTCCAGTCAGTTGTGTAATTAACAATGCTTTGTTCTGCAGGCTGAAGAGAGTAAGTACTCTGAAGTGACGACTCCTCTAAAGATTCTTCACAGGAGTTTCTCAGATACTCCACTGACATCCTCCACACCCTCATCTCCAAGCTACAGGACAGTACATAGGGGATCACCTCCATACAGGTACAAGATCTTGTGTATAAGTTGATATTTTTTCAATCTCATATTTGGAAAGCTGGTCTTACTTAAAAAAACACCTTGCACAGTGGCACAAAAAATCAAATACGTAAACAATAGGTACAAAGTAAAGATTGTTCTTAAGCTTATAACTTTTTCAAATGCTAATGCAGAATATTGTTGAAATGAAGTACCAAATTTGTTAAAACTACCAGTATCAAGTTTGTATGTTGACACTGTTCATCCGATAATGTGTTTCTTGCTGTAGAGTACATGTGTCCTGATGTGAACTTCCTTTAAACTTTGGGAAATCACATGGTAATCTGAAATTAAGAGTAGTCTTAATATTACACAATTTCCAAATTTTGTAGATTTAAAAAGGTCTTAACTTGTCAAAAAATGTGGGTTATCTAATTGCTTGACTTTGCAATAACAGTGTTAACTTGGCACTAGTGGCATGGCGTGACTTTTCAAAATTGTTACCTGCCATCATACGTTACCATATCCCCCCCCCCCCAAACCTTTTGTTCTAGATTTTTTTTTAAATCTGCTCGATGGATTAGCCACAATCACTCCTAGAAAGAACTACCACTCAGGAGTTACCGCAAAAATCCAGTGAATAGTGGTAGCCTTGTCTACCATATCTCTTTCTTTGCAAAGAGGTGGAAAGTGGAAGAAGGACCACACATTTCTTTGGTCAGTTTGAAGTTTGTGTGGTGAGCAGATGACAGAATTCCCCTCCTCCAGTGGTGAAAGGGTAGTCCAGATTTAACAATGTTATTTTATTGAAAAAAAAAAACTTTAATTTCTTTACATTTTGATGTTACCTGCGGTAACACCGGTTACATGCTTGGCACAAAAAATAGGTTTCTTCAGGCTTGCAGAAATTAAGATTCCAGTGTTCTACAAATCTTGCATGTAATAAACTTGGAAGAGTTTATTGAAAAAGTTTCTACGTATTTGTAATAGATTCAGTGGAACATCTCTTTAAGTTTTCCTGGGGCATGTGCTAAAAAACTTTAGAGAAAATGTGAAATTTGGGCAATATTTATAACTTGTAGTATTGGTACAAGAGAGATTAGCCATATTGTATGTATTGAAATTTGGTTAATGTAACTCCAGCATTAATTTCCTTACAGTGATCGAAGTAGCCCAATGTTTGAGCAGCCTTTTATAATGGGGTGCAGTGGTTCACGCTCAACTTCACCTGCAGATTCAGATGCCAGTACAAGTGGCGTCAGCAGTATTGACAGCAATCTTTCAGACCTTATGGTAAGTTTCAGAAATTAAGTTCAGTATGTCAGGGTAGCTACTCACCAGGAATTCCTGGAATTTTGAATTATTGACTCCGGAAATTATAGGTTAATTCTGATTGAATTTTTCTCTGTAGACGTGAGAAATTGCAACTTTTATTAAACCAATTCACATTGAATTAATCCATATTTATTAATGACTTGAGGAAAGTTTTTTAGTTTAGCTTTTATTTTTATCGAGGAAGGAAAATAAAACTAATCTGTTTAGTTTTTAGTGTCCTTTGCAAAACAATCTTTGTGACACAGAAGATTATTGCAAGGTAAGATATCTTGAAGTTGATTAGGTAAATTTGAAATTCTTATACAATTAAAAATTTCTCAGATTACTACCTCCTGTAACATTTGTGACTTCTTTGTAGATGTATTTCTAGTCTGAGTATGCAAATATAATCTCGTTCAATTGAATTGCATTAGAATTTTTGGATACATTGGAATCTCAGACCCTTTATATTAATATATTTGTGTGGGTGGTGAGAGGTGGTAATACATAATGTTGAAATAGAGAGAACATCTGCATGTATACCCTTGAATTTTTGGAAAGTTCTCCTTGAAAACCAGCAGTTATACTTGAATTTTATCATCATCCTAGAGTGGCCACCTTGTAATGTGTTTCAGAAGGTAATATGTAATGTCTACTTCATACAGAATACAGTTTTAGTAAAGGATTGATCCACAAAACAATGAATGAATTTTAAAACTTTGATAGCCTTGGGTTTATTTTTTTTCCTGCCCAAATTTGGCATTACATTCACAACTGCTTCAGTAGACAACTACAACTGGCATGTTGATATTTTTTTAAAATAACTTTCCATGCCCTGAAAATGTGTACGAGGGTGATTCAAATTAAGACCTTAATTAGTTTTCTTATCTAGTAGATTTCTGTATGTAGGGTTGCACAATTTTGCTGCATTTTAGCACAGAGCTATTGCTGATCTACATTCATACCTTTGACTTACTGCTTACATATCTTAAAAAGAATAAGTCTTTAGCGGTCCATGTGCAGTCACTTATGAGCCATTGTGAAGGCCTTTCCACATATCTGGCTGCTAACAGAGGCCATTGTCGAAATTTCTGCTCCATTAGTAAACTTGCTGGTGGGGTAAGCATGCACAAAGATATTGAATTTTCATTTGCCTAGAAATTTCTGCAAGTTTTAGGCTGAGAGGTGTCAAGAAACCACTCCTCTTTACTGGTGCAAGTGTGTATAGGAGGCGCCATCTTTAAAATAATAAAAATTGAGTTTTGAAGCTCACATGATTAGTGTTGCAGCCTTGGTCTTTTTGTAAATAATAGTTGATACCTCATGTAAATTTGAGCTGTATAGTCTGTCCTACAATTTTTATTGTACTTTTAATTCTTTCATTTGAATCACCCTCTTATTAAGAATAAAGTTTAGTACAAGGAACAGGCTGCGATGAAATTTTTACCAATATGTACTAGTTAAGTACTGGGACAAAATTCTTGTTAAAAACAACACAAATACTATACAAGACACTTTTTGGACTGTTGCCAGCACGTGATGTAAGAAGTTTTTTAATGTCATATTGTTACAAAAGTTTAATATGAATAGACAATTGCAAATGTTTTAAAACTAACTTACGTTAATGTATGTAACCAGTTGAAATGCTGTGTGTGTACTTTGAGAAAGTAATAATTTCTTTAGAAAACCAGTAAATTTCAAAAGTGGCACGAAATTAAATTTACATTTGTATTTTTTTGTATTTGTTTAGTGTCACTTTTCTGCCATTTTCTGGCTGTTCACAACAATGAGTAAGAGTGGTGTTATCATGAGTAATACTCTCACAAAGTTCACCCATATTCAGAGGAGGACTCAAATCCAAAACCCCTGGCATGGCATCATAGCATGCTCTAACCAATTTGGCGTGGAGGTTGGGTTTATCCAAATATTGAGTCAGTAAAATTATCTGAATTTTACTGATTTCTATATTCTGATAAAAATACAATAAAAATTCTTTATTTTCGTAGACCCATATCCATGGGTGTGGAAAACTTCATACAATACTAAATATTACAACAAATCTCATCTGTATTAAATATGATAGAACACAATTGTTTAGCAGGTGGAAAACCTTGTGCAAAATTATGAAATTTAATGACTCCCCCTCCCCCCCATTGTAATTTTTCTGCTGACTGAAATCTAAAATTGTTCAAACTGTTTCTGTCCTTGAAAGTGATCATGGCTTAATCTCTTTGCAGAATTGCTTATCATTAGGTGCATCACCTCAGACTACATCAAACACTGTCTTGAACCATTCTCTGGGGTATTCTCCCCAAAACAATGCACCAGAACATGACTACAATGGTCTCCACGGATTACATGGTCTCCAGGGACTTCAAACATTGTCTCCGTTACAGTCTCTGAAGTGTCTGCAGGGCCTGGGAAACCAGCAGTCTATTCATGCAAGCCTTCTGTCATCGCTGCTTCAGTATCCTGGTCAGGGCATGTCTCCACAGTCAATCTCCAACCATCTGGATAAACAGTGGCCACCGACTGTCAACCCACTAGTCTCAGTCAGCGGACATGAAGCTAACTCTTTGGAAAGGGCTGCTCGCATATACAGAAATGCTGCTTGTAAGTATCTCCTGAAGTATCTCAAAACTGGACAAAAATGTGTGTGTGTGCATTGTTAGTTCTGTTCGTATACTAAGCTTAGGGTTATCAGATGACAAACTTTAAATGAGGACATTTTTAGATTTCACAAAATTTACAGAAGTGGTATAACTTCGTTGAGAACGAAGTATATACACACACACTCTTTAACTTCTGTTCAAATCCTAGATAAACAATTTTTCCATCTAATTCTCAAGCAATTTTAAAGGAACAAATGATACATAATTGCTTCTTAAGAAAATTTATTTTTAACAGCAATGTCACAACTTTAGGCTAAAAATTATAAAAGTATTTAATGTACTATATTTTTTCTTTTGAAGATTCTATTTTCAAAACAGTTAAAGAATACTTCCAAGTACAAATATTATTGCCAAAGAGTTGTGCTTTTGAGTTTGGATGCTATCTGAAAATTACAATATGCCAAATTTACAGAAACAATATTGTGTAATTGCAAAGAACAACAAAGATACATGTGTGTACCAGTTTTTAAAAGAAGAAATAATAAAACCCTTTTGTTGCAGCTTTGTATGATGCTACTTGCACATGGAGTGGTCAGCTACCTCCCAGAATGCACAAAAATCCTTCATTTTCATGTAAGGTATGTATAATTTACATTAGGGTTCAGATGACTATAATAAACATTAGCAGAATTTTAACTGCATCTGAATTTAATATTATTGTTTAAATTGTATTTGGAAAAATAAATTTTATCTTGTCCTTTCCCAGGCATTTTGTACTTCAGCTATTTATAAATATACATAAGTATACATAGTCTGTAAGGTTGGGTTGAAGGCTCTTTAGACCTTGGACACACTCTGCAATGAACTTCCAATCCAAAATGGTATTATAAACTCTGCAGTATTTCTCCCACAGTATTCTAGGTGATCTTTTTATGCATTGCTTTGCCTAGGTTTAATGCACAACAAAACTATTGCAAATATCGAGATATAGCAAGTAATGTTCAAACTATTATCCAGCTTGAAATGGAAATTCCTAACTGGAGAATGCTTGGTAGTTATTGGATACGTGGGAGAGATCAACTTGGGAGTCCATGCAGTAGTTGGGATGCTTATGCAAATTATCCTAGCTGGAGGATGCTTTATGAAATTTTTCTTAACTGGGGACAACATCCCCCTGCATTCACTTTTCACTTTGAGTATTGCTATTGTCCTGAAAAATTCTAGCCGAAAGTTGAAATAATCCAATTTTTAAGAATTCTGTTTTATAAAACAATAAATATTCAGAAGAAAGAAGTTGCAAAGTGGGCTTGGTTCTTTCAAAAGTAACTTCATGGCAACTTGTAAGTTTTCTTCAGTAACTCAAACTCTGTACGGACATGTCAGATATTTTGTCACTTTCCTGTAAAGACCAAAGGCTTGCTCCTCTTAATGAAATCTGTATAATTTACAGTATTTTTTTTTTTTCAGGTGTTCCTAGGGGGTGTACCATGGGACATAACAGAAACTGCTTTAATGAGTGCTTTTAAACAGTTTGGTAGCATCCGCGTGGAATGGCCAGGGAAGGAACATGCTGCTAGTCAACCAAAGGGCTATGTGTACATAATTTTTGAGTCTGAAAAGCAGGTAACTTGCATAACTCTTCACTTTTTATATACACACAGTGTAGAAATTTTATTAGTTGAGGAAAAAGTTAACTTCATTAGACACCTTGCATTACATAATGCCATAATCACATGATCATTTTTGTCACTAGTATTTCTTAAATATTTAATATTGTTCATTGCTGTAATTCTCTTCGGAATGAAATTTTCAGTATTGCTTGCTAGAGCACTGGACTATGTGATCACAGAAGGCTAGCTGGAAGAAAACCAGTAATTTTTAAAATCTTGGGTTTTCAAAACACTTAAGGATGGAAAATTACTGGTAATTTTTCGAAGGGTCCATATAGAACCTGGTTAAGTAGCACTAATTAACAATGGTTTCATTTAATTGGTGGCTTGTTAAATTTAGTATTGGACATTTAGTAGTTTGGCAATAATTTTTAACAGAACATTTTGAAGAATTTGGTAGATCCTATGCTGTAAAGGCATTACCTTCTTAATCTGGGAATAAAAGGGAGTGTCTTAATTTTAAAAATCGGTTCTCCACACATGCATCAAACTCCAATGTTTTCTATTTGTTTTTTCTAACAGGTGAAAGCACTCCTACAGGCCTGCACACATGATTTTAGTAATGGTGGCAACTGGTACTTCAAAATTTCTTCTAGGAGGATGAAGTCAAAAGAGGTATGGATATTTTGCGAGGTTACTACTACTATACTGTATTTTTGTTTCTAAAGCTCAGCTTCTGGGCTTGTTCAAAACACATTTTTGAAATTGCATGTAATTTCAAAACCACAGAATTTCTAAATTCTAAAATATTAGATTGCAGAAGAATCTAGATTTTTGTAAATTTTTCTAGCAGCATAATCATTAGAGCCTGGGACGTTATAACATATTTTTCATTTGGCTTCAGATCTAATATTAGGGTGAGATCTTTACATAACTGATGAAAATCAGCCGAAATAGACAAACGTGACAAAACATATTTTGACATACTTCACCAATTTCACGTTTTTACAACATATTTCTTCAATTTTGTTGTAATAAGACATATTTCTGTATAATTTCGTAATTCTCTCGTATATAATCGGTTATTTCATAATTTTTTTCTTCGTAGCTTTAGCACAACGGATAGTTCATATTGTCGATGGCAGGATATGGAAATTACGGAGGAAGAAGGTGCAGTCTTTTCTTAGTACAGAACAATAATACCCCACTTTTTTTATCCCGCCAACAATTGATAGCCATGCAAACATTATTGAGGAATAATGTTCTCTCTCATTGTTGCACGGGAAGTAAAGAAGTTTCGTTCTCATTTCTTTGCCTTTTTCGCTTTTCACAAAAATCAGTCAAAAGTAAATAACATTCGGTACATTACTACTCTATCGGGTATGGGAGAAATTCGAGAGTACTGCTGTACATATTTTTTACTTTACTGGGAATATTTCTGCATTTTTCTGACATTTGTAATTTTTCATGATATATATTTTCCAATTTGACATAATTACATACATATTTTACAGTTTTATAGGACATAGTCCCGGCCCCTAATAATCATAGTTTCTAATGGAAAGTTATTTGTTAAGCATGCCCAAGGCATTAGAACAATGAAACTTGTGTAATCATTGATGTTTTCCAGGTACAGGTCATACCATGGATGATAAGTGACAGTAACTTTGTACGATCAACCTCACAGAAACTTGACCCCCAAAAGACTGTATTTGTTGGTGCACTCCACGGCATGCTGAATGCTGAAGGCCTTGCACACATCATGAATGACTTATTTGGAGGAGTTGTGTATGCTGGTGAGTCACTTTGACTATTTGTAGTTACAATAGAACTAATTTTGTAAATATAAACTGATAATCTTACCTGTCAGAACTGGAACACACAAGAAGCTGCACTATATATCTTTTCAAGTGTGCAGTTTCCTTTTGGGTTTCTGTTCTGACAACTGACAAGTTTGTTCAATAAGGATGCGGAGTTAGAAGGTAACAGTTGGGCTGAAAAGTTCGTAGGCTGACTCATAGATGGCGTTACTAGAATTAAATCCATGTGATTTTTACTTAGTACTAACCTTCAAAAGATACGTGTATAAATTTCACAGCTGCCGGATAATTAGTTCGTGAGATATAGCATTGTGAGTGAAGCAGCTTTTGTTATTGTGAAAAAATGGATAAAAAAGAATTTCGTGTGTAATAAAGCATTGCTTTTGGGGGGAAAAAAATACTGTTGAAGCCAAGGCTTGGCTTGATAAACATTATTCGGACTCTGCACCAGGAAAATCAACCGTTGAGAAGTGGTTTGCTAAATTTAAATGAGGCGAAATGAGCATCGAAGACGATGCATGCAGTGGATGCCCCAAAGAGGCTGTTACCGACGAAAACATCAAAAAAGTCCACAAAATAATTTTAAATGATCGTAAAGTGATGTTGATCGAGATAGCTGAGACTTTAAAAATATCAAAGGAACGTGTTGGACATATTGTGCATGAATATTTGAACATGTGAAAGCTGTGTGCAAAATGGGTGCCGCGCGTGCTCACAATCGATCAAAAGCAACAACGTTTTGATGATTCGGAGCAATGTTTAGCGATATTCAACTGTAATAAAATTGCTTCCCCATCCACCATATTCTCCAGATCTGGCCCCCAGTGACTTTTTCCTGTTTGCAGACCTTAAAAGAATGCTCGCTGGAAAGAAATTTAGCACTGATGAAGAGGTAATCGCCGAAACTGAGGCCTATTTTGAGGCTAAAGAGAAATCGTACTATAAAAATGGCATCGAAAAATTGTATGACCGCTATAATCGTTGTATCGCCCTCGAAGGCAACTATATTGAATAATAAAATCGAATTTTGTCAAATATTTTTTACTATGTTAGCCTACGAACTTTTCAGCCCAACTGTTATGTCATTTGACTTGCATGCTCCTTTAAAAACTGAGTGTCTCAATGCGTACCAGTTTTGTCCAAATTTTTACATCTGTCCTGAATTGCCCATGGTAGCTGCAATCTAGCTTCCATATGATCTTTTTTAATATTTTCCATGTGGATAAGAGTAGATTTGAAAATTTAGGACTACAAAACTGGTATGTTAACACATAGTGTGAACAAGTGATGCCAAGAACTTAATTTCATTGCAGGTATTGACACAGACAAGTACAAGTATCCAATAGGCTCAGGTCGTGTCACCTTCAACAACAACAGGTCCTACATGAAGGCAGTGTCTGCAGCTTTCATAGAGATCAAAACTCCTAAATTTACCAAGAAGGTAGGTGTATTTTAGTTCTCACTAAAAACCTACCCATAACTAGGCCACAAAAACTATCAAAAGTGCAACTATTGTCACAGCCAAAGTTGTCAAACAAGGGGAATAACAAAACTATTCTGTAGTCTGTATCTTGTGGGGTCTAAATGCCATACGACAACTTGCACAGTTGGAATTTGGCACGAATCTTGTAAAAGTTCTGTTAAGTTAGCTGAAATTTTAAGGTGGTGGTTTGTGATGATCACAAGTTCCAATGGGCACAATCATTTGCAATAGTTTCACTGCTTTAGTCATTCAAATTCAGAATTTATTTATTTACTCCAAAGACTGAAGATGATACGCTGAACTCTATCTTACAGAATGCGCACAATATTGGCATGTCCCCATCCCTATTATGTATTATCGCTTATCGTACACCATATTGAACAGTATTCTACTGACATCATGATAAATGTTCTTCTTAGGTTTAGAGTTCTTAGCATAGATAATGCATTTTGGTGAAACCCACAAAAAACTGCAGTGTGTTTTTATGCTAAGCAAACTAAACTTAAGACCTAACAAGAAAGGTATTCTGCACTGATGTCAGTAGATGACTGTTCAATATGGTGTACAATAAGCAGGCCCGTAGTTAGAGGGGGGCAGGTGGGTCAACTGCTTCCCCCCTGTGAAAAATATAGAAAACATGATTTTTGCAATTTTCAGTATCTAGAATAGTTGACATTTTGAGTAAGTCTTGTATTAAAGGTGCCTAATGTGTTTGTATGTTTTTCTTGGATGTGTTGCTATGAATTTGGAACTGCTTAAATTTTTGTTTCCGAAGTCTACCTTTTGGTAATAGTGATTCATGTGGTAGAGAGTAGGGATGGCCAGATCCGGATCCTGGCGGATCCGAAATCTGGATCCGGTTGGTTCCGGATCCTAAAATTTTTCGGATCCGGAATTTTCAGCTCCGGATCTGGATCGAGAACTTTTGGATCCGGATCGAGAACTTTTGGATCCGGAATTTTCGGATAAGGATCAGTTTTGCCATCCCACATGCGCTTCTTTGGAAAGTAAGAATGTGCTTATAACATATTGTTACCTGCTAATATACATACATATATATATATAATATACATACACACATATATATATAGTGTGTGTGCGCGCGTGCGCGATTTGTAATTAATTAATACACTTACTAGGGAGGTCTAAGTCTCCCCCTCCGATTTCCATGAAACTTGGCAGTGTATAGAGCCCCCCCCCCCTCAAATGTCAAGATGACGAGAAATTGAAGTGGGGATCTGACCCCGAAACCACGTAAATATGGCATAGGAAGAAACAGGGGGCATAGGGCCTCTCTATACACCTGTCAAATTAAATGGGAATCGGAGGGGGATACAGGGGTCAGATGATCCCCATGTCAATTTGTCCTCATCTTGACATTTGAGGTGGGTTTTGCCCCCTAAAACAGTCTTTTAGCTGAAACAAAAAAACGCATAATTCTTCCTTCGGGCCCCTCTATACACCTGCCACGTTTCATGGAAATCGGAGGGGAACACAGGGGTCAGATCCCCACTTCAATTTGTCCTCATCTTGACATTTGAGAGGAAGTTGCCCCCTAGAACAATTTTTTTGCCAAAACAAAAAAAACAAACACGTATTTCTTCATTTGGGCCCCACTATACTGCCAAGTTTCATGGAAATCGGAGGGGGACACTTACATAACTTCCCTTGTTAGTTTTACACTTTGTAATTATATAACACTGCATATATTATAATGTTTTATTTTAATTTGTAAAACTGTAACTGTAGAACAATTGTATAATTTTTGTATAACATTTCTATCTAGTTATGTGTGTTAAAGGTTTCATCCTGGAATGGAATGTATCACATTTATGTGTTTTCATTTCCAATACATTCGAATGAATACATATTCGTTTCAATGGCATTTACAAAATCACCTCGGACATTTGTGCACGAGTGTGTTAGCAGATGCGTAACAAAGTATTTTAGGAACAACACTTGAAAAAAAATTCTTGTAGGACTAACTAATGAAAAATTTCTTTGTAATCGAAGATCATAATACCTTTTAAGATGTGGTAATATTATAATGGGATTGAGATACGAAACTCTCGGACCCAGATCCAGATTTTCAGATCCGGATCCAGATCCGAAACTTTTGGAACCGGATCCGAAACTTTCGGAACTGGATCCGGATCCGTTTGGCCATCCCTAGTAGAGAGAGAGGAAGTGGATATAAAATTTTTGTTACTTAGCGTTGCTTTTCTGCCACTTCTAGCTAATCGCAACAATGAGTGATGTAAAATTGATAAACACACACTCTGAAACAGTGACGCAACCACAGGGGGCATTGTCCCCTCCTCAAACCTTGTACGGAAGTCCATTCTAGGAGAAGCAAACATTGAAGTAAAAAAAAAAAAAAGACTAGGAGAATCTAAGAATAGCAGGACAATTGGATACTCATGATGGAATTAGATTTAAAGTGTTCCTCACATTTTTCTTTCAGACTGCCAAGGGGCATAGAGGGGCAATTGCCCCTCCCTCGATTTCAAATTTTATACAAATAAAAATAAATTTCGTAAAATTTTCTCTTATAGTCAAAGTTCAGAGCCATAACTATGGGGTAGCGGGAGTCTTCCCTGGGAGCCAAACAATCTATATGAAAAAGAAAAAAAAAATGTTACAGAATGCCATGGTGCCCCGTAAAATTATTTGCTCCCTATTAAAACAATTTCTTTCTATGAAACTTAAGATGACACTGAAATCATAGAAGTAATTGATTAATAAAGGGATTCCTATTTGTTTGTCAGGTGTCAAAACTTGTATTTCAACTATAATATAATTCACACAATATTTTGCAAAATAGTTAACGTAACCAGTAGGCAAACATTGTCTGTAGTGATGCAAGAGTCTCCCCTTTGAAGGAAATTGAGTCCGTGGTGGACTAAGGGACCCATGTTTTAATGTTTTAGCAAGTCCAAAAAAAAGTTACAAATTTTTACACAATTCATCAAAGTGTAGATAATATGTAACCATTATTAATTAATTAGATTTTTCTTGCATAACACAACACACTGGTGGTGTTGGATTCTAGTTAGGTTCCTGTGTGTGTAAAAATCTTGCATACTGGAAACTAGAGGGAATCATTATGAAGCATGATTTATAAAGTGCTTCCTTAATCAGTTCTGCAGAGGCACCCAAAGCTGTTGGTACATATTAAGTCTATTAACATTATCGACCTGAAAATATCAAGTAGATACAGTCCGTATTAGCCTATTTATGTTAAACTTTATATTTGTATTCTTTGGCAATCTGGAAAGGTCATTATCCAAATATTGCTATTTGATGTTGGTTGGAAGTTTTTTGTTCGTTTGAGTTTCAAGATATCATTTTTCTGTTACTTATCTCTTTGGGGGAGGGGGCAAGTGCCTCTGTGTACCCTTCTATATCGACAATGCGACACAATATATTAGAAATTTGCCCCCTCTAGGATTGACTTCGCCCCCTACAAAGAATTCCTGGCTAAGGGCCTGACAATAAGAAAGATCCCCATTATATAAGGTTTACTGCTTTGTAACCACTCCCCCCCCCCCTTTCAGAACCCTTCAGTCCCAGGCATCATTGTAATAAAGCTTGCCCACTTCAGAAGCGCAACTTTTTTTATTAATAATATATAATATGCCGCATCAGGCACACCCTTAATTTTGATGAACTATGAGTTGCCAGCAATAAGCATGGCCGTATTTAGAGGGGGGGTTTCTAGGGTTCAAACCCCCCCCGAAACATCTGACATGTTGGATTAATGGAAGTTCAGAAACCAAAATCTGTAACTATTTTCAAAATTTTTTTCGAAGCATCACACAAATACAAGGAGACAATGTTGAAACGATAGAGCTAGAATTTTCATACATTTGGAATTCCGCAAGTTGAGTGAAACAGGATTTATTCTCGGAATTGCATCCCACCCATAACCCCTCCATTTTCATTTATGCTGTCCTCTTTCCAGTTTAGTTCCTGCGTCACAAGGAATATACACAGAAAATTCCCTTATGATTGTCCCAAAATTTTATTTCCAACTTTTAAATTCCCTGTCCGATAAAGTTGAAAATCCCCCTTGATAGGAGTTCAAACCTAGGATCTCCAGTGTCGTAGCGCATTACGCGATTGAGGTTACAATCCATGCACCAGGCTAAGTTTTTAAAGAGAGTAACTGGTTCCACTGTTTTCAAAATTCCAAAAATTAAGTTATAAGGTCAAACAACAAAAACTTTATGACTAAAATTTCTATCTAAATTTTAGAGATTTTTCTTGAATGTATCTTAAAATTTGATAACAAAGTATAATAATTGTGCATTTCAGTACACACTGTACGAAACGTAAAAAAAACAAAACAAAAACAAGAAAAACTTGTGCTCGATATTCACTCATCTGCTGAATTGAGTAAGCCCCCTTAAGGATATAATAATAATAATAATTATTATTATTATTATAATAACAATAATTATACAATGATAATTAAAATTTCATAATAATAAAACAATTTTATTCCAAAATAATAATAATAAAATTATTATAATAACAATAATTATACAATGATAATTAAAATTTCATAATAATAAAACAATTTTTTCCAAAATAATAATAATAATAATTATTATTATTATTATTATGATCCATAATAATAAAACAATTTTATTCCAAAATAATAATAATAATAATAATAATAATTATTATTATTATTATTTTGGAATAAAATTGTTTTATTATTATGACATTTTAATTATTATTGTATAATTATTGTTATTATTTATATTATTCAAATTTATGGCGACGCCCATGGGAACAATTATGAATGAACCCCCCCCGAAAATTTTTCTTGCCTACGGCCATGGCAATAAGCAGTATTCATTCAATGGGTCCTCATGATCCAGGAATGTCCTCGCATCATAAAAATATTGTAAAGAATGTTACTGCAAGCACTGTTACACAACTGTTTGACAACCGGTCCACAGCAGCAATAACTGGTTGAAACCAGATAAATCTACGAATGCCATCTGGTGACACTTCAACAAGCCATACAGACCAAGTTACCAAAACTGGGGACTAATTTATAAAATATTTAAATTTAAGTCAAAATTAGGCTGAAAACACTGTATAGTAACACATGTAAATTGATCTTCAATTATAGGTGCAGGTAGATCCATACCTGGAAGACTCCCTCTGCTCTGCCTGTGGAGTTCAACAAGGGCCTTACTTCTGCAGAGACCTGATCTGCTTCCGCTACTTCTGCCGAACCTGCTGGCAGTGGCAGCATGCACTGGATGCGATGAAGAGCCACAAGCCCCTCATGAGGAATTCAAAGTCAGCTGCCAACAGAGTAAACTGAGGGTGTCGAAGGCGGTTCATTTGAAAGGAGAAATGTGATATAAACCAGTGAGAAAAAAAAGTCCGAAAGTTAATAATGATAGACACTGCACAGAGGACTTTCGGTGCATTTTGTTTTAAGTAAATGAAACAGGAAAATGTTTAGCCTGGTTATATTTATCTTTACAGTTCTTAGTGTTAAGAGTTTAAGAGAATATCTTAAAGGAAAAAATGGGATAACTAACGAAACAATCACTAGAAAAGTTCCTTGAATTCTTGAACCAAGTGGTTCATTCCGTTGATTTTTTCATAGTGTTTTAATATATTTTCTTTAAGTTTTTCTGTTAGCAAAGAAAAAAATGCTATCATTCAATCTTCAATGTACTTTGCTTCGGGGTCATCAAGACTCTGTATTACTCGTATATTTTACAGTGACATTTTTTTAGATAATGTGGAATTTAATAATTGATATATTGTTCATACAGTGTTCCTATTTTCACTTTTATATATGGTAGAGCACACACTATCGTTCTGTTTTTAGCACATGTTGGTTCCTACACTGGCAAGGGATGTTTTACGGGATTATTTTTAATAGTTTATATGAAAAGGGGAAGCGGGTTACAATGTAGCTGCGCCACGGATGGTTTATGACGACGATTAGGATGAGAAACTGGTCTACGATTCTAGGAATGGATTGTAGTTGCTTTATTTATATATATATTTTGGTTCTTATAATTTATGTATAAATTCATTTCTTGGTTAATTTACTACTTCTTTTGATATTATCTTTTGTTGAATAAATAATTTTTGCATAGAAAGAAGGCTTTTAATTTAAAACAATTATTCTTAGTTTTGACCTAAGCAAATTGCTAGTATAACTAACACTAATCAAATTACACTTCTAATGGCTAAACATTGTGCTCAATGTTTTGAAAAACTGACTGACGTGTGTAAGTGTTCACGACCTAAGTAGTTTTGAAACATTAAGCAAATGAAGTTAGCCACAAGTGCTAATACTAATTCTGCTTTTGAGGTCGCATTAAGCAACCTTAGATGTTGATAGGTACATCTCTGGAGCATAAAACTAACTTCCAAAGGTATAATTTAATTAGTATGGTTGTACTTACTGTGTGTTCTCCTCGTATATTTTCCATACGTATGTAAAGTGTACTTCAGCCATTTACTAACACCATCACGATTTGATGATTTCTGATGAAATTATTACAAAATTTATATATTCTTGAGGAAATTAGCAATAAATGTCCAATTGAAGAAGCAAACTACTTTTTGGTCCATACAGACTGTTCAAATGACACTGAAAATTTTGCTGTAGGACTCCCAATATTGAATGACGTTTCTGGGAAAGTCCAAGGTACATAAACTACGATCTTGATAATCTTAGTTGATAACACTGGTCTGGGAGGGGAAAAAAAAAATCGAGCCCTGACACCATTTCTGCTGATTCTTATGTAAAATGACCTCCTGAATCCGAATGACCCCCGTTTTCCCCCATCACCCACCATTTTCGGGGGGAGCCCCCCACCTATTTTTATCACTTTTCGATAATTTGGAGGGATGAATAGTATTATTTTAGCCTTTTCACCCCTCTGGCCCCTCAGAAGAAATGTAAAGTTCTAAAACATGAACATTTGTAGCAAGGATGTAGATTTGGGGGGGGGGATTTGCCCCCTTAAATTGTAAAAAAAAATCATTAAAAATGATCAATTTTTCCAGTTTTTTTGCAATTTTTTCACTTATTTTTTTTACATATTCTAGCTTCCAGCCCCCTCATCCTCCCCCAAACACCCCCAAATAATAAAAATATATAGAAACAATATTAAAATATATAGCAACAGTTTGGAAGATTCACTGTACCATGCTGGCGCTCTCAATACCTCGCGGGAACAGGTTTGCATAGGAATTTTCATGCTTTGACAAGTTTAAACTTGCATTGATCTTATCACTATAGTCCTGCACTTTAATCCTTATCTTCCCTCAGTATAGGTGAACGCTCAGGAGTAGGACCCCGAATGAAGGGAGTCGGAGGGACGAGGAAGGTCGGCTCAAAGGTACCTGTAAATCAATGCCATTTGCTGTGCCCATGGTTTGGCGGGAACCTCGCTGTCATCTCAGATTGTTACTTTTGTATGACTTCCATCGTCGGGTTATCTAGCAAAAGTAAGCATACAATTCAGTATCCTAATATCCCTTCAGCTCTAAGACCAGTTCCTCACAACGAATCTTTGCCAATCCCAGTGCCCCCAAAAACCTATACTCTAGAGCCAGAAATGGATTTGAAAGACTGAGCCACAGCCTGGACCATCAAATGATACGTCCACCGATGAAGTGTGTTATGCTTATTCAGCTCATCGACAACCTCACCTCGTTACTCAGTCGGAATTGAATGATCTCGTCAGGGATTTGGAGTTACCTAAGAGTAAATCTCAACTTCTTGGATCTCTACTTCAGCAGTGGAATCTCTTAGAAAAGAGCTGTAAAGATCTCTTCTTACAGGACCAGGCAGTCAACCCTGAAATTACTTTTTTCGGAAAATGAAGGCTTAGTGTTCTGCCCTAATTCAAATGCATTGATAATAGAACTGAAGATGGCATGGGACCCAGACAAATGGAGACTGTGTTTATAGAACGGTTCCATCAAGCCATCAATAAGTTTGAGAGGATATTTTGAGGGAAGGGGAACGCGAGCATGTTAGCAGAGTACTGCTGGTTTTTGGTACCTCAGGGTACAAAAGGAAAAGAAGCACCAAATAAAGGTACTTATCTTATTTATTTATTTTCTAGATTTATTATTTTACCTTTTATTTATTATTCTTTACAGCTGAAATATTCTTTTCACCCCTCCAAATCAAAATCATGGCCATAAAATATCAAAACGTGATAAAAAATAAGGGGGCTCCCCTGAAAACGGCAGCTGATGGGGGGGGGGCACGAAGTATTGAGAGCGCCAGCATGGTACAGTGAATCTTCTGACCTGTTGCTATATATTTTATTATTGTTGCTATATATTTTTATTATTTGGGGTGTTTGGGGGAGGATGAGGGGGCTGGAAGCTAGAATATGTAGAAAATAAGTGAAAAAATTGAGAAAAAACTGGAAAAATCTACCATTTTAATGATTTTTTTTACAATTTAAGGGGGCAAATCCCCCCCCCCCCAAATCTAACTCCTTGCTACAAATGTTCATGTTTTAGAACTTTTTACCTCTATAGCCCCTCAGAAGAAATGTAAAGGCTGAGATAATCCTTTTCATCCCTCCAAATGATCGAAAACTGATAAAAATAAAAATAGGTGGGGGGGCTCCCCCCGAAAACGGTGGGTGATGGGGGAAAACTGAGGTCATATTCAGATTCAGGAGGTCATTTTACATAAAAATCAGTAGGAATAGTGTCAGGGCAGATTTTCATGCAGACCAGTGTAATCTGTACAAAAGTGATACACAACATATAACTGAAAACAAGCAGTCAAGTGAACATGCTAAAAGTTGTGTGCTTTGAGCTAATATCAATGGTATCTGTGTCTGCTAGATTTCTGGAGTTTGTGCATCTATGAAATGTGCAAAATTTCAAGGGGAATGTTTTTGATGTCTAAATTTCATGCATAATTTTCATAACTTGAGGTGGCATTGCAACAAAAAATTGAAAAATAACACCGATGGACATGTACTATAAATATTCTACACTACTTTGTTTGAAATTGGTATAAACATGGCTGGAATGGGCATCAATCACTTTACTGGCATGGCAAATAGGATGCCATCTGGGGATCAGCAATGCAATCTTTAGGTAAGGCCTATCCCCATACATCTACAGCAGTGCACATCTAAGAAATGTGAAATGTATATCAATGGCGCCCTTTCTATGTGAACTGTTACTACAAACATTCACACCCTGAGGTTCTTACCAATACCAATCACAGAATCAAAGAATAATAAAAAAAAAAACACATTCCTATATACTCGAAATGAATAATGCTGCACCCATGCAGAAGGCTGTGCTGTTCCTTATGAATGCTATGTTCGCTACATGAGGTGGCCACCCAAGTTGAGTCAATCCCCCCCTCCCAAGAAACTTGTCAGTTATTGATTTAGTTTATTTTACTTCACATTTCTGACAATTTTGGCTAATCATGAAGATTAGGATGAGTGATGATATGATGAAATTAATGAAGGGACACTTACAAATGCCCAGGCCAGGATTCAAACCTGGTACCCCTGGCATTGTAACATGATGTGCTAACCACTCTGCCAAGAAGGCCTGCCTCCTTGTCAGTTCTGTCTGGGATGTTAGCAGTGGCGAAGCATCCTAACAGGCCTGGAGGCTGGGCCTAACATAATATATTTGTCTATTACGGATTATTTTATTACTTATAAATTTCATTAAACGACGCTTAATAAAAGAAAACTGAAATTCTAGGTCTTCCGATAATTACCGCAAGTTTGCAACCCTGCCTGGAACCGTATCTGCACATTCAGCAAGGACCGCCTGAGAGTGCCTCAGCTGGTCCCATAACAACCTATGTGATTCGTGCGGGAAAACATAATTTCAGGGGCACGTTCGGCTATAACTTAAACTGAGAGGCTGGCCTCTTTTCTCTCTCTCACCCTCTCTCCCAGACTTCGAAGGGTACCGATCGTGTAGGAGTGTGTGACGAAGCAGGCAGTGGATGCACAGAGCTTGTTGAAGCAGCGTTTCCATGGAAGATTCAGAGCTGTCCCAGGAGCGGAGCACACCCAGCTGGTAACATGTAGCGAAAATGGGTTGCTAACACCTCTAAGCCTGGCCTCCTAACTTATCAAAGTAGGCATTATTAGAATTCTAACTGCAAATAATGCATGCAAGTTGGTTACCAGTGTTGTTTGGTGCTTTCAGCTCTTTTGAGGAACCGCTTTTCGCGAAGTGTTAGCTGCTGGATGTGTCCCACACCAATCTCTATTCATAGAGGGAAAGTATTTTATTTCTTTGAGGAAAGGGATATCGAGGCGAAATTTCCTTTCATGATTAGTGAAATAACTGAAAACGTGCTACTTTTAAAATGGGGCAAAGTACACAGAAAGGTGTGTTCTCATTTAGCATTTCATCATTTTCTAAATCATATTATATTTTTTTTAAAAAAGGCGCGTGTTGAAGAATTATATGCATAACAGTTAAACTAAATCTATAAATCAATTATTTCTTTTTATTTTACTTGGCTTCCTGCCATTTTTGGCTAATTGGGAAGATGAGAATGAGCGATAATATCATGACATTGACGAAGGGATACTCGCAAAGAACATCTATGCCCAGGTGGGGATTCGAACCTGAGGCCCTTGTTGTAGCATGCTGTTATAACCAATCCGCCGTGGAGGTCAGCATTAAAAATAAATAAACGCTAAGTGGTGATCAATTTCTTTAATGTGAGAAACATTTACAATACTGTTATTGAAGTAGCAAATAATTTTTACGAGCAGCTTTAATATAAGAAATGTAAGAGGGCTGGGCCTCACAGAACTGCTTTTTCATTGGGTAATGCGTGGTCAGAACAGTGTCCCATCGTCACTGTTTCCTGACCTTCGAGACAGAAGCGCCTTTATTCTCAGATATCTAATAGAGACCAGATGAAAGTAGAATCTGAACCAATGCCTCCAGGGGGAATCGAACCTTCTACTTCTTGATTATAAGGTGAGAGCGTCAATCACTACATTATCCTTTACAATAGCTATCCAGACTTTTTTGAACAGCAGTAGACGATATTCACGCAATATGTTATATTTTATTTTCTAGGGGCTATATTTTAACATAATACTGTTAAAAAAATTAAATCTTCCACCCCCCCCCCAATCCCTGCTCAGTCCTGTGTCTACCCTTCCAGAGACAGCACGCTTCGCCACTGGATGTTAGTAGATAGTGTGCACAGAGAGAGAGTGTGTTGATTCTACAGGGTGTCCCACGAACAGCGCAACTGGGAATTAAGAGTGGCGTTACTTTGTAACCGAAACCTGTACATACATAAGTCATACACCAAATGTTAGTCCTGTCCAAGTAGATATTTTTAAACACAGAAACAACAAACGGGGTGCAGTGTTGTTCATGCAGTGTTTCCAAATGTAAGTGAAAGTGTAAATTTATTTTTCCACAAAGCATGGAAAATTGCATGTCAAACATTCGTACGGAAATTTGGACGTCAATTTCCACCTTGGGTAGGTGGACTATTTCGCCATCTATAGTTCAGAGAAGAAAACCGATCGTTTTCGCGTATAGCCAATACTGAAATGCCTCGTAAAGGCGTACCGGTCCAAATGGGTGTTTTAAAATAATTATGAGGTACAGTGGCAACACTGTTGATGTTTGAAGGCAACAAAAGGTGTGTTTAGTGATGGTCTATGACATGGAAATACTGGAAACAGGAAAAAAAGAAAATGAAAATTTAGTGATGGTCTATGACATGGAAATACTGGAAACAGGAAAAAAAGAAAATGAAAATTATGGTGAAAAAAGTGTTACTTACCTACTCTTGTTTCCAGTATTTCCATGTCATAGACCATCACTAAACACACCTTTTGTTGCCTTCAAACATCAACAGTGTTGCCACTGTACCTCATAATTTTTTTAAAACACTCATTTGGACCGGTACGCCTTTACGAGGCATTTCAGGATTGGCTATACGCGAAAACGATCGGTTTTCTTCTCTGAACTATAGATGGCGAAATAGTCCACCTACCCAAGGTGGGAATTGACGTCCAAATTTCCGTACGAATGTTTGACATGCAATTTTCCATGCTTTGTGGAAAAATAAATTTACACTTTCACTTACATTTGGCAACACTGCATGAACAACACTGCACCCCGTTTGTTGTTTCTATGTTTAAAAATATCTACTTGGACAGGGCTAACATTTGGTGTATGACTTATGTATGTACAGGTTTCGGTTACAAAGTAACGCCACTCTTAATTCCCAGTTGCGCCGTTCGTGGGACACCCTGTATTTTCTTTTGTTACTTTCATTGTGTAAATGTAAAAGAAAGTAGTCATGTGACATTCATTTGAAAACAATAAAGTGCTGAATAGTACTGTTGTGTGGTAGACGACGACAAAGGGAAGTGTGTATAATACTGCCCTGAACAATGTTCACGCTTGAAGAACAGCGAATATTCATTAAATTTCAGGTTGCTCGTGGAAGGAATGCACAACAAATTCACAAGGGCTTATGCGAGGCATGTGTGGACCATGCTTTACCATATCGTACCGTTGGCAGATTGGCCAAGGCATTTGAAAGTTTAGTGAATCGGCCACGAAAGAACATGGTGGTGGGCATCAGATCCACATACAGATGTCATACAGCACAAGTGGTGCAGAACTTACTGCAACAATAGGGTTGGGAGGTGTTGTAGCACCCACCTCATTCTCCTGGCATGAGTTCCTGAGACTTTGATTTGTTTCCCAAGATGAAGGAACTGCTGAGGGGGAAACTCGGACATCCCGAGCATAATTTCGGCCACAGGGCAGTCTCTGTACACACTGGCACGAACGGGAGCTACCAATGGCATCCAACTGCCAGATGTTTGGAAACTTGTTCACCCAGCAGCAGGAGATTACATTGAAGGATTGTAAATGATTCCAGGTATGTATCTTCTCATTCTCATACATGTTGCCACTACAAGAAAAATGGCCCTGGTATTTTTGTCTTTTTCCTCCCTTTCCAGGTTAACCAAAACTACAAGAATGTTTACATGAAATTGAAGCAGGGATGCTTATAATAATCCACCGTTTTTCCGGTTTAACTGCAATACTTTAAAAAGGCTTGCAACATTTGCATCGTCTGGGTGTAGAAATAAGTGCACAAAATGTCGCAAGACATTTTAAAGTGCTATTATGCTACACGGGAATAATTTGGGAGCTATTTAATGTTAATAGAATGTGATGACTTATGGCTCTGTAACTATCCTTTGTTATTTTAAACTGGAATTATAAAAGTATCTATATCGATTGGAATCGGTCAGGGTATCGACTCAGCCCTAGTGAGAATAGAATGTAATGTAAGAAATAAGGACTTGTGTAAAGGGATAAACATTCTTTTTCTTTTTTCATGAATTGTCTTACGTCCACTTTATGCACAGAAAGGCTAATCGGGACTGGACGTAACAGTTGAAGTGAGATCTGAACCACTATGCCATATGCCTCCAACTGGGACCTCTTGATTACATGATGGTGATGTTACCACTATGCCTTCGGGGAAACCCTCTTCCTATTTTCATTTAAAGTCTTTTGCACTTCTTTTGTTAATTGCAATAAGGATGGATGAATTGATAAAATGGAATATTTATCCGTGTCTTAACCAAGGTTCGAACTTGGGACCTCTGGGGCTTTGATGCTGACCACTCTAACATGGAAGCTGGGGGCATGTAAAGTGTTATTCTGTGCATATAGTGTAATTATTAAATTTCTCTTAAGAGATGCAGACCATACAAGCCATTCATTTACCTTAACTTTAAAGGATTTTATAAAACAAAATCTATAATGGACATGTACTTATACAGTCATGGACATAAGTATTCATACAAAGGCATTGTTTGAATGAAACATGTTGTTATACAAAGAAGACCGTCAAGGCAAGTCAAGTCTGTAGCACATATGCTCCATGGTAAGAATGGTAAGAATAGAAACGCAAAGCAATTGTGTGCATACAACTGAAATTCTCATGAGAAATGTGGGTAATCCTTAGATAAACTGCTTTCTGGATGGTCATAAGTATTCATACGCCAGGTTATAAACCCAAAAAAAGTTCGTGAAACAACCGTTTCCATCATTCAGTGCCAGATATTTGTTTACTGCACTTGCAACTGTGTGAGGAAGTGGTTGGTTTGGTGTTGGCATGCTGCAGGAAGTCAAATGGGCTGCAAAGGGAAGGAAACCACAATCGAAGAGAGGAGAATTATGATGATATACCACAATAAGAAATCATATTCTGAAATCGCAGACATAGTTGGGAGAAGTCGTGCGACTGTGCAAAGTGTCATCAAACGATATAAAGACACAAAAGTGCTGATAAATAGGGAAAGGGTTGGACATCCTCAGAAACTTACTTCGAGAGAGAAACAAGGACTGTTGAGAATGATCAAGAAAAACATCAAAATTAACATCGTCAGCAGTGTTGGCACATGTTCACGAACACCTGGGAAAACAAGTGTCCTCAAGAAGTATTAGAAGGCTTTTCAACCGAGCAGGGTACAGAGCTAGGGTACCTAGAAGGAAGCCAAACATCAGTAAGAAGAACAAGAAGGCCAGATTAACATTTGCAAAGGAGTATGCGAGTAAAAGTTTGGACTTCTGGGATAAAGTGTTGTTTACGGACGAGAGTAAATTTAATATTATCCATAGTGATGGTAGAATTTTGGTGTTGAGAAAGCCCAATACTGAGCTTGAGCCTCAAAATCTCTTGGCGACAGTTAAACATGGAGGTGGTGGCATTATGGTCTGGGACTGTATGTCAGCCTCAGGTGTTGGTTGAACTCGTCTTTATTGAGGGAACTATGGATAGATTTATCTATTTGGATATTCTGAAGAACAATTTGCAGCAGAGTATATATCATTTGGGTCTTGGGAATGATTTTTACTTCCAGCAGGACAACGACCCTAAACATACAGCCGAGATTGTCCACCTTTGGTTGTTATATAATACTCCCCACACACTCAAAACTCCACCTCAGTCCCCCGACCTTAACCCCATTGAACATCTTTGGAGCCATTTGGACACCAAACTCCGAAAACATGACATAACAAGCAATAATAGACTGAAAGAGGTCATTTTGCATGAGTGGCACAATATTACATCTGAAATTACCACGCCTCTTGTTCATTCTATGCAAAAGAGACTGACAGCTGTTCTCCATAACAGAGGAATGGATACTAAATTCTGATGACATGGTATTTGTTTCTTTCTTTTCTTCACGGTGAACTTTTATGTTGGTGTATGAATACTTTTGTCCAGCCAAAGAAGCGGATATTGAGAATGTATTGTATTTTATTTTTCTAAAAGCAGCATCTGATATTTATTCTTGTTGTCAATATATCGTTTGGTGCATACATGGTAAAGCATTAACAGTTTTGACTTCCTTATTGTTTTCCTAGATGCTACAATTCGTTCTTTCTTCCTTTAGTTCCACTGTATGATTACTTTTGTCCATCACTGTATATATATATATATATAAATATAAAACACTGAAGTTCCTGCAACCTAAAAGCTGTTCTAAAAAACAATTGGTGGTCATTGGGAATTTCCAGTTTGCAAGATGCATTTTTAATATGAATATGTAACTATACTGGAAGTAATAAATTGATTTCAGTAACACCACCAGCAAAAATATATTTCCAATATCCAGTATAACACAATTTTATTCACTACTTAATATCTTGAGCTATCATATAGCCTAATGTTTAGCACTCTCACCTTTGGTGTGAATGGTCCCAGGTTCGATTCCCATTGGGAGTTCCAAACTTTTCGTGTTGGCCCAGCATCGTGAGGACAACTGGAGAGCTACTTGAAGTCAATAGTCTCAAATGCCAGAAAACAGCAGGGGGGTGGGATGACATGCTCTCTGATCACATATCACCCAATGAATGGCAGCTGATTGGCTGTTTGTACACTCCTGTTCACATTAAGTGGCATATTTTCTGGGTTTGAACAGTTGAAATATGTGCCACAGGAGTGTGTGAGAGAGAGGGAGGAAAGGTATTTAATATCTAAACCTGTGCATTCTCTCTTGTTGCAAATGGTGAAGCTTTCATGAATTTCCGGTTCATATCATCAAACGCTATGCAATTGAGGAAAGCAACCAGCAAACTACATATTGCACTGAATCAGATCCAAGATGAATAGTTTATTAGTGATAAAATTCATGCTTACCTCTTAAAAGTTCTTGCATTTCATGTTACCAATTATTTCTTGAGTATATGTGTGTGTGGATATCAAGATCAAGAAAGAGTTTACTTGCTAGGGCATTCGGGTTATTTGGGAAGCATTTTATTGGCAAGTACTTTTGCTCGAAAAAGTGGTTTATGAGATGTCAGAATGGAATTCTTGCTTCAAAATTTTGTAGGTAACATATCTGTGTTGCAACAGAGGCAATTACGGACCCAGGTATACACGTTGCATTTAGTAATGGATAAATTAGTAATGACTTGTACGAAAAGTAAATTTTATTTGTAGTAAAATAACTCTTACATAAACTTTTCCATAAAATGATCACAATGTTAGGAATGTTTTTAAATGACTCTTTACAGTGCAACTATTGCACCTTAACAATGACCAGAAATATTTGCATTTAAGCATAACATTATTCGTAATTGTATGCACTTTTGTTCTACTTACAAAGCTAATACTACTATGCTTCCCTCAACAAAAAATATGGCAACATTATGTAAATATTGATGTATAATACACTGAATGGCCTGTTAAAATCTGAATTTGCTAGTAATATTTGTGATTAACTAAATAATTTTAACCCTTTCTTACCAACACCCTGAAACACAATGTTATTTATTTTTAGATTTCCATATATGCACAAAGTAATGGGTAAAAAGAGCAAACATGATGCTAAAAGGCGAAATGCAGATGATTCAAATAATACCCTGTAAGGTTTTAATCTGGGAACATGGTTTATAGGGCTAACCATATAGCTGTTTACACTTTCTGCAAAGCTCTAATTGCAAATAAGGGAAAATCACACATAAACCAGGACAACCTGTCAAATAGAAGAACTTCAATCCACTGTCTAAATATAAATATATTTAAGTAGTGGGTATCTTTTATGCAGAAGGTAAAGGTACCCCTGTGCATTTGCACACTTGCCATGAAGGCATATGGGGTGATGTGGAGATAGAGCTCCACATATTCTTGATCTAGGTCGTAGTTGGGATGATGTGATCATCACCATGTCCAGCCACCTTTACCCCCAGGTACCCATCGATACAAGGCTGGGGGGCTTGAGAGCCATGCAGAAACAGAGAAATGACTGGAAAATTTCCTGGTCTAGATTTCCTGTCCCGGGATTCAAATCCAGGTCTTCCATGGAAACAAGATGCTCTACCAACTGAGCTACCGTGGCCAATCTATTACGTAGAAGCAATGTAAAAATAAATGTAAAGTGGTAACTATGAACTTGGACTAGTGTTATTTCAGTAGCGAATTATTTTGGAAGATGCTACAACTTCAATTTCATGGAGAAATAAATCTAGTGATCACAAACTAAAAAAAAAGTGCATGACTGCAAAAAGTGTATCACTTACTCCAGTATCTCATGAATGGAAGCACATATGAAATTAATGTTCATAATCTATCCTTAATTCTCTCCTCTTGTATTAATATAATGAGGACATATTAAAGCCTTCCTTGCAATGAACTATGTTTCCTTAGGTTATCAACATGTTGGTTCCTGAGAAGATTCTGTACATTTAGGGCATCCTTGGAAGTATATTGTGTAATGCTGTTGCACTGTAATCAAGAGGTTTGATTGCCTGCATAGGTGCACTGTACAGCAGTTCAGATTCTACTTTAAACTGTAGGTCAAGTCCCAATTAGACCATTTGAACCTAACGTGGACTTAAAACCATTGATTAGAAGCTTTCATATTGGTGGTGTTAATCATCATCAAGAAGACCACTTCCACATGTTCTAACAGTTACACCCGCCGCAAAATTACTTCGGACCTCATAAAAAAGCACAAAAAATTACATCTTTATCACAGGTCGGAGGCTAAGTCCTGAATCATTGACTTGTTGATGAAAGCAAGAGACTTGGTAGGATTAATTGTTCTATCATTAAAGATATTTTCAGTCGAGTAGAAAATCGATATGTGCACTCCGATGGCTGCCATCTTGAAACTGATCTGCCGTATTTGATATTTTTTGATTTGATATATCTCGGGAACAGTGTCTCCTATCAATGTCTGGTTTTCTCAGAAATGTTCCAAATAGTGTAAACTTTCATAATAAATCAATAAATCTATTTTTGAAAAATAAGAAATAGAAGTTTTTCAGAAAGTCTTAATTAATAATTCTCGAACCATTTTCTATTTTGTAAGATTACTTAGTGTTTATTAGAAGTTTTTAGACGAACTGAACCCCTATTTTTTCTAGATTTATAAATTTACCTTAAATAACATTTTAAGAGAAATACAATTTACAAACAAGTGAACATAAATTTTGAAAAAAGGATCATTGTTAAGACTTTCAACTCGCAGTTATTCTCATAAAATGTTTTGTAGTTTTTCTGAAAAACTTCTATTTCTTATTTTAAAAAAATAGATTTATTCATTTATTATGGAAGTTTACACTATTTGGAACATTTCTGAGAAAATCGGATGTTGATAGGAGACACAGTTCCCGAGATATCTCAAATAAAAAAAATATCAAATATGGCGGATTATTTTCGATTAGCTACTCGACTGAAAATATCTTTAATGATAGAACAATTAATCCTACCAAGTCTCTTGCTTTTATCAATAAGTCAATGATTCGGGACTTAGCCTTTGGTCTGTGATAAAGATGTAATATTTTGTGCTTTTCTTATGAGGTCGAAAGTCATTTTGGGCTGGTGTATATCTTATCTACAATAAAGTAATGGTAGCTCTTCCTAAGTTACTTTTCAAAATGAGTAACTATAACTGAGTTAGTATTTTAGTAAAGTGTCTCTCAATAACTTTTCCAAAGACCCATGTCTTTGTCCTCTGACTGAACTCACCTACTGCATTTTAAATCTACAAAAACAATGTGCTTGCATGAGAACCAAACTGGTGGTGTAAAAATAACAGATCAGCTTGATATGAATTTTTCTGGACCACATTTATATCCCCTTTGCACGATTTCAGAATATATTCCTTAGAGGAACAAATATGTACACTTTCATAACTTGTTCTTTAAAATAGTACATGTGGAGTAAAGGTTGGAATTGATTTGCGTAACAAAAATTACCAATCCAATCAGTTCAGAATCCATATTCTGCTGGGTATTCAAAGCCACTGAACAAAATTACATAACAGCTTATGTTGTGAATATGGAAGATATTCAGTTGAATCCAAGATACATCAACAATTTTACAGGATTTTTACTTATATATACAATATAACAAATTCATTATTCAAATTTATATGTTCACATAATATGTAAACCTCAGTCACATAGCATTCTGAGATACAAGATCGTTATTGTAAAAACAGGTCAATGTTGCACTCTATAAATTATTTTCTGTAGCATTATAAAAAATATATCACAAATATAATGAAAACTTTATGGCCATATAAATCTTACATATATCCACAGGAATATTTAATTCAGAGAAAACTATCAATCCATTAACAGACATTCACATATATTCTGTAGGTAGCAATACAACTTCCCTATACTGTTTTGGGAATTTTATTACTGACGCAAGGATAAGAGTAGCAAAAAAGAAATTGGTAAGACAGGTTATACTGTTTTTCTAATGCCAGAGAAATTGAACTATCCTTTGTATGAGGTGAACAAAAATTCAAACCAACGAACTTCATTAGGATGTAGAGGATATTCATCAATGAAACTATTAACTTTATGTGTTCACTTTAGAAACAAAGATGTCATCGTGCTTCAAAGTAGACAGATGATGGAATATGAAAGCCAACAGGTGTTGGGAAGACGGTGCCTTCACCAGTGTTCAACTGTTAGCTGGATGGTGGGCAAGTGTGATTGAGCTCCAAAAGGTGGGCATGGGTTTCGGATTGGTTTACTGATTGGCTAGGTTGAGTGTAGAGACTATGGTATGGTGTTTCAATCATTATTAGGTGAGATAATGAGGATGCTAAGTTTGATCCTAAATACTAATAAAAGTAACTGCAAAATCACTTAAAATGTGTTTTCCATGGAATTAAGGTGCCAAGATATGATGAACCAGACGTGCTACCAAATAAATGTAGTCAAGAGCAACTGGACCTCACCGATGGCGTAGTGGTAGCATCGTCACTTTGTAATCAAGCGGTCCCGGGTTCGATACCCGGTGGAGGCACAAGTGGTTCAGATCCCACTTTAAACTGTAGGTCCAGTCTCAAAAATCAAGAGCAACTAATCTATATTACGACGAAAATGTTTCGGAAGCAATGACAATGCTTTAAACTCCTTCTGCATGTCCTTAATATTGGTTAATTGAATTAGTGATCACCCTGTACATAAAAAATCCACTTTCATATTCATCTTCCAAGTACATAAGATCATTTGCGATTATGACTACTACTTTCATATCCATACACAAATGCCCATAATATTGAACATCAGATTCAGAATCCATATAATTTACCTGAAACGGCAACAAATCTCTTCATCGCAAGTTTAAATTTCAGCTTGTGCCATTGAAGCTCCGGAGGCTTTGGTAAAGGCCAATAATGGAAGAAAATGTACCAAGGGCACCCACTTGCCAAACCTTCAACTTCCCTGACCAGAACAATCCATCCGGAAGCCAATGAACAGCATTGATGAAATCTGCTGCACACCTAAGAGCTGTCAGAATTTCGTATCTCTGCTGGTATTTCACCTTCTCCATGGCTGCCCTGCAAAACACATACAGATTCAATTCCTGACGGATGCGGTAAACAAGGTTTCGTGCTGATGCACGTAAAACAGATTCAAGTCCAAAGGATGTTAAGACATTTGTATCTCTATGTAGTAACTGGGGACAAACTAGTGATAATTTAAAATGGGAAATATTTCATGGAAAATATGAATAATCCCTTCTAAACTAAAACTAAATTCTATGGTGTAATAGGCCTTTACAGTGCATTGCTACTGTTGCCTGATTTTTAAGATGGAATTTGCTATTACAGTGGAACCTCGATTTTATGTTTTTCAGGAGACCAAGTTAAAAAAACTTAAAATGCAGGAAAATGTAAAATTGAGAAAATATTTATACCATTTAGCTATATATTAGGACCATCAAGATTGAATGTATGCTGCAGAAAAATGTAAAATCCAGGAAAGTAAAATTACTTTGTATTACTTTAAAGTAGCTCCTGAACTGCCCTCACAATTCTGGGTTTGTACTGAAATTATGAAAAATTTCATCGGTCGAACTGGAGTGCACTAACCATTCAACTATAAGGGGGTTTCAAATAACTTCTTCATCTCTTTAATCAATGCGATTCTCATGGAATTTTACCTTGGAAAGAAAAAGGTATGTACCTCTATAACAGAGGTTTTCAAACGTTTAAATCCGTGCTACCCTTTCCATGTTGAGTTTTTCAACGCGATGTCTCTGTACCTAATATTTAAAGAATGTTAACAACAGGACATCTGACTGCCATGCTGGAGACCTGGGTTCAGTTCTGGGGGTGGCTGATTTCGGGTGAGAATTTTTCCAACAATGTCCCTGCATGGAGGAGTTCCAGGGTCCACACAGTCTCTAATAAAAGAGTACCTGGGAGCAAGGGCGTAAAGAAAACTGGGGTTTACTATTGTTATGTACAGAAGATACAAATGTAAACATTTCATAATCAATATATTTCTATTGCTTACAGCACTATTAATCAAACTGACAAACTATTTAAATATCTGACAGGAGTCTCATGATTACCAACAAAACTGATATAAAAACTATGCAAATTTCAAGATCAACTCCCCACTGCCATGCTTTCATAGCACAAAGCTAAGCACAGAAGAGAATTCCATAATTTTGTAATAGGTGAATAAGAACTGGGGGAAAATTACCTTACATCATATTCAACCCTGGTTAGATGAGATTTCTGCATTTGAAGCAATGTAATGCATCTCAGAGACCTGAAAAGATAAAGATAATTGGAACTCTACAGCAAATAAAATATACTAGCTCGATTTACATCTTTAACTTCTTTCATGTAAATTATACTATCTCCAATTCATTAAAGATTTGTAAATAATTATCTTTCTTTCAAATTCAAAGCTACAAACGCCACTTCTTGTGTATTAATTTATCACCACAAACATTGATATCAAGGGTGCGCGCAGGATTATTTCTCAGGGGTGGTAGAGTCATAGAAACTTTAATTATTATTATTATTTATTATTTTAATTATGTATTAATAGTATTTTGGCTATTATTACTGCCATTACTATTGTTTTTATTTTTGTTGCTGTTATTATCTTTATTATTACATTACTATTACTACTAATGTTTTTTTAAAATTACATTAAATTGATAATTTCCATATTTTGTATATGTATATACAATTTGCATAACTGTATACTTAACATTAATTCATGTAGGACAAAAAGCTGTTTTTTATAGTTAGATAATCAGTGTAAAATAGACTAAGTTTAACTCATTATGAATGTGCGAATTACACAATAGCAATGTAACACGTACTTTAAAAATATTCAAAAACCACAAAAAATGGTACTAACGTTTTATGAGTATGTTATTTACAAAATGACATTTCGAGAATATACTGTTCTCTTCTTTAGGTCCAAAACTTCGACTACAAAAAACTTTCCATAGACACATCAGGATATTTTAAAAACCAGGAATAAGGATGTGGATTTGACATACGTTAGACAGGAATTCAAAAACTATGCCTACAACTGTTGTAGCCTCCATATTCTATTACAAATTAACAGTCCCTGAAATTAAAAGATCCTTTCCATCTAAAACATGTATTTCAACATTGAACAATTTAAAAAAAGTTTAAAATCGGCCCTCGTCATTTCACTACCCGTAGTGACCACATTCTGATATTAAACTTTTTTAAATTGTTCAATGTTGAAATACATGTTTCAGATGGATAGGATCTTTTAAAATATCTTGACGTGGCTATGGAAAGTTTTTTGTAGTCGAAGTTTTGGACCTAAAGAAGAGAACAGTATATTCTCGAAACGTCGTTTTGTAAATAACATACTCATAAAACGTAAGAACCATTTTTTGTGCTTTTTGAATATTTTTAAAGTACGTGTTATATGACTAAGCTTAAATGCAACCCTACTACAAATAATAATAATAATAATAATAATAATTATAATAGTTGCTGTAACTTGCAGCCTGTAAGTCGCAGAAAACAATACTTTTTGTTATAAAATATCTCCACAATTTCACCATTCGAATTACATTAACAAACAAGCCCTCTCATCAACTGTAGAAAACATCTCAAAGGAAGGTGACATTTCAGCAACCTAAAAAGGGCTGATGAGTATAGTGAAATAAGCATTCTCCAGCTGCTTCCTAACACCCACAGATGCTGACAGAGGTGTGTTGACACTAGATATGGCTGCTTTGAAGGATATGATCAATATGTTATTTTCAATTCCAAAAGTGCTGAAATTATTCTACCAAAAGTTGTATATATGGACATATTAAACTGCTTACCTAAGTAGAGAAAGGTACAAGGACACAGCCCAGCAAAGTGTGGAAGCATACCACCAAAAACTACTGCGAGCATTTACAAGTTTGTTGTCTGCTGCCCAGGCAATATGTTCCAAAGGATAATATAGTTGGTCAGCCACGTTTGTCAACACTTCAACAACCCTCACTACTTTGTCTGTATCCTGTGGGGAAAAGCAAATATAAGAAAAATATATATTTAGACATGTGCTTTCTATCTCTTATTTGTATTCTATGTAGTTACTAAAACTTAAATTTACAGAACTAACGTTATGTGGGTGTACCAGTTTTTTTTTCTAGCTCTTTTACTATAATGGTTGATTGTTTTCAATTATCGCTATCCAGGATATAACTTTAAAGCATATTTTTTTTTCAGAAAGGTATTAAGCATACAGTTTTTCCTTATATCCACCGGTGGTGTTCAAAAATATGGTATCTCACAATTTATCACCGTGTATGGAACATTTTGAATGGCAAGAGACATGCTTGGAGAGTCGGACAACTTCATGTAGTCTTACAGACATTGTGAGTTTAGAATTCGGTAGAAGTAAGAGTTTCCAAAGGTTCTGTACTACTTTCAACCAATGCCACCTTGGAGGGTAGTGGTTGAATGAGACCACAGACCTAGTGTGACTTGTTACACTGCTTGGCAGTTCAAATAAGTCAGTGTTAAAACTGAAGTTTCCTCTCGGACAAATCTTAAAGTTGTCTGGCTTGACGAATGTGGCTAAGGTTACTTTATAAGAGAGACAATGTATTTTCTTTTTGCACTGGTTGTTAGGTTCAGAAATAAATTATCAGTTGGAAATTACGGTAAATATCCGATATCGGCCGAACTGATTTCTTCAAAATGTAAGGAACTTGCATTTTCTGTAACATTATGCCGTTATTTCCATTAAGTATGTGCAGATGGTGCGAGCGTCGAAAGTCACGCTGTCTCGCCAGTGTTTTCAAACGTGCCTTTTTTTTTTTACGAGAATTTTTTTTTAACTATGCTTACCTAACCTAACCTGGTCCGTGGGGCTATCGTGAATGGTTTTTGGGGCTATTGTGAATGGTTTTTGGGGCTATCCATGAATGGTTCGTGGTGCTATCCATCAATGGTTTGTGATGACATAATGAACACGAAAGTAGGTATTTTTCGGTTAAGAAGGTTGAAATACTGCATACCCACTCGAAATCGACAAAGCACGACGTGCGATGATCCATGACGAGTGCACGCCATATTGTCTGTTACCCAAGCAGAACAAGGAAGACAAATAATGACTCGTAATATGAAAAGTTGACACTATTTTATGGAAAAAGGCATAACTTCGCCTTAAAGAATCTTCCGCAATGCAGAATAGGTAAGTATCAATGCTAAAATTAACGAAATAAACGAGTGAGAGGTGTTCGGGCCTTATCGGATAATTACCGAAATTACAATTGCAAGTAGGTTGGGCACTTACATTGAATGACACTCAAGACAAATGTTTTGGAAATTTCTATAGGGTAAAATGTATAACTGTACCAAAAGCTTCCTGCAAAATGGGACTGTTTCAGCAAAATCCAACCATGTAGGTGAACTGAGCACCACCACTGGTAAAGCTTGTTGCATCCCTGTTGATAGGATCAATGGTCTCCATATGTTATGGCTTTCTCCCCTTTGAACCGCCCCACATGCTGGATGGTTCAAAATAAAACATAGAATGTTTCTATGTTATGATACTAGTGCTTGTAGGAGGTTTTCGGTATGGAATCTTTACGTTCGGATGCGAGGGAGATGTTGGTGAATGTTCAAAAGTAAATTGAACAAGCACAGTGTGGAGAATTCTTGCAATGTGGAAAGCATTCCTAAGGTGAAGCAGACAATGTGAGTGAATCCGCAACAACATTCACAAGGGAACGCCTTGAGATGACCGGACCCCTTTCCGATTTTCTTCATATTTGGCATACTCACTAATTGAGGCCTCCTAATCATGAATCTGAAGTTAAAATTTGTCGGAAATGTCTAGAAATTGCAAAATAAGCTAAAATAAGGCGTTAGTTTTCGGAATGGAAAGCATCGATTTTCGCGAAATTTTTTATTTCACAAGCAAATATATATATATATTCCTGATACTACCACGACACGAAATTTCAACTATGTTTGCCTAACCTAACCGAAACTAACCTAACCATGCGCCAATGGTTCGTGGGGCTAGCGCCAATGGTTCGTGAGGCTAGTGGCAATGGTTTGCAATTTCTAGACGTTTCCGACAAATTTTAACTTCAGATTCGTGATTAGGAGGCCTCAATTAGTGACTATGTCAAATATGAAGAAAATCGGAGAGGGGTTCTGTCATCTCAAGTCATACCTTCACAAGATTATCAAGGTTTGTCTTAAAGATTTACTTAATCACTTTTAATAGATGCAAAACAATACACAGTTAGTTTTTATTTTAGTTTTCTAGAGATGTTTTGTCTTGGTGTCCCAGAACTTTCTCAAGCCAAGATAAACACACACACAACACACAACCTTACATGACTAGTCGCTCTACACTTCTGGTAGTGTATTGTGAATACTGTAAAGGGTGTGTGTGTGTTTATCTTGGCTTGGGAAAGTTCTGGAAAACCAGATGAAATGTCACAAGAAAAATAAAATACAAACCACTTGAAGTAGCTGTATATTACTTTGCGGAGCGATTTTACAATACCGGGAATTTCTCCGTTTTGTTTGAAATTCGGCATACTCACTAAATTAGGGCTCCTAATCACGAATCTGAAGTTAAAATTTGGCGCTCACGTGTCAAACTTGCAAAATAAGAGGGTCAGTCATCGCAACCGACAATGCACAATTGCTCATTATTTATCGCAAGATTTTCAGTTTCGAATACTTAAAGAACGAAATATATATATTCCTGATATTAGTACGACCCTAAAATTTAACTATGTTTCCTAACCTAACCTAGCCTAACCTAACCACGCGCCAATGGTCCGTGGGGCTAGCCATAATTCAGGAATATCTATACGTGAGCGCCAAATTTTAAGTGCAGATTCGTGATTAGGAGACCCAAATTAGTAACTATCCGAAATTTCAAACAAATTGGAGAAATTCCCTGTATTGTTAAATTATACCTATTAGTTCATTGCACAATAATAAAAAGATTGCTTGTTTTACGGTAAGGTTTACAGTACCTTGTTTCCCAGTTTATAGGACAAAGTGTAACTAAACATAGGTATATCATCGAATAACCTAAGAATCGTCCTACAAGTGCTAAGGTTACTACTTATTATTTCAAGTTTTATCGCCGCAGATTTTGATGAAACCAAATCCGAAGCACACATTGTACAGTATCCTAAAGTTCTGATCACTTTGTCTCTCCCACTATAAGTGTTAATGAACTTTGAAATGTTCGAAAGAGACATGTTTCCAATGTCACCAAATGCAGATGCATGCAATTGAGTCTCGGAGAGTTATATAGTTGAAATAAATATATTTCAGTGGTCCTATACTGTTTATAAACAACAAATTCGTCGATTCCTTCTGCTGTATTATGACTTGACTCTTTCTTCTGCAGCAAAGCAAAGACGAAGTTATAAAACTTCAATAATTTATACAGCGCAATATTTATATACTTATTTTTTTTCAATACTTTATTTATTTACAAAATCTATTTTTACACATTGCACTTGCATACATAAAAAATGAAGAACATGATTTTCAATATATATAGAAAATACATCAAAAGTGGAAAACCAAAACAAGATAAAAAATTACATTCTGTGCAAATATGGCGTAGAAAGAAAGCCTGCGAAAACTACAATTTGAGAAGCAACAGAAGGATCTCACTTATTGCACAGTACTTAAGCAACCTTGTGTTCTGACGTCACGGGAGAAAGTTTTTAATTTTAGGCTAGATGCCTACGTTGTCAGGTTAGGCTAGCTTTGCTTAGTTCTCTTAGCCTAATTAATAATTTTTCATTGTATTTCTGCTAATGGAACCTAACCTAACATCGTAGGCATTCCTCGTCTGACGTCAGAAAACAAGGTAGCAATACTGTTGTGCGGAGAGGAAGACCTGCAACCATAGAAAAGTTAGGTCATAGAAGTGGAAGCTACATTAAACCTCGCTGCGCTTGGAAATTGCAGTTCCGTCGGTGGTCAATAGATGGCGTGGCCATCTTCTTTTGCTGTTTCAGGCACAAATTGGGGGGAGAGCTCTTTCGGTGATAGTCAAGTGGGTTTCAAACGTCCTTATTGGTCAGATCTCTTGTATCCCAGCAAGGCTGTTACCAATGCCAAGGGCTTTCTTTTTCGCTGCTTCCCTTCCAAGCACCGCTGTTAGGGGTGGGGTGAAGAGATGGGATGGGTGATGCGTTTCCGCCACCGCAAAGTTCTTCGGAATCTTTTACTCGAAAGTAAGGTTGCCTTTCCTACGCAATTGTTAACAGATTCTTTGAGTGTTTATTTGAAGGCGAAATTGGGAATGTAAAATGTAGGCATTTTCAACTGGCGCATGAATTTACAAATTCAGTTCTCAAAAAACTATTTTTTTTTAAATATTTCAACTTCTCTCGTGGAAATTTCCATTACCAATTTTGAAGTAACGAATACAGTGTGTGGGCCTCTCCGATGGCGCAGTGTAGCGTCGTCGCCTTGTAATCAAGGGGTTCCGGGTTCGATACCGTGGAGCTACAAGTGGTTCGGATCCCACTTTAAACTGTAGGTCTAGTACCGATTGGCCTGAGCAAAAAGAAAAAATAATGATAACTCATAATTGAAGTAGAAACTGGGGGTGGCGAATTCCATGCACCGGCACAACAATCATTTCTTGACTGCAACAATCTTTACTCGACCCCGCCGCACAAGAAATGAAAATGAAGTGAATATCGTGAAATTCAAATAATTTTTGTTTCACTTTGCTCGAAATAAAATCGTTTCTTTAAGATAGGGTGACCATTCGTCTCGTTTTGACCGGGAGAGTCCCGTTTCATAGGCGTGTCCCACTCGTCCCGTCGATATTATAAAAGAAACACTATTTGTCCCGTTTTTTTAAAGTCTAGGAATTAGCTTGAAAACCAAGTCTAAATTTGAGAGATTCTTAAAAAGAATGAATTTCTGTGTCTTGACGGAAATTCAAAAGTCAAATCCCGCGTTTTGTGTTAGATATTGATATGTGATGCAACTTTTTCGGGGAGCTTTATTAACGGTTAGTAAAGAATAAAGTTGTTCTCAAGAAGATTGGTTCTTCTGCAAAATACTTCTGGCACTTGTCAACTTCAGTGTAGGACCAACATCAACACTATGTAGTCATACCGAGATTATAAAAATGAATAGCTCTTGACAACGAGAGATCATATTTTACATAGATATTGTTCATGATGTACCATTTATGTGATCCATACTATAATAAATAATAAAAAAGGTAAAGTGCTCCCCTGTTCTTTGCACCACGCCATGAAGGCGTATCTCGGCCGAAGCTTGGAGTGATGTCATCAGCACCACTCCCCTACCCCCCAGAGTTTCCTCCAGGTGAGCGCCGGAGCCGCATAAAAAGGTGGGAAAAGTCCCGGTTCTCTCCCGCCGGGATCGAACCCGGGCCTCTCGCATGGTAGTCAGACGCCATGCCGATTTTTTTATATATAAAATAAAGAAATACCCCTATTCGGTGGTATCCCCATCATTCACACAAATTTTCACAATATTCGTCCATATCAGTTTTCTCTATATTCTCGATTTTCTAAATTTACGGACAAACCAAGCATCCAAGTCCTACCCGGGATTCGAACCCGGGACCCCTGGCTTCGTAGCGCGCTATGCTAACCACTCCGCCACGGAGGCCGACCACCGACTGAGCTACAGCGGTTACTATAAATAATAATAATAATAATACGTTAATGACAATAATTTTATAGCTAATTAGGCCTAACCAATTTTTCAGGAGAGAGTAAAGTGACCTTTGGGTCAAAATATTATGGTCACCCTACTTTAAGAGCAACATCAAATCGTACTTGACCATGTTTTTATGTTTAAATTTTTGCAACTTTTAAAAATTAAGATATACTATTGATGAAATCCTACGAGCAATATTTGTATTTTCCTCAACCACTACAAATTTTTAATTCACCATGCTCCTAAAAACTTGTAAAATTATTGCTTTCTTATTTTATGTTATTTCATTTTATTTTTTTGAAGAGTGACAATTGTCAGTTCAACCTGTATGTGGAGTGAGTTGACGATATGTTCGGGGTCAGTTGACAATACTTGTAATTCTACCTTTGAAATGGTTTGGAATATTTTATTTCAAACAATATACTGCCTTAAAATTACAGATTACAAAAATGTGATCTAATGAACAGAATAATATGTAACATAAATGTTCCAAACCAGGGTGCGGAAACCCTGGAAACGGGGGAGAATTCCTCCCACCAACGAACTTGTCTTGTATTAGGAAAACGTGCCCCATACAGACGCCTTGCAGCACGGCTATTACCTACAGTCTCCCCATAAATCAGATGCATGTCCGCTAGCTCTTGGGACGTGTAGCTATGCAGCCATCCCTTACACCGGGCTACAAGTCTTTATGGTCGTTAACACTAGTACACTTCACAGAACACGATGGGCTGTGGCTAAGAATTAACACGTAACACTGCTAGGTCAAATATTTGCCCAACACTACTCTCCAAGAACCTCACGTCTTTCCATTCAACCGTGAATGTTTAACAACCTACCCGAACTGCTCTGTAAAAATATTCAAGCTCACACAATATATAAATAACATATCGTCAAAATGAAGCCCAAGGGTGTAGTATACCAAATACCTTATTCGAATCTGAAAACTCTGGGTGCCCTCGATGGGTTCCTCACCAAGAAACAGCGCGAGAAGAAACATTCTTGCTTGGTCAAAGGACACGGAATGAAATTGCTGCTCAGCATCCCTCAGTTGAAGAGGTTGCAACATTCGCGAAAGCAAGAAAAAAAGACCGGAGGTTTCATATTCACCATCCCGGCCATCCTGGCTGCTCTGGGTGCTGTGGGTAGCTTGGCCGGCGGAAGTGCCGCTATCGCCAAAACCGTCATCAATGCAAAGAAGAACAAGGCCGAGTTGGAGGAGCAAAAACGCCACAACCTGGCAATGGAAAAGAAGGGGAAAGGCGTGGGCAGGAAGCTCAAAGCTTTGAACAAATTTTTTTAAAAAAAGAAGAGCCGCTGTCCAACCTGATCGAGCCGTTGGGAATCAAGCACTTCAGGGGTGTTTTCATGTCCGATTCTCTACCCTCTGTTGTGAAGAAAAAAGAGTGTGGTGTGGTTAACCTGGACAGTTACGAAAATCCAGGTACACATTGGATTTGCTACTTGAAAACCAGCAACAACAAAGCATTTGTTTTCGATTCATTCGGCGGTGTGCCACCTGCTGGATTGGTAAAGTACCTCGGTGCTTCGAGTCTCTACTACAACGACGAACGCATGCAAGGTTTCGACGAAGTGAACTCCGGTCATCTCTGCATATCAATGCTTGTGTTTCTGTCTCAAATAAATAACCCTACGATCGAGGATTTTCAAAAAGGATTGTGGCACCTGAAGCACTATGGGAGTATTCCATCTCACCAGCGAGACTTCGGTCTTAAAACTCGTGTTGCACGACGGCATCATCTATCCTAAATCAATTGCTCTTCGTGCATTCTGCAGCATGTACCTGATATCCAATGTGACGGTGCATAACAACAAAATCAAAGTCGGCAGCGACAAAATCAGCATCACCCCTGGTCAGTACAACCTGCCTACCTTGCAGGCTCACTTGCCGAGAGGTGTGCTACTTTCTCAAAATTCAGTCACTCACAGAGTTGAAATTGTGTCTGCAACGGAAACCGTGGACCTGGGTACCGCCGGAGAGCTCCTGGGATTCGAAAACGATGCCAAGCTCGAACCTGGCATCAAGCACATCGGTACCAACATTCCTAAATTTCTAGCCATCGAGACTCTGAACGTCCACTGCAACGTAGCGGAAGGCATGATCACCAAATCTTCGGACGGCATCCCGGGTAGCCACAAGCAGACTGGGATCATTGCCACGTTCAAACCAAGTTCGGAGTTCATGGAGCCAATCATCTACACACCATCCTCACCGATATATTTTCCTGTATCTCGTAATCGCATAGACAACATAGAATTAGCAGTGACAAACTAGAAGGGTGAGGTGGTAAATTTTGCCGGAGCCACGACCACTGCTGTCGTGGAGATTAACATATAAATAACCATCATGGAACAAATCGAAAGTTACGAATTACAGTCCTTCCCTCCCAACCGTCTCACGTTTGCCAACCTCAACGAACCGAACCGAGAGATTGAGTTTGATGTGGACGTCGGGGATGGGTTCATTCACCCTCACAGAGCTGATTTGTACGTCAAGTTTGATATAGTGAAGAGAGACAACGGCGAAGCATTTCTTGCCAATGCAAATTTAAGACTTGTAGATAATTTTGTGCCGTACCAATTCTCGCAGGTGGAAGTTCGAAAGCATGGCACCGTCATCGATAGGGTTGACTACCCCGGGATTACCTCTACAGCTGTGGGAACACTGAAACTCTCCAAGACCGATGCAGCATACTACCAGGCAGGGGGATTCGAAGCAGGTACAAAAATCAAAACTCAAAGTCACACAGTACTGTTTCCCATGCGCCTGCTTCCTGGCTTCTTCTCCGACTACACGGAGATCATGTGAAAGGGTGGTTTGCGTGTCACTTTTCGCAGAGCTGCCAACGACAACGACGCACTGATGCGCTACAGCACTTTGGGTCCGGACGGGACTACCCCGCTTCCCAACACACTACCCGACGCTGCCAAGTGTCTTGTAAGGTCCATGGAGCTGCGCGTGCCAGTGGTAGAATACGAATCAAACTATGCTCTCAAGTACAAAGCCGACATCCTGAAGAATCCTCAAGTGTCCATTCAGTTTTACGGCTACCAGTGTGTGCAAAAACCTGCTTCCGGCAATCATTTCGAATTTGACGTAACCACGCAATTCAACAACATTCGGTACGACATGCCCGAGTTTGCAGCCGTACTCTTCCAGACAGGAAGGGGCAATAACCAGGAGAAAGATTCTAGCCAGTTCGACAACTGTAAGATTAAGAACATTTACCTCAAAAATGGTAGGAACGAAGTTTTCCCACGTGAGAACTACAACCTAAACATCGCAGAAGAGGACTACCTGAAACTGTACGAGGCGTACACAGCTTACAAACGAGTGACTTCGGGTAACGTGGATGTGTACTACAATCCAAACGAGTTTATAGCCCGCAGACCCATGTTCGTCATCAACACATTTAAAAGAAAGCAGGTAGTTGTTAACGATCGCACCAACATCAAGATTGTGTGCGAGTTCCACGATGCTCTGCCTGCGGACACACTGTGCAGCGTCATTCCTATTGCAGAGAAAACTTTTGTGTATGATGTCAGGAACGAGCGAGTGACAGAGCAGTTTTAAATATGCATAGGAAATAACAAGAAATAAAAAAAAGCCATGCTTGAGCGCGCAAAGGAACTTCCCCTTTGGCCCTGCACATGCCCCAAATTTTCGTCCCGTAGGACACAGCGGGAGTTAGTTCCGTTACAAAAAATATACATACTATATATTTGCAGACATTGTTAATTTTTTGTATTCTTTTGTGTAGGTGAACAAAAAATTCTGTTGATTGAATATATAGTATGTATTACAAAAAAACAACTGTGAAATTAATATTTTGAAAAAATATCCCACCTCCACCCCCTCGTTTTGCATTCGAGGGCAAAAAAAAAACACTAGTAAATCAAATTTCTCTTTTTTTTAATTTTGGGCACAGAGCAAGTTTTACCTGTTTTCAGGCGATAGTGACCCCACGGCAAGCTATGAATCCCACATTCGAGAACGCATCTCTTGTCGTCTCGTGCATCCAGAGCAATTTTCCTAACGGTGTTGGTTGTAAGTATATGTTTAACACTCTGGATGCGATACTCTTTTCGCAGAATCGGCTTTTTGGTTTCGAGGCACTCGACGTAGTCTTCAAACTTGAGTTTTCTCTGAACCACCTGCTTGCCTATGCCTTTAGCTTTTTTGGTCACAGAACTCTCAGCTTGAATTGCATATGCTTTGGCACGAAGACCAGCAAACTCTAATATAATATCCCCATCTTTTTCATCCTTTAGTTTGCCAGGTACTTTTTTGTTTCGAGCCAGGATTTCATATCGATTTGGTTGGGGATAGCTCGACGTGTCGAACAAGTTAACGAGGGCTGGAATCGTGGTGATATCTTTATATGCGTTAGCAGTGTGGGCGTGATATACCAGACTGGCCGTATCTGTGTAGAGAAGGTTGATGTTGTTACCATAGTGCAAGCGTAGTATATCATAATATATCTCGAACATTTGCAGCTTGCTTAACTCTAACACTGTGGCACCAACATAGACTGGTTTGTTGAGCTTTACCTCACCACGATTCATGTGTACCAAAGCAAGCTGTTTGTTGTAGATTGTTCGAGATTTAAACAGTGGGCTTGCAACAAGTTTGCGACAACGGTCGACGCTAGTAAGCAACCTTATGTCTTCACGATTTCGCGTGTTTTCCATTGTTTTACCAAATATTATATTATTCATATCCTTAAAAAAATTGCGATCAAGTTCCGAGGTAGCAGCAGTACGATATTTAGTATTGAGGTCGATGTATGGCTTCAACCAATTTGAATGGTTGAAAGTGAGGACTCGGTGAATTGCTGTAATCGTGACCCCTCGTTGCATCAACCACCGAAGATTTCGGTAGTGCAACCCGTAACGCTTTTTGGGTTCGAAATCCATAATAAGTTTTTTCTGCTTCGACGCAGGTGGACACTTGAATTCCGATGCTGGTGGGAGGTCGCAGAACACATCCTGCAGCTTCTCGGAAAACTCGAGGTCCACCTCGACAAAGAAGCCTTGTTCCGAGTCGTCGAAACCTTCTACGTCGAATTTGGAAGGATCAGCCCACTCAAATCCTCCAAATGGAAGTTTTTGCACCATGGAGTGCCCGTAAAGATTATTAGCATCCGTGTACATGATGTAGCTGGATGGTTGAGAAGGGTCGTACCCGGTCGACATGTGTTGGTTGTTGACGCGAGCGTACCGTTGTGACACCTGGACCATGCCACCCCGAACAAGCTTTTCCACAAAAAGCATCATGTCCACATTGGAAATAAGCTCGAGCTTGACTTTTGTTAGAAGAAGCATAGCCGACCATGCCAGCCCGGGGAGGCCGTAGAAGTATGCAGGGTCCAGCTTGTAGATTTGCATTGCATTTGCGCGAAACGCTTGAAAGACGTCTGCGAGGAGTGTTACATCAAGTTTTAAGTAGGCATCGTGGTATTCTCCAAAATTTCGACAACCCAGCTTGAGCCACATGGACTGAGCATGCTGATATTCTTCATCGCTGATGCCCGAACCTCGCAGCCGGCTGTGAAACTTAGCCTGGGGAGGCAACGACTTCTCCTCGAACTTGGAAGGGTCGCTGACATACTCGTAGGGGTAGACCAAGACCATCTTGAGGTTCAGGCCACAGCGCTCAGTCAAGACGTCATCATCTGGAGGCGATCGTCTTAACGCTGTAAACTCCTTGTCGTAATTTTACCGTAGATAATTAAGGTATATTTATTTTTCTTATGAAGTTAAATTTTGACATTTACCCTCCCGACGAATATAGTTAGAAGAAAAATTTATAATATTGAATATTTACACCAAAATTTTCAGTCAGGAAGTCACCATAGCACAAAGAAAGAGTTGAAAACCGTTAGAAACTTCCTGGCGGAAAAATTTAAACATTGTATATCTTTGAAAAATATTATCGGGAATATTGGTCAGCTACAATAAAACTCGTAACCGCTTTTGTATGAACTTTTGTATGTAAAATCAATTGATTAAATAAAACAAAAGACATGTTAGGTTGACCGTAAACTTTCCAAGTTACCTAATCAATTAAATTGTCTTTAAGTTTACCCAAAATTAATCAACCAATTAATGCAGATTTTCTGTGTAGCTATACAATCTCAATACAAATTCTTAATTTCTATATTCTTGCAGCAAAAGCGAAAGAAATTGGTACAAGGGCAATGTTACATTTCTGTGATAAAGACTAAACCTAAATAATTTGTCACATTGTAATTTCGATCCTATTGACTTTATTGAACGAAAGATAATAAACAAATTGAATCTTTTCATTGTCGTTAGTAAGATCTGTGACAATAACTTAAGAGTTTCATTGAAGAAAAAAGCAGATTAATATTTCCATTTTAACGTTCACTTGGGAAATAAACATTTGGAATATTTCCTTACACTGTTTTTTACATTTGTTAAAAAATCGTGAAGAATGGTAATAAATTATAAAACAATAAACATTATCACAGATATAATAATCAAAGTTACGAACATTGAAGCTTCACAAAGACAAAAAATAAAAAGCAGTTCATATGAAACAGTTTTAAAAATTTAATACATTTGTAGTTCATATTAACATAGCTAGGTAACAAAATGCTTTCTGTGTGAAAACATTTGTATTTGAAACATAAGTAATATATTCTTGGATAGTTTTACACATGAATATTTCATCGAAGTTCTTGTTACACATCGCAACTTTGTATTTGAATGTACAACATATCTTCCATTAGCCTCCGATTAGCATAAAGAAGCATAAAGCGGGATAAAATAAGAATAAATGTACACATGTATCAACTTTGCCCCGTTGTATAGCTTTCTTTCATTAAGCACATTTTGAAACTGAAAATTTGTGTAAATAATATGAATAATTTATCGAATGCTTGCATAAAATTTACACTAACAAATTGCTTTGGTAGACGTAATATTAACCAACGTTTGTAATTCAGGGTAAATTATTTGATATTTCTAAAAAAATGTTGACATGTTGTCCACATTTACGAGTATATTTGATGCCTATTCCTGACACATGAAATGTTTACATCATGAACTATTACTCTTATTTATTTTTTAGTATAAAACATTTGTTACTTAACTTGTATCTTTTCGTAGTGACTGAATCACATGGAATTGCCCTAAAAATTTCTCATTTTTAACAACATCTTGAAGAAATGTGAACGTTACTCTTACCTTTTTCATTGTAATTGCCTCTGCAATTGAGTACACAAGACTTATATACCATACCTCTTCCACATTTAAGCATATTTACACGTCATGTAAACTCGATTACAGTTCTTAAATTTGCATTCCAATTCCATATTCACTAAAAAGGTCCAACATTGATTCCGAAGAAGCAAATCAAACATGGCGGCTATCTCGCCTCCAGTTGATGACGCTTAGTCACGTGACCGGAGCAAGCCATGAGGCTTTCAGATTGAGAAGGTAATGGGTAGACCCCCTTACACCTGAAGAGACTAGCATCCAAGTTCGGGAAATTGGCTGAGGTAATAATTAGTTGATTGTTGTTGAGCATCCCAGCAAGAGCATCGAGGCCTGCCTGGAGAAACCTCAGAGAATCGAGAAACCGAAGTTCTATGCCTTGCACCCATTTAGAGATGGCAATATAGTGCTCCTCATTTTGTGCTACAATATTAATGCGCGCATCGTCGTATCCGAGATGCCTGATAAGGTGGTGAAAATCGTACCCGGAGCCGTTATGGAAGAATACGGGGACGAGGCGCGGGTCCTTAGCCTTCAGGTTGCACCCGTTACACCAAGATCAATATAGCTTCCGGTGAAGTGATCGTGGTGTCGAACTTTCTTTTTTTTCCTACTATCAATAAATTTTTCGTTACAAACTGGACAGTGTGGCCTCTTCGTGTTTACGCTTTTCTTCGGGAGTTAAGTCTCGCATAGCTATAGGATCTAACAATACTTCTCGTATCTCGTTCACTTCTACAATCATCCTCTCCAGAAAATGTTTGGCTGCATCGGACCGCGATATACATATGGCTCAGGGGCAATTATTTGATTTCGTCGCACCACAACATAGGCAAAACTGGAGATCTTGTGAATTTGACAAGGCGTGGTAGAAGAAACTTCTGGGTTGGGTTTACAGGTGGACAGCGGTTCAAGGAAGGCCTCTAAATCTGCAATAATAATAGCAGGGTGCTCTCCCATAGCACTATGCGCCCGAAATTGCTCCACAGTACCAGGCTCGGGTAAGACTGCAACCCCAGGCCTGTTGTCGTTACAATAGCGCATGTGGTGTGCAAGCTTCTGGGCAGCAATGTCGGGGCCTTGAATGTGTTGGTAATCTTGTGGTTTTTGATTATCGAACGTAGATAAGCACCTGCGACAGACTTCTATGCAACCATTATGTTTGCTTTTTTGACCTGAAACTAACCGGGAGAGAGAGCGAATAAGCGTGTAATGATGGCAAGTCTCGTTCTTGATAAGTATCAAATTGATTTCTTGTACAGCTTCACCTTCCATGTTGCTCACTCGAATAGGGTATACAATATTTGTGTTCTTAGTAAGGCCGTAAACATTGATAGCTAGTTGCAGGTTTAGTAAGTTGTGTGCACGGGTCTCGAATTTGTTTATGTCCGACAACTGAACTGGGTAGGTAATCCCAGCCATCGCATTTTCTAATTTTGATTCGTAGGGTATGTAGTGGGTAACACGACGCGCCTGATCTTTCCGGTGGATACGATGCAGCGCTGCCAGCACCGACCAAAGAAAACATTTTGAATCGCTATTCTGGATGTTTAGAACAGCCTTCTTGACTGCAATTATTGCCGGCAGTGGAACATAACTAGACCCAGACAGTGGAACAAACTTGTTAAGACTCAATTTAAGTTTATGCGGAGTACCACACAACGAACCACCCGAGCCTTCAGCCTGATGTTCTTCCTGTTTGGCAACCAGCTCCTCCAAGAATTTGTCGCAGATACTCTCGAGGTTGGCAACATCTGCCAAGTGCAATATTTTTGCCTTGGTATTATGGTGAAAGCTGTATTTCTCATCAGATGGTTTTTTGTATTGGCATCCCAGCGATGCATAACATTTAGTAGAGTTTCTATCACTTAAGATAGAAATTATCTTGGGTCGCACACTCTCTAGGAAGCTACGTACATCGCATAAGCTATCTGAGGTTAAATCAAAATCCTCTAATATATGATCAAAAGCAAACCGGCTTGCTTTTGTTGCCGACTTGACGCGTTTGGCAGATGGTAATATGTTAAAAAAAATCTGCTTCAGCCTTCCTTTTGACCGAGGTCGATGGTTGCAGCACAGTGTCTCCAGTACCCTTGAAATTAAGCATATGCTTTTTGACATGTGCAATTGTAAAGTGTTTGTTACACATAGGACACAATTCGGTTGCTGTTAAATGCTTGCCAGGCACACAGGTACGACTATGCATAATGAGCACTGGAAATATTTTTTTACATGTAATACAAATCTTCGTAGGACGCATATTTTTGGGGGGTGTTTATTTATATATGTAGATATGCTGATGTATGATTTTTTTAGATGTCGAATCCACACGTACTGTTGTACAATTAGGTACAAAATGTTGTACAATTAGGTATAAAGTGCAGTACAATTAGTACAGAGTATTGTACAATTAGGTACTGAGTGTTGCACAAATAGATACCCCCCAAAAAAAAGCACTACAAGAAAAAATAACTACTCTTCAATCAGTCTCACAAAAACTCAACTACACTGCACTGTGTATACAATTTTTAAAAATCAAACAGAAAATAATTGCTACTCACCATGTAAGGCAAATCTACGAGGAACACTGCGACAGGACGTCCGTACTCTTCAAGCTGCTCTCGCAGACTGACTGACTGCTCTGCGCACCCCCTTATATAACCTCGGTTTATTTATAACGTATTTTTCCTCCAATCAGAAGAGACCACGTTAAGTATGACGTATTTTTCCACCAATCAGAAGAGACCACGTTAGATATGAGTCATCATAGTACGTCATTATTTGTTGCGCAATCAGAAGATATAAGTCATCACATTACGTAATAACTTGCCGCAGTGTTGCGCAATCAGAAGATATGAGTCATCACATTATGTATTTTGTAACTAATCAGAAAACACAATATCAAAAGCATTCGCCTCTAGCGCAGGCTAATTACTGCTTATATATTTACAACTTGCAACCCCTCAGATTAATGTGTAATGACCTATATACAAGTACATAGATTCTGTTATTATTTTGAGGGGTCCTATATTGGACATACTATGGGGTCCGACATAGGGTCATCAGCTATATATAAAAAAACATCGCTCGTGGCAGTTACTTCGCAAAACTATAGGACTAATAACACAGTTACCATATACTTGGCTATTAGCTCCATCTATTTTTTTATTAATATATACTGCTGGACAAAAAAAACCGGACACTTGCATTTTTTGTGATAACGTATAAATTCTGATTCGAAGGCTAAGTAAATGTTGCAGAAATTATTGGAAATAAGAAATCCTGAATATATTCAACAGAAAGCAAATTAAAATTTATTGTTAATAAGTTAAATTAGAACATAAACGAAAGTTACAGAAAACTACCAAAAAAATCTTAGCAATATTTTTTTTAAAATATTGTTAACTGGTACTGGTGGGGTCTAATAGCGGGTGTTACCTCCCCTGCCATCAATTACAGCTTGTAACCGCCGTGGCATACTTCGAATAAGGTTGGCAATCACTTCTTGGTCCAATTGCTCCCATTCTTCTTGAATAGCACGTCTTAGCTCTTCAATTGTTTCTGGAACTATTGCGCGGTTTCTGATATGTCGTTTCAGTTGATCCCAGACGTGCTCTATCGGATTTAGGTCCGGACTTTGTGGTGGCCATTCTAATCGCTTAATCGCAACTTCGTCCAAGTACTCCGTGACAATATTCGCAACGTGAGGACGCGCATTGTCATGCATAAAAACAAAGTCCGGGCCTATGAATGGTGCATATGGTTCTACATGATCTGCCACACATTCTGTAATATACCTGCGAGCTGCCATTGTCCCATTCTCTACAAGAACCAACTCTGTACGTCCTTGTAAAGAGATACCTCCCCAGACCATGACACCACCACCTCCAAAGGGTGTTATTTCAATGAAACAACATTGTGCATAACGCTCATTAGGTCTTCTATACACATGTTCAAGCCCGTCTGATGAGCGTAGGTTGAATTCTGACTCATCAGAGAATAAAACCTTTTCCCACTGCTCCACATTCCAACGTAAGTGTTTTGTAGAAAATTCCAGTCTTCGCTTCCGGTGACGTGCTAACAACCTGGGACCTGCAGCCGGCCTCCGAGATGATAAACCACTTTCATTCAGTGTTCTACGAACTGTTCGTGAAGAAACCACAGTTCTATGAACATTTCTCAAATGCTGTGCCACAATATTTGAAGTCGTACGACGGTCTCTTAAGACTATGATACGCATTAAACGATCTTCCCGTGCTGTTGTGCATCGTTTCTGGCCAGAACCCGGTCTTCTACCATAGGAACCGGTTGCGTCATACCGTCTGAGACCTTCATGGATAGTACTTCGTGCTATATTTAGCACCCTAGCAATATAGTGTACACTACGACCATCATCGCGAAGAGCTACTGCTTTTACACTACCTCTTCACGTCTCATTTTCAAGCTAGCAGCAAACTTACAATACACTTGCAAGAAAAATACCAGCAATGACAATGTCAGTAATATATGTTACTATGGTTACTATGAACCAAAATTCATGCCTCTCTAGACATTAAACAAAATAACATCAACAGGAATTGAATATCAATAAATTAAAACAAAATTGCATGAAATTAATTTTGAGCCTACTAAGTGTTCCAAATAAGTAAATACGAGTAAATAAATAAATAAATAGATAAATAATAAACGGAAAACTGTGGAAAATGTTCAATAATGAATGTTCAATTGTTCAATACTTAACTGAGAGCGTAATTCATAAGTAATTGCAATTCAGATGTCAAATATTAAGGTGTCCGGTTTTTTTTGTCCAGCAGTATATTTGTAAAAAATCCATCTAATGTCTGAAATAAAAAATGTTAACTGTTTAAGGAAAATTTTTGCAAAATATCCCGCCATTTTCTTCAACTTACTAGGACCCCAATTTCATAGGCTTGATCCTAGAAGTCACATGCGCAGCCATGTCCTTCGTAATCGCATATGCTTGTCAGCCAGATATTATCATAGGAGAATCACATTTCACCCTATGATCCTACCCAAACTGATATTGCACAAGCTAGAAGAAACAGGGGCGGGATATTTTATGTTAATTACGGCAGCCTGTGTGCAGTTATAAGTTAATTATCAAAAGAGCGCTCTAATATAAGACAATACCACTTACAATATTCCCTAACACACAATCAACATACCAGGTAAGATCCTATTTGTCCTTTCATACCCACCAAAACACCTAGTTTTTTTGTTTCCTCATAGATGGTGCTGACAGCGCCACCCAGCTCGAGATAGTTCCTTTGTTTACTAACAGATGGCGCCACTCTCCTCCGAAAATTTTCAATAAAAAAACTTAAATATCTCGAAAACGGTAAGAGATAGAGCAAAAATGGGCTAGATACCCCTTGTCGATTTAGGTAATGTAGATTACGTATACCAAGTTTGGTGGTTTCCTAAGTCAAGGGGTGGGCCAACTTCCAAAAATTTCCATTTTTTCTAGACTTCGTAACTTTCGAACGGATGGACGTGGGGTTTCTTGCGTTAACATCGTCTCGGTGTCCTCTGTCTTCCTCTACCAAAATTGGTATAGGTCGTCATAGAACCAAATTTACCCCCTCTAGGTTTCCTCCATAAAAAAAAACAACTTAATATCTCGAAAACAGTAAGATATAGAGCAAAACAGACCGCGATTTTGAATTCGAAGAAGCATTTTATGATAGTAGGGAATACCCATACAAAGTTTGAGCGCGCTACGATTAATATGAACAACCCCCGAAATTTCAGGGGGTGGGCCATATCTCGAGAACGGTTAGAGATAGAGCAAAAACGATTAAAAATCAGAAAAGCTTAACGAAAAGCACATGGTATAAGCTACCTGTATATGATGTTTTCAATAGTTGTTGTCTGGGAACCATGTTGGCCCACCCCCAAAATGTAACTTTAATGGACCATATCTCGAAAACGGTAAGAGATAGAGCAAAATAGACAGCGATTTTGACTTCGATGAAGCATTTTATGATAGTAGAGAATACCCATACCAAGTTTGATTAATATGGCCCACCCCCGAAATTTCGTCAGTGTGCCATATCTCGAGAACGGTTAGAGATAGGGGCAAAAATAAAAATAGTAATGCCCTACAGGGTATTGCTAGATGCCACCCTTGTCGATTTATACCAAGTTTGGTGGTCCTAAGTCAAAGGGGGTGGGCCAACTCCCAAATTTTTTCTTTCTTTCTAGAAACCCCCATCGTAAAAGGCTATGGCAAGAGCCCAGTAGGTTGCCAACATTGCTTTATGCACTGGAACTACATAAGGCAAACCTAAAGTAAGGTTGCCAGCTTTTTGCTTTAGGTTAAGTTAGACTAAGAAAAGTACACGAGCGCACCACTTTCGCGTTTGCCTTATGATGTTTTCCGTTAAGGTTGCAAAAAGAGCACCACTTTCTGTTCCAGAACTCTCTTTTTCTCCCTACTGACGAAAGACACCAGTCACAAAACTCCCACTGCACAGTCCCTCCCACAAACCGTTGTTTACTTTTGTAACACGTGAAGCACCCTCCTTGCCCCTTCCCCTCTCAGCATCGGCCCTTCCCCAATATTTCCTTCGGAACCTGCAAGAAGTCCAGTTCTACTAATGTTGCCATCTTAGTTCTTTTGAAACCAGATTTGCCCAAATCGCGAAACTTTTCGTTTCAAATAAGACGTATGTAGAGTAGATGTGGTCTTCATCTGTTTCCTAACTACTCCCACTCCCATGTTTCGGTAAATCCACTGAAATCTCATTTCTGACACCACTACTATTTCGTATATTTTACGTCCTTTGCTACCTTCAAGGCTTTCGCTTTATAGGATAATCGTGACGATGAGGATGCATGGTGAATTATTCAAATAAAATTATTATTTCTTTGTGTATGAATTATTAATTTTTATAATTATGTAAGTAAAATAATAACAACGAACATTGAAATAACCATTTCTTGCTGAGGATTCGAACCTGCGACACCTGACACTTCAGAGCGTGCTAAGATAACAATCGGGAAATTATGCTTGTAAGTATTGTTTTCACCCAAAAACAGTTCTACCACCTCAAAAACATTGCTTCAATCCGAAATTATAGCATTCCTGCGACAACGTATGTCAATCTCAATCAGTATTATCAACAATTATCACAAATTCCTGTAACCGAAATAATATTATATGTGTGAAATATAGAATTTTAGGTTGACATTTTTAGAAGGACAACGGACCCCTCTACTCTCCTTCTCGCCCATGATGTCGAAGAAGGACAAAGAGGACTTTCATAATCGCTGATATTTAGTGTAAATACAGAATATCAGTTGGTAGTTTGCTTTTGCCCCAGTGTGATTTGATTTTTTTAAATTTTGATTTGGCGATTTAAGTCCACTTCATGAACAGTAATGCTAATCGGGACAGTTTAAAGTTGGATCCGAACCACTTGTGCCTCCACCGGGTATCGAACCCGGAATCCCTTGATTATAAGGCGGCGACGCTACCACTACGCCATCGTTCCCCAGTGTGACTGGACACCTTCAGAGTAAGATAGACCCGATTAGGCGACATAGCTCTTTTCTGTCAATTGAATATGGCAACACTGGTATGTTTCCGGTAAGGATCACCGGCAACTGCGCCGGCTAAACAGGCATTCCTAAAACCCGCCTCCTCCTCCCGCGGTCAGTCTTTGCCGCAACGCGAAGTCTTCCTTGGGTGGGCTCAGGGCCCTTTCCTCATGTTGCCTGTGGAGGGTACCGGATCAGTCCTCCTCCTCGCTTTTGCCGGTGTCAGAAAAAATGTCAGTCTGCTCACGCATAGAACTCGGCATGTTATTTTTCTAAGGCTAAGTCAGGCAATATTACTAAGTTGCACTACTTCCTTGCTGTTCACATGATTATTTTTAGAAAATAACCAATGTTATAAACTATCATTATGTACACAAATCTCTAAGCTCATTGAAAGTTATATTACTACAAAATGTTCACACTTATTTTGCCTTGCCGTGTCACCAAGTTATTTTACGAAGTGCACTATATTTGGCGGAACAAAAATCGTTATTAGGATGCTTGTCAAAGTTTCCAACCGCAATAAATTTACGAACTTTTTGTCTTGTTTTCATCATCATCAATATATTTATTGGACTTACAGCAATGCATATGGCTGTTTATGCCCATTATATATTTTATTTACATAAGATACAATTTACATAAAATGTACAAACAAATTTCAAATACACTCCTATCTATATCAAACCTTAGAAATATACATTACCATGTTATATCATTTTGTCTAAAAAATGCAAGTAAAATATATTCAAAGAAAGAAGCCAAATTTATGGGAAATGATTACTGGTGCAAAGAGTTAACCATAAAGGTGAAACAATAAGTAAAAAAAGAAAGAGCATTGGGTTTAAAGTGAGACGTCATTTGCGGCAGCGTATCCCATACTACAAATTTGCCATTGTTTTACCTTACGTAATGAATCCTGTAACAACGCTGGATTTTCGTGTGGATTATTTTACTTCTATGAGTTTGCAATACTTTCTGCATGCAGGTGGTTTTGTTTACAGAAGGTGTCAGGGTTTGTGATTTGACATATATACGTATTCATAGTGTAAGATCTGATGTTGACTTCTTTTATGTTATTTGTACAATGCCAAGTTTGGATTGAATTACTTATGTTGATATTGACCGGACACTTGGGAAATAGTTTTCGTACGTGTTTTATTGAATGTAGCTTACTTTACAATACTAGTCCCGTCTTTTTGACACTCGGTGCAATGCAGGTGTATCCAGTGTCAGGGTGGTGCAAGGAAATGACGTTCAACCAACTAGACGGAAAGCGGTGTTCAAGTTTAGAAGATTCAACAAATGCCTGTCTGCTGCTTTAAACGGTCATTTGATTAGTTAGCACGCACCACGTGACCATACACCAAACATACACCGGTCCGGAAGGTAGTGCAGACGGTGCAGACACCAAGTACACTACTTGACTCCAAATCAACGAACTAGACGACTCGTTGTTGCACCGTGCAACCAAGGAAGCAACGCTTCGGTGCAAAGAGAGTCAAAGCGAGTCAAAAAGTGCAGCCAACTAGACGGGGCTATTTACACAAATCACTTTCCTACAACAAAGAAAAGACAAGGTTTTGCCGAGTTTGAATTGATCTATAAGAAGCTTTTATTAACCTGTAGCTTGTATTTTTTATACATTTTTGACTCTGGTATGAGACATTGTCTTTTAATCATTATGTATACCCTTCTAGGAAGGTGAATCTTGTTGAAAGTATTACTATATGTAGGTACATAATAATAATAAGAGAGCTATGTTTGCAAACTGATAGAAGACTAACCAACATTAACTATTGGATTCTATACTAATGTAATAATACAAGAGTATTCATATTTCTGTTGACGACATATTCTTAATATCTCACATTCTTCGAAGAGTTGCCAGTTCTCAATACAATTCTTAGATACACATAAGCCAAAGTGACTTAATATTTTTGAACTATAAGATCGTTGTTTTTCATCTGTCCAACAGTGACATATTGAATTTTTGTAATTTCACTGTCTTGCTGAATTACGACGGTCTCTAATAGTAATCTTGTTTGATGAAGTAGAGGAAAAAGATAGATTCTCATGAGTATATAATATGATGTGGTGCAGGGAAGTCTAGGTTAGTGTTAGACACAGATTTTGTTGGAATTTTCGTACTTGATATCGAGAATACTATTAAGTTCGAGGCAGAATTGGCAAATCACATGAAAAGTTAGAATTTGTGGGCTAGTGTCTTTCTCAAAATTCTTTATTTATCGACATTTATCCGTTTTCGAACCAACATATTAGATATGCCTCTTCTAACAACGTTTATAAGTTTCATCATCAAAGAATATAATGCCCGTTTGATCATACTCTTGTAGAAAAGAGTCAATTCTGTGGCGAAAACCACAACAGGAAGAATATCGCTCTTACGTCTTGAAGAGATATGGGTACACGTTTATCCTTTAGAGTTAATGCCTAATGCCTGTTTAGCTGGGTAAAATATATCAAGCCACTTTCTCATGAGACCAGACTCTTTCATACTGTCGAGAATGGCATTAAAATTCTCAATGTAAGGGAAGTTTTTAAAGACAGTGAAGGAATTTCATTAAGAGACATACTTTCTCTCTGACAATATGCGTAAGAGGAGGACCATCCTTTGACTTGTAACCTGAGATTATACGTGTTGCCATTCCGTAATGCAAGAAAGACACTGCACTTCTTGAAACAATTTCATTTGATTATACCAAATTCTTGGTGTCACTTGCCTGTCACTGCAATCCACAGACTAAGACGAAAAGGAAGGAGTAAAGGCATCCATTGTAAAGCGATCAGCTTTCGTAACCAGGAAACAGAACTGACTGTACTGAGTAATTGAAAGGAAGTCAACTAATTGGAATGTCCTATAGTTCAAAACAGCAACTTTTGAATGAAAATCTGGGCGCGATGGTATAATTCTCTTCCCATCACCAGCTAATGTTTCATTGTGGAGTTTGTAGTCTGGATTTCCTCTTTTAGACGGTGGCCATTTTGCAGGGGTAAAATTCAGGTGCTCCACTAAGGTAGGTAACAGAATTAGAAATCCTGTAGTCTCTCCGTCTCTCTTGAATACCCCTGGATCGTTTATTATGTACAACGGATAACGATTAATATGCCTTGTTCTGTCTTTCAGTGAAGGCGAGAAACTATTACTTCGCCTCACAATCTTCTCAAAGAATAACCGATTTTCTTCCACTGACTTTTCATATCTAAACGGGTTGACGACAAGAAGTTGATACAGTTATAAGAACCTCCTGACTTTGTTTCATTGCAACTCTTCTCCTTAACAATTATCTCAATATCAAGTATCTTATCACGCCATAGTGCACTGAAGGTTCGTATGATGTTTTCTTGTGGAAGAGCTCTCTGATGAAAGTTCATCCTGTTGTGTTCCAATAGGGAAGGTAGTTCGCTTGCCTTAGTAGATTGTAAAGTAACTTATCGTCGTCTGCCAGAAGAAGAAAGCAAGGTTTCGTTTCTTTTCTCTCTGGTGAAATAACCTTTACAATATGCTGATGAGTTCATTGTCTGTACCATGAAAGATAAAACATCTTGTTGAAAGAATTTCTTAAGGATTTCGATGATGATATCTCTATCCCTTGAACACAAGATGACTGATATGGTCTTCTCGATGTTCAGTTGTGTTGATCAAACTCTGTTCACTACATCCAAAGCATTGAAGTTTTCTTCAACCGTAGGAAGCGAAGGCACAGAATGATAAAAATGCATAATCACTGAAGGTGGAAGGGTACCAAGACATAAAATCAACAACTCCACAGAATTCGATGTAAACGATAAGAAAACCATTACAACCTAGAACCAGCTTGAAATTTGATGAATTGGTGCTGAAACGAAATGAAGAAGTACTTCAAGTAATTGTAAATTTTCTTAAACATTCTTGATTTAGTAGAACAATATGTTTAACTTGGCATAACTGCCTCAGCGTCACGTTGACATTCACACGCTATTTTTATTCTTACATTTATAATCGGTCAAGGGTTGGCTGTTACCCTCACGTGGAAAATAATGTGACTTGAATTATTTGTGTTTTCTGATATAGCCTAGTATATGTATGCCAGTTGCGTACCAATTGGAAATGTTTGCAATCGCGTCTTCGCGTACCTGAGTAAGATCATAGCATGCAATTTCTACTTTAAATCACACATTTACCTTTCAAGTTAACCAGACTTAGTACCAGCTACCAAGCAATAGTCTGGGTGTCAAAGTGTAAATCTTGTTTTGAGGTATGAATACATATTTTGAGTGTTTTTTGATATGTTATGCACATTTCAGATTCGTCGGATGCCACTCTGTATAACTTGAGCAATTTGCATAATTCAGGATGGCGTCCAATATGCCCCCTCTCTTAATTTTGTTATGAAGCAATATTGGCGTGTGACATATTTTTAAGTGAAGAGGAAAATAGTAATACTGTACTTTGTTAAGAAGATAAGCCATAAGCCTTTTATAAGTAGTTATGTAAGTTATTAAAGTTAATTCTCATCTTAAAATGAGAGAGTAAAAATCTTCAAAAACACTTGAGATAAAAGAGAATTTAAAGACTGGGAGAATTGTTTTACTCCCATGTTACCACGATGTAACTGATTGCATTCGGAAAGACGGTACAACCGACGTTGTCTACATAACGTGCCACGAACCCAGATGCCCCAAGGTCGAACACTGACTAAGGCATGTTTGTCCCCTCATTCATTTCAACACTTCATCATGCATCCTCATCAATACAATCATTCCAAGATGTAGAGAGGCAAAGTATCTCTCTCTGCCAGGAAATACAGGGTGGGATAAAAGTAACATTCCTCACAAATTCGTTTTCAGTTTTCAACATACTTGTTCACACATAAACACATGTGCAGATGTAACAAACAAGTTCTTATGGGTTGGCAACCATGGCAGGTTCCAGCTTTGTTGTTATTTGTTTTTTACAATAGAGGATAAGGAAACTCTAGTTCTTTGTTAATTTTTTTGGGAAAAGTGACTTTTGCCCAACCCTGTATAGCATGTGCGTAACTAGATAAAAATTTCGAACTGTTACATGTTAGAAACTTTTGTAAGAGGCAATTTTTAGCTTTAGTCCTTGGACAGCTCCAATGAAAAAACTTGGGAGATTCTCTTTGAAAAGTATTGAGATCGAACACCTGCACACCACCTTACGAATAACCACTCGGCTTTTCTAGCAATTCTATATTCACACACACACACACACACACACACACACACACACAAATGTATATGTAAGAACTTTATCTAAAATCCAGTTTGTATCATGCTATATTCATGATTTTAATATATCACACAAGCCAATTGCTTATTTATACACCTGTTCTTGATTGGAAAGTGAACATAAACCATCATGAACCAATGTTCATATCATTTCTGTGTAGTTCGTTTGCTGGTAAGAAAATATGGCACATGCCAAGAATATTACTATTATGACAAGAAGGTCGACCAATTTAATATTTCTGGAGAATCATAAGAAAGTGGACATTGTAATAAATGGACTGCACGTAAACCTATTACATTAGCGCGAACTACTTGCGACACTTACCGGTAGTTGATTTCCTCTTAACAAAATTACTTTTAAACTTTAATCGACACATAAAATATATTTCTAATATGATACATCACATTGTCATGACACTTATTTTACTTCACGAACTTTATCATCTATAAGTATACCTAGTCATTGATTTTTCAATATTTCTCGGAAAAGCAATTTTCATGAGGGCATGATTTCAGTAACGCACTTCAAAACTATTTTATGTACTCAGCCTACGTAACCGAACTAGTCTAACCTACTAATGCCCGGTTTTATATATTTGCTGACCTGGTATTGTCAACAGAATCTTCCCATTACGTGTTACAGGTTATACGTAATTATTACTTTCATGTGCCCATAACTTCTTTATCATTAAAGTTTTCATAGATCTGACTTCACCACTGAATTACTGGTGAAATTCTAGCCCAAGACCATACCCCACATGCCCCCCTCTCCATTTAAAGAAATGAAGTTGGATCCAAGATGGCGGTCATCAAGATGGCGGACCTTGTCTTGACATGCACTAAAAAGTTTTCCCCTAGGCCTAACATATTACTACCATGACCAATTGCTGCAATCTACACTCCCTTTCATTTTATAAGGGGTGGTCAGGGACTTTTGGCTCACCCTGTAATTTTTACAGGTTAACATTTGTTCATGTTAATTATAAAATGACTTAAACTTTGTTGTTAGCTGTGGTAATCAGTTTGTTTAGATAATTAAAAGAGGGGTGTAAGGGTCTGGTCTGGTAGGGCACCCACAAATCAACCTCACTTCCACCCCTGTAAGTTGCTAGTGAGGCTCTGGCGTCTGGACCTACGGCCAGTATAATCCTTCGTAGGGCTGTGCTCTCCTGTGTTTGTCCTTCTGTGTGTTGAGGGCCCCTTTACAGCCTCAGCTTTTAATAGGAAAGGATGTTTTAGTCCTCAGAGACATTATCGTTTTAGATCGTGTTAAGCAATGAATGAATGACTTAATTTTAAAAATTAATGATGAAGTTTTTAATAACTATATTTAATTTCTTGTTAGATGTCTGTCCTCGATTTTGTTTTAGCTAAGGGGAACATCTCCGTATTGCGTCACGGGAAAATATGGCCTTTGTGCTGAAGTGATCTCCAATATCAAATTCAATCGAACACCGATCTCAATCCACCAACCCTGTACCGAATAGTCTTCCCAGAAACTCGGACTTTGGCCCGGCCCTGCTCTTCACAGAATAAAACGAAGATATTCGTTTCCAACATTACCACCACCCGACTGAGTCTAGAACGAAAAAAGAAGCGTATCCATTGGAAATTACGTTCCGTACTTGCGGACAAATATACATAATCCAATGCCACCACTAGACCAAAGCTCATTGCCCCTAACAGGAGCAGTTAGATCGATAATATTAAACACAAGGATGGCTAGATGGTTAGTTAATTTCACCAATAATGTAACTGAGATTATGGAAGGAAAAGAGCATATTGAAATTATGGAAAAACTAAATATGCTGACCAAGGCAGTAATTTATTTTATTAAAAACATAAACTAAACGTAACGTTTCAACCTTCTAGCAAGGTCTTCTTCAGACTCTGTATCAAGTACAAAAGTAACAAGATACAAAAACAGGGCATTATATATACACAAACATTACTCCCTCCAGACTATTTAGAAAGTTTGTTTGGAACTTTCTAGCAGGTGACTTTCACTTTCCAACTTTACTTTCACCTAAAAGGCTAAACACAATTACTTCAATATAGAATGTGGTTGGACTTTTAATCTCACGCTCTTTTCCCTTCATTTTTCTTCCTTCTCCTCTCCTCTTTCTCTCTTGCCCTTTCCACTCTTTCTAACGTCTTCTTCCATTCTTTGTTTAACTTCAAACCCCCATTCCAGTTCATTGTGTCTTCTTCACCTTTCTTCTCTATTTCCTTGGCTTCCTTCCATTTTCTCACTAGCATTCTCTTCTCCCTTCCTATCTGCTTAGCCTCATCCCACTCTATGTCATGTCCTGTTTCTCTCGTGTGTTTAAATATTGCATTTCTTTCTCTCTTAAGTCGTACATCATCCCTATGTTGTTTCAACCTGTCTTTCAGCCTCTTTTTCGTTTCTCCTATGAACACACTCTGACATTCTTTACATTTCACTTCGTAGATAATCCCTTCCTCTTCCTCTTCCTCTTCTCTGTTTTCCTTTTTCTTGTTTGCATTCCTCGCTATTCCTAAGATGCTTCTCCCTCCCTTCCTGTAAGTTTTAATTCCCGCTTTCTTAAGCACTTTGCATATCTTTTCTGTGGTCTTCCCCATACTCCTTATTCCAAACCTTCTCTCTTTTTCTTTCTCTTCCAATTCTTCCCTGCCCGTTTTCTTCCTTCTTCTGTTTATGTCCAGTCTATCCTGCTTCTCATAGCCATTCTTTTCCAGCTGTTTCCATAGGCTATTTATTTTGCCTTCTTTTTCACATTCTTTCATGCATATTTTCTTGATTCTGTCCTCCATATTCTTTATAAAATTTATTTTTGTCACATCACTTACATCACTTCTTTTATGGCAGAATACCCCTGCTGCACACTTCTTCTGATGCCAAGCGGTTTCAATTTCTTGTCCTCTCTTCCTTTTCATCAATATATCTAGAAAGCTTAACTTGTCTTCTTCTTCTATTTCAAGTTCCAATAATATCCCTCTTTCTTCATCTTGTATTTCTTTGGCAAAAATATCAAGCTGCCTCTTCGTTCCCTTCCATATGCCAAAACAATCGTCCACATATCTGCAAAACAGAATTATTTTGTCACCTCCTTTTTCTATCACTTTCTTTTCCCATTCATTCATAACCAATTCAGCCAATGTTGGGCTTAGACTGGAACCTATATTTAGTCCTTCACTCATTAACATTATTTTATCTCCCATTATACTGTAACCGTTATTCCAAATGGTTTCCAGCGCCTTCACTACCCTTTCACTATCCCATTCTCCTATAATTTCTTGTACCATTCTCTTTCTAATAATGTCCAAAACGTGTCCCCTCTTGATGCTCGGGAACATACTTTTCACGTCTAAGCTAAACATTGTCGTCTTCATCTCATTTAACTTAAGTCCTTTTATGAGGTCTACTACTTGTTCACTGTTCTTAACTGCTCTGCTTTCTTGCTGTGTTACTAACACGTCAATAACTTTCTTTAGTTTCTTTTCTAAGGGTTCCAAAATATTGTTTCTGCAGTTCATTACTGGTCTTAACTTTATCTCCTCTTTGTGTATCTTTGGAAAGCCTTTCAAACTTGGTAGTCTTCCTGTCTCCTTTATGCATTTCTTGAATCCTCTCCTCCTACAGTCTTTTATGATTCTTTCTTTTATAGTTTGTTCTTCTCCTTTTCCACAAATCTCCTCATATCCATTTTCTTTTAGGTCTTCAAACTTCTTCTCGTACCATTCTCTTTCCATCACCACAATTGCTCCTCCTTTATCTGCCTGCTCATCACCACATCATTTCTTTTCTTGATTTTCTTCATCCCTTCCCTTTCATTTTGACTCAAATTATCTACTTTTCCTTGTTTTCCCATTTCTTTCTTCAGTATCGCTGCTGTTCTTCTTCTAATCTTGTCTCTTTCTGGTTCTTCTTTTATATGGAGCACTGCTTCTTCAATGTCATATATAACTTCCTCATAATCTACATTTCTTTCTTTAACTTTGAAACCTCTTCCTAGTTTTAAAAAAGCTTCCTCTTCTTTTGTTAGGTTCACATTCCCTATTACCACAACTCTTTTTCTGGTATCCTCTTCTTCTTCCTCTTCTCCTCTTTCTTCTTTCCATCCTAGTCCCTCTCCTTTCTTCTTCAATTTTATTTTCATTTTCTCTCTAAATTTCTCCTGCCAGATTTTCATTTCATGAAATGGACATAAACAGAAGAAGGAAGAAAACGGGCAGGGAAGAATTGGAAGAGAAAGAAAAAGAGGAAGAGAAAGAAAAAGAGAGAAGGTTTGGAATAAGGAGTATGGGGAAGACCACAGAAAAGATATGCAAAGTGCTTAAGAAAGCGGGAATTAAAACTTACAGGAAGGGAGGGAGAAGCATCTTAGGAATAGCGAGGAATGCAAACAAGAAAAAGGAAAACAGAGAAGAGGAAGAGGAAGAGGAAGGGATTATCTACGAAGTGAAATGTAAAGAATGTCAGAGTGTGTACATAGGAGAAACGAAAAAGAGGCTGAAAGACAGGTTGAAACAACATAGGGATGATGTACGACTTAAGAGAGAAAGAAATGCAATATTTAAACACACGAGAGAAACAGGACATGACATAGAGTGGGATGAGGCTAAGCAGATAGGAAGGGAGAAGAGAATGCTAGTGAGAAAATGGAAGGAAGCCAAGGAAATAGAGAAGAAAGGTGAAGAAGACACAATGAACTGGAATGGGGGTTTGAAGTTAAACAAAGAATGGAAGAAGACGTTAGAAGGAGTGGAAAGGGCAAGAGAGAAAGAGGAGAGGAGAAGGAAGAAAAATGAAGGGAAAAGAGCGTGATATTAAAAGTCCAACCACATTCTATATTGAAGTAATTGTGTTTAGCCTTTTAGGTGAAAGTAAAGTTGGAAAGTGAAAGTCACCTGCTAGAAAGTTCCAAACAAACTTTCTAAATAGTCTGGAGGGAGTAATGTTTGTGTATATATAATGCCCTGTTTTTGTATCTTGTTACTTTTGTACTTGATACAGAGTCTGAAGAAGACCTTGCTAGAAGGTTGAAACGTTACGTTTAGTTTATGTTTTTAATAAAATAAATTACTGCCTTGGTCAGCATATTTAGTTTTTCATAAATCATGGAAACAAGGCTTAAATGTGTTATAATTGAAATTATGGATAATTCAGTGTACTGAACTTCCATACATATCAGTTAGTGGTGAAACAATAGCGCCACAGGAAGTAACGTTGGGTAGTTTGAACTTCTTAATTCGCTACCTCGGTTTCTTACGTGAAATACGAGGGAAAAAATTGGATTTTCTATTAATCTTGTTAGCGGTCTCATATACGCAGATCTTATCAAAGTGCAGCTTTTCCGGGAGTTGATAATATAAACAGGGTATCCGTTACGATGTCAAGGACACAGAGCGTAACAAACCTGACTTTCCTCTAACAATCTGCTGATATCTCCCGCCTAAATGGGTTGCATGACCAGAAGCTGAGATTGTCATTTACTCCAGTTGCGATTTTGGAACAACAATTCGACGTCCAGAATATATTTCTTTCATAGAATACAAAAGGTTTCATTGACATCTTTCTGGCTACCAAATTGCTCCCTGATTAGAATTATGCACTTTTCTCTTGTGTTCCAGTAGGGGAGTTGCTTGGCTTCTTCCAAAAAATGGAAAATATCGTGTTGTCTGCCAGCACATCCCCCCACATTACATCACTTCGAGCACTGGCGATCAGTGTAAAAAGTTCGAAAAACAAAACAACTAAGTTCAAACAGGGCAGGAGACGACAGGCCCACCAAAGATATTTGATAATTATTTTTCAAGAAATAAGTCAAACATTTATGAAAATAAATTTAAAAAATTGTCATCTATATTAGCATAACAGTTTAATTAACACAGAATACCCAAATTATTATGTAGAATAAACTTAATAGCAATAATTTTTATGTAATTAATGAACAAAAAGTGTTTACCTGTGTAACATGCTGTTAAATTCCTGATTTTTCCTTACTTGTGAACATTCAGTTCGCCCTGACCCAAGATTCTAGTTCCTCTTCTGCAGAGAGTGTTCCAGAGATATACAAACCACGCAGATCTCACTCTTCCGCAGTAGAAAGGCACCGATTCGGCGACGAAGAAAAGAAAAGCAACTCCTAGTCCAATCAGCAACATGAAGAATATTGCTCTGGCATCAAGCAATGTGATGGGTGCAAGTTCATCGTCGACAGTCTGTGCCTCTTCATGTCGATAAAAATCATCAAGCCACCTTCGGATGAGGCCGGACTCGTTCAGACTGTCAAGAATAGCATTAAAATTCTCAGAGTAAGGGAAGTTTTTGGAGACAGTGAAGGATGCCATTAACAGTCCTATTCTCTCGCTGGCAATATGCGTAAGAGGGGAACCATCGCTAGACTTGTATGAGGAGCTTAAATGTGTTGCCAATCCGCAATGTAAGAATGATACTGCGTTCCTTTCACTCGCAACACGATTGTGTATTTTCCTTAAACTTCCCATTACTTTAGCATTGGTAGCCAAAGACTTCAACTTGGAATCTTGAAATACTTTCAACTGATTGAACCAAATTCCCCGTGTCACTACAGGCAAACCTGACTTTAATATGTCGTCTACTGAGCCTAGATCCTCAAAATAGGCTGCAGAGATTATATACTTGAGCAAAGAACCTTCGTACAAGGTACGAATGATCAGAGAGTAAAATACGACAAGTTGGAATATAGTTTTCAAGTGCGCGCTCCTTGGTACTCTGTAAATGAAACCCACCACCATAAGAGATAGGACATGGAAAAAGGATGTGGTCAGACTGGCAATATCTTTCTTCTGAATATCAAAGTTTCTAGACAAATGTGCACATATCCAGATAAACATCATAGTCATTGACACTGCGATCCACAGGCTAAACCGAAATGGAAGGAATAAGCACATCCATTTGGGAATGAGGGTAGCTTTCGGAACCAAGAAGCAGAAATGACTATACTGAACTATCGAGAGGAAATCAAAGTTTCGAAATAATTTAGAGTTCAAAATAGCAACCCCTGAGTAAAAATCTGGAAATGAAACTACAATATTCTTAACGCCACCAGCTGATGTTACATTACGGACTTTGAAGTAAGGAATTCTTCCATCAGACATTGGCCATTTCGAGGGAGTGAAATTCATGTGTTCCACTAAAGTTGCTAATAAAATTCGAAAGTCTGACTTGTTCAATGTGACAGGACCTAAAGTTTAAGGTGGGATCCGAACCACTGTGCCATAGGTTATCGAACCCAGAACCCCTTTGTAACTGGACAAGAATCAATTTTATATTAACTTAGAAATAAGAGAGAGGTGTATTCAATTAGTGATTTTCCTGTTTTGTCACTAGAAAATTTTAACAAAAATTAATCTTATATATTATACTAGTTTAATAATGCACTACTTTAGGTAGGTGTTTCTAGGCTCTCGACTCTAGAAGTGAACTGGAATTACAAAACCCAAAATGTTCCGAAATAAGGAGAGGGGAGGTTGGGGGTGTTCAACCCTTCTTCCAGAAATACTATTGAAATACTAACAATAAATCTTGAAAAGTGACTTTCTTTGTTCATTTCATTTAATGCATCAATATTTTAATCACAAAGCTTTCCATTTCTGATTTATAGATGAAGTAGAAGCGTTATGTAAACATCTAATCACACTGCGTTGTTGAATTTGAAATTTTGGGTGTGTCAGCACTTAAAGGCTATTTTACTTGGTCCAGCCCTTTACCTTACCTAAATTAACTGTCACGTCGTTAACAAAAATATTAAAACATTCTGACTTCGGTTAAAAGCTGAGGCTGCAAAGGGCACTCAGCACACATAAGGACAAACACAGACGCCAGAGCCTCGTTTGTCTGCAAAATGCAGTCCACGGTGTACTATGTGGAAGTGAGGTTGACAATTGGGTGTCCTACACCCCACACTGTGTTGTGTGTGTAAGAAATTACTGATTTTTTCCTGGACACATCCATGGCAAAATCTAATGCAGATCAAATGAAATCTTAAAGAAAACACCTGAAAAATGGCTTGCGCCAGTAGAGTTCATTGCATCATGTACAGGGGGCTCATGCTGTCGAATCCTGAGTACATGGATATGTATTTGGACCATCCCTATTATTTCACCCATCATCGTCCTCATGACCACGATAAATCAAGAGAAGTAGAGGAGGAGTGTAAATTATTAAAACAGAAATGGGAAAAAGAGACAAAACAGTTAAAATTAAAGTTTTAACGTATTTACACGTTAATTGTTTTTTGGAAAATGAAGTTTTTACCTCGACTTGTCCGAAATTCACCACTTGTCCTCTTGTTATCTTATTAGCAATGTTGAGAAGGAGAACGAATCCATGAAAATTCTTTTAACAACACACATTTATAAATAGCCACTCTGTGTTTCAAGAAAGAAAAAAAATATCAAATGCTTTTTTCTTTACTGAAATGTATATTACAATAATATACTATGAATACAATTTTCAAAATTAGGTTTCAATCTAATTTAACTTGACTTGACGCACTATTCTTGATTGGAAGGGAAATACCAGAATGATATTTTATATTGCATATGCAATTTTAGGATCAATTCCAAATAAATTTATGTAAGAAGCAATCACAAATTGTGTTTCGCACCATTTGTTTACACCTTCATTCTGGTAAAGTAATATGGCCAATATATTGTGCCCATTATAGCAAAAAATTGATGCATTTAATATTTTCAGTCAGAGAATGATAAGAAATTGGAAATTGTAAGAAATGTCTTGTAAAGAACTGCGCTATAATGTTAGGTATTGAAATCTTTTTATCTAAATGAGTTTTCGAAACACTTTAGCCTACTACATTAGTACATGTCATGCGTACTATTTTCTTACAGCAGGCGTATTACGTATTACACGAAACATTGTAAAAGTTTGTGATAATATTTGGAATTTTATAGTTGTACAGGGTTATTACAAATGATCTTCCCGATTTCGAACACATGTAAATCATGTTTAATGAAACTCAGTTACAGAAATAAGTTTATATCAATGTAAAGAGTAACTCATAAAGTTTTATTCCATTCAAGTGTTCAATGTGAGCCCTTTTGGTAACTCGATATATATCTAGCCTGTAGTCGAGTTCCTGAACACGCTGTAGCATATCACGATCGATATCTTCCTGTGGGGGTTTGTTAAAAATAGATTCTACCACTCACCATTTCCAAATACCGTGCAGGTGAGATGATCGGCACCGCGCTCCGGCTTCCTTTAACGCTCCGGTTTGTTTCCAGGTACCCAAATATTATAGGCTCATCGAACCCCAAACATACTTTATGCAGGTACATTATCGGAAAAATTCCCATTAAGATAATCTAACACGAATCAAACCAATCTAATGAACTAAGTATCATTGTACTTAGTTCGCTTTAGAACGGCTCTCGTGGCAAAACTACGCGTTATATTAATTTAATAAATATGTACTTTAATACGTAGACCTCTTGTCCTTCAAATGATATAAACTTTACGCTGATAATATCACGATAACAATATCAACACCAGAAAACAAAAATAACCCTTTACAGAAACTTCCATTCAAAACAATATATTTTCCGTTATGTTGCGCGTCGTGGAGACTTTTTTCCTAAAATAACCTTATTACTTCCATAAGTAAAAAATAGTTTATTTTATTACCGATATGTTCTCTGTGAATTACAAGTGCTTATGTACATTAATATACTTATGTTTTGAGATCCAAATAGTTTTGAACTTTAATCGAAGTATGGATTATCAAACCATTGATACTCCATGGGTTTTGTCTTGTCATATTTGTACTTGGTACATCTCTTCCCATATATACTCCTGTTGGGAAAAAAGATAAATTCTGTGAGTTTAAAATGTATCTTTTCTAGTGCTTTGATCTGAAACCTACGTAAACTGTCAATAGGGTTCCAGGAGAGCCCACGCAAAACTATAATAATCATAATCATTTTGTGTGAGATTTATTGACTCTTTTAATATCACTGACTAACTAACTAACTTTCTAGCTTTCTTAAATTCGAAGTTTTATGGTTGCACCAACACATGCCTTCCATCTGTCCCTATCCAGGGCAAGATCAATCCAATCTTTTCCATCTTTACCGATTTCCATTAGGTCCAATTTCTGGACATGAATACAAATTATGCAGTTCTAAATACCACCTCATCTTTTTCATCTGCATCTGCTAACAACTGAGTCAGATAGTATCACTGATCATGGAAAACAACAATAAGGATACTGTAGACGTCTGGTACCATTAATATTAAGGTCCACAAAGTAATAGTGTGAGACTCTTGTATTAACATCCTTGTTTAAGTACACTGGGCACTGCGTAAATGGCGTTTATGTCAGGACACAATCTGCTATTTTCGGAAAGTATTGGTGTGCTGTGTGCACCTGCTGAAGCACTTTGGCTATGTATAGTCGCGACATGGATTCGTTGAAACATGCCCAGCAAGTAGCTATTCAATTTTTGGTGGTAGAATGTATTAGAGGAGCCAAAACGTATCGTCGTATGAAGGATGTGTATGGTAATGAGGTTATGTTGTTGCACGACAACGCATATCCCCATATGGTGGGAATATTCCAAGGTTTGTTGCAGCTCTTTCATTATGGTCCTAGAGCATCCACACCCCCATAGCCCCAACTTGTTGCCCTGCGACTACCATAGCGTTATACCACTAAAGAAAATCTCTAAAGGGTCCCCTGTACGTTAACGAGACTGAGGTCCTTGACGCCGTTGAATTGTTTCTTCAGTCAACGATGGAAGTTCTTCACTCAGTATATCCACAGTCTAGCGACGCACTGGGACACTTGATTGAATCGAAAAGGCGACTATTTGTAGCGGACATGTAGCCCGTGTATCACTATTACTACCTGTATGTTTATATATTGCAAGCAATAAACCATCTGGAAAAAAATGTCTCATTTTCATTTGGTTGAATATTCTATTTAGGCAACCCTTTTTGATAAGATCTTTTTTAGTCGATTAAATTAAATATGCAGGGCCTCCCCGATGGCGCAGTGGTATCGTCGTCGCCTTGTAATCAAGGGGTCCCGGGTTCGATACCCGGTGGAGGCACTTAGTGGCTCGGATCCCACTTATAACTGTAGGTCCAGTCCCGATTAGCCTTACTGTTCATAAGGGGATGCGGGAACTAGTTCCTTTTAGAAAGGGAATGCGGGAACTAGTAACTTAGGAAGGAGATGCGGGAACTAGTTTGTTTTGAAAAGGCCATTCGGAGATCAGTTCCTTTTGGAAAGACCAGGCGGGAACTAATTCCTTTTGGAAAGGGGATGCGCGAACTAGTTTTAGAAAGAGGATGCGGGAACTAGTTTATTTTAGAAAGGGGATGCGGGAACCAGTTTATTTTAGAAAGGAGATGCGTGAACTAGTTGCTTTTAGAAAGGGGGTATGGGAACTATTTGCTTTTAGAAATGGGACACGGGAACTAGTTGCTTTTAGAAAGGGAATGCGGTAATTAGTTTCATTTAGAAATGGGCTGTTGGAACTAGTTTCTTTTGGAAAGAGGGTTCTGGAACTGGTTTCTCTTAGAAAGGGAATATCGTAACTACAGGGTGGGTCAAAAGTCGCAATACACCTAAATAAAAGAAGCCACTGTGGGGATAGGTGTCAGTGAGTGTTGGATATGCGTGTTGGGGGTGGGGGAAAACTTTATGATGAGGTTGATCTTGACGGCCGCCATCTTGAAGTCCGCCATCTTGGATTCAACTTCATTTTTTTTAAATGGGAAGGGGGTCGTGTGACACAAAATTTTAGGCTAGAATTTTGTCAGGAATTAAATGGTGTTGTCCATTTTGACGTATCTTTATTCGTGTAGGAGTTACAAAGGTTTTCTCTTCGTTGCAGGTTGACAGGACAACATGAAACTAAGCGACGCTGAACGGGTTGAGATCATCCTAATATCAGGGGAAAGAAGTTCTCGCACCATTGCAGCCAATTTCAACGCTCGCCATACAGACCGACATCCAATTTCCCACGCCACAGTTGCATCACTGCTGTCCCGGTTCACTGCCACAGGGAGTGTGAAAGATACGCCACGGTCTGGGAGGCCACGTTCATCAACAGATGAGGCGACAACCATCGCCGTGTTAGGTAGCTTCGCCCTCAGTCCCACAAGGAGTGTGCGTAGCATATCTCATGTGACTGGTGTTGGCAGATGCTCCATACGCCGGATCTTGAAGACACATCATTTTCATCCATTCAAGCTGCAGTTATTACACCACCTTTCTGTAGACGATCCTGATCGCCGGCTTCAGTTTGCGGAATGGGCAACAGCACAGCTTGCAGATAACCCACAGTTCGCCCAGAATGTGCTCTTTACGGACGAAGCTAACTTTTACGTTAACGGGGAGGTTAACACGCAGAACCTGCGTTATTGGTCATACAGTAACCCACATTGGACTGATCCATCCAAGATGGTTGGACATACCAAAGTCATGGTGTGGTGCGGGATCTGGGGAACACGGGTCATTGGTCCTGTGTTCATCCACAACAATTTGAATGCCGACAGTTACAAAGAGATGTTGGAGGAGCTGGTGTTCCCATCCGTAGCGACGGAGGATGGTGACTTCCCCTTATGGTTTCAGCACGACGGGGCACCACCTCACTACGGCCTGCAGGTACGTGGATTACTCAACGAACAGTTTCCACAGCGCTGGATTGGCCGTCGAGATCCAGTGGAGTGGCCTGCAAGATCCCCCGATCTCACTCCCCTGGACTTTTACCTATGGGGCCACCTCAAAGCCATGGTGTATGCGGTCAAAATCAATGATCTTCGCCACCTGGAACAGCGGATCATTGATGCATGTGCGGCTATTACACCAGATGTCCTGTTACGTGTGCATACGGAATGACAGAAGAGAATGGAAATGACTGTCCAGCATGAAGGAGGCCACATCGAACACATCATTTAAAGTGTGCCACTTTTCAAAACTTGAAAAAAGAAACCTTTGTAACTCCTACACGAATAAAGATACGTCAAAATGGACAACACCATTTAATTCCTGACAAAATTCTAGCCTAAAATTATGTGTCAGACGACCCCCTTCCCATTTAAAAAAATGAAGTTGAATCCAAGATGGCGGACTTCAAGATGGCGGCCGTCAAGATCAACCTCATCATAAAGTTTTCCCCCACCCCCAACACGCATATCCAACACTCACTGACACCTATCCCCACAGTGGCTTCTTTTATTTAGGTGTATTGCGACTTTTGACCCACCCTGTAGTTCCTTTTAGAAAGAGGATACGGGAACTTGTTGGTTTTAGAAGGGAAAGACCCACCCAACGCAGAGAATATTTCAACCACAAGAAACCTTGCTTCTTGTGAAAACAAATATCCCAATCAACAGAACAAACATTGAAATAAAGAATGTCTTACTTACAACCAGTCTTCAACACACTCTGCTGGATAATATTTACTGAAGCATCTCGAAGGCATGATGTCGAAGTATATTATACCAATGGCTTTTGAAGTGTACGCTGAGTTTGAATGGTCTGCTTTTAGGCACTTATAGAACTCATAGTCGCACGGACAGCTGAGCCTGTAAATGAAATGTTGCGTAATGAGGAAGGGTACTATTATAGTACGGGGGTGACACCTATAAATCATATATTTCGCACTTTTATACATTGCTAACGTACTATTTTGGAATGCGGAACATTTCCTAAGGTGAAATAATGCATTACTAACTAAGATAATACCTATTTCTTACATTTACGAGTACTTACTGTTACTTGTTATTTCGACTCTGTAACATATTATGACGGGCGATAGCGTACTGGTTCAGGGCACGTTGTGCGAGTGTTTTGTCGATTTATGCAGTGTTGCAACCTAGTTCACCGAAAAATACCTACTTTCATGCCCGGATTTGAAATTATGCTAATACCTCGCAAACCATTGACGTTAGCCTCACAAACCATTGACGTTAGCTCCACAAACCATTGACGTTAGCCCCAAAAACCATTGACGTTAGCCCCAAAAACCATTGACGTTAGCCCCAAAAATCCATTCACGTTAGCCCCAAAAACCATTTTCCGTAAGATTAGGTTAGGTTAAGTTAGGTTAGGCAAGCATAGTTAAAAAAAAGGAGAAATACTCTGACACGTCATGTTCTAGTGAAAACACGCTAGTTTGAAACACTGACTACGGGGTTTACGTCATCTAACACACGGAACATTGTGCTCTCGTGCAGAAAGCAAATGGCGGCAGCAGGAACAGCGTGTCGGACAGAGATTTTCGCAGAAAACAACATGTATTTGCATTAAAATGGATCAAACCTACATTCACGAACTTCCACAACGCTACAGAAAATGATTTCCGTAAGTACTTTCTCCTGTAAATTTGAAGAAATCCGTCACCCCTATACTATAGTGTTACCTGAGGAAGTAAGTTATGTACAGAATCGTTGAGTGAGTGCAAAGCAAATTGCGAGACATGGCAATGGACATTTCCACTCAATTTTTTTTACAACAATTTTAAAAACTACACCCTGGAAAAATGACCCCTGCAAGTTCTCGCGCTTCTCTGTGTCCAGTTTAAGGCAGAAACGAGACTTCCAAAGTTGCGAGGCTAGCGTTGCGCTGAAAACACGCCGCCGCCATGTTAATACGTCACGCCTTAGAGAGAGCTCGTTTGTCGTCTGCTTCGAGCATCCAGTTCCGGATGGGTAGCCCACGGTGAGCGAACACGTGCAGCAGTTTTACAAATCTGTACCGATTTAAATAATGGAAGAAGGAGCGATAGGAGATAGGAAAGCTATGCTTTGTAATGATCATTCTTCTATGAAATATCAGTGCTGCTCACGTGCAAGATAAATGAAATGGTTCAGCTGCGTGTGTGTTCTCAGGCTATGCGAAAAATATTGCTTATAAAATTGGTTGATGACCAGACACTCAAAAATATTTTTTAAACTTATATTTATCGAAATTTACCGTGACCTATGTAGTGCAAAATAAGAATTTTCACATTCTTCACTTTATTTATAAAGCCTATTTTACTTTCTTTTCCATAAAGCAATTTCAGTTTGTGTTCCATTTCTGTTGCGCAAATTATGATCAAATATTTTTGTGCAGATAAGAGAAAATACACTGAGAAGATTTCGTTAGATGCACAGTACATATCTATACTTAGTTTATGTATAATTATTACAAGGAAATAATATGTATAACCAAGGGCGTATTTAAGGGAGATTCAACGGATCCACCCCACTCTTTTTTTGGTTCAATAAAATTGCCAGAGTTACCTGTTCTATCCGCTTGTTCATAAAAATTTCTTCGGACTTATTTCATTCTCTTAAACTAGAGACGAATAGGACGGGATACCGATGGGAAGGAAATTTCGTAATTCCACACACCCATGGGCGTCCGGAAGGGGGGCCGTGGCCCCCCCTGGAAAACGAAAGTCAACAAAAAATTACATATTTCACACATATAATTTAATTTCAGCCACAATAATGTGTTAATTATTTCACGAACATGATAAATACGAATTTAAGGAATGTTTTTTGAGGGATGAACACTATTATTGGGGAAAATATGCCATGTTGCCCCCCTCCCTGGAAAAAATCCTGCGGACGTCCATGCACACACCAGATGGGACTGCAGACCAATGTCTGCAATTTCCTGATAGTTTCGTAATTTCTGCGATTAGAAACTGAATTGAGACTGTCAAATCAGTATTTTTTTCCCCCTCGAGTCATCTTAAAGATATTTGGTTTTTAAAAACGCAGTGACACAAGATGAACAGAAAAGTATCAATACTAGCGTGACTTCGTGACTACATACACACAACTTTGTCGGGTCCAGCACCCCTTGCTCCCCAACAAGCTTCCAGCCAGCTGTGTCCTGGATTTTCACTTACGAAATAAAGCAACCCTAATCATACCAAAAGTTGATCCATCCCCCCTACTCCGTGAACTATATATAGGCCCATGTGTATAACAATATCCCATACTGAAATGGTACGATATATTTTGAATTTTGTACTGCGAAAAAAGTCGCCTCATCTCGTTACCCCGAAACGCATTAACTGGTTGGTTCACAACTTCACCACTAAGGATCCTATCGAGACGAGACATGGCAGCCTTGGTCTCGTTCTCGTTTAGAGTTGTAAATGTCTGTTTTGTGTTTATTTGTAAATGTCTCATTGACAGTCTCGTCTCAATTTATAAACATCCGTCTCGGTTTGGGAGGGCAATTCTCGTTCTCGTCTCAAGTCTAGAAAAATATAGAATTAACAACGTATGCAAAGATTTATCATTATAAATACAAAAAAAAAAAAACTTTCTTAATATATATATATATTTTTTTTACTCCTGGTTTCGACGGTACGAGCCCTCGAAAACTGAATATTATCCTGCTTTTAAATGCAAACCATGTTCCAGGTTTGACTCTCGACCTGGGCATGACTGTTTCCTTGTGAGTGACATTTCATTGAAATGGAAATGTTACATGGGAGGATGTTTGCTCGAGACTTTGGGGACAGCTAAGGGGATGCTTCTATTGTTAATGTTAGTGTTGCTCACGAGACGAGACATTATCCGTCTTGTCTCATAAAAGGAGATGGGACAAGTGAATGTTTTCGAAATGAGATGGGACAGAAGAAAAAGTTCGTCTCGTATCGTGGCAGGTTGGGTGATACTTAGATTGTGCAGTTGGTGGTAGTGTGTGTGTGTGGTGGGGGTGAACTCCTGCACCCCGACTTCGAATACTGCTTGTAGTCATTCATCTTCATTGTAGCGATTAGCCAAAAGTGGGAAGAAATATGATGTTAGAGAAGATACATACTAAATTAACCATGCGTTCTCATCGTTGCGGTTAAACTAAGTGAACGGAAAAGCGACGTAAAAGTAGGCTAAATACAAAATTTTGCAATAGATATATATTAACTGAAGAAAACTGTCATTTACTGCAGGAAATTAAAAAAAAACACCGTACCTTTTTATACCGTATCACCTCTTATATTGCATAAATTGGCGTGTAAACCAGTGTTCTAAAAGTATTATCTTAAAATTTGCGAAGAAAATATTATGACGAAAATAATTGTAATTCCAGAAAAGGCATTCCTATAACATTAAGTTCTTGCCAGTCAGAACCAATCTATCTATTCGCAATGAACGAGGCTGTTCACGTGTTCAGCCATTGACTGTTACAAGGTTTGCTTTGTCACCCTAATAAAAATAATAATAATAAATTTTCTTTATTCAGCGGGCGAGGTTCAGCCAAGGGCTGCTCTGCCACCTAACCCTTGTCAATATGATAATACATATGAGATGATATAAACTTATGGAGCAGTAAGCTAAACGAATAATAATAATAATAAAAATAAGAAATAAAAAATGATGAAAGAAAAAATACATAGGAATTAGTTGGATACAAAAAAAGAGTGTAACTAGAAATACAAAAGACAATAGTAATAATAATACAATAATACAATTCCTTATAGTGAGTGACTTGATACATTCAGTATGTGCCCCGACTCTGCCATTGTTCCATTAACAGCAGATCTTTTATTTTACCTTTGAAATATAATGGGTTATTTACACTAGCGATATTTGCAGGCAATGCATTCCATACTTTGGGAGCCGAAAAGGAGAAAGAGGATTTGTAGGCCGTGGTAGAGTGATGGGGTAAATCGAAGTTGTTCCGCTTACGGGTAACATACTGATGGATTTCCCTACGGGAATGCATCTTCTCAAACAGGTACTGCGGTTTACCTTCTGTCAGTATGCGGCGTATAAAACAGAGATAGTGCAACTTCCTTCTGTTTGCCATGGTAAGAACCTGATTATTATTTAAGAATGGAAGAATATGATCGGATCTTTTGGCTTGAAAAATGTATCGGAAGCACGCATTTTGCACCATTTTTATTTTTTTACTGAGCTTTTGCGAGAGTTGCGGGCCGTAAACATTATCACAATAGTCGAACAATGGGTAGATTAACGCTTGGATGAGTCTTAGTTTGCATTCCGCAGGGAGGAAGTCACGGAAACGATTCAGATTCCTAAGTGTTCCATAAGCTTTCTTACATTGCGTCTTTACATGTTCTGTCCAATCAAAAATTTCGTCAAAAATCAGACCAAGATTTTTAGCAGTGTTATTCCTGACAATGGACAAATTGTTTATTTTGAGCTCGATCTTAATATTTTTAATTAACGACCTTGAATAACTAGAACCAATGATCATGAAAGTGGATTTTTCTGGATTTATTTTAAGACCGTTAGATACACACCAGTTACTGACGATGTTCAAGTCAGAATTTAGTGACTGAAGCTTATGTTCCAACGAAGCGTAATGATCTGAGAAATATAACTGGGTATCGTCTGCGTAAAAATGTGGAGTGAAGAATCTTATGACTTGCTGCAAATCTGCAGTGTAAAGGGTGAAGAGGAGGGGGCCTAATATCGATCCTTGCGGCACGCCTGCTTTCAGCGTGGGGAAACCCTCTACCGAGTGGCTGAATTATAGTAAATACTGCTATACTGCTAGGGCATAATTCATCTCCAAGAAATGGAGCACAGATTTTTGCACTGGAAGTTGCAAGATACTTGTTTTTACACAATAACAAGTGAATTTGCCATCGCTTCCGAGGCTCATGCTACGTTGACGGGGCGAGCAGAAGCTCTGCCTGCACGCATTTCTATGTGATGACGTCAGGGGAACTCGTGTCTGTGGAGAGGACGTTTTCAAATCCGTGACGTAGGAGGTGAATTTCAGCGGTGTTTGAAGGCGTGTTTCTCGAGAACCAAAACAAATATCGCCGAGATATTTTGCACATCTCATGTTTGTGTCATTATCTGTAAAATGAATGGATTTAAAACGTTTTTCATGTCAAAGTGGAAATGTCCATTACACGCGAATTGGATTTTGATTTGATTTGCTTTATTTTACTTCTCTTTTTGTGCCACTTTTGGCTAATTTGCAAGGATGAGTGATGATATGATGAAATTGATGACAACCCGGGATCCCTGGCGTCGTAGCGCGATGTGTTAACCACTCTGCCACAGGGGCCGGCACGCGAATTTGAGGATGGCACTTTTTTTAGGGCTCAGGTGATACCACTTTGAACCGATACAGATGCCGATACTCTTACTGATGTCCACGGATACCGATATCTGAGTTTTTTTTTCTTCAAAATATTGATCAGTATTGATGAGTAAATGTTCTGCAATTATATGCGTCGATTTACAAATAAATTTGCTTTAGAACATTCAAGAATTACTTCAGAATATTAAAATAGATATTATGTATTCACAAAATATAGTTTCTCGTGCAAATTGGTGCAGAATAAAAAAAGGTTGAATTTTGCATAATTTCCAGGATAATTAGATTCCGCGGAAGTGTCGCACGGTATTTTTTAGAAGTATCGGCTGGTATCGGTAGATGAATTCCAACCGATGCATAGGCATCGGTATCGACTCTTTTTACTTTGTAACTCAATAATGACAAAATTGCCACTTACCCACGAGCCCTTCAAATAGGAAAGGAGCCATCTGCCAGGAATCGCTTGTGACCTTACCTTGTAAAGTGATAAGTGTTTTCCAGACCGTGCTTTGTTTCCCCGCCACTTATATAGTCCGGACACTTGTCGTGCGCTTTGCAGCATTTATCCGTTTCCAGTGCGCTGCCATAATCGAACTCACTGGAGGAGTCGTTCCCAGGACCACACCACTTTGTACCTGCGGAGGTGAAGCCACTCAGAAACAATCAGTGTAGTCTCATACATGTTGTTATGTAGCTTTGTGCTTACCGTGATGTTAGTCGAAACTGTAGACCCAGTCCCAGTTTGCTTCTCTGAAATAGAACTATTGCTCTTTAACTACCGTTCTAACGAGGCTCTGGTGTCTGGACATAAAGGCCAGCATATCTTGTCCCGTTTGTGATTGTCCTTACAACCGTTTCATCTTATCACTGTTCACCTTCACTTTCGCGATTAGCCAAAAATTGGAAGAAAAATGAAGTAAAATAAAACAAATCAATCAGTCAATTTAATTACCATGCAGAAACGAATTATTTTTAAATAGTTAGTAGTTAATTCATATGAATAATTTAAGAAATTCCTTAATGATCCTTATCTGTTTCCATATCTGGTTATTTCATATAGGTACTTTGTTTTTTTAGAATATAATGTATCACATAAAGTAACGTAGAACTAATTTATATTTGCAGGAGTAAAACTACAATGTATTCGTCATAACAGATGCAAAAACAAACCTGTATGCTTAGGTCTGTCTAACCTTACTGCAAACCATAAATGATTTTACAACTTCAAAAGAGATTTGTTGCTTTTCATTATAATAATAATAATAACAGGTCTAATAATAATAATAATAATAATAATCATAGGTGTGAGCCACTCTGCACATGTTTAAGGATATGAAACACACATAGCACCCCTCAAAGTAAGCTCTGCACCCCATCAGCAACCTTAAATTGCAGATGCTGGCGCCACCTGCATAAAAGCACCACCCGATTAAAAGAGAAAGGAAATTGCTGAAGATAGTTGAGAAAGCAAACCAATGAAATTCATAAGTAAAGTTAATAAAGATAACTTCAAGAAGCAAAAAATCTAGAAATTTTATGAGAACTGTTCATAAAGAAATAAAATTTAGATAACTCATCGAGAATTGTGATTAAGAAGTTCTAGGAAGAAAATTGTGGAAATCGTTAAGAAATCAATAAGAAATTTAAAAGAAAAAAAGTGAAGATACGTGATGCAGAATTTTAAAAGAAAACTGATGAAGAACGTTCAAAAAGATAAAGAAAATTGAGAGAGAAATTTGATAAGAAAAGTTTGTTGAGAAATCTATTAAATCGAGCTGAGAATTCATGATGATAAGAATTTTTTTAAATGGGCAAATTTTTGTCTCCAGCCTGCAAATTATTAAATTCAGTATTGGAACACTTCTAATGGATTACCCACATTTAAAATTTCAATTACGTCACATTTATCGAAGATTAATTAATATTATGTATAACCATATGCAAGGTGTACGAGTGTTAAAAAAAGAGAAATGTTTAGTTAGTTTGCCACCAGATGGCTTTGATTTGGAAAAAGAGGCGTGGCTATAAAATACCGGAGGTTGGAGGAAAGCAAGCCTCGTGTGGGAACTTCACTTCCCACTGATTAGCTGAGGTTAAAGCACGTTAAGTAGAGCTATCTTTGAGTGTTGAAAGGGGTCATATCGGAATGGAACAAAGTAAAGGGAGTAGTTGTTTTGTAGTGGTTTATTATTTTAAGTTTTTATGTAAATAGTATATTTAGTTGGGATTTTTAGTTAAAGCACAGCTATCTTTGTTCTATTCAGAGATATGTCTTTTGGGGGAAAAATTAATATTAAAATGAAAATCCTTTTGGTTAAAGAAAGTGTAAGGAAGTCTTAGTAATGTAAAGATTTAATTGTTTATTTATTATTTATTGTATTTAGATTGGTTGTTTATATTGTTATAATCATCATTTATGTAGTCTCAAGCCCTTCAGGCATTATGTTGTTAAATAAACCTCTATACTATCAAGCCTTTTATGTATAATTCCTCTAAACCTACAATTTTACGGCTTAAGCCTTCCACTGCCATATCTTTATATTCCTGCTAGGTTAATGTACCGACTTCAGTTGCAAGCCTTGTGTCCTAATGGACAATATTTCTTAGTGAATAATTGTAAAAGACGTGCAATAAGCTGGTCCTATATGGCCAAAAAACATGATGAAAATGCATAAGATTTATGACTTACCAGGGAAAATTATGCACCTTGAATTGCGATTTGCATTCATATTTTTTGGTGTAAAGGGCGGTTGTTTCCTTGCATAATTCGATCGCTGTGACAATGGACGAAACGCTCCACAGCAAATAAAATACAGCAATCCTGGTAGTAAAAATGCCAGCTGCATTACTGGAAGAAGATTACACAAGTTTTGAGAGATACCAATCATTTTAGATATATTCTTAATTTGTATTACATATTTAGTATTTAACTACACACTGTACAGCACAAAAGGCTTATTACTTTAATTGTTCTTAAATCAAATGTAGGATAATTATAAAAATGGAAAATCATTGTCCATTTTCTGCTTATGTAGGCTAATAGTTTTCATTTGGATATCAACAGATAATATCTATGATACTGTGAAGACCTAAGTCATTGGGACAAGAGGATATTTGCCACCTGAGGCCCATTAACATTTTTGGACACTTTGAATTTGATATCAGTCTTAAGAGGAGAAAATGTTTTTTTTTCAAAATATAGTTACAAAAATGCACAAAACTTGCATTATTAACAGTTGTTTTTGATTCAAAGAAGTACAATCTCTAGGACAGAGAGAGGTGTTTCATTCTATTTTCTTGTTTGTAATGGGAAAATTTTTAAATTTTATGCTGACGATTCAAGACCAGTAATATAGATAGGCCTATGTATTAGATAAATATTTACCACTAGAAATTTTAATTAGATTGTGTGGATTCTTCTGGCTGAGCCAGTACGCCCCTGCCAAAGCTCACCATTTATTCAAGGTGATGAATTCTTGATTTTTTACGAGTGCAGTCTTTACATAACAATGGTTTCATAATAATATTATCATCAATGTGGTCCCAAAAGTAATGTAGCAAATATTTCACAATAATAGTAATATATATATACAAAGAGTGTTATCTTAATGGTGCCCACGAATCACAGAGACGTATAGAGGACATCAAGCCAAACAACTTTTCTCAGTAACATTTTTCTCGTTGGTGCCTCGTTTTGGCGCTACAGTCGTTAAAAAAAAGCCCGTTTTGCCGCCCAACACAACATTTGATCGCATCTGTGACGTCATTACATATACCCCCTGTATATCTCTAGATGAGTATTATTAGGAAGTATCGAGTAAAGAAACTAATGTTCATACATTTTACGATAATATTCTTTGAAAAATATTGAAAACCACCTGGATTTTTTTGGTATGGTCTGACCCACCCATTAGAAACACTACTGAATACCATTATTTTGCAGTTCCAGTTATTTGTCTAGCTTTAATGTTGTTTTAGTAAGAGTACAAATCAAGCACTACAAAGTTCATAATTATAAACAAATCACAATAATGTACAAATGGGAAAACGTTTTACCTTACTATATTCTCCTGCCTGATAATATATCCATAAGAAACCCGCCTGTTGCTTCTAATACAGCTGTTTCCTGGGAATAAAGTTGTAACAATAGTTTCTTTGTTTTCAGTCAAGGAATTATTCTCTAATACATTATTATTTTCTTCAGAGTTGGAAGTATTTAAAAACGCGAAAGATTTATTTATCGGACCGAATCGAGCAATTTTGTATTTCAATGAAAATGTTATCAACGTATTGTTTACGTAAATGTTCTCTAGACAATGAAATATTCTTTGTTTAATAGGAATACCGCAATTCAAAAAAATGTATATAAATTTTTATTTCTTAACATGTATTTGCACATTTGTTTTTCACTAAAGAGCTTATTGTTGAATATTATAAGAGTACTAGGAATGCAAAATGCATTTTGAAGAAAAATAATATTGAGAATACTAGAAAGTTTGTTTCTCGCAAAAGCACTATGATGTTACATACATTACATGTTACATGTCTTCGTACATTCAGTGCCAAAAATAATACCAGCTGGTTGATGATCCTATATTAATGATTTGGTTGGTTGATTTGGTGTTTTAAGTCCCCTTTATGCACAGTAAGGCTAATCGGAACTGGACCTACAGTTTAAAGTGGGATCCGAATCACTATGTGCTTTCTGTATGAATGAAAAATGCACATTTAAGTAACAATAATTTACAAGAAACAAGGTAATACGAAACAGCAAAAATAAATATGGGGAATAATAATGAAAATAATAATAAAATCTTGATATAGTAAGAAAAATCACTTATTACTTCTCTCCAAAAAATAAAATAACTTCCAGTATAATCTTCCCTAGAAAATTGTAGATTCATTTTTACGGTAAGGTAAATAAGTATTCTGTTCCAATTTGAAGTTGTGCTTGGTAATTTTTCACAAGTTGGCTTAGATGGTATTTTGCTATCAACTTTTCATAGAAAAATTGGAACCTGCTATTGCTTATCTGGCTTTTCACTTGAGAAAACATGTAATTTCGAAAGTAAGGGTTCGTCCACGTTATCGCACATTTCACTCTAACAACGATATATTGCATTGATAGTTTGGGAATTAACACATTTTTTTATTATTACTTGTAGTATACAATAAAGACGCAACAAAAATGTTCATTTCGGTTGTTTTTCTTTGTTAGTTGGTTCTTCACAAGTTCTCTTACTTTTGAAATGGCAATGACAAAACACATAACTATATTCTATTATTTGAGGAACAACAATTTCCTGCTGAGAGTGATTTTGCAGTTGTACATTACACTGAATAAATCGTCCATACAGTACGCGAAGGATGAGCAGATGATGATCAGCTGGGTTTCCATAATATAGAACTTACGTTGCAAGAATTAAAAGAGCACAATTTAACTTTTTTAAGATATTATTTAACTTTAAATAATCCGATACAAATTCATTTGCAACTTCTTAAAACAAGACATTTTCATTCAATCGAAATCAACAACTTCAAAAATATTGACATTGATACCAGCCCTGGCCCATATCCATGGTAACGGTTGAAGTTTTTGCGTGCGATGACGTGTAACCGGCCAAGTGAATGCATCACTTCAATGTGAAGTCACGTGAAATGACAAAACGACAGTGTTGCAGTATGCAGATATTAAACACCAGAACGAGAACAATGTCTAGATGAGGATGTGTTACTACAGGCTGTGGAAAAGGAGACACGACAGCCACTAACGCCGTCAAACGGTTTGGCGAAAACTTTACGTCACATACCATGAAGAACTAATAGGATCTGAGCTGATTATGTCTTTTGCGATTAGTCCACTCAGAATTAGTTCACTTCATCAAATGATTTACTAAATCTCATCAATTTACATTGTCGAGTTCGTTATTTGTGTTATTTTTGGTTTAGGTTCAACATCTCCGAAGAGAAAATTATGCTCATTTCTTTGTTTTCCTTGTCCCTGTACATCCAGGGTCAAGGAAGTCAGTAATAAGGTGTGTTATATACAGTGTACACCTATAGACTGAATTGTATCTTCTCCAAATATGATGTATAAAGAAACAAACTGCCGGATAATTAAGTGAGGTGAGTGTACAGTTTTATATTACTATTATAGTGGAACCACAAGCAAAGAAACCTGCGCAGACTCGCGACTCCTGTGCACCGTACTCCAGTGCGGAGGGGAGGGGGAGAGTGGAGCAGCTCTCTTATAGCCCGAGTTGAACGGAAGTGGAGGAAGGTGCACGGGGACTTTTCGACGAAGGTTCTTTTTCTTGTGGTCGCTCTTATAAGCAAGGGGAACTGTGATTGGTCATTCATCTATTTTATCACTTCTTCATCATCTCAATTGACTTAAATGGCCGGAAGAGCAAAGTAAAGATATCAAATATAAAGGCAAACACGTACAGTTTAATAAATAACCAAAATAGAATGAAAAATTAGCAGTTTGTATTTTTATTGCTTTATGTGAATATGTAGAGAAAAACTAGAGAGAATTGTACACCATTGGCAAAAGAAATGGTAGGCGAATTGCCCATCACCATTTTCCCCAATCTGGTGATCACAAATTGAAATAAGCAGAGAACAACATCTGCTTTCCATTATTTAAAACAACACAGGTTGTTTGTAGTGGTTTATTATTTTAAGTTTTTATGTAAATAGTATATTTAATTGGGATTTTTAGTTAAAGCACAGCTATCTTTGTTCTATTCAGAGATATGTCTTTTGGGGGAAAAATTAATATTAAAATGAAATTACTATAATATCCTTTTGGTTAAAGAAAGTGTAAGGAAGTCTTAGTAATGTAAAGATTTAATTGTTTATTTATTATTTATTGTATTTAGATTGGTTGTTTATATTGTTATAATCATCATTTATGTAGTCTCAAGCCCTTCAGGCATTATGTTGTTAAATAAACCTCTATACTATCAAGCCTTTTATGTATAATTCCTCTAAACCTACAATTTTACGGCTTAAGCCTTCCACTGCCATATCTTTATATTCCTGCTAGGTTAATGTACCGACTTCAGTTGCAAGCCTTGTGTCCTAATGGACAATATTTCTTAGTGAATAATTGTAAAAGACGTGCAATAAGCTGGTCCTATATGGCCAAAAAACATGATGAAAATGCATAAGATTTATGACTTACCAGGGAAAATTATGCACCTTGAATTGCGATTTGCATTCATATTTTTTGGTGTAAAGGGCGGTTGTTTCCTTGCATAATTCGATCGCTGTGACAATGGACGAAACGCTCCACAGCAAATAAAATACAGCAATCCTGGTAGTAAAAATGCCAGCTGCATTACTGGAAGAAGATTACACAAGTTTTGAGAGATACCAATCATTTTAGATATATTCTTAATTTGTATTACATATATAGTATTTAACTACACACTGCACAGCACAAAAGGCTTATTACTTTAATTGTTCTTAAATCAAATGTAGGATAATTATAAAAATGGAAAATCATTGTCCATTTTGTGCTTATGTAGGCTAATAGTTTTCATTTGGATATCAACAGATAATATCTATGATACTGTGAAGACCTAAGTCATTGGGACAAGAGGATATTTTCCACCTGAGGCCCATTAACATTTTTGGACACTTTGAATTTGATATCAGTCTTAAGAGGAGAAAATGTTTTTTTTTTTCAAAATATAGTTACAAAAATGCACAAAACTTGCATTATTAACAGTTGTTTTTGATTCAAAGAAGTACAATCTCTAGGACAGAGAGAGGTGTTTCATTCTATTTTCTTGTTTGTAATGGGAAAATTTTTAAATTTTATGCTAACGATTCAAGACCAGTAATATAGATAGGCCTATGTATTAGATAAATATTTACCACTAGAAATTTTAATTAGATTGTGTGGATTCTTCTGGCTGAGCCGGTACGCCCCTGCCAAAGCTCACCATTTATTCAAGGTGATGAATTCTTGATTTTTTACGAGTGCAGTCTTTACATAACAATGGTTTCATAATAATATTATCATCAATGTGGTCCCAAAAGTAATGTAGCAAATATTTCACAATAATAGTAATATATATATACAAAGAGTGTTATCTTAATGGTGCCCACGAATCACAGAGACGTATAGAGGACATCAAGCCAAACAACTTTTCTCAGTAACATTTTTCTCGTTGGTGCCTCGTTTTGGCGCTACAGTCGTTAAAAAAAAGCCCGTTTTGCCGCCCAACACAACATTTGATCGCATCTGTGACGTCATTACATATACCCCCTGTATATCTCTAGATGAGTATTATTAGGAAGTATCGAGTAAAGAAACTAATGTTCATACATTTTACGATAATATTCTTTGAAAAATATTGAAAACCACCTGGATTTTTTTGGTATGGTCTGACCCACCCATTAGAAACACTACTGAATACCATTATTTTGCAGTTCCAGTTATTTGTCTAGCTTTAATGTTGTTTTAGTAAGAGTACAAATCAAGCACTACAAAGTTCATAATTATAAACAAATCACAATAATGTACAAATGGGAAAACGTTTTACCTTACTATATTCTCCTGCCTGATAATATATCCATAAGAAACCCGCCTGTTGCTTCTAATACAGCTGTTTCCTGGGAATAAAGTTGTAACAATAGTTTCTTTGTTTTCAGTCAAGGAATTATTCTCTAATACATTATTATTTTCTTCAGAGTTGGAAGTATTTAAAAACGCGAAAGATTTATTTATCGGACCGAATCGAGCAATTTTGTATTTCAATGAAAATGTTATCAACGTATTGTTTACGTAAATGTTCTCTAGACAATGAAATATTCTTTGTTTAATAGGAATACCGCAATTCAAAAAAATGTATATAAATTTTTATTTCTTAACATGTATTTGCACATTTGTTTTTCACTAAAGAGCTTATTGTTGAATATTATAAGAGTACTAGGAATGCAAAATGCATTTTGAAGAAAAATAATATTGAGAATACTAGAAAGTTTGTTTCTCGCAAAAGCACTATGATGTTACATACATTACATATTACATGTCTTCGTACATTCAGTGCCAAAAATAATACCAGCTGGTTGATGATCCTATATTAATGATTTGGTTGGTTGATTTGGTGTTTTAAGTCCCCTTTATGCACAGTAAGGCTAATCGGAACTGGACCTACAGTTTAAAGTGGGATCCGAATCACTATGTGCTTTCTGTATGAATGAAAAATGCACATTTAAGTAACAATAATTTACAAGAAACAAGGTAATACGAAACAGCAAAAATAAATATGGGGAATAATAATGAAAATAATAATAAAATCTTGATATAGTAAGAAAAATCACTTATTACTTCTCTCCAAAAAATAAAATAACTTCCAGTATAATCTTCCCTAGAAAATTGTAGATTCATTTTTACGGTAAGGTAAATAAGTATTCTGTTCCAATTTGAAGTTGTGCTTGGTAATTTTTCACAAGTTGGCTTAGATGGTATTTTGCTATCAACTTTTCATAGAAAAATTGGAACCTGCTATTGCTTATCTGGCTTTTCACTTGAGAAAACATGTAATTTCGAAAGTAAGGGTTCGTCCACGTTATCGCACATTTCACTCTAACAACGATATATTGCATTGATAGATTGGGAATTAACACATTTTTTTATTATTACTTGTAGTATACAATAAAGACGCAACAAAAATGTTCATTTCGGTTGTTTTTCTTTGTTAGTTGGTTCTTCACAAGTTCTCTTACTTTTGAAATGGCAATGACAAAACACATAACTATATTCTATTATTTGAGGAACAACAATTTCCTGCTGAGAGTGATTTTGCAGTTGTAAATTACACTGAATAAATCGTCCATACAGTACGCGAAGGATGAGCAGATGATTACGCAATTCGAAAATTAAACTTCAAGTCCTCAGCGCTCAGCTGGGTTTCCATAATATAGAACTTACGTTGCAAGAATTAAAAGAGCACAATTTAACTTTTTTAAGATATTATTTAACTTTAAATAATCCGATACAAATTCATTTGCAACTTCTTAACACAAGACATTTTCATTCAATCGAAATCAACAACTTCAAAAATATTGACATTGATACCAGCCCTGGCCCATATCCATGGTAACGGTTGAAGTTTTTGCGTGCGATTCACTTCAATGTGAAGTCACGTGAAATGACAAAACGACAGTGTTGCAGTATGCAGATATTAAACACCAGAACGAGAACAATGTCTAGATGAGGATGTGTTACTACAGGCTGTGGAAAAGGAGACACGATAGCCACTAACGCCGTCAAACGGTTGGGCGAAAACTTTACGTCACATACCATGAAGAACTAATAGGATCTGAGCTGATTATGTCTTTTGCGATTAGTCCACTCAGAATTAGTTCACTTCATCAAATGATTTACTAAATCTCATCAATTTACATTGTCGAGTTCGTTATTTGTGTTATTTTTGGTTTAGGTTCAACATCTCCGAAGAGAAAATTATGCTCATTTCTTTGTTTTCCTTGTCCCTGTACATCCAGGGTCAAGGAAGTCAGTAATAAGGTGTGTTATATATAGTGTACACCTATAGACTGAATTGTATCTTCTCCAAATATGATGTATAAAGAAACAAACTGCCGGATAATTAAGTGAGGTGAGTGTACAGTTTTATATTACTATTATAGTGGAACCACAAGCAAAGAAACCTGCGCAGACTCGCGACTCCTGTGCACCGTACTCCAGTGCGGAGGGGAGGGGGAGAGTGGAGCAGCTCTCTTATAGCCCGAGTTGAACGGAAGTGGAGGAAGGTGCACGGGGACTTTTCGACGAAGGTTCTTTTTCTTGTGGTTGCTCTTATAAGCAAGGGGAACTGTGATTGGTCATTCATCTATTTTATCACTTCTTCATCATCTCAATTGACTTAAATGGCCGGAAGAGCAAAGTAAAGATATCAAATATAAAGGCAAACACGTACAGTTTAATAAATAACCAAAATAGAATGAAAAATTTGCAGTTTGTATTTTAATTGCTTTATGTGAATATGTAGAGAAAAACTAGAGAGAATTGTACACCATTACCAAAAGAAATGGTAGGCGAATTGCCCATCACCATTTTCCCCAATCTGGTGATCACAAATTGAAATAAGCAGAGAACAACATCTGCTTTCCATTATTTAAAACAACACAGGATGTAGAAAAAAAATGAAAATAGCGATGGACAATTTGCCTACTATTATCTATCTCTTCAAGAATAAAAATACATCTAAATTTAGAACCATACTAAGGAGCTTGCTAATGTAACATTTGTTATATAGAAGATTATTTGTGTCACATTTTCTATTAATGGGCATTAACTTTAAAACTTTTTCTTATAACAAAATACACTACATCACTTCTTAACTTTTTTAAAGTATTATTGTTTTACTAATTTAATAGATATAACTAGACTATAGGTTAATTTCCTTGTATTCAAATTTAGACATTAATATTATTGACATATCATAGTGAAACTTATACTTGTATGATCAAGTGAATGGAAATCAATGAATTAATCTTTGTAGTTGGCTGTACGCCTTTAATTTTGTTTTAAATTAATGTTTCAAGAAAACTATATTTCTGCCCTGAAGGAAAAAGTATTGACGGATTGAAAGCATTTCAATCAAAATTTATGTGTCTTTACTCTTTACAATTCGTTTAACTCCATTACATGCCCGGCCATGAGTAATTATCCTTAGGAGCGCACAATTTATCCACCTTTCTCCACGCTATCTATTGTCACGATTAATACTACTGTTCATTTTCATTAATTTCTACATAATTCCCACATAGGTATGAGGATGAGTTTAAATAAATATACCTTGTATCATCTTAAACTTAACTTCTGACATGCAAATGAATAATACTATCATTGCTTCAAATGTTCAAGTTATGTGTTCAAGTTATGAAATATCAAATATATTGCTTATTTGCACGGCATAAATATATGATTAGAGGATAAAAATGTGAATATATTTTGCATTTTATAACAATTAACGGTTTGTCAGAAATAAGTGGAATGCAAGTATCATCATTTGTTAAAATATAAACATGCACAAACATGTTGTGCACTGAGGAAAAAATACAAGTGCATAGCTTAGTGTAAATATAGCGTACATAAATGCTCATTTGAACTTTTCTTTTCTGGTATGCACAGCATATTATGTTCAACGTACTTGGAAGATGTATCTTGTGCTGAGCTAAAATAAATAATAATAACAAGTGGTGTGCGGTATCTCAAAAGGTCGGTACCGGGATCGGCAAGAAAAATTCCGTCCCGATCCCGACTTCAGCAAATGACTTCCCTACTTTTCTGGATCCCGAGCAGTCGGGAAATACCGAATGGTCATTTTAAAACGATATCAATTCTTGACGTTTTCTACATTGCAAGTGTCTAGAACTTATGGGAAATTGTTAGTTTTCATTCCATATATGCAAAGACAATCACTTAAGGTGAAAATGACGTGTAGAATTTGAGATTTCCAGAGTCTCGGGAAATTTCGGAAAATTCCCGACTAGTCGAGAAATTGCGAATATTTCCCGTCCCGAATGTCGGAATTTTTTAAAAAAATACCGTTCCGATCAATAATATTCTGTCCCGCATAACAATAAGTAGCCATCGATATTTATTTTCAATTTGTCTGAAGCCACAAAATGTAAATGGGTGGAAATGCTCATTTGTGTACTCGATTTCGTGTGTTCAGTTTCTGGCATGGTTTCCTATCTGCATAGTGCAACACTAGCGCATAGATTTGGAATTCATTTCATGGATAAATTCACCTCTTACCGTCGTTTCGTCATCACGAGTAAACAACGGATTGGCCCAACCTATACTTCTAATAACCTTGCTTCTAATAACCTTGCATTTAGCTACTAACACGTCGCAAAAATCGGAACAAGCAGGTTATTGATTTTGTAGCGTTCGATTTATTTTTATTGTGTTTTTGTACTTTTAGACTGCAATCATGTCTAATCGTGCTGTAGCAAGCTATGAAAACTATAACCAGAAAACTAAAGGAACTGACATAAAATATCATTCATTTCCAGTCGATAATTTCGTAAGTAAACAGTGGATTCATGCTTGTAGACGAAATGTAAAAAATGCAAGTGTGCAGTTCCAATTATTGTGAAGAATACTATGTGCAAGATCTCAAAGCAGAATTTCTGTATTTTCCACCAAAGAACGTGCTGAAGCCAACTGCAGTGCCATCGCTAAAATTACACCCAATTTAAGAAATTTACATACTTTAGTACCAAAACATCGAGGAAGACGTGCCCTAAACAAGCTAAAGACTATGCTGCCAGAAAAAAGAAAAGTATATAGACGAAGATATATACACAAACTGGAACCAATGTTTCGTAGTTGGAAAACATATTTGATCGTTTACAAAGGAGAAATACACGTCTGCATTCAGAAGCAAATAAATTAAAGATTACAACCAACCTCTATCAACCTGCTTTAACTAAATAAAGAAGTTCAAAATCTAAAACGTAACCTAACCGACAGTACCACAAGAAAAGTCATAAATATCTTGAAAATGTGTTCAACTAGTGCGAAGTACGTAGTGAGCCTGATTTGTTATGTACATTTTATGGAAGTCGGATTTATAATTACGTACTAACAAATTCATTTATTTAACACAAACCGATATTGATTGTGATTTGTATGTTCACATTATTGTGAAAAACGTTGTCGAAAATGTGCATTTCGAAGATCGCGTACTAACTTCCACGCTATTGGAAATTAAATTCACTTAGTACATCTTCAATTCGAGTTACATATAGTTGTGTGCACGATGGTAAATATTGCATGAGTGAATATTACACCCATTATTGAAATTTTTGCAACTTTTGTTCAATTTTGGTATTTCACAAATACAATGTAAATAATTTTGTACCCTTGTACTCAATATAAACCAATGGATGTAACATTATTTCTTTGTAGTACATTTCTGTCAAAAAGAGCAAGATCTAAGATTAGTGTAATGCAAGTTACTTCGTTAATGTACAAATGTGTGTCGCATATCAGCCTTGGAGTATATTTTCCGGTTATACAACTCAGGCACACATGGAAATGGAAATAAAAAATCTGCGGACAAAGTCCTTTAACGAATAATAATTCTTACACTTGCAAAGTCAATCATTGTGAGTTCATGTAACTTTTCTCCTTTATTGTTTAATTAAACTAAGAACTAAGATATTTTCATCGATATTCTCAAAGCGTTTCATTTACCGTGTGATCATAAATCTATTTCTATAGGCTTGAATTTAGTAGGTTAAGACATTTAAGTTTGATGTTCCTAGCACTCATCAAGTATTTCGAGTAGTTTAAGTTAGTTAAATTAGTACTTGTACACTTTGGCTCGTCTTCTGCACGCGTTTGTATGTGAAGTTCTTAATACGAAACAATACTCTTCAGAACTATGACAACGATAACTTGCAGCCAAATTTGAACCAGAGAAATTTTAAATATCTGCAAATTACAAACTGGAATTGCGTTTTCAAAGTCTGAAACTACTATCTTACAAACTATTTCGTCATTCTTCTTCCACATGAAAATTTCCAAAAAAAAATTTTGCATGTGGAACTTTGATCCGTAAATTATTGTACAGTAAATAAATATATGAAGAAGGTTGGGGATTCTTTCGAATTCAGAGTAAGTTTCAAATGCAGAGTAAAATTTTATCTAGATTGTATATTGCATCTTTCACTTGATAATTTGAAAAATAAAGTTACATTATGGAGAACGGTAAAGATTGGATTTTAAGTATATCAGTATAATGTAAATACTTTCTGATGTTATGTAAAATTTGAAATGTTCTTGGAAATGATTGCAAATTTCTAAATGAATAAGAAGGAACGATTCAGTCAGAAAACTTAATATTAGGCTTGCGTACTGAGTTGTGTTAAATGTTCTAAAATGGTTATACCAGACTACTACCGGATTAAAAATTAGGGATATTCAAGTTTGGACTCAATTAAAAGTTAACCAGTAGAACCACATAAAAACGAGTTACATCAAAGTTCAGCTTATTCAAATCTGTGTCAATCTATAGTTACCAATTTTTTTTGGATTATGCCTTCCATTTTTATCGTCGTGAGAACAAAATAGGATTTTATTTTTAGTTAGACAAACTATCGCTCTCTTTGAAATTCTATAAATAAAGAACGTTTTTTTATTTATAGATTATATATTATATAATTTATTTATTTATTATCCAAACTTTAATATCCATAATTTGTAGTCCGATAGTACTCCTGTGACGTTCTGTGAGGCCCGTAGTACCTCGGAGGCCTCTGACGATCTCCGTGGGGGGAGTTTTTAGAACAGTGCACTACGAAGCCAGGGGTCCCGGGTTCGAATCCAATCGGGTAAGACATTGATTTGTCCTTAATGAGAAAATTGAGAATTTAGTAAATGTGATAGTATATGTGGAAACAAAGATTGATTGATTGATTGATTTGCTTTACTTTACTTCCTTTCTTGTGCCACTTCTGGCTAATTTGCGAAGATAGGTTTGAGTGACGAAATTATGCAATTGATTAATGAACACTCACAAACATCCATGCCCAGGCCAGGATTCGAACCCGGACCCCTGGTGTTGAAGCGCGATGTGCCAACCACTACGCCAAGGAGGCCGGCTTGTGGAAACAAAAAAAGAGAACGACGGGGGGTGGGGGGACTACCTCTTATGGGTTTTCATTTCATATTTTAAAAAATACAGAAAAGCAAAAATAAACCAAATCTGTCAATCAATTCTTTCTTTGTAACTCTTTCACTATGCAATTCTTCTTTAGCATGCAACGTTTTTTATTAAAATCATAATACGATTTATGTAATGATGAAATCTGAAATGCTAATGAGAACACGGACAACCTTCTTTGTAATATATCGATCAGGTTTCAAAAACATGAATGTTTACAATACTTTTGCATGCGCAATTTTCCCTCTTTTAAAAGTAGCCTGTTTTAATTATGTTACTAATCATTAAAGGAATACCTCAATACCATCCCGAAGTATGATAATTAATTTACCCCTTAAAGTAATGAAACACTTTTCCTCTCTGAAACTCGCATAGAAATGATAGTGGCCGTTTGCTTCGGCCAAGCCCCGAACGAACATAACCGAAGGGGCACCGAGCATAACCGATCCTCCCACATGACGTCATGCGCTCTTGCATGATCGGCAATTTCCGGATGGCGCTACCTTATATATTAAGTTACCTTGGGTGTCCAACAATTATTGTTTCATTTGATACGATGCTTAACCAACCGTTCCTCGGTAAGTACTTGGAGCATATTGCTTATGATATTGTCACAACTAGATCTGATCAGGAGAACGTGTTTGGCAATACCAACAACCACCTTATGTGCACCGCCACAGAATGTTCAAGAGAGGAGGACTTCTCTTTCTTAATTGAAAATACGTGTATGTTGACGTATACGTAAATGAAATTTCTGGTAGAAAATATGAAGATAGAAACCCGTAATACAATTGCTTGTTTAGCCCTTCTGTGCATAAAGTGGATTAAAATACCAAATCAATCAATCAATCAATACAATTCCTTGTTCTGTAGTGTATATGGTGAATATATTAGTAATTTTGCACTCCAACATCCTAAGGAAGTCGTACCTTCTAAGCATCGATGTTCGCACAATTCCTTATTTATCAACGCACATCCGTTTCCAAACAAAAATATTTCTTATCCCTCTGCTAACAATGTTTCTGAGATTCGTCATCAAATTATAAAATGCCCGTTTGATCAAACTCTTGTAGAATATAGTCAATTCTGTGACTAGAACAACAAGAGCCACACCCTTTCCTATCAAGAACACAACGAATATTGCTCGCACGTCCTGAAGAGATATGGGTACACGTTCATCCTTGAGAGTTGTTGCCTGTTTAGCTGGGTAAAATGAATCAAGCCACTTTCTCATGAGACCAGACACTTTCATACTGTCGAGAATAGCATTAAAATTCTCAATGTAAGGGAAGTTTTTAAAGACAGTGAAGGATGTCATTAAGAGACCTACATTCTCTCTGGCAATATGCGTAAGAGGAGGACCATCCTTTGACTTGAAATGTGAGATTATAAGTGTTGCAATCCCGTAATGCAAGAGAGACACTGCGTTTCTTCTATGCCCTACCCGGGTATATATTTGCCATTCACTATCTAGGACCTTAGAGTTGTTAAACAAAACCTTCAAATTGGGATCTTGATACTTTTTCACGTAATTAAGCCAAACTCTGGGTGCCACTACTCGCAAACCAGAATTTAGTATTTCATCTACTGAATCCAGATCTTCAAAATATGGTGGGTTCATCATATAGCGTAGCAACGAACCTTTGTACAAACTACGTATAATCATGAAATATACAACTAGTAATTGGAATATTGTCCTTAAGTATGTGCTTCTGGGTATTCTGTAAAATGAACCATTCCATGCTATGTACAGAACCTCGAAAACGGTTGTAGTGAGACTGGAATCAGTTCGTCTTTCAGAATCAAAGTTTCTAATAAAATGTGTACAAATGCAGATAAGGACGAGGGTGCAAGTCACTGCAATCCACAGGCTACATCGAAAGGGAAGGAACAAAGACATCCATTGTGGAATGGGAGCAGCTTTCGGAACCACGAAGCAGAAATGACTGTACTGAGTAATTGAAAGAAAGTCAACATATTGCAAAAGCTCATAGTTCAAAACAGAAACATTTATAGCAAAATCTTGGCGTAACGGCACCTCTCCTACTCTTCCATTACGACGTTTGTAGGTTAAAAATCGTCTTCTAGACAGTGGCCATTTGACGGGGGTAAAATTCAGGTGCTTCACTAAGGTAGGTAAAATAATTATATAACCCTCCCTCTCCAATGTGCCGTCTCTCTTGAATACCCCTGAATCGTTCCTGATGTATAAAAGATAACCATTAATATGTCTTGTCCTATCTTTTAATGAAGGCGAGAAATCTGTACTTCGCCTTAAAATCTTCTCAAAGGATAACCCATTTTCCTCCACTGAATTTTCATATGTAAATGGGTTGTACGACAGAAAGTTGATACAGTTATAGGAACCTCCTGACTTTGTTTCATTGCAACTCCTCTCTCTTACTATTATCTCAATATCAAGGATCTTGTAATACCATAGTACATTGAAGGTGCGGATGATGTTTGCTTGGTTGTGAAGGATCTCTATAATGAAAAGTACAAATTTTCCTCTTGTGTTCCAATACGGAAGGTAGTTCGCTTGTCTTAGTAGATTGACAAGCAACTTGTTGTCGTCTGCCAGCAGCAGAAAGCAAGATTTCTTTCCGTTCTTGTAAGATTGATCATTTTGAACTTCACAACCTGCAGAATAATTCATAGTCTGTATCATGAAAGATAAAACATCTTGTTCAAAGAATCTGTTAAGAACTTCGATGATGGTATCTCCGTCTCTTGAACACATGATGATTGCTACACTCCTCTCGATCTTCAGTTGTGTTGAACAAACTCTCTTTATTACATCCAGAGGATTGAATTTTTCCTCAGCCATAGGAAACGAAGATAGGGGATTATGGAAATGCATAATTACTGAACATGGAAGGCTACATAAGATCAAAATCAATAAATCCATCGAATTCGATGTCCGTGATAAGAAAGCCATTTCAAACCAGAACAAGTTTGGCCTCTCTTAGCCCCTCCCTCTATACGCTCAATCTGATATATCACTTTCTGCCTCCCATAAACAAGTGTCTTGACACCACTACTTTATCGGAGTGCCTTCTCCTGTTAGATTTAGGTCATTTTATTTTTGCAAAATGAAAGTTCAAAATAGCTAATTTAGCTAGACGCACTGGCGTGCGCAGGATTTGTTTTCGCAAGGGGCAGGAATGTAAAAGTGGATATTACATATCTACGTTCTAGGGGGGGAAGGGGCTTTCTTTCTTATTGTACTGCTTAGCTTCGTATATAGTAGTTAAGTTTTAATCAAGAAGTAAGGCGTGTTTATATATCTTCACAGATAGAGTGTTTTATTTAGAACCATATTCATTACACTTGTTATGGGACTTAAGATATACTACGTTGCACAATGTTCTGCATGAGTGGGAGAAATATCTACAAGTGTGCATAAAGGAACAATGACAACATATTGAGCAGATTTACGAAGTGGAGCATATGCGTATAACTTTTTACCGATTAAAGATACTACATTTCTCCTAAAATTCTAGCCTGATGATCCATATAACCCCCTTTCCATTTACAATTTTGGAGTTGAATTCAATATGTCGGTCAACAAGACGGCGGATCCCAGCTTGACAAACACAATTAATTATGTATTGTTCCCCCTGGGCCTAACCTGTTTTCTATCATGACCAATTGTATCCAGCATAACTCCTTTACATTTTGTAGGGGATGTTAAGGAACTTTTAACTCACCTCGAATAAAATACAAGCTGTTTCAGATGGACATTTAGTCGCCAATTCATACTGCACTTATAGGGATGGCCAGATCCGGATCCTGGCGGATCCGAAATCCGGATCCGGTTGGTTCCGGATCCTTAGGATCCGGATCCTAAAATTTTTCGGATCCGGATCCGTTACTTTCGGATCCGGATCCGCGAATCCGGAATTTTCAGATCCGGATCCGGATCCGGTACTTTCGGATCCGGATCGAGAACTTTCGGATCCGGATCCAGAACTTTTGGATCCGGTACTTTCAGATCCGGATCAGGTACTTCCGGATCCGGATCTGGTACTTTTGGATCCGGATCCGGAATTTTCGGATCCGGATCCGTTTTGCCATCCCACATGCGCTTCTTTGGAAAGTAAGAATGTGCTTATAACATACTGTTACCTGCTAATATATATATAGTGTGTGTGCGCGCGTGCGCGATTTGTAATTAATTAATACACTTACTATGGAGGTCTAAGTCTCCCCTTCCGATTTCCATGAAACTTGGCAGGTGTATAGAGGCCTCCCCCCTCAAATGTCAAGATGAGGAGAAATTGAAGTGGGGATCTGACCCCGAAACCACGTAAATAGGGCATAGGAAGAAACAGGGGGCATAGGGCCTCTCTATACACCTGTCAAATTTCATGGGAATCGGAGGGGGACACAGGGGTCAGATGATTCCCACGTCAATTTGTCCTCATCTTGACATTTGAGGCGGGTTTTGCCCCCTAAAACAGTCTTTTAGCCGAAACAAAAAAACACGTATTTCTTCCTTTGGGCCCCTCTATACACCTGCCAAGTTTCATGAAAATCGGAGGGGGACACAGGGGTCAGATCCTTACTTCAATTAGTCCTCATCTTGACATTTGAGGGGATTTTGCCCCCTGAAACAGTTTTTAGCTGAAACAAAAAAAAAACACGTAATTCTTCCTTCGGGCCCCTCTATACACCTGCCACGTTTTATGGAAATGGGAGGGACACAGGGGTCAGATCCTCACTTCAATTTGTCCTCATCTTGACATTTGAGGGGGTTTTGCCCCCTAAAACAGTTTTTTAGCTGAAACAAAAAAAAACACGCATTTCTTCCTTTGGGCCCCTCTATACACCTGCCAAGTTTCATGAAAATCGGAGGGGGACACAGGGGTCAGATCCTTACTTCAATTAGTCCTCATCTTGACATTTGAGGGGATTTTGTCCCCTGAAACAGTTTTTAACTGAAACAAAAGAACACGTAATTCTTCCTTCGGGCCCCTCTATACATCTGCCACGTTTCATGGAAATCGGAGGGGAACACAGGGGTCAGATCCCCACTTCAATTTGTCCTCATCTTGACATTTGAGAGGAGGTTGCCCCCTAGAACAAATTTTTTGCCGAAACAAATAAACACGTATTTCTTCATTTGGACCCGTTTATACACACACCTGCCAAGTATCATGGAAATCGTAGGGGGACACAGGGTCAGATCCTCACTTCAATTTGTCCTCATCTTGACATTTGAGGGGGTTTTGCCCCCTAAAACAGTATTTTAGCTGAAACAAAAAAAACACCTAATTCTTCCTTTGGGCCCCACTATACTGCCAAGTTTCATGGAAATCGGAGGAGGACAATTAGATAACCTCCCTTGTTAGTCTTACACTTGGTAATTATTTAACACTGCATATATTATAATGTTTTATTTTAATTTGTAAAACTGTAACTGTAGAACAATTGTATAATTTTTGTATAACATTTCTATCTTGTTATATGTGTTAAAGGTTTCATCCTGGAATGGAATGTCTCACATTTATGCGTGTTTTCATTTCCAATACATTCGAATGAATACATATTCGTTTCAATGGCATTTACAAAATCACCTCGGACATTTGTGCACGAGTGTGTTAGCCGATGCGTAGCAAAGTATTTTAGGAACAACACTTGAAAAAAATTCTTGTAGGACTAACGAAAAATTTATTTGTAATCAAAGATCATAATACCTTTTAAGGTGTGGTAATATTATAATGGGATTGAGATACGAAACTCTCGGATCCGGATCCGGATCCAGATACGAAACTTTCGGACCCGGAACCCTGGGATCCGGATCCAGATCCGAAACTTTCAGACCCGGATCCGGAACTCTCGGATCAGGATCCGGATCCAGATCTGGAACTTTCGGATCCGGATCCAGATCCGAAACTTTCAGACCCGGATCCGGAATTTTCGGATCCGGATCCGTTTGGCCATCCCTACACTTAACATGTTTCCTTGATGTTGAAAAATGTCGGAAATGAAGTATATCTTTTAGTTCATGCACGGGCATATCATTTACGTCACAAGGGCGAGTGGTGTTCAGTTGACGGTGACTTTTCTATGTCTCAACTTTCCATTTGAATGGATATGATTAATGAATATACTTACAGAGATTGTGGTAAAAGTTGCGAACATCACAAGTATATCTGCATTGAGTACTTAATTAAAAGCGGATTTTCCTTAGTTATTTGAGCAGATGCAATTATATTATTGCGGAGTTGTTATTACAGAGCGCTACGACGCCACGGGTCTCGGGTTGGAATCCTGGCCTGGACATGGGTGTTCTTTGTGAATATCCCTTCATCAAATTCTTCTTATCATCACTCATCCACAGTTTCGCGATTAGCCAAAAGTAGCAGAAAAGCGAAGTAAAATATACCAAATCAATCAATCAAGCAATGATAGTGTTATTGCCATTTTAGAACTCGGCACGTGGAATTAATTTTGAAATTTCTTTTGTTTTTGAGGCTTCAGGCAGATAAAAAATAACTGATTTCCAAATTTGAATGCATTATACCTATCACTAATGTTTCAATATTGACCACTGTTATTTTTATTTGGCTGTATGAAAGTAATACACCATACTCTGTCTCCTATGTTTATTCTGCAATAATCTAACGGTCAGAATGTTAAAACAGTTCACATAACCGAATTATTAGCTTAGTTGTTAAATAAGACCAAAGGGCTCCCCTGTGCTTAGCACAACGCCATGAAGGCGTATAGGGGGTGTGGGGGTAATGCCCCACACTTTCTTGATCCGGTCGTGAGTGGGAGTGATGTGATCAGCATCACGCCCCTGACCGCCTTTACTCCTCAGGGTATCCCCCAGGTACCCATGTTATTCGACGCTGGGTGGGCGCCGGGCCCGCTTCCAACGTTAGAAAAGTTCCCGGATTTGAACCCGGGATCTTTAGCATGGTAGTCAGATGCGTTACCGACTAAGCCACCGCGGCCATTAAATATTAATTAATTAATATTCAATTAAAACAATTAACTTACCCTTTACAGTGAGAATATGCCATACGTTTGGTTTGAGTGTTACCTGTGCGATTTTCACAAATTCTTTCGTGTATGTAGATTTTTATATGTGCAAGAATGTCGTTTGACATTCTATAAACACTTTACTCTACTTGAATTACGTCTTTGCGCACGACGTAGTAAATGTAAGATAAAAATTTCATCTTCAGCTCCTTAGTGACGGAACGGGGTTAACGTTACTTGCATGTTCTTCAGACAAGTTGAAATTCTACCCTAAACTATCCTATTTTAATTTATACCTAGGTATATATCCCAATTGCTGTTACAAATCTTGACCATAATACGCAACGAACAGCCTTTATTCGTTTATTAATAATCTACAAGGAATACAATTGAAATTTCATATATTATGAAAGTATTGTAATATTATAGTTCCTTCAATTTTACGCCTCCATCAGTGTAAAATAAATTATATTTAATTGATACTATTATTTTCTCAAACAGGGTGGATAAAAATTATGATTTTTATTTGAAAAATCATTTTTGATGGTTTTTTTAATCGATTTTTTTAGATTTTTTAAAACACACGCTTAAAATTGATTGTGTAATTTCTGGCACCATACATATAGATATATATATTTTTTTAGAAAGACTTTTTCAAGTAAACGGCCCTGTAAAATATTTGAAGAGTTTGATTAAAGCAAATAAAAAATACATGTAAATATACATTTCTGTTTCTGATACTGTGTACATGAACCTACTGTCGAAATGTTTGTCGAGTGTGTTAATGAAACTAAATATTTTCAGTTACCTATCTTCTACTGAAAATAAAACATTCTGGATGTACTCTATAATTATAACTTGAAATGTTTTTATAATCTTTGTTGCTGAATTTGTGCAATTTTTTAAGTGATAGTTTGCAAAATATCAGCCCCAATGATTATTTACAGTATAATGATAATGGCACTATTTACGGTTTAACACGATTAGTATTTTTCATATTTTTCAACACAAAATGTTTGCTATTTTTGCCTATAAAAATTATTGAATTTTAAATCAAGATAAAGTTAAGTATGTTTACATTTCCTGTTGTGTGAGCTTCACCACATCAATACAATCATTTTGTTTTCTTTAATTTCCTTTCTTAGAATCTAATACACGCCATTAATTGATTAGGAGAATAAATTCACCAAAAGTGATTCTGATATTTACAAAATCGTCATGTACATTATTCTATAAATTGTAGATAAATAGATCTCCTTTAAAATGAGCTTACCCTACCAACAAATAACGTGTATGCATTCAAGACACGGTGTGATTTACAGAGGAGAGTATATATTCAAGTGACTATCGTGGATGCTAAGGTATACCTAAATGAAAGTGATGTTAGAAAATATTAAAATTGAAGCGCGAAATAACATTATTTGTATAGAATATACGGTGAATAAATTGGTAATTTGACACTCCAGCATCATAATAATCGAACCTTCTTGGCACAGATGTTGGAAAATTCCTTATTTCTTAAAACTGATCCGAATCCGAACAAAAACTTTAGTTATGCCTCGGCTAACAACGTTCCTGAGTTTCGTCATCGAAGAATGAAATGCCCGCTTGATCAAGCTCTTGTAGAAAAGCGTCAGTTCTGTGACGAAAATAACAAAAGCCGCACCAAGTCCCACAAACAACAGGAAGAATATCACACTTAGGTTTTGCAGAGAGATTAGTATATGTTCATCCTTGAGAGATGTTGCCTGTTTAGCTGGGTAAAATGCATCAAGCCACTTTCTCATGAGACCAGACTCTTTCATGCTGTCGAGAATAGCATTAAAATTCTCAATGTAAGGGAAGTTTTTGAAGACAGTGTAAGATACAATGAACATACCTACATTTTCTCTGGCAATATGTGTAAGAGGAGGACCATTCCTTGACTTGAAATGTGAGATTACACGTGTTGCAATCCCGTAATGCATGAAAGACACTGCGTTTCTTCTACGCCCTACCCGGGTATATATTTGCAACTCATTGTCTAATACCTGAGATTTGTTAAACAAAGCCTTTAACTTGGGATCTTGAAACATTTTCATGAAATGATGCCAAACTCTGGGTGCCACTACTGGCAAACCAGAATTTAGTATTTCATCTACTGAATCCAGATCTTCAAAGTATGGTGGGTTCAACATATAGCGTAGCAACGAACCTTTGTACAACGTACTCATAATCATGGAAAATACTACAAGTTGAAATATAGTTTTTAGGAATGAGCTCCTAGGTATTCAGTAAAATGAACCATTCCATGCTATATACAGCACCTCGAAAACGGTTGTAGTGAGACTGAAATCAGTTTGTCTTTCAGAATCAAAGTTTCTAATAAAATGTGTACAAATCCAGATAAAGACAAGGGTGCAAGTCATTGCAATCCACAGGCTACAACGAAAGGGAAGGAACAAAGACATCCATTGTGGAATGGGAACAGCTTTCGGAACCACGAAGCAGTAATGACTATACTGGATGATCGACAGGAAATCAAAAACCTGTGAAAGCTTATAGTTCAAAACAGAAACACCTTAAGCAAAATCTGGGAGAGACGGCACTTCTCTCCTAACATCACCAGCTAATGTCCCATTACGGAGTTGGTAGGTTAATGTTCGTCTTTCAGACAGAGGCCATTTGACGGGGGTGAAATTCAGGTACTCCACTAAGGTAGGTAAAATAATTATGTAACCCTTCCTCTCCAATGTGCCGTCTCTCTTGAATACCCCTGGATCGTCCCTGATGTATAAAAGATAACCATTAATATGTCTTGTCCTATCTTTTAATGAAGGCGAGAAATCTGTACTTCGCCTTAAAATCTTCTCAAAGGATAACCCATTTTCCTCCACCGAATTTTCGTATGTAAATGTACGACAAGAAGTTGATACAGTTATAGGAACCTCCTGACTTTGTTTCATTGCAACTCCTCTCTCTTACTATTATCTCAATATCAAGGATCTTGTAATACCATAGTACATTGAAGGTGCGGATGATGTTTGCTTGGTTGTGAAGGATCTCTATAATGAAAAGTACAAATTTTCCTCTTGTGTTCCAATACGGAAGGTAGTTCGCTTGTCTTAGTAGATTGACAAGCAACTTGTTGTCGTCTGCCAGCAGAAGAAAGCAAGATTTCTTTCCGTTCTTGTAAGAGTGATCATTTTGAACTTCACAACCTGCAGAATAATTCATAGTCTGTATCATGAAAGATAAAACATCTTGTTCAAAGAATCCCTTAAGAACTTCGATGATGGTATCTCCGTCTCTTGAACACATGATGATTGCTACACTCCTTTCGATAGGGCCTCCCCCATGGCGCAGTGGTAGCGTCATTGCCTTGTAATCAAGGGGTCCCGGGTTCGATAACCGGTGGAAGCACAAGTGGTTCGGATCCCACTTTAAACTCTAGGTCCTGTCCCGATTAGCCTTACTGTGCATAAAGTGGACTTAAAACACCAACTCAAACCAAACCAAACTCCTCTCGATGTTCAGTTGTGTTGAACAAACTCTGTTTATTACATCCAGAGCATTGAAGTTTTCCTCAGCCATAGGAAACGAAGATAGGGGATTATGGAAATGCATAATTACTGAACATGGAAGGCTACAGAAGATCAAAATCAATAAATCCATCGAATTCGATGTCCGTGATAAGAAAGCCATTTCAATCCTGAACCAGCTTGGAATTTGATAAACCAGAGCTGAAACGAAAACAAGTAATTGTAAATTACATCGCAATAATCATGTTAAAAACATGTCTTACAAGGTAATTTTCAATTATTGTTCTTAAGTGTAGGGTCAAATTGGTACTTCACAGGTTATTTTCATATCCAGAACCGGTAGATGCGAAAAATAATTTCACTTGAATCAGTTTGTAGTTTCTGATAATATACGTTAGTGGCCTGTAACAAGAACAGACACTGTTGTATCAATAAGGTATTTTGTTATACCGCTTTAATTATACATTTTTGCCTTCTTTAGACATGTTGTTTCAGACCTTCTGGCTAAACGCAAACGTGCTTATTAAATTGAACATGGAAGAATGCAATCCCTAAGAAACCACCATGGGAATATGAAAAAAGACTTGATAGAGTGTTATGTTATTACGGTGCAACTGGAGGTCTAAGAGTGATGCAAGAATTCTTATTCTGCAGGAAATAATTAGATTGAAGTTTCGAACTAATTTCAGTTTAAAATTTTGAAGGAGGTAGTTACCTTGACTCCGTCCACAAGCCTGTGATCCTTTTGTAAATGACAACTGATTTACTTCTCACTTTGTAATGAAGAAACGAAGAAGAGTACAGTACAATTGCGCTCTTGTCACACCTTACAAATGCCCATTCTGTGTTTCTTGCAATATACGAGACATTTTAATATTAAAACTGCCTTGTACCATGGAATTGAATGTTACAAAACCAATTCGTTTTCGATATATGTTTGGAACTAATGTAGTTGAACGAATGGATTTACTCATATTACGCTTGATCAGAAGGGTACTACATTTATGTATAGAAGCCATCATAAACTACATTTCTCATCATTTGTTTTCAGTAATGTTCTGGAAAGATAATATGGCGCCTGCAAAAGTTTTATTAGTATCATGCAGTGATATATGACTACCTTTTTCAGAGATTCCTAAGAGATTGGAAATTGTAATAAATGTCTTTTACTTACTGTTTGATAGTGTGATTCACTTACTATCGAGTTCTAAACTTTAATAAACACGGGACACATATTTCTTTTAGAAATAAATATATATCATGTTGTCATGTAACATGTCCTCATGCCACTTCATTATAAGTATGTGGACCTAATCATTGAATTGTAGTTGGAAAAGCAATATGCATCACATAACATAATTTCGCTAACAGCTTTTGATGTGATGAGCAAAAAATTACTATCCATCTAATCTGACAAAATATATATAAAACATTAGTCTGTTCATTATGCATTAATTATTTTCTGATTCGAATCCTGGCTGGGCATATGCTTCCTTGTGAGTTTCCATTCATCATATCATTATTCATTTCCATCTTTGCGATTAGTCATAAGTAACCAAAAAGTGAAGTAAAACAAGCCAAATCAATCAATTAATTACATAGTATTCACACATTCATACCTGTAAGAGTAAATGTTGGAAGTGTCTTCCAGGTCAAAAAATACTTTACAATTGTGACAGTTCTTTATTCTGTATTGTTTGAAAATAGAATAATATTTATTTTACTTTCCGACATGTACATCACAATGAACTAAATGGATTTTATACCACTCATTTTCCAGAGGGGAAGGGGATATTGCCTCTCCTTGCCCCTCGCTATATACACTCAATCTAATATATCACTTTCTGCCTCCCATAAACAAGTGTCTTGACAACACTACTTTATCGGAGTGCCTTCTTTTGTAAGATTTAAGTAATTTTATTTTTATATTTGTGCAAAATGAAAGTTCAAAATAGCTAATTTAGCTAGACGCACTGGCGTGCGCAGGATTTGTTTTCGCAGGGGGCTGGAATGTAAAGGTGGATATTACATATCTACGTTCTAGGGTGGAAGGGGCTTTCTTTCTTAATGTAGCTTCGTATATAGTAGTTAAGTTTTATTCAAGAAGTAAGGCGTGTTTATATATCTTCACAGATAGAGCGTTTTATTTAGAACCATATTCATTACATTTGTTATGGGACTTAAGATATACGAGTTGCAGAATGTTCTGCATGAGTGGGAGAAACATCTACAAGTGTGCATAAAGGAGAAATGACAACATATTGAGCAGATTTAATAAGTGGAACATATGCGTATAACTTTTTACCGATTAAAGATACTGCATTTCTCCTGAAATTCTAGCCTAATTTCATTCATATAATCCCCTTTCCATTTGAAATTTTGGAGTTGAATTCAATATGTCGGTCAACAAGACGGCGGATCCCGGCTTGACACACACAATTAATTATGTATTGTTCCCCCTGGGCCTAACCTGTTTCCAGTGGTCGGTAGTAGCGCGCTATTTGTAGCGTCGTTACTGTAGTTGACTACAAAATTTGTAGCGGTAGCTGTAGCGGCTCTACATTTTGAAAATTGTAGCTGTAGCTGTAGCGAAGCTACAAAATTCCTGTAGTTTTATCGAAAATTTTGCTGCAGCTACATTTCTTCTCAGAATTTGGAGGAAAATTAGGATGTGACCACAGCGTCAAAGAAAAGTTCGACAATAACACTTACTTTTGCAGGAGGTTCATAAAGACAAAGTCTATTAGATAGAAATACGAATAATCTAGAATATAAATATCTTGATATCGCAGATTATAGATATCTGCATAATTTATTTCATTAGTATACAATAAATATCCAGATAACTAAACGGAACTGGCATACGAATATATTCTGGCTAACAGCTACGTTTTTAGAGCTACATCGCTATTTTGGGGAGAAACATGCCTCTCTTGCTGCACCCCCGGGGGAAAATGCCTCGTTTGCGGCAGCCCAGGAACAAATCCTGTCGATATCCCTGGTGTAAGAGACAGGTAAATGTTATTAATTATTGTGTAAAACACATCTTGCAGTGCAAAAACGAGCGATCAATGGATGGACAATGACAAAGCAATAGTGCCAGCATTCAATGGCTCAGTACGTTAACAGCATTGATTATTGTTAGTACATAGGATGTAACCAGCAATAAATTATTGTTAAAAAAATGATAGAAATACACTTTCTGTAATTACAATTATTTTCGTTATAATATTTGATCACAAATCTAAAAATTGTAATTGCAATATGTCTAGAACACTCGGTTTACACATCAGTTTCCTAAATATATTTTATGATATTGTAAAAAGTATGTATGAGTTATTGACTTTTCTGCAGAAATGATAATTTTCTTTAGTTAATATACAGCATTTATTCTACTTTTATGTCGCTTTTCTGTAACTTTTGCTAATCATGACAATGAGGATGAATGGTATATTTTGTTATTCTGTTATCTAGTCATTTTCTGCCACTCTTGGCTAATTGTGAGAATGAGGATGAATGATGATAAGCAGTGTGGAGAATGGAGGAGCAGGAGGATCCATTCTCCCAACTAGGCGTCTTTCGCAGTTTTTGTTTTGAGTCCACTTTATGCACAGATAAGCTAATCGAGACTGGATCCGAATCACTAGTGCGCTGCCAGGTATCGAACCTGGGGCCCTTTTATTACAAGGTGACAAAATTTCCACTGTGTCTTCAGGGAAGCATTCCCAACAGGAAACTTGCGTAAAGCATCACTGCACCTGTTGCTCATTTAGCTATATCAAAGAAGCATTCGCCAGCTATCCGCAATGTTAGAGCAAACATCTAATGGATTACGGGAATTATGATAATAATTAACGATTTATTTTCCAGTAAGTACAACTATCATGCTAGGGGTTTCTTTTGAATATTCATATGGTGTTTTCAAGTCTTTTTCTTATGCAGAAGTAGCGAGTAGCGTAGCGAGCTTCTTTTTGGTAAATGTAGCTGTAGCTGTAGCGAAGCTACATTTTTGGACGAGTAGCGGTAGCTGTAGCGAAGCTACTTTTAAAATGTTGCGGTCTGATCACTGCCTGTTTCTATCATGACCAATTGTATCCAGCACAAATCCTTTACATTTTGTAGGGGGTGTTAAGGGGCTTTTGACTCCCCTCGAAAAAAATGCAAACTGTTTCAGAAGGACATTTATTCCCGAATTCACATTGCACTTAATATATTTCCTTGTTGTTGAAAAATGTCGCAAATGAAGTATATCTGGTAGTTCATGCACGGGCATATCATTTACGTCACACGCACGAGTGGTGTTCAGTTTACTGTGTCTTTTTTATATCTCAACTTTTCATTTCAATTGATATCATTAAATAATAAAGTTACATAGATTGTGGTAAATGTTGCATACTTTACGAATATACCTGTAGTGGGTACTTAATTAAAAGCGTATTTTTCTTGGTTATTTGAGCAGATGCAATTATATTATTGCGGAGTGGTTATCACAGCGCGCTACGACGCCACGGGTTCCGAGTTCTAATCCTGGCCTGGACATGGGTGTTTTTTGTGAGTGTCCCTGCATCAAATACCTCTTATCATTACTCATCCTCATCTTTGAGATTAGTCAAAAGTAGCACCAAAGCGAAGTAAAATAAACCAAATCAATCAATCAAGCAATGATAGCTTTATTGCCATTTTAGAACTCGGCACGTCGAATTAATTTTGAAATTTCTTCTTTTGATTTTGAGGCTTTAGGCAGATTAAAAAAAAGAATTCCAAATGTGAATGCACTATACCTATCACAGTATAGGAGAACTAATGTTCAATAATAACCACCTATGTCTCCTATGTTTATTCTGCAATATTTAAGCGGTCCGAATGTTACATCAGTTCACATAGTTGAATTACTAGTATAGTCGTTAAATATTAATCAAATAACATACTTTTTGAAGTGAGAATATATGCCATACGTTTGGTTTGAGTGTTATGCGTGCGATTTTCAAAGATGCGTTTCATGTATGCAGATTTTAATACGAGGGCAATTCGGAAAAAAAACCTCCGTTTGGTTATCAATGACATGCATTCGTAGATACAGAACTTGTATTATATACATTTGAAACTTACAACATGACATTACTTTTCAACATAATCACCATTCAAATTGAGGCATTTGTAATAACGTTTTACAAGGTTTGAAATTCCTTCTGCAAAAAAATCTGCCGCCTGGGAATGAAGCCACCTGCTAACAGCATCGTGAAGCATATTGTCATTGTCGAAGCGGTGCGATGCAAGCCACTGTTTCATGTGCCTGAAGAGGTGGTAGTCGCTCGGTGCCAAATCTGGGCTATATGGAGGATGACCAAAAACATCCCAGTGGAACTGCTCCAAAAGTTCTTGAGTACGTCCAGCAGTGTGCGGGCGAGCGTTATCGTGAACCAACACCACACCGGAAGTCAGCATGCCCCGACGCTTGTTCTGGATGGCTCGTCTGAGTTGTCGTAATGTTTCACAATAGACTTCTGAAGTGATGGTCGATCCACGCTCCATGAACTTCACTAACAGTACACCTTTCACATCCCAGAAGACTGTTGCCATAACCTTTCTGGCAGACAATGTTCGCCGAGCCTTTTTGGGTTTCTTTGGTGAGTGCGTATGTCCCCACTCCATTGATTGCTGTTTGGTTTCAGAGTTCACGTACGACACCCAGGTCTCATCGCCAGTCACAATTCTGTTAAGGAATTGTTCTCCTTCTTCGGCATAACGCGACAGAAAGTCCAAAGCAGAGCCCATTCTGTTTTTTTTGTGCTCCTCCGAAAGGAGTTTTGGAACCCAACGAGCACAGAACTTGTGGTACCCCAACTTTTCTGTCACCACCTCGTACAAAACAGTCCGAGAAACTTGGGGAAAGCGTAGAGAAAGTTCCGATATCGTGAACCGACGGGTTTCACGGACAGTTTTGTCAATTTCCTCCATGAGTTCGTTGCTGACTACAGATGGGCGCCCACTTCTTGCCGCATCGTGCACGTCGGTTCGTCCATCTTTAAACATGAGACACCATTCACGTACGACACTGTCACTCATCACGTTTGGTCCGTAAACATCACACAGTTCGCGATGAATCGCAGCCGCCGAAAGATTTTTCGCACACAGAAATCGAATTACGGCACGCACTTCACATTTGGCGGGCTTTGCTATTGGAACGTTCATTTTCAATTGTTGTAACGGACGAGTGAACTGCAACACAACCTTCTCCTTCCACTGCTCACTGTCTACTGGACTAGTGATGGGTCGTTCGTGAACGAGTCGTTCAAAAGTAACGACTCTCTCTTGTGAGCGGTGAACGACTCGTTCACCAGAATTGAACGACACGTTCAAAGAGTCGTATGTGTGCCACGACTCCTCCGCCCGCCAAGCAACTATTATTCCATTATTCCCTCTATTTTCCACGAATTTTGCGAGGAAGGCGCATGCGCAAGTGTATACTCGCCTGGCGGCCGGAATTTTTTAAAGAAAGCAAGTCGATTCTGCGGGCAGCAAATGGGGACTGGAGAGGAGAGGGAGGGGGGTGTCCTCTCTGTTCCTTTTCCCTACCCCTAGTTGAGTAAAGCTGGCTGAAACGTGCCGTGTACGATGAGAGGGGAAGGAGCATGCTCGCGAGTCGACTCTTTCCTTCGTTCAAAGAGTCGTGGCACACTTTAGCGACTCTTTGAACGAAGGAAAGAGTCGGCTCGCGAGCTCGCGACTCGCGAGTGTTGTTTGCAGAGAGAGAGAGCGCGCAACCTCAGCCCATGACGGGCAGCGAAGAACAGCCAACAAATTTGTCCTGTAGTTTCAAGTTCGGCCAAACCATTAGCGCTAAAATTACAAGAAATTAAATGTTAGTAAAAAATATTAGGGGAGTCTTGTAAAGATTTTGGGAAGGTGTTAGGCACAGACCTCTTGATTACAATATTCCGATTAGCCTATTTTGAGTTGTTATTGTTTAAGTCCACTTTATGCGCAGATAGGATAGTCGGGACTGGACCTACAGTTTAAAGTGGGATCCGAACCTCCACTTTGTATTGAACACGGTACCCCTTGATTACCGGCGACGTTATCACTACGCCATCGGGGAGACCCGATTAGCCTATTGGAGCATAAAAGTGGACTTTAACAATTTTTGCCAAGCAAACCATTTTAATACATGGCAGCGTTAACCACTATGCTATTAAAGTGAATCAGAAAAGGGAGGCAGTAATTTATAATTTGCAACACAAAATACTTAGTGTGGAAAGCGATTGTTACTTTTAATTATTTTCTAAAGCGCCGGCCTCCATGGTGGAGTGGTTAGTACACCTCATTACTCATCCTGATCTTCGCGATTACCCAAAAAAAGTGACTGAAAGGCGAAGTAAAATAAACCAAATCAATCAACCAATCATTATTTTCTAAAGCAAGATCAAAGACAATAAACACCTTTTGTTTTATGTTACTCCAAATCCAAAAATGACGTAATACAAGCAGCAAGCACAAGTTCAAATGATAAACCTTTAGTGAAAATAACAAACATGTATTAAAACAAAAATTATAACTTACAATTTTTTATATTCAGTTAAGAATTACCTAATAGAACAAACCACATGATAATGAATTAATTATAAGTGGACTCGTGAAATGAAGGTCTTTTTATATTTGAATACTACATTATGTTCTGTTTTTCTGATTTTTTAATAAAGAACCTGAGAAACAAACACACGCTCACACACGCAGTTATACATAATTTCTTATAATCCGATCTATAATAGATATTCAATTTGTTATAACATTAATTTAATATATTTTGTGTAATACAAGGAACAAATTTGAAATTATGCGGGGAACGGTGGGGATTTCCCCTCTAACGATCATATCATGCAATTTCCCTATTTTTTTTGTATGTATGTGTACATACATATACTTATATATTATACACGTGAGATTAGAAGATTAAAATTTAAATCACATTGAAATGATAACGTTATTAGAGACGAATCACAAATTTACACCAATAGAAACACAGCATTATATACAAAATAAAAGTAAAACACAAATGAAAAGCAAAGATAAATATGAAAATTCAGTGCGCAAAATCATTGCAAAACAAAAATGCAATCAATAAAATTAATATTGACAAAACTAACTCAAGTATTCTACAATGTATGCCGGCGTGGTTAGCACATCAAGGGTCTCGAGAAATATAGTTTAAGGGATGTAAGGGATGATCCTTCCACGTAGTACACCCAATTGTCAACCTCAGTTCCACATAGTACACCCTGGACTGCATTTTGCAGACTAACGAGACTCTGGCGTCTATACCTACGGCCAGTATAATTTTCGTAGGAATGTGTGTGTGTGTGTGTTGTCCTGTGTTTTGTCCTTATGTGTGCAGAGTGCCTTTACAGCCTCAGCTTTTAACCGGTCAGATTATTTTAATATTTTAGTTACTACAGGACATTACAGTTATGTTATTTTAGTTCTGGTAAGGGGCTGGATCCCGTATAAAGTGAAGGGTGCAAAATAGCCTAAGTGACGCACACAAAATTTTAAATTCATATTCAATCATAGCCTTTAGTATAAAACAGAGATGTGATGGGGAGGGCCGGCTCCCGTGGCGGAGTGGTTAGCACATCGCGGCACGAGGGCAGGGAATCCTGAGGCCGATATTCGGTGGAAACACGTAGCGGCTCGGGATACCACTTTTGCCCACGCTTTGCTCTTCTGCCACTTTGGCTAATCGCGAACATGAAAATCAGTGATGATATAATGAAATTGATGAAGTGACACTCAATTCCGAGATTCCTCTTAACTGTTCTAACCACTCCTCCACAGAGGCGACTGAAATTGTTGGAAGTGAATCAGTTTCACAAGTAGTAGGGCATTACAAAATCGCAATGAAAACAGGGCCAACCCTTCCAAAGTTGGTGAGATGATGAGAGACACTCTGTGTAAAATGTACTGTCCGAGAATCTCGTCTCATTGGAGTAACGATACCGATTTATGCTTTGAAATCGATAAGCGAACAAGACCTGACAGGTGTTTTTAACTTGAAATCAAATCACGAACAAGATATGCATTCTCATTCACGAGTTGAAACGATGTGCCAAGTCATCTTGTCTCACCACGATACTCGATCGAGTTGCTCTTCCGCTTCGTGCACATGTAAACCTTTTAATTTACACATTCAACTTTATTTATCCAAGAAAACAAATCTGTTAACATGAGAATGAACAGAAGAAATAAGCTACTAGTTATTTTCCCATTAAGGAACAAACAAATTTTAAAATGCTATAATTTCTTATAAATTAGCATGCAGTAATTATATTTTATAATTTATTAATTCAGTTTTAATATTTTAACTGCCTAACACGCTTTGTTGTATTTTATGCATCTTTTATACCTAATTACTTAGTATTGACAGCGAGGATGAATGAATTTTACGTACAGATAAGCTAATCGGGACTGGATCTACAGTTTAAAGTGGGATCCACCAGGTATCGTTACAAGGCAACGACGGAGGATGGATGGTGATTAGAGTAATTGACAAGAGGTTAAATACAGATTACCACTCATCTCTGGGCTGGGGTTCGAACCCGGAACTTTCGGTGTCAATAGGCTTACTTTGAGGAGGGCGACACCACTTATCTGTCACTCCAAGATTATTTCAAGCTGGCCAACATAGAAACCAAGAAACAAAGAACATGCACCATGGAGTATGTTTTATTTATGTTATTCAGCCATCCTTTCATTCCTTGTTAAATCCTGGTAAGGAAATCGCTTCCTGTCTCGGATTCGATCCTCTGTGGAGGCACCTTGCCCAGTGATTTAGACCCCCAGTTTAAAATGTAGCTTCAATCCCGAGCATAAAGTGAACTTTAAACATTGTCTGACAAAATCGTTTTCATATGACGTGAAATATTTAATTAACATTATAGAAGTTTAATCATAAATCTCATCGTACACGATACTGCAAAAAAGCTTTTATTGAATGACTGCAGAATTAGGAACAACTACGTAAGATGGACATGGGTCATGTTCACGAGTGATATAAACAGCTGTTGGCCATCTGCGGTGAGCCTACGTGATAAGGTGTTTTACTAGTAGAAAGCAACATTAAAAAAAAATACATACGTATAATTTGGCCCGCTTTATAGAAATTCGATCATACATTATGATATTGGCAGAAACTTATATTGAATGACTGTAGAACAACAAAAACATGGATATGGGATGGACATGGATAATGTTCAAGAGCGATATATATTTCTTAAACACAGCTGTTAGCCATCCGCGGAGAGCGAGCGGGTGGATCCTACTTTAAACTGTAGATCCAGTCTGCTGGCGAGACTGCCGCCGCCGCGCCTTGTGTAAGAGAGCTCGCGACTCGCGAGCGAACGATGAGTGAGGAGAAGAGTCGCTAAGGCGAGCGAGTCGTTAAGGTGCTTAATGACTCTTCGTGCCGACTCGCGAGTCGTGAACGATGAGGGAGGAGAAGAGTCGCTAAGGTGCTTAATGACTCTTCGTGCCGACTCGCGAGTCGTGAACGAATGATGGGGAAAGAGTCGTGGGACTGTGCTGTGACTCTTCGTGCTGTTTCAAGAGTCGTGAACGAGCGATGCTCGTGGAAATGCAAGCATGTGTCGCAGCGCAGATCTGGAGTGCATTTTGTTGCGATATTAAAACCAGTGATCGAATGCAAAAAAGGAAGAATATGTAAATGCACGTTATTACTAATAAAAGATTGATATAATTATATAGCATTTCTGTGTATGCTATCGTACTGCATAATTTGCATTATCCGCAGCATGAAATGTAAACTGAAACAAGATACAAATATAGAAAATCTCACTCATGAGGCAGAGTAATGAAAACAAGTATGTGTATAAAAAAAAGTATAAATTTTGTTTGTGTGTGTGTGTTTACTGTTTACACATATATGTATATCCACACACATACAGAATCGTATTTGTATTTTTCTTATTTTATGCCGCTTTTCTTCAAATTTTAAGTAATCGCGACGATGAGGATGATGCGTGATGATATAGATGAAGGGACACTCGTAAAGAATATCCTTGCCCAGACCGGGGCTAGATCCCGGGAACTTCTGTGGCAAGATCAAATGTCGATTACTTCAGAATCTTGGCCATCTAGTCGGCTACACGCACACACACATACACAAAAATGCAATACAATTTATTAATCTTGAAGGACGTACGTTGTGTTCGTTTACTTAAATACAATCATCTGCTTCAACAGCACCTACCCCCTTCCCCCTCTTCAGGCATGTGTTTCGAGAAAAAGAAGCTTGGCGACTCTTTTGAACGACTCATTTGAACGACTCTTCTCAGTGAGCGAGCGCACAAATGAACGGCTTGAACCCATCACTGGACTACTGCACATACTGCCACGGGACTGACGTCGCTCTTCCCGGACATTTCTCGCGCATGCGCAAACGGAGGTTTTTTTCCGAATTGCCCTCGTATGTGCAACATTGTCGTTTGGCGTTCTATAAATACATTACTCTACTGGAATTACATCTTTGCGGACAACGTAGTAAATGTAAGATAAAAGTTTCATCTTCAGCTCCTTAGTAACGGAACGGGGCTAGTAATACTTGTATGCTCTTCAGACAAGTTGAAATTCTACCATAGACTTTCGCATTTCACCTGAGTGGCAAACCTCATTACTGTTACACACCTTGACCATAATACACAACGAAGAACCTTCACTTGTTTATTAAGAATCTACAAAGGACCTTCACTTGTTTATTAAGAATCTACAAAGGAATTACATTGAAATTGCAGAAATCATGAGAATATTATAATGTTGCAGTTCCTTCCATTCTGCACCTCCATCAGTGTAAGATAAATTAACTTTCATTAATCCTATTATTTACTCAAAAGAATAAGTGTCCAACAACTGTTGTGTAATTTTATTAGCAGAACATTTAATCCTATCTCAATTAGTATCTGGAGCATATTTCTGATGATGTTGCCACCATTAGATATCGTTTTAAAATGTGTTTACCCTACAAACAAATAACTTATATGCATTCTTGGCACGATGTGATTTACAGAGGAGAGCTTATATTCAATTGAATATCGTTTATGCTAAGGGGCATTCCATGCCAAAGTACCCCTGAACCTCAAATTTTAAAATTAAATGCAATGCTGTAACTTTATCCTATCTTGTGAGTGAACAATCTAAAATTGTCTTTTGGATAAAAATTCAAGTATTTGCATAATTAAATTAGAAAGTAGAAGGCATTTTACATATTAATCGTTTATTTTAACTTTTTCCTTTAATTGTGTCCCACCCGTGACACCAAAAATATTTAATTTCTCCTTTAACTGTTACATTCAAGAATATTCATAGGTAAATTACAAATAATTTATTTTTTATCATTTGATAATCCACAGAAATTATAATAAATTTGATATTAAGTGTAGAGGCGGTGTTTCGTCTGTCCAACCCGTGACACAAAATTATTCACTTATATCTACAAATCTGGGAAAGTATTTTAAGAGTAATTATGATTAATAAACAGTGTTGAGTTTCTTATTTCATTGCACAGAAACTGTGAGAAAAATGTTGCTTAAATATCAGTAGAATAGTTTCTTTAATATCAAAAATTTAGTCCGCGTGTCCCACCCGTGACATTGGAATGCCCCTATACTTAAATGGAAGTGATGTTAGAGAATATTGAAATAGAAACACGTAATAATGTTATTTGTTCTGTGGAGTAGCTACACGGTGAATAAATTGGTAATTTGACACCCCAGCATCATATTAATCGAACCTTCTAAGAACAGATGTTGGACAATTCCTTATTTCTTAAAAATGATCCAAATCCGAACAAAAACTTTAGTTATGCCTCGGCTAACAACGTTTCTGAGTTTCGTCATCGAAAAATAAAATGCCCGCTTGATCAAGCTCTTGTAGAAAAGAGTTAGTTCTGTGGCGAAAGCAACAAAAGCCGCACAAAGTCCCACCGACAACAGGAAGAATATTGCTCTTAGGTTTTGCAGAGAGATTGGTACACGTTCATCCTTGAGAGTTGTTGCCTGTTGAGCTGGGTAAAATCTATCAAGCCACTTTCTCATGAGACCAGACTCTATCATACGGTCGAGAATAGCATTAAAATTCTCAGTGTAAGGGAAGTTTTTAAAGACAGTGAAGGATGCCATTAAGAGACCTACTTTCTCTCTGGCAAAATGCGTAAGAGGAGGACCATCCTTTGACTTGTAACGTGAGATTAAAAGTGTTGCCATTCCGTAATGCATGAAGGACACTGCGTTTCTTCTACGCCCTACACGGGTATATAAATGCAACGCATTTTCTAGTATCTCAGATGTGTTAAACAAAGCCTTTAACTTGGGATCTTGAAACATATTCATGTAATGAAGCCAAACTCTGGGTGCCACTACTGGCAAACCAGAATTTAGTATTTCATCTACTGAATCCAGATCTTCAAAATATGGTGGGTTCAACATATAGCGTAGCAACGAGCCTTTGTACAACGTACTCATAATCATGTAAAATACTACGGCAAGTTGAAATATAGTTTTTAGGTATGTGCTCCTAGGTATTCCGTAAAATGAACCATTCCATGCTATGTATAGAACCTCCAAAACTGTTGTAGTGATACTGAAATCTGTTCCTCTTTCAGAATCAAAGTTTCTAATAAAATGTGTACAAATCTAGATAAAGATAAGGGTGCAAGTCATTGCAATCCACAGGCTATAACGAAAGGGAAGGAACAAAGACATCCATTGTGGAATGGGAGCAGCTTTCGGAACCACGAAGCAGAAATTACCATACTGGATGATTGACAAGAAATCAAAAACCTGTAAAAACTTATAGCTCAAAACCTTAATACTGTAATCAAAATCTGGGAGTGACGGCACTACTCTCCTAACCTCATCAGGAATTCTTCCACTACGGAGCTTGTAGGTTAATGTTCGTCTTTCAGACAATGACTATTTGACGGGGGTGAAGTTCAGGTGCTCCACTATCGTAGGTATAATAATGTAAAAATCTCTCGTCTCCAAAGTGCCGTCTCTCTTGAATACCCATGGATCGTTCCTGATGTATAAAGGATAACCATTAATATGCCTTGTCCTTTCTTTTAATGAAGGCTTTTAATAGGATAACCCATTTTTCTCCACCGAATTTTCGTATGTAAGTGGGTTGTACGATAGAAAGTTGATACAATTATATAAACTTCCTGAGTGTGTTTCATTGCAACTCCTGTCTCTTACTATTATCTCAATATCAAGGATCTTATCACGCCATAGTGCATTGAAAGTGCTGATGATGTTTGCTTGGTTGTGGAGGAGATTTCTGATGAAAATTATGAACTTTCCTCTTGTGTTCCAGTAGGGGAGGTATTTTGCTTGGCTTAGTAAATTGTAAAGTAACGTATTGTCGTCTGCCAGCAGAATAAAACAAGATCTATTTTCTTTCTGGTACGATATCCCAGGGTGAACTTTACAATATGCTGATGAGTTCATAGTCTGTACCATGAACGATAAAACATCTTGTTGAAAGAATCCCTTAAGGATTTCGATGATAATATCTCTATCCCTTGAACACACTATAACACTCTTCTTGATGTTCAGTTGTGTTGAACAAACTCTGTTCACTACATCCAAGACATTGAACCTCTCCTCAGTCGTTGGGATCGAATGTAGGGGATGGTATAAATGCATTATCACTGAAGGTGGAAGGCTACATAACGTATCATGCTGAAGGCATGACTCGAATCCGGGACCCCGGGCGCCATAGTCCGATAGTCTAACCATTTCATAAAAAGGGCCCGAGTATGAAAGAAGCTGGAAAGAGCTTCTTTCAAGCAAATGCCACCTGCGATCTTCAGCGGATGTAAAAATCCGCTGATACGAATTCTTCCGGAATCGCAGGAAAGATACTGCAAACACAGCTTTACGCTGAAAGCACCGTTATTGAGAGACGCGGTCTCTCAACGGCCGAAGTTCGAATTTCGTTTAAATAGCTCGGGAGAATATTTCTCCGCCCCAGTCGGTATCTGAAATGTATCGCGTGCACAGTTAGTGCCTCGGAATGATACAAGTTGTTGAACTAAGAAAGTTATGGCGTAAATAGTTGTTATCGAACGTTACAGCGAGGAGTAGTACGCTATCGGAAAGGAGTTTTATTTCAGGAGAGTTTCATCAACGAACCAGCGAGTCGATCGTCACGTCGAGATCTACAGGTAACGAACGTTCCTCTATCCTTGTCTTTCATTTTCTCTACACCCTTGCCAGACCAGTCAATTGTAGTGTTTAAAGTTAATCGTGAGTGTAGTTCTTATTTCACGGGGCTAGCCCCCTTGCTTGGTTAAGTGTAGACGTAGCTTTTCAGAGTTATACCCCCCCCCTCTTACGATACACCTCTCTCAGCCAAATAACCTCGAATATCAGGCTTCACATAGCCTATCTACGATCCCTTAATTTTAAAAACATTCGGGTCTTTATACGATAAGAACAAAATCAAGAAATGCATGGAATTCGATGTCAGCGATAAGAAATTCATTGCAAATCACAACGAGCTTGAAATTTGATTAACCGTTGCTGAAAGAAAAGAGAAAGAAATTTAAGTAATTGTAAATTATCTTGCAATAATCATTACAAATATTCATATCTTTGAAGACTAATGTACGTTTACTCTTGCCTATCTAAGATGGTTAATGTTAATTATCTTTCTTAAACGTAGTGTCAAATGGGACTTAACAGGTTATTTGCATATAATCAGCCGCGACATAAACGTGGAAAGTAACATGACATAAAGTAATTTGTATTTTCTGATTTAACATAGTGATCAGTAATAAGGAGACGTTTTGTTGGATTAATAAGGTAAATTGTTTTTTTTCTTCTTTTAAATATACATTTCTACATTCATTATACAGGGTGTATTCTGATTAAATACAAACATGCTTTTAAAAATTGAGAATGAAATGCTTTCAATCCTTAAGAAATCGGTGACTGTTCGCGCCCGTCATCCAACATGAAGACTCTTTTCTTGTTTCGGCCGCTGTTTGTAGCATATCCAGGAAGGTATGGTGCTGTAGGTAGACTAATACACATAAATGAAACACTCAATTACATCAACATGATGTATTCGTCGCAAAATATACATTATTTGCAGCCAACCTGCAATACATCTCTCACATCGTCGCTTCTCTCTTCACAGACTATTCACTCTCTCAATTTCAGTAGGCACTAGTGTCCAGAGAATAATATGGCGGCCATCTTGGCTCCAAAAGCATAAGGTACGGAACATACCGCCCACCTTGAAATGATTAATTTCAACACTTTACAAAGTACATACATAGAACACAGTTTTGATGAACAAATGTAAATTGAATACAATTTTCTCAAACTTCCTACTGAAAATGACAACACAAAATTAAAAAGAAATTGAACAGTGATTGATTTTTTTTAAAAAAAAACTTCACCACTTGCTATACATGCTTGATATTATTGTGCAACTGTCGGCCCAAAGGTTATACAGGAATTCATATATTACAGAAAATAATACTTTTATTCATTTAGTTTATTTTACTTCCCTTTTCTGCCACTTTTGGCTAATCGCGAAGATGAGAATGAGTGATGATATTATAATATTAATGGACACTCTCAAAGAATACTCATGTACCGAACTAATTGCAGTTCAAATATCGAATAGGTAGGTTTTACCTTTGCTCCGCCCACAAGACACCTGTCCCTTGTAAATGACAATTGATTCACGTTTCACTTTTAATGTAGAGCGGCACAAGAGCCAAATACACGTGCGTTCGTCACACCTTGCAAATACAAATGCCAACTCTGTGTTTCATGCTACATATATACATATATATATATATAAAAACTCTTTTGTGTCATAGAGTTGCGCTTATATCACAAAGCTCATTCGTTTTCAAAGTGTATTCGGAACTAATTCAATTGAACGTAAGAATTTACACTCATTACTGTTGATCCGATGGGTAATAGATTTACGTACAAAAGCCATCATAAACTACATTTCACATCATATCTTTGCAGTAACGTGCTGGGAAAATAATATGGCGCCTATAAAATAGTATTCCTATTATGCTATGGTATACGATTAGCTTTCCAGAAATGGGTAAGGAAATGGGATTTGTAAGTAATGGCTTCTACTTACTATTCTGTAATGTGAATTACTTACTGCACTTAATATATTTCCTTTTAACTAATTGAGTTCTCTTAAAGTTCAGTGCACACGAGAAACATATTGTTTTTAGAATATATCATGTCATGTAATACTCATGTCACTTCATCGTAACGTATGTGAACCTAGTCATTGAATTTTCAATTTTCTTTAAAAAGCAATCTGTATCAAAGAGCACAATTTCGCTAAAATCTTTTCTTTTATTATACCCCCACATCCCATAAAATGTGGCTTCATGGTACGGTGTTATATGCACAAGGAACTTTACCGTACCTTTTATACATGGCGAGCAAAATGTCGCTGTGCACCTACTCTGCCCAATAAATTAGCCAATTCATTAACACACATTCATATCTCTACAGTGAATGTTGGACGTTTCCTGCAGGCAAGAAATATTTTGAAATTAGAGCAATGCTTCATTTTGAATTATTTGGAAAGGGAATACGTAAGCAACCTGTCAAATCCTATGAATGGTATGATGATGAATGTAAAATATTGATTATATATCGTAATTCAGCAAGAATGATCATGATTCAGAGGAAAACAAGAGACAGTATAACTGAGTATAAGAATAAGAGAAGAGAGGCACAAAGAGAAATAAGAAAAAGAAGAGATAATATGAAAAGAAGAAGATGGAAGAAATTGAAGAAATGTCGGAAAATAGAGAGATAGAGAGGAGGAAAATGAACAAAACAAGAGAGAAACGGATATCAACCAAGAACAATGTATTGTAAGAATAAGAATGGAGAGATAATTGAAGAAGAGGAAGGCATAATGGAAAGATGGACCGAATACTTCAGTCAACTGCTGAATAGACCACAAACAGAAATAGAAGAGATGGAAAACATACGTGTATAGCGCAGAAGTACTTGTTTCAGAACGAAATAGAATGGAAGTGGAAGAAATCATTATAGCCTTAAAAATAATAAAGCGCCAGGGGAAGACCGTATTCAATCGGAATTAATAAAACAAGGTGAACACACATTAATTGAACAAATATACAACCTCATAGTGCAAGCACATTATGTACTATAATGAAAATGTATTCCGAAAATAAGTTGCGCTAGGAATTTCGTATTTCTGAAAATATGCTTTTCTTTTCTACAGCATGATTACAAGATAGATGTGCAAAAATAAAACATTACAATAAAAATAATTCATTGCTTATATTCGTAGTCGCCTTGTAATCAAAGGGGCCCGGGTTCGATACCCGGTGGAGGCTCATAGTGGCTGTAGGTCTGGCTGGACTGTAGGTCCAGTCCGATTAGCCTTACTGTGCATAAAGTGAACTTAAAACAACAAGTCAATCAGTAGCTCAGTCACCTCCGTGGCGGAGTGGTTAGCAAATCGCGCTGCAACGCCAGGGGTTCCGGGTTCGAGTCCCGGGTAAGGTATGTGTAGTCCATTTTGTCCAAACGTGAAAAACTGAGAATACTGTAAAATTTGAAAAGTGTAAAAGTTGAAAAAGTGTGAATGACGGGGGATACCACCGCGTAGGGGTATTCCTTTATTAAAAAAAAGTCGTTATGTCGCCTGACTACCATGCGAGAGACCCGGGTTCGATCCTCGGACGGGAGAACCGGGACTTTTTAAACCTGTTCAAGAGGCTCCAGCGTCGTATAAAGTTGGTACCTGGAGGAAACTCTGGGGGGTAAAGTTTCACATCTGATCACATCGTCCCCAACTCGACCGAGATTAAGAAAGTGTGTGGCCCTAAACCCACACCGCCTATACGTCTTCATGGAGTGGTGCAAAGCACAGGGGAGCACTTTACTTTTACTTTTTAATGTTGTTAATGTATTACATTGAAGTAGAACTCCAAAAAGATTCTATTGAATTGTATTAGGAGATTATATTGAGTCAAGTATATTTTCAAATTAGTACCAACTGTGAATTATTTACGCCTAAGGGTTACTTGTAAAACTGTGGTTTAATGTAATTTCAAATAAAACAAATTTTGTGGAGTTAATTTTATCAGGACTCAAAGTAGCGACGATAAGAGAAGGGGCTAAGTAGGACCACAGTAGCAGCTGGTTGGCTGGGGAATACGCAAGGTCCTAAGAAGTTCGCAAATTAATACACAATATTGTTTGTGGTAATATTGAGAGCTCCTGCTGCAGTTGAATATCTGTAATTTTTGGTTTCATGGAAGTTACAGTTTTCCCAAAAAGAACTTTGGATATGCAGGGAAGACCAAAGATTCGTTAAACGGATACACCTTCTCTGGACACACGATCGATTGAAACGCAAATCCCAAGATGATTTTGAAAGCAATTCATTCAATCGTTTGCTAATGAAAGGAAACCAGAGCAAGGAGCCTTCGGAATATTGAATCTAAATCATTCCATGTCAAATCAACCAATAAAATTATATTTATTCAAATTTTTAATATTTTTGTTCATTCATTGTACCTATCAAGAGGACAAAAACTACTAATTTTCAGATTTTTCGTCACCCAAAAATTTTAACTCATTCATTCATTCAGATTTTTGGGGCTCTTAGTTTTTGAGTTATTGTCTAAAAAAAACTCAAAATTTGATAACATTTTGAAATTTTTAAACAGCTGTAAATCAAAAACTATTTGACTTAGATAGCTCAAATTGGTGTCATTCTGTTCTGCTTCTAATGAGCTTTAATGAGCCATTATGAAATTTTGCACACAAATTGTCACTTGATGTCTTTAAAACATATATTTTCTTCAAAAAATTAAAGGGGTGTTTTTGAGATTTTCAAGAAACTTTTTTTTCTTCGATTTTTTGAAAAATTACAAAATTCAAATGGCACAGTTATTTTGCATTTCAAATTAAAGCTCATTAAAAGCAGGAGAGAATGACACTAATATGAGCTCTTTAAGTCAAATAGTTTTTGATTTACAGCTGTTCAAAGATTTCAAAATGTCTTCACATTTTGGGATTTGCTTTTTTGAAAGTCAATAATTCAAAACCTAAGAGCCCAAGAATTCTGAAATTTGGCAGTTTTCGACAACTTTACTGGTACTACCACTGTACCAAAAATTACTAATTTTTATAAAATGCAAAGATCAGACCATCGGATAATTTGACAGGGAATGACCCACCTGCAAAAGAGAATAATACAGACTATTTCAATTGTAGCAGATATTAGGGTTTTGTGTTGAATAATTACAGTTTGCAACCAACTATGACGAAGTAAAACAAATGGCTAAAAATATGAGCGGATCTATATCATGGGATATTGTTTCTAATTCTACATCTGCTACCATTAAAGGGAATGTAAATATTATCGACGTGGTTGTTAGTGAATGTCATGGTACAGATATTAATGTAAGCGATAGGGAATGACTCAACTTGGATAATAATAGTACTCTTACACTCCTTGCAATGGAACGAGCTTGCCTCGCTGTTGAGTAGAAATATATAGACCATAAACCACATGGTTTTTCATTTTATATTCCCATTGTATAACAATTAGATATGTGTGGGTACAATACCGTTGCAAGATGCGAGGAAATTACTACAGAATTGCTTAAATGTGAAGGAATCGAGATAACATTAACTTGGCGAGAATTAAGTGAATCTACTTCTTCATACATATACGAAGACTTATCAGGATACTTTATTGTCCGATGAATCTCAATTATTAGAAGATAAATATATAAACCTGCTTGTAATATGAACAAAATCGTGTCCTTAATAGATAAAATGAGCTGGATTGTTTAGAAATCTGCCGACTTCTCCTCGTAGTGTCGCATTGTAATCAAGGAGGCACACTGCAAAGTAGGTTGGATTCTACATTAAACTGTAGGTCCATTCCCGATTAGCTTATCTGAGCATGAAGTGAACTTAATAAAGATTCTGGTCTATAACTCTATGGCGGCTATATCACCACGGCGAGCTCTGGGGGATGAAGATTAAGGATACGTACAGTCAACGACAAAGATAATGGTAGGCAAATTGTCCACCGCTATTTTCATTACTTTTTTATTCTACACCCTGTGTTGTTTTAAGGATTGAAACTATGTTGGTTTGAAGCAGGAATTGTTCTCTGCTTATTGACGTCATTATTTCAATTCATTGTCATCACATTGTGTAATAGGGCCTCCCCGAAGGCGTAGTTGTAACGTCGTCGCCTTGTATCAAGGGGTACCGGGTTCGATAGCGGTGGAGACACATGGCACAGTGGTGCGGATCCCACTTTAAACTGTAGGTCCAGTCCCGATTATCCTTTCTGTGCATAAAGTGGACTTAAACCAACAATTCAATCAATCACATTGTGTAACACAGACCTAATGAAAATGGTGGTGGACAATTCGCCTTCTGTTTTTCCGGCGTTGGGTGTACTAGCTACTCTCAAACTATTTTTATCGTATTTGCATTAGTTGAAATCTTGCTGGTATCCTATTTTGTCACACTCTGAATCAAGCCAGGAGATTCACCACAAGAGAATATACAGTTAAACATGGAATTATACTAAAAACTATTCAAGATTAATTTGCTTTGGCTAACATTCATCGTAAGAAAATTTATTTTAGTTAGGGAGTTAAGGGATAATATAACGCATCTTTTTGTGACTATAGTTGTATTTTCAATTACACCAAAAAATATGGTTCTATTTTTCAACGTGGGAATAAAAATTATCAAAGCACACGAATAACCAACAGTGATCTTCGGTTAGAATTCATGTAAAATCACTTGTTGGATAGGTGTTTTTTAAGTTCACTTTATGCACGGTAAGGCTAATTAGGACCGGACCTACAGTTTAAAGTGGGATCCGAACACACTGTGCCTCCACAGGGTATCGAACCCAGGACCCCTTGATTACAAGGCGATGACGCTACCACTGCGCCATCGGGGAGGCCCTGTAAAATCATTTGTGTACGAGGATTTAGAATCATGTAAATAAACTCTTTTAGCTTCCTTTGTCTTTCACTATCGCTAACAAAAAAAACCTCCGCTTTAGAGGAAGCCTCCACAAGGAAGAAGGCGCCAAAATGAAAACGAAAGGAAATATAGTGAAGTAACCAAGCACATAACAGTAAAAATTGTTTCCCGTAGTAAATTGAAAAATCAATGACTATATCCATAGTAGTAATGGCAGCATTATATTCCTACGCGTCAGCAAAAATTTGATGCGGCTGGTGTTATGTTACATCCGGTCGTAGCGGGCCACGAGCGGTTTTATTGTTGAGTCAGCAGAACGTGTCTGATCACCTTGAAGACATCGGAAGCGGTGGGGGGAGGGGGTCAATGGATTTGTCACGTTGTTTCTTGATGTATGCTAACCTAACACGTGTGTGTGTGTGTGTCTTTGGAGGAAATCCGCGCGCAACCATTGCGTATGATTCAAAGACATGAAGAAATGATTTAAAGATGGCGCCGAAGGTGTTGTACCCCGAAAGTTTAGCGGCTAAGGTTATTGCTCTGTAAAACAAGAGGCGTCGAGGGTTCGATTCCTGGTAGAGTCAATATTGATTGATTGATAGATTGAGTTAGTTTTTTAAGTCCACTTTATGCACGGCAAAACTAATCAGGAGTGGGACCTACAGTTGAAAAGTGGTGATTCGGACCACTACGTGCCTCCACCGAGTATCGAACCTGGGACCCCTTGATTACAAGGTGACGATGTCAATATTGAATGGTCTCGATTAGCCTGTGCGTAAATAAAGGCAACAAAATGGTTGAGTTCGAAAATCGAGTTGGGTTAGTGGTTAATGTTGTCACCTGGCAATGAAGAGGTCGCGGGTTCGATTCTCTAGGTAGTTAAATTAGGCCAATTGTTTAATCCCGCCATTATAGGTTCCGATTAGTCCATCTGTGCATAAATAGTGTTTGAATAAAATCAATATGGCGGCCTTGGGTTAGTGGTTAATGTTGTCGCCTGGTAATGAAGAGGTCGCGGGTTCGATTCTCTAGGTAGTTAAATGAGGCCAATTGTTTTGTCCCGCCATTATAGGTCCCGATTAGTCCATCTGTGCATAAATAGTATTTGAATAAAATCAATATGGCGGCCGCGTTTTGTGTTTAGCGGCGGCGGGCGGCGGCGACCGGGGCGCGGGGCGGGGCGGCGCGGGGCGGGGCGGCGCGGCGCGGCGCGGGGGTTGTTTTTTTATTCCGCGAGATGTTTTAATCAAGTGGTTGAGGGTTCGATTCCCAATGTTGGTGAAAATTGGATATTCAATTGTATTTGTTTAAAAGTTCCGATTAGCTTTTTGTGCACAAAGAGAAAATGAACTAATTGGAAATAGGATGTTTATGCTGTAATGAAAAGGTCCCGGGTTCGATTCACAATGTTAAATTGGCTGATAATGATGTTTTTTTTTAAAAAAAAAAAGAAGTGTGTTGAGTCCCCATTAGTATTTAGGCAGGAACAGATATTAAAAAACAAAACAAAATGCCTTTTGATTACAACGCAAAGACTTTACCGCTAATGTATAAAGATAAATTAGAATCTGTTGTTTTGCCGTGTGGGGCCCCAGTACCGATTAGCTTAAATGCATAAAGAGTAGGTAAAATAAGCAAGATGGCCGTCACTATTGTTTTGTGATCAAAGAGGAGTCACAGGTTCGATTCAATCAAAGGAGGCAAGATTCTATGTTTCAATTCCATGTAAAAGTCTAAAGTTATATTTCGATTAACCTCAATGCATAAAGAGGAATTAAACAAAAACAAGCAAAATGGCGACAGATGTGATAAAAGAAAAATTGAATTAGTTTTTTATAGTGACAAGAAAAAATAGCGAATCATTGTTAGAAATAGAATGAAAATAAAGATACTTGCCTTTGCGTGTCCAGCGCTGTGCAGAAAAGCTCTCATGCTTTATCTCCGACAAGTCCACAATACACATTTTTTTTTATTGTATAGTTAATTATTAATCTTGTTATTAACACAGATTCTTACCAGTGTGAAGAAAAGCTCTCATGCTTTATCTCCGACAAATTCACAATACACACTTTTTCATTATATAGTTAATTATTAATGTTGTTATTAACACCGAGTTTTACCAGTGTGAAGAAAAGCTCTCATGCTTTATCTTCGACAAGTCCACAATACACACTTTTTCATTATATAGTTAATTATTAATGTTGTTATTAACGATTGTTACCAGTAAAAATATAAACCATGAGGATATTTAAAAGGGTGATAAGTGAAAAAAGCCAAGACATATATTTTATCCCTGTTTATTACCAATATTTACAAAATTCCAAAGAGCCGCACACACACACACACACACATACATATGTAAAATGTTTATATTGTGTCACCAGTTTATCAGCATGTTATTTAACAAGTTTTTATTCTTCAAGTTTGTTCACTCACCCACATAAGGAATTGTGTCACTATCATATCCATTTTCTGCTGCAACCACTGAATTAAAATGTTTCACTATTTTTTCCACAAGCATGTTCTCGCAAAAAACAAACACTTCTTTGGAAAGTCTTTTTCCGTCGATGTTTTGTATAGACAAAGGCTCAGGTTTTGTACATCCATGTAGATGGGAAAGCACAAACTTCTCCTTATTGCATGCATGGACAGGGGAAATATCTGTGCAACCGAAACATTGTTCGCGAAGGGTAGCACTGGGTAGCAATTTACATAGACAGTAACTCCCGGGGGGAATTTTTTGATAGTTACGGAAAACCTCCACATGTGCATAACCATTTGCGATTTTTGGAAAATAACTCTAAATTCTATACGTACAACACTCATCAGATACAAAGTTACGGGTCTGTGTACTGTGGGCATTACTGTTTTCTGTATTTATTCCATAGAGCCTCTGGTAAACCCATGCATAAATTTCAAATTTTATTCCCAGTACCGATAAAAAACGACAATATTATAACAACTTATTTGCTGACTCGTAAATTAAATTTATAATACTCGGTACGTATACTAGAAAATATTGACAGTAAATACTGTTTGAAATTTTATACAAGTTACATATAGTCCTAATAGTATATTAATAATTTTGTAGCGTTACAGTTTACAACAGCTTACTTATAATATTTATCTTGTTTTGTGTCTTTACAGAACAATGACGCAATATCCAGAGATGGGATCTTTCAATGCTAGATTGTCCTCTTTCAGAAACTGGCAATCAAAAGAATTCCCGTTTGTAGAAGCTCTGTCCGAAGCAGGATTATTTTACATTCAAAAAGAGGATAAAACAGTATGCTTCAAATGTGGTGGAGGATTATACCGATGGAAATACAGAAACAATCCAATACTAGAACATCGTCGATATTTTCCATTTTGCCCCCTGTCTATAAACCTAATTTCAGATCGACAATGCGGTTGATGCTTTAATTAAATTAATTAATATTTGTTATCCAATATTTCCTCAATATGACGTTTATGATATTCTGCTGATTTTTCTCTCACCATTGATCTTTGCAATGCCCCGCCCCCCTCCACCTTTTTTGTCCAGCACATGCCTGGTTTGCTACGCGCGCATGCGTCTCAAAAACACACCCACGCATTTCTTCAAATGTATACCTGCACGCTGCGACATGCAGTATCTCGCAGTTCTTAGTCATGGAATCCTCTATTTCGATGCCGCTGAAAAAAAGATTTCAACCGTACACTAATTTCAAAGGGGTTCTTCAGAAAGAGAGCGATCAGCATTTACCTGAAGAACAAAAACAAGTAACTAGTCTTATACGCCAGTCGATATTATTTGATCACGTCTACTATTTGAATGCTTCGAAAACAAAAGTTATCTCAATCGGACTTTCCTCTTATCTGGATTTCCAACCTGTGGTCAGGCTACACAGAAGCGGGGCGGCCGGTGTTGAACTACAGTTGCAGGAGTGGCACGCTCTTCAGGAATTATTTCCAGTAATCGACAATTACATCGCTATTCCAGGTGAGCAGCCTCGTGTTTCCTACCCACTAAGTGAGCAACATGAATTGCTGATAACCACACTGTACAATCGCCGTCAGATCATTATAAGGAAGAAACCAGCTTACGGTTCCCTGGAGATAGTGTTCATCGCAGAAAGTTCGTGGCGGAACTTTATGAAGATATTTGTGTGCATCGAGCATGCGAAAGTTATGTGTGAAACAGTGTCGCCGTATCTGAAATCATATTTTGGAAACTGTGTGGAATCTTGCATTCTCGACCTTCGCGAACAATGTTTCGGTTGCACAGATATTTCCCCTGTCCATGCATGCAATAAGGAGAAGTTTGTGCTTTCCCATCTACATGGATGTACAAAACCTGAGCCTTTGTCTATACAAAACATCGACGGAAAAAGACTTTCCAAAGAAGTGTTTGTTTTTTGCGAGAACATGCTTGTGGAAAAAATAGTGAAACATTTTAATTCAGTGGTTGCAGCAGAAAATGGATATGATAGTGACACAATTCCTTATGTGGGTGAGTGAACAAACTTGAAGAATAAAAACTTGTTAAATAACATGCTGATAAACTGGTGACACAATATAAACATTTTACATATGTATGTGTGTGTGTGTGTGTGTGCGGCTCTTTGGAATTTTGTAAATATTGGTAATAAACAGGGATAAAATATATGTCTTGGCTTTTTTCACTTATCACCCTTTTAAATATCCTCATGGTTTATATTTTTACTGGTAACAATCGTTAATAACAACATTAATAATTAACTATATAATGAAAAAGTGTGTATTGTGGACTTGTCGAAGATAAAGCATGAGAGCTTTTCTTCACACTGGTAAAACTCGGTGTTAATAACAACATTAATAATTAACTATATAATGAAAAAGTGTGTATTGTGAATTTGTCGGAGATAAAGCATGAGAGCTTTTCTTCACACTGGTAAGAATCTGTGTTAATAACAAGATTAATAATTAACTATACAATAAAAAAAAATGTGTATTGTGGACTTGTCGGAGATAAAGCATGAGAGCTTTTCTGCACAGCGCTGGACACGCAAAGGCAAGTATCTTTATTTTCATTCTATTTCTAACAATGATTCGCTATTTTTTCTTGTCACTATAAAAAACTAATTCAATTTTTCTTTTATCACATCTGTCGCCATTTTGCTTGTTTTTGTTTAATTCCTCTTTATGCATTGAGGTTAATCGAAATATAACTTTAGACTTTTACATGGAATTGAAACATAGAATCTTGCCTCCTTTGATTGAATCGAACCTGTGACTCCTCTTTGATCACAAAACAATAGTGACGGCCATCTTGCTTATTTTACCTACTCTTTATGCATTTAAGCTAATCGGTACTGGGGCCCCACACGGCAAAACAACAGATTCTAATTTATCTTTATACATTAGCGGTAAAGTCTTTGCGTTGTAATCAAAAGGCATTTTGTTTTGTTTTTTAATATCTGTTCCTGCCTAAATACTAATGGGGACTCAACACACTTCTTTTTTTTTTTTAAAAAAAAACATCATTATCAGCCAATTTAACATTGTGAATCGAACCCGGGACCTTTTCATTACAGCATAAACATCCTATTTCCAATTAGTTCATTTTCTCTTTGTGCACAAAAAGCTAATCGGAACTTTTAAACAAATACAATTGAATATCCAATTTTCACCAACATTGGGAATCGAACCCTCAACCACTTGATTAAAACATCTCGCGGAATAAAAAAACAACCCCCGCGCCGCGCCGCGCCGCCCCGCCCCGCGCCGCCCCGCCCCGCGCCCCGGTCGCCGCCGCCCGCCGCCGCTAAACACAAAACGCGGCCGCCATATTGATTTTATTCAAATACTATTTATGCACAGATGGACTAATCGGGACCTATAATGGCGGGACAAAACAATTGGCCTCATTTAACTACCTAGAGAATCGAACCCGCGACCTCTTCATTACCAGGCGACAACATTAACCACTAACCCAAGGCCGCCATATTGATTTTATTCAAACACTATTTATGCACAGATGGACTAATCGGAACCTATAATGGCGGGATTAAACAATTGGCCTAATTTAACTACCTAGAGAATCGAACCCGCGACCTCTTCATTGCCAGGTGACAACATTAACCACTAACCCAACTCGATTTTCGAACTCAACCATTTTGTTGCCTTTATTTACGCACAGGCTAATCGAGACCATTCAATATTGACATCGTCACCTTGTAATCAAGGGGTCCCAGGTTCGATACTCGGTGGAGGCACGTAGTGGTCCGAATCACCACTTTTCAACTGTAGGTCCCACTCCTGATTAGTTTTGCCGTGCATAAAGTGGACTTAAAAAACTAACTCAATCTATCAATCAATCAATATTGACTCTACCAGGAATCGAACCCTCGACGCCTCTTGTTTTACAGAGCAATAACCTTAGCCGCTAAACTTTCGGGGTACAACACCTTCGGCGCCATCTTTAAATCATTTCTTCATGTCTTTGAATCATACGCAATGGTTGCGCGCGGATTTCCTCCAAAGACACACACACACACACGTGTTAGGTTAGCATACATCAAGAAACAACGTGACAAATCCATTGACCCCACCGCTTCCGATGTCTTCAAGGTGATCAGACACGTTCTGCTGACTCAACAATAAAACCGCTCGTGGCCCGCTACGACCGGATGTAACATAACACCAGCCGCATCAAATTTTTGCTGACGCGTAGGAATATAATGCTGCCATTACTACTTCCATATAGGAGCTGATAAAGTGCACATCGTTTCGTGAGTCGTAGTCTGCTTTAAAACAAATATCATACGACAACATCATGTATTTCTGTAACAAATGTATCTTTCGTGTCCATTGAAGTTTATGACAAGTAATTTTGATAAAAGGAAAGTTACTATATAGCAATTGTTGTAAGTACATTATAGAATAGGTTACCTACAAAACCTTTGTCACAGTTTCTTATCTTTCTGTGAAAAACATTAGATTCGTCTATCTTTATGGCATAATATTGATAATATCTTCGAAAATCAAAAGCAGTGTATGATGTTTTTGACGCGCAAATGTATTATCTTGCAGATCACGGATTGTGTATGGAAATTTTCCAAGTTCAATTACATTATGTCCAAAGACAAATTGACGATTGCTTTTTGTATATTATGCTAATATACTTTGCTATGGTACTACAAAGATTTAATGCTAAATTTGTTTCTTTCCCCTATTCTATTACTGATTCAAACACAGAGTGGTTATTTCGAAGTTCTCGTGGCAAGAAGTGTGTATGACGTTCCTCTCCTTCACATTGTAAAGGAATTCGTCATCAAAGTTTATCAATTATTAAAGGACCCATGGTAACTTCAACTTTTTATAACTTTTAGCATGTAAACAACTTTTAACTATACTATAAAGTAAGCTTCGTCCAGCTAGAAAGCGCAAGATATTTCTTCGAAGTAAATTGATTCTCAAATAATATCTTGAAGGTTTCATGTGTTCCTTATTTTATGACTTTATTATCAGTTTGCCTTGAGTCTGATGACTTGAGAAACACTCTTCACTATCATGTTATTACTTTTATAATATTGTGTATTATTAATACGATTTGTACTTGGTGTCACACGCCTGTTCTGCATGGAAACGTGGTCTCTGGTAATTGTACGTACATTACAAGTAGTCGTCTATAATAGGGATGGTCACTTTTTTTTTTTTTTTTTTCGAAAACGTAAAATGGAAAAAGCAAAACACGAAAAATCGGTTAACAATCTCTTCGAAAAATGGCAATCGCTAGCCTATAGTACTATGGTGAACAACTAACAAGCACCTATCCCTTATTTCTGCAATGGCCTGGAACACGATGAAGTGAAAATAAGATGACGCAATTAATACTATGTGTCTTCACCGAGTATCAAAACCGGGACCCCTTGATTACAAGGCGACGACGTAATTTGCGACAACAGCAACAACTGGAGAAATCAGATAAAAAGTATACTTCGGTTGTGCCGTGGGATACCCAGTATAAAATCAAATTAAACACACGGGTTCGAACATTTATATATTGTAACTTTAACATTAATATGTAACGTTCATGAGAACAACAATTGTACATTAATAGAATAATATCTTCCATTGATATCATAATAAGTTTTTTTGCCACTAGAGCATATCGGGAACTTCAAATAATTCGTGTATTCTTTCCCACACATGTAAAGCATTTGATTCTTGTCCGATCACAAATTTGCAAATAGCAGCTGTTATTGCTGAGTTGGACCAGAGTTAAGAAAGATGATTGAAACTATAGATAACACACATGCACACACAACCCTCCCATATATATATAATTTTTTCAGCCTTGATTATTTTTAAGTACAATTTTTAGTGACAATTACGTGAAACATATTTTGTTTCTATTTCAGGATCAGTTCTCGCCGGTTCCCTACAATTAACAATGAATCACATGCACATGTACATGTTATTTTTGTTCTTCTGTCCGCTTACATGTTCAGCAAGTCTGCAACTCGAGCAGTACTTATCTCCGTTTCCTATTATTGAGAACAACTTCAACGCTTTGGAAGTGGTGAAGAGAATTTGTTCAACACAACTCAACACAGAAAGTAGTCTAGCTATCGTGGTGTGTTCGAAGGAAGGAGATGGCATCATTGGGAACCTCAAAGAATTTTTTCAACAGGATGTTTTGTCTGTCATGATACAGAATATGAATTACTCTGCAAGTTGTAGCGTTCACTCCACACGTTCCTACCAGGATGGGAAGAAATCTTGCTATCTGTTGCTTTCTGACAACAATGCATTACTTTCTAATCTACTGGCGCAGGAAAACAACCTTTATTATTGGAATACAAGAGGAAAGTTCATAATTTTAATGAAAGAGCTGTTTTACAACCAGACAAACATCATCCCTACCTTCACAGCTTTATGGAATGAGAAGATCCTTGATATTGAAATACTGGCAAAGAAGGACGGCTGCGTTGAGACAGATGAATGTATCAACTTTTTGTCCTACAATCCATTTAAACAAGGAAATTTAGAGAAGGAAAATGGGTCATCCTTCGAAACAATTGTGAGGCAAAGTATAGATTTCTCGCCTCCATTGAGAGAAAGGACAAGGCATGTTAATGGATATCCTTTGTACATCAGGGGTGGTCCTGGGGTATTCAGAGAAGACGGCAAATTGAATTCGGGCGTTCGAATACTATTGTCAATGTTAGTGGAACGCATGAATTTTACACCCGTGCAATGGTCACCTTCTAATGGACGAGTTTCAAACTACAAACTCGGTAATCGAACATTAGGACGTCCTATTGGGAGAGTTGTCCCGTCAAGTTCAGATTTTCCATCAAGAGTTACTGTATTGAACTATAATTATTTACAATTTGTTGATTTCCTTTCCGTGACTCATTATAGTCAGTTCTGCTTCCTTGTTCCGAAAGCTGCTCGCATCCCAGAATGGTTGCGCTTGTTTCTTCCTTACAAACGTAGCCTGTGGATAGCAATATCAGGTGGGTTGGTTGTCATCTGCGTTTGTACATATTTCATTCGAAGCTTCGACTCTGAAAGGGGAGATGTTGCGAATTTTACTACAACATTTTTCCATATTCTGTATATAACAGTGAGTGGTTCATTTTACAGAATACCTAAGAGCACATACTTGAAAACTATATTCCTGATTGTTACATTTTATTCCATGATCATGGCTACTTTGTACCAGGGCTCTCTGCTACGCTATATGATGTTCCCAACATATTATGATGAGCTGAACACAGTAGATGATATATTAAAATCAGGATTGCCAGTAGCTACAATGAGTATTTGGTTCGCTCAAATGAAAATGTTTCAAGATTCCAAGTTGAGGGCTGTATTTAGCAACGCTGAGGCAATAGACGATCCGAGTCAAGTAATTATCCGTGTAGGCCGTAGAAGAAACGCAGTGTTTTTCATGAATTATGGCATAGCAACACGTTTAAACTCCGATTCCAAGTTCAACGATGGTTCTTCTCGTACACATATCTCCAGGGAGAGAATCGGAATGTTAATGGCATCCTACGCTGTTTCCAAAAACTTCCCTTACGTTGACAATTTTAATGCTATGCTTGATAGTATGAAAGAGAGTGGTCACATGAGGATATGGCTTAATAGTTTTTACGAAGTTAAGCAAATACCCATTGTCAATGATAAGCGTGTACCCATTTCTATGTACCACATGCGAGTCATATTTCTGTTGTGGTTGATAGAATTGGGCGCGGCTCTTGTTGTTTTCGCCATTGAATCAGCTCCTTTCCACTACCAAGAGATAAAGCAAGCATTTGCTGTTGGGATGAGAAAACTAAGGAACATTGTTAACATTGGGATGACCAATGTCTGCATTCGGAAAAGGCCGAATGTCCATAAATAAGAAATGTGTGGTAAAGCTTTACACAGAATGTAGAACGTGAAGATATACAGTGTAGTTATTTCCAGATAGCACAGAAAACGTTCTGAAAACTTCAAGAAAGCTTGCCATGTCAAGTGAAGAAACTTGAGGCAAACTCTTCATTTGAAGCTGTGAGTTCATTCAGCTATCTATAATAGTAACCATAAATCGAATTTGCAGCAAACGTGCTAAGGCAAGCCTGCATCAAGCTTGTCATAACTAGCTGTAAGCTTTCGACAGTAGCGTTTCAACAAAGCAAAGGTGCTTGCGAACACACACTTGCCGAGTATAGTCCACGCGTTTACATCGTTAACGTCCAAGAACTGAAGGAAGCCGCCGCCACGAACGTGGGTGGGGTTAAACAGCGGGCGAGTTGTTTTCGTCCAATCACACTCAACCCCAGCCAATGGGCGCAGCTGTCGTTCTGCTCGTCTACTCCACGTGGAGTCTCAGTCACATGACTGCGGATACGCTGTTTCCGTAGTTTGCAACTTGAATGTGGAGACCGTGGGAAGGTGCTAGTGCGGGGGAGGGACAAGGTGGCGTAGAGTAGATGTGGAGAGTAGATGTGTGGCAAAACTGTGCGTTGAAAACACATGAAAGGATTGTTTTGTTATGACTGCTAACTTCTTCATTGCATTATTTTGTTGTTCGAGAAGATAGTTTTCCTCTACTTTTAGCTTAGTCGCGAAGATGAGGTTCAGTCATGATGAGATCAAGTTGAATGAGCAAACAGAAGGAAACTAACTAACACCGATGCCAAGGCGGGACTCATACAGTCCACGAATTTACTAACACTGTGTAATTTGTACAACGCAATTGTGATGCACCCATTTTAACGTCTTGTAACATTAATTAGAAAAGTGTTCTTCTTCATTGAGAAGAATTGAAGATTAATCACACACTAACAGCATATTCTACTTGAAAACAATCGAATAATATCGGTTGAACCGCACCTTGGGCAAATATGCTGTATAAAGGAGGGAATTGCATCATTATTAAGTGCTATTACTCAAATGTGCTCACGCACCATGTTATAGGAGTTACGTATATTCTTGTGAGTAGAGCGGAATGCAAAATATTACCAAGCAAATTGTCCACACAATTGTTATTCGGCTGAGAATCTCTGCGCGACCATACGTAAAAATCCATTCCTTATATACACGTAGGACACAAGAGAAAAATTTGAAGAAAATAGTCATTGACATTCTGCGAAACAATACTTCTGCATTCCACTGTACATAGTAAGACAGTGCAAAGACTCTTGATAAAACATTGTCTCAATTCGGGAAAGGTGCACGACCCATGAACACATATCTGAATTCCTAATGTAGAATTGATGTAAGTAGCAGTTAGGTATGTTGTTGAAATAGATTCACCGCAACTATAATTTTATAACTGTATCAATACACATCAATGGAGTGAGCGTCCCCATTCCCCCAGTTTGGGAACCCACTTGCCTCTACTGTATCTATCTGTTCCGAAGAGTGAATTTTGTTTGAACATGTGAAAGCTACTCAATGTATTACAATAAGTGTAGGCACTATACACCATGCAGTGTGTTCTATACTGTCACCAATAGCTGCATGTTTGTACAAAAAGATGGTAACATTAAATAAAAATATATTAAAGTGTTCAAAATACTGTTGAATTTAGATTGAAATTGTTGTAGTAGGATTACAATTAAGCTCACAATGTACTTACTGAATTTGTAACTATATAAAATAACATTTTGCCATTCATACATCAAAACGTTGTGCTAATAGTTTATTAATATACAAAACATGTAAGAGTATTCAATGAAGAAAATTACAAATATTTATGATTTAAAAAATAACAAAAAAGAATACATAAACAATTTCATAACTCACATACAGGATAGAGGTAATGCTGTAAATTAGGCACCGTGGCAGTATTCATAGATTTGTATCTTAATTTGTTTGTATTTGGCTAAATGCCTCTTCTCATTTCTGTAGTTTACAGACAGTTGATTCAATACTTTACTCACCAGAGATGATAGGAATTTTGTTCCGTGTCTTGCTTTGTTACATTTCGGTATACTAAGCATTACTTTAGCAACGTTGGAATCACAATTGCACGCTGAATTAAGAATTTATAATAGTTATTCTTAATAACAAAATTATTAATCTAATATATAAAAATGGATGTATGTGTGTGTGTTTGTTCCGGCATAACTCTCGAACGCCTGGAGCAATTTTAACCAAACTTGGTACACATATGACTTACAATCTGGAAAGAAATACTGTGGGGGTAAGAGACTTCTGGCACCCCTAGGGGAGGTGGGGGTGGGTGACATGTAAAAATAATCGAAAACGACCGATATTAGTGTGGAATCCATAGTTTTCGAGGTCGCTAAGATGAATAGTGACACTACGAATGCCGTTCAAACCCTTGCCAACCCTGGGAGGGGGTGGGTTGGGAAGGGGTGCCATGTAAAAATAATAAAAAACGACCGATATTAGCGTGGAATCCACAGTTTTCGGGGTCGCTAAGATGAATAGTGATAATACGAATGCCGTTCAACTCGAAGTTCATCACCTATCGGCATGTGGGTTGAGAGGGGGTGAAAAATAAAATTCAAAAAATTACCTACATTAGTGTCGAATCCATAGTTTTCGGAATCGCTAAGCTAATTGGTGACATTCACGATGACATTTGAGAGAGAGAGAGAGAGAGAGAGAGAGAGAGAGAGAGAGAGAGAGAGAGAGAGAGAGGGGGGGGGGGGGGAGAGAGACTTGCTTTCTCGATCACGACCAACAAATCACAGGTGCAGTCTATTAAGTAATGCGGAGTGGATTTATGATCGCCATGTTTCTCCCACGGACAAATTTAATAGAAGATTGGGACAAATAAGTACCCCGGCAACGCTGGGCAATCAGCTAGTGTTATAATAATTAATGGGGATGACTTTATAATGGGAAGGTATTTATGAAGAGAAGTATTATTCTACTACATATTCACTATTCAGGAAGATTTCTCACCTTATGCAAGACACTTTCATAATTGCTGCACTGGGGTGTAAGGTGGTGACCTTCTGGTGGTAAGGCACCCAAAAGTCAACCTTACTTCCACGCAATACACCACGCTAACTGAAATGTTGCAAGCCAACGAGGCTCTGGCGTCTGGACCAGAATAAGTATAATCCTCTATAGGAGTGTGTGTTGTCCTTTGTTTTGTCCTTATATGTGCTGAGCGCTCCTTTATAGCCTCAGTTTTAATCATAAGTAATGAGATTCTAGTCCTCGGAGACACGTGTTGATTTTACATAGTGTAGTTATGGTATGGGGCTTGGTCCCGTATAATGTCACGAATTCAGATAGCCTAAGTACTGACGCACCCAAAAGTTCCACTTCAATCGATCGATCAATTTGTACAAAATTTGTTGTCTTAGTATGAAGTTTTGGATTAAGATCGATAGAATGAGTAGTATGTGTGAATTTTTCACAATCGTATTGTGGATCTGTAAATAATATCGTTATGATACGTGAAACTCTTCCAATGGCAAGGTTCGGCGTCAACGAATGAAAAAAGGGCTATGTTTCTTTCTGTAAAGTCATTAGAATAATGATTGTAAAACCAACTAATGATGATGATAAATTAAACAAGCAATCAAAATAGTATTTTTAATGTGTATTTGTTGTTTACTAGAAGTGATAACAAATTGGAAATTCTCATTTTCTTAAGGGTGTCCCTGATGGCGCAGTGGTAGCGTCGTCGCCTTGTAATCGAGGGGTTCCGGGTTCGATACCCGGTAGAGGTACATAGTAGTTCGGATCCCACTTTAAACAGTATGTTCAGTCCCGATCAGCCTTACTGTGCATAAAGTGGACTTAAAACACCAACTCAATCATTTTATTAGCTCACCAAAATACGTATTTGAGAATAAAATGTGTGCTAACTTTCATGATTTTGACATTACAAATATTTGTTAACGAGATTATTTCTCAAGTGAAAAGCTAAATAAGCAATAGCGACTTCAGTGCTGTTAAAATATCACAGTTTAAATGATCAATTGATATAATCAACACTATTTTAACACATCTCAGGTTAACGTTGACCAAAATGTGGCATGGACCTCCTGGAACCACTGTTTATGTTGCTAAACACCAGTGTTTCTTTCAGTATAGAGTTGATGACCATTTGGAAGGTATCCAGGTACTTCAAAATTATAAGCAAAGGATATAATACTTATTGGCCATACCTTAACTAACTCTCTAGGCTTCTTAAACCCGAAGGTTCATGGCTGCAGCAACACAGGCCTTCCTTCTCTTCCTATCCTGAAAAAGATCTATATACTCTTTTCCGTCCCTACCAATTTCCTTTATGTCCATCTCAACGTTATCCCTTCATCTTCGTCTTGGTCTACCTACTGGTCTCTTACCATCAGGTTTCCCAACAAGAATCCTGTAAACTCTTATTTCCTCTCCCATTCCCGCCACATAGCCTGTCCACCTAAGTCTTCTTGATTTAATCATTCTAATAATATCTGGACATGAATACAAATTATGTAGTTCTAAATTCTCTAACCTTCTCCAATCACCTGTCTCCTCATCCCTTTTAGCTCAACATTGAATTTTAATTTGTTTGATTTTAAAAGACTCTCTGCAAGATTAAATTGAAAAGATGATTTGATTTTCTTGAGGAGCAGCAGTAATACATTTTTTATTATGTGATACATTACGTTCAAATGTATGAACAGAAAAAGTAAAAGTAAAATAGGACCCATGTCTGCTTGAGCATGTGTACTAATTTACTACCAATCGCTATACAGATATTCAGCCTTTCGTAAATTCAATTCCATTAAACCAAAGCAATATCTGTAATGTCGTTAGGCATTAGTGCAGGTTACTATCCATCTCTTGAATCGTATGATTCTATTTCTGTTATGTAATTCCCGTGTCCAAGGTCATTTAACTATTCTCAGCACACGGTACGCTTGCTACAATTTGTTGATATTCTAAAAAAACTGATTTCGTTGCTTTGTTGGCCTACATTAGCACAAAAGCCAAGTTATTTCCACCTTATAAGTTGAGTTAGCTTTCGAAATCGTGCAAATTGTGATTCTATATTCTAAAAAATATTTACTCAGACTACAGGTCGGAGAGCGGCGTTCGTCTCACACACGTTGCCAAGGAGACGGTTGGGCCTTTTATGAACTCTTTCATTGTCTCCAAAAACTTCCCTTACCTTGAGAATTTCAATGCTTTGCTGGATGCCCTGACTGAAGCAGGTCTTGTTGATTGTGGCTCGAGAAATATTATAGGCCAAAACATGTACGCATTAGTAGTGATGAGAATATCCCAATATCTATATATGAGCTAAGTAAGAGCTGCCTTCGGCATGTTGCTTATAGGATTATGCATGGCTTGTGTTGCTGTAGTTATTGAATTGATTTCATTCAATGTACATGATGTAAGAAGGAACCAAGTGTATGGACTGGACTGGCTGTTCTACCAGTTGTACTTCTTTTCCATTGGCTCTAATTTGACAAATTTTGGAACTCTTTTGGGTTTAGGGGTACAAAGTTCAAGAAAGTTACAAGACTCATAACAGGGATAAGTTAGTTCTGCATGACACTTGTGACGTTCCTTTTGGGTGATCACCACTGGATTACGTCACCGTAATTGCCCAATCACCTTGTGCGGTAGAGTTATGGGACTCTCTTTTATGTTATGCTACACTGAGCTGAGCATTCTCAGGACGTACGATCAGAAAAAGAAATAGCTTCTTGCCATTTTACAAGTTTAATAACACATTTTACCTTTAAACAATCACTGCAAAAAAAACACAACGATATTCACAAATACAATCACATTTCAATTAAGCTGCGGATTTTCTTTTATAACAGTGTTTTTCACAAAATTAACATCTCACGCAACTCAACTTCTTCTTCTTCTTTTTAACTGTCCATGTCAGCATTATCTTGTCGACTTTGGACACCGTTATTGTACTGCATTTTTTTTAATGTTTTCTTCTATGATTGATAGTTAGTCTCTCAAATTAATCGGAATCACAAACATATAACAATTATTATGAATAATTCACTTTTTTGACCTTTTGCTTTTTTTAATATATATATATATATATATATATATATATTATGTGTGTGTGTGTGTGTGTGTGTGTGTGTGTGTGTGTGTGTGTGTGTGTATATAATTTTATATTTCGAGTCTACATTTTCGAGCATATGCATACAGCATCCATATTAATGAAAAGGATAAATCTGTTAGAATGGATGAGAGTGATATTGGAAATGGAATTTTTAAACATTGTAAACCTTTGTAGAGAGTGATTTGTTGATCTGAAAAAATTGGACATTCTAGAAATAAATGTTGAGCATCAGGATTATTATTGCCACATTTACAATTTTCTTGAGTTTTAATATTTATTTTTGCTAAATGTGCTGGAGTACGTACATGTCCTGTTCTTAATCTATTAATAAAAACTATGACTTGCCGTGTGAGTGTGTATGAATTGAACCAAAGGACCTTGGATTTAAATTCTGCAATCCATCTATATGTATTGCCCACAAACTTAAATTGATGCTTGCACCATTCGTTCCATTGTTCCATAATTTTGATTTTCAGTCGTGGTAATAAATCAGTATACATTAATCTATTGAGACTATGAGTTGTAAATCTCTGGCCTGTTTAGCATATAAGTCCACTCGATCATTTCCTACGTTAATATTATGTGCTTTAACATAACTGAATTGTATGTCAATGTTCCTTTTGCAAGCAAATTGAACTTGTTGCATAATTAAAATAATAAGATATGATTGATGATATAATTTGGGATAAGATGTAGATAATGCTTGAAGAACACTCAGAGAATCTGTAAGGAGAAGATTTTTTTAAAATCTTCAGCTATTCCACATTGTAAGGCTTTGAATAGAGCGTAACTTTCCGCAGTAAAAATAGATGAATCTATAGGTAATCTAAATTGTTGATAAATGTTTTTTTCTCTGGGATGTAATAGGCACATCCTACACCTTTGTTATACTTTGAACCATCGGTGTAAACCATTACATGCATTGGCCATTTTTCTCTGTACAATGCATGTAAACCTAGATTTCTGAAGTGGATTGAACATTGAGTATATAATGGAATATCTAGTTGATAAATCAAAGGATGTAAGAGAGTGAAAGTGTTATATCGAAGTTCTGGAAATAAGTAATGACAGTACACAAATAAATATGTTGTGGTATGAGGATTTATTACATCGGCTTGTATTTAAAACAATTTATTAAATGGATGAGGATGATTTTCCCATGATTTAAAGAGGAATGTTATTGTTAATTAAATCCTCCTGTGACTCAAAGAAGTTTCTTTACTCTCCATATAAACACTTACATTGGGGCTTGATTGCATAAGACCTAGACAAATTCTCAATGCTTTTCTTTGCAATATATTTATTTTGTCGAGTAGACTGGATTTTGCTCCCCCGTAGCTGAAAGCAGCATAGTCGAAAAATGAGCGAAAGCAATTTTTATAAAAAAAGAAGTAAAATTTTTGGTGGGCACCCCATTTGGTTGTTGTCATGCTACGAATTATGTTTAAAAACTTTTGTTCTTCGTTTAATAAATATAAAATGTGTGTATTCCATGTAAAACGTCTATCAAAATGCACACCTAAATATTTGTGAGAATCTTTCACTGGGATGTCAGAAATTTGTAAAATATTATTGGGATAACTGTCTGCGCGTTTGTTATTAAAACAACTCAACTTACGTTTCGCCTTTTTACGCACTGTTGTCCTGGCAACGGAATCAATAAAACATTGGACAGTTCTACAAATGTTTATAAACCGGAAATTACTTCCGCTTGCGATGCCACTTTTAATTACACATAAGTCCAGAAACTATAAATTTGATAACACAAACCACAATATTACAGAAAATAAATAAATCAAACAGATTTCTGTGAAATTAACAGAAAACAAATAAAACATTACATATGGCCAAAATAAACAAGGCGTATCACGCTTATATGGGATCACACACGCAAGTATTATGTATTACATTGTAGATGAAGTTACGTATTACGTTTAATTTTGCACGTAAATAAAGAATAGCGTGACTTTACTTTATGCACTGTACTTGCACTTTCTGTTGTTTTACTTCGCTTTCCTGTCATTTTTGGCTACTTGCGACTGTGATCATGAGTACGATTATGTACGTGTAAAACTGATGAACGAGCATTGATAAAGAACACTGAAACCCAGGCCGGGACTCGAACCAGGGAATTTTGGCGGCGAGATCGAAAGTAGATCACTTAAGCCCTTCGGCCACCGAGCCAGATGGATATCTTATGTTTTGTAAATTTTTCATAACATTACATAAAACAAGAGTGCAATATGTTTGGCAAATTCGTACGTCACAGTGCCGCCGCGCCGGGAACCGGTATGCAATCACAGCACAGAATTGTTATTTAGACAAAATTCTGTTTCCCTGTTGGCTTTTTCGGAGAGAAGTCCTTGAAAGGTTGCCGCTTGTTACCCAAAGAAGGTGGCAACGGTTGGTCTAATTCGCTTTTGACCTCAAGTTCCTTCGTACATAAACGCGGCAATAGAGGGTCAGAAAGGCGGGTCCCGCTCCGGGAGTAAGCGCGATTTCACTATAGGTGTTCGTAAATTGAATGGTAGAAACCTTTATGTTTCAGTACCTATTCAACATCCGAAAATTCTCTAAACTAGAGATAATAGAAACAACATTCTCACGTAGAAGATATGATTTTGTGAGAATAAAAGTATAAGTTTTAGAATAATGAAAATATACACTCTGTCCAGGGAATCTTTGGAGCGAGATAACGAAAACAAGGCTCTGCGACAGTAGTGACTTGAAAAGGCTCGACCAATGAACTCGTGAGAGTTGAAGTGAGTGAAGATACCAGCTGTTTTTCAGCAACGCACACTGTTCGCTCCGCCAACTCGCTTTCTCTCCTTCTCTTCCGTTATGCGCGGGTTTGCTCCAAAGATTCCGGAGATAGAGTATAATATATTGTTTTAGATGCGTGTACGTTAATTTGTAACCAATCGATCTTTAAAACAACTGTGATTGCTGCCTTATACAAATTGATACATTAACTTGAAGCAACTACACATTCACTACTTTTGTGATGCACATTAGTATAGTTGTCTGTCAATCTTCTGTATTGATGAGCACAAGAGGATATACGAGATAATGTCACATTTCTTTTACCTTTCTGCTTATTAAAATAATAATTAAGTATCCGCAGGCAAATAAACTCATTGATTCTAAACGCCCAAGAACCTCCTTGATGTGTAGCGGCAAAACTGTCAGATAACCTTGTAATAAAGTGGTTCCCGGTTTGATCCTCGGTGGAGGCACACTGAACAGTGCCTCAGATACCATTTAAACTGCATAGCAAAAGGAACATTTATATCATGTACTTCTTGTTCATTAAAAGTATAAATGAAAATTCATTGTTGGAAGAAAGAAAAAAAAGGTATTCGGTTCTTTATTTCTAGTTTTAAAATGCTCGTATACAATTTAGTGTACGGGCCTCCCCGATGGCGCACTGGTAGTGTCTTCACCTTGTAATCAAGGGGTCCCGAGTTCGAAACACGGTGGAACACATAGTGGTTCGGATCCCACTTTAAACTGTAGGTCCATTCCCGATTATCCTTACTGTACATAAAGCGGTCGTAAAACACGAACTCAATCATTTGAATGTTCATATCCATTTTGTTAGCATTTTCACTTATAATTTATATGCAGTGGGGTGAACAGAAGATTTACATTTTGCTACAACGTTATCATAACAAAGTGGATACATACGCGTACTACTGCTCACTTTGTGTTAGAGTTGAGAAGTAATGTTACCGATGCATATTTCTGAGGAAACCTTCTTCAAAGTTATCACATATACATACGTGTAGGTATTACCGGTACCGTGTTGTTGTATTAATAATGTGGGATTTCACACATTTTATAACCTCTATTATACAAAGAAACATTACATGGTACTATTTCACTTTCTTGTGTTCTTTATTTTTTCACCACAAGTTTATTTCACAAATATTTCTCTTACATTGTTGCACTGTAATGGCAGAAACATATATGACACACATAATAAAATCAATTTTTATTTAGACAAACTTTGTATACCTCACAGATTAGTCTAATAAAGTCACAAACAAGATATTGCACTGGAAGAGTGTGTCTTGTTTCCATCTCCATTTCAAACGCGTCTGTTTTGTCCGACGTCTAGCTTTTTAAGTCTCGAATGCTCTAGTCTTGTTCTTGCGACTATTTTGACACAGCCGACAGTTCCGCAATAATTCAAAGACAACGGCGTCAATGGTTCATAAACACATTTAAGTAGTATCTACTTGTTATTCCAAACGCCTAAAGTGGAATTTGCTAGCTGGTGGGATGTTGGGCGAGAATTTGGTCTAGATGGTTGGTTGTTCCTATGTTTTAACATAGTAGCAATGAGAAAGCTGGGGGATGCTTTGCGAACATTTTGCCAACTGCGATGATACCATTCCACTCACTTCGAGCACTGGTTACTTCTTCCCACAAATGGAATTAATTGTCTGTCCTTAACCCTCCACAACCCGCGCGGCGGCCTTTTTTAAGATTTTGAATTAGTTTCCTTACCAGCACAATAATGGTCGGGAAAGCACTAGGTAACTTATCTTCATCATTCCCCCGAAAACATAGAGGCGTTGGCGACTTTTATCTGTCGTTCTTTCATTTACTTACGCGCCTAAGTACCGCGCGCGGGAACGTTTCATATCTTAAATCACAGCATGCCAGCCATGAATTTTGGGGAAATAAGAAGAATAAACCAAGGTACATTGTTCGGAATGCAAATTATTTGTATGCAGAAACCATTGCAGTATCCATACGAAATGTCACAGTTGTCAAAATAACAATATTCAAAAGTGACAACATTCGGTTTCTTATATTTGAGTCAGTATGTCTTTTTTATGTATACCTCGTAAGACTACGAGAAACAAATTGATATTTGAACATTTTAAAAATATTTTGTAAGTTTCTTCGAGGTGTGTGAAATGAGTTATTGATTTATTTCTCTTACACATAGATAATGTAAAATTGTGTTAACTACTTTGTAATGTGAGGCAATTTTCCAACAAGAAGAGTACACCAGGCATTAAGCATATTGAAATAATCAATCCCTCAAGTACAAAAAGTATCAATCCTGTGTATGGGATTAAACTGAAAAGCAATTTCATTTTCTTGACTTACAGTAATAACATTGTCACAGGTAACATATTATTCTCTCAGGATTCTTGTGTAACATAGAACTTATGACAAAAAAGATGTGTGTTTGATATGTATAGCCTACACATTCAAACAACACATACATGTATATCTACAACCAATTTCCTCAAAGCAGATGCTATTCTTTTTGGTTTGTAGAAGTTCAATTATATTAAGCAGAGAAACATGTGTATTGAAGAATTTAATTTTGTGATATATTGGTGTAATTTTCTGATAATCTTTTGTGTTCTATGAAAGCCAAAAATATATAGTATGTAAAGGTTTTCTTGCATTATAACTCAGTTCTGTACTAGACATAGAACGTGGATTTGCTTTCAGAAGATGAAAATTGTTCCATGTGCGTTATTTCATTAAAACGGTTGCTACTTGCAGGTTTTTAAAGAATGCTTTAATTTTTCGACATGCTGTGAATCGAAATGACTTCATTTTCATTGATATTTGTTCTTAGAACTTCTTCTTCTTCTTCTTTTTTTTAACTTGAAATCATACCAAACCTCAACCCACTTTGTTCTATAGTTGGATTTACCAAGAGTTTGAACAATGTGATGTTAAAAAGAAGGTAATGGTTTGATGACAGCGGAAATAGCACGCAGTTTATGAAACAAAGTACGCGTTGAAGGCTACATGACTTTGGAGTTGAATGTATAATAGTTATACAAGTTTCAATTAGTGAATTTTGTAAGCGCATTACAAAATGTGAGTTTGGGTGGGATTTGAAGTGAAATCATGTCTTCTGTGTAAGTAATTTGTAATTCTTATTCAACTTTCTGAGAGCAACAAGAAATTATATTGTGTATTATTTACCAAACTCCACGTAATAGTTATCTACCAAATTTACTCTACCTGTGTAATATTTCTTACTAAGTCTATCTTTTTCTACCTTGCAGCATTTAGGCTTACCAGATGGATCAATGTTAATCTTTCTGTTCTAGATCTTTGACGCTTTTCAAGTCTCATCCTTGTATTTCCACAGATCTCCTCACAGAAAATACTCCTAAACTAATACTTATAGTTTGGTTTCTTACTCAGTCTCATCTTCCTTTTCCTTCTCTTTTACGTAAAAATGTCAGTTCTATTCTGTAGTGGACTTTGATATTTTGACATCAAGCTCCATGATTCGCACGCAGTTATTTAGAATCGTTTGTATAGTGTATATATAATGATAATTTTGTGGATTTTGTCATTTCTTTTTTTTATTGAGGAAGTCTTCTTCAAGTCATGCAATAACATTACATTGCTTGGATTCTACACTATATTTCATTATCCATTTTACCTTGCAGGTGTTCCCTTTAGGTATTTTAAAAGATTGTCCTTTTGTAACTTATGAATTCCAAGAAATATTTTATACTAAAATACACGAAGAACCTAAAACTACAATCTTTTCATTTCAGAATCAATTCATCAGATTCAGTCTAATTTACAATGAGGATTGGGTTACTGAGAAGTAGGTTTGTTGAACTTTCACTCATCTTCATCTCTCTACTTGCATGTTCAGCAAGTACACATCATTTTCATCATCTTTCTACAGCTACAGTGACTGAAAAAAACTTCAATGCTTTGGATGTTGTGAAGAGAGTTTGTGTAACTCAACTGAACTTTCAGAGAAGTGTTTCGATCATAGAGTGTTCTGAGGATCGACATACCATAATAGGAAGCCTAAATGGAATCTTTCAGCAAGATAATTTGTCTGTCATGATCCAGAGAATGAATTCATCTGATCATTGTAGAGTTTCCTCTACAGCCTCTTACCAGGATGGCAAAAAGTCCTGTTTCTTGTTGCTGGCAGACAACAACAAAATGCTCTCCAATCTTCCACAAGAAGCCAAGCAACTACCATACTGGAACTCAAGAGGAAAGCTCATAATTCTAATCAGGGAGCAGTTTGATAGGCAGGAAGGTACCAATGAAACCTTTTCTATCCTGTGGAAAAAATATATCCTGGACGTTGAATTGTTGGTTCAGAAGGGCAAATGTTCAACTGGAGTAAATGACTGTCTCGGCTTTTGGTCTTACAACCCATTTAGGCAGGAGATATTAATACAAGAATATAATCAGATTGTTCGAAGAAATTCAGGGTTTTCCCTCTCTCTGAGAGAGAGGACAAGGCATGTTAATGGATACCCTGTTTATATTAAAAACTCGTTTGGATTATTCACGGAAAGGTGCACCTTAGGAAGATCTGGGTATAGGAGACCGCTAGTAGCAGTAATAGAAAGTTTGAATTTTACTCCTATTCCATGGGATACACCCAATGAGCCAATTATGAAGGTCAAGGTTTCAAACGTTACTTTCTGTGACATTACAGCTCCACAACGATATGAAATTTATGGAAAGTTACGTACACTGATTTATCACACATTCCAACATGCTGATTTCCTTACAGTTCTTCTATACTCTCAGTTCGTTTTCCTCGTCCCCAAGTCAGAACGTATTCCCCAGTGGATGTTCTTGATTCTTCCGTTTCGTTTGAGTCTGTGGCTGGCAGTTGTTGGAACGATTTTCTTCATATTAATCTGTGAACAGTTCACTCATCACTTTAATCTAGAAGCATCCGAAAATGCAAGACTCAGTACAAGCTTTTTACAAATTCTGTCTATCTTCTTGAACGGTTCCTTTTTCAGAGAACCCAGAAACAAATATCTGCAAACAATGTATCAATTTGCAATTCTATTATTTCTGATTGTTCGCACATTGTACCAAGGTTCCTGGTTACACTTCATGATATGTCCTGTATTTTATGATGAGATAGATACGGTGGACGACATGAATCGTTCTGGTTTACCTGTAACCACATTTCCAAACTGGATTGAAGAGATAAAGTTATTTGATGATAACAAGTTGAGGAATTTGTTCGAGAATGCAGAAGTGGTTAAAGATGAACATGAGATATTTGATCGTGTAGGTGTTAAAAGAGACGCTGTTTCCTTTATATACCTTGATGGGGCCATTGCACTAAGTTCAAATTGGAGAACTGACAGTGGCATTCGGCTTACACACGTTGCTGAGGAGAGAATTGGTCTTTTCATGGCATCTTACGTCATTGCCAGGAATTTTCCTTACATTGAGAACTTCAGAGCTATTCTTGATACATTGATGGAGAGTGGCCTTGTTGATAAATGGTTTGAGAAATATGATAGACTACACGATTTTCTTCGACTGAAAGAAGATGTACCAATAACTTTGTATGATCTAAGAGCTGCCTTTGTATTACTTATTGGATTATGTATGGCTGTCTTAGTTTTGGCGTTGGAATTAGTTTCATTGAAGTGTAAAGGGAAATAAGTAAATGTTTGAACATGTCAACTTATTTGAAACGAAACGATGGAGGATGTGTCAGGTGTTTGGATAAAATGCACATATATTTGAGACATTTTAGTGTCCATTTATCATAGAACAGAAATCCGAAATGCTTTCGGAGTAATTGTCAGTATTACAAATAATTAGAGGCGTTAGAAATGTATCTTCACATGATTTTGTACTGTAAAATACATATGTATGCGAAATTGCAGTATTGAAAATGTCAATTTAATTTCACAGTTTTTTTTTTTTTTTGTGTGTGTATGTACGGTGTACAAATGCAGGGTAGAAATTATTTTCATTTTAGAATGAATGTAGATTGGTCGGTTGAAAAGAAAGTTACATTACTTCTGACACCATTACGGCATCGGACATTATGATATTAGGGATTATAGTTTTGGGCCTAGGTGGTGTTGCAGCAACTGAATTGGAAACCATGAATGGGGAGTACTGAAGCAAGATATAAAGTTATTTCTTCGTGTTACTTTCATGGAGAATCTGCTCAGTCTACTTGATATTGTCGTGAAAGATCACTCTCACACGAAGTGACATGAAGTTCACCACTCAGTTTACGGAAGTGGCTTGAGCAGAAAGGAAGAGCAGATGTCACATAAAATTTATCGCTCCCAATTTCTGTTCGCCTAAATCTGGCCCTCTTGGTAATCCTACTACTAAATTAATGTAAACAACACGATGTAACATCACTGATGAGTTGAATGAAACGAACAGACTGCCAACATATCTGAACGAAAACTAGACATAAAATAACATACCTCATGTGCGCTGTTGTTTGCTCTCAAGATGCATTCATAATGTTGTCAGAACTTATTTCACGTAGAGCGAACCCCGGGTCAGTTTGCTTTTCAAGGAAGATATGTTAATTTTGTTGTTAATTATGTATCTATGTAATGTCATCTCGATGTTTCTGTTTGACTCCGTTACAGTAAAATGTTAGCTGTAATCCTAAAAATAAAAATAAATATGTAACGTTATTTTACAAAAATAAGAATAATTCTTGGTAGATTTAATTTTCAGCTTTTAGTTGACAATGCAACAGAAATCCTTCAACACTCTTGTACTTTATGTAGGGTACAAGAGCTGTCTTTGTTTAGTACAGCAACTAGTGTTGCCACGAGACGAGACTTTGGTCTGTCTCGTCCCGTCTCGTGAAAATGCTGTCTCGTCTCGTCTCGTAAAAGTGATCCGGGATATCATGCCAACAAAAGTCAAAAGTAGCAGAAACACAAAATATTTTTCCGGAAAGTGGGATAAAGCTCCAAATATTTTACCTATTGCGTGGTGAGAATAAATAAGGTTCGTTAATCAGGAGGACATTGACATTAAAAATGCAATTTCTTGGCTACTGATTGCTAGGTATCTTATGAAATCTACCGTGTGGTTTTCTTGCTTCCATACAACTGTCTATCCATCGTACATTTAAGTGAGTGTTCTTTTTCATTACATCCTTTTGGAAGTATTGAAATGTTTTTCCCTGGACCTTCTTTCTTTCTGAATGTCGAACTTCCGTGTAGCCTACTGTGAAAAATTACATTTTTTAAAATATTCTAACCTTGGCGCTGGGGAGCAACAAAAAGTTTTTAAATGTGTAGTACGAACACAAAGACTATTTAAAATTACAAATAGAAATAATTTATTGTTCTTAATATTGTTAAACATCTCCTTCTATGACATAAGTTTCATAAAGTGTTTCTTTGTGATATTGTCCTGTTTCTTATCCCCAGCTTATGACGCACATACTTGTTTGTTTTCCCTTTAGCCTCTAAGCCCGGTACCACCACCGCTTGATCAAATTTATCCTTCGGCAGGCACACATCTAGAAATATACTATGTCGTGGGAGCAAACAAAAAACGACAACAATTAAGCAAATGTTTAGAGTAATACATTAATATAATTCATAGGTCTATTCACTTCAATATGTAAATTAATTAATTCTATTATTATTATTACATGAAATGTTACAAAGACTGTACAAGAATAGTAATATAACAGCACGAATATTAGCTAATGTCTAGCTTACTTGTAGTAAAGATTGGCAAATTTTGCATAAAAACAGCTGTCTTGGCAAGGAAAATAATGTCAAAAAAAGTGATGAATTGAATATTTGCTGAATAGCAAAAAAGGATGTTAAATCCAGTTGACTAAAAGTAAAGTTCCTGATTAATGCTCATTATCATAATTAGTAGTGTACATAAATCTTCATTGATAATCTCATTCAAAGCCGTATGATCCCAATAGAATCCTGTTTTCTAGTAAGTTCGGCAGGAATAAGTGACCCTGGATTATGCTAAACAAATATATTTTATGTTTAGCTAGAGCAAGGCCCCAGGCGGATGCAAGACGTCGTTCCTGCAAAAGTGTATGTTTCACGAATCGAAGAAGCGTGACAAGACCACCACGTATGGAAGGCAAATCTGCATTTATTTTATATCGCACATTTACAGAGCCGTACCTCCTGAAGTTATAAAAATCCCAACTTCAATGATTCTTTTAGACATGCTATAGTTGAAGAAATATGTTTAGATGCACCAAAAGTGCATCATTATCAGATTATGCATATAACGTGTTATTGGAATCAACATATTTGTGTAAATTGGATGCCTCCCCGATGGCGTAGTAATAACGTCGAGGTCTTGTAATTTAGTGTCTCCGCGTTCGATACCCAATGGAGTCACAAAGTGGATCGGATCGCATTTTAAACTATAGGTCGGTTCGCGATTTAGCCTATTTGTGAATCAATTGGACTTAAAAAACAAAACAATATCAACCTTAAGAATATTAAAATCCACTAATTCACCCGCAGGGGAGTCAAATTTCAGATATCCCTCTTCATCATCGTTCATAGACTTCCTGCAATACTCTTGTGCATGTGGCCTGCCCGATGGCGCAGTGGTAGCGTCGTTGCCTTGTAATCAAGGGGTCCCGGGTTCGATACCTGGTGGAGGCACATAGTGGTTCGGATCCCACTTTAAACTGTAGGTAAAGTCCCGATTAGCCTTACTGTGCATAAAGTGGACTTAAAACACCAAACCAATCTTTTTCATGTGTGTTGCATCCCACCAGGTGCGAGAAATGTGAAGAGTTATTCTTTCCCTGTACTGCGTTATTTCTTTTCATAACAGTAAGGCTAAATTCTCGATTTATCTGAAATTTTAAAAAATGTGCAAAATACGTCTCTATCTTTAAACAACCACCCTTTCTCGTGTATGTGTAAAATAATCCCAGTTTGTCTCAGAAAACCTCTTCCTACGATCAAATGACGGAAACAACTCTCAAGTCTCAACAATTATAAATTTATGCTTAAATTTCCTATAATTTATACAAACAGTAGCACATATCACATCCTTTGGTGTAACACTGTCAACAGCTGATGTTACTTTCCTCGTCCTAATAAATTTACTTCCAACCAGTGACGGAGCCAGGAAAATGTGACTGGGGGGGGGGGCGGAAGGGGAGCAACAAAATATTGTTGGGGGGGCAGTCACATTAAAACACCCGAAAACACTACACACACACACACACACACATATACATATATAATAATACTTGAAATAGTAATAATTATTATTATTATAATTAAATTAAGTTTAAATTGTAATCCAAATCACTATGTGCCTTCATCGGGTATCGAACCCGGGACCCCTTGATTACAAGGCGTACCATCGGGGAGTCCTATCATAGAACAAAGTTTCCTCCTACGACGATTATACAGAAGTTAGTGCCCTTTCTTCATTTGAAATATATTCTATATCAGCCTTAGTATTTCGTTATTACAATCCAAGGTATCGTATTCTCCTTAAAAAAAACTAATAAATAAAATAAAAGCATTGGAAATAATCTTCAAACGGATTTAAAAAAAAATCGAATCCAACCACCTGTGGAATGCCTGAGGGAAACAACAAGAATTTTCTCAACAAAGACATTTCCGAAATTTCATAACATTCTAATAATTTCGCAACTCGTGCAAATAATCATGTGATAAAATCTTGTCATGGTTCCATGTAAACACTAAAATCGCCAAATTAGTTATTTACATATTTTCCGTATTCTCTCCTTCTCTTTAGCTCGGAGTGGGATAATACAAGATTATTTGTCCCTAATTATCTCCTTCTCTTAGTCTTGCTAATATATTGGACTCCCTAACAACTTTCCCAACAACTCCTTATCAATTTGTACTGCCATATTTCCTACAATGTTTTTCCTACTTCCTAATAACATTCAATTCTGTACACCCTTTGATGTAAAAATTAAATAATAATAATAATAAACCCTATCCGTCGGTCCGTTTATCTTTCCAACCTATAGAGCTGAGACTATTTTTAGAAGATAAATCTCGGACTCAGACACTCGGCGATGTTTTGGCCCCTCCTTCCACCTTCTCTACCTGTCATTTTACTTGATGTTATTCTGATATATATATTAATATCTGGAGTACTATCGTAACATAAAATTATTAACCTGGAATAAATGGATAAACAAAAATGGGTAGTAACGCTGTGTTTCGAAAGAGTATTGAAAATAAGTTTAGGTATTCATTACTCTCTTTAGAATAGTTTTCTTTTGACTTAATACACGCTTATCAACGTTTCTAATTGAAATACTTTTTTCCAAGCGAACAAGTATTTGCAAGATTAAATATTTTGCTTTTATTTTTTTTTTGAGACATTCGAGACGGGACGAGACTTTTCAAAAGCCGTCCCGTCCCGTCCCGTCCCGTCCCGCCCCGCCCCGCCCCGTGGACAAAACTAATAGCAACCGCCCCCCTTCTCACACACTGGTTTGAGTCTTGGTCGAATATAAATTTTCACTAAAATTTTAACGTAAATAATCATCTATGCCTTTCGAATTACAAAGTAATACTATTGTAAGGTAAGGTACTAAATTAAGAGTCACTTTTTGTTAACTGCCTATAAATAAGTTTGGAAATGGATATTCTTTTAAAAATATGAATGGGTGGAATATATATAACATCTCACCTATTTTTAGAATTGACAACAACATTTTCAGGCAATTATTATTATTGTTAATTAATTTTTTTAAAAAGAAAAGATTGGGAAAAAACGGTGTTTTGGAAAGAAGTTCTAAATAAGAGATACTAGCTTTTTTGCATTTATTTGTAAACACAATTAATTATCATTACAGGGCTGAAATTGTACATGACACTGTTAAATCATTTGCACTTTAATAAACTTAGGGAGATTTTAAAAATGAAGGGGTCAGTTGAATAGTAGTGTAACAACAGCAAATTCTTATTGTTTAATTGACATTTTCCAGGTGAAATTAAAGTGTTTTTCTAATAATTTTAATGTTGAGCTGATTAACTTGTATAATTATATTGATGGCCTCTTCATTTGACGTTTGCGCTGTTCGGAGCAAGTTCTGCAAATGATGGGTTTTTGTCAGCGCCTCACTGTTTGTTCACCCAACGACCACTGTAACGCACAACGGGGAGAGTCTAAAGAGATGGCATGAGACTCTTATGAAAGTCTTAGGTCTTAACCCTTTCCCACCTCTCCGCCGTGAGCACTATAATTTGTTCATTAAAAGAAACCGGTTCAATACTATGTATACAAATATTGAATTTATTATTTCTGTGTTGTTAAAAAAAAAGATTAAATTATTACGAACATTATTGGTTATATACCTTTTGCTTCTTGTTGTATTTACAGTTTCGTGTTATTTACGTTATTAGAGATCTCTATTATTATTTGTTTTACTTATTCCATTAGTAGAGTAGTGGGCCGGGTTCTACGCCCGAAAATGAGGTATAGTGAGGTACACAGTGTTGCCAACCTCTTACTCGAAAAAATAACCAAGGTTTTTCTTTTTCGGTCTAACCTAACCTCAAACAAGGAGCTGGCAACCTTGCTTGAGGCTTTTCTCGCAGTGTTGCCAGCTGGGGCTCGGTGGGGCTCAGTGCCAACCTCTTACTCGAAAAGTTACCAAGGTTTTTATTTCTTGGGCTAATCTAACCTAACGCGAGGAGCTGGCAATCTTGCTTGAGGCTTTTCTCGCAGTGTTGCCAGCTGGGGCTCGGTGGGGCTCGCAGTGTTGCCAACCTCTTACTCGAAAAAATGACCAAGGTTTTTATCTTGGTCTAACCTAACCTCAAGCAAGGAGCTGGCAATACTGCTTGAGGCTTGTCTTGCAGTGTTGCCAATATTTTACTCGAAAAGTTACCAAGGTTTTTATTTTGGTCTAACCTAACCTAAGGCAAGGAGCTGGCAATCTTGCTTGAGGCTTGAGGCTTGCTTTAATTAATTGCATAAATCAAGGTTGCCAACCTACTGGTATTTCTACCATGGTTTTTTTACAAAAAAAAGAGAGAGGGGGAAGAGTTAAACAACCGACAATGCTGCCAACACCTACCTATAGTTTTTCTTACTTGATAAGGGTTTAGCCAATTTATACACTGGCGTAACATACACACACTGTGCAATAGAGCCGGCAACAAATATATACTGCCGTAAAAGAGAGATGGCAACACAGTATGTGTGTGCGTGTGTGCGTGTATAATATGTAGCATTATTAACTAGAGTGTGTTGGCAACCTACCTGCAATTAAAAAAAAACTAGAGACGTCAATGTTGCCGTAAGATAAAGAGGGAGACTAAGCTGGCAACAGTGGTGAGCGAATATGCCTTATTTCCAAGTTCTGGGCGTCAATGTATATCGGGATTTTTGTAAAAATCTTATCGCGGGAACGATGTGCTGCACATGCATATGCGCGCACCTGTATTGTGACGCAAACAAACAAATAAATAATTGTTGTTTTTTAGGATTCCTGGCCCCTAACCCCGCCAGGGTGCGTGGTGCCCAACCCAAAAAGGTTCTAACGGCTGCGACTCTAGATAGTCGCACCTCTGTAGGGTTTCACGTGTTTTTTTTTTTGTATGGTAGTGGTGGTGTCGGCAATAGTGGGTGGGTTAATTGTTGTCGTAATATTTTGGTTATTTGGCAAAATACTGCTAGTAACTAGAGGAGTTAGCGTGGGAACGTGAGGCGGCGGCATCTAATTATCTCCTTTGCCATTATCCCCACCGGAAGGTCTACTCCACCCAGTTACGGCCAGTTTTTTTTGTGCGGGTGACCTCGGTGGGAATAATGGCGGCGGAGACAATCAGATATTATCGCCTCATGTTCCCACGCTCATCATGATTTGGATCGCTGCCTTTGGAGCTTTCTGCGTCACTGGCGTGCCCAGCAGCGAAACCAACACAATATCACCGGAAGGTCACCCGCACAAAAAAACTGGCCGCAACTGGGTGGAGTAGACCTTCCGGTGATATTGTGTTGGTTTCGCTCGCTGGGCACGCCAGAAGCACTCGGGTATTAATCAATCAACGTCTGGTGAATCGGGGGGGGGGGGGGGTGTGATACATGCCAAGGCTTTTGCCTGCTTTTTTGCTATTCTTCGCACATCAGTTGCAGTCGAGTATTGCTACTGGGTAGTCGCATAAAAGTGTACGCTATACCAAGTGTAAATATCAAGTGTAATAGAAGCCGAATTAGTTTGGTCTGTCAGGTGAGTACCATATCAGCATAAGTTATACGCACACAAGTTGCTTGACTAGCTATAAAACTAAAATTTACGCAGTAAGGCTAATCGAAACTGGGTCTACAGTGGGATCCGAACCACTTCCACTGGGTATCGAACTTGGAGTTTACAATTATACAAGTGTACAGGGGAAATTTTATTTTTTTTGAATTTGTTGATACTCTCGATTGGATTTTGTTGTTTTAAGTCTATTTTATGCATAGTAAGGCTAATCGAAACTGAGCCTACAGCGAGATCCGAACCACCTCTGCAGGATATCGAACTTTGAGTTTAAAATTATACAAGTGTACAGGGGAAACTCTATTTTTTGAATTTGTTGATACTCTGGATTGGATTTTGTTGTTTTTTTAAATCTATTTTATGCACAGTAAGGCTAATCGGGACTGGACCTACAGTTTCAAGAACTACTTGTGCGGGTATCGAAGCCGAGATTACAAGGCTATTGCAGTGCTATCGCAGAGGCTGTTGGAAGTACTGATTGATTTGATGTTTTAAGTCTATTTTATGCACAGTAAGGCTAATCGGGACTGGACCTACAGTTTCAAGAACTACTTGTGCGGGTATCGAAGCCGAGATTTTTTGATTATAATGCTACCGCTGCGCCATCGCAAAGGCTAGTAGAAGTACATAGTTATTCGAATCTTATTTATTTAGACTTACAGTCTAAAAAAATATCATGGTATTATTATTTCTGCAATTATTTGCAATCTTGGCCAGAGAGAGGAGAAGAGGAAAAAAAAATAATATTTTTGTTTCAATATCGAACCTATATTTTAAATTTATACATGTGTGTATGCGTGCAGGGAGTATTTTTTTTTGATCGGGTGGGTTGTAAGGTGAGTGAACATGTAGGAAAAATACTGGTATATTAATTGATTGATTGATTGATTTAGTTTATTTTATTTTGCGTTTTGTGCCTCTTGGCTAATTTGCGAAGATGGGGGTGAATGATGAAATTGATGAATGGATATTTACAAACAACCAAACCCAAACGGGATTCGAACCCGGGACCCTTGGCATCGCAGCACGATGTCCTAACCACTCGGCCACAGGGTCGGACAAGTACTGGTATATGCATAGACCAAAGTTACATGGTTCTAGGCCCCATAGGAGCCGAGAAAATCAATGTCTTGGAAAATGTCTTAAGACAAATATCTTAATTTTTAAGAAAGTCGACTTCCGGTCTGTCAAGATGTTACTTCCGGTCTGTCAAGAAAATTTTCTTAAGACAAAAATCTTAAGATGTTTTCCAAGACATTGATTTTCTCGGCTCCTAATTGAGCTAGGATGATGATTTTAGGTTTGTTGGATAGGATTCGACGAGAACTATTCGACTGGCAAATAAAATCAATTCCACCCCCTCAAGTTTCGGAAATACAGACAATTTTTTTTATTTTTTGAGAAACTTGATTTGCTGGCTTAGTTTTTACCCTATTTCGAAAATTTTAATAGTATTCGATACAAAATTAGAAGTACTCTACAACCTAATGGAGGGATGATGACTAGTGCCTGCTGTTTTTGAGTTATTTTGGATTAAAATTTCAAGATGTAATTTCTAAGATGTTTTGTAATTTATAAACTATGGGTTGTAGGAAAACGATTCTTGCTCTATCTGCTATTGCCCGACAAATACTATAAACACAAATAAATTTTTAAAAAAAATAAAGATCGAAAATAATTTTGTTTTCTGAAAATAAAAAATATGTGTATGGAAAAAAAATACGATTGTGTAATTTTTTTATGATGTATGTTTGCATATAAAAATAAGTATACCTGAAAGTTTTAGAATTTCAAAATAACTATATATATATTTGCTATTATATCAGCCAAAACAAAAAAAATATATATAAACAAGTATATTTTCATAGTTTCACACCTCTACTAGATTGGTAGAAAAATATACTAGTGGGCAATAAAATCTGAAGAAGATTCGTGTCTAGCAAAAATAAGCTAAATAGAATTACACATGCATACAATATTTATTGTGTTTTTTCTATCTACAATCATATTTTTCTTATATATTTTTTTTTTATTTTTTTATAGAGTTGATTAAAACACATATTTGAGGAAGACAACACTCTACCACCAACAGATCACATATAAATAAACATACCCAAAAAAAATGCGCTCCATGAAAAATTGCCCTGTGTGCAAAAAAACTATATTAAGCAAAAATTTTGCAAGACATTGTCGCACCTGCGTGCCAGACAAGCATTTGGCTGCCACTGAACTGTGTTCCGGATGCAATAAACATATTACGATTGCGTATGCCAAGAAACATAAGCTTACTTGTCTAAGCAAAAATACATCTGGGGCACAGCCTTCGACCTCCACCAAGAGAGAGGCAGAAGCAGCCACCATCAATGCACCACCCGCCAAACGTGTCAAGCATGTGGCGAAAGCGAACCAGTCTGCTTTCCAGCATTTGTTAGAAGACTTTCCTTTTACTTCGGAGGACTCATGCGACGTGCGTAGCTTTTTGGAGAACGTGCAAGCCCAAATTATTTCCATTCTCGGCGATGCGCTTGCAACGCACTCTACCAAATTCTACGCATCGCTTTGTTGCTGGTACAAGAAGCCGTCTGATGAAATTTACAGCTTCTGCCACAACACCAAGGCGAAGACGCTGCATTTGGCGGATGTCGACAACCTCGAGGACATCTACAACAAGTTTGTCGAGGAGCTGCTGGCAAAGCAAGAAGAACATGAAGCTAAGGGCTCGGGGGGTTCGCTGTGTGGTGAGCCTCACGAGCTGCGCGTCAAACTTTCCAAGTTTGTGCCTCTCTCCGCCTCCAGCTACGTCCGCTTACCAGAAGCGATTGAGGATAAAAAGGCCGTCCTGAACATTCAAAACAGTGACGCCAAGTGCTTTCTCTGGTCTGTGCTTGCAGCATTGCACCCTGTCGACTGGAAAAACCATCCATACCGAGTTAACCACTACCTACCCTATGAGCCAGAGCTGGAAGATGCCATTGCTGGGATCGACTATCCGGTGGCGCTTTCGGACATTCGCAAGTTTGAGGCCCGTACACACAACCCTCGGTTGGCCATCAACGTTTATGGCCTCATCGACGAAAATGTGGTGTACCCCATTCGGGTGAGCGACGTAGACGACGACGGTGCGCAGGAAATTCACCTTCTGCTCATCAAGAATGAAACTCACCATCACTACACCCTCATCCGTTCTCTCTCTAGACTTGTTTCGAGCCAGCTGAGCAAAGACAAAACCCACATAGAAGTTTGTCCCAGGTGCTTGTCTAAATTTCGTAATCGAGAATGGCAGGATTACCAGCGCATCAGAGGCCGCAACATCGCTGCCGAGAAGCTTGCTAACCACAAGCTCTACTGCAATGCCAACGAACCTGGGCTGGCAGACTTGCCCGAACCTGGCACCGTGGAACGTTTCCACATGCACGGTGCCATGGTAGAGCACCCCGCCATCATCATCGCGGATTTCGAGGCCTTCCTCAAACCCCTGTCCACTTGCGATCCCGATCCTGAAGTTTCTTCCACCACCCCTTACCAACTCCACGAGGCATCCAGTTTTGCATACGTTGTCGTGCGACGAGACCAACACATCGCCCCCGAGCCCTACGTGTACCGTGGTCCCGACGCTGCCAAACACTTCCTCGAGAAAATGGTTGTGGAAGCCAACGAGATAGGGAAGGTGCTGTTGACCCCCAAGTCTATGCTCCCACTGACCCCCGACGATCAACGTAGACACGACGAGGCCATTGCTTGCCCTGTCTGCGTCAAGGAGTACACCGCCAACAACTGTAAAGTCCGACACCACGATCACTTTAACGGTAGGTACGTTGGTCCTTGGTGCAACGATTGCAACCGCTTGGCCCGGGACCCGCGCTTCATCCCTGTGTTTTTTCACAACGGCTCGGGGTACGATTTTCACCACCTGATCAAGCATCTTGGGTACGACAACGAGCGAATCAACGTCCTGGCGCAGAACGAGGAGCGTTACATCAGTGTGAGCAAACGAGTGCCAATCCCAGAATCCGACTCTACCGTCGAACTTCGCTTCCTCGACTCCCTGAGGTTTCTCCCAGCCAGCCTCGATGCTCTTGCGGGGAAGCTTAGCGACGAGAAAATGCTTATCACCTCTGCGAATTTTCCGAACTTGGACGCCGGTCTCTTCAGGCGTAAGGGGGTCTACCCCTACGAATACATCACAGACCCTACCAAGTTTGCGGAGACGTCGCTTCCTCCTCGAGCAAACTTCTATAGCAAACTGCGAGGCTCGGGCATCTCTGAGGATGACTATAACCATGCTCAGTCCATGTGGTGTGAGCTGGATTGCCAAAATCTCGGAGACTACCACGACGCCTACCTCAGACTTGATGTGACGCTCCTCGCCGACGTGATCCAGGCGTTTCGTGCAACTGCGAAGACCATCTACCACCTGGATCCCGCCTACTTCTATAGTCTCCCCGGACTGGCATGGTCAGCCATGTTTCTGGTGACGAAAATTGAGCTGGAGCTTCTTTCGGACGTGGACATGATGCTGTTTGTGGAACGTGCCGTGCGGGGTGGAATGGTCCAGGTGTCGCAGCGACACTCGCACGCCAACAACCATCACATGGCTACTGGCTACGACTCCACCCAACCGTCCAGCTACATCATGCACACGGACGTGAATAACTTGTATGGGCACTCCATGATGCAGCCACTCCCCTTTAGAGGGTTCGAGTGGGCTGACCCTTCCAACTTCAACATTAAAGATTTCGACGATTCGAAACATGGGTTCTTCGCCGAGGTGGACCTTGAGTTCTCCGAGAAGCTGCAGGATTCGTTCTGCGATCTTCCCCCTGCACCCGAGTTCAAGTGTCCACCCGATTCCAACCAGAAGAAGCTCGTCATGGATTTCGAACCCAAAAAGAATTACGTCCTTCACTACCAGAATCTCCGGTGGTTGATGCAGCAAGGGGTCACAGTCCACGCAGTTCACCGTATCCTCAAGTTCGAGCATTCTCCGTGGTTGCGTCCATATATTGAAGTTAACACTGAACACCGCACCGCAGCCACGTCCGAGCTTGATAAGGATTTCTTCAAGCTCATGAATAATGCGGTGTTTGGCAAGACCATGGAGAATGTACGGAATCGCGTGGACATAAAATTGGTGACGAGGAAAGAGCGATGTCGTCAGCTTGTCGCGAGTCCATTGTTCAAGTCTCGAACAATCTATAACGAGCAGCTGGCTCTGATTCACATGAGGCAAGGTGTGGTGAAACTCACCAAGCCCATCTACGTTGGAGCCACGGTTCTGGATCTGAGCAAGCTCCACATGTTCGAGACATACTACGACATATTACGTCCACACTACGGCCACAACATCTCGCTTCTCTACACGGACACGGACAGCTTGGTGTACCACGTTCACACAGCCGACGCATACGGGGATATAGCCACAGTTCCATCTTTGGTTAACCTCTTTGACACGTCAGGCTATCCCCAACCGAACCAGAGCGGTATCCTGGCCCGCAACAAGAAGGTGCCTGGCAAACTCAAAGATGAGAAGGACGGAGATGTGATTCTCGAGTTTGCAGGTCTTCGCGCCAAGGCCTATACCATCAAAGCCGAGGGTAGCGTTACCAAGAAGGCCAAGGGTGTCGGCAGACAGGTGGTTCGGGAGCATCTCACATTCGAGGACTTCGTGGATTGCCTCAAGACCAGGTCGTCGGTTCTAAGAGCAGAACAGCGCATCCAGAGCGTCGACCATGTGTTGACCACCAACAAAGTGAGGAAGATTGCCCTGGATCCCAACGACGACAAGAGGTGTGTTCTCCAATGTGGAATCCACACACTGCCGTGGGGGCACTATCGCTTAGCAGAAAGCAAAACCTGCAACATATGCCCATCTTCAACAGAAGATTCATAAAACAAAAACAAAAAAAACAAAAAAAATCATTTTGTTAGTTATTACAAAAAAAAAACACTGACTGTCATTACAAAAAAAAACTTTGACCGTATTTTAAATAACCAGCATACCTATGAATCTCTTTGGTTTCCGAAAACAAACCAACATGGAGACTGTACACCGCGCGACGACAGATCATGAATTTCTACCTTCCATGTTAACTAAACTCAACGGTCTACTGATTGTTCACCTTAACAGCATTTGGACGAAATTGGATGACGATGTGGGCAAGATGTTTTACGTCTTCAACAACAATTTACATTTTTACAAAATTCCGATCGATGGAAAACTTCAAATCACCGTGAATCCGGAAAACGTAGGCGAAATCAAAATATCTACCGGCAAGAACATTTTTCGAATCAAGCACGACAAGATGCTTTCTAACATTACGTACGATGTTTCTGCAGGAGATTGTTTATACGTGGAACTCCTAGGAGATTACGACAAACTCATTCCTCTCTTCGTAGAATTACGAATCGTCTATCCTATTATAAATAACCGTTAACCAAAATGCCTAACGATATTTTCGGCAACACCAAGCGTGTAGACCACGCAGAAGAGATTCTCATGTTGGACGTCCGAATTAAAAAGTTGAGGAGCGATTTGATCGCTTTGCAGGAGACCTTAAACAAAAGTTTAGAGTCGGAGATCGCTACGCTCCAAACGCAATGTCTCGACCCCATTCTGAAAATCGATTCCGAACTGAAAACGCTCATAAAAAATTATGTCGACGTACCTTCTTACGACAACGTTCAAAATATACAGTTGAGCGTGGATAAGCTTCAAAATGATTTGGCCAAATTGCAGCAATTTCAATCGAAAAATGAAGATTTGGAAAAATTGAAACTCGAAATCGAAGAACGAACTTCGGCAATCGAAAAGAATTTCTCTGAACTTCAAACCGTCGTGAAGGATATTGATGTAGAACGCTTGCATGTTGTTGTTTCCAAATTACAAGAAGAATTCGCCAGCACGTTGGAAGAAATTAAATCCAAGTTACAGATTTTGGAAGATACCATGACGAACCTACCATCGTCAGACGAACTGCAAGTCATCGGCAAAAGCGTCGCGAACATAAAAATTCAATTGGAGGCTTATCAAGATTTCGAACACATTCAAACCACCATCGCTACGCTTCAGGCATCTCTGGAGTTGATCAACGAAGAAATTAAAAATATTCACGCTGAAGCAAACGCGTTGACGAGCATACAAGACACGTTGAGCACGGTTCAGCAGAAGATCGAATATTTAGAAAATTTGAACGTCGAATCAAATCTTGCTCATTTTCATCACGTACTGGACAACATACAGAATGACTTGGAATCGTTACGGACGAGCGTACCTTCGAGCGAAGATTTGGAAAAATTGAAAACGGCGGTGACGGCACTATCCGATTCGAGCGACATCAAAAGTTCATTGAGCGATCTCGAGAGTAGGGTGGCCAATCTCCCCACCTCAAAAGAATTACACGCTTTGAAAAGGAGCATATCACGTATGCTGAAACGACTAGAAACGGAAACGGCGAACGTGGAACAGATTCGAGACGAACTTGCTTCGCTGGTGTCGACGCTGCCCACTTCGCAGAGCGTCGCCGACCTTCACACGCAGTTTACCGAGATGCGAAGCATCGTGAACGATCTCACCGAGAAAAGTTCGAAATTGAATCAAGTCGAGAACCTTCAGAGTATCGTCGTCAACATCAGAGATCAAGTTGGAGTGTTGGAATCCACGCAGGAATCGACGCTGGCCTCTTTCGGTGCCAAATTACAAGAACTCAACGAAAACTTCAAGCAGTTGAACGTGGAAGTGAAAATCAAGCCGTCATTTTCTACAGTAACGGATACCATCGTCGAACATTTGTTGCCCGTACAAAATACACTGGGACAGCTTCACAGCAACCTCGTTAGCGTCGATACTAAATTCGCTAAACTGCATTCTCTGCAAGCCATCGAAATCAACAGCGTACCCAATCAACAGAGAATCTCCACGTTCGTCGAAGGTAACAAACTGTACATGTTACATCCTTATCATCCGTACTACAAGTTTCTCCTCGATGGCACGATTCAGATAAATGAATTTTCGTACTGGTCTCACGGCAGAAAAGCTAGCGTTCCCACCATGACCTTGATATCGAATCGTGGTGTCCAGAAAGCAGGAAACATTCCTCTGGCACGTTGGAACGAAACGCGCAACATATATGAAATACACGAAGACGAAGATCTTACCGTTTTTGACGTGAGTGCCGGCGATAAGCTGATCATTCAAAACACTGGTGAGGTGCCACCCTCTTTGAATCCCATCACGCTGGTGCTTCTCTTCAAACGTAATCTCTAAAAATGTCTAGGCAAGCCATCGTCGAAGAATTGCATAAACCTGCACGTCGCAACTACGAACGTTTGGCGGTGGTAACCAAGGGAATCGATGACCTCTGGCAAAGTGACCTCGTGGAGATGAGTAGCGACAATTTGAAAAATGTGCATAAATTGAACAAGGGCAACAAGTACCTCCTCACCGTCATAGACACGTTTTCGAAATTCGCATGGGCTCTACCTTTGAAAGCCAAAACGGGGACATGCGTCACGGAAGCATTCAAGACAATTTTTCGCGAAAGCGACAGACGGCCTCGGTTTTTGCAAACGGACAGGGGGAAGGAATTTTACAATGCCGTATTCCAAAAGTTTATTCAAAAACATGACATTCGACATTATTCGACCTTCAGTCACATCAAAGCCAGCATCGTGGAAAGATTTAATCGAACCTTGAAAACACACATGTGGAAACGATTCACGCTTCGAGGAAATTACAAATGGGTCGACATACTGCCGGAACTCGTCGACACCTATAATAATACGGTACACAGAACGATAGGCATGAAGCCAGCTGACGTTACGAAATCTGACGAGCAGCGTTTAATTTCTACAGTTTACTGTCCAAAGTACACTCCCACGACTACCAAAAAATCAAAATTCAAAATTGGAGACCAGGTGAGGATCAGCAAATTCAAACGCACCTTCGAGAAGGGATTCACAAAAAATTGGAGCACGGAACTTTTTACGGTGGTTCGAGTTTTACCCGGAAACCGACACACGTATATAATAAAAGATAGTAGCGGCGAGATTTTGAAAGGAAGATTTTACGAAGAGGAACTCTCTAAAACAAAACATCCCGACACGTACCTCATCGAGAAAGTATTGCGTAGGAAAGGCGACAAACTGTTTGTCAAATGGCTGGGACTTCCGGAAAAAAGTTGGATCGACGCGAACGAAGTGATCTTGTGAGTACGTGGAACGTGGTGAAGCGTCTACCGGATTCGGAAAGTCAAACGAAAAAAAAGAACGGTGAGTTGCATCCCGACAGCATCCGCTGTCTGATCGTAGGTCCTTCAGAGTGTGGGAAAACAACACTGCTCGTGGACAATTTTCTCCTCGCACCGAATTGGTTAGATTGGAAGAACAGGCACCTCTACGTATTTTCGAAAAGTCTCGAACAAGCGAAATACCAGCAACTGATAAAACTGTACGATGGTCTGGACATTGCAACGTTCTCTTCGGAAATAAAACCACTCCACGATTGTCGTGAAAATTCAGTCGTTGTGTTCGACGATGTCATCCTGGAAAATCAAAATGAAATTCGCAATTTTTTCACGCAAGGTCGTCACAAAGGAATAGATTGCTTCTTCCTAGCTCAAACGTTTTCCAAAATTCCAAAACAGTTAGTACGCGACAACGCTAATTTCATATGTTTGTTTCGTCAAGATCACACCAACCTCAAGCACGCGTACGATGACTACGTAGGCGGAGACATGAACTACAATCAATTTTCGGAACGCTGCTGCTCCCACTGTTGGAACAGTGACGATTTCGGATTCGCGACGATCGACATGACGAGAAAACCTAACGAGGGAAAATACAGAAACAAAATCAACGACTTTCTAAACGTTGCAACGTTGTGAGAAACGATGAGTATAAATAACGCTATGACGAAACGAAAAATCGAAGACGAAAATCTCAAGCTTCGCGATTACCTCGCGAAACGCTTCAAAGGTTGGAAATCCGAGAATCGCGGATTCTACGAAGAGAAGAAACGTCAAGATCAACCTGTGATCGACGCCATCGGCGATCTAGGTAAAGAAATTAAAGGTGTCACGGAACAAAATAAAAATTTGATCAACGAACTCGTACCACTTGCAGCTAAAAATTACACCGTACCCACGCCCATTTCGAGCATTCCTTCGACGCCGTTCGAACTAAGAGACGTACCGCCACGACGTCGAGCCATAGGTAGCACGTCGTCGTCTTTGGATAAGATCGAGTTGGGACCTTTGGCACGAGACTACCTGAGCACGGCGAAATTCGACAAGGATGAAGTTTTCGGATTGTATCCGAGCATGGAGAGCAACGAAGGCGGCGGTGTGGTTTGGAAGATTGGAAAATCGAAAGTTACCTTCGAAGGCAACGACATTAAAGTTAATTTAGGCGAGAAGGATAGTTGGAACAGGTATCCGGGTACGGTGGGATTGTGGGAACTCGTTGCCAAAAAGCAGCCGAAAGATTACACCGACGAAGATTACCAGAGTTACAAGGAAATTTTGATCATGACGGATGCCTTATACCAAAACAACGACGCCTCGCAGAATAGGGTCAAATCCAGCAGCGGCGAGAAGTACAGAAATCTCATCAAGCCGATATGGAACCAGGTGAAAACAGGCAGCGGCGTCAAACTCTACAACACCCTGCCCAAAGAATTCGTTTGGGTGGACGACGTGCGCAAGCTCATAGACAGGTTGTTGGTTATTGCAGGAGAGGAGACTGCAGGCAATCGTAATTTCTACAACGAGAAGGTAGGAATTGTGGACATGATCAGCACAAAACTTTCCAACTTCATCGTGAACGACGACAAGGGCATAGGTTACCTCATTAAAATTATCAACACGCTGCCTCCGAGATTCTGGAACGTGGCCGAAGGAAAGGGTCTCGTGAACGACATCATCAACAAGTTACCTTTCGAGATGCATTTACCCGGCTACCAGTACTGCGGACCAGGTACCAAACTCGAGAAAAGATTGAAGAGAGGAGACAGGGGTGTGAATCCGTTGGACGCCGCATGCAAAGATCACGACATCGCTTACAACACCACTCGCACCGAACTGGATGCACGTCACGAAGCAGACAGAAAGTTAGAGCACGCAGCTTTCGAAAGATTCGTCAGCAGAGACGCTTCGCTGGGAGAAAGAGTTGCAGCACTGGGCACCACCATCGCCATGAACACAAAACAAAAACTTGGGTGGGGTATATAAATAACATACAGTAAAAAAAAAAAAAACACATCATGTCTGGTATAACCGTCTTGCCACACGAACTGTTGTGTAAAATTTTTAAACACGCAGTAAACGGAGATGTTAATAAACTTTTAATCATAGCGAGATCAACGCCGGAATTTCGCATCCCTTGTGAAATGGCTGTTAAGGATTATCTTCGGGAGATCAGTGGCATGAGGTGCGGTGATCTCGACACTCTTCTTTCGGCTGCAGGGGAAAAATTAAACGAGAGGATGGACGAACTGCACGAGGCGAGGCAGGGAAGAAGACAATACACGGATGATTGGCGTAGATCTAAACAAGAGACGGAAGATATTATCACGCACATCATCGTGTTTTCCGAAGCACGAACTTTTTTCCTCTGTCGAAAACTTGATATATAAATAACACACACACTGAAAATTTCTCTTCAATATGACGACTGAAAAAATGAGTGACTTTCAAGCATTAAAACAAATGCTAAATTTGTCAGTAGAGTATGTAAAAATTCAGGAATTAGAAGTGGACAAACCTTACACGATAACTTCCGGTTCAATTGTTTCTACCCAGTATGGTCCCAAGGCGCGTTTGTTGCTCAACGCACAATACAGTCTATTTTTACCAGATCGATACGCTAACATGTTATCCGACGAGAAGCTAGCTATTTTAATCGAGAACAAAACTCAAATCGTGTACAAGGGTACAAAGGAACTTCTTGGTAAGAAAACAAAGCACGTAATAGAATTTGTGTAACAGCTCTGCGCGGAGTATATCCTTGAAAAAAAAAAATTACACGGAACAAAAAAATCTCAGAACATTTATATATAAATAACATACCGAAAAAAATTACACAAAACAAAAAAAATCTCAAAACATATATATAAATAACATACCGTGAAGATAACATATAGAGCATCAACATGAAGCCCAAAGGTGTCGTGTACCAGATACCATACTCCAATCTGAAAAATCTAGGTACCCTCGATGGTTTACTCACCAAAAAACAACGCGAGAAGAAACGTTCTTGCTTGATGAAAGGACACGGAATGAAATTACTTCTCAGCACACCTCAATTGAGACGCTTGCAGCGTTCGCGGAAACAGCAAAAAATCGGAGGTTTCATATTCAGCATCCCAGCCATCCTGGCAGCATTGGGGGCTGTTGGAAGTTTGGCCGGCGGAAGTGCCGCCATCGCGAAAACCGTCATCGACTCGAAGAAGAACAAAGCCGAGTTGGAAGAACAGAAACGTCACAACCTGGCTATGGAGAAGAAGGGGAAAGGTATAACCAAAAAACAAAAAAGCAACCTCGATGCTTTGAAGAAATATAAAAAAAAAAAGAAGCCCTGTCCAACTTCGATATTGAATCTCTGATCGAACTGTTGGGAATAAAAAACTTCAGGGGTGTTTTCATGTCCGATTCTCTACCCTCTGCTGTGAAGAAAAAGGAGTATGGCGTGGTCAACCTGGACAGTTACAAAAATCCTGGTACACATTGGATATGCTACCTCAAAATTGACGATAACAATGCATTTGTTTTCGATTCGTTCGGTGGCACACCACCTGCCAGGTTGGTGAAGTATCTCAGTGTTGCCAACCTCTACTACAATGACAAACGCATCCAGGGTTTCACCGATGTTAACTGCGGCCACCTATGCCTTTCTGTTCTCGCATACATGTCTAAAATAAATAACCCGTCGGTGGAACATTTTCAGAAAGCATTGTGGAATCTTAAATACGATGGGCGTGTTCCATCTCACGAGCGAATCTTCAATCTTGAAACTCACGCTGCACGACGACATCGTCTATCCTAAATCCGTGGCTCTGCGTGCATTCTACAGCATGTACCTCATACCTAACGTCACGCAGCACAACAACAAAATTAGCGTCGGAAGCGAGCACATTGTCGTCACGCCAGGTCAATACAATCTTTCCACTTTGCAAGCTCAGTTACCCAAAGGCACGTACCTTTCTCAAAATTCGGTCACGCACAGAGTGGAAATCGTATCGGCAACGGAGACCGTGGACCTGGGCACCATAGGAGAACTTCTAGGTTTCGAGAACAACACCAAACTCGAAGCTGGCATCAAGCACACGGCAGTCAATATTCCTAAATTTCTAGCCATCGAAACTCTGAACGTTCACTGCAACGTGGCGGAAGGCATGATCACGAAATCCTCGGACGGGGAGCTGCTGGGAAGTCACAAGCAGACAGGAATCATAGCTACGTTCAAACCCAGTTCCGAATTCATGGAACCGATCATCTACACACCCTCTTCGCCGATCTATTTTCCAGTATGCCGCAACCGCATAGACGACATAGAGTTGGTGGTGACAAACGAGAAAGGAGACGTGGTGGATTTCGCAGGTGCCACTACGACGGCCATCGTGGAGATCAACGTATAATAAATAACACACATAGTGAAAATGGAGCAAATCGAAAGTTACGAATTGCAATCTTTCCCTCCCAACCGTCGCACGTTCGCCAATCTCAACGAAGCAAACAGGGAGATCGAATACGACGTGGACGTAGGCGATGGGTTCGTTCATCCTCACAGAGCGGACCTCTACCTTCAATTCGACGTGGTGAAGAAGGAAAACGGAGATGCGTTTCCGCCCAATGCAAATTTGATACTCGTGGACAACTTCGTGCCTCACCTGTTCTCGCAGGTGGAGGTGAGGAAACACAACACCGTCATAGACAGAATAGATTATCCAGGCATCACGTCGACGGCAGTGGGAACATTGAAATTATCCAAAACAGACGCAGCATACTACCAGGCGGGAGGATTCGAAGCGGGGACCAAAATATCGACTAAAAGTCACACGGTGCTTTTTCCCATGCGTCTGCTGCCGGGATTCTTCTCGGACTACAAGGAGATCATGTGGAAGGGAGGATTGCGCGTCACGTTTCGAAGAGCGGCCAACGACAACGACGCACTGATGCGATACACCAACTTGAACGCCGACGGCACGCCGATAGCCAACACATTACCTGAAGCGGCCAAGTGCGTCATCCGGAGCATGGAATTGAGAATGCCGATCGTAGAATACGAAACAAACTACGCCCTCAAGTACAAAGCGGAGATCTTGAAGAGTCCGCAGGTACCGATTCACTTTCACGGTTACCAGTGCGTGCAGAAGATGGCGTCGGGAAGTCACATGGAATTCGACGTGACGACGCAGTTCAACAACATACAGTTCGACATGCCAGATTTCGTCGTCGTGCTCTTTCAGACCGGGCGCGATAACAACCAGGAAAAAAATTCCAGCATGTTCGACGACTGCAAGATCAAGAATGTTTATCTGAAGAATGGCAGAAACGAAGTGTTCCCGCGCGAGAATTACAACCTCGACATGACCAAAGACGATTACCTCAAACTTTACGAAGCTTACACCTCTTTCAAACGCGTGACCGAGGGAAGCATGGACATGTACTACACGCCCAGCGAATTCAAAACCCGCAGACCCATGTTCGTCATCAATACCACGAAGAGGAAGCAGGTGGTGGTCAACGATCGAACCAACATCAAGGTCGTCTGCGAGTTCCACGACGCGCTGCCCGAGGACACCGTATGCAGCGTTATCCTGATTGCAGAGAAGTCCTTCGTCCACGACGTGAAGAACGAGAGGGTCACAGAGCAGTTTTAACAAGTTTTTTACATTTTTTTCTTGCACAATAAGAAATTTTTGTACTAGCACAATCAGTTTCAATGGCACAATACGAAAATTTCACTAGTTCAGATCAGTTACAAATGTCTATTTCATTAGTTATCAGTTACAATATCTTTTTTGCACTATAGCACGAGAGACAATCAGAAAATTTGCACAAAAAAAATTTGTTGTTGTTTTTTTTTACACGAGAAAATTAACAATAAAATTCTTTTTTATCGTTTCAGATGCTGTCGAAACATCAAAAACACATACACACACACTAGAAAAAAGCATGCAACTTTATTTGTAACACACACACATACATTATCCATCTTCATCAAAAAAATATTATAATAAACATAATTATTTTTATCTATATCTCACAATAAAACTCTATATCCAAAAATATTACAACATCAAAATAACACTAGAGTCGTTAGTACACGTTGCATGCATTACGGAGGTCCTCTGTAGGGTTTCATGGAAGTTTGGGGGAAAAAAAAAAAAACACGTGAAACCCTACAGAGGTGCGACTATCTAGAGTCGCAGCCGTTAGAACCTTTTTGGGTTGGGCACCACGCACCCTGGCGGGGTTAGGGGCCAGGAATCCTAAAAAACAACAATTATTTATTTGTTTGTTTGCGTCACAATACAGGTGCGCGCATATGCATGTGCAGCACATCGTTCCCGCGATAAGATTTTTACAAAAATCCCGATATACATTGACGCCCAGAACTTGGAAATAAGGCATATTCGCTCACCACTGTTGCCAGCTTAGTCTCCCTCTTTATCTTACGGCAACATTGACGTCTCTAGTTTTTTTTTAATTGCAAGTAGGTTGCCAACACACTCTAGTTAATAATGCTACATATTATACACGCACACACGCACACACATACTGTGTTGCCATCTCTCTTTTACGGCAGTATATATTTGTTGCCGGCTCTATTGCACAGTGTGTGTATGTTACGCCAGTGTATAAATTGGCTAAACCCTTATCAAGTAAGAAAAACTATAGGTAGGTGTTGGCAGCATTGTCGGTTGTTTAACTCTTCCCCCTCTCTCTTTTTTTTGTAAAAAAAACCATGGTAGAAATACCAGTAGGTTGGCAACCTTGATTTATGCAATTAATTAAAGCAAGCCTCAAGCCTCAAGCAAGATTGCCAGCTCCTTGCCTTAGGTTAGGTTAGACCAAAATAAAAACCTTGGTAACTTTTCGAGTAAAATATTGGCAACACTGCAAGACAAGCCTCAAGCAGTATTGCCAGCTCCTTGCTTGAGGTTAGGTTAGACCAAGATAAAAACCTTGGTCATTTTTTCGAGTAAGAGGTTGGCAACACTGCGAGCCCCACCGAGCCCCAGCTGGCAACACTGCGAGAAAAGCCTCAAGCAAGATTGCCAGCTCCTCGCGTTAGGTTAGATTAGCCCAAGAAATAAAAACCTTGGTAACTTTTCGAGTAAGAGGTTGGCACTGAGCCCCACCGAGCCCCAGCTGGCAACACTGCGAGAAAAGCCTCAAACAAGGTTGCCAGCTCCTTGTTTGAGGTTAGGTTAGACCGAAAAAGAAAAACCTTGGTTATTTTTTTCGAGTAAGAGGTTGGCAACACTGTGTACCTCACTATACCTCATTTTCGGGCGTAGAACCCGGCCCACTGTACTACTTCCATTCACTCTAATTAAGTCCAGGCGCCTTCCGTTGGGGCCCTTATTCACTGCACTCTCACCTGCATATTCCTTCTAACTTAGTTCAGTCCTCTTCTTTTACTTATACACTTTCCTTCAGCGGCTTCTTTCTTTCGCACTTATATACTCCACTCCTTTTCTGGTCTTTAGTTCTATTTCACACATGAAGAAAAATTCTTATCCGCACTGTTTGCACAATGAACACTCGCACACACTCTACAGGCTGTTTTTCTGTCCTTCTACTCCGCCATACTATTTCTTTGTTGTGTCCTTTTTGTAGCCTCTCTCCTCGGAGAGAAAAAGGAACATAAAAAAACCTCCCCCTTCTCCCTCCTGGGGTGGTTCTTGAACTGGCCGGTAGAGGGGGTGTCCACAAGTGCCCCTTTTGGTCAGTCACACGAGGTGCTGCCCTCTTGCGTATTTTCTTACACTACATGTTGGAATTCCATACATAGCTGCCCGTAATCTGTCATGGACCGTATATGAGGGTACAGTGGTAGTACCGTGCGTCCATTTCGATCTGCAGCCGAGAGATCGGGAGAAACGTGGCGGGCGGCGCTGACGGAGGTGCCGACATTTGCGGCCTGTAATGCCCGCATATTTTTATGGACATATGCAGACATTTATATAAATATTGCAAAACTAGCACTAACCTGTGTTATAAGAGTTGTTCAAACTGATGTCCACCTACATTCACACATTCCTGGCATCGTTTGATGAAATTTTGATTCACACGCAAAAGTTCATCTTCCGTAATTCTTCCTAGTTCTGCCCTTATATTGTCTTTTAGTTCGTCGATGCTATGAGGGTTATTTCGGTAGACTATATTTTTCAAGGTTCCCCACAAATAATAGTCACATACGGTAAGATCTGGCGAACGTGAAGGCCATAAACCTCTTGAAATTATTCTGTCATCAAACACCTCCCTTATAGCGTCCAAAGAATCAGCGGCGGTATGGGCTGTGGCCGAATCTTGTTGAAAATACCCATATTGTCTCTCATTATCTGATAACAACTGAAAAAACGGCGCGAGTATTTGTGTGCGGTACCTCTCTGAATTTATTGTGTCTTCAAAAAATATAGGCCCTATTATTCTTTTGGCACTTACAGCACACCACACACCAATTTTTGCATCGTGTAACGGAACTTCGTGTATTATTCGGGGATTTTCAGTGCTCCAGTATCTATTGTTCTGTGAACAAACATGACCACGCAAGTGAAACCATGCCTCATCCGAAAAAAATATTAACTGTGGATCAACAATACCATCTACAATATTCTGCAAAACCCAATTACAGAAATTTACTCTACTTACGTTGTCAGGGGGCCGTAATTCTTGCACTATAGAAACTCTGTACGGTTTTAATTTTAGTAGCTTAGTGGTTGTATGTGCTGATGATTTTGACACGCCCATCTCCTGTGAAACACGGCGTAGAGGTTTGTTTGGAGAACGTTCCAGTTTAACGATCCAGTTCCTCGTAATTTAAGGACAAGACGTCTAACCGTATCTCTATGTGGAGGTGAAACGCCTGGGAATTTCTGTACAAATTGCCTACACACGTCTCGACACGAGTCTGTTTTCACGTAAGTGTCATACATAAAAATTCTTTGTTCTAACGTGAACCTTGCGGCTGGCATTCCAATCGTCTGACTGACACAACACACATACACACTGCAATAACACAAACAAGTAACGGCAAGTAACCAAGAATAACACTCTTACGCACAGTACGAAATTAACACGCTCTTGGTTTACATCTGCCTGCCACTATATTCACAGCTCTGTAGTCGCGAAGGAACAAAAAACTTGAGCTCGGAGATTTCGGATTGCAAGGAAGCTCACGAACACCATTAGCTTTTAACGGTTCGTCTGCAGCGTAACCTTGATACAGTGTTGCACATTCGAAACCTCCAAACGATCCCCATCGACACAAAACTCTTTCAAGGATATAAACTTAAGCAGGACGTTACTGGTCAAAACTATGATTAAAATATTTTACAGAGTATTATCTGTGGCTCTTAATATAATTTCTAAAGCGTATTTATTTGTGTATATAAGGGTGGAACTTGGAAGAATTACAGAAGAACTTTTGCGTGTTATAACACAGGTTAGTGCTCGTTTTGCAAGATGTCCACAAAAATAAGCGGGCATTACAGGCCTCAAATGTCGGCATCTCCGTCAGCGCCGCCCGCCACGTTTCTCCCGATCTCTCGGCTGCAGATCGAAATGGACGCACTGTACTTCACCTCAATTAATCCCTAACTATAAACCAAATACCCCAGGAGAATAGGAATATATTAATATAAACAAATATGTATATATATATATATATATATATATATATATATATATATATATATATATATATATAACTAAAATACACAATTCCTATCCGCACCTTCTCGCCAGAGTCCTCCTTACTTGGATCACTTATACTCCAGAAAAGAGTACAAACTACACATGAAAAACATACAAAAAAATAATATGTATACTATTATTGAAAAATAAATACTAAACAGGTGGTTGCCTCACAACCACATTTTGAAAGCTGAGACCATTTCTTCCTCCTGGTGTGCTCTGAAGGAGTCCATATTCCGACTCACTAGAATCAATTAATTCAATTTCAATATCGGATTGTTCATAGCTGGAATAGTTGGTTAAATTACATTTAATATCAGAGGAAATTAACAAATAAGGGGGTTTTCATGAAAGAGAACAATAATCGAAAAAATTCATCGAATTTTATATTTTCAACAATTACTACCTAAGCTTTTTGTCTGAAATATGTACAAGAAATAATGGTTCTAATTAAGATATACTATCTCTTAGTAGGATCCCTTGTTATGGCTTACTGGGGGAACGAAACGAATAAAAATGAAATGGCTGCTGCAGGTAAAAATTGTAATCTTTTGTATTAGTAATCTATACTATTATATGCAATATTTTGAAATAGTGACTTACCTTGTTTGTTGTTCGTTTTGGTTATAAAACCACTACAAGAGTTCAAAGTGTGACAAATAACCAGGCCTGCTCTCAATGTTGCTCACTTTCAACTGCCATCAAACAAAGGCCATGACGCCTTCGAAGCACAAGCATTGAGTCCCCTTAGTTGCTGAAAAATTGCAGACTGTACTGGAGACGATAGCCAAGTGTATGTTATTAGGGATCTGTCTCTTATTTGAGCATTGTACCTTACCTGCCGCCAACCTCTGTTTCGGAAGATAAGAACGAGATGGAATATCTCAGCGATTAACTTTCATTGAAAATCTGCTGTGGGGAGGTTCTAAAAGAGAGCTAACAACAGGATCATGGAACAAGCAACATGTAGTGTGTGTAATATATACAGTATATGTACACACACACACACACACACACACACACACACACACACATACACACACACGCACAAGATGACGTAGTCTTGAGTTATTTGCAATGACCTCGTGCAATGTGAAACATTAAGTTGCAGAAGAAAAAAAATATTCTAAAAGTGTTGGGCTTTATCTCTAACTAATACAAAACATTATGGACTGATAAACTAATGAAGATATGGGAATGAATGAAAAATCGCCGCAATGAAGGAAGAAGCACAAACAAATATGGGAAGTTCAAGCCCCATAGACGATTACACTGACTATGTGTCCAGACGCCAGCGTCTCGTTACCCTACAAGAATGCAATCCAGGGTGTAGTACGTGAAAGAGAGGTTGACATTTTGGTGCTTTGTGGAAAGATCACCCCCCTTACTCCGCAGAAAAATTAACTCCGTGAATGTCAGTCAAACTTGCCTTCAGGAAACAACGTGCGAGAGAGGCGCCAGTGTGCTGTTTTGTGTAGTGGACTCCACAATAAGGCCAATAAAGCTGTGTGTCGCCTAAATCACTGTTCCACATGTGCAATCTTCCTACCGTCATTGGAGGTATTTACTGGACATCCGAGAGGTCAACAAACATGCTACGAAACCAGAGGTCCCAGGTTCGAACTCTAATCGGGCAATCCAGTCTACACTATGGTGTTTGTCCCAATACTATCTCCTTATCATGATTAGTATGAGAGGTAGAACGTGGCATTTAATAACCGCAATAGTCTGACTTTCCTGGTATTGAAAGTGTAAGTGGGTCTCGGGTTTAATTTACGGTGTTAGTAACATATAATTGATTGATTGATTGATTTTATTTTACTTCGCGTTTTGTGCATCTTGGCTAATTTGCGAAGATGGGGATGAGTGATGAAATTGATGAATGGACATTCACAAACAAACAAGCCCGAGCGGGATTCGAAACCGATGAGCTAACCACTCGGCCACAGGGTCCGGCTAGTAACATATAATTTCGAAACATTATGAAGTCAAACTATGAATACTGACGTATTATACTATATATACACACACACACACAATTGGCATGTAAAGGCTTAGAATTGTGTTTAAAATTGTATCATATTTGCCACATAACCAATATTAGTTAAAATATCTTGAAAAAAATTAAGCCAGGCTGACCCACTAGATACTTTAGTGCACACATGTACATATCAACCAATGCAAATCAATACAGAAAAGGTATGCACCTATAGGACATTGTCCATATATGAAAACACGAAACACAAAATAAACATTACAACTTATCCATAAAGGACAGCAGAGAACATGCCGAGAGTGTGGTAAGGAAAATTATGATAGTGAACAATGCTATATTCGACAGATAACAACGACCCATGTAAACAGAATCAAGAGAGGAATTGTAGTGACGCAGTAGTAGAAAAGGGGGATGCTTCGACCATGATAACTGAGTTCGAACCAGAAAATAATCATGACAACAAGCCAACGTGCATAAGAGTTTAAAAACGAACGAAACAAGACATGTCGAAGTAGACTGCCCAGAGGAAATATTACCACCGGGATACACATTCATGCCAAAGCAGAGAGAATGACCAGGGCATTCCTAACCGAAGGAGAAGAGGACATTGGAAGAGAACCAGCGGAAGGACAAAGTGAACTCACATGGACTTGCTCCAATACCCACAGGAAATGACAACACAACACGCAAGGTATACTATATGCATGTTAAATGCACAACTGTTGTTCATGACATTTTACATAAGGTTACAAAAATTGATTTGCTTTGACTACAAACTCTCCAACATCAACAACAAGAATAGCAAGAGTGCTAATAGATATACTATACTGTATATGTACATAAGAAGACTTGCTGTTGTAATGTACGTATAGTTAATTTTGAAAATAGGATAAAAATTGTGGTTTAATGCCGGTTTGGGCATGGGTGATATTTCTGAGCGTCCCTTCATCCATTTCATTCAAATATACGTATAGCCACGATTAGCCAACAATAGTACGCAAGAGACGTCAAATACAAAAAATACAAATGCAAGATTGCTTTTGGAGTGACTTAATTTTCATATCATAGTGGAATAAACCAATTAGCAGATAATGGAAAAATATTGTGGTCACTAGTTTAATATGTGGTAAATTTCAATCAAGTAGAGTACACATCACGTATTACGCACACTGAAACAATAAAACATTGACGTTAAGAATATCAAGCTGCCTAAAGATTAAATTGGCAAGCAATTTCATTTTCTTGATTTATGGTAATAATATTGTCACAGGTGAAATATTATTGTGTCAAGATTCTAGTTCCTAGAAAGAAACAAAGTAACATGTGACTTATGACGACAAACATGTCTGTACATGTGTGTTATACATATAGCCTACACACACAAACAACGCGTAAATATAAATCATAAGCAATTCTCACCAAACCGGAATTTCAATCACATTTAGCAGGAAAAACAATTGGTACAATTTTCTGTTATTCTTTTGTGTTCCACGAAAACAACAAATATGCGGTGTATACATGATTTTCGTGTATTATAGCTCAGTGCAGCACTACACGTAGAGTGTGCTTCTATTTTGGGAGAAGAACATTTGACCATCTGCATTTTTTCATGAAACTGGGAATTCTGTTTTGTTTATTAATGTTGTAAGGAAATCTTAATAATCTTTATTCCGAAGTGAGTACGAGTAATGAGCAGTAGCGGCAATTGGGTGTGAAACTACGTGTGTGTGTGTGTGTGTGTGTGTGTGTGTTGGGGAGGGGGCAAGAACAGTTTACTTTTCTTCGTAGACAATTGATTGATTGAGTTGGTGTTTAAAGTCCACTTCATGCACATTAAGGCTAATTGGGACTGGACCTACAGTTTAAAGTGGGATCCGAACCACTATGTACCCCCACCGGGTATCAAACTCGGGACCCCTTGATTACAAGGCGACGATGCTACCACTACGCCATCGGGGAGGCTCTCTTGGTAGACAAGGCTTAGCATTAATAGGCTATAGTGAGGAGGCAAAAAGTGGCAAAAAGTTTTCCAACTTAACGTTTGTATGCTAGGTATTGAACTTCTTTCCATTCTCCGTTATCACAGTATCGAGAGTATTGACCCCTTGGCTTACGTATCTTGTAGCGACGCTCATACTACCACCCTGGTTGGGTATTAAATAATTTGTATTATTTCAATATTTAATAATTAATTATTCTCTTGTTTTTATGCATTGACGGAGGCGGCACTGATGAAGTATTCTGATCACAACCATTTGCATTTGTGCACTTAGTTTCAGAATACATAGAAAAATTATAACCATGACAACAACATAATAATGCACGCATACAATAACAGAGCAATCTTTTGCCATTTTCATAACAATACCTTGAACTTAACAATGAATAGGAAGTAAATATCACAAATAACAAAAGAAGAACAAGAACATTTTCATGAGTTCAGTTAAGATCGAAATTTCGGATCATAAACAGGGTCATCTGAGCTCCTGGTCGAGCCCCAACGCCCCGAATCACTGGATTTGGATGCTGTTGTATCATATTTGAACCCAGATGTTACAACACAAGGCATATATTGTAGGTCGAACAATATCCAGTTGAAGTTATTTGCGCCAGCCGAGTGTTATATCTACTATGCAATTAGCATATTAGATTTATAAATTGGCACGTTGATTTGAATAATGTAAGCGTCCCTACCAGGTGGAATATTCCATATTGTAGACAAGTTATAAGTTAAATTTCGTTTATTAATGCACAAACTTCAAGAAAATATTTATATTTATTTATTAATTATCAAGGTAATACTAAACTCAACGGGAGGAATATTAGATATTCCGTTTTCAATGAAACTTCTCGTTAAAAAGTACAGAATAGATTTTATTTTATTTTTCAGTCACAATATTTTTCTTAATTAACTTCCAATTAAAAAACTTTAAGAAATCTTCTATCTTTTAATTTCAGAATCAGTCCATCAGTTTCATTCTAATTTACAATGGCGTTTGGATTACTCAGATGGAGGTTTATAGAACTGTCACCTATCTTCATATGTCTACTTGCATGCTCAGTGAGTACCCATCTGCTTCTCCATGTTCCTACTTCTACAGCTTTTGAACGAAACTTCAATGCTTTGGATGTTGTGAAGAGAGTTTGTGAAACTCAACTCAACGTACAGCATAGCGTTTCGATCATAGAGTGTTCTGAGGATCGACATACCATAATAGGAAGCCTCAAAGGAATCTTTCAGCAAGATAATTTGTCTGTCATGATCCAGAGAATGAATTATTCTGCCGATTGTAACGTTTCTTCTCCATATTCTTACCAAGATGGCAAGAAAAACTGTTTCTTATTGCTGGCAGACAACAACGAGATGCTTTCCAATCTTTTGGAAGGAGCCAAGCATCTCGACTACTGGAACTCAAGAGCAAAATTCATAATTCTAATCAGGGAGCAATTTGGTAGCCAGGAAAGTGTCAATCAAACCTTTTCTATCCTATGGAAAGAATATATCCTCAATGTTGAATTGTTGGTTGAGAAAGATAAATGTTCAACTGCAGTGAATGACTGTCTCAGCTTCTGGTCGTACAATCCATTTACACAGGAGATCTTAATAAATGAATATCGTCAGATTCTTACAAGAAATTCCGGTTTTTCCCTCTCTCTGAAGGAAAGGACAAGACATTGTAACGGATACCCCATCTATATTGTCAAGACGCCGAACCTATTCACGAATAACTGCACTTTAAGAAGATCTGATTTTAGGAAACTACTTGCAACAGTAATAGAAAGTTTGAATTTTACTCCTATTCCATGGAAGCTACCCAGTGATCGAAATAAGGAGACGGGACTATCCAACGTTACATCATGTGGCGGTGCTGCTCCATCGCTCGCTGACATGTATGGGAATTTCGCGATAATGAATTATAGAAAGTTCATAGAGGGTGATTTCCTTACAGTTGTTCTGTACTCTCATATCGTTTTCCTGGTCCCCAAGTCGGAACGTATTCCCCAGTGGATGTTCTTGTTTCTTCCGTTTCATTTGAGTCTGTGGGTAGCGGTTGTTGGAACGATTATCTTCATATTAATCTGTGAACAGTTCACTCATCATTTTCATTTGGAAACATTCCAAAATACAAGACTCAGCACAAGTTTGTTACAAATTCTATCTATATTCTTGAACGGTTCATTTTTGAGAGAACCGAGAAACAAATATCTGCAAACTGTATATCAATTTTCAATTCTTCTCTTTTTGATTGTTCGCACTTTGTACCAAGGTTCTTTGCTACGGTTCATGATATCCCCTGTATTTTATGATGAGATAGATACCGTAGACGACATTGTTCGTTCTGGTTTGCCTGTAGCCACATTTCCAAGTTGGATTGAAGAATTGAAGCTCTTTGACGATAAGAATTTAAGGCATTTGTCCATCAGTGCAGAAGTAGTTGAAAGTGAAGAGGAAATAATCGATCGGGTAGGTGTTAAGAGAGATGCTGTTTCCCTTATATACCTTCGTGAGGCCAGTACACTGAGCTCAGATTTCAGAACTGACAGTGGCATTCCACTTACACACGTTGCAGAGGAGAGAATTGGGCTTCTCATGGCAAGTTACATTGTTGCCAAGAATTTCCCTTACATTGAGAATTTCATAGCTATTCTTGATGGTCTGATGGAAAGTGGTCTAGTTCATAGATGGATTGATGAATTTCACGGACTGACAAATGTTTCTGTTCTCGACCAATCAGATGTTCCAATAACTTTGTATGATCTAAGAGCTGCTTTTGGCGCATTACTTATAGGATTAGGTTTGGCTCTCATAGTTCTTGGGGTGGAATTAGTTTCCTTCAAGTGCAAAGATTAGAGGTATGTCAACTTGTACGTAAAAATGAATGGTGTAGAGTTTTTCGAGCATTTTGAAAAAATGCATATTTCTGAAACTTTCCGGTCTTCTATAATACTGATTCTGTCTTTTTGCAGCTGCATATATCTTATTTCTTGAATATGATTTGAATTTTTATTAGTCCATTTACACGGATTCTTGGAGGGTTCAGCAGTACAGTTTCACTTTTTCTTTACAACCTTAAATAATCACTTGTGGTACAATACTCGTATTAATGATGTAATAATAGTTTTTTTTTCGATTTGTTATTGAATCTTGTTATATACTTTTCTGCTTTCTCATCATTTGCAGTGGCAGTGGCGAGGCTAAGTCATCTTCAGATTTGCCGAATGTCACTGTCGATTTTTTAACCGGATCGGAAAGAGGGGGGGGGGGGTCGATGTGATTCTTCGTGATAAACGACAAGGTCATTGCGTTTTCAAATCTAAAAGCTCGCTGCAATACTATAGATATTACAACGAGAAGATAAATTATCCTGTTTCATACGATGAGAATTAATTAATCTGATTAATTTGTATTCTCTCCGTACTAAATCGTCTTACCTTACTTCGACATAAACTCTAACGTTTTTGTTTCCGTGGCGAATTTGCGAATTACTGTATTGTAGATTTTTTCATTTTCTCTTATAAACAACAAGAGTTCTTCTGCACATCTGCTCCTTTGCATTGATCTTTTAAAAGTATAAATTCTCTTGAGAGCAGAAGAACTCCTCTCAACTGATGGTGTTGTATCTCTTATAGTGCAAATAAATGTAGCCAAACGGAAAACTTTCTTTTAAAGCGTTGTCTAAATTTTCTTCTATCAAAAATGCTTCCAATTTACATGGGGGTTTATCCTGGGATGTTGAAGTTCCACAAAACACAATCCGTTCATTTTTAAGGCCTTGTAAATAAAAATCATTCGAATATTTGCAAGGCAGCAAGCAGAATATTAGGAAAATTGTCCTTTCCGAAATATAATTCGAATTTTGTGGGATTTAAAAGTTCAAATGCAGGGGCAATTATGAAAAACGCGCAGCTACATGACACAAGAGACTGTCAATAACGTCAAAATAAGGCCTTCTGCGTCTTTGTTCAGGCGATTAACTATGGCTGGTTCCGCGTTTCGGGTTGAGACTGCCGAAATGAGCCGAACGCTTGCGCTCAACTCAGCTCTGCCTTCGCCCAGTAGAGTGAGATTACTTTCGTAACATCTCTGGGTGTTCTGCATTTGCAGCTTTGGAGCGAGTCAAAAGGTTCGAAGCCTCCAATCAAGAAGCGAGCCGCTGACGTCATCTCAACCCAGCACCTTTCGCTAACTCTCCCGCTCACGCTCTACTCTGTTGATAGGCTCGCTTGCTGGACTCACACAGGAAGCTGGAGATGCTTTGAAAGTAATCGGACTATAACAGCATTGCATCTAATAGGAAACTTAGCGAGAGGGCTGAGCACGACGAGCAGTTCTGGTCTCTCGTTTCGATGCGTTAGGGGTAGCGAATCTCTTCGTATTTGTAGTCGTTTAATGCTGTCATTTGAATATTTTCGCACAAATATGCAAATATTATCTTTTTCAACTTCATCTCTAAAATATTTAAAATACAAGCTTTCTATTATTTTGCTTTGTCACCACCGCATCACCCGATGACCGGACACCTCGCCTCTGATTTATTTTCTATATGGTTGAATATTGTGATTGTCATCTGTTCCGGCCCTTCTTGACATAACTAGAGTCTAGCGAATATTGGTTTCGGAAGTTGTTTATGTGACCGTGTTATTTTGATCTTCACGTGGTAATAATTTTTCGTTTCATGAATGTATAATGAATGCCTAGTTAATATTTTGTATTTTCTAAGAGTAATGCACGGCTCTGCTTTTAATACCTGCACTAATGGCTTGCTTTAGTTTCATACGCATTTCACTTTCTTAAAGGCACATATAAAATATATATTGTACATCGTAACGTGAAGGTAAAATGCAACATTAGCACGAATACCTGTGTTTGTTTTGGAATGTTGATTATAATGATTCATTTCATGACATATTGGTAGGAATTGTTGAGAACAGTGTATGAAATCATTACAATCTCTGAATTGTTTGTGTGTTTTGTGATTTTATGATGGTGTTCTGCCACTTTTTGCTAATCGCGACGATGAGGATGAATAATGATTAGATGAAACTCTTGCCCACCGATCTGCGAACCTCTGTAATACACAATAATAATGATCATGGAGAATTCAATTGTTACAGTAGGAAAAGTGTTATAATGCCATAACTGTGATTTTTTTAAAATTATACAATGCGATACATATGATTTGTGTTCTGTTGTTACTAATATATTGTACAGCACTGTAGGTGTAGTATAATACCACCGAGTTGTGAAACTTTGCACTGCATAACAATTGTACATTCATGGTTAATTTAATTGTTTTATTTCCACTCATGTTTTTCATTGGGCTACATTTGCATTTTGCGTGCACGTATCAATGAGAATCAATTAAAGAATAAGATGAACGTTTTAACGGCATTGTAGTAGTGATCCAATTTCTAAACAAGATGAATATAACTTATAAACGCAATTTACAACAAATATTTTCAAAATATAATAAGAAACTAATTATATAATTTTATAAATTGGAAAGTAAAACTTGATTTGGCTAGAATGGCAGTCGTTAGTCTCTGTAACAATTTTGAATTGGTAAGAATAGAGCTAATTAAAAATACATTTTGCATTGTTTCAAATTACTTGTTCCGTTAGAATCTATTTTGCACGGTAATAGAAGAAGATAATTGTATTCTTTATTGGAAGCTACATTTAGAGAATCTTCAGTATTGAATCAAATTTGTCAGCATTAGATTTACGCTTAAGATAAATTATGTTAACCTTAACTTAAATTATTGTTTATTGTAAGCAAAATAAATAATTTTTGACATGAAAGTAGTTTTTTCCCTTTATATCATAAACTGTGTGACGTTCGTTTCACATGACCACCTTTTCATTTAAGAAAATGAAGTTTTCTCCAAGATGGCGGCCATCTTGGTAGCATGACATACTTTTCCCCTTCACCCACATTATGTTTCGGAGCATTGGATTGGACTGTGTCAGTCGGTTTGTCTTTTATCCCTTTTGTTGACAGGAACTTTTTTTGTTGCTAAAATATTTTTTTGTACGTTTCGTAAGTACCGTGCGTCCATTTCGATCTGCAGCCGAGAGATCGGGAGAAACGTGGCGGGCGGCGCTGACGGAGGTGCCGACATTTGCGGCCTGTAATGCCCGCATATTTTTATGGACATATGCAGACATTTATATAAATATTGCAAAACTAGCACTAACCTGTGTTATAAGAGTTGTTCAAACTGATGTCCACCTACATTCACACATTCCTGGCATCGTTTGATGAAATTTTGATTCACACGCAAAAGTTCATCTTCCGTAATTCTTCCTAGTTCTGCCCTTATATTGTCTTTTAGTTCGTCGATGCTATGAGGGTTATTTCGGTAGACTATATTTTTCAAGGTTCCCCACAAATAATAGTCACATACGGTAAGATCTGGCGAACGTGAAGGCCATAAACCTCTTGAAATTATTCTGTCATCAAACACCTCCCTTATAGCGTCCAAAGAATCAGCGGCGGTATGGGCTGTGGCCGAATCTTGTTGAAAATACCCATATTGTCTCTCATTATCTGATAACAACTGAAAAAACGGCGCGAGTATTTGTGTGCGGTACCTCTCTGAATTTATTGTGTCTTCAAAAAATATAGGCCCTATTATTCTTTTGGCACTTACAGCACACCACACACCAATTTTTGCATCGTGTAACGGAACTTCGTGTATTATTCGGGGATTTTCAGTGCTCCAGTATCTATTGTTCTGTGAACAAACATGACCACGCAAGTGAAACCATGCCTCATCCGAAAAAATTATTAACTGTGGATCAACAATACCATCTACAATATTCTGCAAAACCCAATTACAGAAATTTACTCTACTTACGTTGTCAGGGGGCCGTAATTCTTGCACTATAGAAACTCTGTACGGTTTTAATTTTAGTAGCTTAGTGGCTGTATGTGCTGATGATTTTGACACGCCCATCTCCTGTGAAACACGGCGTAGAGGTTTGTTTGGAGAACGTTCTAACGCTGCACCAATTTCATCGAGTTTTGCTTCGGTTAGAATCCGTCGTTTTTGCTTAGGTGTTTTAAAATTTAACGATCCAGTTTCTCGTAATTTAAGGACAAGACGTCTAACCGTATCTCTATGTGGAGGTGAAACGTCTGGGAATTTCTGTACAAATTGCCTACACACGTCTCGACACGAGTCTGTTTTCACGTAAGTGTCATACATAAAAATTCTTTGTTCTAACGTGAACCTTGCGGCTGGCATTCCAATCGTCTGACTGACACAACACACATACACACTGCAATAACACAAACAAGTAACGGCAAGTAACCAAGAATAACACTCTTACGCACAGTACGAAATTAACACGCTCTTGGTTTACATCTGCCTGCCACTATATTCACAGCTCTGTAGTCGCGAAGGAACAAAAAACTTGAGCTAGGAGATTTCGGATTGCAAGGAAGCTCACGAACACCATTAGCTTTTAACGGTTCGTCTGCAGCGTAATCTTGATACAGTGTTGCACATTCGAAACCTCCAAACGATCCCCATCGACACAAAACTCTTTCAAGGATATAAACTTAAGCAGGACGTTACTGGTCAAAACTATGATTAAAATATTTTACAGAGTATTATCTGTGGCTCTTAATATAATTTCTAAAGCGTATTTATTTGTGTATATAAGGGTGGAACTTGGAAGAATTACAGAAGAACTTTTGCGTGTTATAACACAGGTTAGTGCTCGTTTTGCAAGATGTCCACAAAAATAAGCGGGCATTACAGGCCTCAAATGTCGGCATCTCCGTCAGCGCCGCCCGCCACGTTTCTCCCGATCTCTCGGCTGCAGATCGAAATGGACGCACTATATTAATCACCTAAGTGATATTACAATTTTTTTATGTACCGTGTGAGTAAACAGTGAAGACCTGGATGTTGGCAAGTGACATTACTGTGAGTCAATGGAGCTAAACGTCGTGTAATTCTTATACTTATGAAAATCATTCAGTGGCGTACGCAAGGGGGGGTTACCGGGTTTAAACCCCCCTTGAGCTTTTGAAATATTATGGAAAATGCTATAGAAAAATAATAAAAATGGCTAATTTATCACAGTCAAAGATTTGCGAGAGTAATAATAATAATAATAATAATAATAATAATAATAATAATAATAATTTGAATTATTATTCCCATGCAGCATGAAGAAAAACACAACATTCCAAACACAATCTAAGTGGCCGCAAAGTTCAATTTTGCAATTCTTTTTGCAAAAAGTCGCGCAGTGACTCTCGCGAGAATTGTGAAAAATCCTTGCTTCGTCGCAGTGTGCCGACCTTATTGCAAACGTTCTTCCCGGTACTGATTTCACATCCCCTTGTGAACTCTCAAGTGATGCCGAATCTACATCCACATCATTAAATAATGTTGAAGAAATGCTTTGTGAATCACCTCGAAGTGATAAATGTGTTGGAATGTCTATAAACTTACTTTTCAACGAAAACATAGACTCAGTGGAATTTAGCAACATGTATTCTCGCGCTTCATCATCATCCTGGGCGAGTTCCATAGGTAAAGGTAATGTAAATTCCCCCCTGCATATAGCACCCTGCCATGAAGGCACACGTAGTGGTGTGGTGGGCCCCAAAGATTCTCGATCTTGAACTATTTTGCAGGTGATGTGATCAGCACCATGCTCCGGCAGCCTTCATCCCCCAGGGTTGATGTCAGGTACCCATTGCTATGAGGCTGGGTGCGGAGACAAGGCTGGATAAATTCCAACCAATTCCGGGAATCGAAACTGGATCTCCCACGAGGTTGTCAGACTAGACCAGCGCGACTCCTTGAATGAGTTTCATATTTCGATTATTTCAATAAATTTAATATATTTGCTTGTTTTATGGATTTTCTTCACACTTAAAATGTCTCACTTATCATATACAAATAACCGTTGACTAGACAATTATTTTGTAACAAAGAAACAAAAGAAATGTAATATTTTTATATCTTTCATAAATAGCAACTGCATTAGTAGTAATTAAACTAATTAATTAATTGATTATAAGAATTATTAATTATTTTTTATTATTAATTAATTAAAGTATAATAAAACAATGGTAATGTGAATTTGTAGAAAGTTTTCGAAATAACACCCCCCTTGATGAAATCCTGCGTACGCTACTGAAATCATTAATACACATTTCTTGTGCAATTAACGTATCCGTTATATTGCTGATTTGTAATATCGCATGATATGTTGCGAGCTGCAATAGTTGCAATTTTGTTTGATTTATTAATTGGTGCATTGATGTGAATATAACTAATAGGTTCAACTAGAAGTTGAACTGCTGTGAGTAACGATGAATTTACACATCACGGGGTATAAAAATAATTTTGTTCTGGTAATTCATCTTTGATTCAACACTTATTCGAATCACGTCGCCAGTAAAGCTACAATTAATTGTAAGTCGTTTTTCAAATTTCCACGTTTGCTTTTAAATACGTGGTGGAAGTGGTCCGGGATGAGAAGAATTAAACGTGCCATGGTCACACTTCTGTTAAACATAACTATCACATCAAGATTGTTTCAATATGTCTGTCTATATTACCAGCAGTGGCGTGGCGTGGATTTTTAAAAGTGTTACCGGTTATCAGTAGGACATTTAAGGGAGACTTGGGCGTCTCCCCACCTCATCCCCCCCCATTGTCTTCCAAGTAGTTCATATAATATTAAACTGCTACGTATGCAATTCAATACTAGATTTTGGTAAAGTTATTAATCAGGAAAAAAAATGTTGACATAAGGACTAAAGTAAAAACGCAAACATTGGTTGTTGACACAATAATACGTAATTTGATACTTACAGAAACATAGAAAGCTACTTATAGAGCAGATCAATCCGACTTTGAAAATAGTTATATGATGCTGGGATCCCGGGTTCGAAACCTAGCTTGGGCATGGGCGTTTGTGATGTCTATTCAGCAATTTAATCATATCATCACTCATCCCCATCTTCACAAATTAGCCAAAAGTAGCACAAGCGAAGCAAAATCAATCAAATCAAATCAAAAACTTCTATGATGCTGTCATAAAGAGAAGTTTTTCATTTGAATTTGAATTTTTGGGTGCGTCATGGTCATGGTCCATGTTATCCACATCTGAATTCGACACGTTTTTTTTTTCACCCGAAAATAGAGTACATGGCCAACAAAAGAGTTTCGACAACTACACACATCCACATAACCACGGATAGTCGTTATACCACGAAACATTGAAATGTCGGTCATATCCAGCAGACGACTTGGTTTTTAAATCGTTCAAAATAGGCTTTGGCCTCCCTTTCGCCACAATTTCGATTTTTTCTGCAAAATAACGAACCGAAAGATTGCTTCAAAATATCTTCTATCCCACGATTACACACACTGTCCAGATAGGATGAACCCGCCACCTCGGAACTCGGAGCAAGCTTCATTAATTAATTGACAATGCCCGAAAACAACATAAAGACGAAAGACAGCAGTCACAAAACTCCCACTGCACAGTCCCTCCCACAAACCGTTGTTTACTTTTGTAACACGTGAAGCACCCTCCTTGCCCCCTCCCCTCTCAGCATCGGCCCTTCCCCAATATTTCCTTCGGAACCTGCAAGAAGTCCAGTTCTACTAATGTTGCCATCTTAGTTCTTTTGAAACCAGATTTGCCCAAACCGCGAAACTTTTCGTTTCAAATAAGACGTATGTAGAGTAGATGTAGTCTTCATCTGTTTCTTAACTACTCCCACTCCCATGTTTCGGTAAATCCACTGAAATCTCATTTCTGACAACACTACTATTTCGTATATTTTACGTCCTTTGCTACCTTCAAGGCTTTCGCTTTATAGGATAATCGTGACGATGAGGATGCATGGTGAATTATTGAAATAAAATTATTATTTCTTTGTGTATGTAATTATTAATTTTTATAATTATGTAAGTAAAATAATAACAACGAACATTGAAATAACCATTTCTTGCTGAGGATTCGAACCTGCGACACCTGACACTTCAGAGCGTGCTAAGATAACAATCGGGAAATTATGCTTGTAAGTATTGTTTTCACCCAAAACAGTACTACCACCTCAAAAACATTGCTTCAATCCGAAATTATTGCATTCCTGAGACAACGTATGTCAATCTCAATCAGTATTATCAACAATTATCACAAATTCCTGTAACCGAAATAATATTATATGTGTGAAATATAGAATTTTAGGTTGACATTTTTAGAAGGACAGCGGACCCCTTGACCATACCCATCCCTCTCCTCTCCTTCTCGCCCAGGACAAAGAGGACTTTCATAATCGCTGATATTTAGTGTAAATACAAAATATCAGTTGGTAGTTTGCTTTTGCCCCAGTGTGATTTGATTTTTTTAAATTTTGATTTAAGTCCACTTCATGAACAGTAATGCTAATCGGGACAGTTTAAAGTTGGATCCGAACCACTTGTGCCTCCATCGGGTATCGAACCCGGAATCCCTTGATTATAAGGCGGCGACGCTACCACTACGCCATCGTTCCCCAGTGTGACTGGACACCTTCAGAGTAAGATAGACCCGATTAGGCGACTTAGCTCTTTTCTGTCAATTGAATATGGCAACACTGGCATGTTTCCGGTAAGGATCACCGGCAACTGCGCCGGCTAAACAGCATGCCAAAAACCCGCCTCCTCCTCCCGCGGTCAGTCTTTGCCGCAACGCGAAGTCTTCCTTGGGTGGGCTCAGGGCCCTTTCCTCATGTTGCCTGTGGAGGGTACCGGATCAGTCCTCCTCTTCGCTTTTGCCGGTGTCAGAAAAAAATGTCAGTCTGCAATGTTTAGTTTACGACAATATTACCAGTTTATGTACGTAATAATATTTTAAGACGGGTTCTTCAATTCTTTATATTTTGGTGTTACCTGCGGTAACAGCGGCTACATGCACGCCACGCCTCTGGTCCAGTCCCAATTAACCTATCTGTGCATAAAAGTGGATTTAAAACTCAATTATTAGTAGAGGTGTGAAATAGATGAAGTTCTGTTGTATTTGTGTGAACAAAGATTACGGAAAGAAAGAGACATGCGTACATTGGAAATATTCAATCTAAAATGCTCTTGCTTTGTGTCCATCAGTTAACGTATTGCCTTGGAAGCAACAAGTCCTGGATTAAATTTACTTAAGTATCTCATAAATCTATTCCCTATTTATGCATTTGCGTCAAACTTTGATTTATTATTTTAACTATCTGGAAAATAACTGCTCGACCATTTTATGTTCTTTTAATATAATGCTATCAATACTTTTTATAATACTTAGTCATCCTTTGGGAAGAGCAAGTGAACCGGGGGGTCCTCCCGCTAGATCCGCCAATGCATACAATATGCCTGTTTTTGGAGAATAATTACCCAAAATGAGAAAGCACGCACACACGTAACCAACCACTTGACCCCACGGAAGCCTATATACGAACTTTTGCCTGGTCATGCCCCACCCCCTTCCCTATTCCCAACATGTGTTTGCAGTGAGTGGCAACAGGCGGAAGGCTGTTATTTTTAACTCCCCAAATTACAGTTAACACAAGAAAGGAAAGCACAGTTTTTTAATGGCCTGAATTGTAAAAGAAGGTGTAGACCATCAAATCCTTACATTTCCTCTGCTTTTTGCATATTTATTATTTTCTCTTCGAATGTTGACGACCTTTGTTTCTGACAGAAACACTCTTGTTAGGGGTGGTGATCTCAAAAGTAAAAGCTCATAACAGCCCATACTGAACTCTTAAGTTGGGCTCCCCAATAGCGGAGTCATTGCACAGGTGGAATCCTGTTGCCTTGAAGGCTTAATGCTGGTTGTAATTGTGGTCTTCTTCTTGTAAAAATAAGGACAGAGATGGATATCTGCAACCAGGTTAATCATTCAAGTCAATCCGTCCTGCATTGAACTCATGACATCATCACTGATGTAAAACATAATCCTGCCCCTCTTGTGAAAAAGGTGAGGAGGAACTGTTGAGTGTTTCTAACCCTTCCCAAAAGAAGAGTGTCTTCAGATCTGTCTCAGGGTGTGTGTTTCAATTGACATTACATCTCTTTTTTCTTGCATATTTAGGACTGAATTGTTGACACCCAAAACATTTAATTTTTAAAAAATAATTTGTGAACAAAGCAGCCTCACCATCCAAATCCTGCAATTCACAACATAGGATAAAGGGACCCAAGAAAACATATAGGCTACACAAAATGTCACATCTTGATCAGTAATATTATGCAACTAAATGTAATTTCACATTAAGTCAACCAGCATGTGCTTCAGTCCACGGCTGATACAATTAATTATCTCCATCTACAGTACATGTAGAATAAGTAAGTGCGTTCAATTTAAAAGCGGTATGGAGCACAAATATACAATATACAAAGTAAGATTCTTAAAGCAAATGTTGAAAATGATGACCTTGTTCTTGAATACACATGTTAACACGTTTTTCCATATTTCTTGCAACATTATGGAGGACATCTACAGTTATACTCCTAATTTCCTCAGTAATGTGGTGCCTCAGCTCTTCTAAGGTGCGTGGATTCTACCTGTATACTTTTTGCTTCAAAACCCCCCACAAGAAGTAGTCCGGACTTGAAAGATCTGGGGATCTGGCGGGCCACAGTCCCTTTGAAATAATCCTGTGTCTAAAGAAATCTCGTAGTCTCATTGGAAGTATGCGGAGTTGCGCCATCCTGCTGAAACCAGCACCGACGTTCCTCTGGTTCCAACATTGCAACAAACTGCATTATAATGTTTTGGTAAGTTTCACTATCTATTGTTGTTTTTTATTTTATTTTTTTTAAAAAAGGGCCATACCACTTGCCGCCTGGATATGGCACACCAGACACCAAATTTCTGAGGGTGGAGGGGAGACTCCACGAAAAGATGGGGATTTTCAGAGCTCCATGTTCGATAATTTTGCGAAGACACGTAACCATTCAGGTGAAATCATGCTTCATCGGAAAAGAACACGTAGTCCAACACAGTGATGTCATTCCCAATGAAGTCCTTCAACCATTGACAGCAGTGTACACGATTAGGGTAGTCAATTTGTTTTAATTTTTGAAAAACTTGAATTTGATATGGATATAATTTCAACATTTTCCTCACTGCTATATGGGCCGATCTTACGGACATTTGCGTCTCCTGGCTTAGGCGTCGTAAAGGTTTGTGGGGAGATCTTGTCATTATTTCATTAACATTAGTCACTGCCTCTTGTGTTAGTACAGTCCTCGTACGTCGGTGTTTCACGTTACATACAGACCCTGTCTCACGGAATTTATTGACCATTTTCTGAATTGAACTTACAGTCGGAGCACTCTTACCGAACATTTCCGTGAATTTACTGCAGCTTTTTTTGAATGAATTTGTTCTGAAATATTGTTGAACAATTAAGGCACGTTCCTGAACACTACATGGCATCGTAGAGGGCAATTTCTCACTCACTCAACTCAACGAAGAACAAACACAACCCAGCAGTACAGCGGAACACCTGCAACTGACAATGCGTCCGTCCCCTCCATCCCTCCCTCCCTCCTGTACCGCTTATATGTTTAAATTGAACGCACTGTAGATTGGGTCTACACCAAGGACGTATTTAGGGGGGTCCAGGGAGTCTGGGCCCCCCTGAAAGATTTATCGAGTACTAAAATTAAATAATGAAAAATTTATTCATTTAGCCGTTGTTATATAATTCCCTCTGAACTTATTGTAAGACAACGATTATATTGGCATCATACGTCTTTGAAGGACAGGAAGGATGTGGTTAGGGAGTCCGGACCCCCCCCCCCACACACACACACATACTACACACCTGAAAGACTCAAAGACTCGTTTAGCATTTGTTGTATAATTTCCTCTGAACTTATTGGAAGGAAAGGATTATATTGGGATCATAGGGCTTTGAAGGACAGGAAGGACACATTTAGGGGGTCCAGGGGTCCAGACTCCCCCGAAAGACTTACGAAGTACTAATATTAAGTAATGAAAATATTAGCATTTGTTGCATAATCGATGGTTATTAATTTCCTCTGAACTTTTTAGAAGACAAGGATTATATTGGGATCATACGGCTTTGAATGACATTACAAAGAAGATTTATGTACTCTACTACTCAAAATAATATGCATAAGATTTTAATTAGAAAGTTACTTTTCTCCAACTACATGTAACATCATTCTTGTTATTCGATAAATATTCAATTATTCATCTATTTGACATTAATTTTATTGCCAGGGCACTTGTTTTTATGTAAATTATTCCGATCTTAACTACAGGCAAGCTACGTAATGAATATGCACTGTTATATCTCTATTCTTATACAGTCTTTCTTCCTAATCATGTAATAATAATATAATATTATTTTATGTATTGTAAATTAGTATTAATTGGATTTAATATAATTATTTTAATTTAAACATTATTATTATTATTTAATATTATTATTCCTGAGACACTTGGTTCAGAGCAGACCCCCCGAAACATATTTCTAGATATGTGCCTGGTCTACACATGTGCATATCTGACTCTGTCATGCAATGCGTATATTAGAGATTCTTTTGTATATGTGTTGCTTAATAACCTGGCCTTGTAGGCCTCCAGGATGACGCAGTGGTAGCGTCGTTGCCTTGTAATCAAGGGGTCCCAGGTTCGATTCCCGGTGGAGGCACATAGTGGTTCGGATACCACTTTAAACTGTAGGTCTAGTCTTGATTAGCCTTACTATGCATAAAGTGGACTTAAAGCACCAAATCAATCCAATCCAATCCTGGCCTTGTATCATAGAGAAAAATTCTAGAAGAGAATTTCTACATAGCAATCATAAGGATAAAAAGCCAAAATTCATAACTTGAAGGCAGGACATCAAAGATGCTGAAACTTCAACTCAAATCAAACCACCATGATAGTCTTGAACTTCATTATATGTATGTGCTTTCTTAAATTACAGATGTGTAATGCTCAAAGAAGGGGTAGGGTCAGTGGCGTGGCATGACTTTTTCAAAAGTGTTACCGGCCATCAGACGTTATCATCTCCACCCTAGCGCCCCCCTCAAAAAAATGCCTCTGATCTGGATATTTTTTTTCCAATCCGCTCAATTATTTATTTAGCCACAATCACTCCTAGAGAGAGTTACCACGAAAATCCAGTGAATAGTAGTCGAGCCTTATCAACCATCTCTGTTTCTTTGCCAAGAGGTGGAAAGGGGAAGGAAAACCACACATTCGGGTCAGTTTGACGTTTCTGCGGTGAGCAGATGACAGAATTCCCCTCCTCCAGCAGTGGGAGGAAGTCCAGATGTACGTACTACTGTTGCCAACTTAGTTTTTTGGAGCAAGGTTTGTTCAAATCACAAATCGCATCAAGTATTTATCTTTTCGTCTATTACTAAACGGTCTCTGTTGTAGTTAAACCCAGCTTTGGCTTTGCAGTCTAGCTCTTGTTGCTTCAGAGAAATAGTATTCCCGTTTTAGGCGGGATTTAGCTCTTTTCTGGAAATCCAATGTGACAACACTTGCTGATCCGGTATGCCACAGCGGCAACAGGGCATCTAAACAGGCATATGAATAACCCCCTAGCAGACTTGCCTCCAAGTCTTTCCCCGCTGTTCCCTTCCATTGGCGGGAGCCCTTTTCTCTTGTTGCCTCTTGAGGGTAGCGGGACAGCCTGTCTCTTCTCTTTTGTCGGCTGCAGAAAAAAAGTCCTCTGCAATATACACTCAACTGCAACGCTGTCGGTTAACTTATTTAACAATGTTGTTATTTTATTGAGAAAAAAACTTTTTAATTTCTTTACATTATGCGGTTACCTGCGGTAACACTGGTTACATGCACGCCACGCCTCTGGGTAGGGTGCAAGAGGATGCCATCCTCATCCAGGAAATTTCACATAAAATTCGTCCTTCCCTCTTGCACCTAAGAATTTCTGCTTCAAGCTCTGATTGATTTACTTTATTTTACTTTGCTTTTTGTGCCATTTTTGACTAATTTGCAAAGATGGGACATGCACAAACATCCATGCCCATGCTGAGATTTGAACCCGGGACCTCTGGCATCATAGCACAATGTGCTAACCACTCTGCCACAGGGTGCTAGCTCTGGTAATCAGTACTGAACATAATTTCTACCAATAACCTATTTGTAACTTTGTAAAAATAGTATTCAATTACTCACACAAATCTGCCATTTTGATCTTGGTTGATTTATTGATTGATTTAGTTTATTTTTCTTTGCTTTCCTACCACTTTTGGCTAATCGCGAAGATGAGGATGAATAGTGATGAGATGGATAAAGGGACCTTCACAAACATATAGGGACGACACAACAAGAGCCCCACTGAGGTTCAGGTACCAGAGCCTTGCCAGTCTGAAACATGCAATCCAATGTGCACTACATGGAAGGAAGGTAGACATTTTGGGTGTCTTTGGAAAGGATCACCCCCTTACTCCCCACCCATTTTGTTCTTATCCTTATCAATGTAAAGAATGATTCCTGGTGTTGAAACTATTACTGTCTGGCTGCCTTAGCTGAGACCATGGACGGAAGTGTGCATGCGCCAACTGGATGTGTTCATTGGCAAAATAGGGGTGATGCACTTTGGTCAGGAAGCGGGTTCCATGAAAATGGTCTGTTGCAGAAACAACAATGAAGTTTCAAACGTAGTAACATCGCCGCCAAAATATTTTTACAAGGGTATAGATAGAACCTCGCAAGGTTTAAGGTCGATGGTGGCGATTCAGTTCCAAAACGGGGGGGGGGGGGGGAGAGGGGAAGAAAAGTTTACTTTCTCTTGGTAGACAAAGGTTAGCATTAAAAAGCCATAGTGCGGGGCCAAAAATGGAGAGCAACTGTCTCCAAAATCTGCCACTGTTTAAGCTGCTGTTTTTTTTCTTTCAGAACCTGATATCGGGACATTTTTTATCACTGGACTCCTCTGTTGCAATGTACGAACGTTGTGTTTGTGCCGAAACGATCTCAGTATGTGTATGTGTCCGTTTCACGAAGCTGTTATGCAATGGACAATCTATTCGAATGTTTTGATTTGATTTATTTTATTTTACTTCGCGTTTTGTGCCTCTTGGCTAAGATGGGGATGAGTGATGAAATGATGAAATTGATGAATGGACATTCACAAACAACCATGCCCGAGCGGGATTCGAACCCGGGACCCTTGGCATCGCAGCGCGATGTGCTAACCACTCAGCCACAGGGTCCGGCCCATTCGAATGTGTTCTCCCAGGTTTGGATATGCTCCTTTATGGTGTAGTCGCCTACTTTCGAAACAAAAATCCTAATTTTCCATCCTTGTGACTTGGATCTTCAAGATTTAGGAAGAATTCAGACCGAAGGCACACACGACGTCGTTTGCAACGAGTGACCCAATCAACATAAACTTTTCACACCGTAGCGGCACGACAGGCTGCACAAGCCCGTGTTCGATTTGTGAAATCCTCAAGCGACACGTATAGCTTGTAGCTTCGGTGTGAAACCTGGTGGGTCAATCTCATTGTCACCTTGAAACGGCAGCTCGTGTTGACCACAGAAGAAAAATATCTTGTCAACCGATGGGAATGTCCCTTAGTTTTATTCTATCTCCTTTTTCTGTGCTTGTTAATTAAACAGGCAACATCTTACGGTTGGGCATACACAAGAGATGTGCCATGCAGAAATTTTAGCGGAAAATGCAGGCTCCACCAGGCATACCGTGCCATTGCTCTACAGTGACAGCAAAAGATCAAGCGAAGCCAAGGGTGACTCGGTAGTTCACTTGGTAGAACAAACGTTGGCATGGCACGGTATATGCCAGAGACCCTGGTTTTGGAGTCATGGTCCAGCTTGCTTTTTCCGCTAAAATTTCCACATATGCAACATCTTCTTGCTTTCTCTTCTCGACATTCATAAATTTTTTTGAGTGTTTTTCCAAAACAGTTGACTTAAAAGTCCTTTTTTAACCCACGAAACTCTCGGACTGCATACAGGAAACTTGGTCCAGTCACTAATAAATCGTCACTCAAAACTTAGATTTTCAGTCGATCTGTGCAGTTTATTTCCTTTTTTTTTTTTTTTAAAAAAAAAAGATGCTCCAATGCCCATTACTGCTGAAATATTTACTTTAGAGACCTTGGATCTCTTCGGCTCATGACCCGAAACTAGCACTACACTGTCGGCAATGTCTTCAGCTTTGGACCCAAACTTGTAATAGTGGTAGACTTCAGCACTTTCCAGCAAAATGTGTCATTAGTCCCCCCCCCCCCTAATCTCTACATCTTATAAAACTGTCAATGGGCACTGACTGATCACTAATCGACTGTCACACTTACTCCTGAAGTCTTATTGAATGATTCTGTTGTACAGACCAACCGTGAAATTGAATCCGCGTATTTATATCCATATTATATTCTGGAATGTTCTGCACATAAAATGTTTTGTAGTTCGACTCCACCTCCTATTCAAGAACGTTCCCTCTCGAGTTTTTAGGAGAATTAGTAATCCAACGAATCGCCCGACTCATGGTGCTGCCTTCAACAGTGCTTTGTTGTGCAACTTCCAAATGCTGACAAATCTTTAAATAATGCTCAAGTTTGTTGCAACAACACCAAAAGAGCAAGAAAAGTTTACATACAATATTATCAATAACAGGGTTATCCCTCAGGGTTCTAGAACATTCTCCGCTTTTCCTCGATAATTATATCTCTCTTTAAATTATAATCACAATATTTTATTTCGCACACACAAGCCAAAAACCTCATTTTATCTAGTGTAAATCAAAAAATTTTGGAGGGGGCTCGAGCCCCCTGAGCCCCCCTCTGGATACGTGCCTGCCATCCATATACTATATAAGCAAAGAGAATATATCAGGAAAGTATTCATCACATCACATTAGTAGATAAACTTGTTTGTAAACATTTGATTTGATTCACAGATAATAAAATTACTGTTATTATACATAGTATTATAAATATAATAAAGTAAATGTAGTAACTGAATGGTGTGTCATTGTGTATCCTATTATATCGGGGGTGTTTTGTAGAATGTGCAACAGGGACCACAACGACGCAGTTTTCTTTGTTCTACTTCCAAACGGTTTGTTACGAATTGTAAGAGACATCACAAACACAACACAGCAAGCAGTAATAAACACAACAAGCGAACCTATACAAGTAAAGTGCCACAGGGTGGTTTGCTGAGTGTTCTACCTGCTTCCCCTCTCGCATTTGGAATCGTACTTTCCAGCTAGTTTCGTTTCCCTTGGCCGGACTGTATGAAGACAATTGGAAGCTACTTGAAATGAAGAAGGAGCAGACTCCATTCTCAAAAGTCAGTAAACAGTGGTAAGGGAACTCGATGTACTGACCATGCTTCACCCAATGGGAGACCTGTTTTCCAGGCCCTGTTCATCAGAGGGCTGTTGCACCATGTAGATTATGTCAGTAAAAAATTGAAGAAAGGTTTGTCAGAATTTGTTTTAAGTCCACTTTATACTCAGATAGACTAATCTGGATTGAACCTACTGTTTAGGCTGGTGTCCAAACCACCAACAATCTAACCCACAAATCCTTCATTTAAGATGACAGCATTGTCAATACACATCATTGGGGAGGCCTGCAAGTAAAAGTTTTACAGGAATACTTAAATTAGAATTTTTTTTATTTGCATGCCTAAATAGTGGCATTGAAAATGTACAGACATTCTCACTGTGTATATCTCACCTTGCTTCTGGGCAAATATAAAAGGGGACATAGTTTGATACCTGGTGGAGACACATAGTCATTTGGATCTCACTTTAAACTGTAGGTCTAGCCCCAATTAGCCTATCTGCATGTTAGTGAACTTAAAACAAGAACTCAAAAGAGAGATGGTTTTCTTTTTATTATAAGCAGAATAGGAGTGGGGTGATATGTCATTGTTATAAACTGCATTAATTTTTACAAGCTTTAATTTACTTTGTAAGAATGATGTGCATTTTGTGCATATTACGGGGAAGTTAATATTGCAAGAATAACCCTGGATTTCTATTGTTAACTTTCGAAAATGAACAGGGTAAGAACTAAATCCAGACTACTAAGTTATTCAAGATCTAGGTGACTGCCATTTTTCACAAGCACGTTTTCAGATTTCCACAAAATTCAATCCATGGATATGCAGTATGTAAGCAAAAGTAACAACTTTATTTCATTTTGTATGTGGCATAATGTGCATTGGAACGCACTTGATAATTAACGAAACAAGTGTATTATTGTGGTATATTTTCTTGCTGATCTGGTAATATTCATGAATATTTATTATTATTTTGTCATTTATTTCCATGAAATATTTAAATTGTCTTTTTGTTCCCCTGTGTATTATTGAATTTAATTATTTAAATAGTTTAAGCAGAATATTAAGTTATGGGCTTAGTGGTGATTATAAACAAAGTCCTTTAAAAATGACAATATGCAGATGATGACTGCCTGAATATATGCAAAATAGCAATTATATTGAAAAGTGCAAGTACTACTCCAAATGGGATACTGTTGAGTTTGTTAATTGTGTAAAGAAAGCAACCAGCACCATGAAATTAAATTCTCTGTTCTGGATTTCATGTGTTGGATTGATATTTTTTTACACATGTTTAGTGCTACACTGATTTCTGATATCTGTACTAATTTTCATAGATATTATACACTGTGCATTATACATTTTTCTCTCAATTGCAATATGAAAATGCCCAAAATTGTATTTATGTTTTGAGAAATCATTAGGTAATTATATGTATATATTTGGTGTTCTCTTTGAACAAATATACAAATTTTCAGTGCATCAAGAGCATATTGATGATAATTAGAAATATGAATAATAATGTTCAAAATATCAAACATTAATTGCACCACAGTTAAGCTTAGGACAGTTAAAATTTGTTTACAATTTGTTGTTATCTCATTGAAAAGGAATTTTATAAAGCAGTGCACTATAAGGAAACCGTACAAGTTTTTTACTGAAAAAATAATAGCCGTGTACAATATATAACATTGTTTTGTTATTGCATTCTAATGCAAAGGAATTAGTGTTTTAGTGTTTAGAATGTATTCATTGCTGTCATTACCTTATAGCTAAATACTATTCACACTTTTCAAACTAAAATTGAGGCAACAGAGTACTGTAAATTTGATGACAATGTCTGAGAATAAGGTAAGTGTTTTGAGGTCACAAGTAATGTAGAATTGAAAAGTAAATGGAATTCTGTATACTTACATGCTAGTCTTGTGAAATGCCTCTTGCCTGCCACAACTAATTATTATTGATATTGGCAACTTCTGAATAGATCTGATTACAGTTCGTTTAAAGACATTTTCATGTTGTAAAAGTGAAAAAGGATAATATGTGCAAGATTATAATGGAATGTGATTGAAAGAAGAAAGATAATTCATGTGTTGAACTTCACTTGTAGTATTTTTCCCTTCAAGACTCAAAGTAATTGAGAGACAACTCTCATTACTTTTTAAAAATAAATATTCAAATATCACAGTAACTTTCTGACCATGAAGATTCATATTTTGAGGATTTTACACCGAATCAGTGGCATACATATTTTCGAATTTTAATGTATTATTTTAACTTTTATCAGTAAGGGAAAGCCAGTTGTGTGTACAATCAAGTTTGAAATTAATATATATATTTAAAAAAATCACTTTAATTTTGGTATGTATTATATAATAGTCCTACTCCCTCATAGCTGAATGGTTAGCACTCTTGACATGATAGTTTTCATTATACTCGGACTCTTAGTAAGAAATATGTTTATGGTATCTATAATAAGTTTGTAAAAAGGCTAGAATATTTTTAAAAACACGCATTTTCCATATTCATCATTTGAAAAATTCCTACCTTTTAAATGTTTGTGTATTTAGACAAAATTACAAAAGGTCAGAACAAAATTTCCTTAATGTCTGTTGTGAAACTGTTTGAAGGGGTCCCTACGAGGCATATCACCGCCTGTGAATGTTAGAGTACGCCACATCAATCTGCCATAGTTTTGCTTAAAAGTATTATAGATTCAGTAATGAAATAATTTGAACATTAAAATAAGCATTTCGTGCGCATTTTGCAAAATGCAAAGTATTGCTCCAGTTTATACGCACTGACTCCATGGGGTTTGGGGGGGCTCGAGCCCCCAATGTTAATGATGTGGGAGCAGAGACCCTCAAATAATTTTGCTTAAGAGGATCTAATATATTATTTTGCTTCTCTTGTAAAGTTTACTCTGAATTGTGGAACATGAACTTAACTTTAAATACACATTTGAAATGTTCTAGACCATAAAATTTGGGGGCTGAGACCACTAAACCATCAACTTTGGGGGGGGGGGGGGCTGTGAACGGAGACAGCAAAACACATGACTTATTACTATATACTAAGTATATAATTATGAGTATTGTTAACATTTTTACTAAAAAGAGTTTCAAAATAATGAGGTGATATGACAATTATACCAGTATGTTTGTTGTTTAGTGAATTCTGAACAATTTGAGGTCGTAAACACGACTTTCAGGCAATATTGATATGTACGATATTTAGTTATCCTCGAAATCTCTTCCTCTAGTCCAAAGAATAAGGGGAAAATAATTCTAAAGTGTTTGAGTTTATTTAACACTGGCTTGCAGTAAAGTATGGAAGGAAAGCTTATGAAAAGTCTGGAAATGGCTAAGAACAAATGCATTATTGCTAAAGCACGGCATGCTGTGTGTTTTTTTATTATTGCAAAATTAAATTTAAAAAGTAAAATATTGTAGCAAGAACAAAAAAGTAAAACTATTTTCCTGAGATTTGTGTTAGCATTTATGCAAATTATTAAATAAAACTGTTAAATATTGTAAATATTAGTTTTTTTATGGGTATGTCAACACTAAGGTTATGCACCTGTCACATGTCCTTTCTTTACAAGTCTGTTGCAGACATTAAAACACACCCATGCCCTCGCCGGGACTCGAATCCGAGACCTCCGGATAAAAGCGACTTGAGCCGATTACCCAACACGCTCGGATACCGAGGCCGGCGTAAAACTGTTATGTTGGTCTCTTAATGTAAATACATAGCCTACTTTTAAATAAAAATGTTAATTGTTATCTAAAAACAAATGAGCAGACACACGTTTTTCATGTTACATTTAATTTGCATGAGGAATATAATAGCTGCTTAAAAACTGCTATACGAAGACGTAATTTTTATTTTTAAGAAAGGGAGGAAGTGAGTTCATTCATTTATTTCAGTGATCAGAGCACCCCCAATAATTTTGACAAGTCGGCGCCCCTGCTCCAGTCCTAAAATTGTTGCATTTTTATGTTTTATGTAGGGAATTTGTATATTGTTACTTTATTATTTGAGTATGCTAATTGGGACTGAACCTACAGTTTAAGGTGGGATCTGAACCATTATGTGCCTCCACTGGGTATTGACCCGAACCCCTTGATTACAAAGTGACAACATTGCCATTACACCATTGGGGAGGCCCTGTTACTTTATTAGAAAATGTAAGTTTTTCATATTCGTTTGTGATCTTTAGGATCTTCTCAACAGCATAGTGGTTAATGCTGTCACTGACTAATAAAGTGTTTGATTCCTTGTGGGGATGTACAGTGCTTTGGATCCACTTTAAACTATCGTTTCAGTCCTGATTAACCTAGCTGTGCATAAAATAGACTTTAAAATGCACCGAACAGTTCATAATTACAATGTCATAGGTTTGTTTTTTGATAACTTCCGTACAGTGGTGCCTTGCATAATGAACTCTGTTCCACATTATGAACTGCAGGTAAAATTGTCACATATGATTACCACCTCAGCAGATGTGCTTCATTATCTTACATGGCAGTCGATTTTTTTTAATGATTTTCATGTAGAAATCTGTCACAGCAAGTGACTATTGAAATTCACCACTTTCTTGGTTGTTGTTGGTAGGAGTAATACATATGATATTTAATTTTAATAATATATTATTTATGCTATAATTGTTATGTTTTTTTTATAAAAGGGAATTCTTATTTAACCATTATTAAATACATAAAAACTCACATCTGATACCCCTATCAATTTCAGTCCAGTTTCCTTTCTCATTATTACATTTAACATGTGAAGTGAATATTTAAAAAAAAAAAAAAATTGGTTAAGTAAGATTCTAAGTGTGGTGTTTAACTAAAATATAGTGACTTCTTATGTACATGAATTGCCCTAATGGCTTGGTCTGGAAAACCTGGAAAAGTCAGGGAATTTTGTTTTTACAAAATTGTAACTGAATATTTAAATTAAATTCCAATTTCAGAATGAAGATCCAAACCCAGCTGTGGCTAATCCTGATGACAAACTCGTTGGATATGTCGTGCCGGGGCAGTCTGGACAACCTTATCCTACTCAACAACCATATTCAGGACAACCACCATATCCTCCCCATCAACCTTATTCAATGCAGCCAAACCTCTCTGGCCAAATGCCTTACTACGGACAGTATTATCCTCAAGGACAGCCTTATTATGGTGAACCTCAACCTTATTATTCTGGTCAATACCAACCTGGGCATCAGCCATATTCATCAGAAGTGTTCTATCCTGTAAGTTAGACAGTCAACATTTTTTTCTCCACCTTTGAACAAAGAGATGCCTCTGTGGCCCAGTATTTAGTGTAATATGCTACAAAGCTAGAGTTCCCATGTTAAAGCTTGGTTGTGAATGACTGTTGATTGATTGATTACATATTGTTACTTAGCATTGCTTTTCTTCCACTTTGGCTAATTATGATAGGTTTAACCCAAGTCTCCACATGTATGTAATTATGTATCTTTGCCAGATAGCTGGAATGGATATTATAAACTTACACAGAGATCTAAGGTGTGGAAATTGTGGGGTGGCCAGAGTTTGGCTTGGTAGCTGTTATCAGGCCTGTAGCAAGGGGTACGCAAGGGGGGCTGATGCCCAGGGTGCCATGCACAGAGACAATAGTTTTTTTCTAACAGCAAAGAACATGCGACCGAGAAATATACACTTGGCAGAGAAAAGGGGCGAAGGAAAACATACAAGATGTTACTCGATCTTTGTTCGCACAAGTGATGAAGTGTCCCCTAGATTGTACTTCCTTTTGGGGTTCACCACGTGAAAATAAATGTCTCCATTTTACTCCATGCGCATCTCCACCACATGTCGCAGCCCTAATGGATCGGCACTTACTTGCTCATGTCCCTCCCCCCCCCCCAAAAAAAAAGACTGCGTTCAGGTACAAACCTGATCAGATTAAATGACAAAATGAAATGTGTTTTCTAAACCTTAACCGTCGTGATTGAGAATGGCAGACACAAGGGAAGATGGAACTTACCCTGTTCAGGCACGAAGAGTCTCGACCCCTCCCCCCCTCTCAAGACCTCCAGCACTGCTCTCGAAGTGATCTGACCCTTTTCCGATCACTGCTGGCCCTTTTTGTCCTGTCGAATTTCGCAATTGCATTACGTTAACCCCTGCAGTGACGAGACATTTACCTGAGGAACTCCTGTCTCATCATCTTTGAGTTGCGAGACTCATACCTGCACTGATAGACATTCCACACATACATGACTTTCCCTATTTGACCTCATCAAGAAAAGATTTCTATCATAAATCGTTTTCGATTTATGAAGTTAACATGAAGTTGTCAATGAAAAAGAAATTGCAAAAATGGTCAATTTTGGTAGGATAATTATTATTTTTTTCAATCTGAGTTAAATAATTTTAGATTACAAATTTTTCTTCTAAGGACATACTGCACACTGTATTATTTAATATTGTAATTATTATTCTTAACCCTTTTCCCCCCCTTCTTTTACTTGTAGGTTTATATTTTGGTAACAAAACTGAAATTTTCTCTTTCCCAAAGTAGTAGTGATTGTGCACTTTTAAAGATGTTCTTCAGACACTAAGATGTAACCAATATGTAACACTACAGCTACAAATTTTGTAGCTAGCTACAGTAGCTTCGCTTCAAGTAGCACTCTACTTCCGACCACTGGATATACTTGTTCAATTTCTCTCTGTGTACAGACAATCCTTGGTACATATTTCAACTTGTGCTATATACAGGGACGTAGCTAGGTTGATCGGTTTTTGTGGCCCGAATGTCAGAAAAATCTCAATCAAATCATTAAGAAAATTAACAACAATGTGCTAACCACTCCGCCATCTTCCTTGAGTAATTATACAAATGATAACAGAAAGCACTTTAGAATTTGAAAAGCTAATGTATCTAAAGCGTGAAGATCATTGTTAATAATTTAGTATATACCTCGTTATCTTCAATAAATGAGGGGTGGCTTATTCTTCATTATAGCCATGTGTTAGCGGAAATCTTCCTTCCCCTGAAGTTTCATCTTGCAACTTTTATCACAAGCACCACACTATGACTGTCTCCGTAATCTGAGACAGGAATGAAAATTGTTTCCAAAGAGCTCCGGAAGGAGTAACGTCGATCCCGAGGGACATCTGTCACCGATTACCAGTCAATCAGCCCGAATTTTGACCCGGCAGGGAGGAAAAGTACATTTTCAAAAGACCTCCGAATTCCCTTAACGGGCTATAAAATCATTAGCGGCAGCTCCTGTGTTGCATCTGTTTTCGACAGGCAAGCAGTAGAAGAATGAGTACAAGTCTTCATGGTGCGAGAAACTTGGGAGCAGTGTTTCAAACTGTAAGCAAAGTTTACTGAAGAACAATTTTGCAATATTTGCCATCAAATTAAAATTTCCAGTAAAATACAGAAACATTTGCTGGGGCCCCGTGGACGTTTGCGGGGGCCAGTGCCCCTGCGGGCCCCCCTAACGACGTCCCTGGCTATATATTGTGTTTTATAATTGTAATATATTAATTTTAATGTCAACTGATTGCAGAGACCATCTTCAAATAGAGATATGACAAGATCAAACTTTGATCTAGAGAATCAACAAGTAAGGCAAGAATCTTTTGGGTCGTCATTTGGAGACATAAAAATCAGACATGCCTTTATAAGAAAAGTGTTTTCCATCCTAACGGCCATGCTGACAGTTACTGTAGGCATGATTGCCCTATTTATTTTCGTGTAAGTAACAGTGTTGTTATTCAATGAACTCTTTTCACAGTGTTCCTGTAGCTGTTAACTGGAAAAGTTAAGGTTAAATGAAGGGCCTGTGGTTAAAACATGGTAAGTGGCAGTTTGGTCATTATTAAGTTTATTAAGCAGTAAGGTTATTAGAGTCCTCCTCCGTGGTCGTGCGGTCTAAGGCACCTTGCTTTGGTCGGCGGCTGCGGGATGGTATCCCTGGTTCAATCTCCGGGAATTTTCGGCCTGTGTATAGGGCCGGTGGCAACCCACCATCGTGAGGAAATTGGGGAGCTTTGAATGAGTAAGCGTAATCCGGTCGCGTAGACCTACTACAATGGCTGGGGATACGTCGGACTGTTCCAATCCTGGTTGAAGATCTCCACACTTAGAGGTGACAAGAGAAAGCGTGGGAGGGAGACCGGAAGCTGGTAGGTAAGCCAAGGCCCTTCATGGGCTGTTACACACAGGAAGGTTATTAGAAGCTATGCTGTAGATAAATTGTTTTCATGTATTTACCAATTTCAGAAGTGTTCAATGAATGCAATCCAAATTGCATCTCATGGTCATTAAACACAAAAGTGGACATTGGCTGTATTTACTTTGTAACTCAATAATGACCAAAATGTCACCATGTTTTACCCCCAAGTCATTCAAATATGATAATAATAATAATAGCTTATATTATTGTATGTATGTGTTGAACTAATAAAACGTAAGACATAGAACAGTATATTAAGCATAACATATTTACATTTCATTACATTTCAAATTGCACGCAGGTGGATTTTTGTTTGAACTGTGCTCCTCTGGAGTCATTGAAAGTATCTTGTTAGTTTTCGATTCCTTTTCCAGGTAGGATTACTTAATTTTAGATGTCAAAGGGAATGATCAGCATCTACTCTTCCATCAAGTAATGATTTTTGTTTTGTTAGTCTTAGATGTCCACATCACTAGTATTACTAATTAATTGTGTCTGTGCAGCCCCAATAACAATAACATAGTTTCAAGTTCTGTTTTCTTTAATCTGAAATTATTATTCCTCTTCATTACAGCCCTGACATTAAGTTGTATGTTCAAACCCATCCTCTTATATTGACCATGGCATAGTAAGTATTTAATATATGAATTCTCATAATCAAAAAGTTTAGAGCACACATATTTCTTGTGAATAATATTATTTGTAAGAACTTTAATTTTAGTGGTTAACATTTGTTCGTTTGCACAACATTTCTATGTACTGTACATGCATCTTTTTCAAGAGTCAAGTATACAATAAAAACTAATGTCAGTTACGAAATATAATAGGTAACAGTCCTATAACAAAGTAGAGGACAGTATGTTCTTGAATCAATTACTGGCTGCAGGCAGGCCCGTAGCTAGGCAGGGGCCAGGGGGCTCAGGCCCCCTCTGGCACTGCCGCCAGAGGGGGCTAATTTGTTTGCAGTGAAGAGTGAAAATGTAGACAGCAGATATATTTGGCTCACAACTTGATGAAAAATAAATTCACAGAATATGAACAGCAGCTAATATATTTGGTTATTATTGTTTATGAGCCGAAGTCTAAGTAGCGGCAAGTATTTAGAAGATTCTCTAGACCAGTGGTTCCCAAAATGTGCACCGCACCGCCTTGGGAATCTGTAGCTAGCTTACAGGGAGCAGTGAAATGTTCCAATATTTTCATAGAAATGATATGATTTTTCTAAATATGTGCTTATTTAGGTACTTTTTTACAATAAGATATTTCTGAATTTGAAGCAAACCAACCACACTAAACGAGCGTTGCAAATGATAGATAGGTCAACATTCTGACTTGGGCACCGCGGAAAAATCTTGAAATACTAAAGGCGCCGTGATACGAAAAAATTTGGGAATCCCAGTTCTAGATTTTGGAAATTTCTTCCAGAGAGGAGCCTCTTTATCTGTAACTTTCCAACCCCTGTTGCAGCCTTTCGTTTGAAAGAAATCTGTGACATTGACATCATCATCCACATTCCTTCCACATCTGCGTCAAATGTCAGTAGATCCCAAGTTTTGGGAACCAAGGGGAGTCTTATTGTGTCTGTTGCTGGGGTTGGAATGTACGGTAGGAACTATGATTGAATTGAATATTGTTCATTTTTAATTGCATGATATAAGTAATTGTGTCATCAAAAATAGTATAGAGTGTGCATTAAGGGATGGTGTCATTACCAGTCGAATAACACTTCAAGAGATGTTTTAGAAGATATACAAATACTAGTTTTTTCAATATCTCTAAATTTTATACTTTACATTAACTTAATGAACCCGACACACATAATTTACCTTCATTTATTACTGTTAAACTTTAGAAAAATTAACTTTGTTTATAAGCCCCCCATGAGACCAATTCTGGCTACGGGCCTGACTGCAGGTAATTTTTGCTTGTCGTGAAAGATTTTTTCACTTGTTTGGGTTTTTTTTTATACGATCAGTCAGACATGGAATTCTGAACAGCCCTTGGGGAGATTTCAGACCGAAGCAACAAGCTACACATGTCGCTTTGGAATGAGCCAATCAACAACAACGTTTCATGCCACAGCAGCATGACAGGCCAGACAATCCTGTATTCGAGTGTTGAAATCCTAAAGTGACACATGTATGTCTCTTGTTGCTTCGCTGAGAAATCTCACTTAGAACATGACTAATTTAAAACTAAATCATATACTTTCACCTGGTAATACATTGATTAGGTAATAGTGTAATAGTGTGGAACCTTAATATTATTTTTTGGGGGGGAGACAAAGGTGAAAAAACAACAACATAAAATGCAGGAAAATGTATAATTAGGAAAAGTTTTACATATTGCTTTATTGGGTTTTGATTGATTTGGTCTAATTTACTTCACATTCCTGCCACTTTTTGGCTAATCACGACAATGAGGATGAGTGATGATATGATGAAATTGATGAATGGATACTCACAAAGAACACCCATGCCCAGGCTGGAATTCGAACTTGGGACCTGTGTGCTTTATTGGGACCATGAAGATGAATATACAGGGTTTTCTATACATTTCCTATAACTTTGTAACAAACAGAGATATTTCATTGAAATAAAGTTTGTACTTCACACTAGTCTTTACAGTTTTAACTGACAACACTTCATATCTGCACTTCTCATTGCCCCCACCTCCAACTGGGCACCATTCACATCGATGCATTCCTGCAATCTCGTCCTGAAACCCTGAATGGCTTTCCGGGGCTGCTTATCCAAAATGCCACGCGATGACTGCAGATATCTTTGCTTTAAGGTCTTTAAGGTCATCCTGATCTCTTGCCTTTTCCTCATACACTTCCATTTTGACATATCTAGGGTTACCAGATCGCTATAAGAGAAATGTAGGACATGTTGTCCCAAAATGTAGAACTTTATGTTAAAATGTAGGACACAAAACATTCGCAATAAATAATACATATTTCTACAGATACACTATGTGCTAATTTAATATCAGAACATTGGTAGGTTAGATAAATTTAAAATTAGTTACAACTATATATTTTATAGCTAATAATAAATACAAGATGCTTACTTTCAATGCAATATTGAAATATTTTGATATGTACTATTTACCTTCCAAAATATGTTGTTCTTACCACACTCTTGTGATTTATTTTTAGTGTAATATTCTTTACCACGTACATTCCACTTGTATGTTGTACCAATTTGAGAAGGAAATTTCCAATTAATTTCATCATGCTGGCTGTGTTTGTAAGTATTGTTTAATATTGTTAAGTTGTATCTAATTTCCAATATGGATTACAACTCTGAATTTCGAAGATGATCAAGAGGTTTTCTCGGGATATCAACTAGGTGATTTCCGGAGAGGCTTTCGAGAGCTAACGTCACTCTCATCTTCACTGATTGAAGTACAGAGATGTTTCAGGGTAAGGTTATAAGTATTTGGTGTGGGAGGGGTCTGGTGTCCCTGTTGAGGTTTTCCTTTTCCCTGGGGATAACTTGAACACGAAAAATAAAGATAAAATTCGAATGAAGAATCTTACTCTGTACAAGAAGGGACCTAAAAACTCAGCAGTTGATCTGTATAACAAGTTGCCCAGAGAGTTAAGACATGAACCAAAAGTGGAAAAGTTTAAAAATCAAATCAAAACCATGCCAATTAAACATTCATTTTACAGCATACAAGAATATATAGAGGCAACACTCATCTTTTGAATGCATACAGACATATCTATTGAACAGTGTGAAGGACTCCAGGTCTTGTGTATGTGTAATCAGAATAAATGTTAAAAGGTATGGTTAGTTACCATACATGCAGAGCTTGCTGTTGCCCATCAAACTGAAATTGTCAAGTATAATAGCTTTATATGCAAGGGTTATAATACACCAATATACATCTGTGCATCTTATGTCAAAATTACCAAACTTTGTTATCGTGTATTTCTATTTGACATGTCCTATACTACAGATGTACCCACTTGTACAAAATTGCAGTCCTTGGATGCAAATAAATCATATCATATCATATTGCTTCTTTTGCTATTGCCTTAACAGGAACACCAACTGGACCCAGCCTGGCTAGCGATAGTCGACTGGGAGCATGGATGTTGGAGAGACGGCACCTGATTGGCCCGCCTCCTACACCGGACCACTCCCACACCAATAACCTTACCCTGACACATCTCTGTACTGCAATCCCTGAAGATGAGAGTGACAGCTCTCAAAAGCCTCTCCGGAAATCACCTGGTTGATATCACAAGAAAACCTCTTTATCATTTGCTGCCAGGAAAGCTATTGAATTTTGAATTTTGTTTTCACATTATAGCTGCAATCCTGTAACGTCATAATAGATAGAATATTTGATACTTGTTGAGGGTATGCACCCTGGCTATCTCACCCCTCAACACCAATAGGCCATGGATGATTTTGTACCAAAATTTTAGTTAGAATGACCGACCATCTAACAGAACTGTAATTGTATTTGTCTTATGATTTTGTGAATTATGCTTACAGCAAGTGTGATATTTGAAAAGTTTCCAGTGGAGGGGGGGGGGGGGGAGAATTCCGGTAACTGCTCTCGAAATATTGAGATATTATATAAATTATAAAAAATGGAACCTGAATTTTTCATTTCTTACGGGACCAAGATGAAAATGCAGGAAAATGTGAAATTCAGGAATGCAAAGTCTGGTTTCCACTGCATAATTCCCTCAGCCCAACTTTAAATACCACTCTGAATACAGCTGTAGTTCTAGATGTATGTATGTATTGCTTTGATTGTAGAGTTCTTCTAACGTATGGTTAATAACAAGTGAATTGCTTTTTGGAGAAAGATGAAACATAGTTAATCACTGTCAAAACGACGAAGATTATTTTAGTAGTAATTACTCAAGTAACTGACCAAATTCATTTCTTCACTATGATTTAGTCAGATTGTTACGTTCCAATTTCTGGATAAAAGTTTGCAACCCTAATTGCACAGTGGTAATTAGCAGTGATCAGAATGTAACATTTTACATTCCTACAGCTGCAACTACTTTACCAAAAAGTAGCTCACTACGCTGCTCATGTTCTCTACTCACTACTTTTGTGCTACTTTCACATGAAAAAAAAATAAACAGTAATATGGATAGTCCAAAGGAGTCCTTAGTAATTGCACTTACTAGATAATAGATTCTGTTATTTATTATCATGAAATATATTTTCATAGCAGTCTTACCTCTGTGACTTATTTTTACCGTAGGGTTTGTAATGTGCCTAGCCTATATAAGTGACATATCAATTCAATTATTTTATCTTAGTATTGCAATTAGGATGCTACCAAGTTCATGTTTATGACAATAAACAAATGTAATTTGTTCGAATTATTTATGTGTATGTATGAACATATTTTTATTGATAATAATTTTATTTTTAATAGAATAATATGAAGCCAGTATTTTAAATGAATTACATGTGAATGGTGATTTTCTTTTACTCTTTCAAGGATGATAATTGTCATGAACATGATCGATATTCAGAGTGTATAGTTGCTTTACTACTGCTACAGCCCGACCCTGTGGCCGAGTGGTTAGCACATCGCGCTGCGACGCCAAGGGTCCCGGGTTCGAATCCCGGTCGGGCTTGGTTGTTTGTGAATGTCCATTCATCAATTTCATCATTTCAGTACTCATCCCCATCTTCGCAAATTAGCCAAGAGGCACAAAACGCGAAGTAAAATAAACTAAATCAATCAATCAATCAATCAACTACTGCTACTTTTGGTGACAAAGGCCACCAAAATTAATAAAACCTGTACAAGTAAGTTTCGCGGAAAAAGTTGGTAACTCGCTTATGTCTTATTATTATCATTATCAACTGAGTCTTTTATTCCCTTTATTAACTACATTTTAGTAGTTTGTTTCCTGGGTTTGTTTCCTAGTGAGGTCGCATTTCAGTAGTTTAGATTTCACTTTCAACTCCAGATTCAATCCCAATTAGCAAGAATTCTCAATAAAATGTACTTAACACAATAACTTTTATTGAAGTGTTGGTGTTTTATTTGATTACAGACACTTTCATTATCATATCTCACGGCAGCAATCTCGACTATCTATGAAACAGACACTGTGCTTATGGCTTTAGGAGTTTCAACAGGAGTCTGTGCAGCAGTAATGCTTTTTTCTATACAGACAAAGGTAATGTGGAATACTCAGGTATTTTATTTCTATTACATGTACATACGGAATAATTTATATGGGTTTAGCGTTAGTAAATATTCTTTGTTTTTTTAATCTGTTCAAGAAATGGAGAGCACAGCTTGACCAAAATAAAAATTATCCTGTGGCGCTGTAGTCACAGGACTCACAGGCACAAGAGATGGGGGGAATTAAAAGGAGAAAACAAATGACTGTGCACTTTAGTTTTTAAGTTTGCCAGGTCATTCTTATCTAGGTTAAGCTGTAATTACATTTTTTCAGAGTGGTTTAGTGAAATGATATATTCACATGCTTCATGGTATAGTTTATTTTATTTCCATAGGTCGTCACTAGGTGCATATGGACAACTCCTGTTTACATTTTATATTTTATAATTATTTTTCACTAATATATTGTCTAGGTATATATTGAAACATTCCATGTTTATTAACTTTTTATAAGCTTTTATATTAATTTCATATGCTTTTTCGAGTTTGGGGATATTTGGGGGATGCTTGTATGAATCAACATGAAGAAGGTGCAGTAAGTGGGGGGAAAGCTATGTAAATTATACTAGCTGGAGCAATAGCAATGTCCCCATTTCAGGCACTGCATAAATCATACTTTATATTAGTCACAGTTTGAATATCCCCAGCTTTTAAAATTAGATAAATACATAAAAGATAATTGTAATGTAAAGTGATATATTTAATTACATATAATGTATTTTTCACTTTGTTAACTTGCTACTTACTGTCAATTATAATTAATGTAATATTGTCATTACAAGTTAACTGAACTCTTCCTTTTACATACACACACTCTCACTCTCCTTCCCTCTTCTCTCTCTTTCACTCCCCTTTCGCTCACTCATGGAGATTCAAGGTTTAAGTCCCACCATAGATCATCCATCAGTTGCATCTAATCAACATTCATACTGATCATTGTGATTAGCCTAAGAGCCAGAAAAGTGATATCAAATAAGAAGTACACCAGTGGCGAAGCTAAGGCGTAAATACTGGGTAGGCTGAAAAATCTGCTTGTTGGTCACAAAAGTATAAATTACTCTTTCCTTGAAGCCTTGATCAATAGAAAGTTCTTTAACCAGTTTTTTTTCAATGGCTATTGTACTGAGAGAACTTAATCTTTCATTTTTCATTGAATTACGGAGATAATTTTTTACTCTCTTGAGGGTGCCCATACTTCTTTCGGAGGAAGCTGCTGTAACAGGGAATGTCAAGACCAACTTGATAAGTTGTGTTACTTCTTTGTAGATTGTTTGAAGATCATTGATAACTATGAATTTTAGAAGGTCTGCAGGAGGTAAATGCTTTTCTTCATCAGCATAGATATTCTTTAATTCATTTAATTAACTTACTTGTATTAGAGCACCCTGTTAGCCAAGGATATTTCTTATACCATGAAAACTGAAACTTTCTATTTTGTCTTCCTCCATCTGCTACTTTAATATCTAAATATGGTGTCCATCGCCTATCTTTGTAAGCACATTTGGTTTCATAGTCCAACTTGAAAATGGTTCCTCTTTTAATTCCTCAAACAATGACGTCAATGTTCTCTCAGTATCAGCCATTTTTATAACATAAATACACTATGTGACACACACACACACACGTGCATGCACTTGAAGTAAATGAACATTCAACAATGCAGCGCGTGAACGACTCACTTTGCACAAGAAGACTAAAAGCACAACAGGTTGGTTTTGAGGCTAGCCGCTTTCACCCAGCAAATCGGTGGTCCCCTCCCACCTACACAGAGCTCACGCTGTAGCTGCCTTTTTACCGCGAGGCTTTTCGTCAAAAGCCTCACAGTTCGGACCGAACACGCTCTCCTCTTTCTGGCCTGACTGCCGAGACATCTGGAAGGATCGGCGGAACCAAATGTTCGGATTACATACTTTAATTCGTTTTAATGAACTTTGATTGTTACAGGGTACAAGAACATTTTAATTTCAACATTTTTTGGGTAGGCCATTCTTATCTAGCATTCTTATCAAAAGCCTCATAGGAGCTTCGCCACTGAAGTACACAACACACAAAAAAGCACAACCTACTGCAAATAATAAATAACCTAAAATCATAATAACTACTTATTTTTTTCTGACAGTAAAAACTTCTCACATCAATTGCCAGCAACATACTTGTTAAAAATCAACACAAAACATACAAGCAGCACAATAAAAAAAAAAATTTAGAAGTTTTTCCAAGCTTTCGATTCCATCTTGGAATCATCATCAGGGTTGGTCGAGTGACGACGAAGTGGACACGGTTGAAATTCCACTGGCAGATTTCTTCTCACAACAGAAAGTTGTCAAATGAATTGTGACCACACGTTACATAAAATTTATGGCAAACTAGATAATATCATAGGATTTAATTTAATTTATTTGTACAACCAGAATGTTTTTTCTTGTCTTTCAGTGTGATATTACTGGCTGTGGAGGTTTACTTCTTGTGATTTCTGTGGCATTTATGATATTCTTAATCATTGGCATCTTTCTACCCCATAGTAAAACACTAAATGTTGTATATTCAGCAGTGGGATGCATTGTTTTTTGTCTGGTAAGTATTGTTTTCAGTGTGGGTAAGTTAAGTTGCCTAGTAGTAGAATACTGTGTATCAGTTGTGCCCTGTTTAGCTAAATATAACGAGGTTAATATTAAAAACGACTTCTGCATAGCTAAATCGTTAGTGCTCTTACCTTTGGTGCGAGCGGTGCCGGATTTGATTCCTAGTGGGAATCAGCATTCACCCAGAGTTGTGAGGAAAATTTGGGAGCTACTTGGAAAGAAGAAGTAGTGGACTCCAGTCTTGACACCCGGAACACAGCAGTGATGAGTTTCGATGCACTGACCATGCATCACCTAATGAAAAAGCCATTCTGGAAGACCCAGTCCCTTAGAGGGATGTTGCACCATGGATTTTAGTTAGTTAAATCTTAAAAACTATCATTTTTTTCTAAATAAGTTGACAGCTATTTTCAGTTCACAATCACAAATTGGAAATGTTAGTCATATTGCCAATATTTTTACAGGTATAATTTTATCTGCTAATTTTATTAAAAAGTTGTCTTATTTTGTCATTCTTGTTATCAATTTAAGGAGGATACACTTCAAGCACACAATTAAAGACTAAATGAGAAAAGTTTGAGAGTCAAGAATGAAAAATGAGGAGAAATGCAATTTATTGTTTGAAAAACTCAATATGCTGACCAAGGCAGAAATTTAATTTATTATAAAACATAAACTAAACGTAACGTTTCAACCTTCTAGCAAGGTCTTCTTCAGACTCTGTACCAAGTACAAATGTAACAAGGTACACAACAGGATGATATATGTACACAAAAAAAAGAGAATGGGGTTGGACTCTTTATCTCACACTCTATTTCCTTCATTCTTCTTCCTTCTTCTCTCCTCTTCCTCTCTTGTCCTTTCCACTCTTTCCAACACCTTCTTCCATTCTTTGTTTAACTTCAGTCCCCCATTCCAGTTCATTGTATCTTCATCACCTTTCTTCTCTATTTCCTTGGACTCCTTCCATTTTCTCACTAGTATTCTCTTCTCCTTTCCTATCTGCTTAGCCTCATCTCACTCTGTCATGTCCTGTTTCTCTCATGTGTTTAAATATCTCATTTATCTCTCTCTCTTAAGTCGTACATCATCCCTATGTTATTTCAACCTGTTTTTCAGCCTCTTTTTCGTTTCTCCTATGTACACACTCTGACATTCTTTACATTTCACTTCGTAGATAATCCCTTCCTCTTCCTCTTCTCTGTTTTCCTTAGGTTCTAGCCTAAGCCCAGCATTGGCTGAATTGGTTGTGAATGAATGGGAAAAGAAAGTGATAGAAAAAGGAGGTGATAAAATGATTCTGTTTTGCAGATATGTGGATGATTGTTTTGGCATATGGAAGGGAACGAAGAGGCAGCTCGACATATTTGCCAAAGAAATACAAGATGAAGAAAAAGGGATATTATTGGAACTCGAATAAAAGAAGAAGACAAGATTAGCTACCTAGATATATTGATGAAAAGGAAGAGAGGACAAGAAATTGAAACCGCTTGGCATCAGAAGAAGTGTGCAGCAGGGGTATTCGCCACAAAAGAAGTGATGTAAGTGAGGTGACAAAAATAAATTTTATAAAGAATATGGAGGACAGAATGAAGAAAATATGCACGAAAGAATGTGAAAAAGAAGGCAAAATAAATAGCCTATAGAAACAGCTGGAAAAGAATGACTATGAGAAGGAGGACATAAACAGAAGAAGGAAGAAAAGTGGCAGGGGAGAATTGGAAGAGAAAGAAAAAGAAAAAGAGAGGAGGTTTGGAATAAGGAGTATGGCGAAGTACACAGAAAAGATATGCAAAGTGCTTAGAAAAGCGGGCATTAAAACTTTCAGGAAGGGAGGGAGAAGCATCTTAAGAATAGCGAAGAATGCAAACAAGAAAAAGGAAAACAGAGAAGAGGAAGAGGAAGGGATTATCTACGAAGTGAAATGTAAAGAATGTCAGAGTGTGTACATAGGAGAAACGAAAAAGAGGCTGAAAGACAGGTTGAAACAACATAGGGATGATGTACGACTTAAGAGAGAGAGAAATGAGATATTTAAACACATGAGAGAAACAGGACATGACATAGAGTGGGATGAGGCTAAGCAGATAGGAAAGGAGAAGAGAATACTAGTGAGAAAATGGAAGGAGTCCAAGGAAATAGAGAAGAAAGGTGAAGAAGACACTATGAACTGGAATTGGGGGACTGAAGTTAAACAAAGAATGGAAGAAGGTGTTAGAAAGAGTGGAAAGGACAAGAGAGAAAGAGGAGAGAAGAATGAAGAAGAATGAAGGAAATAGAGTGTGAGATAAAGAGTCCAACCCCATTCTCTTTTTTTTGTGTACATATATCATCCTGTTGTGTACCTTGTTACATTTGTACTTGGTACAGAGTCTGAAGAAGACCTTGCTAGAAGGTTGAAACGTTAGAGTCCAACCACATTCTCTTTCAAGTGAAAGTACAGGTGACAAGTGAAAGCCACCTGCTAGATTGTTCCAGAACTACTTTCTAACAGTCTCGAGGGGACTATTTTTGTGTATATACAGGGTGGCTCAAAAAGTCACTTAACACCCCCATTACAAGGCCACTGCAGCGCGCAACATGGAAATGGTGATGACCAATCGTTATCAGGTAAAGGGGGAACCACATTGACGCCACCCGTGCGGTCGGCGGCCATCTTGATGTCCGCCATCTTGAATTCAACTTCAGAATTTTAAATTGGAAGGGTGTGATATGATACATCAAATTTTGATATCTGCCATCTTGAATTCAACTTCAGAATTTTAAATTGGAAGGGGGTGATATGATACATCAAATCAGGCTAGAATTTCAAGAGAAATGCAATGGTGAAGGTTTTTTTCGACTTATCTTTAACCAGTAAAGAGTTATGACTGAATTCTTGTACCAATTTGCTCCTTTTCGAGGTGTTACAAAAATACCTTAAAATTTGTTTAGCGCATTGGTAATGCATCGAGATCAAAGTGATGTCTAGGGAGAGAAGTTCGCATGCCATTGCACAAGATTTTAATTGGATACATCCATGAAGAGCTGCACATTATGAATGGTTGTCACGAACAATTTACAGTGTAACGCTTCCATTGAATTAAAAGTCCTTCACAGTGACAAGGCTAATGTTTATGTTCATAAAAAAGTTCAAAAACAGAATATTCGATGCTTTTTTATCTGATAACCCATTTTTGACAGATCAAAGCTGAATGTGCTGGTAAGTTAATGGTGTGGCGTGCTGTGTGGAACACGATTGGTTAGTCAATTTTCCATCAACAGAACCTTAAATGCTTAGGGCTACTTGGATTTGTTAAATAAACAGGTTTTTTCATCCTTGCTTATGGAAGAAGGTACTTTTTACAGAGTTTTTTTCAATAGGGAGGATCACCAGAACACTATGGGAACGTTGTGAAGCAGTTTCTGTCCAAAGTTAGTTATCAGATAACAAGCTAATGTAGCTGGACTCATTTTGGTAACAGCATTTTCGCCTTTTAGAATATCACAAATTGTTTTCAATTGTTTCAAGTCCTCATTTGCACTCACTACCCGTTAGCACTTTTCCGCAACAGCTCACCCCTTTTCTCCTGGCACTTCCAACATCTGCTGCATAGATTCCTTGAAGATTTTCATGGATGCTATAATTGTAATTGTCTCTGGCAATGCACCATAATGTGCAAAAGTAAACTTGAATAGCACAGGAGTTTTTTCACTTCACGAATTGAAGCGGCTTCATTTTCTGGAAGAGCATCGATCACCTCACTGATTTTTTGAAGGTTGTTAGCATAATATATAGCTGCTGATATCCAGGTTCCCTGTCTCATCAAGACTGGTTGCTGAGGTAAACTAAGCTCAATCGCAACTTCCTGAAATTTTCGGGTTCGAGAGGGAGATTTCAGAAATATTTTCTTTGTGTTCGAAATCAACCTGTCCACTTCAGCAGTCAATCATGCACAAGAAATGTTAACCGAAAGGCAATATCCTGACTCAGCATGAAATACTTTTTTCTCACACTTTTCTCCTTCAGCAATGTTGAAACATGCGTGAGTTCAATATTACTTAAATAAGGCGAAAATTATTCACATAATAAGCGGAAGAAAAATAAATGCCAACAACGTTTTTTGGGAGAAAAATAATTTATATACACATTTTTTTTTAAAAAAATGTCAAATTTCATTGAAAAAGGCAAAAAAAGGCATTATAATTAAAAATAGGCAGTGGGGTCCCAAATAGGCAAAATAGGCAAAATGAAAAGGCTTCCAAAACATTCGAAACAACATAAGAAACGTATATCCGGAAAAATTTTATCAATATATGCAGTAGATAAAAAGAGGCATTTTGCCTAACTTCCGGGCTCTATTCATAAATGTTAAAGTAATTGAAAGTTTTTAAAGTAACTACTTAGGACTGAGCTGATACAAATTCTGATTTGATACTCCTACAAAGTATTGTAAAAATTCTAATTTGTCCAAAATGGTTATAAATGTTAATATTTATTACATTACAACTACGACCACATCACTCTGCCAAAGTTTTACGTTAAAATATTCAAAGATTAACCTAAGAGAGGATCAAAATATCAATGCAGTGATTTCATCACACACAATATTGATGTAGAATTAATGAAAATTTATTTGGAAATAAGAATAAAAGTAGTGGGAAAGTATATAGGATGAGCACCACTTACAAGTGTAGAAAGTATGAACCCCCCTCAGGCAGATTTGTTTACACTTAAAACTAGCTCAACATGCCCATATGAGCTTTTTGCTCAAGTGTGGAACCCTGTCTAATCCAAGATTTTTGTAAAAATGCCTTCTGGAATTTCTCAGAAAGTATGAACCCCCCTCAGATTGATGTGCCTATACTTACAAAAGGCACTTCTGTGGGATTGTTGTCCATAAATTTGTCAAAAATATGCCCCTCTTGATATTTTTTTTTGGCCACACTTAAAACTAGGCCAAAAATACTCATATGAGCCATGCACACCCACCCACACATATTTACTATTTCTGCTTATACAGTGTAACTTAGAATAAACAAAATTCAACAAGACAGGACCAGTCCAAACAAAATTCAACAAGACAGAACACAATATTACAGGTTAGGACCAGTCCAAACAAAATTCAACAAGACAGGACACAATATTACAGGTTAGGACCAGTCCAAACAAAATTCAACAAGACAGAACAAGAATAGACAAGATTCAACAAGACAGAACAAGAATAGACAAAATTCAACAAGACAGAACAAGAATAGACAAGATTCAACAAGACAGGACACAATATTACAGGTTAGGACCAGTCCAAACAAGATTCAACAAGACAGGACACAATATTACAGGTTAGGACCAGTCCAAACAAAATTCAACAAGACAGGACACAATATTACAGGTTAGGACCAGTCCAAACAAAATTCAACAAGACAGGACAAGAATAGACAAGATTCAACAAGACAGGACACAATATTACAGGTTAGGACCAGTCCAAACAAAATTCAACAAGACAGGACACAATATTACAGGTTAGGACCAGTCCAAACAAAATTCAACAAGACAGGACAAGAATAAACAAGATTGGACAATTAATAAACAGAAATTTTGAAAGCAAGGTTTTGATTGGTCCGACAAAACTATAAAAGCCAGGGCACAGTGCAGATTCTTCACCATTGCTGGATTGGCAGTGGAACCCACAAGTGGGGGGCAGAACCTGAACAGGCTCCACCAAAGTATAGGAGAATTGAAGCATATAATTTGGCGGAATAACCCAAGTAAGGTCATAGAAACAATATACATTGATACCATAAAAGCCAAATTTTTGGCAAAAAGAGGGAAAGGGGGGAAAAAGGGCCTGTGGCACGGCCAGTTCCACTGCACGGATCAATACTCGGGGCAGTTCCTCAGATTCCCGCCCCGAGGAGCTGCGGCACGGCCAGTTCCACTGCACGGATCAATACTCGGGGCAGTTCCTCAGATTCCCGCCCCGAGGAGTTGTGGGATCAATATTCCTCGCCCGGGCAGTTCTATTCCTGCCAAAGTGGTTCCTAAATACAATATCTCAAGAACTAATTGACATAGAGCTATGCAGTTTTTTTGTCTGCACTGAACCCAACTGATATTTTTTATCCAGTATAGAGTTTTGATTTGAACCCCAAGAAATTTTATATAAATACCAAAGCCAAAAATATTAACACACATACACACACACACACACACACATACACACACACACAGCACAGTGCTGAACCCAACTGATATTTTTATCCAGTATAGAATTTTGATTTGAATCCCAGGAAATTGTATATAATAAACAACAACAAAAATGCCAAGTCAAAAATATTGTAATCAATGCAATAAGAATATATCCAGCCCCAATTGGGCCAAGCACCAAAAGATTTGTGACCCAGACAAATACAGAACTCCCACAAAAATATGCCCCAAATGCAATAGAAAATATAACATGCAATATTTCACATATAAACATAAAGGCACTTGCTCTGCACAGTCATCAACATTGCCCCCACAACCATCCACATCTGGTCTGAAAAGGAAGCATGAAGCACCTGTTAATGCTGGACCTGCAAAGCAGCTATGCTATGCACCTATCCATAGCAGTTTTAATGCCCAACTTAGGGATTATCGGTTTGTATCAGAGCCAAGATGTGGCATTAAGAATTTTTTGAACAGTAAAAAACCTGATGTGCAGGCAATTCTAAATGCACAAAATGGCTCTTATAAGCTGTCCCTCAAATTGTATACTCAATATAAGAAACCAAATGGCACAAAATTTATACAGCCCCACATAACAGCAACTGTACCTGTATATTCAAATGCAAATTCAGACACAATAATAAGCAGGTTGATAGATCAATTGAACATTAAACACTCTGAATTTGCAGCAAAAGAGTCTGGATGGAGCCTATGCGGCTCTCCACACAGGTTATATGTTAATATTTCTGAATTCAGCCCATTACAAGGTTCTACATATTTGCCATTACCTGATAATATTAAAAACAGAAGAGCCGTGGTTAATATAAAAAATACTGACCAGAAATGCTTTTTGTGGTGTATATTAGCTGCTTTGTTTCCAGTTTCAAGAAATCCTCAGAGAATAAATTATTACAAACAACATGAACATGATTTTGACGATGCAATGGAGGGTTTAGAATATCCAATGTCTGTACAGAATATTGATAAATTTGAAAAAAAGGCCCGGGATATTAATGGCAAACAATTATCTATTAATGTATTTATTTGCTCCACTGGCAATTGCTCGATAGAACCTCTCAATCAGTACATTTGATGATGATTCTGCTGTTCCGATTGATCTGCTCTTAATTGAAGGGGATGGCACATATCATTACACTCTGATACATAATCTTGAAGCTTTAGTGAGAACACAACTAGACAAATCCAATACAATATTCAAGTTGTGCAGAAGATGTTTATGTGTATTTGATGGTAAAAAAATAATAAAAGGGGTTTGTAAAGTGAATGCAGAAATTGCAAAAAACAAGTTAATTGAGCATCAGAAATATTGTGGCAATCATAAACCTGTTCATATGGTGATGCCTAATCCAAGTGAAAATTGCAAATTCAAAAAGTTTGAAGCCTTGTTGGAACACCCAGCTTATATTGTCTGTGATTTTGAATCAATTCTCAAATCTCTTGCATCCTGCAATCCAGATCCTGAAGAATCTTCAATTACACCATACCAGCTACATGAACCTTCCAGCTTTTATTATGTAGTTGTACAGGATGGTGTTGTTACCAAAAAAGATTCATACATGGGGCCAGATGCCATCAAAATATTTGCACATAGAATAGAAAATGAGTGCCGTGACATAGCATCTAATATTTTATTAAAATCAAAGCCTATGTTGCCTTTAACAGAGAAACAGATTGAAGATTTCAACAATGCAGAAAAATGCCCGGTATGTGATTCTGAATTTTCAGATACAAATATCAAGGTGAAACACCATTCTCATACAGATGGTAAATTCAAAATGGCCCTGTGTAATAGCTGTAATATTAAGATCAAGAGACCAAAATTTGTCCCCATATTTTGCCATGGAGCATCCAATTATGATTTTCATCATTTGATCAGATACGAGGGGTTTGACAAGCAGAATTTAAATATTTTAGCTGAAAATGATGAGAAATATATATCTATAAGCAAAATAATTAAAGTTAATGGTGTTCCTATTCACATAAGATTTCTTGATTCTTACAGAATTTTATCTGCTAGCCTGGCCACACTGGCCACTCAATTATCTGATGATCAATTCAAAATCACACGTGCTTTGTTTCCAAATCAGGACCTGAAATTAATTAGGCGGAAGGGTGTATATCCATATGATTATGTTACAGATTTTTCTAAATTTGATGAATGTTCTTTGCCACCACAAGAAGAGTTTTACAGCAAAATCAGAGGATCTGGAATCACTGATGATGATTATCACCATGCCCAATTGATGTGGAACAATTTAAAATGCCAGACATTTGGTGATTATCACATGGCTTATTTGAAACTTGATGTAACCCTCTTAGCTGATATATTGCAGGCATTCAGAAAATCTTCCATGCAAAATTATGGACTGGACCCAATATATTTTTTCAGTGCCCCGGGCCTAGCATGGGATGCAATGTTTTTAAACACCAAAATGCCATTGGATCTGATCCAAGATCAGAACATGTATCTGTTTATGGAGGAAGGTATAAGAGGGGGGATGTTGCAATGTTCTCAGAGATATGCCAGAGCAAATAACAAATATATTCCTGATTATGATCCAGCACGGCCATCAAATTATATAGTGTATGTAGATGCAAATAGCCTCTATGGTCGCGCTATGATGGATAAATTGCCATATGCAGGGCTTGAATGGGTTGAAGATTTCAATATTGAAGATCTTCAGGACTTTGATGATAGTAATTATGGCCTATTCTTAGAGGTTGATCTGACAATTCCAGATCATTTACACAACAAATTTTCTGATCTGCCCCCAATTCCTGAGGTTCAGTGCTCACCTGGCTCTAAACAGAGGAAATTGATGATGACACTGGAGCCAAAACAGGGCTATGTTATATATTACAAAAACCTCCAGTTCCTGATGAAACATGGTGTTCAAGTGACCAAAGTTGGAAAAGTTTTGAGGTTCAGGCACTCAGAATGGTTGAAACCATATATTAATACAAATACAGAGCTTCGAACATCTGCAAAGAGCCAATTTGATAAGGCCTTGTTTAAATTGATGGTCAATTCTGTATATGGCAAAACAATTGAAAATGTCAGAAAACATACCGATGTTAAAATAATTACTGACCCCAGCCTGAGCAAAAAATTGGTTGCAAAGCCTAATTTCAATTATAGAAGAATTTATGATGAAAATATGGCACTTTTCAACATGAAAAAAACAAAAATTAAGTTTGATAAACCTATTTATGTAGGGGCTGCAATATTGGAATTGGCCAAATTACATATGTTAATATTGTATTATGATGTGTTGAAACCTTTTTGTGGTGATAATATAAAATTGATGTACATGGACACGGATAGTTTTATTCTTGATATTAAAACAGAAGATGTTTATCAAGATATGGCACAGCCTGAATTGTTTAAATATTTTGATACCAGTGAATTGCCAGGCCATTTGAATATTCAACCCCACAACAAAAAAGTGCCCGGCAAGTTAAAAGATGAGACACTTGGTGATGTTATTGTGGAATTTGCTGGGTTAAGTGCCAAGATGTACAGTTTTAAAACATGTAGTGGTGTTGCTGCTAAAAAGGCCAAGGGTATTGGCAAAGTAGCTGTGGAAAAAGAGCTTAAATTTGAGGATTATAAAAATTGCCTCAAATCCCAGAATTTAATCAAAACATCAGAATCCAGAATTCAGAGTGTGGATCACTTATTGACTTCAAATGTTGTAAGAAAAGTGGCTCTGGACCCACATGATGATAAGAGATGCATTTTGTCATGTGGCATACATACTTTACCATGGGGTCATTGTGATTTGAAAAATGGCAATCAATGCCCAAGCACAGAGCATGATTTGAAATAAATAAACATGCCTATGAACTTATTTGGGTTCAAAAAACGGGCTATTATGGAGCTGCCAACACCACAACCCTCTTCTGATATGCAGTCTAAACTGAGTGGTTTCTTAATTATTCATCTGAACAGCATATTTACAGATGTTGATGATGAAACAGGCAAAATATTGTACATATTTAACAATAATTTAAATCATTACCAATTACCTGTAGGTGGGCAATTGCAATTTATTACAACCCCTGAGGGTGATGTCAAAATTTCAGTAGGGAGAAATATTTACAGAATTAAGAACTCAAACATGGTTTCTGGCACTGTATATACTGTTTCTGCTGGTGACTGCTTATATATTGAGGTCCCTGAATCTTATGATAAGCTTATACCCTTTTTTATAGAATTAAGAATCAGATATTCAATAATAAATAACTACTAAACAAAATGCCTAATGATATTTTTGGCCATACAAGACATGAAGATCACAGTGATGAGATTCTGATGCTTGATGTCAGAGTCAAGAAATTAAGAAGTGATTTACAAGCTTTACAAACCACTCTCAATGCCAGTCTTCAATTAGAAATTACAAATTTGCAATCACAATGCATGGACCCTCTTCTTAAAATTGATTCTGAACTCAAATTGCTGCTTCAGAAATATACTGATTTGGCTACATTGGATAATTTTCAAAGTTTGGAAGAAGCTGTAGCAGCTCTTCAAGCCAAATTTAAAACCCAGGCTAATAACTCTGAGCAATTGAAACAACAATTGGAAGAGCAAATAAATAATGTCCAGGCACAGCTCCAAACAATTGTCAAAAGCATAAAATCACAAGAAGATTTTGATCTCGTGATTTCCACTCTAAAAGAACAGATTCAGTCACTCCAAATACCTAATCTGGACCCTCTGAACAATGCCATAGCCGAGGTTAAAGAAAAAATTGAGACACTTGAAAATTTTATGAACAATTTGCCATCTTCTGATGCTTTGAATGCAATAACTCGGAGTGTTGCCAATATTAAGTTGCAACTTGAAACATATGAAGATTTTGGAAAAATTCAAAGTTCCATAACCCATCTTGAAGGTACAATAGCAGCAGTGCAAAGTGATTTGGCAAATGTGCTAGAATCCAGATTGCCCGGGATTGTAGATACCCTTGTTAGTGTCCAGCAACAAATCACAAAGCTTGAAAACCTCAACACTGAATCTGAACTGTCTCATTTTCATCACTTGATAGATGATATCCAAACAAAACTTGAAATTTTACAACAATCAACACCCTCTCAGGCAGATATAGCCCTGCTCCAAAATGCTATGCAAAATGTGGCTGATGCTTCTGAATTAAATGATGTGAAATTGGCACTTGAATCTTTGCAAAATACAGTATCAAATTTGCCTACATCACAGGAACTTAAAAATATTAAGAGGGCAGTGAATAGGATATTGAAATCAGAAGATATCAAGAATATCCAGGCAGAGATCAAACATCTCACTCAGACAGTGGCCACTCTACCAACCAATCAACATATTAATGAATTGCATGCCCTGTTTGAGGATATCAGAAGACAGGTCCATGATCTTACAGCTCAAAATTCAAAATTGGCAATTGTTGAAAATTTGCAACAAATTGTAGCTAATATCAAGCAACAGCTAGGAACCATGGAATCCAATCAAGCAAATGCTCTCTCTGTTTTTGCCACCCAGCTACAAGAAATTGTGCAACAATACAAGAGACTTGCTGTGGACATAAAAATAAAGCCAGGCCATGATGATGTTGTTAGGACCATCAATGAGCACCTTGAATCTGTAACAAGTAGATTGCTCACAGCAGAAAAGGAAATAACAGGCATAATCGAGAATCCTAAACATACAGTAATTCTTGAATTGTACAGCATCCCCAACAAAGAATATGATTCTCCATTTACACCAGGTGGCAAAATATATATGCTGTCCCCTGCACAATTTTATTACCAATTTTTTGTTGGGGGCACATTGAGACCAATCAAGATCAAATATTGGCTTCAACCACAGGCACACCACTACCCCACCTTATCAATAACAAATGCTGATAACAAAGTGAAAATCACCAGTGTAGAATTGGAGGATTTTACAGACCCCAATACATTAGAAACATCTTATGTTGAAGATGATGGCTCTTTGGAATTTAAAATACAAATAGGGGACAAATTATATTTAGAAAATCCTGTAGTATCAGCTGCTGAACACCCCATAGTTGCAATATTCTTGTTTACATATTATGTCTAGACAAATTATTGTTGATGAATTACACAGACAAGCCCGACATAATTATAAGAGACTCCCAGTAGTCACAAAGGGCATAGATGATTTATGGCAGAGCGACTTGATTGAGATGGCAAGTGGGCAGTTGAAAAACTTAGACAAAATCAACAAGGGCTACAAGTATCTACTCACTGTAATAGACACATTTTCAAAATTTGCCTGGGCTGTGCCACTCAAATCCAAGACTGGAAAATGTGTTACAGAAGCCCTCAGGACAATCATTAATCAGAGTGGAAGATCCCCGCGCTATTTGCAAACAGATAATGGCAAAGAATTTTATAATTCAGTGCTTCAACAATTTATTAAAAGCCAGTCAATACAACATTATTCGAGTTACAGTGACCTCAAGGCCTCAATTGTAGAGAGATTCAACAGAACCTTAAAAAATCTTATGTATAAACAATTTACCCTGCAAGGTAATTATAAATGGAGTAATATTCTTCCAGAACTTCTACATAAATATAACAACTCGGTCCATTCCACAATCAACATGAAACCCTCTGAAGTAACTTCATCTGATGAGCAAAAATTGATCAGCACTGTTTATTATCCTAGATACCAGCCAACAGCAAGAAAAGCCAAATACAGGGTGGGTGATCAAGTAAGAATCAGCAAATATAAGCACTTATTCAAGAGAGGCTTTACAAGAAACTGGAGCACTGAATTATTTACAGTGGTTCAAGTTAAACCTGGGACCCTTAACACATATATAATAAAAGATCACCGAGGAGAAATTCTCAAAGGCAGGTTCTATGAACAAGAGCTCAGCAAAACTAAACAGCCTGACACATATCTCATAGAAAAAATTATCCGCAGAAAAGGCAACAAGTTACTTGTCAAATGGCTAGGACTCCCAGAACACAGCTGGATCGATGCAAACAAAATAATAATATGAGCACCTGGGATGTTATAAAAAGGCTGCCAGAACCTGAACAACAGAATAAGAGAAATGGAAAATTGCTACCTGATAATATTAGGTGTCTTATTGTTGGGCCATCTGCTTGTGGTAAAACTACACTAATGGTTGATAATTTTTTATTGGCTCCCAACTGGTTAGACTGGAAAAACAGGCACTTGTATATCTTCTCTAAGAGCTTGGAACAATTAAAATATCAGCAGCTGATGAAGCTATATGATGGATTGGATATTGCCACTTTTGAACCAGATGTTAAGCCACTTCATGAATGTCTCGATAATTCTGTTGTTGTGTTTGATGATATTATATTGGATAATCAAAACAAGGTTAGAAATTTCTTTACACAGGGCCGACACAAAAACATTGATTGCTTCTACCTGGCACAGACTTTTTCAAAAATACCCAAGCAGCTGATCCGAGACAATAGCAATTTTATATGTGTGTTTCATCAGGATCATACCAACCTCAAACACATACATGATGAATATGTAGGTGGGGACTTGAGCTACAATGATTTTTCTAAATTTTGCAGCAAGTGCTGGAACCAGGACAGTTATGGGTTTGTCACAATTGATATGACAAGAACACCCAATAGTGGCAAATACAGAAATAAAATCAACAATTTTCTAGACATTGAAACATAAATAAATAACCATGAAAAGGCCAATCATTGATGATCTTAAATTAAGAGATTATCTTGTAAAAAGATTTAAGGGATGGAAATCAGAGAACCGAGGCATTTATGAAAAACACAAACAAACAGAACAGCCTGTAATTGATGCTATTAATAATTTAGGTAAAAATATCAAAACTGTTACAGAGCAAAATCAAAATTTGCTCACAGAGCTTGTACCTGTAGCTGCAAGGAACATATTAGATTATCCATTCACCCCACTTTCAAGTATTCATACACCTAGTCCTATTGCTCCTAGAAGAATTGAGGCTAGTCAGGATCCTATTGAATTGGGTCTTCTTGCTCAAAAATATTTAACCACACCTAAAGACAATAAAGATGAGGTTTTTGGCTTATATGCTGACACAGAGCTTGATGGCAGCATCATACATAGAATTGGCAATTTCAGAGTAACATTTATGGGAGATGATATAATTGTATATTCAGAATCTCGACTTGGGGAAAAAGGTGCTTTTGTTAAGTATCTCGGAACACCTGGATTGTGGGAATTGATGACTAGGAAAAGGCCTGGCAGCTATACAGATCAAGATTATGAGGATTACAAAGAAATATTAATAAAATCAGATGCTCTATACCAGAACAATGATCCCACACAAAAAAGAGTCAAGTCGAGCAGTGGGGCAAAATACAACAATTTAATCAAGCCCATATGGTCTCAGATCAAGACTGGCAGTGGAATCAAACAATACAACACCCTGCCCAAAGAATTTGTGTGGGTTGATGATGTCAGGAAACTTGTAGATAGGTTATTGGTGATAGCTGGGGAGGAAAATGCTGGGAACCACAATTTTTACAATGAAAAGGTTGGAATTATGGACATGATAAGCACCAAATTGTCTAATTTTTTAGTGAATGACACTAAGGGGATTGGATATCTCATAAAAATTATTAATACTCTACCACCTAAATTTTGGAATATTTCTGAGGGTCGGGGCCTTGTTAATGACATTATAAACAAGTTGCCATTTGAACTACACATTCCAGGCTATCAGTATTGTGGTCCAGGCACAAAACTGGATCATAGATTAAACAGAGGGGATCCTGGTGTTAATCCTTTAGATGCTGCTTGTAGAGACCATGATATTGCATACAACACACATTCTGATCTTGATAAGAGACATGTTGCAGATAAGAAATTAGAAGAGGCTGCATTTTGCAGATTTGTAAGCAAAGATGCTTCTTTGAGTGAAAAAATAGCAGCATTGGGAACCACCATAGCTATGAACACCAAACAAAAATTGGGGTGGGGGCTGTGAATATGTATATAATAAACCTACAATGAAGGCCAAGGGTGTTATGTATCAAGTACCTTATGCACGTCTCAAATCTCTTAAAACTATTGACAGCCTTTTGACCAAAAAGCAGCGCAAGAAAAAAAATTCTTGTATTGCAAAGGGTCATGGTATGAAATTGTTGCTTAGTACCCCCCAATTAAAAAAATTACAGCAATCAAGAAAAAAATCACATTTGGGGGGATTTATATTTACCATCCCTGCCATCTTAGCTGCTCTCGGGGCTGTTGGGAGCTTGGCTGGGGGTTCAGCTGCCATAGCAAAAACAGTAATAGATGCCAAGAAGAATAGGGCAGAATTAGATGAGCAGAGGCGCCATAACCTGGCCATGGAGAAACAGGGCAAAGGTGTTAAAAGAGCCATGAATAAGTTTAAAAAAAACAAGAGCCGCTTACAAACCAAGATATTGAAGCTTTAATCAAGCCACTGGGTATCAAACATTTTAGAGGTGTGTACATGTCTGATTCTTTACCGGAACAACCACTCAACAAAGAGTGTGGCATTGTTAATTTGGATGAGTACAAAAATCAGGGCACTCACTGGATTTGTTATCTTAAATATTTAAAAGATGAGGCATTTGTGTTTGATTCATTTGGAGGTGTTCCTCCTGAAAATTTAATAAAATATCTAAATTCATCTAATCTTTATTACAATAATGCCCGTGTTCAAAACTTCAGAGATGTTAATTGTGGACATTTGTGTTTATCAGTTCTTAGATACATGTCTCAAATAAATAAACCATCAATTGAAGATTTTCAAAAAGCCTTGTGGTATCTGAAACATCATGGGGGTATTTCATCTCACCAGCCAAAATTCAATATTGAAACTCAAATTGCATGATGACATAGTGTATCCCAAAACAATAGCTCTCAGGGCATTTTATGGCATGTACCTAATCCCCAATATTACACACCACAACAACACAATTGCAGTAGGGGATGAAAAAATTGTCATTACTCCAGGGCAATATAATCTATCCACTTTAAATGCTCAATTACCCAGAGGTGTAGTGCTAAGTCAAAATTCTGTCACTCACAGAGTAGAAATTGTATCTGCCACAGAAACAGTGGATCTGGGTACTATAGGAGAGCTGTTAGGATTTGAGAACAACACAAAACTTGAACCAGGCATCAAACACACTGCTATGAATATACCTAAATTCTTAGCCATAGAGACTCTAAATATTCACTGTAATGTGGCTGAGGGTATGATCACCAAATCAAATGGCATAGGCACTCACAAACAAACAGGGATCATTGCAACATTCAAACCTAATTCTGAATTCATGGAGCCCATCATCTATAATCCATCCCCAACATTATATTTTCCTGTGTGTCATAATAGAATAGATTATATTGAATTGATGGTCACTAATGAAAAAGAAGAATTAGTTGATTTTGCTGGAGCCACAACAACTGCAATCATAGAGATTAACATTTAAATAAAAATACATACAAGAAGAAAATGGAAAATATTGAGAGTTATGAGCTACAATCATTCCCTCCAAACAGGAGGACATTTGCAAATTTAAATCAACCCAACACAGAAATTGAGGTTGATCTTGATGTAGGGGATGGATTTATACACCCCCACAGAGCAGATTTATACATCAAATTTGATGTTGTAAAGCTCGATGGTACAGATTATCCGGCAAACACAAATATAAGACTTGTAGACAATTTTGTGCCACATCTATTCTCTGAAATTGAGATCAGAAAGCATGGCGTTGTTATAAACAGAGTGGATTATCCCGGCATTACCTCCACAGCTTTGGCCACATTAAAATTATCCAAAACCAAGGCTTCATACTACAAAATCGGTGGATTTGAGGCTGGTGATAAGATATTATCTAAAAACCACACTGTGCTGTTCCCTATGCGCCTATTGCCAGGATTCTTCTCAGATTACAAAGAAATTATGTGGAAGGGTGGGTTAAGAATTACATTTAGAAGAGCTGCAAATGATAATAATGCTTTGATGAGGTACAGTGCAATAAACCCTACAGGAGAAGCTCTGCCTAATACCCTGCCAGATGCAGGCAAATGCATTATTCAGACTATGGAGTTAAGAATCCCTGTTGTTGAGTATGAGGCCAGTTATGCTCTTAAATACAAAGCTGATATAATAAAAAATCCACAGGTTCCTCTGCAATTTTATACATATCAATGTGTACAGAAGCCAGCATCTGGTACATATTATGAGTTTGATGCTACAAATTCATTCTCCAGCATACAATTTGACATGCCTGATTTTGTAGTAGTATTGTTTCAGACTGGGAGACACAACAATCACGAAAAAAATTCAAGTAAATTTGATAGCTGCAACATCAAGAACATATATCTTAAAAATGGCAGAAATGAGGTATTTCCTAGAGAAAATTACAATTTAGACATGTCCAAGGATGATTTCCTTAAATTATATGAGGCTTTTTCGGCTTTCAAGAGAGTCACTACAGGCAATACTGAAATGTATTACACACCAGATGAATTCAAAACACAGAGACCCATGTTTGTAATCAACACTTCAAAAAGAAAACAAGTTGTGGTGAATGACAGGACAAACATTAAAATTATCTGTGAATTCCATGAGGCATTACCTGATGACACTATATGTAGTGTTATTCTCATAGGAGAAAAATCATATGTTTATGATGTAAGAAATGAGAGAGTCACGGAGCAATTCTAGAAGAATTATATTATTTTAATACTAGATATACAAGTTGAGCCTGGTGCCCAATTGAACTTAGACCGGAAGTAAATATGTGTGTGTGTGGGTGTGTCCTGGCCTAGTTTTAAGTGTGGCCAAAAAAAAATATCAAGAAGGGCATATTTTTGACAAATTTATGGACAACAATCCCACAGAAGTGCCTTTTGTAAGTATAGGCACATCAATCTGAGGGGGGTTCATACTTTCTGAGAAATTCCAGAAGGCATTTTTACAAAAATCTTGGATTAGACAGGGTTCCACACTTGAGCAAAAAGCTCATATGGGCATGTTGAGCTAGTTTTAAGTGTAAACAAATCTGCCTGAGGGGGGTTCATACTTTCTACACTTGTAAGTGGTGCTCATCCTATATACTTTCCCACTACTAATAAAGCAAATAAGAATGAATGGTATAACAATGAAGTTTATTTATAGCAATGAGCAATACTCATATACACATTTTATAGCATACTATTTTCCAGTCCAATTAACAAAACATTAGTCTTCTTACATTGATTTTACATTTTCCGACATTTTAAATCCTTTAGATATAGTCCCCTGTTCGGAATAGATATTCCATTCCTGATTGGGGGCCAGGGACTTGTATGAATCAGCATGGAGGCGGTGCAGTAGGTGGGATAGGATGCCCATGCAAATTATCCTAGCTGGGGTGATACTTTATGAAAATTTTCTTAATTTTTCTGAACATCCTCATCCCTTCCCTTCCACTTCGAGCACCGAGTGCCCTGACAAACGTATAATGGAGATTTCATTGTGTATGTATATTGATGAAGGAATTGGGAATTGAAAGTTGAAGAAAATCATTTATTAAAAATCGTCTCGTGCTCTTTTTTTGAATACTCAAACACCCTGAATTTCTGCCGGATGCAGAGCCAATCCGATAAGAAATTTGCTCTTGGTTCTGCAAAATCAGCAAGTGAATGGCCCTTGCTAGTGGTGAGTACACCTTCATTGAAAGTTTCCATCCTGGCTGAAGGATGTTCCACATGGACCGCTGGAGGTACAATGTCCACAACACCAGGGTAATTTAGGAAGAATAAATACCCCTGGAAAGGAGAGATAAAGAGGATATTTGCAAGGAGATTCACCAAGACATGCTGAGCTGCACCAAGGAGTCAATGAGTGATACCTTGAGGTAGTATTTGATCCTTGAATAGCTTCAGCAGGTCCAGCCCATCAGAAACCACACTAGGCTAACAGATACATGCATAGTAGAGTACAACATGGGACCACTTTTGCTCGATGTTACTCGTTCGAATCTCCCATGCTCAAGTGTATAGAATCAAATATCATTTCAAAGTGACAATAATGATAGGAATATACATATAAAAATACTCCCTGGTTGTTTCAGCCCAAAAGTATCTACTTCATTTTCATATATTGCTATCTATAAGTGGGTTTCATGTGACATCAGCATGCGCACAGCTGCCATGTTTGCAGTCAATTTTATTTGTTTGCAAGGAAATATCCAACACGTAGCGTTCGTTACATCTGTACGAACTACACTTTGGTTTTAAATCATGAATGTCTGTGTTAGTATTTCCCACCTGCCCACTTGAATTCCATATGATTACAAGAACTGTCCTCAATCATCACGATCCATATTTGAGGACCCACTAACAGAGGAGTTATGGTTATGTGTGTACTTCTGGACTTCGAGCATATACCGATCATTTTGCCTGTTCGAGCATTATTCACTCAAGCGAAGAAGCTGTCAATTCTGTACGCTATCTAGCGTCACCCATGCAAACTTTTAGATGCTTGAGCAAGAAACTCTCGCTGCAGCACTCTAATACATACCGAGTGGCCAGAATTAAAGTTACCCAAATCAGAGCCTTCAGTAGCCTGATTGAGACATCGTAGAACTCTGAAATTTGGTGAATCCACTATGCAGACTGTAGAGAAGAGAATGGCGATAAAAAAAATAGTTCAATTTTCTGCCACCAGGTTGAAATGTGGCGCTGTACTTCCATGATGGTTTGTAATAATGACGTAAACTGCTCCAATTGGTTATGGATTTGCCTTTATCTTGCAATAAACAAGAGATTATTTTCTCGCAACTCCCAGCCACTAACAAATATCTTTCTAATTTATATATATATAAATTATATATATATATATATACACACACATATATATGTATGTATGTGTGTGTGTGTGTGTGTGTGTGTATTTGGTTGTAGCTTTTCAGCTATGCACCAGTTACATTTGTTTTACATTTCATAATTTTATAATACAATATTTTCTCTCACAATATAGTTGGTAAGTACATATATTATTTTCTTAGTTGGGTTCCTCAAAAGTGTTGACAAGGCGTATGCACCATTATATCCTGCTTCTTTTAGATCTCTTAAATAATCACGTGTAGTTACATTAAGACAACATTCAAATATAGTATGATCAGGTGTTCCTTCAGTTGCACCACACTGACAGATTGGGGATTATACAATCTTCTTAGTGTACAAGTCTTTAGGGGCTAGGCTGTAATTTAGCCGACACCTAAGAAGGCTTGTTAAAGAGTTTCTTGAAAGGTTAATATCTTGATACCAAGGTTCTTTAGATATAAGTGGTTGAATTGAGTAATATTTTTTCCCATTAGTCTTCCCTGTAATTGTCCATTGTTTCTGCCAACTTTTCAACAATTCTGTTTTAGCATGCGACTCTAGCGCTTTTGCAGAAAATTTAATCCGAAGCGTTTTTCAGCTGCGTACTTGGCTAATGCATCTGCTATGTGGTTTCCTTCTATGGATGTATGCCCAGGAGTCCAGACAAAATAAATATTGTAACCTGAGTTGGTTAGTTTGCGATACTAAATTTTTATGTTAACAATGTACCAGTCTACATAGTAATCAGCTGTTATCGACCCCAGGGAGTGTAAGACTGACGCTGAATCAGTGGCGATCTCTACCCTCTTGAGGTTTTTCTCCTGTATATACAACAATGCTTGACGAATAGCAAACGCTTCCACCATGAATATTGAAAATTATGCTTGTAATGGGTATATTTTCTATTCCACTAGGTTATTGCAATATATTGCAGCTCCGATGTTACCAGTTGTGAACTTTGATGGGTCTGTATATATATAAAAATCTTCATGCACTACAGAGTGTACATATTCCATGAATATATTATTCACTATACTTGGCATTGACGTTCGTGTATCTTTATCTGGTTATGGAGGAAAGTGAACGGGAAGTATTGTTACTAATTTAAAATAGTCTGTCGTATAGCATGGAGACTTTGAAAATCTAATAACTTTCGGTATGAAATCCTTAATCGACTTGTATGCTGTGAATAAGACTGGAAGATTTAATTTATATTTAGCTGTACGGGATTATGACATTAACGTTTGTAAAAGTGATAATTTTGGTATTATAGGACTGGATATGGAAGACATCTTTTTCATTAAGAATTTTCTCGCAAGATATTGTGGCTGTAGTTGAAATGGTGGTTCTCCTAATTCAACAGATGTTGCTTGTTTTGGTGTTCCTTTCCATAGACCAAATATTCCACATAAACTATGATATTGTATTGAAGATATTTTCCCAAATGCACAATTTAGATTATTGTTAATCAAGAAAGAGACATTTTCTAATCTTGAGTTTAGCATTTGCTTGTGAACAATGTGGAGTAGTCTAGGATCTGCTCCCCACTTTTTTTTTACTGTGAGGCATTTTATAATGTTAAACACCTTAAGAGCCTTTTCTTCTATGTGTTCTACTTGGGATTTTCATTCCAATTTATCATCCAACATAATGCCAAGAAATTTATGTGTCCTAGTTTGTTTTATGTGTGATCCATTAATGTCTAACATAACTGGAGTTTGTAATCTTCTTCTATGGAACACAATTACAGATAATTTTTGTACGTTAATGTTTATGCCATTGTTATAACACCATCTGCATAATTCGTTTAAAGCCAGTAGTGTTTTCTCTATACCATCAGATAGATTCTTGCCGCTTTTGTATATAACAATATCATCTGCATATTGCAATAATCTAGCATACTTCATTCAATACTTGTTTACCAAGATCATAAGTATACAAATTAAATAATGTTGGACTTAACACGGCACCTTGCGGAAGTCCTTGACTAGTTGTGCGAGCATTCAAAAGTTGATGACTGTAACAAACATAATTTTTTCTCTGTAATCATAATCCCACTATACTTTTAATAAATTGCTTAGGAAGATTTAAATTTTTTAGCTTTTTTTACAAACAAATCTATAAGGACTGCATCTTATGCACTAGAAAGATCCAGAAAAACAACTATACAAAATTCGCGACAAACAATTGACAACCATATGTCTAAAATAAGTGTAGTCAAAACATCTATTGTCCTGATTCCTCTTCTGAATCCCATTTGATATTTTGGTAATATATTGTTATATTCAATCCACCACATAATTCTATTAAGTATAAGATGTTCATAAATTTTTGATAAGCGTGATGCTAGTGCTATTGGTCGATAATTTTTAGAACATCCTGGTGTTTTTCTTGGTTTAAGGATTGGAATTATAACAATTTTCTTCCATTGTAGGGGAACTTGCCCACTAGTCCATATCACATTATGAAATGTGGCACTGTACTTCCATGATGGGTTGTAATGACGTAAACTGCTCCAATTGGTTATGGATTTGCCTTTACCTTGCAATAAACAAGAGATTATTTTCTTGCAACTTCCAGCCACTAACAAATATCTTTCTAATTAATAACTCAGCTAAATCACTTAAAATGATATTCAATATTCATTATTACAGCGCCACATTTCAACCTGGTGGCGAAAGTTGAACTTTTTTTAAATTTATTTTTATTATTATTATTATTATATAGCGCAATCCTCTTGCCCATGGTCTGCATAGTGGATTCACCAAATTTCAGAGTTCTATGAGCCTCAAACAGGGTACAGAGGGCTCTGAGTTGGGTAATTTTAATTCTGGCCACCCAGTACATATGAATACACCAGTTGGCATGGTGGTCAAGCATATTAAGTGGTCGATTTTCGATCTCCATTCCCAAGTTAAAATCCCAGCATATGGGTGTTGTTTGTGAGTTACTCTTTCAGAGAAGCAATGCTAAATAACAAAAATATGAATACACCAGAGAGTGGGATGCATTGTAACCAGAGGGTTAATTTTCCATCATCCTGCCTGCATTACCACCCTCGGTACTGTGGAAATAGGTATGGATAAGCAGGGTTGAGATGAATGGAGATACTGGACATCTAGTTTGTTTGTACAATATCAACATGATAAGTAGATTGGGAACCACCAATTTGAGTATTTAAGTTATATGTTCCTCATGCATGTAAGTAATTACTTAACAATTATATTTAATTGGCAGTTTCTGATGTTTGACATGCAATTAATTATGGGAGGAAGAAAAATTGAACTGTCTCCTGAGGAGTACATATGTGGAGCACTTGAATTGTATGTTGATGTTTTGATGATATTTCTTTACATTCTTTCACTTTTACGTGATGTATGAATGCTTCAGTCATTTATGTTGTAAAAATTGTCCTTGTGTAACAACTGAAAACATGATTCTTAGAATTTCAAATTTTTATCAAGAAACAAAAGTAAAATTATTCTAGGCTGCAGGGTAAAAGAAGCTATGATATACAAAATTGCACTTTGCAGCTGTACTTTTTTCTTTTGAAGAATAAAATATATAATTATATTATTTTTGTATTTAATTGTGAACGTTCAGTGATATATTATACATTTTTATGGTTATAATGCTTCCTTTCATATGACATGACTACATAATAAATAGTGGGACCACAAGGAAAGAAACCTGCACAGGCCTGCGACTCCTGTGCACCGTACTCCCACGAGGAGGGGAGGGGGAGAGTGGACCATGCTTCTTTATGGCCCGAGCAGAACGGAAGAAGGGAAAACTGCACGAGGACTTTTCGTCCAAGGTTTTTTTTCCTTGTGATCGCTCTATACTACAACGGCTGGGGATATGTCGGGCTGACCCCCGACTATTCCAATCCTGGTTGAAGATCTCCACGCTTAGAGGTGACGAAGGAAAGCGTGGGAGGAAGCCCAGCAGCTAGTTGTTAAGCCAAGGCCCTTCATGGGCTGTTACGCACAGGATTATTTTTTTTATATTAGTTATGGACCTCATATAATATGACTGGTGCAAATTAGAAGTGCTGATGCACCCAAAATTTCAAATTCAATCAATCAAGTTATTAATAACTCACACAAATACACTAAAATCTTAGTGATGTTTCACCAATACATAAGAAAGGACTAGATTAGCCAGGTTACATATTTCACTGGACATTGTTGATGTTTCAGTGCAAGTTGCAGTGTGATATCTGTCCTGCTTGAGTTATTCAGGAATGGTAACGCCACAACTAAATCTCTGAAAAAATGGTTTAAAGTTACTGTTGATTGTATGAATACTGCACACCTGCAAGAACTAACTTAGGACTGAACAACCAAACATAAAGAATAAAATAATGTTTATTGAGAACATCACTGTTTCCAGTAAAGTTTCTGTTTTTTAATTGTTGTTGCTATCAAATAATAGGGGCATGTTCCAACACAGTTGAATCAATTTTTCCTAGAAACATTCAACCTAATCCCTCTTTAATATATATTTTAACTAAAGTCTGAAAACTAAAATTTTTGGATCATACGAGTTTAACAGGTGTCAACATCTCCCCTCCCTCTGACTAATCATAACAGTTATTGCTACCTGGTTGAGATTGTATTGATCGAGATAAAGTTCAAACAAAGAAACAAATTTCAAGAATGTCAGTTATCAACTTTTTACAAATCATCTTCAGGTTAAGGCAATTTTCAAATTTAAAATTCAAGAAGAGACAAAGGTAAAACTGAAGAAGAATCTTGTGGTGCAAAAAAGAGGAGAAAATGATTTGTTCCTACCCTGAAGAGGACAGGGTAATACTCTAAGCATTTCACCGAGATAATTTATGTTGATTATGACTGGATTTCTTTATAATTTCATTTCAGTAAATCACAGTTAAAGAATTACTAGGACCTGATTTCACTGGGTTAGGAAAGACATCTTTTCAGCATGACAGAAAAGTGTTGATATTCTAAAGCTGAAAATTGTCCCCCCAACTTTAATGCTCTATCACCCCTGGAATAATCTCAACAATAAAATACATGCAAAAGCTGGATGTTTCTCCCCAAAACTTTGATGCTCAGTGCCTTGACACTTTATGACTTAATATTGATATGCAAAAACTGGATATTGCCACACCCCTAAATAATACCCTTTAGCCCTCTTTATGATTCCTTTGCTACTATTCAAGTTCCTATTTATATAGAAGAATAATTGATGATATATTCAACTTTTGTCTAATACTGAATCAATTATTCGGTCTAATTTCCATTACAGTTGGTCAGTGGACTGGATGAGAAATACTGTAATATGTGCAACAGCCAATAATAGTATCAAATTGGAGCCATTACAGGAAGTTTGACTGAATAATTGTTTCAATATTAAACAGGAGTTGAATGTGTCATAATATTTGTCATCCTTATGTATGAATAACAACTTTAACAGTGGCAAAGGAATCATAAATAGTGTACCCCTGCTTTATTTCCTGGGTGATATCAAGTGCATGGCTGTATTTAGAGGGGTCGTTCTAGGGTTCAAGCCCCCCTGAAACATCTGACATGTTGGATTAATGGAAGTTCAGAAACCAAAATCTGTAACTCATTTTCAATTTTTTTCGAAGCATAACAAAAATACAAGGAGACAGTGTTGAAAGGATCGAGCTAGAATTTTCATACATTTGGAATTCTGAAACTTGAGTGAAACAGCATTTATTCTCGGAATCGCAGCACATCTGCGAGCCCTTCATTTTCACTTCTGCTGTACTCTTTCCAGTGTTGTTCCTGCGTCAGAAGGAATATACATTGAAAATTCCCTTATGATTGTCCCAAAATTCCCTTTCCAACTTTTGAATTCCCTGTCTGATAAAGTCGAAAATCTCCCTTGATAGGAGTTCAAACCTAGAACCTCCAGTTTCGTAGCATGTTACGTTCGCGATTGAGGTTACAATCCATGCACCAGGCTAAGTTTTTAAAGAGAATAAGTGGTTCCACACTTTCCAAAATTCTAAAAATTAAGTTTAAAGGTCAAACAACAAAAACTTTGACTAAAATTTGCATCTACCTTTTAGAGCTTTTTCTTGAAGGTATTTAAAATTTAATAACAAAGTATAATAATTGTGCATTTCAGTACAAACTGTATGAAACTTTGAGTAAGCCCCCTCAAGGATATAACAATAATAATAATAATATATTATTACTTTGGAATAAAATTGTTTCATTATTATGATATTTCAATAATTATTGTATAATTATTGTTATTATTTCTATTATTCAAATTTCTGGCGACGCCGATGGGAACAATTATGAATGAACCTTTCCCGAAAATGTTTTCTGCCTATGACCATGATCAAGTGTATATTCATCTTTCATAATAATCTGAAAGCCATGAACCATACATTTGCAAATTGCTAATAGGTTATGCCTAAACTAAATATATGCTTACAGGTTGAAACCAAGTGTTAGGTAATAATCAAAATTTAATTATTGATAACAACTCTATCAGTTTCCAAATTAAAGTACTTCGTAGTAATACTAACAAATGAAAATGATAGAGAGGAAATAAAAAGCATACTGTATTCAGGAAACGCATGTTACTTTTCTCTTCATAAACTTTTATATTCTTGTAACTTAACTAAAAGTTAAAATATACAAAACAGTAATTTTGCCTGTAGTATTAGATGCATGTGAAACTTGGTCCCTTACATTAAAAGAGGAACATAAATTAAGACTAATTTTCAAGGCGTGTGCGACTTACTCACATTATGTATATTAAAAGTATATATAAAAATACTTATGTTTCGTGAGTATTTTGATATATTTTTGTATATACTTTTAATATACATAAATTAAGAGTATTTGAAAATAAAATCCTTAGAAAAATATTTGGACCTAAGTGGGATGAGGTGACAGGTGAGTGGAAAAGGTTACATAAATTTGAACTGCATAATTTGTATTCATGTTGATATTATTAGAATATTTTAAATCAAGAAGACTTACCATAATCATAATCTTCATTCATCCGTTGACCAATTTTTTCATGGGTATGGACTTAGATGAGCAGGCCATGTGGCACAAATTGGAGTTTACAGGATTCTTGTTGGGAAACCTGATAGTAAGAGACCAGTAGGAAGGCCAAGATGAAGATTTGATAACATTGAGATGGACCTAAAGGAAATCGGTAAGGATGGAAAAGAGTGGATGATCTTGCCCAGGATAGGTACAGATGGAAAGCTTGTATTGCTGCAGCCATAAACCTTCAGGTTTCAGAAAACTAGAGAGTTAGTTCAATAGGGTATTCCTGCTATACTCTGTCCCTGTAATCTCTGTAGCAAGCGAAGCAAAGCAAATCTCTGTGCAAGTAGTGACTCGAGAGGCTCGATCAATGAACTTGTGAGAGGGAACAGATTGTGTGGAGGGGAAAGGCGACTGCAGTTACCAGCCTTTCCAGCTTCATTCCATTTACTCACTTTCTTCCATACTCTGCCTTTATGTGTGGCTTTGCTCCACTGTTTCCTGGGATAGAATTGTCTCGGAGTTACTGAAGTGGATCCATCTCCCTCCTCAGGTCAGAGGGGAAAGGAGGATATTTTATTGAGGGTGTAGCTATATTTAATATACCCCCACACACCATACATGGTATCTGGGCTAAAATTGCATGCATTTATCTAACTTTTATTGTTTGCTTGCGTAGGGTTGTATGTAAGCTGGTGCAATTAAATATTTGAATTGTTGAATTGATATTTAAAGTCCACTTTATGCACCGTAAGGCTAATCGGGACTGGACCTACAGTTTAAAGTGGAATCCGAACTACTATGTGCCTCAACCGGGTATCGAACCCGGGACCCCTTGATTACAAGGCGAAGAGGCGCCATCGGGGAGGCCCTAATTACTTATTTGACACCGTTTGTAAATGTTTATAGTGGACTGGATTTGATACCAATAATATCATCACATCTGGTTAGATATATTCTTAAAACTGTAGGTCCAGTCCTGATCAGTCTTTCTGTTCATAAAGTGGACCTAAAAATAAACTCAAGCTTAGAAAAGCATTCTGAATTTTATTTGAAAATAGTTGTTACAGTAGTTGCAAAACGGGGTTCCGGGTTCGATTCCCGGTGGAGGCACATAGTAGTTTGGATCCCACTTTAAACTGTAGGTCCAGTCCCGATTAGCCTTACTGTCCATAAAGCGGACTTAAAACAACAAAGCCAAGCAAAAGTAGTTGCAAAACTTCGAATTCGAAAGTCATCAGGGACGTCGTTGGGGGGGGGGGGGCGCCGGGGCACCGGCCCCTCGAAACATTCATGTGGCCCCGGCAAACTGTTCTGCATTTGCTGAAAATTTTACTTTAATGATAAATATTGCAAAATAGTATTTTGGTAAATTTTGCTTTCAGTTTGAAACACTGTTCTTCAATTTGATTTTCAGGAACCCCCAAGCAATACATTTCTTTCGAAACACGGTTTGATCTTTTGTCCCTTTTTCCAAGTGCCAGGTTCTGTGATTGGCCCACTCAAGTTACCCCCCTCCCTCGAAGTAACCCTCACCCCTGTCCTTTTCACCTGCTACTGTGACATAAATAGGGACTGAAAATGTTTTAATATTAATGAAATGAAAGCTCAATTGGTCATGGTAAATAGAGATAAACCTGCGATACGCAATAAATTGCATGAAATTTTGATTGAATGATTCGCTTTATTTTACCTCGCTCGTTGTGCCACTTTTGGCTAATTTGCGAAGCTGGGATGAGTGATGATAGCATGAAATTGATGAATGGACACACACACAAGCATCCATGCCCAGGCAGGGATTTAAACCGGGGACCCCTGACGTCGCATAATAGAGACCGATACATTTTAACTGTATCTCTATTTTTAGTTATTCGACGTCCCTTTCCTGCCACTTTGGCTATGGCGACTTAGAGGTTGAGTGATGATTAGATGTAATTGATGAAGAGACAACCTGTGGTATCGTAGCGCGTGCTAACCACTCCGCCACGGAAATATAATTACATTACTTTCGCAATCACCACCATAATGGCACCATTAGTATAAGACCCATATGTGCCACAGAAGAATGTGCAACTTTTAAACCAATTTATGGTATTCTCAGGTGGAATACTAGTTGTATTTATTTACACAACAAGCCTTACACCACATGAAATATTTAAATTAAGAGTAAAAATTTTAATTCCAATACTACTCGTATTAGCAACACTGTATGTATTTGTAAACCCATTGTTAATTCCATCCAAATATAATTATTTACAGTAATTATTTTATTTGTTACATTTCTATGTTTCGTTTCAACCTCCGTGGCGGAGTGGTTAGCGCAGTGCACCACAATGCCAGGGATCCCGGGTTCGAATCCGGGCAAGGGCATTAATGTTCTTTGTGAGTGTCCTTACATCAATTTCGTATCATCAATCGTCCTTATCTTCGCGATTAGCCGAAAGTGACAGAAAAAACGAAGTAAAATAAACCAAATCATTCAACCACCATTATTACGCGATTCACTCGCACCACATGCAATATATTGTGCTACGTGTTTTTAGGTGAACAATTTTACTTTTACAATGCGATAGGTGGGATTTTAACAGGACACTCAATTAAGAAGCTGCTTATATTTAAGTGGGGGGGGGGGGGAGCGGAGTCGGGCGATCACATTTTACTCTTAAGATAATTGCTACTTCTAGTTTTAGGCATCTTTGAAACAGTGTCGAATTTATGCAAATGCAGAGAAGGAGTAAGGTGGTTCCAAGACTTTCATTCTGCATATTTTATTTTTTTTCTTGAAAGTTTATTCACACGAAATTACACAAATATTCGAAACTAATGACAAGCCAATCTTAATCTTCACTACCAATATCACTGGACATTTTATCTAAAAGAAAATTGTGTAACACGGCCACTATTGCCGCTCACTGAAAGAATTGGCGGACAGAGCAGTTTGTGCTGGGGGAGGGAGATGCCTCAAAGTGTGACCATCTGTTCATTGGAGATTTAGCTGCAGGTGGCTAGGACTTTCTGGGTGCTAGAAGAATATCCCCATGCTTTTCAAATTGCAAGAGACAAAATTCTACTGATTGTTCCTTTTCTGGCGCAGGGACTAATGACAAAGATGCTGCCAGTCCCCAGGCGGTTCCTCCACACCCTTGCCTCCACACAACCCTTGTGTCGATGACCTGCGGGAAAGAGCATTCTCTGAAAATGTAGATAATAGACGGTGTTAAAGGCGGAGCTACTGCGGAGCATGCGCACTCGTCTGGTCCCCCTCGAATATCCGGTTACGCTTACGATGCTATGGACGTCAATATGAAAGGGCAAAGTGGAGATTCTTTTACAAGGAAATAGGGTGTCAGCTGTGTAGCATATGGTTGCACAGTTCAATCGGGAACACATTTATTGAGTCAAGTATCACTTCGTAGGTTTCCGAACGACGTTGAGACACGAAACCTGTTGATACAAGCAGAACGAGAAAGGATTGGTACCTGGAAAGGATTTTTACGACTTGCATTTTGTTACAAGCATGTTGATCGTTTATCTGCGTATTCTGTTGTGGTGAAAAGCACGCCTCTTAGTGAGGTTTCAAACCTAAGCGACACGCGACAGCAGTGGTTCGTACCGAAGTGACAACCGACACAGGTCCATTTAGTCTATAAATAAGCATTTACCGCTCTTGGGAAATCTCGGGCGGCACAATACACGCCATTGGGAATCTGAGCTTCGCGTGCAGCTTGTCGTGTCGCTTCGGTTCGAAAAATTTCATTGATCACTGAGGATTCACTTTATTTTAAGTGGCACGGAGATTACACACCGAAACGACAAGCAACAGCCCCTTTACTCTAAAGGAAACAATTCACCTTGCATACGAGTACAGCAGAGCGAGGCGACACGATGTATGGTACTGAGAAAACAACAGTCCAGTCCAAGCGACACGTGCATTTCTCGTGGTGAATTGGTTAGAAAGGAAGCTTTCAGTCTGCAGCGATACGTGTCTCTTGCAAACCAACATTAAAAAAAAAAAAAAAAAAAAACACCTTCCGAATTAAAAATACACTACAAATTGCAGGTGTCACTTGTCGCTCGGAATGGGCAGTTTGATCAATACGGTGCATTGTGTTGCCCCGGCCTGTTATTTGCGCAAGCGTGGCTGGTGAATGGTTTGCTTTAGATCGAATGCTTCTGTGCGAAATCCCGATATCGCTTGTCGCTTCAGTCTGAAAACTCCCTTGTTGTTTGAAGTAAATTCGTGCAAGTGAAGGTGGTATGCCATATCATACGTTTCCCTAAATCCCTCAGGCGAAAAGGCGAAGTTGAAAGCATTACTAGCATTTGTTATGTGTCATTTCATTACTTCTGCAGATTTATTGGCAAAGATTCACTTAAGCATACTTTATAATATAATAATATCACTAGTTTTATAGAATTATATTTCCCTCACTTTTCCATTTACAAAATAATTGAATATATCTAAGCTTTCCTACGTTTGGAGTTCGTCGTGCGTGTACATGAGATACTTGTATGTAGTATGCTATACAACTGGCGGCCACAAAGACACGTCATATTTTAATAATCTGCTCTGCAGTTGATCATCCGACGGATTCTTGACGTCCACTCCTTCATAGTAGAACTTTAACAAATACCTTTCTTGACTATCGTCACACAACTGATGAAAACAATCGCCCAATTCTTACTTCGTATGCAGGTGAATCTGCACTGGCAACAACGGAGACTGGCCTAAACCGGAAGTTCCGGGGGGACCGGGCAAGACCTCACCAATGTTTATGTTTACATTTTTAACACGGTCTATAGGTCGGTCGATTGCTAATATGTGCGCGGTTTGTAATTAATACACTTACAAGGGAGGTCTAAGCCTCCCCCTCCGATTTCCATGTAACTTGGCAGGTGTATAGAGGGGCCCAAAGGAAGAAGTACGTGTTTTTTTGTTTCAGCTAAAAAACGGTTTTAGGGGGCAAAATCCCCTTCAAATGTCAAGTTGAAGACAAATTGACGTGGGGATCTGACCCCTCTGTCCCCCTCCGATTTCCATGAAATTTGGCAGGTGTATAGAGGGGCCCTATGCCCCCTGTTTCTTCCTATGCCATATTTAGGTAGTTTTGGGGTCAGATCCCCACTTCAATTTCTCCTCATATTGACATTTGAGGCGGGTTTTGCCCCCCTAAAACAGTTTTTTTTAGCCGAAACAAACAAACACGCATTACTTCCTTTGAGCCACTCTATACACCTGCGAAGTTTCATAGAAATCGGAGGGGGACACAGGGTTCAAATGCCCACTTAAATTTGTCCTCATTTTGACATTTGAGGGGGTTTGCCCCCTAAAACAGTTTTTTAGCCGAAACAAAAAACACGTATTTCTCCCTTTGGGTCCCTTTATACACCTGCCAAGTTTCATGGAAATTGGAGGGGGATACAGGGGTCAGATCCTTACTTCAATTTGTCCTCATCTTGACATTTGAGAGGGGTTTGCCCCCTAAAACAGTTTTTTTTAGCTGAAACAAAAAAAACACGTATTTCTTCCTTTGGACCCCTCTATACACCTGCCAAGTTTCATGAAAATCGGAGGGGGACACTTAGATAATCTCCCTTGTTAGTCTTACACACTTTGTAATTATTTGATTTGATTTGATTTGATTTAGTTTATTTTACTTCGCGTTTTGTGCCTCTTGGCTAATTTGCGAAGATGGGGATGAGTGATGAAATGATGAAATTGATGAATGGACATTCACAAACAACCAAGGCCGACCGGAATTCGAACCCGGGACCCTTGGCGTCGCAGCGCGATGTGCTAACCACTCGGCCCAGGGTCGGGCACACTTTGTAATTATATAACAGTGCATATATTATAATGTTTTATTTTAATTTGTAAAACTGTAACTGTAGAACAATTGTATATTTTTTGTATAACATTTCTATCTTGTTAAATGTGTTAAAGGTTTCATCCTGGAATGGAATGTCTCACAATTATGTGTGTTTCCATTTCCAATACATTCGAATGAATACATATTCGTTTCAATGGCATTTACAAAATCGGATCCGGATCCAGATCCGTAACTTTTGGATCCGGATCCGGATCCGTTTGGCCATCCCTAGTGCAAACGCTACCTGCCGCAACTGCTTAGGTGGCAAAGTTGAATAGGCAAACAAATAAAATTAATCCGAAGTTATATAATATAATCATGAGATATGGAGAACCAAATTACTTTTCAAGAATTTTCTGTTATTTCCCTATTCTAGTGAGAGTGAAAATTTTCTATCCGTGAGTGATGAACTCGGTTCCTGGAAATTCAAGCATTTTCTAATTTTCATTTCTATTTGGACCGATATCTCCTTTGTGGAGTGGTTAGCAGGTTGCGCTACGACACCAGGTGTCCCGGGTTCGAATCTTGGCCTTTGTGATGGTCCTTTCATCGGTGTAATATTATCGTATGCCGACCTCCGTGGCAGAGTTGTTAGCAGATCGCGCTGCAACGCCAGGGGTCCAGGGTTCGAATCCCGACCTGAACATGGGTATTTGTCAGTGTCCTTTCATTAATTTAATTATAGCATCATCATACCCATCATCGCGATTAGATAAAAATCACAGAAAAATGAAGTAAAATAAGTCAAATGAATCAATCAAACAATATTATCATAACTCCTCATCTTCACGATTAGCCAAAAAGTGCCATAATAGTGAAGTAAAGTAAATAAAATCAATCAATCATTTCTATTTGGTTATTTTACGCCTCTTTTCTACCTCTTGGGCTAAATGTGATGATGAGATTGAATGAAGACCCGATGAAATGGCGATGGGACAGACATGATGCAACAATACCTGTCCAAGGTCCGAACCTGGAGCCTCTGGTTTTCATCAATTTCATCATATCATCACTCATCCCCATCTTCGCAATTAGACAAAACTGGCATAAAAGCGAAATAAAATAAACCAACTCAATCAATCAATGCAGGAGAAAATAATGTTCCCTTCCAACAACACACACACACACACACACACACACACACACACACACACACACACACACACACACCTAAATGGTACATTATATTAATAGCTTGTTAATTGTTAATGGTTTGATAGATAAACAATCTTACGTTTTGGTTTTGGCCGCCCCCCCCCCAAACTGATCAACTTAGCTACGTCCTTGAAAGTCATTATTGAAATATCCCTCTGAAGTCAACTAGTGTTAGCTCGTCCCCGTGGCGGAGTAGTTAGCACATCATGCTACTACACCAGGGGTCCCGGGTTCGAATCCCAGCCTGGGCATGGGTGTTTGCGAGTGTCTATTCATCAATTTCATCATATCGCTCATTCCCATCTTCGCAATTAGCCAAAAGTGGCAGAAAAGCGAAGAAAAATAAACCAAATCAATCAACTAGCGTTATAATAAAATCATAGAACCACAGGCAAAAGAGCTTGTGCAGACCCACCCACGCGTGACTCCTGCGCATCTAGTGGCGTGCCCAATGGTGGTTGGTTGTTGGATTAATAAGCCCACCTCCTTTTGGCCCAGTATTCTAAAAAACGTCAAAGCAGGAAAAGGTGGCAAAATGAGGGCTAACTGCTAAAAACAGTACACATAAACCCCTCCTTCAGAAAATCCTGGGCACGCCACTGTGTGCATCGTACACTGCGAGGAGGGGAGGGGCAGAGTGGAGCATGCTTCCTTATGGCCAGGGTTGAATCGATGGAGGGGGAGGTGCGCGAGGGCTTCTAATCGAAGGTTCTTTTCCTTGTGGTTGCTTACAAGCACAAGGTTTTTAGCGGGCGGCGTGAAATATCTGTAAGGTTAGACTTGCCCTATGACTTTCAAGTTGCTGTAATTGTCCTGCAGCAAAGTGAACCTTTGCTATTATTAAAATACTGCTTTTCGGAGAGAGAATGATCCTGTATTATTAATAGTAATACTTGTTCATATACTATCGCATGTAATATCAAAAACAAAGAACACAAAGTGTCGAAATCCACGCCTTTTTACACTTTGGTGTATTCTCTACATCGTGTGACGAATGGTCAGAAAGAAATTGTGTTTTTGGGTTATAGATGGACAGCTGCCGGTGTGGTCAGGAAGCTGCCTTGTTAATATTTTGTATTTATGTGTGATTATTTGCATTGGTACTGTAAATCTGTAACTAAGGTAGGTTTCCGTGAATTAGCCAAGCTTTTCTGGGATCCAAGATTTTTATTTTACATTTAAAATGAAAACTATGAATAATGAATTCCAATTAACTCGCATTATAAAACAAGCAAGGAAATTGGTCTGTTATCTATATTCTCCAGTACCTTCAACAGCTCTTAATTTAACATTATGATCACCGACGTACGGACACTGTGATTAGAACTTTCCTATTGCACCACAAACGACTTTTAAGTCCTTTTAATGTTTGGTTAGTTCAAGGCGTGAAAACTGTTCACGTTCGTTTCTACGGTGAAATTCTTTCAACTTATTAAAGCAGTAAATATATTTGATGTGTCGTGTTGATACAAGGAACATAATTGTACATTAGTGGTTCTACGAGGGCTGCCGCGTGAATTGGATGTGTCAGGTATACGTGACCCGCTCCCCCCACCTTTCCATCTAGATTTTTTTAGATTTTTAATTTTCTGTAAAGATTTTGTGTTTTTAAGGCGGCATCAAAAATGTTTAGAGCGGAGTCAAATACATTTTATAAATCATGATGGTTTAAGTTTATATTTGTTACACAAGTTTGTGTTATTTTCATACATTGTCACAGAATACTCAAGCAATGTTGTAAAGTATACCACAAAAATAAGTTTTTAATTTTTTTTTATAACGGACCATTTATATTTTCCGCGGAACATAATAACTTTAATAATTTAATATTGTTAACATCAGAATCTAACTGCTGGTAAATGTCTGTTATATCGGAGACACTTTCCTTCAAATTTACAGGAGAAACTACTTACGGAAATGAGTTTCTGTTGCATTTATCAAACTTCGTGGAGGTATTTTGTCACTATGGAATGCTGCACAACAGAAAATAAGCACTTTTGATGTATAAAGTAGCCTTTTGTGCGAAGCGACAACATTATGCCGTTGTTTCCATTATGAACCAGCAGATGGCGCGAGTGTTGAAAGTCACGCGGTCTCGCGAGAGGAAGAAGTGTTTCCAAACGTGCCTTTTTTTTAGCAGAATTATTTTTATTTTTTTAACTATGCTTACCTAACCTAACCCAACCTAACCTAACCTTGCCGGAAATGGTTTGTGGGGCTAACATGAATGCTTTTTGGGGCTATCGTGAATGGTTTTTGGGGCTATCGTGAATGGTTTTTGGTGCTATCGGGAATGGGTTTTGGAGCTATCCGTCAATGGTTTGTGATGACATAATGAACACGAAAGTAGGTATTTTTCGGTTAAGAAGGTTGCAACACTGCATGCCCACTCCAAATCGACAAAACACAAGCACGACGCGTGATGATCCACAGCTGTGCACGAAATATTCTATACTCCGCAACGGAAGAAAGGTCCCAAAAGAATTACTCGTAATGTGAAAAATTGAAGTTATTTTCATGTAAAAAGGATAATGGCACCTTCAACTATGTTCCGCAATACACAATTGGTAAGTACGAACCATTTAAAACTGAAAATATCTGATAGAAATGTGTCTCCGATATAACAGACATTTACCCATAACATAGCATCCATTGAAACATTCCAGCATTAGATGTATAACATTTTACACATAAAATGTAAGGTTCTAGACATGAGATTGGATTAAATATTCATCATGAACTAATTTCATAGATTTTCAGCAAAACGGGTGGTTATTTCCATGAAGGAGGGGGGGGGGGGGTTGCATTTACCAGTGGACATTTGCTGAGTTCTTTACAGCATCCTGGGCCTCCCCGATATCACAGTGGTAGCGTCGTTGCCCTGTAATCAAGGGGTCCCGGTTTCGATACCGTAGAAACTTTTTTTGGTTGTGTTCTTTGATGTTTATTCTTTATTTGTAAAGTCATTAAATGGAACTTTGATTCGTCTTAAGGGCCTGAAATGCAATTCGTGGCTGGAATGGTAACGGTTGCATATGGCGAGAAACAAGTCATTTTGGGGGTGGTCATATCTTCGTTACTTGTGGACACTTACCGTAGAAACTTTTTTTGGTTGTGTTCTCTGATGTTTATTCTTTGTATTAAAAATCATGAAATGCAACTTTCATGCTTTCCTACTATCCGAAATGGTCATTTACATCTGGGCCGGAAGGACTGGTTTCTGCATACTCGTGGATTGCAATCCTGCCGTAAGGGGCATGGCTTGGTGTGGCTGGAGAAAAAATGGCATTCTTCACATACGTGCCTAAATGCATGAAAAGCATTCACAAAAATGTGTGAGCTACTCTTTAACAATGTAGCTAAGATTGACTTCATTTTTCTGTGAAGCATATAGGCAATAGATGCTAATAATAATTATTGTTTGTGAAATACGCAGATTATAATGCTTCAATAATCCTTCAATGTGGGTTCCCCTGGTAACACGACACACATCAAACTCATTCCAGACATGGTGTAACATTTTCACTGTAATGTTCTGCACTGCATGCATTATCCGATCACAAAGGTGCTGGTTGGAAGTTGGCATTGATTGTGCATAAACCCTGTCTTTAATAAACTCCATAGAAAAAATCGCACGGCGTAAGATCCGGGGAACGAGGGGGCGAAGGGAGAATGTGATTTTTTTTGTGGAATATCCTTACGTGATGGAGGCCATATTTGGAATCAGCATATCAAAAACATTGGAATTTTAACTCGCATATCAAAAACTGATACAGTTTTCGCCTCTAGCAGTGTTTGCTGCAACCACGTAAGTTGAAAAATATACCCATTGATCTTTTCCAGTAATGTTACAAGCTTTGAAAAGTACTGGACAAATATATATATATATATATATATATATATATATATATATATATATATATATATATATATATATATATATGTATGTATGTAAAAAAGAGTTGATTAAGAAGTACTCTCTCTATGCATAAGGAAAACTTATCATTGAAATCAAATACCTATGATCTGAATGATGTTATTAAGCTTAACATATGTGGTTAAGTATAAATAATGTATTTTTACTTTTACATCTTGTAGCATTGAGCATTATACTTTCTTCTGAACACGATATTTATTCTTGCAGTCTGTGGACACATATTAGATGTTCAGCATAGGAGCACCATGGAGTCATCAGGGAGTTTTTCGGTTAGCTCCATGCATTATGTGCAGATACTTAGCAAAAGGCAGCCTGAGAGAGGCAAGCAGTTCTGCAGAAGGTGCAGCTGTGAAATTAGGCTTAAATCAAGGCACAAACAATGTGACTGAAGAGCAGACCAAGGTAGAGGAAAGTTCGAGTGAAGTTCTACCGAAGAGTTTAAATAACGTCTCCACGCAGAAACCTTTTAATGTGAGGAGAGGAAGTGTGGTTGCTGCAGCCTTTGCCTCATTGAGAAAGGACAAAGTGAAAACTGCAAGATCCAAGCTACCGAATTTGTATGATCAGATCCAGAATGCGGAATCTGTGGAGTCGTTGCTCGTGATTGCCGATGCACCAACGATCTCAAGGCCTTACGCCCTGAAAATTGTGTCCATCCTTGCGGACTGGACAGCAAACAAGAGGGTGAAGCTTAGTGAATTTGATGCTGACCCTCGATTTCATAGACTGTGTCGTCTCTTAGGAAAAAAGCAAGGGAGTAGTGATAATGGGGCTGGTGTTGGTGACTTAGGAACGGTGCTTGGAATAACAGGAGATGATAAAGCTGCTAAATTGGTAGCTGGCATGAACCTTGATCAGATGATAAGGGTAAGTATATGAATTTAAAGATAGGGTAAAAGTACAGTATGATACAAAAGTAATCTAACTTTGATAACCACAGGTGTTGGGAAGACTTGAAAATATGTGTGGAAGTAAATTTGAAGTTAAGATAAACTTTACTGCTGCATTTTATGCATGCATAAAGTATTACTTTATGAGGAATTATGTTGTGAACAGTAGATTTGGCAAGTGACCATATTCATAAATTGCACTGTCAGAAACTTTCTTTTCACGTGGAAAATGCTGTATAAACATAGGCCTATAGGATGTGAAGAAAAGTGTGTAAATACAAAGGGAGAATTCACACCGAAGCGACAGGCGACATGTGTCACATATATAGACACACAGGATTTCAGAAGTTGAATGCAGGCTTGCGTGCCCTGTCATGCCACTACAGTGTGGAACATTGCTGCTGATTGGCTAGTTTCCAAGTGACACCTGTCACTTTGGTGTGAATTCTCCCTTAGGAAGTTCAAACGTAACCTACTTTAAATGTATAAATAACAACACCATAAGCAAAATTATACTGCTAAGAGCGAAAAAACTGGCCTGCCTAACCTAGTCACTTAAGCACAAAGGATGAAAGAAAAAAGTTCTGCACAAATAACGCAGTAAGTAATCAGAAAACTTGTTCAGTACATACTTGTTCAACTTAGGGAATTTGATTCATGTAAAAAAAGTATCATGATAGTTTCAGTGGTACACAATTGGATTATTATATCTATCGATATTTTGCTTGTAACTGCTTACTATTATCAAAAAAAGATTACTGTTATATTCAGTATGTTAGAAAATAAGGGAGGAAGACCCGCATGAAGATAGAAGAGTAATAAATAATGATTTTTTTATAGAGGCACAGGCTCTTTTTGTATTAGACAAATATATCAACAGATAATTTGTTATTACTTGTCTTTGTATATTGCCATGAAGAATGAATACATGTGACACAACATGTGTGTTAAGCGTTCTTTTTTACCTTGTGCAGGTAATGTCATCTCTAACTCAAAAGAAGCGACGTTCTACACCCTTGCTGAGGTCACTGGCATTTAACATTGGGAAGCAGAGAGAGAAACTCAACATTAAACAAATTGCGGACCTGCTGTTTTCGATTACAATGCTTAATTTTCCTGATCAGGTAATTTTTATAATATTCTGATACAAAACATTCTGAATTGTAGTATGTAAAGGTCAGAGTGGATTCATATGTTAAATATTTGCCGTATTAGATCAGATGCTTAGAAAGCGTTAATTGTGTACACTTCACAGTTCCCCTTTGTGTATGCCCAGTTGGTGGTTTACCTATACTTCCCTACGTTGCTTTGTTGTCAAAAAATTCAACAATATTAAATATTACATCTCTGCTTTCACTATGTATGGGTTCTCCTCTACAAATTTTTGGCAACAAATAAAGCTGATGAGGATGTGTTCAAGAATGCCACAGGTTTTGGCAAAAAGGGGGTCGGATAACATGGCAAGCAGGTTGTTGCATCATCCATTCGTTAGCTTAGGGCTTCTCTGTTCTTGGTAGAGCAATACTTGAGTGTGCTATTTTTAACACCAAATTGGTCTTGAAATATTGAATAACTGAAAGTTGGTTAATTTTTTGATTGCAGGTGTTATTGGACCGAATCAATGTTGATCTCCTTGAGTGTCTACCTGAAAATAAGAAACCAGCTGTCGTTGGTTCAATATTCCGAAGTCTTGGAATTCTACGGTACAGAGATACAGGTTTGTTGTTTCTCATGTTCAAGTATGATTTTCGTTATGCTCTACTTGTACTTCATGGGAAATTTTTGTATTCAGATTTTTGTGTTACGCCAAGACGTGATATTGTCAGAACATTGCTTTTTCTTTCTTTTTTAAAATCCCGTGCCTCGTTTTACATAGTCATGGTAGTAACTAAATTTTCCACTCAACTTACTTTCGTAATAGATTGCTGAAATTATTATTCTGTAAATTGTTATTTTTCATGCTTGTAGGAATTTTTTAACATGCAAAGCCTGAAATACTTTGGGTTACTTCCATTTTCCCATTTTTTTTGTGATTAACGTTTGCTGTAATTTTAGGGTTGGAATTGAGTATAAAATAGGCTATTATGTGAATGATCATGAGACAAAACAGAATTTAGAGGATGAAAAATTAAGAATAAAAATATAAAACCCACACACAAAAAAATAAATTTTGACACTCAAGAGATGTTCTATTGTAGAAATTAGCAAAAAATGCAAGCTCGAACAGTGCTTGAATCCGGGTCTCAAGCCAGTTTCTTCTTCTCTCTTCCCCCCCTCCCTATTTCCATACCCCCCCTTTCCACCTGCCACTAACATTTTGCAGTGGTTGGCATTAAATTTCAGCTGGATTTATATTTCTCACATTCAAGAAACGAATTACAGACTGTATTTTACAAGCAGCAGCTTTTTCAGTTTTCTTGCATTGCAAAAACACAACATGGTGCTTAAATAGAGTTTGAAGGTTTGCAAGTGACATCTGTACCTTGCGAAGAATCAACAAACTCTACAAACTTGTGCGCCATCATAACTGCAGTGGCTGCAAGATTTGCAAATGGTATTTATCCTGATATTCAGCTCTGTGCTGGGAGATACCTGACAGTATTGATGTCGCCAGCAATTCAAAGGCAAAATAGTCTGTTGCTGTATCATTGGTTCACACAATTACCACACAGGTAAACAATGTATGTGGAAAAGCAGGTGAACCCAGATCTGGCTTGGTAGTTAATTTGTTGAAGCAGTGGATCCTTATGGTAGAGTTTGAATTTTTGGCTAAGTTTCAACAATAGTACTAGTATTAATATAATTTTGAGGTGCATTCAAGTTCTAAGATCTCCAATTTTTTTTCTATAAATGAGAGCAAGGAAAACATGAGTTGTTTTGAAGGATGCTGCCAATTTTTACGGTTGTGATTGGCAGATGGCAGCATTGTATGGCTCTTAAAATGTTCATTGCACTAACTGCTGTGAATGTATTTTAGACACTACAGACTGTTGCATTCACATTGCAGGCCTCCCCGATGGCGCAGTGGTAGCTTTGTCGCCTTGTAATCGAGGGGTCCCGGGTTCTATACCCGGTGGAGGTACATCACACAGTGGTTCGGATCCCACTTTAAACTGTAGATCCAGTCACAATTAGCATAAAGTGGATTTGAAACACCAACTCGCATTCACATTGCAAGAAAATGTGTAGTCTGTTTTGTCAGCTTCTTTTGGATGACACCCAACATTAATTATCAGTTGAGTCAAAAATGCAGAGGGCGTGTAGTACATGATAAAAGTGCCAGTCTGACAACATGATTGCAGGACTAGAATAAATGGTTATGGCGGACTGCCATTCGACCGTGGAAGATATTGCCTCCAAAGATGACATTTCTGTTGGATTTGTGCACACCATACTGCACAAAGTTTCCTTCAAATGGATGTCGCGAATGCAGACTCTTCTTCGACCTTACTCACCCAGGAGTGACAATCTCTTACATTGTTTCACTCAACTGGCAATACATGTCACTGGGTGTAATCCAAAGAAAGTGGAGAAAAGGGAACATGAAATGTCACCATATGTAGTGTGTAAAATGCTTCCAACAGCAGCCAGTGCCATGAGTTATCTAGGAGATGGATTTGTCTTTCATATCCATAATAAATGCTACCTGTTACCATTTCTGAAAGAAAGAAGATGAAAGAAATAGGAGACATTAGAATTTGAATGCACCTCGTATACGGCAAGAAGAAAATGCTTCCTGGTTCAAATGTTCTGAGATTTCGTCCTGTGTGTGGGACCGGTGGCCACTCACCATCATGAGGAAATTGGGGAGGTACAAATGAGTAGCGTTACCCGGTCATTGAAATCTACAATGACGACCAGGGGTTCGTTGTGCTGACTACACGTCACCCCATAACTGGGTGAATGATCCCCCATCTCGGCAGGTGGGAGTGAGGTTGGCAGTAGGTAGGTCGTCCTTGCCCCTCGCTGGCTGTTGCGGCGCGGGGGTTAAAATGTCCTTTATTATAGGCATTCAGTAGCATAGTTGCATACAATGTAGCATCACAGATTTTATACTTTAATATTTTAATTGATAAAAATAACATTTATTGCAGTATTGCTATTGTATTGTTATTCACAGAATTGTTGGATTCACTGACCGACTGGACAGTGAAAAATGCTACTGTGTGCCGACCACAAGATTTGGTTTCTTCTTTGCTTACCTTGGCGAGTGTGTATTATCATCCCAGTAACTCAGAAGAGTTCTTTAAGGTACAATTAATTGCATTCTTGAATTTAAAAATGTATTTTCACTATTAATTAAATATCTAAACTAGCTTGTGGTTTGTTTTGTGTAAGATTTTGTCAGCAATGAAGTTAACAGTGCAGAAAATAAACAGTGAATGCTTTTGAGAGAGAAATATTTTGTATATGTTCAGTACATTCATTATTTTACGCATCATTCTGTAACATATTCCTGTTTTAAGTTCACTTTATGCTCAGATTGACCACCAATTAAAAGGGGGCCTTCAGTTATTGTGGAATCTAAACCCCTGTGAAATGTTGTTTCCCAGGACTTAAATCCTGGACCATTTGATTAAATCTCCATGTGTAATGTCACTTTGGTGGCTGTACAGTCATGGACACTTCTGGGTTGTAAAGATTCCATTGAAAGTAAATGGTGTTATTACAACCCATAAGTGCCCATGACTGTACATGTTGATCGACAGATACAGGCTCTCACAACTGATGATTCAAGGTTTGAGTCCTGACATGAGCATTGTGTGTATCTCTTCATCAATTTCATATAATAATTATTCATCCTCCACATTGCAATTAACTAAAAAGAAGCAGAAATGCAAGATAATATATAAAAATATACATATAGAAGTCCACTGACCTGTGACTATGTCGAGGGAATCTGGGATGGACCATGTCTTTCCAATACAAAGGTAAAAAAAGTAAAAAGGTTTTTTTGGTTGATGAGATGATTTCCCCATCCCCTGCATCTTGTTTTCTACATCATACTTGTAAACCTAAGCCTTATCTTCATGTTTAGTGTTTTGTTCATATGAAATACACTAATTTTTTTCCAGTGGAATGTTGGAAGAGGACCACTTTCCTCCATTTTTACTAATACATCCTGAGTAAATTGAAACCATAAGTTATTTATATCATTGTAACACTATAAATAATGAAACACTTTTATTTTAATTTTATTCCTAATTTTTTCTTTCATCCGAATGATACAAAGTGAACTATTGAAGAATCCAGGGTATGAGAAAAAAATGACACTTATATTTATTTCAGATTATTCTTTCACACCTGACACCAGAGGATGTGTCAAGCCCTTCGACATGGCTTGATGTTGTTTGGTGTCTGCTAATACTTGAGAGGCAGAAGGTGGAACACATGGCATCTGTTCTTTCTCCTAAGTTCATAGACAGCCTATCATTAATGCAAGGTAATACAGTTGCAATACATTTGCACTAATTTTCCTTTGTCCCTCCTGTACAACAGAAGAATCAGAAATTAAACCATGTGAGCAAAATAAAATAACTGAAATAAGTTTATCCAAGATCCACTCACTAATTTTAATTTTTGTGCATATAAATACTTAGTAGTGACTTATCTTCTGGCCTATATTGTTTTTAGACAAAGTATTTTGGTTGTGTCAAAAAAATCATTAGCAGGAGAATTAAATAAGAAAGTATGCTACTTAATACTTCTTTGTTTTTCTTGTATGTACGCATTGCTTGCATTCTAGAATTATTTCTCGTCTAGTCTATGGTTATTTCAAGTATAAAAACACAGTTTTTCGTTGTGACATTTCAGGAGAACACACACTCCCTTCATCAGACATTTATTTTTACTTTGACTAAAGATACAGTTATAACAATGGTTAAGATTTTTTTAAACAAAGAGAGAATCTGTTATACAATGGATGTTGTCAATGTTACATTGTTGTAATATAGCAACTTAACTGTGAAAAACAAGCAGTCTGTTTTATTTTTATTAGGGATGGGACCGATTAATCGGTACTCTATCGGTATCGGCCTATATAGGCATATCAGTGTATCGGTTTATCGGTAAAATTACCGATTATTTTACCGATCCGATATATCGATAAATATCTTATAATTTAGTGCAAAATTCTACCATTTTGTTGTAATTTTTATGGATAATCTCCATGCCCTTCTTTCTAAAAAAGTAAAGGTCTAAATATTCAACTTCTTTTGCACTGCGGTCACCTCGAAACAAACATTTATTAAGTAGATCAATTAACATTTCAGGTTCTTCAAGGACCATTTCTAATTTTATATCGGATCGGTTATCGGTATCGGTAAATTTTATATCTGTACTTTATCAGTATCGGCCAAAATTTCATATCGGTCCATCCCTAATTTTTATTTCAGAAAAAAAATTTGATCACTTTTTTTTTTATTTATTTAAACAGAATTATGAATCCCAAATATCATCAGGCAATTCAAAATCATCATTGCTTTCACAGAGTTTCTTGATGTTTTCTGTTACATTAAATTTTAAAGATGGTGGCTTGCTCCACTTGTGAAAAAGAAATCTCCGTAGTGTGTCTATGTTACCATTTTCATTATGTAATTTATTCCAGTGTTGTTCTGCAATGAACGAAACTTCTGTGTTTCCCGTCACTTTTTTTATAACCCTTCTCTTTTTAATCAAATGCTTCTCTTCGATGATGTGAGCTGACAAACCTGTTCTTTGGTTTGATTTATAATGTCCAAATCGTGTTCGTGCCATCTTATTGCCATTTTCCTTGCTGTTTGTTCTACATAAACCTTTCAACATGAACAGTTTATATTATATATTGCTGTGGTTCGCACATCTGGTAGAGATTTTCTCATTTTGTATTCATTAAGTGTACATTTCAAACTTCTTCATGATCTAAAAACAATTTTGAAATTAAATCTTCTAAACAATTTTTGCAATTTTATGTGAGAATCCCTTGTGGAATGGAATGCAAACAAATTTATTTTCAACAGATTCCGTATTTCTCTTTTCCTTTAGTTTTCTTGCGACTTGTTTTTTGATTTGATTTATTCTGTTAGTGTTAAAGTCATTTCCTTTTGCTGTAATAAAAAGCCTTTCTTCTTCATTTTTGATATCATTATTATTATTATTATTCTACAACAATGTAACATTGACAGCATCCATTGTATGACGGATTCTCTTTTTGTTTAAAAAAAATTCTTAACCATTGTTATAACTGTATCTTTAGTCAAACTAAAAATAAATGTCTGATGAAGGGAGCGTGTGTTCTCCTGAAACGTCACAATGAAAAATTGTGTTTTTATGCTTGTAATAACCGTAGACTACAAGAGAAATAATAAATACTTCTTGTTTTATTTCATACTGGTACTTGAAAATTATAACTGTTCAGAGTATTTATAAATTTTAATGTACAAGATTTGCATTGGAACTATACCATAGGAATCTACCAGTTTCTCTTTAAAATATTCATAATTTTCCATGAGATCATATTTTCATTTTAATATAATTTAATTTTTCTCCCCATTCTGTTACCACAAAAATATAGAAAATGAATTTTGCAAATTTCCAGGATATTTGTATTGCAAAAGTATGGACTTTTATGATATTTGTGCTGGCATCAATAAAGTAGCGATAGAAAATATACTGATATATCAGATATTGATCATTCACTTCTGTAATCAGCAGAGGCAACAGTTGCTCCCCCACGTTTTGCAACTTTTGCTCTCAAACCATGCTAAACCTTATCTACCAAGGGAAATTAAACTGTCCTCCCCCCCTCCCCCCTTCAGTTTTGGAACCCAATCGCCACCACTGGTAATTAGTGTATGCCATTAAGTGACAGCAACTGCTTGTACTATAGAATAAGAAACTTGTTAATTTAGAAATTTGCTTTACAAAACCAGGACATATGAATTATAATTTTATATTCATAAGAACATAGAAAAATGGCAGACTTGCATTTATTTACAAGCTATTTTTAGGAATTACTGATGGATAAAATTACCAACATTTGTACCATGACATGCCTGTGCTGCCTGTCACTAATAGAGTAGTGATTAACCTTTGCAGTCCCGATCGGTCATGTGCTGAGCGATGGCATTTTTGGCCACAGTCCCAGTCGATCATACCTGACCAATGGAACAGAACCTTTTTTCGTCGCCTTGCAACCCTGTTCATTTTCTATGCTCATGACTCGAAGTGCATGGAGCTTGAAACCAAGAGTCGATTGCATCGACACTGACGCTGGTGCAACTCCCTAATGACATCAGCAGCAGCTGCTAAATTTACACCTCCTCTTTGTCGACAAAGTAAAAGAGGCATCGAATGACAAAGCTCACAGAAGTGAGTTGGCGCTGTTGTAAATGCTTGTTTACAGTGGTTGTTTACAATCTCATGCCTTGCAGGAAAGGGACATATGAGGAAAACGTTTGTCTATTGTTTTCCTTCTCAACATGCAGAAGCAGGTCATGGGCAGAGGGGAGCGATAACTTTTCAGCAGGTGAAATGGACTTTGCACAATGCTTGCTTCAGAAGACAACCACTCCTTCGGAAGGAAAATTTAAAAAAGGGGGGGGGGGGAGTAAAAGGTAGGATCAGGGCTAAAAATAACTCTTGTAATTTTTCCAGCTGACTGTCCCTTTTATTTTGAAAAGGGCACTTCATTTGAATTCACAGAGGCATTGCAGTAATGTCGTGTGCATAGTTTTCGCGTGTTTACGAGAGGTGTGAGATATTTTTTCGTGTTTTGATCATCGTGGGAGTGTAGTGAAAGGTATTTTTTACATTTGTGTGTGTGTGTGTGTGTGTGTGTTGTGTGAACATGAGTTCGGCTATATGGCTAGAGGATTTGGAAGAAAATATTGTGCATGTTGCCAACCCTTGTCGAAAATAACTCTTGCACTTCATTGAGCATGTTGCCAACCCTTGTCGAAAATAACTCATGCACTTCATTGTGCATGTTGCCAACCCTTGTCGAAAATAACTCATGCACTTTGTTTCTTTTTGATTTTTCTTTGGATGGCAAAAGGCATTAGGAACAAAATAAATCTTGAATTATAATGTAGACATGTGGTTTCAAATAGGACATAGAGTTTGTTCGTCCAATGTCTCAATTTTCACATTTGAAGCCACAAATATTAACAAATACATGCAGATAGCAACACTTCATCTTTTTTATGTCAAAGTACATTTTATTCTTAGTAAAATGTTTCTTGTTTCACTAAATTATCTGCCATAGGAAGGAAGCTATAACGATTTTTGTTAAACCTTACAAAACTCATTTAAATAGCCTGGGACAGAGGTAAAAACTGCATAAGCACCACGGGACTTTAAAGGTTAACCTCTCCAATCCCTTGTAAGAATATTTTAATACAAAACAATATTTCATAGATACACTGGTTACAACATAATATTTATATTCGTACATTTATAACAACATTTGGAATTTGCTTTGATACAAGAATTCAGTAAGTTCCATTAAATCACATTAGAGAAAACACTTTTTCAAAAAAATTGCAAAACCCTTTTTCTTATGATGTTTTTGTGTTACAGACTCAACAAATGGAGGCACAAGTGTAGCTCTGAAGTTAAAGCTGTTGAACATCAATGGAGCTGCTGAATGTGCCATGGGGAAATATGAAGGTATGACAAAGATGATGATATTATAGTATGGAGATTAAAATAAATTGTGTTTACTGGAGCAACATGTGATTTTTTATGTGAAGAAGACTTTTGCCAACTCTAAGATAAAATGCCATAATTAGAAGAAAAGTTATGAATTTTTTTGTTGGACCTTGTAAACATAAATTTGACATTTTTTACAAAGTTGGCAACCCTGCTGTACGAACACTGTGTATTTTTGAGGGCTAGAATTTTACACATGTAAGTTAATTCATATCCTCTACCATCCTACCAAATTTCATGAAAATCTGAAATGGACGGGTTGAAAAGTTCAATGATTTGGCATGGAATGACCCTACATGCAAATTTTATATTTATATATAATTTAGTGATGCATAAAATTGGAACATTTTGATGTAATAAAAAAATTCAAAATATGTGATGGATGGATCAAACAAGATATTTATAAAAATATCATATCTTCATAATTGGGAAAAGAGAGACGCGGTAGTATATAAATACAGAGAAACTAGTACTCACTTTTTTCCGCGAAGCTGTTTTTTCTTTTTCGATTAATTTCAGTGGCCACTGCCACCATCCTCGTTGAAACTGCAAGATGCAACCACTGAAATTAATCGAAAAAGGCAAAAAACAGCTTCACGGATAAAAGTGAGTACTAATATCATATCAATATTATAATCTGTCGCACCATACTTGAAATATTATAAATGTATTAGTTTCAATAACACATACCTTTCTGAAATGCAGCTTGTGCGTGTACTAAATTAATGCATCATATAATTGTAGGTCCACTCTTGGAGGACAATTCCTTTGTGAAGACTGTGCCACTTTCCCGGTCAAGAGAGAAGGAGACACTTGTTCGTTGTGTGTTAGACTCTTTGTCCAACCTCCTCCCATCAGCTGTGTATTTGAGGACGAACATTGACACTGGAATGGGATTCTTGCTAGGTAAGCTGTTCATTTAAATTTTACAAGGATAGCAGTGAAATTTTGATCTCAGATAAAATTTATCACACACAAATAGAAATTTTTATAATAGAATATTGATTTTTCGACATTGTGGAAATGGCAGTGTGTGTGTATTAATCAATCATATATTGCAATTGAGTAAATATTGACATTGAAATATGATAAATATTGACATTGGAGTCTGTTAAACATTCATATTGGAATCTGTTAACTATGACATTGGAACCAGTTAAGTTATACTGGGTGACACACGAAAAATTAGCCTGAGTCTGTAGCATGATGCAGGCTACTTTTTTGTGCACCACCCTGTACAATAGCAGTAGGCTTAAAGAAAAAATAAAGGTAAGCAATAAAACCATTTTAATCTATCTGACGCATAGGTGACAGCTGTAAGAACAAGTCAGGTACTAAAAGAAATATTAAAATAATAATTAAAAAATATATAATATTTACTGTAGTTAGATACGATATGCCAGCACTAATTCAGTATCGGATGTTTGAGCATTAGAAAGATATTGCTCCATGCAGGGGTGCCCACAGGGGCGCGTCATGGAAATTTTTGGGGGGGACAAAATTTTATACCAATTCTATATATATTCACACAAAAATGGGGGGATCATATCGTTTGATTGACTTGTTATTGATTTTTAGTTTTGGTTGTTATGTAATGTTTTTCTACCTACCAGTGGGTGATCGTGGCGATAGGGTTGAAATTAAACACCACCTCTTATGCCTTTAGAATCTGTCTGGATGGAGGGGGGAGGGCATGGTATTTGCATTAATACAAGGTTAGTCGGGCTGACAAACTGTGCAGAATAAGGTTGATTAACAATGGCAGTGAGCCTAAAGTATCTAAAGTAAACTTATATTACTTAAATATGTCTGTATTATACAGTGACGCCACCACAGGGGGTCATTGCCCCCCCCCCCCCCAAACCTTCGACAGAAGTCAATTCTAGAGTAGCAAGGAGGGAAAACATTGACACCAAGGGCACCTGCAGGGGGTCACAGGGGAGCAATTACCCCTTCGTTTTCAAATTTTATGCAAATGATAATTCCTTTTTGTAAAATTTTCCTGCTTGCCTCGCTTGCATTATCTGCTTTTCTCTTTTTTGTCAAGTTCAGAGCTTTAGCTAGGGGCGGTGGGAGTTGGCCAGAGTCGCCGAATGATCTAAAAAAAAAAGTTGTAAAAGAGAGAATGCCATGGCGTTCAGTGAAATTATTTGCCCCCTATTAATCAATATTATTTTCAATTGTAAAAATTGGATCTAAAGATTTTCTTGCTCGCTCGCTTGCATTCTGCTTGTTTTCTGTGATGTATTTTATTTGCATACGTATTTTGCATTTTATGTCGCTCCATGTTGCATATGTGTAAAACATATGTGGTACATGAAAGTTACACATGCATCTTCGGAATGCATTTATCATTCATTTTCTGCCATTCAAAAATACAGTTTGTGTGCTTGATTTCCATTATTAACTAATGTGAAATCGATGGTGTTGAAAAAAATATTTCAAATCATTTGTTCCAAACAAATGCTTTAACACAGACTTCTACCCCATTTTTGCGTAATTTATGAGGAAAATAACGTCTTTGATACTACTACTACTACTGGTAGTAGTAGTAATAATAATAATTGTTTATTTTAAGTGTTGAGCACAGTATGAAACCTAATACAGCACTAAGTCAAATACAAAAATATAATAAAAATAATAATAAAGCTATTATTAATGTTATTATTATTGGTACGTTTATCCTGGTACTTGCCCCCTCCCCCCCAGACAAAAATTCATGGTTGCACCTCTGGTATTATATTTTTTCGCAAATTTTGTCTGACAAAAATAATTTGAGTAATTAATTCTGCATAAAAGGGGGGGGGGTTACCATTTTGGGGGAGTGCATCATGGGCCTTGGGGGGGGGATGGGCACCCTGGCTCCATGAACTGTAGATTAGTGTGTATACTGATGTATAATTTAACATGTGATTGTTTCTCTTGCAAATTTTGCTCCTGAACAGATGGGGAATGCGTATTGGATGCTAAGTGCAACCCGATTCCTGTTGATGGACCAGACCTTGAAAAGAAGGCGACAGACAGACAGACATCCTCCAGTGGCACAAGGTTAGTGTGTTAATATATTCCCAATCATCAGTAGCTGCACTGTGCACCATTCATTCTTGAAACTCCCCCAATGACAAAGGGGTAACACCATTACCTTGTAATAAAGTGATCCCGAGTTCGATGTGGAGGCACATAGTGGTTCGGGTCCCACTTAAAGCTGTAAGTACAGTCCCGATTAGCCTATCTGTGCATAAAGTGGACTTAAAACAAAACATGAAGTCTTGTTGAAACTTATCAGCAACATATGTACAGTCAGCATTAAGAATTGATTTAAAGTTCATACTTTTAAGTGACAATTTATGAATAGGCTGAATTAAATTTGTCATTTTTTTTCTGGTATTTTGGTCTTGGTCCATGTTTCTGCCTCCGGAACTGTTTCAAATTGAATATTTATAAATGTTAAAATGCAATATTTAGAATAGTACTTGTCTTGGCTCATCGTTACGTTGTAATCCCATATTTCGCCACTGCTTCAGGGACTTAAAAACAGGAGCACTTATATATGAAGGCTGCAGGCATATCGAAACAGGCATCTATAGCTGATGATGTAGATGATTTTACTAGCCCTGGGTCAGTTATATGCTAGTCTCGTTAGCCTGCAAATATGAGGTATCCATAGGAAGGTTAAAAAATGTTGGGTCCTGGGGTAGTCAGGTGTGTACTGAAGAACAGGCAAGGACGAAAGTGGAAGTGTGTGATAATAATATAGTGTAATGTAACATTACAATTTTACCATGTCAGTTTAAGAGAATCTGTTCAGGATGTTCCCTCTGTTGTTGAGTGTCGTCCCATGTTAATTTTTACATTTACAATTTCAACCTTTTTCAGTGACGTAATGATTTTAGTTTCATATATGCTGTAATTTGTTGCTGAGAATGTGTTCAGCTCATAAGTACTTCATGGTCACATCTGACTTACCCTGCAGCCAGAGAACTAAAAGAAACAGCTCAAGACACATAAAAACTTAGGTTCCAGCTTCAACCTCTTCTAAGGTTCATCATCAGGGAGGAAAAAGTTGGGGCAAGTCAGAGTTTATCAGGATTGTTCTGGCACGTTGCATAAGAATTTGTTTAAAACATATCCAAAACATATGTTCTATTAATTCACCAGGTTTTAAATCACCTTACCCTGCTTTTTGCTAAAGGGCTTATTAGGAAAAGGGTGCAAATAGCCTCAGTGCCAATGTCAGTAAATAGGTGGAATCTGTTCGCCATAAAACTCCTCAAATTTTCTAGCTTTTCTTTCCCTACCCTATTTTTCTAATTTACTTGCATTTGTTTCTTGTGATGACAGAATTTAACTTTTTTCTGAATTGAGTTCCCCTTTTTTTTCATTGCACATCCACCCCAATCATTTGCACTTTTTTTTCTTTCAGGATTGCGGTAATGGTATGGGATTATCACGATATGTGCAGAAGTAGCGGAGAACCAAATGGAATCAATGTGCTCTACAAGCGCTTGCTAGAAAGAAAGGGATACAGAGTTCTCGCCATTCCCCACACGGAATTCAGTCCACGAGACAAGCTGCTGGCTCGTGTCCAGTACATTGAGCGACAATTAAAGTCCCTCGCAAAGAAGAGTTAGTATCAATTGAATGTACAGTGATGTACAGAATACTTGTTGTTGTAAATTGTAGTTTAAATTTTGAAGATAATAAAATAGAAAAGAAGTCACTAGATAGTGGCAGCTTTTATACAATTTGTGTTTTTTTTTTCGTTCTTACTGTCGGTGGTATGCCAATTTATCTTTTCCCATGCAATGTATAGGGTGTCCAACTGAAAATCTTCCTACTATGAAATATTGACACTCCCAAAGCTTTCCTCAACGCACTCCTAAAATTTACCACAAAGTCAAATTTATGGCCATTTTATTAAATTTAGCCTCACACTCCCCTAGACACAAACTTACACCCCCTCCCCAAATGCAAATTTCTTCATAAACGCCCACCCCTGTAGGTGAAAGATGAACTTACAAGTAAGAGCAACACAACTTGTTCATTTTTTAACTCCAGCTTCATTAGTTTTAACAATGTAACTGGCTACAATATCTTTATGTTATTAAAGAATTCGGAGATGTGACATGATTCTACCCAGTTTCTTATTTGTGGTTGTTATTGACTTTTCATTAATCATAGCTGATAATTTTGAGAATTGATTAACATCTTTTCGAATGTGTTTTATTTTTAAATTCACTTTTCTGTAAACAAATAATTACTGATGTGTAACAATACACAACATTTCCTGCCCTAGTACAGTGGGATCCACTAGTATAGCTTGGCAAATTGTCCGTGACTATTTTCATTAGTTTTCTCTTGCATCCTGTGCATTTTTAAGTGATTGATTTTTATGTATGCTGGTTCAGAAGTTGTCAACAGCTTGTTTTGAGTTTTCTTTTAATTGAAGCTCTTAATGGGTCAAATAAAGTGCACGAACATGGTGATGGACAATTTGCAGGGTAATACTCATGGATCCCACTCAGTCATGTGTGCTGACATCGACACTTGGGGTAGCAATCAGTGGCATGCCCAAGGGGGTTGATGGAGGTCAATCCATTCCCCCTTTAGAGCCCAGTATTCCTAAAAAAAAAAAGAAGAATGTCAAAGGTGTCAAATGATTGCAAATTGAAGAATGACTACTAAAAAATACATGTAACACCTCCCCCCTCTTTCGAAAATCAAAAAAGATCTGATTTGACTACTAAGCCAGAAATCCCGGGTTCGAATTCTGGCCTGGCCGTGGGTGTTCTTTGTGTTTGTCCCTTAATCAATTTCATCATATTATCTTCGCGATTAGCCAAAAGTGGAAGTAAAGCGAATAAAATAATCTAAATCAAACAATCGGCTAATGATTTGATTTGATTCTTGTTACTTAGCATCACTTTTTGCCACATTTGGTTAATTGCGAAGATGATATGATAAAATTGATGATAAAATGCACACAAAGAACACCCATTCCCAGGTCGTGGTTCGAACCCGTGCTGTCGTAGCATGCTGTGATATGTATGTATGCCGACAACAAATAGGAGAGAAAAGCGACAACCATCGGACACACTACTAAGATGAGAGAGAGAGAGAGTGTGAGCAAATATTTGTTGTTTAATCATTATAGCTTCCATATTTGAAAAAAAATAAAAGAAAGCATAACATTTCCAAGTATTTTTGTCTGCACATAATACATTCCCATTTCATAAATAATAAAGCTAAATTTTAAATCCCACATTATACATACATATTATAAAACTTGTATAAATTTCTGGTGTAAATACAGAGAGAGAACATAAGTACTGCAGAAATTTCTCAGTTCTTCAGAGGATTTATAAAGGAATCAAGGGGAAACCAATCCCCTATCTGTTCCTATAGCAGATAGACCGGGGTACCATAAACCACGACCTTTCAACCATTGCAGCTGGGACGAGGAGGCGAGGAAGGCAGAGGCAGAAATCTTCCCTTTCCCTTCTGGCAGCTGTTTCTACCTGAAACTGGTGAGGCTGTGGAAAAGCCATCTAGAGTAGCCACTTCCAGTCTTTCCCGCTGATCTCGCTGAGATATGAGAAGAACGTGAAAATAGAAGTGTTGTATGTAAATTGTGGCTTCAAGAAGACAATAAATCAGTGTTCGGAAAGTTACTTTTAAAATGGTAACTAGTTCCAGTTACTTGCTTAAAAAAGTAACAGTTACAGTTAAAGTTACTCATTTTAAAAAGTAACTCCCACAGTTACTTTCTGCTGAAAATTTTCTTGCAACCAAATTACGCAAATCGATCATTAGTTGTAATAAAATATTTTGTGAAGACTAACATGTCTTTTACTTACATTACTGGTACATAATATAAGTCTTTGTGTATTTATATTAATTACAAAATTAAGTGCTCCTGTGCTTTGTGCGATGCCATGAAGTCGTATAGGGGGTGTGAAGTTAGAGCTCTACACTTTCTTGATCATGGCCGAAGGTGGGGGTGATGTGATCAGCACCCCGTCCCTAGCATTCTTTACCCTCCAGATACCCACTTTATATGACGCTGGAGTGCTGGAGCCGCTTCAACAGGTTGGAAAAAATCTCTGTTCTCCCCCCCCCCCCCCCAAGGACAAGGATCGAACCCGGTAGTCAGGCACCCAAACGACTTTTTTTTTTTTAAGGAATGCTGTAGTATCCCTCGTTATTAATATTTTCTCAGTTTTCACATATGTCAATTTTCTGTTTTCTGTATTCTCATTGGAACAAACACAAACATCCATATCCGAAACTAACTACAATCCAGGACCCCGGACATATAGTGTGTTGTGCTAACCACTGCACCACGGAGGTTGACCTGCGCTACTGCGACTTAAACACTTGTATTTATTATCATTGTTGTTCTTAAGGAATGTCCATTGGAGTGGGGTGGAATTCTAGAAACTGTATAGATAGAGTGAAAGAGAGAGAGAGAGATATCACTCACTTAGAATATATTCTAAGGGAGGTCTGTTTCACATAAAGAGCGTGCCAGAGATAAATTAACTCTTTCGCTGCCGTCGTCGCATTTATGCACAGCACGCCAGGTGCCTTGCTCTGCAGAAGTCGCATTATTGCGAGTTCATACTTCACTCGCTGCGGGTGTCGCATTTCCGAAGTACGTCGCTTTTAGTAGCCTTCTGACATCTGTTGATGGTATTTGGAACTATTTGAACTTGTAGTTTTGTTTTTATCCGTATGATGTTCCTAATTACGCCTCCGTTTAGAATTCTTTGACATACGTTCGTTGAGTGATCTGACATGTCAGTTTCAAATGCATGTTCGAATGTAAACAACATGGCTTCGTCAAGTCGTCAACACTTGTCTGATAATGATGTTACTCAACTGTTATTTGCCGAATCAGAAGGTGAATTAAGTTGTGACTATAATAGCGACAGTTTTTATGAGACTTCAAGTGGTGACGGTGATTGTGTACTGTCTGATGAAGAATTTGTACTGCCATCCATAACATCATGGAGCAGAGTGCAAAACAGCATTTATCTAGGTGCGGGAATTTCAAAATTTTTCAAAATATCATACTACCAGGGACTACAGAATGGTTTGCCAGTGCAGGGAATGACTTTTGTAAGTTCTCTATAACATATTTAGCAATGTAATTTTGTAAAATTATTCTTTCTAAAAAAAGTTCATTTTTTTTTTCAAAATATCATACCACCAGGGACTACAGAATGGTTTTCCAGTGCAAGGAATGACTTTTGTAAGTTCTCTCTCATATATAATGCAATGTAATTGTGAAAACTATTTGTTTATAAAAAAAATATATTTTCAAATTTAATTAAGCAGCCAAGGGATATTGTGTGCCAGAGAATTCCGCATCGAAAGGTACAACAAAAAGTGTTTATGAACCAGAAAATGATAAAAAATATAATGTAGTAGCCTATAATTGTGGGTTATCAATGAAGGTGAAAATTGCATTTTAAACTTACCCCTTCAGTTCTCTTTGAGACGATTACATAAACAAGCAATAATGATCGTTAGGGTCTTCCTGATTCTTTCGTTTGCCACTTGAGTGTTGTAATTCACTGTTGTATCAATAATAATGGTGAGATCTGTCGTATCTGTTATTTCAAGAAAATGGGTTCTCATTTAAATCTTAAACGAATAGCACTTACTAAAGTATATTACTTTTTTCAAAATGTCCAGAAATGCTGAATAATCATAAATAAGCGAATTCTAACCGGAAATATTTTTACTTCCATTTTTAAATTATCAGGAACTGAGATAAATGAAATCACGTGGACACAATTACATTGTTTTCCATTCATATGCGCATTTGCTAGCTCTCGTTGTCTTCAGTTTTGTTCATACTACCAGCATCATTGAATTCTTTCGTAAAAACACTGAAATATTGCAGTACGTCCCTTTTCAGATTAATCCGATATTATATCAAAGAAAAAAAACTATTGTATGCTGCTTACAGAAGGGAGAAGTTATAAGGTCACAGAGGAACAAACTACAGAAACAAGAGACACTTCACAGCACACAACTGACAATTGCAAACTGTCAGCAATAGGAAGGAATTTTCCTCATAGAGGCTTATCTTCCCGCTTGTGGGAAATCCAACCCTCTTCTGAGGCGTGTACATCGCTTTGGAATTCAGGTCTACCAAACGAAAGATGAAACATGTGATAAACCTTGAAATTTCTGAGCCTCCCCCATGGCGCAGTGGTAGCGTCATTGCCTTGTAATCAAGGGGTCCCGGGTTCGATACCCGGTGGAGGCACAAGTGGTTCGGATACCACTTTAAACTGTAGGTCCAGTCCCGATTAGCCTAACTGTGCATAAAGTGGACTTAAAACACCAACTCAAACCCAACTTGAAATTTCTGGCTGGAGCCTACCCACTGACCACCGCCAGGATATAAATTTAGTACAACTTCTTTCTCTTTTCCTCTTCATCTTTTTTTTTTTTTGTGAGAATTAATGTTTAAAAGAATGGTCTTTTATATCACAGCAGAAACTAAATTCCGGCTCACTTTGAGTCCAAAATCGCTAATATAACAATTTAAGTGTCGCAAAGTAACTGTTAAAACGTTACATCTATCGTAAATAAAAGTAACTCTTGTTACAGTTACTCACTTTTAAAAGTAACTAGTTACAGTTACATTTTCTCAAAACAAGTAACTGTTACTTGTAAATAGTTACTTTCAAACACTGCAATAAATATTGTGATTTGAAAACAATTAGAGATGTGAGATTGATTGATCTATTTCTGCTAGACTAAGCACTCTCGGCTCACTGATCCCACTGTACCTCCCTTGCTTCCTAAAATGAGGTCGGTAACAGTCCGACAGTCATCTACGCTGTTCATGTGTATCTGTATGAGAGGTGCGTTGTAATTTGTATGAGGGTTTTGTGATAATTTTTTTCATGGAATATGAACTTGCATTTGTTTGTATGTTTTTGTTCTAATATTTCTGAGAGTTTGGTGAATGGAAGATAACAGGAAATTAGAGGAGATACAGAAAATATCTTTCTAAGTCCAGTTTATGCATAGAAAGACTAATCGGGACTGGACCTACTGTTTAAGGTGGGATTCAAACTACTATATACAGGGATGTAGCTAGGTTGATCAGTTTGGGGGGGGGGGGGGGCAAACTGATCAACCTGTGGGTATCAATCACAGTCAGAAAGATATACAAATTTTGTAACATAATACTTATAGAGCATGCAGACGGCTGTAAAAACAATTGATACATACCTAGTTTCCTTCCTTAATTGAAACGTGGTTTATTCTTCATTATACATGAGATCAACCACTCTGGGAGTCGAACCCAGGATCTTGTGTGGTAGTCAGACTCTCTTTTAGAATGCCAATATCTTGGATATTTGGTCGATCAGTCGATCCTGATCCATTGTTTTCAGAGGAAGACAATCTAGCAGCTTCTCATTCGACATTTTACTCGCGATGTAGGAAAACGAGATCACAAACACTTCGTGATGTTATCTTCTCGCGTTTACAGAAGTTTACCACCGCTCGGATAACAAATCCTACTTCAAACTGACAGATATCAACTGTCCACCAAATCAACAGATGAACCGACTGCCTCAACGTTTCTACGAATTTTCAGAAAGTGGCCTTTCCCTCCTTTACAGGGCAGGTCATTAACAGGAGGGTTGAGTGCATGTGAGAAGAACCGCAATGTCATTCATTCCCGCACCAAAAAAGGAACAAGCAATAGAATTCTGTTCTTGGAATTTGAAACACATGGGGATATCTTTTCTGAACCATAAAATAATTAACCCATAGCTAAATCTTTCTGTTTGTGTCGTCTTTTCAGCGCCCATGGTGCCAGTGCAGGGCCAGATGAAGAGAAAGTGCGGGTTTCGGGGGGATCCTGGATCTGGTGTGCAGCAGGGAGGAAAAGTGCATTTTCAATAGGTCTCGGACTTCTCTGACCGGGGCGTACCACAAAACCATTAACTGCATCCCCTCCCAATACATCTGTTTGTGTTCAACAAGCAAGAAACAGGGAAATAAGAAAGAAATGACTTGCTTGGGTTCGTGCTATGGCCGTAGGCAAGAAAAATTTTCGGGGGGGTTCATTCATAATTGTTCCCATGGGCGTCGCCAGAAATTTGAATAATAGAAATAATAACAATAATTATACAATAATAATTAAAATTTCGTAATAATAAAACAATTTTATTCCAAAATAATAATAATAATAATAATTATATCCTTAAGGGGGCTTACTTAATTCAGCAGATGAGTGAATATCGAGCACAAGTTTTTTTTTTTTTTTTTTTACGTTTCGTACAGTGTGTACTGAAATGCACAATTATTATACTTTGTTATCAAATTTTAAGATAAAGGGTGTTTTTTTAAGAGTGATAGAACTTTCGATAGGGATAGCTGTCATTTGTTTTGTTTTGATGACATGTTGTTTTGTCATTTCATATCAGTGAGCATTGGCAAATGATCATGGAAAGACTGACGCCGCAACAACGTTTACAAATTGTGGAAATATATTTCCAAAATCAATGTTCTGTTCGCCAAACGTATAGAGCACTTCGGAAACATCGGTGCTGTCAGTGAATTGGCCTCACAAGATCATGGGACCTAACGCCACTGGATTATTTTCTTTGGGATATCTAAAGTCTCTGGTTTATGCTGATAAACCAGCAACAATTGACGCTTTGGAAGCCAACATAACTCGTGTTATTAACGACGTACGTCCCCAATTACTTGAAAAAGTGGTTCAAAATTGGACTGATCGAATCCGGTTCATCACAGCTAGTCGTGGTGGACATATGCCAGAAATTATTTTCAAAAAGTAAATGTCAGAAAGTTAACTTTCAAATGAAAACACAATTGGCTTCAAACTTATTTTTTTATGTGTTGTGTGTTGTTTCAATTCAAAGTTCTATCACTCCAAAAAAAAACACCCTATACCTTCAAGAAAAAGCTCTAAAATTTAGATAGAAATTTTAGTCATAAAGTTTTTGTTGTTTCAGCTGATAACTTAATTTTTGGAATTTTGAAAAGTGTGGAACCAGTTACTCTCTTTAAAGACTTAGCCTGGTGCATGGATTGTAACCTCAATCGCGTAATGTGCTCAGGCCCGTAGCTAGAATTGATCTCTAGGGGGGGGGGCTCACGGTTTATCAGGTGACTTTAAAAAAAAAAAGTTTCACATTAAATAAAGGTAAGCTGTTTTGTGTGTGTTAAGGGGGTCATTAAGTTAATATAAAACATTAAAGAAATAGAAATATAATACAAATAATATCCTCTTTTTCAATATCTTCTAAAACACGGTCATTTCTCGAAGTGTTAATTGAATGCTACTGACCTCATTCCTTACTAAACACTTCATACACTTTTGATTACACAAATATTTGTATCCCATATGAAAAATGCATGTTACTTCTCTCTTCGTAAACTTTTGTCTTCTCGTTTTATATCTAAGAAACTAAAAGTTAAAATATACAAAACAGTAATTTTGCCTGTAGTATTATATGGATGTGAAACTTGGTCCTTTACATTGAAAGATGAATATAAATTGAGAGTATTTGAAAATAAGATCCTTAGGAAAATCTTTGGACCTAAAAGGGATGAGGAGACAGGTGAGTGGAGAAGGTTAGATAATTTAGAACTACATAATTTGTATTCATGTCCAGATATTATTAGAATGATTAAATCAAGAAGACTTAGGTGGGCAGGCCATGTGGCACGAATGGGAGAGGAAAGAGGAGTTTACGGGATTCTTGTTGGGAAACCTGATGGTAAGAGACCTGTAGGAAGGCCAAGACGAAGATGGAGAGACAACGTTGAGATGGACCTAAGGGAAATCGGTAGGGATGGAAAAGAGTATATAGATCTTGCTCAAGATAGGGAAAGATGGAAGGCCTGTGTTGCTGCAGCCATGAACCTTCGGGTTTAAGAAGGCTAGAGAGTTAGTTAGTTAGTTAGTTAGCATATGAAAAATGCACAATATTCAATAATAGTGACTACAGTACATACCTCTGCCTTAAAAAAGTTGGAGTCGGCGATTCTTCATGTTGTTGAACCTGTGAAGCAGTCTCGACATATCTATGTTCGATGCTCCTTTCTTCTCAAATGCCAGAAAAACAAGATTTGCCAGGCGCTTGCTGCACATTGACAGTCTCTGAGGGCTATTGATGTGGGTTAACACAGAGAAAGTGGATTCACACAACGCTGTACTGCATGCAAAAGTTCTTATGCCAGCAAGTAGAGCATAGTGTCTTCATAGGCCATTCTAGTTTTGTACAGTTCTTTAAAAGTATCAGGGAATCCAGTTTCTTGAGATATGCATTGGCAACAGTTAGTTCCTCTTTTGACGGAATGGTGATTCCAAAGGCTGATAAATATTCAATGTTGCTAAATTGAAGGGACTCAGCCGATGATATAGTCTCCAATAAGTCGTCGTCATTGGTAAAACGTCTATTTATTTCTGTTAGCACAAGATCTAAACATTCGTAGAATATTTGTGTGAGAGATGTGAGCTTTTCCTCTCCTAGAACGTCAGTGATAACGAAGTCTTGCAACTGTGTATTTCGTTTTCTCTTTCTTGTGGGGTGCTCAACAATATCTTCATGAATTCCATCCTCTTCTAGCAGTACATTACTTTCTTGCAGAATGCCTTCGTACACATCTTCCTGACGCATGCTCCTTAATGTTTCTGTGGCAGCTTCAATCATCTTTCTACCAGCATCCAAATGAACATTACGTGCTTGAAGCATTTTATCAACTGGGCTTAATATTTCAAGGATCTTTTTCATGAACACTAAGCAAAACCGAAACTGAGGTTTGCTAATGACTACAAGCAAACCAACACTTGCTGCTACGTCATCCCCGTTAAAATTTCCATTTTTCACCAACTGCAAAACATGAATTATATCTCTGTAGTTTTCAAATATTGTTCTCGCCATTTTTAAATGTCCTGACCAACGTTGTTCTAAAAGTCGCGAAAGACTTCTCCCCTCGTATAAAATGGCAACTTTTCCCTTTTTTAGAAAATTGTGCAACATGGAACTCTGTTCGAAAAAGTGTTTAATTGGAGAAATTTCATCCACACATTTAACAATTACCAGATGTAACCGATGGTTAAAACAATGAACGTAAGGAATTAGACGCCCAAGCCGTTGCTGGATTAAAGCTTGCACACCTCCTTTCTTCCCACTCATAACTGAAGCCCCGTCAAAACACTGGCTGAGCAATTTCGCACTATCCAAACCATATTTCTGCAAAATATTTAGTGTTAGATCTGCAAAAGACTCTGCATCAAAAGCTGACAGTGTTTCTATGCACAGAATTGATTCCATGACTGTCCCATTCTTTACATAGCGGATTCCTATGGCTACGTTTTCTCTGTTGTTTTTATCTCGTGTACCATCTTCAAGCAAAGTATACAAAGGAACATCTACACTGTTAATGTCACTAACAATGTTTTCACGTACGATGTCAGCCATTATTTCAATAATGTCATTTTGAATTTCAGGGGACAAGTAAGATGCGTTTTTAGGCACCTGCTTAAAACAGTCTGCCAGTTACTCATCTTTTCGAAGCGTGAACTCGAAAAGATTTCGAAACAGGCTTTGTTCCTCATGTTCTTCTAAGTGGTACGTTCCCCTAAGAGGCAATTCGTTTATTGCAAGGAACTGAATAACTTCAGCAATGCTCTTGATATAATATTGATTCTTTTCAAGAACATTCTGGTTGACTAGTGTAGAAATAGATTTTCCCACCAACGAACGGTTTTGCTTTTCTGCCCACCTTGACATTGCTTCTATGTGTGTAAGTGTCGCATCATGTTTCACTAGCCCTGCTTTGGTTTTATCGAGAGCTGCCTTCCAGTTCTTAAAACCTTTAGATGTAAAGGCCACTTCTTTGCATCCGAAAGGCCGATATTGTCTACAAGCATAGCAGAATGCTGCATCTAACAATTGCGAATACTCTAACCATTTGAACCTTTTAAACCAGTCACTTTGAAAACACCGTCCATCAGCATTTCGGGGGTAATGTTTGAGTTTTAGCTGTTTAATTTCCTCACCTGGTTTGGAAATGTCCTTTACTTCTGTAGGCAAGAAATCCTCTTCTTGATTGGAGGCAGCCGTAGATGGGGAAAGAGTAGGTACGGTGCTCGCCGTGGTCAAAGATTCAGACGTTTTTTTACGAATTATGAATTTATCCATGGTGCTGGGGAATCGTTAAAATATCACAATACTACACACCAAGGACGAAACATGGTTATATTATTCGTCACTAAAACCACTCACTATCACAGGAATCAGTTTTACGAAGATACGAAACACAATAACACCCGCGCAAACGCAAAACCTTCTTTACACGAATGAAGAACTCAACAAAGTGTCTTTGTCAATGTTTTTCCCCGACAGGGCATGGGCAAGCCCTTATATTTCACCCCCGACCGGGCAATAAAACTTCCCTTCGCAAAACTTGGGAGCCGATGACCTTTGATGCAGATGGAAAGGACCTGCTACAAGGGGAAGCCGAAAGAGGGGGAGCGAAGGTGCATAGATCCCCTGTGGAAGAAATTTGGAGAACCTTCTAAATACTTCCCGTTACTTAAACTTCGGTTTATAAACAAGATGATCAAATGTGATAGCTGCTCTTCATGTACTGTGAATTTATCCTTCTATCAAGTTATGAGCAAATAATATCCACACTCTACATTTTCACTTCTCACGGCAAACAAATTATGCACTAGTTTTACCTAATACCAGGGGGCTGACGACAACGCCAGGGGGGGCTCAGCCCCCCCTGGCCCCTGCCTAGCTACGGGCCTGAATGTGCTACGAAACTGGAGATCATAGGTTTGAACTCCTATCAAGGGGGATTTTCAACTTTATCGGACAGGGGATTTAAAAGTTGGAAAGGGAATTTTGGGACAATCATAAGGGAATTTTCAGTGTACCTATATTCCTTGTGACGCAGGAACTAAACTGGAAAGAGGACAGCATAAATGAAAATGGAGGGGTCATGGGTGGGGTGCAATTCCGAGAATAAATCCTGTTTCACTCAACTTTCGGAATTCCAAATGTATGAAACATGTCATCCAACATGTCAGATGTTTCGGTGGGGGGGGGGGTTGAACCCTAGAAACCCCCCTCTAAATACGGCCATGGTTCGTGCTACTGAAAATTGAAGAAGTGTTTCAAACTGCAAGCAAAATTTACTGAAGAATTATTTTGCAATATTTGTCATCAAAGTAAAATTTCCAGCAAATACAGAACAGTTTCCCCGGGGCCACGTGGACGTTTGCCGGGACCAGTGCCCCCGCGTGCCCCCCTAACGACGTCCCTGACTACCTCCACATGGTATCTAACCCAGGACAGATAAAGATGGCGAACAATACAATGCTAGGATTAGCAATTACTAGAAGAATTATCCTGAAGTGATGGTTGATGTGACAAGAAATTATGAAGAAAGTGATGGTCAACCTCATTGTGTTGAAGAATATATTGTTGAGTACATTGACGAAACTGTTGCTGATCCTCATTACAAAGAAGAATCTGACACCAAGTTTGAATGTGATTCGCCACCTGAACAGAGAAAGCAGGGAATGAAAAAGAAAGTGCTGGGTAAAAGTGTCGGCAGTTGACATCCCTCCTGTTGCAGATCTACCATTTGCAGAGTAATGTTAATCACACAAATCCAACAGATACATTTTTCTTTTAATTCAAGAATGGATAGTTCGTTCTGAAAGTAACCACCCCTGGAATATATGTCAAAGGCCTGCGAACGTTCATTCTCCATCTAGAGACATTGCATTTTGCAAATTGTAACTTTTAAAACTGTAATATCCAACTCATTTCTATTTGTAAAATTGGTTTTGGATTAATATAAGAAAATATAATATATGTCAGTGCTTGAGGTGGAAATTTTAGCTGGGGGATGTTTGGTCGAGCCTTGGGGTTAGCTGGGGGATGCTCCTATGGTTTAATATGGCGACAATGAGAACTGGAGAATGCTTTGCAAAAATTTTGCCTATCCCCCACATCCCCGCCTCACTTAGAAAGAGTGATACAGGCACGTATCCAGGAATTCCTTTCGGGGGGGGGGGGCTCAACGCCATTTTTTAAGGGGTATAGTAAGAACCTCACAATTGTATATTTAAGACCAGTGGTAGCAATTGGGTTCCAAAACGGGGGGGGGGGGGGGGCGGAGGGCGGTGCAAGGAAAGTTTACTTTCTGTTGGTAGACACAGCTTAACATTAAGAGGCCATAATGTTAAGGCAAAAAAATTGGGAACAACTATCCCTTAAATCGTCGCCACTGTAAGGCTGTCGTTTTAATCAGAACGTGAAATCGGAACATTTTTTACCACTCGACTCCTCTGTTTCCATGCATTAACATTGTGTGCCGGAACCATCTCAGTATGTGTGTTTGTCCATTTCTTCTCATCAGGCATAAAAACATCTATGGTGTCTTTGAGTGTTTTTACGAATCTGTTACACATGCACGGGATGCACAATCCACTCGACAACGCGAGATTCAAATTGTGGGCTGCGAACTGGACGCAGACAGCTCTCGAATATTTCTCTCTGATTCGAGCCTGAACACCACTAACGTGTCTTGTCCTCCCATGTTTTCAGCTCTTACAAAAGCCGAAACCCACCAAATTGTTCAGATTCAGGCCTTAGGACTCACAAGTGTTCAAAAATGCCTGTCACAGCTTCCGCTGTCTTGTCATATATCGGCACGAAACAAAGGAAGTCTTCTCGAATACGGCTGGATCACGAAACAATTAATGCACAGTGAAAACCCTTCCGTTCCCAACACATCTAATGTTTCGTCTCCCAGTATGATCAAATGCTTACTCATTTATCTCCAGTGACGTGCCCAAGGGAGGGTTGGTGAGGTCATAACCCCATTTGGCCCAGTATTCCTTTTTTTTTAAAAAAAAAAAGAAGAAGAAGAAGAACGTCAAAGACAGGAAGTAAATGACAAAATCAGGACTGACCACCAAAAATAGTAGGTATGCGTAACCCCGCTCCCTTCCGAAAATCCGGGGCAGCCACTCTTTATCTTGGACACATCTTTTAAAATCAACTCGCCAGAAGTTTTATCATTCCGTATTGGAGATTCAAGTAAGATGCGTTCTTCCTGCAGGTTTGGATATGATCCTTTAGGGTGCTGTCGTCTGCCTGCCTTCACACCTAACCTTAACAAGGCCCTAATTTTCCATCCTTGTGACTTGGATTTTCAAGACTTAGGAAAGTTTCAGACCGAAGGACACGCGATACATGCCGCTTGGAATGGGCCAATCAACAGCAACGTTTCACACCGTAGCGACACAAAAGGCCGCACAAACCTAATTCCGACTTGTGAAATCCTCCGGCGACACGGTGTGAAATCTCCCTTATTAGGCCACTGTCATTGTCACCTCGAAGTAGTAGCTCTTGTTGACCACATAAGAAAAAAATTCTCCTCAACCGGTGAAAATGCTCCTCAGTTTTCTTTTCTCTCCTATATTCTCTGTGCTTGTTCACTATACAAGCAACACCTTACGATTTGATATACACAGGACATGTACTATGTAGACATTTTAACGAAAAATCGGTTGAAGTCAAGGATGGCTAGGTGGCTCAGTTGGTAGAGCCCTGATTCGAGTTCTGGTAGAGCTTGCAATTTCCGCCTAAAATGTCTACATATGCAACATCTTCTTGATTTCTCTTCTCGACATTCATAAAATCTTCGGCTCTCTTTTTATGGTAGTTAAGTGTTTGAATGTGTTTCGAACCCAGTAGGCTTAAACAAAAGTATTTTTTATGCCATGAAATTCTCGCACTGCATATACGAAATTTAGTTCTGACAAAACTAAATCATCACTGAAAAACTTTGATTTTCAGTTGATCTATGCAGCTTATTTCTGTTGTAATAAACCACTCCAATATCCGGTACTGCTGAAATATTCCCGAGAGAGAGAGAGGCCTTGATCTCTTCGGCCCTCGACCCGAACTAGTACTACATTGAGGCCCCGGAAGTTCTACTGTCGTCAATGTCTTCATTTTCGAATCACTATATCTTATAAAGCAACCAGAGGACGCTGACTGATCACTAATCGACTGTATGAATTGTCACACTTACCTCTGAAATCTCATTAACCGATTCTTTGTACAGATCAACCGAAAAATTGAATTCGCGTATTTATATCCTCATTATATTCTAGAGCGTTCCGCAGATAAAACGATTCGTTAATATTGCCAGTAGTTGACTCCTTCTCTCATTCAAGAACGTACCCTCTCCCACCTTCCAGAGATTAGAAATTACAACGAATCGCCCTACATGTGGCGCTACTTTTGTTGTGCAGCTTCCAAATTCTGACAAGTCTCTATAGTGCTCAAGTGCGCTGCGACAACACCGAAAGAGCAAGACAAGTTTACGTGCAATATTATCAACACTCCGTCTTGTCTCGATAATTGTCTACCTCCTTAAATCATCGTCACATTATTGAAAAAGAAAAACGTAATTTTATCTAGTGTAAAATAAAAAAATCCTGGGGGGGGGGGCTCGAGCCACCTCAACCCCACCTTGGATACATGCTATTAACAATAACAGGGTTATAGAACATTCTCCGTCTTGTCACGATAATTATTTCTCTCAGATTTATAAATTTATTATCTTCACATTATTCAAGACGTCAAAAATCTAATTTTATCTAGTGTAAATTGAAAAATTTCCTGAGGGGGGAGGGGGGCTTGAGCAACCTCATCCCTACCTTGGATACGTGCTATTAACAATAACAGGGGTATAAAACATTCTCCATCTTGCCTCGATCATTATTTCTCTCCTTAAATTATTTTCACATTATTCAAGAAGGCAAAAACCTAATTTTATCTAATGTTAATTGAAAAATTTCCTAGGGAGAAGGTTGAGCCCCCTGTGCCCCATCCATCTTGGATACGTGCTATTATCAATAACACGGTTACGGATGTTTCTCCATCTTGCCTCGATAATTATTTCTCTCCTTAAATTATTGTCACATTATTTTATTTCACACCACAAGAAACAAAAAACCTCATTTTATCTAGTGTAAACCTAAAACTTTCGAGGGGGGCTCGAGCCCCCTAAGCCCCCCCTCTGGATACGTGCCTGGAGTGATACATGTAACATTCAGAGGCGTGGCGTGAATGTAGCCGGTGTTACCGCAGGTAACAGCAAAATAGAATTAAGAAGTTGTTTCAATAAAATGACAACATTGTTAAATACGTTAATGAACACCGTTGCCGTCGAGTAGATATTGCCTACGACATTTTTCCTGCAGCCGACAGAAGCGAAGAGGGAGGCCGTTCCGCTACCCTGCAGAGGCAACAAGGGAGAAGAGGGCGCCAATGCAAGGAAAGAGCGGGGAAGGACTTTGGTGTATTATTCATATGCCTGTTAAGGGGCCCTGTTGCCGTTCAGACCCACCGGAGCAGCCAGTGTTGTCACATCGGATTGACAGAAAAGAGCTAAATCCCGCCTAAAATAGGAATACAATTTCTGTGAAGCAACCAGAGTAGACTGCAAAGCCAAGGCTGGATTGAACTACAACTGAGACCAGTTAGGTAATAGACGAAAATATAGTTCCTTGGTGTGATTCGTGATTTGGACAAACCTTGCCACGCAAACGTCAAACTGGCCCGGGAAAAGTGTGGTTCTTCTTCTTCCCCTTCGCAGCTCATTGCAAAGAAACGGACATAGATGAAGAATTGACAAGGGTCTATCACCATTCATTGGATTTTCGTGGTAACTGTCTCATGAGTGGTAGTTCTTTCTAGGAGTGTTTGTGGCTAAATCACTGTGCTGATTGCAAAACAAGAACGAAATGAACAAATATGTAGCTCGAAGACATGTTTTCTTTACCGAAAGGGGGGGGGGGGGGGGTTGTAATAACGTCTAGCAGGCATAATTGTCGTACTGATAGCCGATAACACTTTTTAAAAAGTCACGCCACGCCACTGTGTAACATATAACTAACTTTCAAACAAATAAAAAGTTTCTCGTTATAAAAAAAAATCGGAAAACCTACTTCTTTAATTTTTTTTCCTAAGACCCAGACGAAAATAATCTTTTCCTAAATAATGGCACTAAAAAATCTTAAAATATGTATTTTTAAAATGATAAGATAAACTAACAACATTAAACATAAAAATTATAAAGGATTAATAATTAATAATATTTTTAAGAGACAAAATTGAGTCATAAAAGTTTAGGATGGTTTTGTGTTTACGTTTCACAAGGTTTTGTATTCTAGGATTAAACTGTTGATGGAAATTGTATACAATTGTGACAATGTGATAGACTTGAAGAACAATTCTCTTAATTTATGTAAAAAGTACATAGTAGCGGTTTATTCAGAATTTTCCATCTGAGGAGTCGAAAAGGTCTTTTGAAAAATGAAGGTCGATAAATAAATGAAGAAATCACTGCTGTTCTGGTAGATAAAAGCGATTAATTGAAAGATCAGCAAGTAGTTCTCCGGTGGTCCAACAGATGTCGCCACGTACAAGGTATCTCTGAAGTGGTGTACTGATTTAAGCGCCAATTTACGGAATTCACGCAAACTAAGTGTTCCGGTCTAGTAAGCCTACATTTCGCCAAATGATACTGCCAGGCCATTTCAGTATGGCCGCCTACAGTGTTGATCCCTTCACAACTGACTCGGTAAATTTGGCGTACTTTACATGTTGTTATTGTGTGGATGCTTGACAGTTTAGTGGCTTGTGCTTAACGTTATTGGATTGTGTTTGCATTTATTTTTCTGTTTTCCCCCTTTCATCCAGACACTTCATACCGCCTTTTTCCTTCTAGGACACGAAATTTGGAATGTTCAAAGAGTGGTTCAGTAATTTGCTGTTTCTCCGGGCATCGTGTTCTGAGGTAGGCTATGTGAGGTGTTCATGATTTTATTTTGTAGTAAAGGGCACATAGAACAATAGCATATATGTAGTCACAGTAAAAGTGCCAAGGGGAACAGATCTGCATGCGGATATTGATAACACTAATTAGATGCTTGTTTAGATATAAGATAAAATAACACCTTTCATTCATGTGCGCTCCAAGTTTGTCATTTGTTTACCTATGCATATATATTTTTGTTGTGCTTTAAAGTTGAATGAACACGTGATGTAAATATGACGAAAAGAAAACCAGTTCTATTACTTTCGGCAGAAATCGATAACTGTCAAGAAACAGGGAAGCATAAAAGGTTGATCGTTATCGAGAACATTGAATGTTGCGAGTTTGACTGACATTCAAGTTCGTGTTGTGTTTGACACAGATAAGGGTTAGGATCCTTTCTTATAATTCTTTCTAGTTTAAAAAAAACAGCATATATGGTGTTTCTTTTTCCCAGCAACAGATTTACAATTTGATTTTAAATTAATTTATGCTTATGTCTTATTATACAACTTGAATTAGCACTGGCTCTAGGTATATCGAAGGTTGAAATTTTACATTCGGTACTGCAATATATCCCTATAGAAAACAGCATAGTTACCAGGAAGTAAAGTAATACAATAAGTTTAAATTTTTAGATTTCACTTTGCAATCTGCTTTGAAGGCATTTCCGGTTTCATACGCTCCAAATAACGAAGCCAGTTACGTAATTTTAAAAAGTTCATTCACACAAATTCGACCTTCAGATCTTATTGAGAGAATTTTAGCAACACTTCGTTGAAGATTATCTTTGTATTTATACACCTGCTTTCAGATAACTTTGAAATGAAAAAATAATAGAAATGAGTGTACTTCGTGTCCATTAGTAGCGTCCGTAATCTCTCGAAAATGGTTATAATAGTTCTGGAAACCTAACCGTTGTGTGCTCATTTCGTACAGTGTGTGCATCTGTAGCAAGTGCTCGACACATTGTGAAATTGTACTTACGATCGAAATAATTAAGTTCATCTTCGATGCCTGCAACGGTATGAAATTTGTACTTGAAGTAAAGAAACGTTTTCTGGCTAACACACATATAAAATCGTGACAAATCCTATCTTGTTGATAACCAACCGATATCTCAAAGTTCACCGTCTGATTTATACGTCAACGCTGATCATATTTATTAAGATTAATGTATACAGCGAAAAGGAATGTTCACCTACAAACTACAAATATACCCTGGACCATTAAGAAAATACAAATTTTCCGGAAAAAAATGTGTCTTTCCGCTCAGGCCGAGAGCGTTAATTAGTCGACCTTGGATCTCGCCACCGAAGTTCTTGGATTCGAGTCCCGACCGCGACATGACCTTTCGTGTTGTCCATCAATTTAATCTAATCATCACTCATCCTCATTGTCGCGATTGGACAAGAGCGGCGTTAAATAAAAAAATACAAATTTCATTCTGCAAACCTAGTTTTCACAGTTTAAAAACTGAATTTATCACACACACATACACATTACATCGGCAGGGTTTGGGGCTAACGAAGGGAAAGATAAATTATGAGAAAACAAGAAATAATTACCAAGAATCAGTAGCGCCAACTTCACAATTTAATTGATTGGGGACAAATTTGCCATAAACAATATTTCACGAATATAAATATGTGTAATATCTACCCTTTTTTAAAAATGTTTGGGTGGCAAAAAATATATTTCTAGGGAGAGAGAAGATATCATAATTTTGAATTGTTCTTGAAGTACATTTAGATAATTCAAGTGGGTGATGTCCGTTATTAAAAAAAAGCAACAAAAAACAAACAGATTAGAAAAGAAAAAAGCTGATAACATTTATTGTCCTTACTGAAACGTGAAGTAGCTTCCGTTCATGTTTAGCAAGTTGGACCTCCCATTACAGCACCCAAAAGATAAATGTGTGGGGAGACATTTAATTTTCATCATAAATATATATTTGGACTGAAAGCATTAGTTTTTTCTTGTTTGCTGGGTGGGGACGGACAACCTATATTATTATCTGATGCATAGAAAGAACTTCTGACTAAAATAATTTCAACCAATCAAGTTTATAGTACAGTATAGTATAGACACCTGAAATACTCGTTTCCCTGTAAAGCGTCATGTGTGTTGCCTACCTCTCAGACAATAGCAGAACTTCTTACTCTAAAAGTGATATTAAAGTCGGTATCATCCATCAATATTTCGGCAACCAATATAGCCAGAAAGCTAAAATTTGGTTTTAAGATAAAGACCCGCACAAATACAAACAAGTTACAGGATTGAAATATCGTGATTGAGTCATCGATATGATATAAATTATTATTTTTCTATAATTTGATTTTTCGATATTTTTATAATGGGTGATGCACAAAATACTGGAAGCACTTAGAGTGTGGAGGGGAACAAACATCCAGAATCCTATGTTATTCTTTTCATCGAATATCCTTACACGGTATGCAACATGCTAAACAGTTTTGCAATGCGGGCTATCTGTCTATAAGGGGATGATTAGATTTCTTTATACATTTAAATCAGAACTGCAGTCCAATTGTGGGTATGACCGTAATGGAAAGAGCCAAGGAAAGAGAAATGTATTATCGAAAATAAAGAAAAGGTATATCTAAGCACAAAAGACGAAACTAAAGAGCAATTAAACAATCGTTCGTTGTTCCAAAATGGAATTTTAACGACTTTTGACGCTCGACGGAAAAAAACCGAAGAATTCCGAACTTGAACATGTTTCGTGTGGTATCGTTCTCCAATCACGTGACGTGCAATCTCGTACCACGTGTGTGCTTTGACTGTGCGGTTCCGTATCTATTCATAGTCAGCTCGCCAGTCGGCTGAACTATATCCAAGGCGTCAGTGCTTCCAACTTCACTTCATTGTTACTGAACATAGTTATTAGTTATTACTTTCTCGAGCGGTGAAGAAGTTATTATGAATTCCGTGGCGCCAATTTAATTCTGTCTTTGATATTGTCACATGAATTTTAGTCCAGACATATCGAAGGTAGCACGTAAATTGCACTAGGATGTGAAAATAAAAATGTAAAATGTACTAACATATGAAAATGAACATTTTTAAAGTCACTGACGTTTCCAAATCGACTCTTAAAAGATACCATGACATAAAAAGGTTTGATTAAAATGATTTATGATAGCAAAATAGACATTTAGACTATGATTAGACAATAATTTGTGAAGATAAACTCTTATAAGCAATTGATGTATGAAAGAAATGACACTTATTAGGAATAAGAATGTGATAATTAAAAAAAAATCATAGTTGACTTGTGAATATCCTAAAACGAATAGATAATTCATATTCATAACGTCAAGACATACAGTTTTAGCAACATGATAAAATAGGCATGTACAGTCAACTTCAAAGGTACGTGGACACAAATTACCCGAGGGCGTCCCGAGGTGGCAACGGCTGTAAATTAATATCAGCTTAAGATTAAAAATTTCACACACAACATTTCAGTTTTAGTCAGAGTAATTTACTTTAATTATTATAAAATCGATGAAGGAAACATTGTCGATTTAAGCTGAAGCAACGTTTTTGAAGAAAACCCATTTGAAAAAAAACTGTGCATACGCCTTTGAAACTATGCATCACTACACAGAACTAATGTCAAAATGCATCAATCCAATGTTGATGGACCAATTTATACAGAATGTAATTTGATTTCTTTGATCACTGATCCACTGGTAGGGTGTCACGCTATTTTCATTAATTTTCCTCTTAAATCCTGTGCTTTTAAGCGACGGATTTTTAAGTATACTGGTGCAGAAGTTGTAAACAGCTAGTTTTGAGTTTTCTTTTAATTTTTGAAGCTCTTGTTGGGTCAAATAAAGTGCACGAACATGGTGATGAGCAATTTGCACGGTAATACTCGTGGATCCTACTGTACAGCAGCTAATAAAAGTGATGGTGATGAGCAATTTGCACGGTAATACTCGTGGATCCTACTGTACAGCAGCTAATAAAAGTGCTACTGTACTGCAGCTGGTAAAAGTGCTTTTTGATGCATTTTTATGAGTAATTTGATGAACTTCTAGTGTACCATTAGCAGTTTATTCAGTGTGTCACTGGAGTGGGAAAAATAGGCATATTTGTCTCAATTGACACAATTTGGATTTTGTGTGTATTTTCAATAAGTGTAATTTAACTTCCTACATGATGTGCTTTTGTGGTGGTTTTGCCAGAAAGGGTACCCTCTGCCTTGTTATCGTTTTTTGTTGGAATTCCAATTTGAATACATTAATCCGAGTTCAGAAGCTGTTCATCTTTGCGATATTTATCGTGTTTTTGAACCCCGAGTGATTTATAAACTCCGGACTTGGCAACTATGTCCGTTTTTTTTTTCATTCTACCGGTCGTAATCTATGTGAATCACGGAATAGTGACGTCAGAACAGCCAGGTAGGGACGTCGTGGAGGTGTCGTTCTGTGTGGGCGATTTTTCCGGTGGTTTTTGTGAAGTTTTATCGCGTGTTTGTGTTTTTTCAAGAAAGGGGATCTGAGGCATGAAATGGCAAACATTGTTGAGAAGGTAGGTGCAGATTGTCCCAGAGGAGCGACTTTGTTAGTAACATATCCTTCACGTTGAGATATTCAGAATGTCTTTTACGTTTGTATTATACACAGACGGTGAGCTTTAGCGTTGTGATAGTTTTCCATAGCGAATATTGGGGTAGTATCTTACCTTAGTCCTTACATAATCTCCCTGTCGCATAATGGTATAAATAACCTAAACGTTTGTTGAATACGGAACATCACCAATACATGTAAAATATAAACGGTATCTTTAAAGGCGGGCAATTATTAACCTACATCTCTCTGTGAACGGGTACAGTGGGATCCATGAGTATATTACCGTGCAAATTGTCCATGACTATATTCATTAATTTTTCTCTTCCATCCTATGTGTTTTTAAGCGATGAATTTTTATGTATGCTGGTGCAGAAGTTGTCAACAGCTTGTTTTGAGTTTTCTTTTAATTCTTGAAGCTGTTATTGGGTCAATTACAATGCACGAACATCGTGATGGACAATTTGCACGGTATTACTTATGGATCCCACTACATTGAGATGTCAACTCACTATTTTGAAACCTACAGTTCCGTGTTCGACTCCTGCCCTACATATGGGTGTTTCTTCGTATCTTTTCATCAGTTTCATCCAAGCGTCATTCATTCTCATCGTCGCGATTATCTTAAAGAAGCATTAAAACGACAGCCTGTGTGGACAGCGTCACGCACTATAAAGCCAGAGGTCGAATCTTGGTTAAGGAGTGGATTCTGTGTTTGACCCTTTATCCGTTTCATTAGTTCACCATTTACTCTCATCGTCGCAATTAAAAAATCGGCAGAAACGCGACGCAAAAGAACCGCAGTGGAAAGAAAGGAAACATAAAATAGGACAAGAACAAGTAGAAATAGTGATAAACGTAAATTCAAAATTTTACAATTCAACAGCAGTGGCCTGCCTAGGATTTTCGAAAAGGGGGTGTTACATATAATTTTTTAGTAGTAGGTCCTCATTTTACCATCTTTTTCTGTCTTTGACGTTCTTTATTTTTTTTATTAATATTTGGCCAAACGGGTGGGGTAAGGAGGCTGACACGCCACTGGTCATTGATTGATTTGCATTATTTTACTTCGCTTTTTGTGCCACTTTTGGCTAATTTGCAAAGATGGGGATGAGTGATAACATGATGAAATTGATGAATGGACACTCACAAACACCCATGCAAAGACCGGGATTCGAACCCGGGACTCCTGGCGTCGTAGCTCGATGTGTTAACCACTCCGCCACGGGGGCCGGCTCACGCCACTGGTCAGAAGGATATAAAGTTAATAGCGATAGAACGTCAGTGAGCTTCGCTAAAGGTACAGTGGGCTTATTCCCGTAACATCTCCGGCTGTTAGGGATATACAGCTTGGGGGAGAGTCATAATTACCAGAACCAATCAGGAAGTGAAGCGCTCACGTCATCTGAACTCGGCACCTTACGTTAACCCTCTTGCCCTCTGCTAGGCTCGTTAGCTAGATTCACACAATCAGCTGGGAAGTTGTGAAAACAATCTGACTGTCCCATTCCTATTATATCCCTGAAAGAAAAGAGGGTTACGGCTGATTCAACACTACAGTAAGGTTGAATGAAATACCTGTTCACAGGGAAGCATGTTTTCAAGGTCACTGCATATCTACACTACGATCGTGTCTTTTTTCCTGTACGTACTACTTACAACACTGATAACGCTATCGTCTGCTGTGTTATCTGAAACCATGGAGTGGTTTGTTTACTTTTATTGTCACAGTGAAGGAAATGTTCTACCTTGAAATTTGCTCGCTTTTCTTGTTCTACGTTTTACACATGTAATCCAGCACCATTAAATGTTAACGTAACTACAGCTTTTCTACCTGTCTCGGCTAATCGCAAAGATGAAAACGAATTGATGAAATAAGGGAAGAAGTACCATGAAACAGCCATTATAGACTTGATCATAGAGACTGACCTTTGTGTCACGCCAGGCTAATCTATTACACCATGAAAGCTAACTCGGAAGCTAGTCTTGTCCATAAAGGTTCTGGTTTCGAGTCCCGTCCAAGTCATGGGCGTTTCTGTGCGTCCCCCCTAAGTGCCATCCGCTCTTATCGTCTCGATTAACCTAATAAACTAAAGAAGGGACGTTGAATAGCTTTATGGTGCGACGTATGACGTCATAATTGCTACGACTACCGAACAGGTAAATCATAAATCGCCACGTCACATCTGCTATTTGTATTTTTGATATTTAGCGTAGCTTTTCTGCCACTTTTTGGCTGATCGCGACGATGAGGATGAGCGGTATTTTAATGGAATGGATTAAAGGAGACTCAAAAATGACACTCATGCCTAGTTCGGGACTCGAATCAGGAACTTCTGTGGCCAGATCGCAAGTCGATCACCGAGCCGGCTATCTGGTTGGTATCGATTTTAACTAGAGTTTTTAAAGGTCCAGGAATTTTAAATCAATTCAATTCCGGTCCAGGAGAGAAAATCATCAAGCATAAATAGGTTCTGGAGATCCATTGTTTATCTGTAAAGGTTTTTCAATTCGGTCCAGCAACCATTTTTTCCGGATCAATTTAAATGTGGTCCAGGAACCTTTTTTTCAATGAAACAATACGCAACTTGGACCGAATTTAAATTGTGGAAGAGAAAAGGTTCCGGTCCTGTTGCGGAACCCTATATAATTTATGTATTCCTGCACCTTTAACTACCCTGATTTAGACCCTCTGTGTAAGCAAATTTGCTCTTCTTAGGACCTCCGATGAACCGCGTGGATGTTGGTGCACTGCCTCCCCTGGGACTCCCCTTGGATGCAGTTCCGTAAACACACTTCCCACTCTTGCTTTTACTCAAACCCCTTCCTCTTCATTCCAAATGCGAACGTCATTTTCGTAATCTGTGACGTAAGAGAACAGTGACGCAAACTGGTTGCGAGTGAAGGGACGAACCTGAATTTGGTCGGACGTTGCTAGCTTTGATCTCGTAAAGGAAAACACAAGAATTGCTCGCCAAATTGTCCATGACTATTTTCATCAATTCTTCTCTTGCATCCTACGTGTTTTTAAGGAGTGGATTTTTAAATGGGCTGTTGCAAGAGTTATTAGTATGTTGTTAGGCGTTTAGTTCCAAATTCTAGAAGCTCTGTTATTAGTATGTTGTTAGGCGTTTAGTTCCAAATTCTAGAAGCTCTGTTATTAGTATGTTGTTAGGCGTTTAGTTCCAAATTCTAGAAGCTCTGTTATTAGTATGTTGTTAGGCGTTTAGTTCCAAATTCTAGAAGCTCTCTTTGCGTAAAACAGAGTAACCATGGTGATGGGCAATTTGCTTGGTAATACTTATGAATCCCACTGTACATGATTACCAAGGAACAGATTTATATGTAAATGATGCTTCACATAATGTTATTTTGTATTACCCTTGCCCTTGCGAATCGTGGCATGCAAACTCGAAAAATGCTATTTTTATTTTCCATATTTTACATATATTAGTTTTTTTTAGCACACGTTTTAGTTCCATTTCTTCAAATATGTTCCGACATATATTCCATATTTATGCTGTATTACTATATTTCCCGTCTTGTGTTAAATACGGTTGGAATTAGTTAAACAAAACTCTTTCTTCTTCTAATCCAACCCAGCCTAACCTAACCTTAACCTAACGTCACTAATGACGTCACGTCATCCAATTGGACACGTCAGCTAATCGAATTGCTTAAAACTGTAGTGGTAGCAATCACTACCGTTAAATGCCAAAGTAATTCTGTTGGTCTTGTGGTGTCTGTTTATTTTAGATCTTGACAGTAGACAATACATCCGTTATTCTATTCTTGTCAACAATAAACAATGCAAGCTCAAGCTTTCGCAGTGAAATCCATTGCATATTTTAAATATAATCCCATTACTTCATGCACTACTTGAACGCAGTTTCAATCAATATAGATCTTGTTAGGGACAACAGGAAAATTGAGCACTTAAGAAAAAGTTTGGTAATCTATTGTTTTGCTGTCAAAAAATAAAGCACATTTTGTTTTTGAATTTTGCATTACAAATAATGCTATGTAAGGCTAGTGCATTTTAGTTAGCTGGGAGAAACGCATGCTTAATGGAAATGGTTATTTTCACAATTGTAAGTCCATATTCAATTGAATAATTTGATTGAAATAGCTAAATATATATTTACATGTCCAACACTTTTCTAGTACGGAACACATGATCTGCGTTGTACATACATCCCATAATACCATACATTACCCTCTTCCATTTGTGTATTTCTCGCATGAAAGAAATCCGTTCCCTGTTTATGAGAAATTGTGACCTTAACAAGGCAGTAATTCAACTTTGCACTCATGAATGTTTTCAGTTACAAAATCTAGTTTTTCAGAGACTGGCGTAAGCTTAAATTAGCGATCGACCTCTCCATTACGCAGGCGCGTGGAGATTACAACTGCCTATTGTGTTCTGAGCGGATGTCAAGGTCGTGGAATTAAAAAGCCTACCGCACATCGCTTTAACTTCTTGTTGAGAAGGTCAGGCGTCAAACGATGAGCAGTGTTGCTAACTACGTGACGCGGAAGGGCAATCCTTATGTTTGTTCGTTCGATTACCATTGGAAGCACATCGTACAGTCACCGGCAATAAAAATGGGACATCTACAGTTAGGCAACACACATAACGACATGCAGGAAAGCGACCATTTCAGGATCTAAGTATCCCATTTCTAATGCCGGTGAGTGTACATCTGTATTCCTAATGTTGCTTAAGCTCTCTATGTCTACACCAAGTGGACTTGAACCGGCACGACGATGAGAGCGAATGATCATTAGACGAAATTGATGAAGGGCTCTGGGCATCATTTTGACAGGTTAACGAGGCTGTGGCGTATGTACTCACAGCCTCTTCTGTGGGGTTTGTGTTGTGTTGTCCACATGTGAAGGTGATTGTAATTTCTTCATGTCATCTTATTACTTTTCATCCCGTCATCTGCCTACACTGGCAGCAACGCAAAATAAAAATACAGTAAAACCTCGTTAATACGGACCCCGACAAGCCGGACTTTGCTTAATCCGGACAGGCAAGAGAAAAAGAAATGCAGAATGCAAGGATTTAAATGTGGCTAGAAGTCAACAAGAGAACTTCCCAAAGAAAATGCATTCATTCACTGACTGTACTGTACTGTATAGCAGCGGCCGCGCTAGGATTAATCTTCAAGGGGTGCTGACAGGGGCGCCGACTTGTCAAAATTATTGGGGGGCTCTGATCCCTGAAATAAATTAATGAATGACTCACTCTCTCCGTTTTTATAAGTTTTGGCCTCATTGTTCGGAATCTCATAAAATCCCATGAATTCCTCAAAAATATCAACATTTTTATTCACAGTTCTAATGCAGAATATATAATTAAGCCTTGTTTCCATATTAAAAACAATAAGTTGCCTACCAAGGCAGTTTATTAAGACAAAAACACTTGACACGTAACGTTTCAACCCTGTATCAGGGTCTTCCTCAGGCGAAGATCATTTTAGTTTAGTTCTTCGTCTGAGGAAGACCCTGATACAGGGTTGAAACGTTATGTGTTAAGTGTTTTTATCTTAATAAACTGTCTTGGTCAGCAACTTATTGTTTTCAGAATATTAATTGTCCACGGATGGATATGTCAAAAGTTTCGTCAACCATAATAGCAAAATATTTCCGACTTTTAATATCTGCTAGCACGGAGCGCAAAACAGATCTCCCTAATATATCAATGATCTCGTTCTGAATGTCATGTGAGAGCCATTTGTAGCCCGAACGTCCCATCCACTACCCTAGTTCATGCACATCGTCTTTTAAAACTCTTTTTAGTAAAAATGTTAACAGTACTCATAATTACATACTTAGTATATAGTAATAAGTCATGTGTTTTGCTGGCTCTGGTCATAGCCCCCCCCCCCCCAAAGTTGATGGTTTAGCGGTCTCAGTCCCCCAAAGGTATTTAAAGTTAAGTTCATGTTTCACAATTCACAGTAAACTTTACAAGAGAAGCAAAATAATACATTAGATCCTCTTAAGCAAAATTATTTGGGGGGCTCTGCCCCCACATTGTTAACATTGGGGGGCTCGAGCCCCCCCAAGCCCCATGGAGTCGGCGCCTATGGGTGCTGAGGAGGTGCGGAAATAAATGTAGGGGCTGCGATGCTGAAAATAAGGAAACACGCATGCAACCTTTCAAAACTGTGGAGCAAGGTGCCAAAACCGGGGGGGGGGGGGGGGGGGGCTGCTTGCCGGATGCATACAATAATTCTTACTTCAGTACCTAATATTCGACGCTCGACGACATGACATAATATGTTAGTGTTTTCAGTTGAACGTAGGGGGTGCGGAAGAAAATTAAGGGTGCGCAAGCACTCCCTAGCGCCCCCCTGGAGCCGCACCTGCTGTATATTGTATTGAGGCCTATGCCCTTTAAATACACCATAATAAACGTGTTCTGTTGCTATAAACGGACTTTCAATGCACTTTCTACTGTTCTTATTAGGTTATTTTAGTTTATCCGAACTTTTGTTAAACTTATCCCCTCCATTAGTCCGGATTAACGAGGTTTTACTGTAATCAACAACAATATTGATTAAGATATGTTCACAAAGGTAAACCCATGTCTAAGTTGGAACTCTAATCTGGAACCCTCACTGTTGGCGCTCGGCATGCCTTTTGTGAGAGATATTGTAGAAACAATAGCGAATCAGATTCAATACAAAATCTCCCCCTTTTCTAAAATTTGGAATTTTCTAACTAATGCAAAGAGGTTGCACCACTGTACGGCTGATGTAAGCAGTTGACCTTGAAATTATTTCTTAAGGAAGTAGTGTTGCCGTCAAAACAGTATCATTTAGCTTTTGTTTGCTTCTTTTATTATGCAGCATGTTTTTTAAAACAGATTGTCCGCAACAATGAATATGGATAACCGCTGTCCCATGTATACTTTATAACCATTTGGCCTGTAAGGAAGGAAAATTAGAATTTGTCTGGAATGACACACGAGAAAAACGGTTAGAAACCTACTCCTGGATTTTAACCTGTATAGTTGAACCACGAGCAAAACAACCTGCGCAGACCCGCGACTCCTGTACACCGTACCGCCGCGAGTAGGGGAGGGGTAGAGTGGACCATGCTTCCTTATGGCCCGAGGTGGAGGGAAGAAGGGAAAGCTGCGCGGCGACTTTTCGTCCCAAGGTTTTTTCCCTTGTGGTCGATCTAGAATAGAACATGAGTCGTTACAGCTGTACGTACAGGGTGTACCAAAAGTCCCATTACCCCCCCCCCCTTTGAATTGTAGACAAACCTGCAATATGTTATTTTAACAGCATGCGTATGTTGAGAGGATGGTATACCATTAAATCAGACCATTCAATGACCACTATATTTTCCAGATGATCTGTGTGCACACCGCCATTTTCATGGCACAGCATTATTTGCCTCCAGTTGCGATGTGAAATCCTCCGTAACATAAGATGTCAGATCTGGATTTCGGGGTGGCCATTTTAAGAGAATTCCTCAATGATGTGTTCAGAGACAAATGAATTGGACGAGGATCGCCAAATTTACCAGCACCTTTAAAATGGCCACCCCAAAGTCCAAATCTGACATCTTGTGATAATGCGCTATGGGGGCACATCAAACAGAAAGTCGCCCATAATCGTTATCAGACAACTGTGGATCTTCAAGAAACTGTTCGCAGTGCGTTTGCTTCCTTCACGCCAGCAGGAAGGAGGCAAATAATACTGGGCCATCAATATGGCAGTGTTCACACAGAGTAAATGGTGGCCATTGGTCTGATTTGATGGTATACCATCCTCTCATCATACGCATGCAGTTAAAATAACATTTTGCAGGTTTGTCTACAATTCAAAGAGGGGGTAATGGGACTTTTGGTACACCCTGTACATACAGGACAAAAGAAGTAGTGTGTTTTTTCCCCATATGCCCCTCTTTCCCTCTTGGCTTAATTGCGAAGTTCAAAACTTTTACTTTCACTATTATGGTAACGTCGTCGCCTTGTAATCAAGGGGTCCCGGGTTCGATACCCGGTGGAGACACAAAGTAGTTCGGTTGCCATTTTAAACTGTAGGTCCAGTCCAAATTAACCCATCTGTGAACTTATACCAAAACTGAAACCCATTCATTTGTATCTAGTTATGCAATCTACGGAAATATCAGTTACTGGAAGTTTTATATGCAGCATATCTGGGCTTGCATATGGATATTTTGCCCCCCCCCCTTCCCTTGGATAAGTTCTGTGGATGTCCATGCCTCAAATAAACGATATAGTCGCCTGAAAGATCCCGGTTCGAGTCCTGATCGTCAAAACTCTTAAGAAGACGAACACTTCGCTGAATCACAAGCACACAAATCTCCACACAACTGGGCAGTACGTTAAAAATAGCACTAAAGGAGGTTCTATTATGGTGTCTATCGAATCCACAGCGTCTAAAGTGAAACGAGATACCCCATAAAGCGGTTTCTTATAACCTGTCATCAGCTTGCGTCTGCTGCGAGATTCGCCTGCGAGGTCATTGATTTTTCGCCCAAGAGGAGTTAAAGAGCGAAATATTTTCTCACGGCAAGGCAGCGACGATTCTATTCTAGTTCGCGTATGAGATGTTTCGAAACGAGAGTACCGGATAAAGGGTGGGCAGCGTTGCTAACTATAAATATTCAACTCCAAGAACATATTAATTTATCATTGGTGGTACTTTTATAGACCAGTGCCCTATATTAGCGGTTGTGTTTTTTGATGTTGTTCTATTGTGTACAGCGCATTTAATACAGAAAAGTGAGAGATTTTTGAGATAATATAATTGCATTTTTTAAATCTACTTTTGGTTAATCGTGACGATGATGATATGATAAAATTGATGAAGGGACATTTACAAAGATCACCCATACCAAGCCCGGGATTCGTACCAAAGACCACTATTTTCTCTATAGAATTCAAGGCTACAGCATATGTATTCTAAATCCGTCTTCAAGGCAAGATAAACCATGAGGATTCAAATGAACGTTCACTTTCGTAGCGCACGCGCTAACCACTCTTTCACGGAACCTGGCCACGAACAATGTTTTGAAATTGACATGCGACTATTAATGCCGAACGCAATGTAGATAATTTAACTAGTGGCGTTGTCGAAGGGTTTGAAGGGGTAATCTGGAGTTTCCCAACACAGAAGGTCAGTGGCCACGAACGGGGTTGGTACCTTGTCCCCCCTAAATCCGTAAATCCAGTTGTACCACCTGTACCCTCCCCCCTTACATAATTTGGCAGGATGCAAGGTGCTACTGTTAAAAGAAGCTATTTTCAAATCGCTCAATAAGAAAAGTGTATATTGTTTATAACATAAGCATTATCTTCCTTACCATAGAAATTCAAACCATTGTAAACTTATTCTACTGCATTGTGCTTGCTACTAGTTAGTTTCATTTGACCTGTGTTCTTGGAAACCTTTTTAAGGAGGTTTAAAATGTGTGTGGGACGATGGAATCAGATTAAATTCACTCTCAGAAAATCACGCTGCAGACGAATGCTCCTTTGCATAAAGGGGGGGGGGGGGTGTAAACTTTTCTAAAGAAGTGGTCGCGTCGAATCGAAGATAAGATACAAATCTTCATCAGATGACTGGCCTCCTTTCTATTGAATATTTCAAATGGAATTTTCCGAAACGAAATACACAAACGAGACGAGACACAACAGAACAACTTGGGGGGGGAGGTACAATTTTCTTCTGTACCTCACCCATAATGTCCATAACTTAGGTATATATTGAGATATTTTTAAAAACAAAGATTGTACTAAGACAAGAAAAGTCTGTGTTTCCTCTCATATCTTTAAACGAGACTGAAATAAATCTCTTCAAAATCAAAGCGAGACGATACTTGATGTCCGAGACGATCTCGTTTGAAACTCGGATATCATATTTGAAGAAATTGCTTAAAATAAATTTAAACTACTATTTGTCTTATCCACACATGCCAGGGTATATCTTACTGATATTTCAAATAAATTATATATTTTGTTTATTGTACGTAATTGCAAAGTTAATCCATTAGTGACAATTGCGAACCTGTGCTGCCCGGTTTCATCTATTCAGGATAAAATTCCGTATTTCGACGGTTTGCAGCGTCGAAACAAGATGTAAAGCAGAAAATGGTTATTATGAGAAGTTTTTGCATTAGTGACACATTGTACGTTATGAAACTTGGAGTGGTGACAATGTACGTGTTGCTTATACTAAACATTTCATGGGGCAGGATGAGATACCTCGCCTTGTAATTAAGGGGTCCCACTGCTTTGGATTCTACTAGAAACTGTAGATCCAGTCCCGATTAGCCTACCTGAGCATGAAGTGAATCTAGAATAAGTTTTTATAACTTGTGATTATACACCGAAACAAAAATAAACACAAACAAGAACGAGAGGGACTCTCACCACGGAGACTAGATGAGGCTGTGACAATTCTCGGCTACTCTCATCGTGATATAATTCCTAGGTGAAATGAAATGTTTCCTGGATATTAAAACGGTGCAGTTTGTGATTTTATCAGAGGGGGAGGGGCTTAATTTTACCTATGTCTTAGGTATACTTAGACTTGGACATTAATTGCTTAAATCTAATTTTGATATCGAATGCAACACAAACACAGCGCCATTTTAAGATAAACCCTAAAGTCAATCTGTAAGAAAAATACATTAGTCAGATGAATGCACGAGATTGTTACAAACAGTATTTTTTTTTGTTTATGATTCTGTATGCTTGGGTTTCTTCCATGGTTCCGTGTAGTTTAAAAGAGCCAATAAGATTTGAACTTTCAGCCCTCCCCCATGCGACGCGGGAGGAAGTATAAATATGGCCTCCGACAGAGGACAGGTGAGAGTGTTTATGAACCGGATAGCAGAAGGGAGAGCGATCTTCGGGCTCCAGTGGACTCCCATGAGAAAAAGCATCCCGAGGCAGTTCTGCCGATGCTTAGCTTCCACTTGGCAGTTCTTCCATGGGGTTCAAGTTGGAGGAATGTACATAATGTAAATTAGAGAATTATTGGAAGAATCCGAGCCTTGTTTGTGTAAATAAATGTATAAAGCCCATTTCTGTGAGTTTTCAGCAATCACCCTGCAACATTAATTTCAGTAAGTTCTTGCCTGTGATTGATTCTTTGGTTCCGAGCGCTCTGGTGAGGAACGGGATGGGAACCCAGAACTAACGAGCCTATTTAGTTGTTTATTTGGGTTTTCCCTGCCAGAAGCGGCCCGGTAAGGGTGGAGTGTTGCGGAACAAGATAAATGAGGCTTACTGCAGGTTCTATGGCTTTCCAGATGGCTTGTCGAGGGCACTGTGATACTTAGACTTTTGATCCAATTTCTTGCAAATTTTTCTCCATGAAAGCAATGTACTGGGGCTCTAAGGAAAGGAGAAGTAGGAACTTCTAAATTATTTCTCTAATCATTTAAGATTAGGTATATTTCGCATTGAGCTGTAGATATTGGTAGATTTTGGATTGGATTCACAAGGTCTTTGGAGTGAGGTGGGAATGTTTGATTTGGTTTATTTTAGTTCACATTTCTGCCACTTTTGGTTAATCGCTAAGATGATGATGAGTGATCATGTGATGAAATTGATGGATACTCACTCACAAATAACACCTATGCCCAGGCCGGGATTTGAACCCGGGACCTCTGGCGTCATTGAGCGCTATGCTAACCACTCCGCCAGCGAGGTGGGAATGTGTTTCGAATTTTCTTTGTAGATGCGAAAATCTTTAACTGTGACGCGCACATGCCTTTGCTTACATTAAACTTCACCTTTTCACTTAAACGAGGAATTGACAAGTCACCCTAAAACACAAGCATGTATATACATTTAATACCACTACCACGAAAAGAAACCTTGGCCGGATCTTCATATTGTCCACCAAAGATTGAAAAGAAGAAAAACTTTGAAGCGTTTGGCTTTTCTTGTTTGCTCTGAGATCTGAAGGATTTCGGTTTTTTACATGTAAAGATAGTACCTTCAGTGTTTGAAGAGTGTCATTAAGTACAGATAATTATATTGCAAATAAATGCTTTTCTCAAATGTTTTACAAATATTTCAAAGCTAGACCTCTTTCGAGTTGATCGGGAAGTATCTCAACTCAGTGTGTTTATTTATTTAATTTTGTCTTTAACACATCGGCCTGTAGATGTCTGAGGAAATAACGAATACATGACTTCTAAAAGGTATATAAATTGTTTATAGATATGTTTATGAGTAGCTATGGGAGTTTAAAATTATAGAATGAACTGAACTAATGTGGTTTCTATCGAGTGGGACTCTCCGATGGCGCAGTGGTAGCGTTGTCGCCTTGTAATCAAACACACACATATACACACATACATACACACTTTCTTGATCCGGTCGTGAGTGGGGGTGATGTGATCAGTCAGGGGCGTGATGCTGATCACATCACCCCCACTCACGACCGGATCAAGAAAGTGTGGGGCGTTACCCCCACACCCCCTATACGCCTTCATGGCGTGGTGCTATGCACAGGGGAACACTTTACCTTTACATACATACATATGGGAGGCTGAATTTTGTACCCCCCCAAATGAAAGAAATTCCTGCGCCACTGCAGAAGGTTGAAATGGTAGAGCATCCACAGTTTTAAAAGAAAAAAGCAAGTTCTGCACGCGTTACTATTTTTGCGGCGTCTAGACAATAATTTAAGTTTCGGGGGAAATAGATTTGTCTATCTGGCAACACTGGTAATTCGTGGTGTGAGGTAACGTCGCAGTTGGAAAGGGAATCCTGGATCAGTTCCAAATGGGACAGTAAACTTCTTTCCTTGGCTAACGTTCGTCGGGACCTCTTGCGGCAGAATCGCGAACCAAAGGCCAGGAAGCCGAAAGAGATCAGCTGACGAACGTGCTTCGAACGATTTTAAACCATCAGAACCTTACGGATCGTGCAGATATTGCTAGTGTTTAAAACATTGCAGGTTCAAAATCCAGAGAATTAATCCCGGTGCACACAAGAAGGGGGCGGGGGCTCTGACCCTTTTCACAGGGAACGATGCCCACCGGTGCATGGACGTCGCTAGAAATTTTTGTAGTTGCCGATAGGTGTCAGGCCCTTCATAAAACGTGAATAATAACAATTATTGTCAAAGTTGTGATCACTATTGCATAATAACTATTACAAGCTGATAAAAATAAATCAATTTTATTACAAATTTATTATTTTTATATAAATGGGAGACTTCTACTCGTTCCACCAGCTGAGTGAATATATCCAGCACCATATTTCATATAGGTAGTATACTGAAAAGCATAGTAATTCTCCTAATATCAAGAAAATTCAACTTCAATTTCAAGTTTGTGAATATTTGCACACCTTGTATTTAGAAGCAGATTTTTTGAATGCATGGAGGGAATTTTAGTCAAAGTTTATGTTGTGTGATATCTCATGTAGAAATCTTTGAATTTTTGGTGAAATGATAGAATGTGAAAACATGGCCTGTTACCTTTATTTTACACTGCCTTTTCTCGATTTTATGTAGTTTCTTTTAGAATACCGGTTGAAGTCACAGATCTATGGAGTAGTGGTTAGTGAAACGCACTTCGAAGCTAGGGATCCTACGTAGGTTCGCATCCTCATCGCCTCAATAAACCATGGGAGGCGGAAAAGCAACGTAAACTTTGTTTGCTGGAAGTGTTTTTCTTGTTTGTATCCAGGTGCTAGCGTTCCGATGGGTATCACTTATCGCACATCGACGTCACGATATAAATATTCTCGTAGGTTAGGCATCTTCTGTTTAGGGCTCTTTGCATAAATACTACCATTTTGGTGAAACCACGAAAAAGTACAGTATATTTGTGCCAAGAACCTAACAACGAAAGCAAGTCGGGCTGACCTGAGTAAACGAAGGTGCTCAATAACATGTGCGATGAGCGCGAGCCGCGTTCCGATCGAGTGCGTTTCCTGCGTTGACAATGAGAGTGATTAAGTGACTTGTGACATAAAAGGCAAGACCTGTTGTTGATTCCCTTGAGCCAAGGTCGCAAGTCGCAAGGTCTCTGGCCATTGGGTGTGTACGCATGCTTTTACTATCCCTCAACACGCAGTTCCTCTTCCACAGATAAGACAAATGATTTGGTTTATTTTCCTTCGCTTTTCTGTAACTTTCTGCTAAGAAGAGTGATGGTATGATAAAATTGATGAAGGAACACTCACAAAGAACACTCTGGATTCGAACCCTAGCGTCGTAGCGAGCTGTGATAACCACTCCTCCACGGATGTCGGCACAGGAAAGACAATACCAACGCTGTCCTAAAACAGGTTTGGGCAACTCGCTTGCACTTGTGGAGGCCAGCGAGCGCACCCTGTTGTGCGAGCTTCCCGCCTGCACCTGATGGCCAGTAAGGAGCAGAGCAGGAGTTGGGGGAGTTACGAATACTATGACTCCCTCCTTCCTTTCCTCCCCTCTTAAAACAGTACCGCTACTCACTCTGCATCTACAATGGGGTTACTAGAGCTGCCCTAAAATATGTAAATTGTTTGTAATTGTATGCGTACATACACGTATTTTTATTTCCAGTTTGCAACACTGACGATATTTTCTCCACTGGAGTAGACAGGTCATTCGATATATCTTATGCCCATGCTCGTCAGACCAAAACAACGGGGTTCCACGTTGAAGTGATAAGCGACACGGGAACCTACAGTCGATAAAAAAAAACATTCACTGCGCATGCATCCAGACAAGAGAGATGATATTGATAAAACAGTCACTTCATAAGCGACGCTTGCAGCTTGCCTTGCCACTTCGGTACGAAATGTTGCATTTATGCCTGAAGGTCCGTTTCCAAGTTGCGCGTGACGCTTGGGGTTGACCTTTCCTGAACGACTCAAACGTCAACCCCGCTTCAACGTAATACACCCACGTGACTGCAATGTTGCAAGCTAACGAGGCTCTGGCGCCTGGACGACCAACATAATACTCTGTGTTGTCCTGTGTTTTGTTCTTATACGTAGACGTATAGTGGAACCACAAGGAAAGAAACCTGCGCAGAACCTCACGTCAATGTTGCCAGACCTATTGATTTCTCGGGAGAATTCCTTAATAAACTATTGCTATGGAACCTCCAACGGCCTGCTCAAAAACACGTTTCCTGCTCATCTTACTTGAACATGGAGGGGAGAGGTAGAGTGGAATTCCACTCAGCCGTGAAAAGTGCTGTTTGAACTGTGAAATTATGCCAAACGATACTCAATTGTGCTAGGACATTATTATTATTTTATTACTATTACTACATTACTATTTTTAGATGGTTGTATTTTATCCCACCCGAAAATCTATTTCTATTTTAGTTATTTTACGTCGCTTTTGTGCCTCTACGGGTAAGTACGACAATATGGATGAATGTAAAACTGATGAAATGGATGAAGTGACACAGACACAGTGAAACGTCCTTGCCTTACTAGGTAGAAACACTGACTTCGTAGCGTGGGCAAATTATTTTATACATATATGTGTGTAAGGGGGGGGGGTGTTGTGTGTGTAGGTGTGTATTTCTAGCAGATGGGGAGGATAGGTGGCACCCTAGCATGAGCGTTGCTATCTTGAATTATTGAGGAAGACATGCTGTCTATTCACCAAATATATTTCACATACATAATGCATTTTCTCATTATGGTGCAGGACGCGTGCCCACCCCTAACGATAGCTGTACACCTAACACCAGCAGAAGGCAAATTAATTGTTTATTGTTAGCATTCGACTTGAAAGTTTGTGGAAAATGAATGTTGAAATAAAAGTACCTATTATTTCAGATGTATGAGTTGATTTCAGTCACAGTAATTTATATACATTATTATAATAGGGATGTAGGAACGTGATAATTTCAAACTCAAGTGGTGTTTTCTGAGAGGGCAACTTTATTACGGGGTAATATGCCTCGTTTACCCGCCTGATAAAAATACATTGTTTCCCCCTCGTTGGAAAAGATCTGTGGACGTCCCCTTGCCCCCCAGTGCGCACGCCTATGCCGCCGCTCCCTCTCCCCCCCCCCGCCCCAGAGAACGTTGTTCATCCGCTGCTATTAGATCATCGGATTTTGTAGCAGATCTTCTGGTTTCCCAAGGAACAATCTCCCGATTTTTTCAAGTCTAACCTGGCAACACTGCCCCGAGCACCAATAACGGCAGGGAAGTTGCGCGAACGCTTTCGACGGAAGGTTTTTCCTTGTGGTCGAGGTAGTGCATGCATTTTTCGTGTTTTTTTTTTTTTTAATATTTCCAGTTCGCTTACGGAAATTTCCATTGCCTTTTTTTTTTCAAAAAAAGATAACTAATACAGTTTTTAAAAGAATACTTGTGTTTTTTCTCATGTGCGTCATTAAATCAGAATAATGAGCATGTCATTATAAATTTTTTGCACTGTTGCTAGCCGAATATTGAAATATACAGCGACATGCTAAAGTCGGCTATATATTAGAATGTATTGCATAGTTACTCGTATTGTTACCGGTAGGGCCATGCATATTTATTTCTTCATGAAGGCCAATCGGATGCAAGAATTTTAACTACTTTTAATCTTAGAAGTACTCCAATCTTGTTCTAAGATCACATTCCATAGCAGTGGCGTGCCCAAGGGTGGTATTGGTGAGGGCTATAACCCCCCCTGTGGCCAAGTATTCATAAAAAAAATAATGTCAAAGGCAGGAAAATATGACAAAAATGAGGGATGACTACAAGGGAAAAGTATATATAACCCCTCCCTTTCGAAAATCCTGGGCACGCCACTGTTCCATAGATTATCTTAGTTGGATTCATGATTTTCTTAGCCTATATTTGCAAAAATAAATAGTAATAATAGAGAATACTACCTCCTGAAAATAAGGGACTGTTGCCTGAATTGTTTTTAAGTTTTGTGCGGGGCGCCTCTTTAGAACCTCAGCTTTTAACTAAGCAATGAGACTTTCTCAGTGACACGTTTTGATGTAGTTACGATAAGGGGCTGTGGTCCCCGCATTATGTGAGGGGTGCAAATAACCCAAGTGTTGACGCACTCCAAAATTTCATTTCACCCAATCAATCAACACGTGTCGCTTGAGAACAACGGCAACGTTTCACACCGTAGCGCATGACAGTCCTCGCAAGCCTGCGTTCCATTGGTGCACATTTCAAGCGACACCTGTCTTGTGTCGCCTCGGTCTGAAAGCTGACTTAGACGTGCATCTCAGCAGTCCCTCGAATGATCTGCTAAGGCTCTGCTGAAGTTCCCCTTCACGGCCATCTGAAGCTAGCATTGTTGTTTTGCTTATATGCATAATAATTGTTGAAGGGCATACCGGAATTTAATACGTAAAGTCTTCCTAGGGTAGTAATTATATAAGGCTAATTCTGAAGTGATTCAAATTTACTTCATAGTTGACGTTGCATAATCCGTTTCGTTGTCCATTTATAATATGTTACCTAACCGATATTCTTCACACGTGCATTGGTTCGATAAAACGCTTCGAGAATAGCAAAGTGTTATCTGCATGTATCCAGTTCCGTTGTTGCGTGAACTTGTTTACGAGTTACTCCATAGATGGAACTTGCGTCGGTGTTGCTTTAAGTTGTAAACAGCTTTTGTGTAGCAAGTGGGGCACATTTGTTTCGCACTCTCCAGTCTCCCACTGCCGAGAACGATGCAAACCACACCACGTCTTTCCTACCCAATATAACTAAAGCGATATTGCATTTAATAAAGAACTTTGTTGTTTGATTTTCACTTTGACGTGTCCAACAAATGTCAGAAAAGCGAAGTAAAATATAACAAAACACTTCATTGGCCTGCATTGAACAAGTTTTGTTCTTCTCAAATATCCAAGCATGTGGACGTTGTGATAAAAACGAAGGAAGTCACTTCAACAGCATGCTTCTCACTGGCATATTATCATAGATAACTACAGGCCCGTAGTCAAGATTTTATTTCGGGGGGGGTTCATCCCTTATCAGCAGGGAGGTACCATAAAGAGTACCATTATAAAAATAAAAATAAAATGATGCAATCAGTTGAAATCTACAATTTGAGTTCGTATTTGGAGGTTTATATTTGCCCAAAATTAAATTTATATCACTTTGGCTTAGTTTTAATTGAAGTACATATCTAAACTTCAATCATTTAAAAATATTTTAATAACTCAGCGATGTAATTTGGTTTATGATGGATCAGAAATGTACTTACCGTAGATTGCCAAATAATGCAAAAACGCACATAAGTTTGATTTCACTAGGTTTTACTTGATCATTCATAAGTTTATGGGTACGAACATACATTTCATACGGATTACCAACACATACAAATCAATTGGAATATGGTTTGGGTGGAATTTCGACTATAAAATTAAGATTTGTTACAATAAGCGTCTTGAACAGTAATCCTAAAGTTATAAAGTTGTTAAACATTGTCAACTCTCATAGAGGGAAAAATCTAAGATGTGCGTAAAAAAACTTTTTCCCACAAAAATTATAAAACCTTTATTTACCTTTAATAATTAAAAAGAAATACAAAAAAACACGTAATAGAGTATTGTAATATCTGTTTTATTGTACCAACTTTATTTTACAATCATTTTCATGTATTAACACTACAATTGTATAATTATTACTTTAAAAATATTAACAAGTTGATATTCTGTGCATATAGTTGTAACAGTGTGTGTTTTGATACACTGCATCATCTAAAAGATCGCGGACTTAGAGGATGAAGTCGTTAATTTTTACAGAGACTTAAATTGGGTCTATTTTTCTTACAAAAACAAGATGTATCCGTAAAACGTGATAGTCCTGTGAAAAAATGAATCGTACTTGTGTTTCGATCTTAAAAAGGGCCATGATAAGCCGTTAAAGTCCTAAGAACATAAAATAGTGACATAAGGAACATTCAGATAAGTATTCTTGAATTGCCAAAAATATGCAAGATATAAGTCAATAAAGTGGACAATAATCTTTTATTTTAAATTTGACGAATCCACAGAACTTTGATATTACGTGTGGTAATTTTGTTCGTCGACAAAATCGAATAATTGTTACTGGTTATCTCAATCAAATGTTCACAAACTGAATGATTTTACATGTGAACACAAAGCGACATGGTATATCGTTTAATTGGAAAAGAACATGAAAAAATGTAAAAGAGTGAAATCTAAAATGCTAAAGTATGTGATACACAAGCTTGAATGTAATGCTAATGTAATTCTTGATTTTTTTCAATACATTGTTCATTTGTTTTGATTCATAGTATTTTATTTTATTACACTAGTGAATATGATTATTGAGTTGATAACTAGGTAAAGCTAAAATTTTGACTTGCAATTCTCATATGATTTAATTTTGCATAAAATAAAATTCTTAATTTGTAATTCTTTTCAAATATAACTTGCGATATGTTACCTGTCTACTTAGGGACACGTCGTAGAGACGTCGCCAGAAATATTTGTAGAGGGGGCAGGCCATTAATAAAAGTTGATTAGTAGAAATAATAATGACAATAATAATTATTACCACGGTTATAATTGTCATTTTACAGTAATAACTATTACAAGTTATTAAAAATAAGCCAAATTTTATCCAGATTTATTGTTATTATTATTATAATTATATAAAGGAATGGAATGCTACTCGATCCACCGTATGAGTGACATTATTCTTACATTTTGTACAGTTAGTGTACTGAAATTCATAGTTCTTGTATTTTGTTATTAACGTTTACACATTTTGTTAAAAAAACAACTTTAAAATATATTGTGTGACCTCTCACAAAGAAAACTATAAATTTTTATTCTTTGGATTAAATGTTAGTAAAAATATGAGGTGGTTTCTCTATTATACACTAAACTTTTTTCGCTCTAATGTTTAATCTTGCTAAGAAAGTAAAATTAATTACCACTATATACTATTTAAATTACATATTTGTAGTAATTCGGGGTGGGGGTTTCAGCCCCCTTAGCCCCCCTGGATACCTACTAAATGTTGATAGGTATTTGATGGTGGTGGCTAAAGCACGCATGCTGGACACCTTACATTAGGAGTATGCAAACCTCCCTGGTGGTGTAGTGCTAACGTCATCGCCTCGTAATTATTAGGCCACAGGTTCGATTCCTCTGTGACCGAGGGCTGAAATCAAGATATAACCATCCACCCGGTTCCGAGCGAGTCCTATCGTGGATGTTGGTGTTCTTCAATTTCATGTAACCATCATTTCCTCATCATCGCGGTCTGTTGACTGAAACGCGACGTAAAATAACAATAGAAACAAGCATTTACACTTTTTTTTTTATCCCATCTTATACTGGGAATAAATTGATTGCAGTCACTGGATCTAAATCACTAAATATTTGGCCAAGCCGTCATACGTAGGAAAATTCGTGTTCAAGAAGTTCAACGACATCTCACCAGATGGTGCTGGAGAACAGACCTCACTTCTCCTACTCTGTACACAGCACCAACTCGGGCGCACTAAAGAAGGAAGCATTACTCACAGCTGTCGGAAGCGAAGGAATGTTCAAGGCCGTCACGTCTCACGTGAGAGCTGTAGAATCACTGCGTGATTCTCTTTTGGGGAATCCCTCGCAGGAGCACAACCAGATATTGATTTTTCCACTGCCAGCGCAGACCTTGAATTTTCCAGAGCAACCAACTTGTGCTGCCATCGAATGGCTGAATGGCGTACTACTACGACGCAGTGAAAAGAAAACAACATAATCCGTTTATATGAGTGTTGCCGACCGATTTTTCCTTTTACCGTCTTGTGCCAGTGTGCTTCCAAAATTTACTGAGCCATTTTATAAGCATTATTGATAGAATATCACCAAATTTCTAAGAAATTAAATATTCAAAAATACATTATTACTAAATGCATATAAAAATATTAATTTGTTATTTTTATATATATACAGGGTGGGCACAAAGTCGCATTCCCAAAAATATTACTTCTTCATTTTTTGGGAAAGCGACTTTGTGCCCACCCTATATATCAGATATTTATAAAGTAGCAAACTAATCCCTTGAATAACTGGTTAAAGGTGTCAATAAATTACAAAATGGCCGGAATAGTTTTATTATGTATAAGTTTTTGTTTAGTTTTTGTTTTCTATTAACATATATCAATTGATTGATTGATTTCGTCTATGAATCACATTGTTTGCAATTCATGCTGTGATATCGAACATGTCAATTTGTATTTACAATATCATAGACATTGCAATATAATAGTACAATGAAATACAATATATGTACAAGTGAAATATAATCTAATATGATGAAATACTGCAATGGAAATGTTACCAATTTGCGTTTACAATACCATGAGCATTACAACAATAGTACACTGCCAATATAATGCATGATTACAGTGGAATACAATAACATATCATAGAGTATAATAATGAAATACAATATATCTATACAGTGAAAAGGAAAAAGATAAAAAAATAACAAAGAAAAGAAAAATATTATTGAATGCTTAGATATTCATCAATTGAGTAGTAATCAAGGGGTCCCGGGTTCGATTCTCGGTGGAGGCACATAGTGGTTCGGATCCAACTTTAAACTGTAGGTCCAGTCCCTACTAGCCTTACTTGGCATAAAGTAGACTTAAAACACCAACTCAATCAATCATCAATAGAGTAAAAGCAATGTTCCAGTAAATATTTGTATAGTTCTCTCTTAAAAACTTTGCAGGTTTCAATTGTTTTTATGTGATTTGGTAGGTTGTTATACAAGAGAATCCCTCTGCTCCTTTTTCATAAAAAATGTACAGGTATTAGTAAGTTAGTTTTATTTCTTGTGTTATAATTGTGTATGTCATGATGGCACCTAAACAATTCATAGATGTTTGCTTGTACATAGAGCAGGTGAAAAATGTACAAGCATGGGATTTCATAGTTATATTTGTCTTGCATTCTTGTTTTACTTTAATTGTGCTTATCTTGTTATTTTTGTCGATCTGTTTAATGATCTCTTGAAAGAGAGAGAGAGAGCATGCTACAATTACAACCACATACATATATGTGTGTTTTGAATATTATCCTTAGTAAAATATATTTGAAGTCAAAACTAATTTCATATCTTTTGTGTTATAACAAACCCCTCCAAGAAATTTTTGGTGAGGACAAGATTGCTGGTGGTGGGAAATCCCCCCCTGCCCCCCAGGCATTCACACCCTGATGTGAATGTTACCAGTTCCAAGCTAGATACCATTTCAGTACCTACTAGCTTCTCATGACATAAACGGACGAGTTGTATGTCTACGACGCCTTGTTGCACGTTTCCTCTTTTCTGTCTGTTATACTTGGCATACCTTCTTATTAATATTACCTTTCCATGCATAAACCTTCAGGCATTTGTACAGGGTCAACTATGGTCGCGTAGTTTCTTTTTTGCACTCGCGGTTGGCAACACTTGCAAATGTTGGATAACCCTTGTGATTATTTTAGTAAAGGCACCTTGGCCTTCGCCCGTGGAAGTTGATAGAAATAAACTTGTCAGTTCTGAAGCTCAAAGCAATAAACGACCTCATTCAGAAACGCAAACACATCGGTGAATTGAGGCCCCCCGTTTCATTACGTATAAGCTTCGATGTGGATTCTGGGAGAAGGGATGGTACGGAAACAATACCTTGCCTTGTATGTAGAGTGGGATGCATAAGTAGTACCAGGCAAAGTAGCACCAAACAAGCTGCTGACAACCTCTGGAACAGCATATGTATAAATATATTCCTTAAAAACATGTAGGATGGAAGAGGCAATGCCGAGCAATACTTGTGCATCCCACTGTACCTGTCGCTAACTATATCTATTTGAGTACTGTGTTCATGAAATGCTACCTTTAAACTCAACAATTGTACCATTGGATATATATTTTTTTCTCAATTTAGTAGCAATGGCAGAAAACAAATGCCTATCTCGTTCACGTCTACTCTCTGTGCCGGATATCTTGTATCCGGATAATTAGGATTTATCCTGAGAATTCGGATATTCGGAGAACATATTTGAGCAATCCCTAGTGACGGCACGAGAAAACGTCGCATTCTGTTTTGGTAAATTAACGGCCAGAGTGTTAAATTTTAAAGGCAGAATATTGAAAATTTTACAGTGAACCTCTGTCAGTGTATACCGTACCACTTCTGGACCTGGCTTCGACGGTTTGCTACGTTTGGCGAGCATAGCAGATGCTTCTGACACCCTCGTCTGTTCTTTTTTATGACGAGCGAACTGCCAATGTTTTTCTGGCAACTGCTGTGCGATTCTTACATAACCCATGCTTTCGAAGCTGACCGCAATACGTTCCTGGAAGAACTAAGCAGCTGTTAGGAGGAACGTATCCTCATCTTTCTCCCGTGTTGTATCACTTCTCTATGTGAACACGCGCAAGACTGTGACACTTTTGCACTCATGAACACTGGCGTACGCATTTTTTTTTTTCGGAGGGGGCTGGAATTGTAAAGTATTCCATAATTACTATCTTCGTGTTGAAAGTTGTACACAAATGGTAATCGGGGTCTTTTTTTGGGGGGGGAGTAAGTTACTATTTTGTTTTTTCCCGAGATCTGTACTGCTTTTGATATTTTTTAATTTTCTCGAAATTTCGGGAGGGGCTGTAGCCCCATCAGCTCCCCCCTCCACGTGTACGAACGTTGTAAAAATTAACTGTAGGCTTGCGTACGGTTTAAGCGATTTGATTCGTTATTTTACGTTAGGGAAAAGCCAGGAAATTCAATGAAATGTAATAATAATAATAATAATAATAATAACAATAGTACTAAGGTAAAGGTGTCCAGAGTTGTTTTTTCTGTATTCCGTAACAACTTACTATTTCATCAATTTGCCACGGACAATACTATTAGCCTACATTTTACTTGCACTAAAGATAATACTTCAAAACACAGTGATGTTTTATTAGTGTCAAGTTGGCCCACATAAACAACCTTGGCGGGCCGTAGTTTGGGAGCCCTGTACTAAGGTTATCATGAACGTTTTTGTTATTGGCCATAGCGACTGCCTATCATTGTTTTAAATGTCTCTTTTCCATTGTTGTTAACCTACATTTTTTGTACAGAGCATTCCCTGACATTCGCTACGAGACTCGGCGGTAAGCGGCCCTGCGTCAGATCTTGTCTTTTTCGGTGAACGGGGTCCGCGACAGCGCAAGCTACAGTCTGTTTTTTCGCTCTCTTTCCCTTTTTGTTGACGTTGCAGACTGACGCCAGTATAATCCTCCCTCGGAAGTTATGTTGTGTCGTGACAACAAAGGATTTATCTTGTCGAGTGTTACTTCGGAAAGAGGAATTGTGGAGAAGTGCGACGACGTTTTGCAACGAAATTTCCTGGTGTTCCCCTTCCACATAGGACCACTATGGTAAACCTCGTAAAAAAGTTTATAGTAACAGGGTCAGTCTGCGATTTTTATTTATGGGGAAGTCTAAAGAATAAAGTATACAAAGACAATCCGCACACCAGCCGTGAGTTAAAAGAGAGTATTGTACGAGAAATCGGGAGAATTACAGTAGACGAACTTGCACGTGTAAATACGTCAGAGATGCCAGGAATGTGTTGCAGCAGAGGGACATCATTTTCAACACCTTCTGTAGTTAACGTTAGTACACAATATGAAAACTGTTTAATAGTAGACTCTACCGACTGTCGCGGACCCCGTTCGCCGGGAAAGACAAGCACTGACGCCGGGCCGCTTGCCGCGAGTCTCGTAGCGAATGTCAGGGAATGCTCTGTATTTTTTCCTATGTTCCGTCTCTTTTCAACGCCTTTTGACTAATCCATACAATAAGGATGAATGATGATAAGATGCATAAGATAAAACGGCATTCACAAACGGATAGGTATCCATGTCGACGCCACTGACTCGAACCTGGGACTATCAACGACGAGTCCAGAATTCAACGCTCTCGGCCACCGAGGTGGCGGAATCTAGATTCAAAATATAATTTAAAGAATGCAAACATTTCCTTGTTCCTTTTTGAAAGTTGATTGAAAATTTCCCTCATCATGGGATTTGTTTTTTACTGAACATTCAATATAGATAGGGAAGTTTTCTCGCAGAGGGAGAAAATTTACTAACAATGGAGGTTATCTAAGTGTCCCCCTCCGATTTCCATGAAACTTGGCAGGTGTATAGAGGGGCCCAGAGGAAGAAATACGTGTTTTTTTGTTTCGGATAAAAAACTGTTTTAGGGGGCAAAACCCCCCTCAAATGTCAAGATGAGGACAAATTGACGTGGGGATCTGACCCCTGTGTCCCCCTCCGATTTCCATGAAATTTGGCAAGTGTATAGAGGGGCCCTATGCCCCCTGTTTCTTCCTATGTCATATTTACATGGTTTCGGTGTCATATCCCCACTTCACTTTCTCCTCATCTTGACATTTGAGGGGGGGAGGGTTGCCCCCTAAAACAGTTTTTTAGCCGAAACAAAAAAAACACGTATTTCTTCCTTTGGACCCCTCTATACACCTGCGAAGTCTCATGGAAATCGGAGGGGGACACTTAGATAACCTCCCTTGTAAGAGGGAAATTTCAATTGATCTACCAACACCGACGAGAGGAGTGGAAAAACAGGCAGCCTCTAGGAATGCTGCCGGAGTCTTCCCACAGCTTAGCCAATCAGAAGCAGCTTGCCAGACAAGCTCTTTGTTCTCAGGGGAAATTACCCTCTATCGCCGCGAAATCCCCCCTCTCCCCTCCTTTTCTCCAGAATCTCAAGTCGGAGAGAATTAAAGGTATTATGAATGGGTCGGTTGGCCGCTGCGCCCTGATTTGGTTTACAATAAAAACTACAGAAACGGGAGGCGGTTTTCGTGGTTTATCGGTTAGCGTAATCAGAGATCCTTGTTTGAAATTTTCAATTCTTGTCACCCCAGTGGCGTGCCGAGGATTATCGAGTTCTTGCGCGAGGTTTAAATAAGTAATCACCCAATCAGATTTAAGTGTCGACTTGCATGGACGTGTATCCATAGTGTCGCAAAACCACAAAGGTTAATTACCGAAATTCTCAAACTTATCCGTGATTTGACCGATTCTCTTTTCATTCCCCCGAAGGTAAACTCGGGAGATCCAGGTCTGGCGACCTTGCTGGCCATAGAACGATTGACAAACGTGCGAATAATTACGTCTTTTTGCTCTCACTGGTCTGTGTTTCGTGCGTGTGTGTGTTTCACGTAACGCTTGCATGTACACTATTATATAAAATGCAGTCCAGTACTGTTGACTCGTGCTATACACAGCTTAATGACACTGTTAATAAACTGAAGGAAGACATGGACTAAAAATTAACGACATTTGGTTATCAATAATGTTGTCTGCCTGGTGTTAATATGAGAATAAATGCACTTGTGATTCATAGACTATGGAGAATTGTCTGTTCCAGCAATAATATGAAAATAATTGTGATTCAGGGTCTCAATCAGTCATGTTTAAATGTTGCTTGATCATACAAGGAGGTATTTAATCAATTCATTCCACAAGAATCAGTACAGTTTATTCAATCACATCCACTCACCATTACTTATTGTTTTTCAATCTCTCAGATCTATTCCTATTTAATTCGTTGTGTCAAAGAGTGATGCTTTCGGAAAACAGATCAAAATAATTATTCTCTGTGGAGTGATTTTACTTTTACAGATTATGAATAATATCCATATAATTATAGGTCATACATGTGAAACTCCAATATGTGTAACATAAGAGACCTCGTCAGTTGAAGTCGTTATGTTGTAAAGTAATCTTTAGCAGGATTTACTCGCTTTTATTTTCGGCCACTGAATGGTGAAATTCAACCCGATTCCCACAACGCAGTTCTGAAATGAAGGCTGTAACTTTGCCAGTCAGATTTTTGGAGGGTTGCCCATAATTGAACCATCGTTCTTCAGAAGGTTCCAGTGTTATGGCTCGTCTCGCTAAATTTCTGGCGGAATCTCCAGATAGTAGATTGGACATCGTCTCCAACATCTTCGTGCGATTCTGGTCTGGTCTCCAACTCCAGCACCATAGATCAACTATTTTTCATTGCTGATATAGATTTATGCGTGAGAGCTCAAAAACAGCCACTTGTCTGGTGAATATTGAGTAGAGTTTATAACGTGAGATGGCAAACCTTCCAAGACACTGAAAATCGTATTTACGAACCAGTAGCCATGGGTTAGGCGTGGACGCCATTTTACCACCTCCCCCAACATCTATTTAATCAATTCGTCGTTTAAGCTCATCGTCGCGATTAAGTTAGAGGAATAGAACAACATTCAAATAACTAATACACATATACAAACAGTGTACTTTAGACAAAATGGAAGAAAGATGTGATACTTCTTACGAAAGCTATCCCTCTAATAAACACACACACACAAATTATGTTTTGCGAGATTTTGAAATTGGGAAACTTACAATGCATCTAATTTCGTGGACCCCCTTTTGTAATCTACGTAGTTTTCTGACCATCACTAGGTCTCAGTATATCCGTTGGAATTTCGTAATAAGCTGGTGTTACACACTTCTGGAAGAACTTTACACACTTTTGCACTCCTGCTGCCACCTGGAATTCTTGATGGGAACTAATATACACACTTTTCACACACTGTTTATGAAAATTTTCCACTATTTGGGGAACTGTACACAATTAACTCAAAATTATTTCAGGGAATTATTTCGTAATTATCTCCTGGATTTTGAGGGATATTTTGGGAGGACCAAAGGAAAGTTCCACAGATTCGATTTGGCGTCCCGGTGTGTAGTCTAACCAGTGGCGTGCCCCAGGGGCGAGGTGTTGCTGAGGGTCATAACCCCGCCTTTGCTTCAATATTCCTAACAAAAAGTACGTCCAAAGTAGGAGAAGATGGCAAAGTGACGACTGACTATTAGAAAAGTATAAGTAACTCCCTTCGAAAATCCTGGCCACGCCACTTATTCTGACACAGTTCCCCAAAACTATCAATCAGTCAACGCACATACACACGCACATAAATAACTTGCACCAACCTTCAAAACCTTAAACCTTGAGTGCTCAACACACCATGTCTTTCACCAAAGGTTTGGATTTGAGTCAGAAATCAGGTTATTTGTCATTCCTTCATAAACCGACACCAAATAACTTGAAATCCAATATGCGCATTGCTTGCACGGCCTGCATATTTCTTGACTAAAGCCTGAATCACACGGAACTGGATTTCCAGTAGGAATGCCCTAGCTGGCGCTGGACTGGCTACCCATTTGCTAGTTTTCGCCTCACACGATACTTGTTTCGTTACCGTACTTGACGATAGACTTTTGTTTCCATAAGACATTGCGCAGAGCAGACAATCTGTAAAGATGGACGAGCAATTTGAAGAAAGTCGTAGGAGAATTAGTGCTTTGTGCTTTTAATAAAAATTAAAATAGAAAAGTATGGACTAGAGATTGGCTAAGAAAAAGTATGGCAATCAATGCGTACTGAACAATCTAGATAAATCAAACATTTAATTTATACACTTGTAATAATAAGGATTTTCATTTTCGGCTATTCATATTTGTCACGTACACATCTCATCGCTTTGCATAAATACCTAAATATTAATCGGATCCCACTTTAAACTGTAGGTCCAGTCCCGATTAGCCTTACTGTGCATAAAGTGAAGTTAAAACACCAAATCAATCAATCAATAAAACCTAAATATTAATGAACCGAACACGAATGCACTGCACGTCATCACTTTCCCTTTTTTTTATCGAGAAACTAACAAAACAGCCAACACTCTGAAACCACAGACAAAAGCTCCCCTTTGCAAACTCACAGATTATCTTCACATGGCCAAACTTTGCTCTGGCTGTTCACAGAATTCAGTCGAGGAAAGCCAGTAGCAAATAGAACATGTCCTATTCCTCCAAACCAGTCAAGCAGTCAGAAAGGCAGGCATCACATCCGAGCAGGTAGCCACTTCAGCGCCAACTATATTGCTTTCATTTCCAAACTGCGCTTCAAGGTCACGACATCGTCTCCCCACGCAGTTGCGTGTTCCCCTCGAAACACAACCAACACACGCCTTCCAGTGTTGCCACATGAAGGGAAATTTTAGCCAAAAGGGATAAGGGATTTTCTATGAAAAAATATCACAATTTCAGGGAAATTTTAAGACTTCTGACGTTACATTACTACAGTCTATGTTAAGTTCAAGTTTCATATTCACATTTTAATTTTTTTCTGATCCTTCTTATTTCTGCTTCCTTGATTATATATTTGTTTTTGATTGATTTGGTTTATTTCACTTCGCGTTTTGTGCCGCTTGGTTAAGTTGCGAAGATGGAGATGAGTGATGAAATGATGAAATTGATGAATGGACATTCACACACAACCAAGCCCGAGCGGGATTCGAACTCTGGACCCTTGAATATAAGCTTGTACGTATCTATTTATATTTCTCTTTAAGTTTATTGTACGTCGCTTATCTGCATCTTCGAATAATTGTAACGATGAGAATTAACGATTTAATGGATTCCTGACCATGATTTAAACCTGGGCCATCTGACCAGAAACGATGAAGCTGATATGTATGTGAAAAATGTAACACTTTCTCTTCATATGAACATGGACCAACGGAAATTTTACTACTACTTCCACTGATAATAATAATAATAATTATTATTATTATTATTATTATTATTATATTTGTTTAGATGAAGGGAAAAAATAGTCCATATAGGGAAATTTTGCCCCTTGGAAAGGGAAATTGTGCCCTCAGATTGTGACAACGCTGACGCCTTCTGCCTGTTCATTGGGTGCTGCACTGGGAATGCATCGGTGATATGAGTGGGAGTGAGGAACAGGTAAGCGCGGAGTAGGTGGATGACCTTGAACCGCACATTCGAACTGAAAAAAGTATAACCGGAAATCCAGTTCCGTGTGATTCGGGCTTAAAACTATTCACTATGAAACTGTGCGCCCAGTTGCGACTAGCCAGGCTTGTTCATCACACACTACGCATGTAATGGACTCTGCTCAACTGTTTTCTGGACACACGCGGTGCCGAAACCACAGCATCAACAATTTCCCACATTCCTTGATTAATAAAATTAGTCCTAAACAGTTGATTCGTGCAGTCATGTTCTTCTCGGGACGTTACATGGCAACTTGACTACACTTTCCTTGTCTGGTGTGAGGTTTTTTTTTGTAATTTGTTCTTCCCCGGGGCACGTTCTCTTCCCCTTTATGAACATGTAGCACAGCATCTCGCCTAGGTCGTGAAGAAGTTGCTTAATCCACCCTTTGGCGAAAGTTGGTATCGAGTTTGAAACTCAATAACGAGTTTCTCGCCCGCGGAAGGGTCGGGTGTTGCAAATAATACGCTGCTAATCTTGGAATCAACGATTTTCCTATTTCGGGAAAACACACCTACTGTCTCAACAACCACCCTTGTTTCCTACCCAACAATACTTCTTATTCAGTTAGTACGCCCTGAAACTTGTTTCCTGTAGGCTAACGAGGCTCTGGTGCCTGAAGCCACAGCCAGAATATGCCAACAACCAATATTGAGGCCTGTGCTTTAATTCTCAGACAAATCTACGATATTATGTTGTTTTTAAGTGTTTCAATAGAGTATTACTTGTTAATGTACCTAGGTAGATGTTTACAAAAAACACAAATGACAAAAATACTTCCTGTCTTATAATTTAATTATATTTTTCATGGTTAACTTGATTTTTGTTCTTTCACAAAAAAGTTTTTGTAACAAAATTTTGCATTAGACCTTGAACTTACATTGCTTCATATTAATACTCCATTTATACGAATAGGTTGTTCGAAACGGGAACTCTGCACATCTTTCAGAAAAATGTCTTACCTGCCTTCCCTATTTTTTTTTTTTTTTGCAGGAACAAACCTTGTTTCTACGAGGGTTGGGGAGTAAGTCATGGCAACCCAGTAATAATTCGACAATCGAAGGATGTATTAAACATTTGTTATATTCAACTGAAAGAGTATCCATTATGGATATTTTGTTTGTCGTATTCAGACAAGTTTTTGTAACATGTGTACATGTGTATGTCACAGGGTCAGACAGGTTTTTGTAACTTGTACATTAATACATGTGTATTTTCACAGGGTTGCGTGGGTTTGTGGGTTTTTCTTTCATGATTCCTACCAACAAAGTATCCATAATGGATACTCTTTCAGTTGTATATAAGAAATTTTTAATACATCCTTCGATTGTCGAATTATTACTGGGTTGCCATGACTTACTCCCCAACCCTCGTATATAATCTAGGACCTACTCAGAAAAGAAAAGGTTTGAAACATTTGATAAATTTGTACTTTTGGTAAGCCAAAAACATGTTAATGTCCCAATTTTGGACGACCTGTTCCCTAAGATAAAAAAAGAAAGTCCAATATGATGACGTAGCATTAAGCTTTTCAAATCGAGAATTCCCAGAATCTTTTACCGGCATCTGCATATTTCAGTCTAGCTCTCTGCCACTTTGATTGTCTGGAAAGGAACGTTATTGAAGACTTCCGTTTTATGTTGCTCCATCCTTTTTTTCCTTTTTGTTCGTTGGCAGTTGTGCTTGGTTTTGTAGCGTCGGCATCCGATTCCCCCATTCTAAGCTGTTTCCCGAGCGTGAGCTCAGGAACGTAGGCAATAAGAGGTTGTAGAACGCGAGGTGATAAGCACGTCACACCATCCATACGGAAAGCTGCAATCTCTGGAACAAAATGAACACGGCTGGCATGTGAAGGAGAGGGGGAGACGGACGATAAACTACCCGAAAGCCTCCGAAGTCGAGTGGAATAGCTTGGAAATAAAAGAAAATACACGTTTTTTGCAGAAAGAAGGAGCGACAGAAAGTAAAAACGAGAGGAACAGAGTAAGAAAGAGAAAGTAGACAGAAGTGGAGAAAGAAATTGCTAGGAACAGAGGAAGAAAGAAATGGGAAGAGAGGGAAAAAGAAAGAGCGAGAAAGGTAAAAGAGGTAGAGGAACAGAATAAGAATGTGACAAACCGAAAAGAAGTAGACAAAGAAAGCACTAGGAAGAAGGAAGAAAGAAAAACAAAGAGATGAGAAGAGAGGAAGAAAGAGAGAAACAAAAAGATGGGAAGAGGAGGAAATAGAGAAACAAAGAGATGGGAAGAGAGGAAGAAACAGAGAGAAAAAGAGATGGGAAGAGAGGAAGAAACAGAGAAAAAAGAGATGGGAAGAGTGGAAGAAATAGAGAAACAAAGAGATGGGAAGAGTGGAAGAAAGAGAGAAAGAAAGAGATGGGAAGAGTGGAAGAAAGAGAGAAATAAAGAGATGGGAAGAGTGGAAGAAAGAGAGAGAAACAAAGAGATGGGAAGAAAGGAAGAAAGAGAGAAACAAAGAGATGGGAAGAGTGGAAGACAGAGAAAAAAGAGATGGGAAGAAACGAAGAAAGAGAGAAACAAAGAGATGGGAAGATTGAAAAAAATGGAGAAAGAAAGAGATGGGAAGAGTGGAAGAAAGAGAGAAACAAAGAGATGGGAAGAGTGGAAGAAAGAGAGAAAGAAAGAGATGGGAAGAAAGGAAGAGAGAAAGAAATGGGAAGAGTGGAGGAAATAGAGAAACAAAGAAATGGGAAGAGTGGAAGAGAGAGAGAAAGAAAGATATGGGAACAAAGGATGAAAGAAAAGACAAAGAGATGAGAAGAGAGGAAGAAATATAGAAAGAAAAAGATGGGAACAGAGGAAGAAAGAAAAAGAGAGATATGGGAACAGAGGGAAAAGAGAGAAACAAAGAGATGGGAAGAGAGGAAGAAAGAGAGAAACAAAGAGATGCGAAGAGTGGAAGAGAGAGAGAAACAGAGAGATGGGAAGAGAGCAAGAAAGAAAAAGAGAGATATGGGAACATAGGAAGAAAGAGAAAAACAAAGAGATTGGAAGAAAAAGGAAGAAGGAGAGAAACAAAGAGATGGGAAGAGTGGAAGAAAGAGAGAAACGGAGAGATGGGAAGAGAGGAAGAAAGAAAAAGAGAGATAATGGGAACAGAAGAAGAGAGAGAGAAACAAAGAGATGGGAAGAGAGGAAAAGAGAGAAACAGAGATGGGAACATAGGAAGAAAGAGAGAAACAGAGAGATGGGAAGAGAGGAAGAAAGAGAGAAACAAGGAAATAGGAAGAGAGGAAGAACGACAAATGTAAAGGAATAGATGAACAGAGTTAGAAAGAGAAAAGAAGGAAATAAGTAGAGAAAGAAAGAGCTAAGAAGAAAGAAAGAAACAGACAAGGAAATAGAAAGAGAGTGAGAAAAAAGCGAAGTGACAGTGCGAATACTCTGCAGATGACTTTAAACAGTAATTTTCGTGTTACCAGGCTACTTTAAATGGACTGGTAACCCGAGAATACTTGTTTGAATCACGTCACCAGAAAAGCCACAATTACTATGATATTTTATTTAGTTGTACCCTGTAACTTCTAACCTCTAGCAAGAAGGTTATTGAAATATTCGACCAGTGTAGTTATTCAGATCGATCCAAGATGTAAAAATATAAGATTGTAGCTAACCTTCGCAGGATTCTAATTAGCGAATTTAATCCATCCCTATTAGAAGATTGGCTGACGTTTGTATCGCACGTTTTTGACACGCCAGTCGTCGGTTGCCTAGCAACGCGAAAGAGCACGCAGTTACTCAATATGCGTCGGCGTCGAACTTTTGCGGAATGCTAGAAAATTCTCCTAGTTAATAGATAAAATCTCCCCATCTCCGTAATGCGGGGGATGTACGTTGGTGTCTCTAAATTACATGGAATGTTCAATTAAAGGACTACAGAGGGAGTAAAGACAGTTATTTAACGTTAACTTACGGCCCAATTTGTTTCGTTGCAAAACGGTCCGCTTTAAGCGACCCTCGGCAAAGGTTAGCCTTCCCAGGAGGCTTGGAAGGTGTTACGATGATATGAACGACCTCACGGTCTAGCGGTTAATGTGACGTGCTGCGAAATATCGAGCCTTGCTTCGTAATCAGGAGGGGCGTTAGTTTCTTGGTGGTGATTGGCTGATTTATCCGAGCTGTTTCACCTCTGAGGCAATTTGCACAGGGAATCTTCTAGATAGCGATGGTTATGTAAGGTATTCCGAATAGGGATTGTACAGAGACGAAGTTGAATTGAATTAATGTTTTAAGTCCAAATTATGCACAGATAGGGCTAATCGGGACTAGAGATGGCCAGTATCTCAATCCCATTATAATATTACCACGCCTTAAACTATTATGATCTTCGATTATAAAGAAATTCTTCATTAGTTAGTCCAACAAGATATTTTTTCAAGTGTTGTTCCTAAAATACTTTGCTACGCATCGGCTAACACACTCGTGCACAAAAATAATCTTACTTATTTATCATAAAATGTCAGAGGTGATTTTGTAAATGCCATTGAAACGAATATGTATTCATTCGAATGTATTGGAAATGGAAACAAACATAAATGTGAGACATTCCATTCCAGGATGAAACCTTTTAACACATTTAACATGATAGAAATGTTATACAAAAATTATACAATTGTTCTACAGTTACAGTTTTAAAAATTAAAATAAAACATTATAATAGATGCAGTGTTATATAATTACAAAGTGTAAGACGTAAGTGTGTTAATTACAAATCGCACACGGACGCGTACACACACGATATATATATATATATATATAACATTATATATATATATATATATATATGTATGTATGTATATTATATATAAGTATATATATTAGCAGGTAACAATATGTTATAAACACATTCTTACTTTCCAAAGAAGCGCTCATGTGGGATGGCCAAACGGATCCGGATCCGGAAACAAAAATTTCCGGATCCGCGGATCGGACCCCGAAAAATTTGAGGATCCGGATCCGGATTTGGAATCGGGACTGTTCCTACAGTTTAAAGTGAGATATCATTTATCCTGATATCGGATATTCTGATATCCGAATATACGGATTATCCGAATTATCCAGATATCCTATATCCGTATACTCGGATTATCTGATCTGTGCATTACCCGGGCAGTTTTGTCGCTTGTCTTTTTTTTACTGGCTATCCACATATAATTTTATTTGTCATATATGTATTTCATTGCATCCGAACCGACCGAGATGGGAATGAGACTTAGTGTCTGAGACTCTCGATCTCGTTCGATCCTTTGGTATATTTGATAAGATTACCTAAATTGACTTTGCCGTGAGATTTCTTCAGATATACCGGGTGGTCCAAAAGTCCCGGAACGGTCAGATATCGTGAGAAATACACATCGAATCGGAAAACGAAACAGTACGTGTTTAATAAGTGAAATGAAACTATTCAATGATATCACACTTGATTCCCCACCCCCGCCCCCTGGGGGTGGGGCGGGGGGTAACTGTGAAATTTTAAATGAAAACACCCATTTTGTATTATAGAATCGAAGAGAGGACTTCATTCCGAGTCCAACGAGCTATCAACCATCCTCCTAGCTCAATTAGAAACGAAGATATGGCTATTTTAAAATTTCGCCCCTCCCCCCCCAAAAAAAAAGGTATACGGAAAGGGGGTAGATAGAACCTATTGAAAGGTCTTGGCGTGTATATTCCGAATCTGCAATCGATTTAATTTAATCGCGAAAATTGGACTCGTTGGACTCGGAATGAAGTCCTCTTTCCGATGGGTGTTTCCATTTAAAATTTCACAGTTGCCCCCCGCCCCACCCCCAGGGGCGGGGGTGGGGAATCAAGTATGATATCATTGAATAACTTTCTTTCACTTATTAAACACGTATTTTTTCGTTTTCCGATTCGATGTGTATTTCTCACGATATGTGACCGTTCCTGGAGTTTTGGACCACACGGTATGTATCAAGTAATTACAGCAAGGTGGGTCCTTTAGTAGTAATTGTGAGCCTGTGCTGTATGCATTTAGGAAAAAGAATCTAGTTTTTCTCAGTCGAAACTAGGCTTTAAACACTTGGAAAAGCTGTTTCCCTTAATGATGCTTGTTAGGCGTCATGTGTGTTGCCTAATTCTTCTTCGATGTTAGAATTAAAAACTTGCTATTAGAATCCACTTATCGCTGTAGGGTTAGGCAACAGGCACCCCTATCTTCCATCCTCAAGGTGCTTGGAAATAGTTCTCACGACACGTATTATTCTGCAAGTCCGTACAGTGAGATGCATAAGTATTACCAAGCAAATAGTTACGCAATGAGAGCATCAAGAATTGAGACAAGACGCAAACAAACTTTTGCACCAGTATACGTAAAAATCCTGTACTTAAAGACACAAAAATATATGGACAATTTACCTGAAAATACTTGTGCATCCCAATGTACATTCCGCTTAAATTCCCATTGTAAAAGGTCATGGAATGCAGTCCACTGCTTCTCCACAAGTGGCCTCGCAGGTTGAGTAAATTCTGCAAGATTTAGAGATCAATAGCATTGAGAGGCATCCCCCCCCACCTCCCGCTGCAACCACCGCCACTGGCTACAATCGATACCAGCCTGGCCCGCTGGGGATACGCGCATTACGAACCGAATCTTCGCGGGATCAGATCTTGTGTGGCGAACTGCTTTCTCTCTGCGCTCACAACCATCCGCGAGATCACGGAGAGTCTGCAGTTATCTTAAACTAAGGGTGCGATAGGCAATATAAAGTCGCCTCGCTTCGTCGCAGTGCGGTCGTTGCAGGCTTACGAGGCGGCTCTTTCTCGATCTGCTCCACCACGGGTCATACTGTCCACATTTGCAGAATACTTCACCGGCGAATCGCCAATAGCATCAGCACAGCTCTGGACAAAGCCGGACCTTATTTCCAACGTTGTCGCCTGGTAATAAAGGGGTCCCTGGTTCGATGCCCGTTGGAGGCACATTTCACGGTGGTTATGATCCCACTTTAAACTGTGTCCTCCCCGATGGCGCAGTGGTAGCGTCGTTGCCTTGTAATCAAGGGGTCCCGGGTTCGATACCCGGTGGAGGCACATAGTGGTTCGGATCCCACTTTAAACTGTAGGTCCAGTCCCGATTAGCGTTGTGCATAAAGTGGACTTAAAAACCAAATCAATCAATCGACCACTTTAAACTGTAGGTCCAGTCTCGATTAGCCTTTCTGTGCGTAAAGTTAACTTAAAACAACAATTCAATTCTTGTAAAGACGCCCACATCCAAAGGGTAGTAGTGCTTGGTGAAGAATTTACTTTCGTACAGAAAGTTCAGAGGCAGACGTGGAGAGAGGGAAGCTGAAAAACAAATATTTCACCTCAAGCTAAACTTCCCTCTCTATCTGTTTGGTAAAGTAGAGCAGGTACTGTTGACTGTTTCGTTAATATTCCATGAAAACAAACTTTATTTAAGTTCTGCCCGGACTTAAGTGGTTAAGTGACGTTTTCTATTGAGACACATTGGTTCGGGTCCGTCCTGTTACCAGAGAATCTCACTAAATCTGATGGCTGGATACTCAGAACAAATATGATATCTGATTTAAGCAGGTGTTTTAATAACATAATGTTACGTATTTTTGAGCCACATTTGTAAATTTCTACTAAACCATGGTTTATTAATAGCGGCAATGTTATTATTATTTTTAAAAAACAACAGATTTTTGGTCATAATGTTGTACCCTCTGGAAATGTTCACAGCCATAGTTTTATACGTTCATTTGGTATTCTCATGTTTTGACTGGTAAGTTAAGTAAAAGTAAAGTGCTCCCCTGTGCTTTGCGCCACGCCATGAAGGCGTATAGGGTGTGTTTTGAATGGCGTTAAGTTCAATTAGGTCCCGAAATATTATCATGCGGTAGGACCTATGGAGCAGCTACCCCATTGCAGTATATACCGGTACGCTCCTTATGCAGCCACATTGGTAGCGCTCTCGCCTTTGGTGCGAGCAGTCCTGGGTTCGATTCCCGGAGGGGCCTAAAAGATTTCAGTGCTGACCCAGGTTCGTGATAACAATAGGGAAACTACTTGAAAGCAATGATGGCGGACTTCGGTCTCGAAAGCCGGAAAACAGCGGCGATGGAACTCGATCACCCATTGAAAAGCTGCTTGGAAGGTCCTGCCCTTCAAAGGGCTGTTACGTCAAATTTATAATGTTAAGTTACATTACGTTATTGGGAATTAATTGCAGGGCAATAAGGTTAACCGCATAGACGCATGTTGAAGAGGAAATATCCTTTCCGTGTATTAACAGCATTAAAGTGTAGTTTATTGCAGTAATGCACATGCCAGTTCCACAGAAATCCTTCAAAGTATTTGGTTGCTGTGAAAATTTAAGATCAGAAGTGTATCTTCTTTATCAGTGTGTTTCATTAGCTACGTATTCTATCTTATCATTCTTATTCGTGTTTTTTGTTCTTTACCAAATTTGCAGTTATTGTAATATCTTATTCATTCCTCGAACATTTTGACCACCCCTGAAAAATTGACACACACTGCACTGGCTACACTGCCATGAAACACACGCAATTTACATCGCAGGCCACATTCTGTGACAGCTAATATCGTCCACGAGAAGGGTAATTCGAACGCCCTGCCAGAGAATGAAGTTGAAAGGCGGCTTTTGATGTGACGAGGAACGATGCTTTTCGGATGGAGCCCATAATGAGGTGACTCCTGAGGCGGAAGTAATATGATTCACGCTCGGTGTTCGTTAGAGGAGCTTCCGGAAGAGAGACGGATGGAAAGGCTAAGATCATCTGCCGACCTCGTTGCTCCGGAAGGATCTGTCATGCGTGATAATGACACATGTGGGTCAAGGACTCCGGCTGTTTGATCCCTTACGCATTTATGGAGTTTTTACTTCCCCCTCCCCCTCCGTGTCACACAGCTGCAGTGCTGTAAGGTAAAGATAAATGGAAATTTACTCGTGATCTTCCAGAGAACGAGATTAAACGAGAGCGGAAACTACAGAAAAACACCGAGAATCATCTCTCTTAAATGCACATCAACCAAAATTCAAATGATATAATCATAAATTGAAGACAAGTTCAAAAAGTTCTCGGAATCACGTCGTTGTTGGTGAAATATGGCAACCCTGCTTAAATAGATCGTAACTAAAGACCTTGTCCTTTCTATCTGGCGATGTAAACGCAACGCTTGATCTGGTTGGAGGAATGTTATTTTGTACCGTGAAAATGATGTAGTGTAATTGCCATGCCTACCATTTTATTTTGCAGCCATATGCAAATACTGAACTTTCACCTCACGTGACAGCTTTACCAATGAATTCGGTGCGTTGACTGCTCAAACAATTAACTTCCAATCGCCATCCAAAGCTCCTTCCGCTTATCATTACGCCAAGCGCACTGGATACCAGTAGCGGCTCGTGCCTAAAATAACAGGTGAAGAAGTATATTTATAGGCAATGAAAACAAATAGTAAGTGCCAGTGCCCCCCCCCCAATTTAAAACGCCTTTTTTGTCTTCATCCGTCCATCTGGAAAATGGTGTCTGCAACAAATTACACACTAAGTCATTTACTGGGTTCATTGTAGAAACCACAGCTCAACACATGAACACAACACACGATAGGAAACGCGAAACACACACGCGGAACAAGATCTCGCGAGAACGCGAAGATTTTGCCACAAGCACTGGATGCGATGTTTTCTCCGACGAGAGAACTGATTCACGTAGAGGGCGACACCATGTTCAAGGCCAACGCTAGGTGACGTCACCGTTGCCATGACAACCGGCTAAGTCTTCCGCAACCTAGCGGTGTTTGCTCTTGGGTTGGGACGAACTCAATACGTGCGTAGCGCCGAGCGGCGTGTTATTTGAGTATTATCGTGTGCGTTCTGCTGGGAAATAGTTTAATTTAATAAGCAAATGAAAAATGTCAATATTAATTTGAAAATTAGGTGAAAACATCTGCACTTGTTGCACTTGGCCAGCCGCCACTGCTGGATACGTCTTCACTCAACGGCGTCTCACTTCAGACTGAGATATTTGATCACACTGCCCTCTACCAGAACAAGGTTGCCAGGTATCACCGCTTTCAATTGCAATTGAACTTTTTGAATCTGCCTTGTTGTAGTGTCAAGTGCCTTCTTTTATATGCAGCAAGTGAAATGTATAGACATGTATTTGAAGTCAGTCTGATTTGCGGCACAGTGCCGCACTTTTATTGATCACATATTTTCGTGTGAACATGAAGCAGTTATACCTCACACACTACAATCATAGTTACAACTTGGACTGGAAACCCTGCTTATTGCAGGACAAATTATATCCATAGGTACTGCTCTGTGTTGATGCGAGTTAGTCCCAGGCTCCTGGACAGAACCCACCACAGCTTCAACTTATATACTTCTACGTTTATTGCTGTCTTGTTTATTTTACGCAAACGGTTTAGACGACATAAAAGCGAAGTACTGAAAGCCTTTTTTTAGATCACACCCTATGAGAGGGATGATATGTAACGTTTTCTACTCAAAGTTGAATTTTTTTATAAGTCCAGATAGGGCGAGATGTTTAGATTTCTATTCTAACCAAATTTTAGTGCACATCATGTTCAAGATTGGCATTTTCAAGATTTTCTGTGCGTTAAAATCAATGTACAAGGCGTAACTTGGCGGGAGATCCCCCCTCCAAATTTGCAATTTTATCAAAATTTACAAGTTAATGGTAATTTTGTTAACCTCCTCGTATATGAGAGCAAAGTAATTTGTAATTATTATTATTTCGCAAATTTAGCAGTTATTTAGCAAAAAAGTCCGGACACTGTTTTAATGGGATAGAAAAATATTTGAATCTACCTTCTCCCCCAAAGTTAAACCCCAAGTTTCGATTCTGCACCCCCAAAGTTAGATCCCAAGTTGCGCCATATTTTTTCTCTCTCTCAAATTTCTACAGGTTTAACTAGACAGTAAAATTCCGTACACTTTTTGAATCCAATTTCTTCAAGGACCTGGGTAATCTTACAGCAAGAAAACAAGTAAACATATGTAACAAATACCTCACTGCACACTTTAACGTGAACTCTTTCATTGTCTATGTACAATGTACGACATGTAATGGTTGAAACACTACGTCAATCTACAACTCTTTCACGAACACTCTTGCGGTTGTGTGTACACCCATTTCCGGGAACACGGGCTCACCGTCCATCACGTAATCGCCGTACCGTAGCTCACGTAAAACCGTAAATCCGTGCCGGAGGAAAGTTCTGGCCGAGAATTCCCCCGTGGTGTCGGCGCAGACGAGACGGATCCCTTTGGATGCTGCAAGATCGACACTCCTCCCGACCAACTCCCTAGCTATACCTCTTCCGGCGTAGTGGCGCTCTACGTTGAGCATGAGGATATAGAGGGCGGCATCGTTCTGCGGAAAGGATTCTGGGAAGACCTCCAGATCGTCGTGGAGAGTCCTCAGGAAGGCTGCTACCTTGTACATCCTTGGATCCGTGTCTGGCTGGAGATAATCGATCATGTGATAATCCGGGACTCCACGGTAGATGACGTGGTTCACCGACACTCCGACCACCCGTCCGCTCTCTTCTTCAACGGCCACCAGCGAGACACCCTGCTCGAGCATCGGTTGCAGGAATGCCGGGAGCCATCTTTGAAGGTCTTCCGGGACTCGAACCCCGGCCGCCACGCCCAGAGGCTCTTCTCTGAAGAAGGAGTGGATAAGTAAGTGGAGGACCTCCTCGGCTCTCTCCTGGGCGAGCGGTTCGTAACGGATTCGAGCCCCGCTCCTGTCTGGTGGGTCTGGTTCCGGCGTGACGTCACCTCGACATCCGGCTGTCTTGTTGCCTGTCCAGTGTGGACCTGGAATGGACAGATTAAGCACATTTCAGATATTGATCCGTGTATTAACTTTGAATACAAAATATTATGTAAAATATTGGGACCAAACAGAATAAGGATGGAACCACTGTTTAGGAATCAAGACAATAAGACCATACATCAACACTCGCAGAAAATTTTCTGAAGAAGGTCAAATTAATAATATTTTTAAGAAATGTTTTCTGAAGTGGGATATACCCAGTGATGTGCCGTAGACTATAAGTAGTGGGGTTTGTGGTATTATAAACCCAAGAAAGGAAGAGCCCCCCCCAAGCAGATTTGCTTACACTTAAAACTAGCTCAACATGCCCATATGAGCTTTTTGCTCAAGTGTGGAACTCTGTCTAATCCAAGATTTTTGTAAAAAAGCCCTCATGGATTCCATGAGAAAGGAAGAGCCCCCTCAGATTGATGAGGCTACACTTATAAAAGGCACTTCTGTGAGATTGTTGTCCATAATCCTGTCAAAAATATGCCCCTCTTGATATTGTATGATATAGGCAAGTTATTCAAGAAAAATAGGCAAGTTATTCAAGATCTAGAGAATGGCAAGAGATTTTTGAAAAATTATAGAGATCAAAAAGTTGCATCTTGAAATGCCCATGAGAAATCACCAAGCCCCATGTCTCTAGCATTCATGGTTCCGAAGATATTAACAACTTTGTTAATATTGCATTTTTCAGAAAATTCTATTTATAGAACAGACATAAATCAGAGATTTGCAGCTTAAATATTGCATATATCAGGAAAATTATAGAGACATAAAATATAGAGAATTATGCCTAGAATATGTCTACAAAATTTCAAGTCTACAGCACTGATAGTTTTTGAAAAATCTCAAATTTAAAAAGTTATCGATTTTTTAACAAAACTTCTAAACAGCCTCTAGATTTCAAATATGCAACCCCCATGCTTCTATCTTGAAAAATAGGCAAGTTATTCAAGATCTAGAGAACAACAAGATATTTTGAAAAATTTATAGAGATCAAAAAGTTGCATCTCTTCATGCCCAGGCCAAAGCAATAAACCCCATGTCTCTAGGGTTCATGGTTCCGAAGATATCAGAGAAACAAAATTATTGATTTTTTCCAAAATTTGAGTATGTTGCTCAGGGGGCCAAGCAGTTGTCATGCATATGGGAAAAACTTAGCTTCGGCTCATATTAATCCAAGCCGGGCAGTTCTCAACCGGCCTGAGAATCAATATATGGATTCTCAACTGACCCAGTTCTCAAGCTTCTGGAAATCAATATATTGATTCTGTTCTATTGCCTTCAGCAATTCTATTAGCAGCTTCTGCAGTCTTATTAGCAGTTTTATTGCCAGATCAATACTTGGAGGAGCAGTTCCTCAGATTCCTGCGACATGGAGCTGTGAGCATCGGATCAATACATTAGTTCCTCAGATTCCCGAGGCGTGGAGCTGTAGGATGGGGCAGCATTGTGGTACGATCAATACTTGGGGCAGTTCTATTGACTTCCAGCAATTCTTATTAGCAGCTCCTGCAGTTTTATTGCCTTGATGGATTAGTTCCTGAGAGTCCCGGGGGCATGGCGCTGCGTGTTGATTGCATATACACCTAGCAGAAAAATGGGAGGTACGCACAGGAGAAAATACTCCAGCCATGCAGAATCACCCCCATAAATATAATTATCCTAGGATGAAAATTAGTGACTGAATAGAGAAACAAAAATTATAATAGGGCTTGGATACAGCTACCAGCCATTATATTTTTATTTTGAACACAGCACTTAAAACTAAGCCAAGATGCACCCCCACCCCCACCCACCCCCACCCCCACACACCTATACCTACCCCCACCCATACCCACATCCATACATATTTACTTCCCAGTCCAGTTCTATTGCATTATGTTGTACAATATTAATTGATTAAATGCTTATGACATAATGTGATGATGTGGTGTTTCCTGATTGGTTTAAATAAGCAGTGGCTCTGTAAATCTATATAAGCCAGGGCACAGTGCAGATTCTTCACCATTGCTGGATCGGCAGTGGAACCCACAAGTGGGGGGCAGAACCTGAACAGGCTCCACCAAAGTATAGGAGAATTGAAGCATATAATTTGGCGGAATAACCCAAGTAAGGTCATAGAAACAATATATATTGATACAATAAAAGCCAATTTTTGGCAGAGGGGCCAAAGTGGTTCCTAAATACAAAATAATTAATATCTCAAGAACTAATTGACATAGAGCTATGCAGTTTTTTTGTCTGTACTGAACCCAACTGATATTTTTTATTAAGCATAGAATTTTGATCATAGAAACAATATACACTGATACAATAAAAGCCAATTTTTGGCAGGGGGGTCAAAGTGGTTCCTAAATACAAAATCTCAAGAACTAATTGACATAGAGCTATGCAGTTTTTTTGTCTGTACTGAACCCAACTGATTAAGCATAGAATTTTGATTTGATTCCCAGGAAATTTTATATAATAAACCAACAACAAAAATACCAAGGCCAAAAATATTAACACACACACACACACACACACACACACACACACACACACACACACACACACATATATATACACACACACAAATCACACTGCTGAACCCAACTTATATTTTTTATTCAGTATAAAGTTTTGATTTGTATCCCAGGAAATTGTATATAATAAACCAACAACAAAAATGCCGAATCAAAAATATTGCAATCAGTGCAATAAAAATATATTTAGCTCTAATTGGGCCAGACACCAAAAGATTTGTGACCCAGACAAATACAGAACTCCCACAAAAATATGCCCCAAATGCAATAGAAAATATAACATGCAATACTTCACATATACACATAAAAATACTTGTTCTGCACAGTCATCAACATTGCCCCCACAACCATCCACATCTGGTCTGAAAAGAAAGAATGAAGCACCTCTAAATGCCAGAGCAGCAAAGCAGCCACGCTATGAACCTATCCATAGCAGTTTTAATGCCCAACTCAGGGATTACCGGTTTGTATCAGAGCCAAGATGTGGTATTAAGAATTTTTTGAACAGTATAAATTCTGATCTGCAGGCAATTCTTAATGCACAAAATGGTTCTTATAAGCTGTCCCTCAAATTGTATACACAATATAAGAAGCCAAATGGCACAAAATTTATACAGCCCCACATAACAGCAACTGTACCGGTATATTCAAATACAAATTCAGACACAATAATAAGCAGGTTGATAGAACAATTAAACATTAAACACTCTGAATTTGCTGGAAAAGAGTCTGGATGGAGCCTATGCGGCTCTCCACACAGGCTCTATGTTAATATTTCTGAATTCAGCCCATTACAAGGATCTACATATCTGCCATTACCTGATAATATTAAAAACAGAAGAGCCGTGGTTAATATAGAAAATACCGACCAGAAATGCTTTTTGTGGTGTATATTAGCTGCTTTGTTTCTAGTTTCAAGGCATCCTGAGAGAATAAGTTGTTATAAACAACATGAACACTTTTTTGACGATGCAATGGAGGGTTTAGAATATCCAATGTCTGTTCAGAATATTGATAAATTTGAAAAAAAGGCCAGGGACATGAATGGCAAACAATTATCTATTAATGTATTTATTTGTTCCACTGGCAATTGCTCAATAGAACCTCTCAGAATCAGTACATTTGATGATGAATCGGCTATCCCAATTGATTTGCTCTTAATTGAAAGGGATGGCACATATCATTACACTCTGATACATAATCTTCAAGCTTTAGTGAGAACACAACTTGACAAATCCAATACAATATTCAAGTTGTGCAGAAGATGTTTAACTGTATTTGATGGTAGAAAAACAGTGAAGAGGGTTCCTGAAGAGAATGCAGAAATTGCTAGAAACAAGTTAATTGAGCATCTGAAATATTGTGGCAACCATAAACCTGTTCATATGGTGATGCCTAATCCAAGTGAAAATTGCAAATTCAAAAAATTTGAGGCCTTGTTGGAACACCCAGCATATATTGTCTGTGATTTTGAATCCATTCTCAAATCTCTTGCATCCTGCAATCCAGATCCTGAAGAATCTTCAATTACACCATACCAGCTACATGAACCTTCCAGCTTTTGTTATGTGGTTGTACAGGATGGTGTTGTTACTAAAGAATATTCATACATGGGGCCAGATGCCATCAAAATATTTGCACATAGAATAGAAAATGAGTGCCGTGACATAGCATCTAATATTTTATTAAAATCAAAACCCATGTTGCCTTTAACAGAGAAACAGATTGAAGATTTCAACAAAGCAGAAAAATGCCCGGTATGTGATTCTGAATTTTCAGATACAAATATCAAGGTGAAACACCATTCTCATACAGATGGTAAATTCTTAATGGCCCTGTGTAATAGCTGTAATATTAAGATCAAGAGACCAAAATTTGTCCCCATATTTTGCCATGGAGCATCCAATTATGATTTCCATCATCTAATCAGGTACGAGGGGTTTGAGAAGCAGAATTTAAATATTTTAGCTGAAAATGATGAGAAATATATATCTATTAGCAAAATAATTAAAGTTAATGGTGTTCCTATTCACATAAGATTTCTTGATTCTTACAGATTTTTATCTGCTAGCCTGGATACACTGGCCACTCAATTATCTGATGATCAATTCAAAATCACACGTGCATTGTTTCCAAATCAGGACCTGAAATTAATTAGGCGGAAGGGGGTATATCCATATGATTATGTCACAGATTTTTCTAAATTTGATGAATGTTCTTTGCCTCCACAACATGAGTTTTACAGCAAAATCAGAGGTTCTGGAATCACTGATGAGGATTATTACCATGCCCAATTGGTGTGGAACAATTTAAAATGCCAGACATTTGGTGAATATCACATGGCATATTTGAAACTTGATGTGACCCTCTTTGCTGATATAATGCAGGCATTCAGAAAATCTTGCATGCAAAATTATGGATTGGATCCAGTGTATTTTTACAGTGCCCCGGGCCTAGCATGGGATGCAATGTTTTTAAATACCAAAATGCCATTGGATTTGATCCCAGATCAAGATATGTATCTGTTTATGGAGCAATGTATAAGAGGAGGTATGGTGCAATGTTCTCAGAGATATGCCAGAGCAAATAACAAATATATGCGTGATTATGATCCAGCACGGCCATCAAATTATATAGTGTATGTAGATGCCAACAGCCTCTATGGTCATGCCATGATGCAAAAACTGCCATATGCAGGGCTTGAATGGGTCGAAGATTTCAATATTGAGGATCTTCAGGACTTTGATGATAGTGACTATGGCCTATTCTTAGAGGTTGATCTGTTAATTCCTGATGATTTACACAACAAATTTTCTGATCTGCCCCCAATTCCTGAGGTTCAGTGCTCACCTGGCTCTAAACAGAGGAAATTGATGATGACACTGGAGGCAAAACAGGGCTATGTTATATATTACAAAAACCTCCAGTTCCTGATGAAACATGGTGTTCAAGTGACCAAACTTGGAAAAGTTTTGAGGTTCAGGCACTCAGAATGGTTGAAACCATATATTAATACAAATACGGAGCTTCGAACATCTGCAAAGAGCCAATTTGATAAGGCCTTGTTTAAATTGATGGTTAATTCTGTATATGGCAAAACCATTGAAAATGTCAGAAAACATACTGATGTTAAAATAATTACTGACCCCAGCCGGAGCAAAAAATTGGTTGCAAAGCCTAATTTCAATTACAGAAGAATTTATGATGAAAATATGGCACTTTTCAACATGAAAAAAACAAAAATTAAGTTTGATAAACCTATTTATGTAGGGGCTGCAATATTGGAATTGGCCAAATTACATATGTTAACATTGTATTATGATGTGTTGAAACCTTTTTATGGTGATAATATAAAATTGATGTACATGGACACGGATAGTTTTATTCTTGATATTAAAACAGAAGATGTTTATCAAGATATGGCACAGCCTGAATTGTTTCAATATTTTGATACCAGTGAACATACAAGGATTCAGCCCCACAACAAAAAGGTGCCTGGCAAGTTAAAAGATGAAACACTTGGTGATGTTATTGTGGAATTTGCTGGGTTAAGTGCCAAGATGTATAGTTTTAAAACATGTAGTGCTGTTGTCAAAAAAGCTAAGGGCATTGGCAGAGTAACTGTTGAAAAAGAGCTCCAATTTGAAGATTATAAAAATTGCCTCAAATCATGTAGCACAAAAAGAACATCAGAATCCAGAATTCAGAGTGTGTATCACTTATTGACTTCAAATGTTGTAAGAAAAGTGGCTCTGGACCCACATGATGATAAGAGATGTATTTTATCATGTGGCATTCATACTTTACCATGGGGGCATTGTGATTTGAAAAATGGGAATCAATGCCCAATTACAGAGCATGATTTGAAATAAATAAACATGCCTATGAACTTATTTGGGTTCAAAAAACAGGCTATTATGGACCTGCCAACACCACAACCCTCTTCTGATATGCTGTCTAAACTGAGTGGCTTGTTAATTATTCATCTGAACAGCATATTTACAGATGTTGATGATGAAACAGGCAAAATATTGTACATATTTAACAATAATTTAAATTATTACCAATTACCTGTAGGTGGGCAATTGCAATTTATTACAACCCCTGAGGGTGATGTTAAAATTTCAGTAGGGAGAAATATTTATAGAATTAAGCACTCAAACATGATTTCTGGCACTGTTTATACTGTTTCTGCTGGTGACTGCTTATATATTGAAGTCCCTGGATCTTATGACAAGCTTATACCCTTTTTTTATAGAATTAAGAATCAGATACTCTATAATAAATAACTACTAAACAAAATGCCTAATGATATTTTTGGCCATACAAGACATGAAGATCACAGTGATGAGATTCTGATGCTTGATGTCAGGGTCAAGAAATTGAGAAGTGATTTACAAGCTTTACAAACTACACTCAATGCCAGTCTTCAACTAGAAATTACAAATTTGCAATCACAATGCATGGACCCTCTTCTTAAAATTGATTCTGAACTCAAATTGCTGCTTCAGAAATATACTGACCTGGCTACATTGGATAATTTTCAAAGTTTAGAAGAAGCTGTTGCAACTCTTCAAGCCAAATTTAAGACCCAGGCTAACAACTCTGAGCAATTGAAACAGCAATTAGAAGAGCAGATAAATAATGTCCAGACACAGCTCCAAACAATTGTCAAAAGCATAAAATCACAAGAAGATTTTGATCTAGTGATTTCCACTCTAAAAGAACAGATTCAATCACTCCAAATACCTAATCTGGATCCTCTGAACAATGCCATAGCCGAGGTTAAAGAAAAAATTGAGACACTTGAAAATTTTATGAACAATTTGCCATCTTCTGATGCTTTGAATGCAATAACTCGGAGTGTTGCAAACATCAAGCTGCAACTTGAAACATATGAAGATTTTGGAAAAATTCAAAGTTCCATAACCCATCTTGAAGGTACAATAGCAGCAGTGCAAAGTGATTTGGCAAATGTACTTGAATCCCGATTGCCCGGGATTGTAGATACTCTTGTCAGTGTCCAGCAACAAATCACAAAGCTTGAAAACCTCAACACTGAATCTGAACTATCTCATTTTCATCACTTGATAGATGATATCCAAACAAAACTTGAAATTTTACAACAATCCACACCCTCTCAGGCAGATATAGCCCTGCTCCAAAATGCCATGCAAAATGTGGCCGATGCTTCTGAATTAAACACTGTGAAATTGGCACTTGAATTTTTGCAAAATACAGTATCAAATTTGCCTACATCACAGGAACTTAAAAATATTAAGAGAGCAGTGAATAGGATATTGAAATCAGAAGATATCAAGAATATCCAAGCAGAGATCAAACATCTCACTCAGGCAGTGGCCACTCTTCCAACCAATCAACATATTAATGAATTGCATGCCCTGTTTGAGGATATCAGAAGACAGGTCCATGATCTTACAGCTCAAAATTCAAAATTGGCAATTGTTGAAAATTTGCAACAAATTGTAGCTAATATCAAGCAGCAGCTAGGGACCATGGAATCCAATCAAGCAAATGCCCTGTCTGTTTTTGCCACCTAGCTTCAAGAAATTGTGCAACAATACAAAAAACTTGCTGTGGACATAAAAATCAAGCCAGGCCATGATGATGTTGTTAGGACTATCAATGAGCACCTTGAATCTGTAACAAGCAGATTGCTCACAGCAGAAAAGGAAATAACAGGCATAATCGAGAATCCAAAACATTCAGTAATTCTTGAATTGTACAGCATCCCCAACAAAGAATATGATTCTCCATTTACACCAGGTGGCAAAATATATATGCTGTCCCCTGCACAATTTTATTACCAATTTTTTGTTGGGGGCACATTGAGACCAATCAAGATCAAATATTGGCTACAGCCACAGGCACATCACTACCCTACATTATCAATAACAAATGCTGATAACAAAGTGAAAATCACCAGTGTAGAATTGGAGGATTTTACAGACCCCAATACATTGGAAACAGCCTATACTGAAGATGATGGCACTCTGGAATTTAAAATACAGATAGGGGACAAATTATATTTAGAAAATCCTGCAGTCTCAGCTGCTGAACACCCCATAGTTGCAATATTCTTGTTTACATATTATGTCTAGAGAAATTATTGTTGATGAATTACACAGACAAGCCCGACATAATTTTAAGAGACTCCCAGTAGTCACAAAGGGCATAGATGATTTATGGCAAAGCGACTTGATTGAAATGGCAAGTGGGCAGTTGAAAAACTTAGACAAAATCAACAAGGGCTACAAGTATCTACTCACTGTAATAGACACATTTTCAAAATTTGCCTGGGCTGTGCCACTCAAATCCAAGACTGGAAAATGTGTTACAGAAGCCATCAGAACAATCATCAATCAGAGTGGAAGATCCCCGCGCTATTTGCAAACAGATAATGGCAAAGAATTTTATAATTCAGTGTTTCAACAATTTATTAAAAGCCAGGCAATAAAACATTATTCGAGTTACAGTGATCTCAAGGCCTCAATTGTAGAGAGATTCAACAGAACCTTAAAAAATCTTATGTATAAACAATTTACACTTCAAGGTAATTATAAATGGATTAATATTCTTCCAGAACTTCTACATAAATATAACAACTCGGTCCATTCCACAATCAACATGAAACCCTCTGAAGTAACTTCATCTGATGAGCAAAAATTGATCAGCACCGTTTATTATCCTAGATATCAGCCAACAACAAGAAAGGCCAAATACAGGGTGGGTGATCAAGTAAGAATCAGCAAATATAAGCACTTATTCAAGAGAGGCTTTACAAGAAACTGGAGCACTGAATTATTTACAGTGGTTCAGGTTAAACCTGGGACCCTTAACACATATATAATAAAAGATCACCGAGGAGAAATTCTCAAAGGCAGGTTCTATGAACAAGGGCTCAGCAAAACTAAACAGCCTGACACATATCTCATAGAAAAAATCATCCGCAGAAAAGGTAACAAATTATTTGTCAAATGGCTAGGACTTCCAGAACACAGCTGGATCGATGCAAACAAAATAATAATATGAGCACCTGGGATGTTATAAAGAGGCTGCCAGAACCTGAACAACAGAATAAGAGAAATGGCAAAATGCTACCTGATAATATTAGGTGTCTTATTGTTGGGCCATCTGCTTGTGGTAAAACTACACTAATGGTTGATAATTTTTTATTGGCACCCAACTGGTTAGACTGGAAAAACAGGCACTTGTATATCTTCTCTAAGAGCTTGGAACAATTAAAATATCAGCAGCTGATGAAGCTATATGATGGATTGGATATTGCCACTTTTGAACCAGATGTTAAGCCACTTGATGAATGTCTCGATAATTCTGTTGTTGTGTTTGATGACATTATATTGGATAATCAAAACAGGGTTAGAAACTTTTTTACACAGGGCCGGCACAAAAACATTGATTGCTTCTACCTGGCACAGACTTTTTCAAAAATACCCAAGCAACTGATCCGTGACAACAGCAATTTTATATGTGTATTTCATCAAGACCATACCAACCTCAAACACATACATGATGAATATGTAGGTGGGGACTTGAGCTACAATGATTTTTCCAAGATTTGCAGCAAGTGCTGGAACCAGGATAGTTATGGGTTTGTCACAATTGATATGACAAGAACACCCAATAGTGGCAAATACAGAAATAAAATCAACAATTTTCTAGACAATGAAACATAAATAAATAACCATGAAAAGGCCAATCATTGATGATCTTAAGTTAAGAGATTATCTTGTAAAAAGATTTAAGGGATGGAAATCAGAGAACCGTGGAATTTATGAAAAACACAAACAAACAGAACAGCCTGTAATTGATGCTATTAATAATTTAGGTAAGAATATCAAAACTGTTACAGAGCAAAATCAAAATTTGCTCACAGAGCTTGTACCTGTAGCTGCAAGGAACATATTAGATTATCCATTCACCCCACTTTCAAGTATTCATACACCTAGTCCTATTGCTCCTAGAAGAATTGAAGCTAGTCAAGATCCTATTGAATTGGGTCTTCTTGCTCAAAAATATTTAACCACACCTAAAGACAATAAAGATGAGGTTTTTGGCTTATATGCTGACACAGAGCTTGATGGTAGCATCATACATAGAATTGGCAATTTCAGAGTAACATTTATGGGAGATGATATAATTGTATATTCAGAATCTCGACTTGGAGAAAAAGGTGCTTTTGTTAAGTATCTCGGAACACCTGGATTGTGGGAATTGATGACTAGGAAAAGGCCTGGCAGCTATACAGATCAAGATTATGAGGATTACAAAGAAATATTAATAAAATCAGATGCTCTATACCAGAACAATGATCCCACACAAAAAAGAGTCAAGTCGAGCAGTGGGGCAAAATACAATAATTTAATCAAGCCCATATGGTCACAAATCAAGACTGGAAGTGGAATCAAACAATACAACACCCTGCCTAAAGAATTTGTGTGGGTTGATGATGTCAGGAAACTTGTAGATAGGCTATTGGTGATAGCTGGGGAGGAAAATGCTGGGAACCACAATTTTTACAATGAAAAGGTTGGAATTATGGACATGATAAGCACAAAATTGTCTAATTTTATAGTGAATTATCCTAAGGGGATTGGATATCTCATAAAAATTATTAATACTCTACCACCTAAATTTTGGAATATTTCTGAGGGTCGGGGCCTTGTTAATGACATTATAAACAAGCTGCCATTTGAACTGCATATTCCAGGCTATCAGTATTGTGGTCCAGGCACAAAATTGGATCATAGATTAAACAGAGGTGATCCTGGTGTTAATCCTTTAGATGCTGCTTGTAGAGACCATGATATTGCATACAACACACATTCTGATCTTGATAAGAGACATGTTGCAGATAAGAAATTAGAAGAGGCTGCATTTGGCAGATTTGTAAGCAAAGATGCTTCTTTGAGTGAAAAAATAGCAGCATTGGGAACCACAATAGCTATGAGTACCAAACAAAAATTGGGGTGGGGGTTGTGAATATGTATATAATAAACCTACAATGAAGGGCAAGGGTGTTATGTATCAAATACCTTATGCAGGTCTCAAATCTCTTAAAACTATTGACAATCTTCTAACCAAAAAGCAGCGCAAGAAAAAAAATTCTTGTATTGCAAAGGGCCATGGTATGAAATTGTTGCTTAGCACCCCCAAATTAAAAAAATTACAGCAATCAAGAAAAAAATCACATGTGGGGGGATTTATATTTACCATCCCTGCCATCTTAGCTGCTCTCGGGGCTGTGGGGAGCTTGGCTGGGGGTTCAGCTGCCATAGCAAAAACAGTAATAGATGCCAAGACAAATAGGGCAGAATTAGATGAGCAGAGGCGCCATAACCTGGCAATGGAGAAACAGGGCAAAGGTGTTAAGAGAGCCATGAATAAGTTTAAAAAAAACAAGAGCCGCTTACAAACCAAGATATTGAAGCTTTAATCAAGCCACTGGGCATCAAACATTTTAGAGGTGTGTACATGTCTGATTCTTTACCGGAACAACCACTCAACAAAGAGTGTGGCATTGTTAATTTGGATAAGTACAAAAATCAGGGCACTCACTGGATCTGTTATCTTAAATATTTAAAAAATGAGGCATTTGTGTTTGATTCATTTGGGGGTGTTCCACCTGAAAATTTAATAAAATATTTAAATTCAGCTAATCTTTATTACAATAATGCCCGTGTTCAAAACTTCAAAGATGTTAATTGCGGACATTTGTGTTTATCTGTTCTTAGATATATGTCTCAAATAAATAAACCATCAATTGAAGATTTTCAAAAGGCCTTGTGGTATCTGAAACATCATGGGGGTATTTCATCTCACCAGCCAAAATTCAATATTGAAACTCAAATTGCATGATGACATTGTATATCCCAAAACAATAGCTCTCAGAGCATTTTATGGCATGTACCTGATCCCAAATATTACACACCACAACAACACAATTGCAGTAGGGGATGAAAAAATTGTCATCACTCCAGGGCAATATAATCTGTCCACTTTAAATGCTCAATTACCCAGAGGTGTAGTATTAAGTCAAAATTCTGTCACTCACAGAGTAGAAATTGTATCTGCCACAGAAACAGTGAATCTGGGTTCTATAGGAGAGCTGTTAGGATTTGAGAACAACACAAAACTTGAAGCAGGCATCAAACAAACTGCTATGAATATACCCAAATTCTTAGCCATAGAGACTCTAAATATTCACTGTAATGTGGCTGAGGGTATGATCACCAAATCAAATGGCATAGGCACTCACAAACAAACTGGAATCATTGCAACATTCAAACCTAATTCTGAATTCATGGAGCCCATCATCTACAATCCATCCCCAACATTATATTTTCCTGTGTGCCATAATAGAATAGATTATATTGAATTGATGGTCACTAATGAAAAAGAAGAATTAGTTGATTTTGCTGGAGCCACAACAACTGCAATCATAGAGATTAACATTTAAATAAAAATACATACAAGAAGAAAATGGAAAATATTGAGAGTTATGAGCTACAATCATTCCCCCCAAACAGGAGGACATTTGCAAATTTAAATCAACCCAACACAGAGATTGAGGTTGATCTTGATGTAGGGGATGGATTTATACACCCCCACAGAGCAGATCTATACATCAAATTTGATGTTGTAAAGCTCGATGGAACAGATTATCCAGCAAATTCAAATATAAGACTTGTAGATAATTTTGTGCCACATCTATTCTCTGAAATTGAGATCAGAAAGCATGGCGTTGTTATAAACAGAGTGGATTATCCCGGCATTACCTCCACAGCTTTGGCCACATTAAAATTATCCAAAACCGAGGCTTCATACTACAAAATAGGCGGATTTGAGGCTGGTGATAAGATATTATCTAAGAACCACACAGTGCTGTTCCCGATGCGCCTATTGCCAGGATTCTTCTCAGATTACAAAGAAATTATGTGGAAGGGTGGGTTAAGAATCACATTTAGAAGAGCTGCAAATGATAATAATGCTTTGATGAGGTACAGTGCAATAAACTCTACAGGGGAAGCTCTGCCCAATACCCTACCAGATGCAGGCAAATGCATTATTCAGACTATGGAGTTAAGAATCCCTGTTGTTGAGTATGAGGCCAGTTATGCTCTTAAATACAAAGCAGATATAATAAAAAATCCACAAATTCCTCTACAATTTTATACATATCAATGTGTACAGAAGCCCGCATCTGGTTCTTATTATGAGTTTGATGCCACAAATTCATTCTCCAGTATTCAATATGACATGCCTGATTTTGTAGTGGTACTGTTTCAGACTGGGAGACACAACAATCAGGAAAAAAATTCAAGTAAATTTGATAGCTGCAACATCAAGAACATATATCTTAAAAATGGCAGAAATGAGGTCTTTCCTAGAGAAAATTATAATTTAGACATGTCCAAGGATGATTTCCTCAAATTATATGAGGCCTTTTCGGCTTTCAAGAGGGTCACTACTGGCAATACTGACATGTATTACACACCAGATGAATTCAAAGCACAGAGACCCATGTTTGTAATTAACACTTCAAAAAGGAAACAAGTTGTGGTGAATGACAGGACAAACATTAAAATTATCTGTGAATTCCATGAGGCATTACCTGATGACACCATATGTAGTGTTATTCTCATAGGAGAAAAATCATATGTTTATGATGTAAGAAATGAGAGAGTCACGGAGCAATTCTAGAGAAGCTCTGCATATTGCATTGTTTTAATATACAAATTGAAGCTGGTATCCAATTGAACTTAAACCAGAAGTAAATATGTGTATGTAGGTGTGTATATGAGTGTGTATGTGAGTGTGGGTGGTCTATTTTTAAGTGTGGCCAAAAAAATATCAAGAGGAGCATATTTTTGACAAATTTATGGACAACAATCTCACAGAAGTGCCTTTTATAAGTGTAGCCTCATCAATCTGAGGGGGCTCTTCCTTTCTCATGGAATCCATGAGGGCTTTTTTACAAAAATCTTGGATTAGACAGAGTTCCACACTTGAGCAAAAAGCTCATATGGGCATGTTGAGCTAGTTTTAAGTGTAAGCAAATCTGCTTGGGGGGGGGGGGCTCTTCCTTTCTTGGGTTTATAATACCACAAACCCCACTACTACTATAAGTTTACGTCTACACGTAATCTACGCGTAGATTACATTGGGTTGTAGTTTACATAGACTACGTAGACAATCTAAAGTGCATTAAAATTAGTTTTCAAGGGTTTCATGAAAGGAAAGTGACATTTTCAACTGTATTGGTTCCTAACGGAATGAAAAAAATCCTATTTACAACAAAATTTATCTTCTCTTCTATTATCAACTATGGAAGAAGATCAATAGTATGCAAAAAAACAACAACAGATGGCAGTCGTGAGGCAAAAGAGGTCTTTTCCCCATAAAACACTAGAATATTTCTTATGTTAGGTTTCTTCCTAGGTGAGAAATTGTTCGAATTTGGAAGAAAGAGTATGGAAAGTTCTCCTCACACATCAGCAACTGATACGCAGTATAATTTTATTTGAATTCCACGGCGCCCTTTGCTAAGTTATCACCTTTCGCCATGTTGTTTACATAGATTACGTAATCTACGTGTATAAAATAGTCTACGTGTAGAATGTAGACTATCGTTGTTTACGCGTAGACGCACATCACTGGATATACCGCATATTAATAATTGTGTGACGTCATGTTACAGGTCATTGTAAAATAGAAATGTTTTAAGATAAGTAGAGAGAAATAAACGAACGAAAGAGTGAGATAAGAGAACAGAATTAAACGAGAGGAAGAGAAATAAAGACAAGAAACGAGAGAGAGAGAAAAAAAATAGTGTAGAAATCTAGGAATAAAATGGAAGAAGAAAAGGCATTAAAATAAATAATCTATTTTAGAGAAAAAGAAAATGAATTCTAACGCAGGAAGAAATGTAACAGTCTATAGAAAGAAAAACGAAAGAAGAGAAATCGAAAGAACAAAAAGTATAAACTTGTTGCTATTTGTAACCTCTTCCCCCACCTCCAACAAATAGAAACTACATAAATATATTATTTTTTAGTCCAAATATGCATTTTAGTATTGTATTTTGTTGTGTATTAAATCTGGCCGCTTCTCTCTGCCTCTTCACTCACTTTTATCTGCCGTCGTCACTAGTTTTACTGGTTCTTATCAAGTTATATTAAGCTTCAAATTAAACCAAGTTTGAATTGCTAAACTACCATAGCTTGAGCTATTATGAATACCGTATACGTAATCAACAACATATCAAAGTCTGTATTCTTTAAATGTCGCGCTCAAGATGCTAAAAGGATGTCAAGACAGCGCCTCTAGCGGTAATGTAGCGAACCTCTGTTAATAAGCGAGCACACCTCGTATAAATGTTGCTTCAACCCATTTTGCAAAAGTGATTTTAATAGACTATAACCTGACATAACAGGTACAGTGGACGACGTAGGCCTAAAAGAATATTCTCGTGCGAAATTCAGTTATGTAGTTATCGACGAAGATACGAAATTAAATTTCAGGGTCTAACTACTTCACTTATCCCTCTGACAGCGACCAAGGTATGGAAAAAAAAAATCACCCCCTCCTCAACATGAAAGAGCCGGGGGAACGACAGGGTTCTGGAACACGGGAAGAGGAGCGGGGTGCGTTGTCGATAGCAATTACGGTACTCTTTCGACAAAAACTGCAGGCGACAGCCTGAGGAGGCTTCTGGAAGGACGTGACGTGGATACAGAGATGGATTTTTTTTCTCACTTTCCATTTACGTGGATGCTGATATAAAGTGAACGTTGCTTCCGTCCCCTGGATTGAATTTCTGTTCAGGACGCATTTTCTTTCAATATATATATATATTTCGCATTGGGGAACTTCTTATTTACCGCGTCCTTTCCCATTGGTCAAATATTTATTGTTGTCATTTTGTAATCCCTGCAACTTGGCATGTGATTGCCACGTTTCCGCAACATTTTAGCCTATTGCTCATGAAGTCAGAAAATAGTGATTTTCCTATGTACATGTGAAACTCGTTGCTAGAGGGATTGTGATCGTGTTTTGTTTTTGTCTTTTCGGTGTAGTTGATAAAAGTGAAAAGGTATGAATTATGATTTACGGTCGTAGATACTTATGCTTAAGATGTTGAATTGTAGCACAAACTGATACAGGTAAAAGTACACGATAATGGAAGCAATAAAGTCTCAGTAAACTTGAGTCTGCAAACGAGCCGTTTTCGAGATAATGGCGAAAGTATGATTACAAGCCGCCACTGACTTCATTGTTGTAAACGTCGTCCTTGTTGGTAAAATGCTCATAACGTGTGCGAATATTCTTTTTGATTGCAACGCCACCTCTCGGAAATGTTCTGTTTGATTACAACGCCATCTCTCGGACATGTTCTGTTTTGTAAACAAAGAGCAAACCTCGGACCGCGCAAGGAGTAAAGCACTCGGTGTTTACAAAATGCAATCAGTGACGACTTGTAACCACACATTCGCACATATTATTAGCATTTTACCAACTAGGACGACGTTTACAAACAATGAAGTCAGTGGCGGCTTGTAATCACACATTCGCGATTATCTAGAAAACGGCTCGTTTGCAGACCCATGTTTACTGAGACTTTTTTGCTTCTAGTATCGTGTACTTTCACCTGTGTCAGTTTGCGCTATTACTTATGAGACACCCTATATATGTAAGTATTTTGCTTAGCAACAAGTGAAACATACTTCTTAAATCCACCAGTTGAATTTGGTGTTATTTAACAATGAACGAAGAAGTTTGAATTTTTGTTGTTTTAAGTGTACTTTATGCACAGAAAGTGGACTTAGTACAACAACAATTGAAACTTCTTCGTTCCTTGTTAAATAATACCAACACTGAGTGGCATCTAGTGAATGCTGTGGATTTTCATGTGAATATATTTTCTTGTTTTCTTGTGTATTTATAAAAATAAGATTAGGCTTGAAAGAAATACAAAACACACACTTGTTACTATACTCTATACTGGGAGTCTCTGGAGTAAGGTTCGCGCATAGCGGCAGAGAGTGGGTGGAGCGAGACAGAGCACGCTCCTGCAAACAGCTGGTAGCTGCAGTCACCTTTCCCCCTCCACTCAATCCCGTTCCCTCTCACGCGTTTATTGGTCGAGCACTCTTCAGTCACTACTTGCTCAGAGACTTGGTTTGTTTCGCTCGCTCCAGAGATTCCAGGGACAGAATATATACAGGGTGTTTCCGAGTTGATTATACAAACTTTCAGGGATGATGGAGAAGGGCACATGTATCAATTTGAGATAAGGAACCCTGGTCCGGAAACGACTTAGTCGAAAGTTATAAGCGAAAATTTGTGTATGAAGATGTAATAATTGTATTACCTGCACAAGTTTCACAAGGTGCTACATTCACAACAGTTGTTCAACTGGGGTCGTTCGAACAACGTCACAGGCAGCGAGAATTCTTGCCAGCAGATCCTCTTCAGTCTCGTCAGGTGTCTCGTACACAAGACTTTTCACATGACCCCACAAGTAGAAATCAAGTGGGCTCAGATCAGGTGACCGAGCTGGCCACGGAACAGCTTGTGAAACTTGTGAAGGTAATAAACGTATTGTATCTTCATACACCGATTTTCGCTTATAACTTTCGACTAAGTCGTTTCCGGGCAAGAGTTCCTTATCTCAAATTGATACATGTGCCCTTCTCCATCATCCCTGAAGGTTTGTATCATCAGCCCGGAAACACCCTGTATAGCATACAAAAATGGAAAATTATTCCTTGTCTATTTCTAAATAGAAACCAATCCGAAAGTTTTAGCATCTGTACTTCTCTCTTTTCAATTCACTCTATACTTATCTGTATAAATACGTAATTCTTGTGCTATACCTCACATTTTACAATACAACATATCACATTTTCACAGCATTACCAGTGGCGTGACGTGGCGTTCTGGAAACTGTAAGCAATTATAGTTATGAACCCCATCATTGGCCTGTACTGTAACGAGTTCTAAAATAATGAATTTATTTATCATCAACGTGGCATAATAATTTGACCATAAACAAGTGTACAAGCATCAAACGTGGCAGCGCACAGCAGTAAAAGTAATCGAATCAAACAATTGAAAGAAAGTAACAGTCTTACACTTACTTGTTTCAAAACTAGATACCTGCCGATCTCTGTGGTGGAGTGGTTAGCACAGCGCGCTGCGACTCCAAGGGTCCCGGGTTTGATTGAATCTCGGACTAAGTATGGGTGTTCTTTGTCGTATCATCACTCATCATCATCTTTGCGATTAGCCAAAAGTGGCAGAAAAGCGAGGTAAAATAAACCAAATCAATACCGTTACAAGTTACAGACTGACATGGAGAGCATCCACGCGTGACCTGTATGTACACTCGGCTGGCCTAAAATATTGCACTTTTTTGAGCAGTGAACCGGCAACACTGATCGTAACAGGTGCATGGTGGAATATTGGATTGTATCCTCTTCCCACTTCCCATTTTAGATGGCTTCTGTTTCGCTTGTCAGGCTGTTCCCGCATCGGAGATGACTGTTTTGCCGCTGTTTGCAGTGCGTTGCCATGGAAACCAAAACACCCACCCGCATCAATTCAGTTTCAATCTTTGTGTCTTTATGTGTGCTTGCTTCCGTGGATACAGCTGTTTAACTGAATTTTCAGCTTGGCGCTGAACCAAATGTCGAAATTAACATTCTTAACATGCACGACGGACCCAAATAACTTGTTTATATTTGAATTTAGTGATATCATTATTTGGCGTAACATTGAGGTAAATGAGTTTATATCATGAGCCGTAGGTTCATGTTGTTAAAACATTTTTCTGCTTAAAAATTATATAATAATGAAGTTATGTCTCTTTTTTTTCAAGTTGGCTACACTGTAACAAAAATGATTGGAGAAATAACAATATAAGACCGTTAAGTTCCACTGCCATTCAACTACAGTGAAATAAGTGACAATGACCGTTTTTAAGTTATTAACGACCATTAAACGATTATTAAATCAGGTTGATTTAAATCAAGATTTAAATAAATAATTTATAGAATAATGTACATAAGGATTATGTAGATATCAGAATTACTTTTGGTGAAAGTACATTAATCTCGTAATCATTTAATGATGTTTATTACGCTCTAAGAAAGGAAAAGAGAGGAGACAGTATATATGTACTGATGGGGTTAAGCTCATACGAAAGGAAATCCCATGCAAACTGCAACATACTTAAATTATCTTGGTTTAATATTCAATTACGAAAGGAAATCCCATGCAAACTGCAACATACTTAAATTATCTTGGTTTAATATTCAATTACGAAAGGAAATCCTATGCAAACTGCAACATACTTAAATTATCTTGGTTTAATATTCAATTACGAAAGGAAATCCTTTGCAAACTGCAACATACTTAAATTATCTTGGTTTAATATTCAATTACGAAAGGAAATCCTATGCAAACTGCAACATACTTAAATTATCTTGGTTTAATATTCAATTACGAAAGGAAATCCTTTGCAAACTGCAACATACTTAAATTATCTTGGTTTAATATTCAATTACGAAAGGAAATCCTATGCAAACTGCAACATACTTAAATTATCTTGGTTTAATATTCAATTACGAAAGGAAATCCTTTGCAAACTGCAACATACTTAAATTATCTTGGTTTAATATTCAATTACGAAAGGAAATCCTGTGCAAACTACAACAAACTTAAATTCTCTTGGTTTAATATTCAATCATTTTTATAGGCAAAAATAACAAAAATTTTGTGTGGAAAAATATACAAAATACTAATCATGTTAAACAGTAAATAGTGTTATTATCATTAAACTAAATAAACGTGACAGCTGATATTTGCAAACTATCATAATAAAAAATGCCAAAATTCTGCTACAAAGATTTAAAATATTTTAAGTTATAATTATAGAGTACATGCAGAATGTTTTATTTTCATTGGAAGAAAGGTTACTGATATTATTATAGTTTCATTAACACACTCAACAAACATTTCCGTAGTAGGTTCATATGGTACAGTATCAGAAGCAGAAAGAATGTACATTTACATATATTTGTATTTGCTTTAATCAAACTGTTCAAATATTTTACAGAGCAGTTTACTAGAGTCGTTTTCACGTTCAGAAGACACAACGGCGCTTATGGAGAAACCGCACAGTTTTGCCAATACAGCGCTAGCTCATGTCGCCGGGAAATGATGACCTTCCTTCACAATGAAGGTGTTACATATTTTGTATATATAATGATAATTATATGTAATTATTAATATTAATATTATACTGTGAACGTTACAGTTACCCTTTTTACTATGATCCATTGCGATCACTACACACGCGAGTGTAATGCACGAATATGACACTTCAGAAATCACTTAAAAATGTAAAAATCACTGAGAGCTCACACAACTGAAAACACTTTTTCGGGAGAGGGAAAAAGTCTAAACAGACCAAAGCAGATCTCTCACTCAAGTAAGAGGAACCTGGCACATGGGTTAGATTCAAGTTGCAACCCAAACAAACAAATGAGTTATGGCCCACGTGAACTGATAAGACGTGAATGACTCAAGCAAGGCATGTCATATTTCTATCTTGAAGCCCCATATTTTGTCACGTGTTGGAAAGCCTTTCAAAGGTTAATATGGTGTCTATGAATTTATGTGTACGTTGGAAACTGAAAGGTGATCTTCATTTCAGTATTAATGTCGACAGTAATGTAAACAAAAACAACGTGTATTTGCGACAGCACCAATGTTGCTCACAACAGCAACATTAGAAATAATTGTCAATTATTAAATTTAAGTAATTTCAATTCTATTATAACAAACTGCATGAAGTTCATATTTTTACTGAATGGAAATAAAATAACAACTGGAAAACTTGGTGGTGATTAGCCGGAATGCTGCGGTGAGTCAGCTCAAGATGGCCAGACAACGTCTCCTTACTTCGCGCGCGGTTCGGGTTAAAAAAAACTCCAAATGCATGGAAGTAATATTTCTGGGAACCTTTGAGTGGTTATAAAAAATAATTTCATTATTTTCTCCACAACTTTGTCGCTGGAAGTTTTTACTTGGAGTTACAGAACAAAAAATGGCCAGCGACGACATTTTCTACTGCGCGAATATAAAAAATCTCCACATACTTTATTTGAATATTTTTTAATGCAAATATGCTTTAAAGTATTGATAAATTCTGAGTACCACCGTCACCTATGACAATTAAAATACAGTGTCAATTTTTTTCATAATGAAAGCTTCAATTTTACGGCATGTTTCAACGTTAGGAATGAAAACAATGTAAAAATTGTGTTTTCACAGAAAATTTGCGTTTTTAATTTATCTAAAATTATGTAAGCAAGTTACCAGTTTTTTGTGTTCACCATCGTATTCTCTACAAAATTTCCTGCAAAACTGCAGGTACCGATTTTACTTAAGTTAAATTTGTAAATCCAGAAATTTGACAACAGCGCGCTCGTATTTCACATAAGAAAAGCATTGCCCATAAGAGCCCATTGTGTCTTCTGAACGTGAAAACGACTCTAGAAGAAGCTTTCTGTAAAACACATATCTATATGTATGGTACCAAATAAAAAAAATGAAAAATGATTGTTTTTAAATAAAAATCGTGATTTTCATCCGCCCTGACTACAATGTTAAAAAAAATTCCAATTCACATAAAAAACGATTGCGTTCTTTTTAGTAAATTATCAAGCAGACTGTTAAATTTTAACACTAGAGCATTTTGAAATTTACGGTAGTTTCTGGCAGTGTATATATAAGCTGTCATCTCCTGTGTAGTGAATTTTCCTTTGAAGCATACAGGAAGAATGACATCGCTAGTACAGCATGTACAGTCACCGACAATAAAAATGGGACACCTAGAACCTGAAATTTACTTTATGGACGCCCCTCGTACATGCTCTGCAAACAGTGTCAAGATCAAGAGTCCCTGAAGCCTTGCCTTCACGCCCTCTATACGTGTGGAGCAGTTGTTCTCAACCTTTTTCAGTCCGGGACCCATCTTGAAATATATTTCTTACTCTTCATGGGACCTATATGCATGAGCGCCGGCAGAATTACTTGTAGGGGTGTGCACCCAGTTTATAATCATATTTTTACTAACATCGAGTACTTAGAGAAACTCTGTTTTACGCTTGCTTAAACAAGTTACACATACTTCATTCTAGAAAAGTAAATATGTAATTTAAAAGACTAATTTACTCTAATCTAACATCTAACTAAACATACATGAGAGATGTAGAGCAATGGTAGAGCGCCAATAACAGAAATATAGAGTTTAGACTATATACAACACGGGTTTAATTTCAATTAGTAATTTAAATGTAATGGGTTTTAAGACACAGGGAATAAATTTTCCAGCCAGACTTCGTGACACTCCAAACGCCCCCTCGGGACCCAGCAGTGCGTCGCGCCCCATAGGTTGAGAAACTATGGTGTGGAGCCTTAGGGTAGAAACATGCCGAAGATGCCTCGCGGTGGAGGTCGATGTTTAAGTCGCGGTCGCTACCTCCATGTCACCTCCATGCTGACACAAACGCATTGATTTAAATGGGTAGGTGCATGCCGAAGATATACGCTACATCGCGACCTGGAGGTCGACCGCGATGGTGAATAGTGACCGCAGTGATGAACAACCGAGTTTGTTTTTACATAGATGTCAAGCGGAAGCATCGCTGTGGCTGGTGTTCTCATTGGTTCTCCCAAGGTCACGAAGCGCTGCACTGAATACTATACTGCTTTTCCGGATTCTCTGGAGTAGCGACGCGCAGAGGGGAAAGCTTGTGGGCGGGGCCAGACTAGGTGGGAAAGGGTACCTGATGAAAGCAACGAAGTGCTGTGCGGTGTAACGGCCGTAAAGCAAAACGCTTTCTGCTGCCAATTTCTTCTTTTATTCTTAACAATGGCCAGTGTATTGTTTTACACAAATAACAAATAATATTGCACGTTTATTTGTTAATATGCTACGAAGAACAGAAAAAAATTAAAACAAATTTAAACATACATTTTCAAAAAACATGCAAATAACCACAAACTATGAAACATCATGTATCAAAATGTGTTTTAAACAAGTCTGAAAAACATGTTTAAAACACTTTGTTTTAAACATTTGTAAAAAAACAAAGCCATGTGTTTTAAACTTTTCAAACAAGTTGTTCTCGAACACATTCAACACTATGAGGCACTCTCCTGAATGCAGAGTTTCCCTAGACTTGCGAGCTGACATGTTTACTACAGAACTACTGGACCGCGAATGAGCAGTCGAGTCGCCCCCTCCCGTGGATGCCCCTCCCCTCCGCGCGTTCATTGGACGAGGCGCACACCCTTCAACATGCGCACAGAACGCGTTCACGTTCTCTTACTCCAGAGAATCCGGGAAAGGAATATATCTTCATTTGTTCAGAATGTCTTCTATATTTTGCTTAATTTCATTTAAGATGTAGTCGAAAATTTCAATAGACATCCTTATATATTCATGAAATTATCTTGATGCTGTTTCAGTTCCGGGAATAAATTATGATATTCACCCAAATCTTGTCTTCTCTTATTAATAGGATGAGCACTATAACGCCTGTTCTGAATATTTGAAAGTAACCACCATTTTGTAATTCTAGACATAGAATCGTTATCTTCACTGTCACTGGAGTACATGGTTTAGTACACTTGAATTTACAAAACCAACTGCAAAATGAACACGGAATAATTTCGCACGCGTCACAGCAATGTTTCTTCTCAAACTGAGAACTTAAACTCTTCGGTATGTGTTTCCTCCATCCATCGCGACCTAGACATCGAGGTAGCGACCGCGAGGCATCTTCGGCATGTCTTTACCCTTAGTCGTTTCTTTCTTGCAGTTAATGTCGATGATAGGACAAAACGCGAGGTGCGGGACGAGGGGATCAAACTAAGGATCCTTGGCTGGTTCTACTTTATTAATGAAAAAAAGTCAAGTTTTAGTCTGCTTGAGAGGTAGAAAACCCATTCCCATGATTTGTACCATGGGCTTTGCCATTTTTTAAAACGTCCCTAGATTCCCATGTTACGACCATTCGATCTTGATGCTGGAAGCCGGCGAACTACCCAAGCATGTATGTTTGATGCTCCAACACATCTCGTCTCTTTAATGCTTTTCCAATGGCGTTTTCGCAAAGTCTACCCCCTTTTCGAAGGAGTTTCGCAGGCGAAGTGACACGATTCGATGTGCTAGAAAGTATATGTCGTTTCGAGCGTTATAAACCTTCGGCGCTGGAATGGCCGAGAGGGGGAGGGGTGGAAGCACGGATGTTTCTTCTAATCTGGCAGACACGTTCACTTTGGTATTCACTTTGGTTCGAACTCTAGTGAGAGAAATCGAGTCTTCGATTTGGCTGTGGTTGCTAGAGCATTAAATACTAAAAAAGTCTCCAGAAAAAGAAATTCGTACCTCTTTCATATCGGACATTCTATTGTCACAGGGGTGTACGTACACCCAATTATCAACCTCACTTCCACGTAGTACACCCTAGACTGCATTTTGCAGCTGACGAGGCTCTGGCGTCTGAACCTATTCCCAGTATAATCCGATGTAGGGCTGTGTGTGTGTTGTCCTGTATTTTGTCCTTATATGTGCTAAGTGCCCCTTTACAGACTCAGCTTTTAACCAAAATAAGAATATTTCAGTACTGGGACATTACAGTTACGTTATATTAATTATATTTTAGTTATGGTAAGGAGCTGGACCCCGTATAATGTAACGCAAAATTGCGTAAGTGCTGACGTACCCACAAATTTCAATTCAATCAATCAACCAACCATTGTCACGGGTGGGATATTTTTGACATTAAAATAACTATTCTACTGATAGTTTAGCAACATTTTTCTTACAGTTTCTGTACAATGAATTATGAAACTAAACACTGTTAATTAACACAGCTACCTTTAAAATACTTTCCCAGATGTATAGCTATAAGTGAACAATTTTGTGTCACGGGTGGGACAGACGAAACACTGCCTCTTCACTTAATAAGAAATTTATTTTAATTTCTGAGAATTGTCAAATTATGAAAAATAAATTATTTAAGACAGAGAGAGAAGGTAATTGACCTTTGAATATTCTAGTGTAGTCGAAGGGGAATGTAACAGTTAAATGGAGAAATGAATTGGTATCAAGGGTGGGACACAATACAAAACAAAAGTAAATAAATAAAGTTAAAATAAATGAACAATGTGTAAAATTCCTCCTACCTTCTAATTTAATTATGTATAATACTTGGATTTTTATCCAAATGACAAATTGAGATTGTTGACTTACAAGAAAGATGTTACGGCATTTCATTTCATTTGAAAAATTGAGGTTCAGAGTCACTTTCATATGGAATGATGCCCCATCCTATATAAACCAGGGTTGAAATCCAACTTCTTGTCCCCAATCCAGGGCGGAAACACATTCTCTGAAACTTCACACGCACACCGGCACACCGGCACACATTCCCATATTTTGATGAAGAATTGACTTGTAGAATCTTCTGACTTCAGTCCTTAATTCAGGATGAAACACCATCTGGAAACGTCCACGCAATTATTCCCACCGTTAATCCAATGTTAGTTTGGTGATCATTATTTTAGTCCTTAATTTAAGACAAAAATGCCAGACAAACGTGATCGAAATTGCCATCTGCAATCCAAGAATAATTTGCTGACAATTACTTCGAGCCCTTAATTCAAGACATAAAGCACTTGCAGGAAATTTCAAGACAAATTTATCCATCCTAAATCTAAGGATAGTTTCCTAACAATTACTAAAGTCCTTAATTCAGGACAAAAGCACGAGCCGGAAATTCGTACGCAATTTGTGCTGTATTTAATACAAAGATAGTTCCATGGTCATTACTTCAGTCCTAAATTCCGGATATAAAACAGTAACCAAAGACTTGCACGCAATTTTTGCCACGTTTAATCCAAGAATAATGTCATGTCCATTACCGGAAACAAAGATCCGGAAACCTCCATGTGCTTTCTTATTCTTAGTCAGAGGATCGTTCTTATACATATCGAGAAACTCCTTCATGTTTATACAGTAAGGTTTACGAACCAAAAAACATTGTCTTTAGATTTTCTTAGCCTGACTGACTCTTTACGCTATGTGTGACAACCCAGAAATACAAATGATTCTGATATAGGACACGGTTTTGGGACTAGAACCCACAACTTCCCGGGTACTACTCCATTACCTTAAACATGCGCGCGCAACCGGTTGCATTTCTATTACATTACAGGTAGACGACATTATCAGTAGGATGTGTACCCTTACTTTTGCCTTTCTTTGTATTTTTCATCATGCCCTCTTGCCTTGTGTCGCCCCAGTCAACAGCAGCTTTTTCAAGCACAAACTGTTCAATCTGTATTGTACAAATTAGTGTTGAAATTCTTCTTTGTAGCTAATCAGTGGTGATTTATTCATTCTAGTTTTTGGACATTTAACCACTGTTATGTTTTAAAGAGATTTACCTACGTTTCGGAGGCTGAATCTACCTCCGTCTTTAGGGAGAATAATCCTCCTAGGCAACCATTTATGTGATTTAACAGACTACACGCTACCCTGAAGACGGAGGCAGATTCAGCCTCCGAAACGTAGGTAAATCTCTTTCAAACATAACAGTGGTTAAATGTCCAAAAACTAGTGTTGGAATGTTAGATTTGTTTCTATAAAAATGCGTTATTGTTAATATCTCAATAGGGATTGTTGAACTTAATTCTTGCAGAGATGCTGAAACTATGATTGTATAAACAACTATGGAGTTACCTTGGTAAAATGTAAACTAATTTTATGTATAAAAGGGCAATATCTTTGTAAGCCCGTGGGACATTCTCCTGGTTGCTGAAAGGTTTGATGATTCAGGGGACGTTGGGGAAATATCTTGCCTCGTCTTCGGTTCGGCTAGTGTACTTGTGCTCCAGGTTGCAGATATTTCACTACCCAACTCTGAATAAGGTGTTCTTCTGCATCATCAAAAGACCAGGGTTATAAACTTCGGTACAACTAATAGGTTTAGGCCTACGAGTTGTATCGGGTGAATTGTCTGTTTGAAAAGTGTTTGTATATCATCGGAAGTTCAAATAAATCTCCAAGTAAAAGATCTTAATGATCTTTCATTGCAAACCTATATCGGCAAAAATTAAAAATAAATCCTGCCTTTGAGAAGTCCGATAAAAGGGTTATAACCAGACTAACATAAAGCCCTAAAGGCAGAAGGTGCGTGTCAGCCTTTACATGTGTCCGTTCCCCTAGTCTGAACCAGGCTATTTCGCAGTTTGCTGGAGTTTTGCGTCAATCTCCGCAATTTGAAACAGTGTAGGTGGACAAGGATTTACAGAAATTACAGGGAACTTATACTGTAAATATCCTGTTCCAATCCTGTCTGAACACGTGACAGGCTGCACTTGTGTTGAGCAAGCCCATAGTGCAATACACATCTTATCAAATGTTTGAAGGTGATATTAGGTAAGAAGATTTGCCCGTGTGCGTGTACAATCCTATCTGCTGTGAGCACTTGTGGGAGGTCACTTGTCAACAGATTCGAAAGATAAGCAGTGTGAAATTCCTTCTTACGAAAGCATCCATCTCAGAGCAGATTTCCGTGTGCTCTGTGTATTTACACTTGTCGTTTACACTTTATACTCTTCTTTCTCTGCATTCTGCTTTCTTCTTCTTTTATCTCTATTCCACCTTCATCGACTTCAGTCTGAAGAAGCGGCTCTGGGGTCTACCCAGCTTCTAATAAATTAGTACCTTTGGGCGGATGGAGCTTGGTGTTTATGACATCATTTCAACAAACCCAGCGCCTCATCTGTTACCGTAACAAATCTTCGAAAATACACATGGTGCGGTTGATTAGTGAAAGATGTGTTTAGTATGAACAGTTTTCTTAACTGTTTTTACCAAATGTTTTCTTGGGGGGGGGGGTGAGATACATATTGTTGGGTAATTAGCGCAGATAAAACAAGAATGAATCGACTAAGAAAACCTCTGTTATATATTCTGTCAAAAAAGTACCGGGAATTGTTAAATAAAACGCACAATTTTCATTTATTCATCAATATTTATTTTGTCGCCTTCAAAGTAGGCCCAATTTGAAGGCCAGCGTTTTTTTCCAGTCTTGGAAACACTTTTTATAGGCTCTTTCCGGTATGGCCTTCAGCTCCTTCAGCGAATTTTGCTTTATGGCTTCAATCGAGTCAAAACGGGTACCCCGGTGCGGCAATTTTAGTTTTGGGAACATAAAGAAGTCACACGGGGCCAGATCTGGTGAATACGGTGGTTGATCGATTGTATTTATTGTGTTTTTTGCCTTAAATTCGGCCGCAACTGTCGCTCTATGCGATGGCGCATTATCGTCGCGTAAAATCCACGAATTGTTCTTCCACAAATCTGACCGTTTCTCACGAAAATGCTTCAGTACGGCCAAATAGTATTCTTTATTGAACGTCTGTCCCTCTGGAACGAATTCATGATGCACCAAACCACGAATATCGAAGAAAACAATGAGCATCACCTTGACTTTTGAACGACTTTGGCGTGCTTTTTTCGGTTTCTACTCGTCTTTTGTCCTCCATTCTGATGACTGTTGACTTGTTTGCATGTGAAACTCGTAGACCCATGTCTCATCACCAGTTATGATGCGTTCCATGAATGTGGGATCAGAATTGGCGCGATCCAGCATGTCTAAAGACACCTGCTCACGGTACTGTTTTTGAAGAAAATTCAGCTCTTTTGGAACAAGCCGTGCGGCGACGCGTCTCATACCCAAAATATCCACCAAAATCGAAAGAACAGACTCGTGAGAGATGTTAAGGTCACTAGTTAACTCTCTTAAGCTCGAATGGCGATTAATCGAGCACAATTTCCTTCACTTTTTCGATGTTTTCATCGGTTGAAGAGGTCGAAGGTCGTCCAAAACGAGGCATGTCTTCGACGATCTCCCGGCCGTCCTTGAACGCTTTGTACCACTTGTAAGCCCGTGTTGATTCACCATAAGTCTTTTCTAACATTATTAACGAGTCAGCAGTGCTGACTCAGCACACGAAATTCCGTTCGCAACTCAAAATTTAAGGCAAACTCTTTGTTAAATAATTTCGTTCATTGTAAAAATCATGATGCACTACTGAAGTGGATTGATTCAACCAGTTGCTGTAAACAAACTGGTTGATAGATCGCACTCATGTATGGCATAGTAATTAAGTACAGTGCTACCAACTTACGGAAAAAAGGATTTTTAAAAATCATCAAGTTTCGTCCCCTGTAGCGATATAGTAGACCAAATTTAACTTGCCTCGGTATTTCTTTACACCAATTTACGCGAGCCTGTTTTTGAGCTTCGGTCAAGTTGTGTGGGATCAAACGTCTTGAAAGTTTCCGTACGTTCAGATGACCATGCAAAATCCTATGTATTTCTTTCATGTCAATGTTCAAGGATGCCTGAATTTCACGGTATGTCACATGCCGATCTCTCTCAATCATTTCACGCACATCATCAACATTACAGACGTGGATGGACGACCTTCACGAAATTCATCACTGAGAAATGTGCGACCACGCCGGAATTCGGAAAACCAATTGTACACAGTCTTATTTGATGGTGCTTCATCCCCAAAAGCCAAATAAAGTCGCTCGATGCATTGTCTCGGTGTTAAACTACATTTGAAATCATAAAAAATCATTGCCCGAAAGTGTTCACGAGAAATTTCCATTTCTCACACGAAACTACTTCTTCAAACTGATGTGAGAAATAAACGAATAGGCTTAAACAAACAATCAAAGATAATTTAAACATAAAAAGGTCTATTCTCCCGATTTTTATAAGAACGGAACACTAGCGCCACTGTTGGTGGTAGTTTCCAGAAACTTTTCCTGCAAACCTCTTATATGAAGGAAATTGTCGAGGATGGTAAAGAGTGGAGCTTGCTCAGGATAGAGGCAGATGGAAAACTTGTGTTGCTGCGGCAATAATCCTTCGGGTTTAGTGATGCCAAGGAGTTGGGGGAAAGTGTTGCGATATGGTGGATCGGATTACTCGCACATGTAGCTTGTTTTCCGAGGGTACGCCACCCAGAGATTGGTGCCCCGTGACAGCGTCTCTCAAGGACGTCGTCTTCCGGTGGCAACAGCTTGTGACTGATTGGTCGATAAAGTGGTCTCAGTTTCCCGTAACCATGGAAACATGAATCAGAAGGTCAATGCAACGAGAAGGCTTATTTTGTTTCACGTCTCTCCTCCCTTTTTTTTTTCGTTTTTTCCTCCGCCCCTTTTTCCATTTAGCTGTCGGTTCCATGTTCTTTTTTTCTTCCTCTTTCTTCCATTACCTGCGCGAGAAGGTGGAAATGAGGTTTCTATGTTGATGTCAGTTCTCGGTCACCCGAGTGTGACTTGACCTTTTGCGTCATCTCTTTTTGGTGCTCGTATGTGGACCGAGGTTCTGATCCTGAAACGAGTGTCCATTTTTATGTTTTTTTCTCTTTCTTATTTTGTCATTTTTATTAATTCGCGACGATGAAGATGAATGCTGATAAAATGGATGGACACTTATAAGGGTTCAGAGCAGAAATTGGACCCCGGTAGCGAAATCATGTGTCGACCATTCAACGCCTTGGGATGGTTCCGATGAGATTGAGAACTGAATTGTACGACGTAAGACTCAGAGTGTGACGAGATTTAGGAGCTCCGACTTACCATGATGAGAAAGGCCCCGAATAATGTAAAGCTTAAAATGGGGGTGACAGTGAGAACTGGATAGGACTGAGAGCTTCCTGAGGACGTGATGAAATTTAGAACGAGAGAGAGAGAGAGAGAGAGAGAGACAGAGAGAGAGAGAGAGAGAGAGAGAGAGAGAGAGAGAGAGAGAGAGAGAGAGAGAGAGACTGACTGACTGACTGACTGACTTGCAGTGGTACGAAACTTCAGATGGGGAATAATATCATGGTTGCAATAGAAATAAGACCGTGAACTCTGTGAGTGTGTGAGTGAATGTTAAAGAATAAGAAGAGATGTGGAACACGAGTCGCTAGAGAAAATAATTGAAAAGAGACAGCTAAAGTGGTTGGGGACATGTATTCAGAATGAATGAAGACAAAAAGGTAAAGCAAATTCTATAAGTAAAGGTGCAAGGTAGGAGAGGTAAAGGAAGACCAAGGATAATGTTTGAAGACAGAATGGAAAAGATTGGAAGAGAAAGGAATAAGACAATAAATATGATGAAGAGAATGATGAGAAACAGACAGGAATTAAGAGGAAGTAAGAACTCGGTGAGACTTGAGGACTGTATGAGGACGTGATTAAATTTAAAACGAGGTTAGACTCATAAAGATTCAAAACTTGAAACCGAGAAGATTGCACACTGAGAATGAGATTGAACGTGTAACGATTCAAGATTGTAAAACGATACGAGAAGAAAACTTTTCAAAATTCAGTAAATACAGATCTTTGCAATATTTTTCAGCAGCGCAGTCCTTAGTTTTAAAGACTCGTTGTAAAGAAAATAAACACTTGAACAAAGATACATTTTAAGGAACGAAACTAAAACGCCAGTGTCACGCTGCAATATCAATGTTTGGGATCCCGTATCACTTGACGTTCTCCTTACGAGCACAGGGAAGACCTTTACCTCTATCGACAGGAAGTTGAGTTATGGCGTGTGCAAACGGGACTCGCTTCAAATGAGAATGTCTTGCGGATTACATTACTCTTCCTGTTATTTATAAACATGCAGCCTGACGTCACGGATACCTTGGAGATGTTCCAAGCAAGACGTATGTGAACCAGTACAGCACTTGTTTCGGCGAATACCCTCTGCTGGGTGATTGAAGGAAAACAATCCAATGGTTTTCCTCGTGATATTTTTAGTACTAGTGACAGAATGGTTATCAAGGAAGAAAGGTTTGTTTCAAATCCACTTTTATGCTCACATAGGCTAATCCAGACGACCTATAGTTTAAAAGTGGGATCCGAACCACTACAATGTGCCTCACTCCACCGTGGATCGAACCCGGGACACCTTTAGTTAGCCACTACGCTACATAGAGAAAACCTGTAGAACTCTTAGCGTGGCACACACTGTGTCAGGTAAGGCATGAGCGCTTGTTTAATCGTGTTTTTACATTTTAAGTATTTCATCAATTCATCCAGCGGAACAATAATCCTATAATTGTGGTTTTGGTTAGCTTTTTACCTCTTTGCGATGAATGACGAATCGAAGAAATTAATGAAGGAATGTGCATTATGAACAGCTATGTCATGAAGGGAGGAGCACCGGCCCTTTCGAAATCCAAGTGCCTCCCCCCAAAAAAAATCGTTGTTTAGAGGAAATTTAACTTCAGTATTGCTACTACGACATGCACATAATTAGGTGTATGCATATTATGTAATAAATACGAATGTACCGAAAACACATCTCTAAAGAGTTATGCACTATTTGACGTAGGGTGATAATCAAACGTTTGATACAGTGGTTCAGATCACTGACATACGCACGGGGGCTGATGGGGCTACAGCCCCCTTGGAAAATTTTGAGAAAATTAACATTTTATAATAAAAGCAGTGTAGAACTGGGAAAACCAAGAGTGGTAAATGCAAACGCCATTTAAAATGACCCCCGGTTACAATTTTTGAGAGCAGAAAGTTTTAAATATACGAAATATCTTATTGTGTATACCGTCCCTTAGAAAGCAGCTATGTACTACACACCTTTATAATTCCAGCCCCTCCCGAAAAATAGAATCCTGCATACGCCAGTGGTTCAGATCACGCTTGTAAACTGTAGGTCCAGTCCCGATTAGCCTAACTCAGCATGCCAAAACGAATTGCTTATCTTTGTTGCTACAGCAAGAAAACTCCTCCCAGAAAAAGTTTGGTGAGTGTGTACTTTTTTTATATCAGTTGATCATTAGTGGGGGAGATCCCCGAGTATTTTGACCCTTGGTTCGAGTACTCGTGTGTAATTTAAGTCGTTCGCCTGTCCGTGTATTACAATGTGCCCAATGACTAACTCTAACTAGCTATATGCTTGTCTTTTTACTGTGACGTAAGCAAGAGTGATAAATACTTGGAAGGATTCTTATCAACAAGCTGAGACATTATTACTGCAATTACAGCGATAAAAACATATGGTTGGGCAAGAAACGTTCTGTACTTACTTTGACAAAGTGCAACATCTCTTGTAGCGGCGATAAATGATGTTTTCGGACATACTTTTTTGTGCGTAAGCTATGAATAGCGCGGGCCTCATTTTTTTGTGAAAAAGTGAAATCCTGTGGTAATTTGTGTTTCAAGTGCGTTTACCTGAAGGGATGGATGCAGTGCTGTGTCTGGTAAGGAATAAAACTCCAGTTTTGTTTATAATGTGTACATGTTCTCCTATTTTGGATGTCGCATTGTGTACCTCCTTATGTTAATCACGACGATAAGGATTAATGTGACCGCTTGCAGGAAATTTTCTAACGGGGTCAAATAGACCCGTAAGAAGTTGTGTTCCTTGGTGGGAATATTGACATTACTATGTTTAATTGTGAAGAGATATGGAGAAGAAAAATTATAGAAATAGAATTTAGGAAGCAAGAGAGAGAGAGAGAGAGAGAGAGAGAGAGAGAGAGAGAGAGAGAGAGAGAGAGAGAGAGAGAGAGAGACTACAAAATAACATTGGTAACATTTCGAAAAATGCTTCTGAATTTGTTATCAACATCTCATGTTAGCAACAGATTTCCCATGTTGGCAACATAAATTTTGTTATCCACAAGAAGTCGGTAAAGATCAAAGAATGTTAGCAACATTTGCTACCAACACATGTTAACAGAGCCTTTTCAATGTTAGCAACATTTCCCTCGCTTCCCCTCCCGCCACCATCACGCCAGTGACAGCCAGCCAGCGAATTCGAGAGTATCGTTTCGTGCTATGTGTGTTTTGTTTTGTAATTTATTTATTATGGGAAATCTTTTGAGTGAGATGGAGTGGTCAAAGGATCAAGTGCTGAACTAAGTCGAATTGTTCCGCGAGAAGCCTGTCCTTTGGGACCAAACTTATCCACAATTTAAAAGACAAAAACCAACAGGTCACTTCCGCTATTAGCTCTTGCACGCAGTGAAGGTCTCACACAGAATCTTCTTGGTCTTCTCATTGCCTCAAAATGACATATGCTGACAACTTCCTCCACAGTTGGCAGCCAAAATGTTAACAAAAGTTATTAACAAAAATAAAGTCAAACTAGTGTTCTGGCTACCAACATCTGTTGTTAACCATGTTGGTAACAAAAAGTTGATAACATTTGTTGGTAACATTCGGTGTAAACGCGGCTTAAAAGAAGACGAACAGCTAAAAGAAGACACGAAAAAGAAAAACAGAATGAGGGGAAAGAAAACGTACAAGGTCAATTCCCCTTATTTCTGGGGGGTGAATGACCCTGTGTGACTCTCCTTAGAGGCGCCCGTGACAATGATTCCATGAAAGAACAAGCACAATTAAACCAAACCCTCTTGCCTTGTCCAGGGCTCGAGCTCAGAACTTTCGGATGATACGAACATTACCCGCACATACATTCTTCGTTACGTCAAGTTTAATGTCCATCATGTTATAACCGGACCTGTGTTCACAGCGGTCTGGCTGATGGAAACATTTTACCTCAAAATCTCAAGCTGTCACAACATTGGCACTAATACTTTAGAGCTTCCAGTCATCCTAAACCACTTATATCGAGTTATTTAGTTATACAGTTTTAATCTGCTGTATTATTGCTAAAAAAAACGTGAAGCTTTAGCATTAAGCAAGTGCAATTGTGGGAATTTGGGATATCATAGCGGATAATAAACCTTTTCCTGCTCCCAAAAAAATAAGCAATAATTAGGCTGGAAAGTTCAATGAACTAACCGATCTAATTTTTTGGGATATTATAGCGGTTTTTGGAAAGGAGAGATATTTTTGAAAACAGCTTGTCTGGCGCAGGTCCAAGATCCAGCAGACCCCAATTGGGGGTGAGCCCCTGAAAGATACGTTTGAGAGAGAGAGAGAGAGAGAGATTTCATAAAATATAATAATTTCCATTATTTATTTTATAGTTTGATGTTTTACTTAAGAATATGTTGATTTTCAATTTCCCGTTGCTGGGTAATGACGGGGGGGGGGGGGAGGCGTTCGAAAGGGAGCGGCATCTACCGCCACCGCCCAGGGCGGCAAAATGATTAGCGCCGGCCCTGGACAAGACCGCATACAAATTCGGAAGCAAAGTTTTTTATTAAAGCATTTTGTTTTGTTTTCTACCACTGCTAACTGCCATACATAACAATAACCATCGCAGAAAAAACATGTTTTCTTTTAATTTTTAGGTCTGATTCTAGTTTTTACATACTTTATGTTTAATACGTATTTTGCATGTTTTTTTACGTGTAATTGCACATCTTTGGTCATCATTCAAACCTAGAACCTTTCGTTGGCAACATCGTGACTACAAACTGATCGAATTACATACAATTCCGTAAAATCACTTCATGTTAAGTGTCCGCACCAAAAAAATATTACCGAGTAATATCTATCGAAATCTCAACGGATCACAAGATAACAGCGGTTCGGGAAGAAATGTGGCAACATGGCCACGAAGCAAGCACGTGGTCGTGTGGTGTGTCTGCGATATGCAATGCGTTCCTTTTTCTTCTTCCCAACGCAAGCATACGTTGTGTAGGCGTAATCGTCGTTTTCCTTCTGGTTTTCTGCGATATGTGTGCGTGGATTTGTAAGTGTGTGTTTAGTGTAAAACATTTGTGAAATTTAAAAACCTTACAGTGCAACGGAAAGCTAGTAATTAGCCCACCCATTATCGTGTTAACTATCACGCGACCGAACGTCCTTGATAACCAACAGACGTTTTTTTCCAAACAAGGAAAATGCTTGGGAAGAAGGTGCAGAGAAGTCCGGTATGTAAAGCCTTGTTCTATCTCTAAGTACTAATTTATGTGATAGTACGTGCTATTTCAGTTATGGTTCGTGTTTGTTTACGTTACGAGTAAATGTGTAATGTGTTTCTTTGAAGGGTTAATGCGAACCATTACTGTTACGCCTTAACAGAGGGCGATAATTTCCCCCATCAAAAATTACACGATCACCCCTCCCACCGATATGTTCAGAGCTAATTACTACAGGGTAGGTAAATATCCTTATCTTGATCACCCTTTCATGTCTAAAATTAAGGGATCACCTCTTCCTGAGACGTCTAAATCTAACATTGAAATAAATGACAATTCCATCTCACAAAACAGGCGATCTCCTTCCATTAGAATCTAAAATTAAATGATCACCCCGAGTCGTCTGAAATTAGCTATAATCACGAATTAAAATATGAGTAGGTGGCGATCGTTGACTCACGGCATCTAAAATTATAAGTTCACCATGGGTCTCCGGAAAGGGGGCAAGGGGGACCGTGTCCCCCCCTGGAAATTAAAGTCAACCAAAAATTATGTATTTTACACACAATTTCATTTTATCCACAATAATATGTGTTAATTATTGCATGAACATCATAAATTCAAATGCAATGTTTTTTTAGGGAACAGCACTATTTTTGGAGAAAATGTGCCTTGTTTGCTCCCTCCTGGAAAAAAATACCTTCCTTGCCCCTCCCTGGAAAAAATCCTGCGGACGTCCATGAAGATCACCCCTCCCGAGAAGTCTAAACCCAAGAATAGATCGTAAAAGGGAGTAGGGATTCGAATGAACAGAAAAGGGGGTCATTGACCCACTATACCCAGGCACGTATCTAGAAATAAATGTTGGGGGGGGGGAGGTCTGAACCAAGTGTCCCAGAAAATAATAATGTTTAAATTAAGACAATTAAATTATAATTAAAGTTAATATTAATTAAAATATGTAAATTTATTAATATTACATTTCTATTATTACATGAGAAGATGGTATAAGATATAAATGTAACTGCATATATTTATTATCTAATTTGTGTGTTCTTAAGATCGCCAAATTTGTATAAAAACAAGGAAATTAATGTCAAATAGATATAGAATTGAATATTTATTGAATAATAAAAATGAATGTCCCTGATTAATATTTTATGCATATTTTCATAAGTACTAGTGTGCATAAATCTTCTTTGGTACTGTCCTTCAAGGCAGTATGATCCCAGTATAATAATCATTGTCTTCCAAGTTCATAGAAAAATTAATAACCATTGATTATATAGTACATCAAATGCTAAAAAGTACATTTTCATTATTTATTTTAGTACTTGGTAAGTCTCGCTAAATACGTGATTGACTGTGCCCCCTGGAGAATTATGTTGAACTGTCTTTTAATCGACAGATTTCGATGTTTCATGTAATATTCAATTGGTTCGAGTGCGCGGAAAACACAATGGATATATTTGCTCCCAAAGTGTGGCTCGCGTAATGTAAAAACTTGCTATTTCGAAGTACTTTCGCAGCTTGTTATGAGTAGAAACAGTTTGTGTGCCCAATCAAATAGCCAAGCATGCCGAAAACAACTATCAGTCCAAAATATAACAATCCTAACCTAACGGTGTAAAATTATAGATGTTGTGGAATGTTGTTTTGGGTGCTATATTGACCTGCTCTGTTTCAGGGTAAGGTAACAAACACGCTAAGGTAGCGGACGTACTTTACTTCACAATAACTATAAGGTACTAATCTGATATTCCCCGGACAGATTTCTTCATTTTTACAGAAGAAACTACTTACGGTAATAAGTTCCTATAGCATTGTCTAACATCTGGAAGGTGTTTTGTGGTAATGTTTCATAGCGGAAATTCAACCACTGACTCAGCCCCACGAACTATTTCCGGTAAGATTAAGTTAGGTAGGGTCACGTCTAGGTTATAATAGTTAAAAATTGGTTTCGAAAAGAATATGCGTAGCCCCACACACCATTCTCGCATAGCCCCACGAACCATTGACACATAGCCCCACAAACCATTTACAAAAACACTTTTTTTTTAAAAAAAAAAATAAATTGCAATTACTTTGATCAAAAAAACGTGAATACAGGTTAAAGAATGTTCCACGAAGCAGATAGGTAAGTACAAATGTCAAAAATTGACAACACGAAGAAGTTATAGGTGTCCGGGGAATATCAAATTTTTACCAACTAAAATCAACTGGAAACGTTCGTCGACAACATAATCTTCATAAACCGTGCAAAATATTTCACTTGATCGAGGGGGTAGGTACCCAGGAAAGTATTTGTGTGTTTATGATAACCTAAACGACCCTTTTTTTCAAGTCCCTCTTACCTCGCCACAAAGTCCAACTTAGGCGATCACCCAACAATGAACAATAAACTTTCTATGAACCTAGCGAGTTGAGAACTACAAACAAGGTCAATCCATTCCCCACAAGAGCACGGCTGTTCGATATTTCAATGCATCGCTGCGCTGAGGATAAAGCAGGCGAAACAACAGACAGAAGGAAACTTGCATGATTTACCCAAGACTCCATCCACTGTAAGAACGAGTAATTATTACTTTTGAGAAATAGATCATTTCCTATGTGCTACTTCCGATGTTGTTTTGCCCACGAATATATTGGTAGCAGCCACAGGCGGTGTTACGGGGTGTGCTGAGTGCCTCCAACACACCCTGATGGTCCACTGTGTTCATTTGTTTCCCCCTTTACAATCAGTTAAAAGCAGCACTTTAGGTACGCTACGTATCTCGAAAGATGGTCAAAGTAATAAGAATAGCATGTGGTAAATTACGTAACTTTCTAACATTCATACACTAATTTACTGGGAGTTATGAGAGCAAAGAAATTTTCAGAAATATTTTCTGATAGCTTAGTTTTACTTTTAGGAAGAGTAGGGTAGTTAATCTTATTCCGTAATCACTAAATTCTATTTTGTTTATTTCCCATCTACACAGCCGAACATTCACACTTCAGACTTTCGTATCACACGTTTTCAACGTCAGTTTTGTGTCAACATCTTATCTTTAACTTTGTGCAGACCCAAAACAAAAGTTGTAACCAGGGTTGTTAAAGGTCCAGGAATTTTAAATAAATTGAATTCCGGTCCAGCAAGCGTCAAAGGGTTCTGGACCGTAAAGAACATTTATAAAGTATTTCAGTTTGGTCGAGGAACCTTTTTTCCAGGCGAATTTAAATACGGTCCAGAACCTCTTTTCTGGATGAATTTAAATTTACTTACGGTCCAGGAACCTTGTTTCTGGATCAGTTTAAAAACGGTCCAAGTTACGTATTGAAATGAAACAATACGCAACTAGGACCGAATTTAAATCGTGCGAGAGAAAAAAGGTTCCGGTCCTGTTGCGGAACCCAATAGTTCCTGGAGCTTTAACCACCCTGGTTGTAGCTTCGCCTATGGTCGTATCTATAGAGCGTCTAACATAAGGTTCCCACAACATCAGCATGGCCTTATTACATGCACTATATTATTCTTAGGCGCAAGATTCCTGCATAGCTGTCATTGGAATAACCAAGGGCATTTCTCACAAGCCACGTGTATTGTACTTGCAGTGGACAGAAAATAGTGCGGCGCCCAACGTAAACGACCCCTTTACCACAAAGGGTTCATGAAAACTCATGATTGTGTTTTTAAGATACATTTGTTCCATTTCATACCCGCGTGTGAAGTGGTTAACGTTGCAGCTAGGAGTCTTGAGATCAAATCCTGGGTCAGTTGCAGAATGTAACATTTTCTCCCCCATTCATGCATGCGAATTCAGTACATAGCGACATATGTTAGTTGCATTAGATTCTGTAACTCTCTCTCGCTATCTGAAGTTCGAATTCTTGTTTGACCTGCTTATCTCTTCGATGAAGATTAGTCATTGAAATGTGGCCTCACGCTTCGTCACCCGAACCCAGATGGGCTAAGATCTGACGTACAGCATTAGGTAACTCTTACCTTGTTACGTCATTATGTGATAACAGACGTTTTCTTCACATGCGATTCCAAATGGGGATGCTGCAATATGTGAAGAGCGGTACTATTTCTGGTATCTTTGTTAATAAAAGGTAAAGATATCCCCTGTGCTTTGCATCGCGCCATGAATGCATGTAAGGGGGTGTGGAGGTAGGTAGAACTCCACACATTCATGAACTAGGGCAGTTGTAGAGGTGATGTGGTCAGCGCCATTCTCCGGTCGTCTTTATCCCCAGCCCGTTTAAGCAAGATCCCCACAGTTGTCAACGCAGATCTGGAATTTCTGAAAAATGCAGAATGGATTCTACATTCAGATCCTGCCAATCGGCTTTTCATCGGGTAACACGTGACTTTCAGAACAGTTTTTTTAAGCTAGCAATGGTGATGGGCAGTGCTCGACAAATCTTCATCAGAGCTAGGCGCCAGCTCTGAGATTCAGCCGCCAGGAAACCACCTATTGGCAATTGTGCATGCTATAAGAAGTTGAGCAGCACCGTACTCAAAACATTGCTAAATCATGTGAGAAAGCAGAAAATTTGGGGTTGGGGGACAAAAGAGTAAGGAATAGTTACTGATTCTATGAAATGTTCACAACGTTGATAAAAAAATCATAACACCATTAAGCCTTGTTTCCATGATATGAAAAACTCAATATGCTGACCAAGGCAGAAATTTATTTTATTATAAAACATAAACTAAACGTAACGTTTCAACCTTGTAGCAAGGTCTTTTGTACACCCAACGGCGAAAGAAACAGTAGGCGAATTGTCCACCACCATTTTCATTTGGTCTGAATTACACGATATGATGACACTGAATTGAAATAATAACTTCAATAAGCAAAGAACAATGCGTGCTTCGAACCAACATAGTTTCATTCCTTAAAACAACACAGGTTGTAGATTAAAGAAGTAAATAGCGGTGGACAATTTGCTTACCATTATCTTTGCCGTTGACTGTACTTGGTGCAGAGTCTGAAGAAGACCTTGCTAGACGGTTGAAACGTTACGTTTAGTTTATGTTTTAAAATAAAATAAACTTCTGCCTTGGTCAGCATATTGAGTTTTTCAAAAAAATTATTTGCCAACTTGCTATACTGCAATTTGAACTTAGAATCTTCAAAATTTCGTACATGCAAACTTTAAAAGAACGGCAACATTACAGCAAAAGATCACAGTCGCCAGGCTGAAATTTTAGTCGCTATGGCGTCCTGGCGACTGGGATTTTTCGAGCCCTGGTGATGGGCCATTTTCGGGATATCGACTTGGGATCGAACCCAGGGCTACTCACACCAAAGGTGAGAACTCTTAACTATTTGGCTTAATAGAAGCCCACCAAGGGAGAAAAGTGAAAATCTGAACGTTGTTGTTGTTGATCGAATTGTTTTAAGTCCACTTTATGCACTGAAAGAGTAATCGGAACTGGACCTACAGTTTAAAGTGGAATCCGAACCAATTTGCCATGTGCCTCCACCGGGTATCAAACCCGGGATTCCTTGATTAAAGGGGTGAATTCGGAACGTGTAAGTCAGAAAGTGAGCATGTAGTATACACTGCAATGCTGCGGGCCAACTAGGCTCTGGCGTTTGGACCTACGGCCAGGGCTGTGTACTATCCTGTGTTTTGTTATTGTATGTGCTGGGCGCCTCTTTACAGCCTCAGCTTTTCCTAGATAAGGAAGTTTTTAGTTCTGAGAGGCACGTGTTGATTGTAGCTATGGTAAGGGGTTTAGCCCTGTATAATGTAACGGGTGCAAATAGCCTAAGTGCTGACGCGCCTTAAAACTTTTATTTCAATCCTTCATTTCAAGAGCGAGCATATATATGTTGAACTATCTAAACAGCGAAATTGAAACAGAAATGCTGTTGAAAAATTCAGGCATTACTCGACTTCCTCACGTGCTTCCCCACATGGATTTCCCTTTGGGGAAGCTGATCGAACCCTGCTAATATTGCACACGTCAACCTCGCTATAATTTTATCCATCATTGTCGCCTGCTTGGGAAAGTATGCTGCATGCGCAGCGCGGGAAAAATGACGTGGGCAAAACGACACGTGAACTTCCCACGAGCTTCCCCAAAATATCAAAGAACGAAATAATAATAACGAAAACGCACACGAAAGAACGAAGGATAAGGTCTGTCTCTGTGTTTGTGAGAGTTGCATGCTCTCTCTTTCACGAGAACATCAATACCAATAATAATATATGCACAATAAAAGTAATACAAGAATAGAAGCCAAAAATAAGTATGAAATATAATCGATTTATATTAATATAAACCAAAATATAAACAATACTTAGATAACATAACATAACCATTTGAAATATTTTGTAACTTATTGACATTCTTAATCAGTTGGTAAAGGAATGAGTTTGCTACTCTATAACACAAATATACTTATGAATTATTATATGATACACATATTTATTATGTTAATTACACATAAAAGTAAACCACTAACTATTTAAGATTCTTACTTCTATGAACATCAGATATTTATAAAGTAGCGAACTAATTCCTTTAACAACTGGTTAAGAATGTCAATAAGTTACAAAATAGTTCAAATGGTTATGTTATAGGTATACAAGTATTGTTTATTTTTGCTTTCTATTAATATAAATTAGTTATAGTTAGAGGCACATATTTTTGGTAAATAAAAAAGCGAAATTTCGCTACAAAAACAGAGTCGATTTCGGGTTCAAAAGCGGCAAATAAAATAAAATTTCGGTGTTATAGCGGTGAATAATCACATCAAAAGTGCTATATAAAATGACATTTTGGTTTTAAAATTGTGAATATAATCATAAATTTGATTTAAAAACTGCACTTATTACACAAAATAAACTTATCCCTTCTAATAGCACATTTATGTAGTTACCAGAGTATTAAGTTTATTCCTGTGTAAAGGGGTCCTTTTTTTTGCTTTTCAAACATTTACAGCAGAATTAATCAATTTTCCGTGAATTGCATAACTCACAGGATACTTCAGACTTCAGAAAGTGTCGCGTCGGTATATAAACGGTAAATTTCGAGTTTAAGAGTCAATTTCGCATTTTGTAGTTCATTTCGCATTTTTTCGTGACAAAACTGGGTAGAGAAATGCACCTCAGACCTTTCAGAAACATGAAAAATGACACATTACAGGATGTTATTTCATATTTCCTGTTTTCGTCAAAAACGAAATTTGCATGTCTCTAGTTATAGTGCATTCTTATTTTTGCCTTCTATTCTTGTTCAACTTGTATTGTGCATATATTGTTACTGGTGTAGATCTGTTTATGGTCACGTAAAAGAGAGAGAGAGAGAGAGAGAGCGAGAGCACCCTGACCGGAAATAAAAAAAATATTATTTGTGGAATATTAAGTTATGAAACCGTGTAAACAAAAGCACGAGATTTCTGACCTTTCTCATTGGTTATCTCTCAATTAAGCTCGTTCGTAGAATTACTGACTGTTCCCAGCGAAAAATCTGGTGTCGAAATTAACCAGTAAGATCTCTCACAGACTTGAAAGTTGCAGTGTACGGAGAATAGTTCCATTTAATATGCACAAGTAACCTTTTTCTTCTACAACACGCTACCTATACTGACATTTTTTCCTTTGAAATGTTCGACAGCTTTATCCTTGTTCCGAGTCATTTTATCATGTCTACGCCCCCTCACCCCCCCCCCCCCAAACCTTCCTTTACTTCTCTTATTTTGGAATATATTCCGAACTTATGCCTTTGGGAATTCTTCGCTTCCCGTCTCCGGGATCTTCCTGTTTCATTGTATCGCATCCTTCTTCCCTGGAGATGAAAAGAAGAAAAGTCGTTCCGGAGGGCGGGGAAGAAAATGCTCTGAACAGGAGACGTGGAACAGAATTGTACAGAGAGGCGAAATAGGCGAAGAAAATTCCCCACGGCGCTAAGAGCATGGAATCTCATTTGATTGTTTCGATTGGCGGGGGGTGGGGGGAGATGTATCTGTGTTGTCGGTTTTAGTAGGCTAGTCAGCTCTCTTGTTTCGGTAATTTTCCGTCGCTTTTTCAACCTCTTAGGTTAATCCCGATGATGAGGACGGTTACTGAACTTGGTCTCCCCGGTAACGCTTCCGCCCTGAAATCAAAGGGTCCAGGGGTCGATCCCCAGTGAGACAGTACCACGGATTCTCCCTCTCCCTCCGTGGCGAGGTGATTAGCACAGCGCGCTACGACGCCAGATATCCAAGGTTCGAATCCAGGCCTAGGCATGGATGTTCTTTGGGAATGCCCCTTCATCTCATATCATTACTGATTCCCGAGAGCCGCGGTAGCTCAGTCGTTAGAGCGTCTTACTATTTCTTCGAGAGCGCTGGGTTCGATCCCGACGGGGGAGAACCGGTTTTCTCCCCACCTGTTTAAGCAACTCCGGCGCCCACCCAGCGTACTATAAAACTCCGGGGGGTAAAGGCGGCCAGGGGCGTGGTGCTTATCACGTCACCCCCATTTTCGGCCGAGATATAGAAAGTGTGGGGCCCTAACTCCACACCCCCTATGCGCGCGCGCGCACACACACACACACACACACACACACACACACACACACACACACACACACACACACACACACACACACACACACACACACACACACCATCACACACACACACATCAGGAGCGTATATTCTAGGCTAGCTAGGATATCTGCGAAGCCTTAAGCATAGAGAGTAAAATACAGAAGGAAATATATATTATAAACATTAGAAACTGTGAATAAATTTACTCATTTTAATTAAAAAAATAATGGCGATTCTGAAGTTGGCAACCTGAATTGTTAGGAGTTGGCAACCTGAATTGTTAGGAGTTGGCAACCTGAATTGTTAGGAGCTGGCAACCTGAATTCTTATGAGTTGGCAACCTGAATTGTTAGGAGTTGACAACCTGAATTGTTAGGAGCTGGCAACCTGAATTGTTAGGAGTTGGCAACCTGAATTCTTATGAGTTGGCAACCTGAATTCTTATGAGTTGGCAACCTGAATTCTCAGAAGTTTGCAGCCTGGCTGACGTTGGGATGGCAACGTGGCTTTCTTGAAGACGTCAAGAACTAGCAAAATGGATGCGTCTAACCTGGGGTTTACGTGAGCACAGTCTTCTCATTTCCTCCATAGCCTAGAACCACGTGTCATAGGGAGCTAGTCCAGCATACGCCACTGACATACATACACACTGATTCCCGTCCTGTCTTTATGAAGACACCCAAATGCATACCTCACTTCCACGTAGCACACCCTGGACTGCATTTTTCCATACTAACGACGCTCTGGCGACTGGATTCACGGGCAATATAATTCTCCGTGGGGGGCCTGTGTTCTGTGCTGTCCTTTTGTGGTTGTGACTGTCCTCTCATCCTTTTCATCTTATCATCATTCATCCTCATCTTCGCGATTGGCTAAAGTGACAGAAAAGGGACGTAAAATAACGTAATTAAATCAATAAATGAATCCCGCTGTAAACCATAGGTCGAGACTATCCGGGCATAAAGTGGACAAAAGAAACAAACTGACGGAATTGATGCTATGATGCGCCCAGGGTTCGAACCTGGAGCCATGTGGCTTCGTAGCACGTTACGCCAGCCACTCCGCCACCCGTTCGGAGGGTTTAGAAGTCTCAGATTTGACTTTCGTACGGCACGCTATCATTAAAAAATATTGCGTTATCTTTTTACGCCGCCTTTGTGCGTAATTGTGCTAATCGCGACGATGAGGATGATGTGATCAGGTGACATCGAGGAAGAGACACTCACACACACAAGTGCCCTTGATGATATTCGAACCAGAAACACAAAATCTTGGAACCAAATATATCTTTTTTTTAGTGTTAGGGTCTCAGCATGGTGCTTTCTGTGTGAATGCCCGCCCATCAATTTTATCTAAGAATAATTCATTTACATCGTCACGATGAGCCAGAGGTGACAGAAAAAGCGACGTATACTAAAATACAAGGACGCTATACGAAATGTGGAGACATTTTGTAATAATTACTTGTAGCACAACGTTTTCGGTGACTTTGGTGGCACGTTACACTAACCGCTAGACCATGAAGGCTACGGTTTTCCGAGTAAAACTTGACGTTCGAATCGAAACGACATTCTCGATCTCATCCATTGTGAAGATGATGTGATCAGCACCACGCTCCGGCCATATTTACTACACAGGGTTGCCCACAGGTTGCACTAGGAGGCTGATTGATCCCCAGAACCGCTTTATGCGTGAAAATTGTCAGGAAAATTCCCGCCAGATCACCCGTCCCGGGAACCGAACTCAGATCTCCCTGGTGGCAGTCTAACGCCTCACCTTTGGGTTTCGAATTCACTTAAACGAGTCACACTTAAATAAATATGTAAATATGGGGAGCCAACATTCTGAAGTTTTCCTTCCTCACGTGTCTTCAATCCCAATACCGCGTAGTAAAACTATTTAGAAACGTTAGCCCAAGGTTTTAACCCACAAGTGTGAGAATACATTAAATTAACAGTAGTGCCAGCGCACTGGCGAAAAACACACTGCCAACAATGTCGAGGAAAAAGAGAGAAAAAAGTGGGAAGAAAAGCGTTTACCTTGCCAGGCGTACCAACAGCACGAGAAGAGACGATAGAGATTGTCGAGACTAGAGTCCATTTGATGCTGGCCAGCGCCGAGACGCGACACACCGAACATACTGCAGTTCGGCACGCGGTGCTTATAGACGCCGGCCCCCTCGCCTGCCAACACTGCACATGCGCTCCTGCTCACGCCCTCATGACGTCCACGGCGACAAGGTTGCCAGGAGCAATGCTTTTATCGTAAGGCTGCTGCTTTTCAATGTTAAGAGGAAGGGGTTGGTAAAAGCCGATTATGAATTTCGCTTCGGGAGAGGGGGCCCGGCGTGGGGGCGTTCCATCCTATGCTGAATTATAGATGTAAACAGGAAATGATTTGCGAAGAAATCAACTTTCTCCTTGTATCTCTGTCCTTCCCTCTCTGTTTACATGAAGAGAGAATGGAAGTGGTAAGAAGAAGAAAGAGCAAGAAAGAATGAAGTGGGAGGGTTGTTAAAGGGTTAATAGGTATGTGTCTCTTTTTCTTTTTCTAACAGAGAAAGTAAGAAATTGAGGATGGAAGGGGGAGAGAAAGTAAGAATATATATATATAGGTATATCCTCCTCTCCTGAAAGGAAGATGGAGAAGGAGAGAAATGACTTTTTATTAGAGAAAATGAAATGCTGTTATTGTTATTATTACTTCTGACATCAAGAGCGTTATCATGAGTTTGGTTTTATGGTAGGGATAACCACAAACTCTGGATAACGGATATCCGGTTTCAAATTACCCGATATCCGTTTCGGATGCAAATTATCCTATGTCAGGATAAAATTTTACCCGGATTTGGCCATCCCTAGTTTTAGGGTTTCAACCCGTCCCCCCAATACCTTTACCGAGGCGGTCCTTTTTTGTCTGAAAAAAATAAAGAAAAAAGTCTACGAGAACGGGACTAGACGAGACCTAGTGACCGAGCCATCAGCGTTTCGGAACTCCCGACCAGCTATGATGGTTTGGAGAACGATCGAGTAGCACCAGCTTCAGCAACTCTTGAGATGTTCTGTGAGCAGTACTTTCTACGGCGTCACGTATTTACTGTGTGCTGTAACAGACCTATGCCTAACCTATTTACATGCTTATTTAAGCTATTAGATAGATTCATACCTGAGTTGGTTAGGCAGGTCAGGTGTGGTGCTGGTATCATGTATCTTAAGTTGCTAAAGCTGCCATTTGGCGCTCGTACGATTCGGTATTATTTTGTGTTCAATGCGCAGGCCAATATTTGGGGTCATGCGATGTCTTTCCCAGTTCATTTTTGTTACCTCTATTTTATCAATCAATAATTCATATCTACTATGTTGCTTTCTGCTGAAGTGTATTCATTTCAGCAAACAGATATACAAGGCAGCAGGTAACTTTCTTCCACACACACACAATACTACACACATTTTACAATTCTAAATGGGAACTGACCGCGCATAATCACGTCAAACTATCTTCAAAATATGGGAGCTGGAGACCGACAGCGGAACACCTAGCCTCTGAGTTGAAGCATACCCATTCAACTGAATTAATATAACTCAAATCAATGGTCTTAAACCACATGCTGATCTACTGTCGCTCTCTGGCTCCCTATGCACTGTTTGTAACAAGAAAATTGTAACTTGCAGGGCGCGTGAGCTCTCAAAACTATAGATTTCGGATCCCGAAATCCGGTATATGTTAAACAATGCATACATACACACATTACTTATATCGTATTTTAAACATATTCCAGCGAAGGTTCATGTAAAATATGAAAGGTATAGATGTATTAACATTGTACTGTACTGATACCAATGTAATTATACTAAATTATATTTGTTATATATATATATATATATATAATATGTTATTAAATATTATTGTAATTGTCAAATTTTTATTTCCAGATTTATGTAAAATGCAAATTTCAAATAAAGTAATGGAGCGTAACAATAACAGGGGAACTGTAAAACGAGCAACTGCCGTCCCAGTTTATCACAGAGGCACTGGGACATGCGTATACCCTCGAATGTATGCGGGTGGAGGTTAGGATACATTCGGGGGTTTCCCCTTTATTGTATAGTTCATTTTTGTTTGTTTGTCTCCTACCTTGCCTCAGAAGACCACACTTCATCTCTATTATTCAGTGTGTTTACATTCTTTTTGCACTTGCACGTCTCATGTAGCCGTGGTCTCAGCTGTAGTCCTCTTTTGTTCTCTCAGCTCCGTAAGAATGGTTCATCCAAAGAGTTCCTCTTTCATCTGTGCTCCGCTAAGCATGCTGGGAGTGCGGGCGGCAAGCATTGTCCGGAGACCCACCCGGCTTCATTTTCTTGGAGATTAAAGATCTGTTTATAACTGAAGGTCAGGATAGGACCAACATTTCCTCTGCTGGGAATTACCCACAGATATAGTCCTGGCCGCACGTTGCATAATATTATTACGAAGGGTTGAATATTTTTACTATTAGTACAGCGCCTAGAATAACGTAGTGTAGAAAACGGCATGGTTTTGCTCTCTCTCGCTGGTTCCACTCGAAAATGAAATCCGCTAGAGGCGCTGGTGTTGACACCGGGGTACAGCGCTCGACTGCTTATAATGGAAGTAAATGGGGTTTTTGCTGCAACGTCTGATTCTTTTCTTTGTAACATTTCTTTGCATCAGAAAATTGTTATGATATTTGATACAGTAGTCGCGAAAATATTAAAGAATATTATGAACCGTCTATCATGACCTGTCCTTGAGTTTTTTATTAACAATACGGAAGAAAACAGGTATGGATTGTAACACGTAACATGACAATTGCTGCGAGAATTAGTATTGTGTATGCATTATCCTGAAAGGTTCATTAATATTGTCATTGTCACAAATATTATTTTTATGGAAATTCACACAGACAATACTCGTTTATTTTAATTAATTAATTAATTTTATTATCAATTAATTTAATTAATTTGCGGTTTATTTTCATCAAGTACAAGGTAGACATTTTACAGCCAAGTCACGAGTAAAAATGCACAGTCCTTAACACCAAAGTTCTACTTACCATTCGACACGAATGTAAAGCAATTTGTTGATAGAGATGACAAGGTACATCGTAATCGGCTATTTCAACTCCATGGAATATGAAATTAAATTCTTTCGAATATCTGCATTTCGGGAAAATGACTTCATAATATGTACGCCACGAAACATTTTTCCCCTTCATGACACTATTTCAATTTTATTAGTATACAAAAATAAACTTGTGTACACAATCCAACGTTTGACGTCCAGCCTCACATGCGATATGTTGATGCTCGTGTTGCGTTGCACATAAAACGTATTTATGTTACTTTTCTGTGTAAATTAATACCATTTCGTGACTGCAAATCACTCCACAAATATAACTGTTTCCATCAATTCACTTACCGCCTTTCTAGAGAAACAAATCTACACAATATATTCCAAAAACTAACTAAGCCGCATTACTTTCATAACAAAATTAGCCGCTGTGTCGATCGCACTGCCATCTACTTGTCATCGTCTCGAGGAACCCGTTTCTTGGGTCGTTTTCCACACTACGTTATTCAAGGCGCTGTACTATTAGCACTTCCTCCTTTGTATTTCTAGGTATACACAATTTCATTCAATTGTTACAGAAAATGAAATAGCTTTTAGCTACTGGAGATGTTACAGTGTGGCGTAACCAAAAGATAGGAAAATACGTTCGTACATACATAGAAAAAACACTGAAATATGTAAATATATATCAAAATATAATATTTTTCATACTTTTCGGTTGTTTCCTGTCGGCACCCTGGTGGAGTGATTAGCACATCGCGCTACGACGGCAGGGGTCCGGGGTTCGAATTCTGACCTGGGCATTGATATTTGTGAGTGTCCATTCATCAATTTCATCATATCATCACTCATCCCCATATTCGCAAATTAGCCAAAAGTGGCACAGAAAGCGAACTAAAATAAAGAAAGTCAATCAATCAATCAATCGGTTGTTACCTACATTCCTGTGCTATTTTTTATTCGAGTTTATTTTTTGGAAATTTCTTTAGGACCTCTTCCTGAACTACTGACTGGGCAATAATAGTTTGCAATATATGGAAATAGTGCAGAACAAAGTGGATTTCTGAGATGTGATTTTCATGGCTAGAACAATATTACGTGACTGGTATCTCACAATCAGATCAAAAATTACAGAACTTGCACAGAAACCATATTTTGAATATTTGCTCCAAAATATATATCTGCATTACTCAATCACAACCGTAGAAATTACACAAACACAGCATTTCAGTTAAAAAAAAATATGAACTAGAAATATGTAATATGGCCCAAAATTTATAAAATACTATATTAAATAGAATTCGTGCATATTGTTACTAACATTTGTCATTTTTGCGTGACTACGTACAAAGGGGAACAATGTAATTAATGAAAATTCGGGACTTGGTGACAGGATCACAGATTTCTCTAGGCGACGATATAGTAATGTCTGAAGACAGTTTTTGAGCCCCTTGGATAGCCTGATTGAAATAACAATTATATTTTTCTGGCTTACATAATTCTTATCTCTTTGTTATTTGTTTCTGATATTGTAGTTGCAATGTTTCGGTCGAGAAGTACGGCTATGTCTGTGGATTTGTAGTTGGTTCTGTGTGTGAGAATATGTGTGTCTATATGTTTTATGCGTGGTTTCATTCATTTGGTTATTCCTGGCTGGTTTTTCTTCAGTTTGGAGGTTGTCTTTCGTACAGAGGACTTTGTAATATTTGTTGAGCCTATTATTTTGGGGGCAGAGTAGGGTATTTGATAGGTCCGGTGCTTATGTACTTCTCTGACAACGTTTCATCTTCTCTTTCGCTCTATATCCTCTTTCCTCAACCCCTCTTTCAACTTTTCCTATCTTTACCTCTGTAACATATTCTCCGAACCTCACTCTCTCTGTATCCTCCTCTATTTTTCCCTCTGCCTCCTGTTTCTTCTGCCTCAACCTTCTTTCCACATCTCCCTACCATTCTTCCTCTCCTTTCTTTGTCTTTTTCCCCATCTTCTTCCTCTTTATCTCCCCTTTTTTCTACCGACCTTCGTGGCGGAGTGGTTAGCACAGCGCGCTACAACGCCAGTGGTCCCGGGTTCGAATTATATCATGGTGTTCTTTGTGAGTGTCCCTTCATGAATTTCATCATATCACTCATCCTCATCTTCGCGATTAGCCAAAAGTTTGTGAAAGTAAAAAAAAAAAATCCTCTTTTTCCTATCTCCACCCATCTTGTTCTTCCTTCTATCTCCGGTTTCCTCATCTTCTTCTTTCCCCTTCTTCTCCCGTAGTTTTTAGTGCCTATTATACTATCTTGAGAGTGAATACCACGAAGTTTTCTGTTCCTGCATATACGGAACCGGATATAGCAATTACAACCATGTGCACTCCTTGCTTACATTCATAACTGAGTGATTAATATTTCGCATTTTCAATGTTATTTATAATTCACAATATTAATCATGAGCATCTCTTTGTTATGTTTTTATTTGCATTATTTGTCTGCGAGAGAAAAATAAGTGGCCCTGGCAATCCTGGACATGTATGGTTGGGCTGCATACAAACAGGATCAAAGTTTGCATTTCTCGAGGGCTTGCATCTTCAATAGGAAGCGTAGGAGAGAATGTGTTCATTAAAATGTAGCTTCAAAGATAGTGCTATAATGATGTTTTACTCTGACTGAATATTGTGTAACTCGAGGGAGTAACTAAGCATAATTTACATTGAACAAAGCATGTTAAACCATTAAATCTTCACTGCTTCCATGTCTGCTGAGACTTGCGTTTCCATAATGCGCCTGGAGCTTTTCTGGAGATGAATAGTGAGTGTTTCTTTGAAATAAAAACACATATACTCTGTCCCGGGAATCTGTGGAGCAATGCCGCGCATAACGGCAAAGAAGGGGAGAAAGCGGGTTGGCGGAGCGAAGCATTACGCGCTGCTGCTAACAGCTGGTAAATGTAGCCGAATTTTCCTCTTCCTGCAGTCACTTCCCCTCTCGTGCGTTTATTGGTCGAGCCCTATAGAGTCCTGCTCGCGCAGATACTTGTTTTTGTTCGCTTGCTCGAGATGTTCCCGGGATGAAGTATACATACACACGTGTGTGTGTGTAGGGCCTCCCCGATGGCGTTGTACTACCGTCGTCGCTTTTACAATGAAAGGGTCCCGGGATCTATACCCGGTGGAGGCATATAGTGATTCTGATCCAATAATTTTTAACTGTAGGCCCAGTCCAGATTAGCCTTTCTGTGCATAAAGTGGACTTAGAACAAACCCAAACCTGACCCCCCTCTCTCTCTGAGTCTGTCTGTGTGTGAAGTAAAAGCCCCCCTGAATATTGCAACATGCCGTTAGAAACAAACCCAAACCTCTCTCTCTCTCTCTCTTTCTGTGTGTGTGTCTGTCTCTCTCTGTGTGTGTGTGTGAAGTAAAAGCCCCCCCGTATATATTGCAACATGCCGTGTAGGCATACAGGGGGATGAGGAGATAGCCCCCCCACACATTCACAGTCTGCCGTTTGTGGAGGTGATGTGGTCAACACCACGCTCCGACAGTATTTATTCCCTCTCCCAGGTATCAATTTATTAAAGGCTAGGTGAACCAACAGAGCCGATCATGCAGGGGAAATTAGACATCCCGGAAATCAAACTCTGCTCTCCCGTGTGGCAATCAAGACATCCTACCGACTGAACCAGCGTGGTGCCTCTCTACAAATACACACACACACACGTTTGTATGAAGCAGTTGCTAATCACTCTCGTGAGACTGTGCTGATTTAGTCGCAAGGCCTTTTGTTTCCCGAGTGTATAATCCTGGATAGGAATTCGTCAATACTTCTGCATAAGCAGCTCTAGAGCTCATACAGCATCGCATCATCGACACAAGGAATAAATGCGGCCGGAGCGTGGTGCTTTGTATCCCTACACTATTAATTAGATCGATAAAGCGTGGAGTCCTACCTTCGCGTTTGGCTGTTTCAAACATCTTACAATCTAATTTACTAGTGTATTGAACACGACGAGACTGCCTCGAGTTATAATGGTAGTCTCTGATGTACTCTCCCAATTGTACCTCTCGACTATGTACAGTTTCCGGTAATAATAATGAGAACCTACATCCTGAAATATTCGCCATTCTGTATGCAACTCTACGGCGATAGACGAACTTCCTATTGAGGAATTTCTATGGAAATCCCCTCTTCGCCGTAGAGTTAGCCAACACAAACAACTCTACCCCGCCAGTCGAACTTGCTATTGAAGAATTCCTGTGGAAATTCCCTTTTCGCCGTAGAGTGAGGCAACACACACACCACTCTACTCCGCCAGTCGAACTTGCTATTGAAGAATTCCTGTGGAAATTCCCTTTTCGCCGTAGAGTGAGGCAACACACACCACTCTACGGCGACAGTCGAACTTCTTATTAAAGAATTCCTATGGAAATCCCTCTCTTCGCCGTAGAGTTAGCCAACACAAGGAACTCTACGGCGACAGTCGAACTTCTTATTAAAGAATTGCTATGAAAATCCCCTCTTCGCCGTAGAGTTAGCCAACACAAGCAACACTACGGCGACAGTCGAACTTCTTATCAAAGATTAAAGAATTGCTATGGAAATCTCCTCTTCGCCGTAGAGTTAGCCAACACAAGCAACTCTACGGCGACAGTCGAACTTCTTATTAAATAATTGCTATGAAAATCCCCTCTTCGCCGTAGAGTTAGCAAACACATGCATCTCTACGGCGACAGTCGAACTTCTTATTAAAGAATTGCTATGGAAATCCCTCTCTTCGCCGTAGAGTTAGCCAACACAAGCAACTCTACGGCGACAGTCGAACTTCTTATTGCAGAATTGCTATGAAAATCACCCTCTTCGCCGTAGAGTTAGCCAACACAAGCAACTCTACCCCGACAGTAGAACTTGCTATTGAAGAATTCCTGTGGAAATTCCCTATTCGCCGTAGAGTGAGGCAACACACACCACTGTACCCCGACAGTCGAACTTGCTATTGAAGAATTCCTGTGGATATTCCCTTTTCGCCGTAGAGTTAGCCAACACATGCAACTCGCTTTCCTACCCCAACAGTCGAACTTGCTATTGAAGAATTCCTATGGAAATTACCCTCTTCGCCGTAGAATTAGCCAACACAAGCAACTCTACGGCGACAGTCGAACTTCTTATTAAATAATTGCTATGAAAATCCCCTCTTCGCCGTAGAGTTAGCCAACACATGCAACTCTACGGCGACAGTCGAACTTCTTATTAAAGAATTGCTATGGAAATCCCCTCTTCGCCGTAGAGTTAGCCAACACAAGCAACTCTACGGCGACAGTCGAACTTCTTATTGCAGAATTGCTATGAAAATCACCCTCTTCGCCGTAGAGTTAGCCAACACAAGCAACTCTACCCCGACAGTAGAACTTGCTATTGAAGAATTCCTGTGGAAATTCCCTATTCGCCGTAGAGTGAGGCAACACACACCACTGTACCCCGACAGTCGAACTTGCTATTGAAGAATTCCTGTGGAAATTCCATTTTCGCCGTAGAGTTAGCCAACACAAGCAACTCGCTTTCCTACCCCGACAGTCGAACTTGCTATTGAAGAATTCTTATGGAAATTACCCTCTTCGCCGTAGAGTTAGCCAACACAAGCAACTCTAAGGCGACAGTCGAACTTCTTATTGAAGAATTGCTATATAAATCCTCTCTTCTCGTTAACTCTACGGCGACAGTCGAACTTGCTATTGAAGGATTCTCGTGGAAATTGCCTCTTCGCCGTAAAGTTATGCAACACACAACGCATTACAGGTAAGCTAGTAGTTCAGGATTTAGGCGTCTCATATTTATTGCCGGTGACTGTACCTGTAAGGACAGGAACCTTTACCTTACCACCTGCGTGTCAGGTGTGAACCGTGGCATAATCGCAGGGAGGGTTTTTTCATTTCCACCACAGCTTAACGAATAGACATTGCGTGGGCCTGATCTTGTCACCGTTTCGGAGTTGACCTTTCCAGATGTTGCCCTGGCAACGACTCTTCCTGCCATTTGAATCGTCGTGAAATGCGGATTCGGTAAACTGAGCCGGTTGAATTCCACGCATTATACGAGCGTGTTCCCGTGTGTAAAATTGGTCCGACTCAGATGTCAAAGAGAAAAAATTAAACAATTACGATCAGGAGATATTTGAACACGTGGCAAAGTCACTCTTATTGGTTTAAACGAAAACAGGTCAGATTGAAATCTGCGTAGGGCCGAATTGAAGGGAGGGGTAATATTCCTCCCCATTCAACTAACCAAACTGCGCTTTCCAGAATTCAACAGCGTGCTTCAGACTGGTGAACGTCCAAATAAGTCCAAATTGGAGAAATTAACACAAATTGTTTTTTCTCCATTCACTTTGAGAATGCAAACAAAACCACGTGACTTCTCACAAATAGTTCCTTTCGTATTATATGTGTTAGTTCTGGTGTCATTTTGCCCAACTGTTGTAGTTGTACAGCACAAGGTCACAGAACTTCAAGATAGCAACTTGATTGAGTGCCATGGCTTTATCACAAGCACTGTATTCTTACGTGCAAGACTTCTGCACAGCTGCCAATGGAATAACCAATAGGAGATCTAAGAAGCCACGTGTATTTGTTTACATTCAGTTCGTTCTTACAGCGAATAAAGATTTCGGACGCGTGTATATTGTCGCATTTATTATGTGGAAAAGTCTGTTATAGTGGCGTAATTTTAAAAGATACTTCTCACATAGCGATATCTTCTTTTCCATGTTTCCGAACTACGTGGCGGAGTGGTTATCAGCGCGCTACGAAGCCAGGAGTCCCGGGTTCGAATCCCGATCTGGGCGTCGGTGTTCATTGTGAGTGTCCCTTCATCAATTTCATCATATCATCACTCATACTCATCTTCACGATTAGCCAAAAGTAGCAGAAAAGCAAATCGATCAATAAATTATTTTCCATGTTAATTACAATATAACAGCTATTCTTTGCAAAAACCGCGACGATGGCGTAGATTGCAGATTGGTGCAAAAGGGTGACGTGGTTCAACCTGGTGAAAGTACCTCCATACTTTGGTAAATTTCGGAACGCCGAAACCTGCACCAACTGAGTGGTGCACCAGCAGAGTGCAGAATACGTGTGTTGTTTTTTATTTGCCAGAGAGAGAGAGAGAGAGAGAGAGAGAGAGAGAAAATAATTAAGAAAGAAGTTGCTACTTTTAGCCAATCACAACCGTCAGGATGAGGGGTTGATTAGGTTGAAATTGAAGGGATACTTATAGAGAACACCCATGCTGGGATTCGAACCTGGGAACTTCGGTGGTGAGTTCGGAAAAAAAGAAAGAATAAAGATCTACCACGCACATGTAATGAGTCTGGACTAAACTTTAGTTACTCCAAGGGACTTTGGGGGGGGGGGGGGCGAATGCAGTGGAAATCATTCCGACACTACTGCCAACACTGCAAAGAGCTCGAAGTTTGACCTTGAACAACCGATTTTGACGTAACCAACTCTAGAAGCCTCCGTTGTAATTTTGAACATAGAGGATACTGGAAGTTTTAGGACATTTGTAAGTAGGTTAGCTGGCAACAGTGATGATGTTAAATCCTCCACACTCTACAAAGCATAAAATCAATTAACTTTTTATTTTTTTTATCTCAAATGCCACACTCAAAAGGAAAAAGTCGACAAAGAATCTTTTTTCGGCCTGCCTCCGTCAGTTTCCGTCAAGGTTTTTACTATTTTTGTTTCAATTCCAACATGTATCTCGCTTTCTTTTCTCCGCCATACTTGTCGCTTCGCAATTGTTTCATTATTATCTTCTGCGAGGAAAGATTAATGTTGTCTAACGTTCGCTTCTGTTCCCACAGCACTTTATTTTCATTCTTGTCTTAACTCGGCATTCAGTGGCCAGTGCAGGAAGTATGCTCTCTGAAATACACTTGAGCTACCCGCAATCATTCATAGTTTTAGTGGGGTTTAATTGGAACCGTCCGCTAATGATTAATCGTTGTGGAAATTAGGTATTCTCACAACTACCGCAGCATTTGAACTTTGTGGATTCAGTACCCTAGATGATTTAAAAGGGAAACAAGATTTTGAGAAGTACCTACGTCGGTCTTCTGTTATGGATTTCGGACTTCTGTGAGCAACTTTACGGATTTTGTTCCTTCTTCCTCGCTTCTCTCTGTCTACATTTTGAAAAAGAAGTGAAGAAAGGGATGGAGAACTTGGCACCCACCGATGGAGTGGGGAGAAGCTCTTTAAAAAAGAGATGGAATGTTTTTCTGCTCCTCTCACCCCTCCCCCTTCTATCTCTCCGAGGATGGAAAAAGAAAGTAGCAAGGAAGGAGATTTCAGATGAGTTTGTTCGAGTGAATTTCTTTTTTTCTTATTCTCGCTTCCTCCCTTTTTCTGTATGCGTGTGTGTCTATCTCTCACACACTCCCTGGTTCTACGCCGACCTTCGTGGTGGAGTAGTCACTATGCCAGGGGTACCGGGTTGCATACACAAACCCGATAGTGCTGCAGAACCAGAGGTATATAAAGCTTTCTTATTGGCTGTGTGCACCGGAAGTGTTTATGTTCCGTGTCCATTGTTCCTTGTTTCTTCGTATGGAAAAATAAGACTCGTGATTATACAGAGGTTGATTCATTTATATTGAGCCGAATTCGAATGGGCCACGTACCAAGGAAATGCCGTGTTTCCACCACGGGTTGTGTTCGATCTGCAGGCCACCACTACTGACTATTGCCCGGCATCGGAGTTTCCATTGCAGGAGACTGCGTTGCAGCTGGACCATAGGTATTGCATCCCACTCCTCGTTACAGGCTTTCAACAGGCCGGAGACAGTGTGGACTCGACGATGGGACAGGCGCCGCTTGAAAAGTCCGAAAGTACAATAGTCCATTGGGCTGGCATCTGGCCTCTTGACAGGGGTGTCACAGAAAGGGAATTGCAGAAATTCCAGTTTCCTGTTCCATACGGTGTAACGATCCTGCGTGGTCGCCATATTATATTTTGTTAAGAAGAATGCATGCTATATGTCCCTGCGAGGCGTACGCTTTTAGTTTAAATGTGTTAACGGATCCACCTCTACGATAATTAGTTTCGCTTATTATTTGACCCTGCGTGGTCGCTGTATTCTGTAAATGCTAACGGATCCACCTCTATGTTTATTAGTTTCGCTTATTATTAGACCCTGCGTGGTTGCTGTATTCAGTAAATGTTATTAATTATTGTCATTTACACTGTTCAACTCGTTGTTTAGAATTGCAGAGTCCTGCGAGGCTCATTATTAATTGTATTGTCTGAATGCACACAGTTTTACTTTATATTAACGCGTGCATCTAGTGATTTTCCCACTAGTGTTTTCTTAATGTCACTTCTTGGATGTTTCTCAGTACGAAGGTTGCTATATGTAAAAAAATGAGTTAGCAACGCGTACTTGTAGTTAAAATTTTCACCACCCATGCGCCACCGCGAGTATAAATCCCAGCGCAGTGAGACCGGAGTTCAGTTGGCTCCCTGATGTCAACAGGCAAACATCCAGGGTTCACTGGCCTCCCAGCCTGAGAACTAGAAGCCATCCCAGAAGGAAGGACGGAGAAAGAAGAAAGAAGAAGAAGAGCCTAGCAGCAACCTACCTACCTGGTCCGCTCGCTTAGGCTGATAGGTGCCCAGGGTCTACCTGCCCGGCTTGTCTGGGAGCACCCGGACCTTCCTTTTCTAACCTGCCGTCCCTTCATAGGAGACACCGGTTGGCTTGCCAACTCCCAGCTAACGCCGGGGTGTCGCGGCATCCTTTAATCCTTTTACCCTGCGCCCGTTATTCGGGAGTACCGATTGGTTTCGGCCAATTCCCGGCTGTGGTTGGGGTACTACGCACAACCTACTCTCTTTTACAGGGGAACCCGTGACGTCAGCGGCGACCAAGGCCCTAAATAAAATTAGGTCCCCATACTCCCCCTGGCGCCTCACAGCGAGGAATAAATTGGATGTTCCCTGCCCCCCTTATCTCTTGGTGAACGTGCGTGGAACAGGTACAAGTAAATGCACGAGCGTGGTAAAGGTTTCAGGTAAAGACACGTGTGTAAGTGTGCAAACGGACACCCTTGTGTTGAGACTATAATAAACATATATAAATATATATATACTAAGCTGGTATAGTCATTCCTTACACCCAGCAAGCCCTAAGATATTTCTGAGTCCATGTACTGCGGCTGACAAAAAGTTAGCGCATATGGGTAGACTTTTGCCGTCCTACTAATTAAAGTGTTTAGAGTGTGGTAATTGTGTGTAAGTGTGTGACGGACGTTGCAACGGCGATAGAATTCCAGCGATGTTTTTACCGTGTGGCTGGATGCCTTGGCTTGGTGCAGTTCAACCTGATTCACATCTCCTGCAGTTCCTCTTTCGCTCAGCCACATGACACGATTTTAGGGCGTGCACACTGCTCTTGCGAACGACCTTGAATGGCGCGGTTGATTGTCGCCTGCGATGTGCGACATTTGCTGGCCATTGCACGCTGGGGATTTTCGGAAGTCGCCATACGCCGAACAACACGCCATAGCGGCAGGGTCCTCTTCACGGGAGGCCGGTTTCTAGCTACTCGAGTCAGTGTGGTGGGCCCAGTACTCTGTGCAGCATATTTCCGTATAATACGAATCACAGTGCCACGACCTACATGACAATTACGCACTTTACACATTTCTACGATGCGCGACGCCGTGAACTTCCGTCGGAAAGGGCAACAATGTACCCCTCCCAGAATCTGTTCAGTTTCGGCGGCATCAGACTACGCTCGACCACACTGCTCTACTGCGTGACTAACGAGATACTGTTGCTTGTCTCGTGGCAATCTCACGGCGATACGTTGCACATGCGCGGTACAGTCGCACATTGAATTCGGCTCAATATACATGAATCAACCTCTGTATAGTAATAAAGTCTGTAATCAGATTGTCGAAATTATGTTAAGAAATATACGTTTATATAATAAATGTAATGTTTAAAATGATACACGTTGAACATACATAACACTGGTCGACATTTTTTCAAAAGTTGAACGATGTTTTGAAATGAATAGGTGACTCTGAAAGGATTTTTCATGCTGAATTCAAATTTGAAAACAGTTTTGCTCCATCCCGTCACAATTTTTCACAAATCGTGAAAACTGAATAGCATATAGGGGTCTATTATGGTATTATTGGGATCATTTGGGGTTTATATAATCATATTACAGACACATAGAATAAATAATTTTTGCAAATATAGTAATCAGTGGGACATATATTGAGATTGTAAAATCTATATTATATACTACCGTGCGTCCATTTCGATCTTCAGCCGAGAGATCGGGAGAAGCGTGGCGGGCGGCGCTGACGGAAATGCCGACATTTGCGGCCTGTAATGCCCGCTTATTTTTATGGACATATGCAGACATTTATATTAATATTGCAAAACGAGCACTAACCTGTGTTATATAACACGCAAAGGTTCTTCTGCAATTCATCCAAGTTCTGCTCTTATATACACAAATAAATACGCTTTAGAAACTATGTTAAGAGCCACAGATAATAAAACATTTTAATCATAGTTTTGACCAGTAACGTCCTGCTTAAGGTTATATCCTTGAACGAGTTTTATGTCGATGGGGATCGTTTGGAGGTTTCGAATGTGCAACACTGTATCAAGATTACGCTGCAGACGAAACCGTTAAAAGTGAATGGTTTTCGTGAGCTTCCTTGCAATCCGAAATCTCCGAGCTCGATGTTTTTGTTCCTTCGCGACTAGATGAAGACAGAGCTGTGAATATAGTGGCGAGCAGATGTAAACCAAGAGCGTGTTAATTTCGTACTGTGCGCAAGAGTGTTATTCTTGGTTACTTCCCGTTACTTGTTTGTGTTATTGCAGTGTGTATGTGTGTTGTGTCAGTGAGACGATTGGAATGCCAGCCGCAAGGTTCACGTTAAAACAAAGAAATTTTTTGTATGGCACTTTGAAAACAGATTGAAAACGAATTTGTACAGAAATTCCCAGGCGTTTCACCTCCACATAGAGATACGGTTAGACATCTTGTCCTTAAATTACGAGAAACTGGATCGTTAAATTTTAAAACACCTAAGCAAAAACGACGGATTCTAACCGAAGCAAAACTCGATGAAATTGGTGCAGCGTTAGAACGTTCTCCAAACAAACTTCTACGCCGTGTTTCACAGGAGATGGGCGTGTCAAAATCATCAGCACATACAACCACTAACCTACTAATATTAAAACCGTACTCTTATAACACAGGTTAGTGCTCGTTTTGCAATATTTATATAAATGTCTGCATATGTCCATAAAAATAAACGGGCATTACAGGCCGCAAATGTCGGCATCTCCGTCAGCGCCGCCCGCCACGCTTCTCCCGATCTCTCGGCTGAAGATCGAAATGAAGGCACGGTATATTCATGTACATTTTCATTTACACATGTCTAGAAAGAGATATAACATAGTGCATTTCGAATTACTGAGACTCAGGATCAAACTTCATTCTTTTTGACTTTCTGCCCTTCCCGACACCCGAAGTAGGAACATCTCTTTTTAACATCCCACAAAATTCTGCCATCATGGAAACATTCCATCGTCCCTGGTATCTCCGTTCCATCTCTGCTATGTCCTTGTGAAATCTTTCCCCGTGCTCCTCGCTGAAGTGTCCAAGATTACTCGGAAAGAAATCTAGATGTGAGTTAAGGAAATGCAATTTGAGGCTCATTTTACAACCAAGTTTACATAAATTCGTTAGCAGATTTTTCACAAAATGTTCATAGTTAACGTGTTTTTCATTGCCCAGAAAATGGGCAACCACCATTTTGAAACTTACCCAGGCATCCCTTTCCGTAGCAGTCATTATTTCTTCAAAATCTGCATCCATCATCAGTTTCCGTATCTGAGGGCCAACAAAAATACCCTCTTTGAGCTTACCCTCAGTGACGGATGGAAATTTCATGGCAATGTATTTAAAGCATTCGCCGTCTTTGTCTAACGCTTTCACAAACTGTTTCATTATCCCTAACTTATATGCAACAGAGAAAGCAGCATTTTAGACGACTGAATTAATTGCCGTTATGTCACATTCTTCTTCCCTGGAGAGAGAGATTTTCTACTTGGCCACGTTTTCACTTTCCAATGATTCTCCCTGTCCCGAATGTCCCATTCGCACAAGAAGCAGGGGAATTTTGTGTTCCCAGCATGGAGACCCAACAACAAAGCTATCACTTTGAAATCTCCACAGACAGACCAACCATGTTCTTCATATTTCACTTTCAGTAGCATCAGAGCGTATAGAAGGAATAGTGTGTGCACTCCCTGAGTTGCCGTGGTCCACCGCCTAGATGGCAGTGGTGACGTTTGAGACTGCGCGGAAGATGTTCTCGTTGCTTACATAGCTAACTACATAAGAAACAAAAATGCATGTTACTTACGTTTGGAGAAGAGCTCAGCAGCTGGATAGTTTGAAGAATTTCGGAGATGATTTTGCTGTCTTCGAGGCACTTAATTCCTTTCTTATCTCCTTGGTGCGGAAGAAAAATCGACATTTCAGATAGTGAAATACGAGTTTAGGTAGCGTACGCAGCACATGATCTTCACAGTATCCTAATTGCGAAGTTTTTACAGCAATTATATTTAAATTGTCCGAACACTCAAAAAATATATCACCCCATAAACTATTAGCACATGATAATTTCTCTGCAACAACATCTTCCACTCGTAACAGCACATCATAAACACTTTTCGATGCATAGGTAAGGTATTTACAGCCGTCACCCGAACCATAGTCTTGGACAGCGGCGCCGACTTGTCAAAATTATTGGGGGGGGGCTCTGTTCACTGAAATAAATTAATGAATGAATCACTCTACATTTTTTAAGTTTTGGCCTCAGTGTTCGGAATCTCATAAAAGCCCATGAATTCCTCAAAAATATCAATTTTAACAATACTCATAATTACATACTTAGTATATAATAATAAGTCATGTGTTTTGCTGTCTCTGGTCTTAGCCCCCCCCCCCCCCAAAGTTGATGGTCTAGAACATTTCAAACGTGAATTTAAAGTTAAGTTCATGTGGCACAATTCAGCCCCATGGAGTCGGCGCCTATGGTCTTGGATTAGCGTAAGTGAGGCAGGTACGTTAGTTGGTTCCCCGTGCAGAAAAGTTGTACACAGTTTACAATGCGTCACTTTTGAAATATACCGCACTGTGTATCCTGCCAAATGATACACCAAGTATTCTTTACCAACACTTTGTTCATTTAAGTACGGTATGTTGTTTTCCCAGTCCGGTATTTGAATTTCATCTTCAACAATGGACATTTTTTCCCTTATTTTATTTTCAGGTTGCTTCTTCACCGAAAGATTTTTATTTTCGGTTGCTCTTGCCAGAGTTCGCATTTCATTAACAAAAGACGTCAGAGGAGATTCAGTCCTGTATTCACAGTTTCCGCCCGAAAATAAAGCAAGTTTTGCTGGTACGTAAATTGATTGCACATATAAGTGCACACATGTAAGTGCAGAAAATCCACAGTGGAGGGATGATCATCACAAGTGAACGACCGCAATATACCAAAATGGCGTTCTAGGGGATCTTGATTAAATTTTCCTGTCAAAACGTACTTGTAATTGTTCTTCCACAAATATTCGGATACTTCTAAAGTACTTTCTAAAGTCACTCTTAAGGACTGAAGCGAAGGAATTTCGATTATCTCTAAGGACAGCATTCCATTTTATTAAAGTTGTATGTGCTTCTGATCCTTTATATATTGCCTGTGCAGGAGCCATATCCAGATCTACAGCCGGGTACGAAACACGTAGGCATCTTGTAGTGTTCGCTCGGCTGTCTCAAACACAATAATAATGCGTTGAACACAACACAAACTAGTCACAACGGATCAATCACAAATCTAACGACACTAAACTGAATAACGTAACACCGTTGTCATTAATAAAAGTACACAATGTTATTCTAGCACAACAAAACACAACGCTCTACAAAATGCGCGGCCGCACTGCAAGCAGAAGACGCTCGTCGCAAGCGAAGGTGCTGCCAGTATTTCGGTGGGGCACCGCTCTATTCACTTGGCTTACGGGAAGAAACCGAAGTGCGCACACTTCCTCTTCTATACGCTCTGGTAGCATGAACCTCAAAGTTTCATAAGTTTCCTTAAGCGACACAGAATATGCAACTGGAATCGATGGGAACACATTACAGTTATTTAACAGAACACCCTTCAGACTAATCTGTGATGCATCAATGAAAAGTCTCCATTCACTTACATTGTAAGAAATACCATACAATTCTATGACTTTCCTTATGTTGTTACAATAAACAAGGTTTTCGTCTTCAGTAAAGTATGGGAGTAGCTCTGTCTCTCGATGCCTGTACCATGAGAAATGTGTTTCTGGAGACAACAGGTTTTTCTTACTCAGACGGGAACCAAGAAGTTGGGCACTCTCCTTTGGTAAATTTAGGTCTCTTACGAGATCATTCAGTTGATGTTATGTGAAAGGTTGCGGAGTGCCTGTACTTGTACCAGGACAGAAATCGTCACTGTCATCATAGTGTGCACGTTCAACTTCAGTGTCACTTGAAGTGCTGCAATTATCACTACTCGTACGTGGTACAGGTACAGGTACATCTGTCCCATGAGGCACGGGCCTAATGGCCGATTGTATGTTGTTGGGATAGCTCACATTGCTCTTGTTCTTAGTACTGAAACCGCTAACATCTATAGCACAGAAATAGCAGTCATCAATGTGATTTTTTGGTTCCCGCCATACCATTGGTATTCCAAATGGCAATGCTTTCCTCTTGCCACACTTCCACAATCGCAAAGCTTCATGCGGGGCCCAGTTTTTGTCCTGATCACCTACTTTAACACCAAAATATTCGTGGTAAGCAGACCTCACAAATGTGGTGATACGTTGTCTTTGCCTCTTCACTACATAGCTTCCACAAATGTAACAGAATACATGGGGCGAGTTCAAACACTTCCTGGACGAAGACGACATTGTCTCTCGACCCAACACAGCACGAACTATCGACAATGACGAAAACTTTATCAAATATATTGCATTCCCTTTTGCTATTTACATATATAATATCTACAATACACTTAACTAAGGTTTTCGGATCACGTAACCTTATACACGGTAAATAAATTAAAACTGTACTATTTGCATTAGTTGGTATCGAATAACAAAACTTAGAAACAAATTTATTGAATCATTCATTGTTACTAGGCGTCTTCAGCAATTTTGTTAATCATATAATATAATAAGAGGTGCACTGCCATCTATCGGGAATATTATTAACTTCTAATTTCTGGGCAGGAATTACGATTTATACAACAATGAAGATTTCTAAATAACTGAGGCTGATACAACAAAAACAAGGTCACTTCTGAAATCAGCATCAAATGTAGTTTCAGAAACCACAATTAGTTTCCAAACATCAGAACCCATGTCGACCAGTGTAATTTTCTCAATTGTCATTGGTAGTTACACTGTTTGCACTGGTGTAACTTTAAATAGAAAAATCATTCACGTCAAGATGAGTTCTGATATCTGCTTTCTAAAACATTAAAGTAAAAAGTAAAGTGTTCCCCTGTGCATAGCACCACGCCATGAAGGCGTATAGGGGGTGTGGGAGTAACGCCCCACACTTTCTTGATCCGGTCGTGAGTGGGAGTGATGTGATCAGCATCACGCCCCTGACCGCCTTTACCCCCCAGGGTTTCCCCCAGGTACCCATGTTATTCGACGCTGGGTGTGCGCCGGGGCCGCTTCCACCGTTAGAAAAGTTCCCGGGTTTGAACCGGCCGGGGATCGAACCCGGGACATTTAGCATGGTAGTCAGACGCGTTACCGACTGAGCCACCGCGGCCACTTTGATTTAAATAATTATGATAAAATATCAACCTTAGTATAAATGGGTTTCTTATCTTGTTGGAATGGATATCTGAAATCTACTCTGTTAATTTGAACCCTGCCATCTAGCGTTAACTTGAAGGAACGCTGCATTAACTTCCGGAATGGAAGCCAATCAAAAGCCAAATATCGCTGGAGGTTCTGCAGTACTATAGGGTTTGTAAATACGCTACCGGGTTCGAATCCCGCAAACATCATGCCCAGGCCGGGATTTGAACCAGGGACCCCTGGCTTCGAAGCGCGATGTTCTAACCACTCTGCCACGGTGACCTTTATCTAAAAAGGGGCGACGGATAAGGAGGAAAAGGGCTTTGCAAACGGTGCAACGCAATAAAATTTAAGAAACTGGTATAAAATATGAAAGACAAGTAACCATCTCACATATACGAACTAATAGGTAAACCAGGAACATGAAAACACTTCAGTGTGTGAGTAGGGAGTTCGCGATTGCCGTTCCGATTTTACAAACAAATCTGGCAACACTGTAAATACGAGCACATGATAGAATTTTCTATGAATGAACACAAAGTTTAGATTTGTTGTAATCAGATAACCAAGAACGAAAACAATATCACTATTACTCTATATTCAGTTCTATTTAACCTCAGCGTTTCTCTTCCAACTCCCCCCCCCCCCCCGTTTTTCATAAAGAGAACCCCTGCTGTCACGTTTGAGAATTTTTGATGGTTAGTCTCAAGCTTCAGTGATTTTCCGTTCCCAATGCTGGAGGCGCCACTTTCCAAAGAGATCAAAGTCTGGGGAATCTCTCCTGGCTTGTAGAGCTCTCAGAATTTTCTGCCTTCCGAGTTCACTTTCCACCAACATTTCCTTCCCTCCATCTCCAGGTCTTTTCGACCGAGGTTCAGTGCCTCCTAAAGCAAAACCTGCAGACGAAATTTGAAGCTGAAATTGAAAACTTGACAGGAATCTCCACGATTCTCTTAAAGCGAAGTAAATAAGGATTTAGTGAAACGGAAGTGCAAATGTTGTATTGCACGGAAAACATTACTTTATGTGATTAGCAGGGAGCGGAAGTTGATGACCTAAAAAAATATAGATATATGACCTATAGACCTAAAAAATGGGAAAAAATAACGGAAAAAATGCAAAAAATGACCATTAAATTTGCGAGTTTCAGGTTAAAAATTGAAACGAAAAGGAAATTAAACAAAATGCAATCTTGCTTTCAAGAAAAAAGGCACCACATGCACATTCAATTAAAGTATGCAACGAGGATTTCCAATGGAAACGACCGAATAATTTAAAACAATTTAATGAAAAAGTCTTATACACTGAATGAATTGGTGTAAAATGCATTAATTTCCCACATCTTTGTCTGGTGATGTAGTATGGTGTGTTTCTGTGGCACTGGAAAGAAAAGAAATTATCACGATCCACGTACGACAATTTTTGTTTGTTCGTAAATTGCAATTCTGCGATATATATATATATAGGCCTATGTTCACCTTGGTGAAAAGACTCAAGAATATTACCAAAATGAAAGGAGTGACAAAATATGTCGAAACAACACACCGAATATTGTGAAAAATGACGGGAAAATGCCGAAAATCGGGGAAAATTACCTGAAAATTGGCAAAATGCAAAAGAATGCACTTTAAAATTACCTTTTTTGGGTTCTAGACGAAGTATAATATTGTGTATATTTAATGGGCATCGTGTCCGAGATGTCAGAAAAAAGATGACATTTCATCAACTCCCTAGTGATGAGTAAGAGATAATGGAAGGTATGTGTTTTCCAGAGTATGTTGCCAGCGACTGAGGCGAAGTGGTTAACTTAGCACGTTACGAAACAAAGGATTCCAGATTTGAATCCTGAGCTTGGGATGAACGTTGCTTTCATCTGTTTTGTGATTACGTACCTTCCCGTTTTGTCCATTCCCCTTTCGCCCAGTACCGAAAACCTTGTTTCATTGACCCAAGTGATAACACGCCCCAGAACGGAAGTACCGTTTCGCCCAGAGGGAATTTTTAAAAGATGGTGTGAATGTGAAGGGAAATGTGAAAGTAAGAAGCCAAATAATCAGGTTTGGCTTCCAAAGGGGAGCCAGATCGTTGTTGTTTGAGTATTTCAATGAAGGTAAATAGGTTAGGTGAGATGGTGATCTATTTCAAACCCACGCTTACATAGGTGGGGTGTAAAGAGAAAGGACACGTGACTACACGATTGGGAATTTTTACTATCACATTTCCCTCTGGGCGAAACGGTAACGTTCTGGCACTGGTTATCACTTGGACCAATAAAACAAGTTCTTCGGTACTGGGCGAAACGGGCATGAATCTTGTGATTAACCTACAATGGTAGAAATTGACGTTAATAAAAATGATCACGTACAGACGTAAACACAAATACAACAAACTAGATTAGTATCACCTAGAGAGATAGAAATGTACTGGATTAAAAATATGTTAAATTATCACAACACTTAAATTCAAATACAAAATATGTCGATAACATCTAAAGACATAGAAAATGATTTAAATACAATTATAACACAATGGGGGACTGATGATAAACAAAGAATGGAAGGAGGTGTTAGAAAGAGTGGAAAGGACAAGAGAGAAAGAGGAAGGAAGAAGAATGAAGGAAAAAGAGCGTGAGATAAAGAGTCCAACCACATTCCAGATGGAAGAAAATGTTTAGCCTTTTAGGTGAAAGTACAGTTGACAAGAGAAAGCCACCTGCTAGAATGTTCCAGAACAACTTTCTAATAGTCTGGAGGGGAGTAATTCTTGTGTATATATATCGTCCTGTTTTGTACCTTGGTACATTTGTACTTGGTGCAGAGTCTGAAGAAGACCTTGCTAGAAGGTTGAAACGTTACGTTTAGTTTTTATAATAAAATAAAATTCTGCCTTGGTCAGCATATTGAGTTTTTTTAATTACAAATACAAAATATGTTCATATCGCCTAGATCAGTGGTTCTTAAACTGTGGTACGCCTACCCACAGGGGTACATGAACGACTTGAAGAGGGTACGCGATCAGCCCGGAAGAGAATACCCAAATGACAAGATTTAATTGTTTCAAACTTCATAGCTTTAACACTCAACAGGCTGATATGTTCACTGACACACTTATATTTCTTTCATGTTTTGAAATATAATACTACTCGTTCGAAATCTATGATACACTAAATTTGGAGGTGAATCTTCGCTTGAAAGTTCCAAGTGCACAACCAGACATCAACAAACTGTCAGGCTATGCAGGCACATCTTTCTCACTACAGACTCTGAGTATTTACAAAAAAAAATCCAAAATTATGCTTCAAAGTTTTACAAACGTATTTTTGTTCTTTACTTTTTCTTCAATAACTCTGGAAAAATATATGAAAATAAAGTTTTTTATACACATGCGTTTCACATTTTTATTCTTGTAACTAAACATAAAGATTGTAAACGTAGAAACACCCAATAAAATAATAAACGTAGGATTCTAATGTTTCTTTATTTACCATCTTTCCACATACACAGCCCGAATGTCATTTTCCTCTATTGCAGATGCAAAAACACCCCACCAATCGGTCAGTCCAAAAATTTCCCAAAACCTCACTGTTCGCAGAAAGGGTACAATGAGAAAAAAAGTTCGAGAAACGCTGGCCTAGATTAAAAGATGTGCAAAATGAGTTGAGTACAAATTCTAAATATCTTGGCCAAGGCTCCCGGGTTCGAATCCCGCTCGGGCTTGGTTGTTTGTGAATGTCCATGAATGACATGTTAAAATTATAAAAAAAACGACCGATATTAGTGTGGAATCAATAGTTTTCGGGGTCGCTAAGATGAATAGTGACACTCCCAATGCCTATCAAATCCAAAACACCCCTGGCACCCCTACAAGTGGGGGTGGGAAGTGGGTGACATGTAAAAGGACCGATATTAGTGTGGAATCAAAAGTTTTCGGGGTTGCTAAGATGAATAGGGACACTTCCAATGCCGTTAAACTCCAAGACACCCCTGGCACCCCTAGGGGTTGTGTGGGAATTGGGTGACATATAAAAATAATAAAAGACGACCGATATTAGTGTGGAATCAATTGTTTTAGGAGTCGCTAAGATGAATAGTGAAACACCCAATGCCGTTCAACTCCAAGACACCCCTGGCACCCCTAGCCAAGAGGCACAAGACGCGAAGTAAAATAAACTAAATCAATCAAAATATGTTGATATCATCTAAAGATATACAAAGTAACTTTAATGCAAAGTATGTTAAAGATTTCAATTACGGATGTAGAAACATTACTTTACAAAATATGCTTAGCTATATCACTTATGAGATACATAATCTAAATACAAAATATGCTAAAATTATCTTTTAAAGATGTAGAAAAATATTTTAAAATATGTTGATATCACTTAGAGGCACATGGTTGGTGTTTTGAAGTAACAGTATGCACAGTAAGGCTAATCGGGACTGGACCTACAGTTTAAAGTGGGATCCGAACCACTGTGTGCCTCCACCGGATATCTAACCCGGGACCCCTTGATTACAAGGTGACGACGCTACCACTGCGCCATCGAGGAGGCCCTCTTAGAGGGAGAGAAAAATGCAACGAAAAGTCTATGCTCATTTAAGTAGCGATAGCTATTGTGTACTAAATTTCCTATGATATAATGTAAGGGAAATCAATACTATTGGAAATTCCTCTGACGCCACTGTCACGACATAAGAGTCAAGGGTGGTTCTAAAAGATGGGCTTAACAAACAAATTTAGCGACGATTCACTCTTCCTTTCATAGAATTTCACAGCCCCTTCTTTGTTCGCTCCACGCACCGCAGTCTATATGTCTCGGCCGTAAGTCAATATTTGCTTGCGGCATCTGCTTTTGAATCCCATGAGAAATTTAAGTGCAGTCGTTCTGAAGGTATCGTCTTGGTGCTGCTTTCCAAGTCAGAACTTCAGTATTCGCCAGCCCCTCCTCTCGGTGTTTCCCAACTATATGATTACACTTTGGGTTACATTTAGACTTGTGAAAAGGGATGTGGATTATTCCCGCCTTCACCTTCTGTTTTTGACAGTGGATGAAGACGAGGTGTTACCAGAAAGTTCCAGGAATTTGCGTGCAAAACTTATCCAAATTTGGTGTTCCGTTTGGATGTGTGGTGAGCCTGAAGTACAGTTGCTTCGACTATTTTGACATTGCTGGAATCACTTCTGAAACGTCTTCGGCATGGACTGCAGACTAGCAATCGAATTCCCTTTGATGCACTCTACTGATGGGAAACCGTTTCATCTCATGAGTGTAGGAAACAGCCAAAGCGTGCATGTGCCAAGTATGGCGCGTAAGGCGGCTGCCGAGCCAGAAATTTGTTGCAACTGGTCTAATCGCAACCACCTTACTCAGCAACCTCTATCTTGAGCGCGAAACACACCACAGCCTATATTAATTTTTACCCATTTACTTCTGAGATCACTTTAACGATCACGTGCACTTGGAATAAACGAATCCCCTTTTATTTGTGATTTATTTTTTTAACATCAGTACTGCCCAACACGGTTTTCTTCCAGGTAGTTCTTGCTTGACTAAACTTTCAGTTCTCCTTTCACATGCCACTAAGGCTATTTCCAAAAATTCCCAGCTATATGTAATATACTTGGATATTTCAAAAGCCTTTGACAAAATAAACCATGCTCTTCTTATTCAGAAATTACTAACGAGATTTAACCATGGCAAATTTCTCTTCTTAATCCAGGATTACCTACACTCGAGCACTCAGCGTGTCAGCATTTCAGGTGTGTCTTCTGATTTTCTTCCTGGCTTGTCTGGGGTGCCACAAGGGAGCGTATTGGACCCTCTCTTGCTCATCCTTTACATGGACGATCTCCCTCAAAGACTTTCGTCACATCCTGTCAATATACTCATGTTTGCTGTCGACCGTAAACTTTTCAAAGTAATCTCAACCACACAAGATGCTGTGATTCTCCAGAATGCTCTTCTCGAACTAGTCACATGGTGTAAGCAGTGGAATCTACGCAGAAATGTTCCTCCCTCACAGTCTCTTTAAAAAAGAACAAAATAGATTCTCACTATGTTCTTGAAGACAATTATATTAGTACAGTTGCGACCAAAAAAGATCTAGGTGTTACCGTAGACGAAAAACTGTACTTCAAAGAACAGCTTTTTAGGCCTCCTGTACAGATTCACTGAAATTGATACTCCATCTTCCCTATTTTTCAAATCATTCATTTCTCCGATTCTTGAATACTGCTCTCCAGTCTGGGCGATAGTTTCCAATGCCAATATTTCTTACATGGATTCCGCCCTCAGCTTCTTTACCGCCATTGTTCGTCATATAATTCCTTCTCTGCGGCATCTTCAGAAACCTGACAGCCTGTCAATTTTGAAGATTCAGTTACTGCAGCCCCTTCGAGACCTGGCCGACAGGAAATTTTTCTACAAAATCATCATCAATGGAAAATTAAGATAAGAATTTCTACTCACAGAATTAAACTTCACAGTGCCCTCTCGATCAACCCAAAACACTAAATTGTTCCACAACCCTACCACTAGGCTTTCTCTTATACAGCGTTCTCTGTTCCACAGGCTGTCCCAGTTCCAAAATAAACTGCCTGCAAATATTGACGTTTTCTCCGTACTTTCCGTTCGTCATTTAGAAAAAAAAGGAAGATTATTTCCGTAACATCTTTGGCTCTTTTGCATTTGAAGCATCGGAACGAGTCACGACTCTCGAAGCAGCCAATTAACCAAGCGAGCCGCTGACGTCATCTCAACCGAGAACCTATCGCTAAGCCCCTTGCTCAGGTTCTACACGCCCACTAGGCTCGCTAGACAGATTCGCGCAGTTCGCTGGAGATGTTCCGAAAGTTCTTCGATTTTACAATTCGTCTGTAGATCTTTTGATTATTTATATCATGTCACTTTATGTTTAACCTTCTTGTCTGTTACAGTTTCAGTGTAAAGTGGCGATTACAAATGCTGTATCTGAAACTTGGAATAAATAAAAATAAATAAAATAAATTTTACATTGGCAGAAAATAATTTCATACCATCTTGCGAAGATAAGACACATGAACATATGTATTTTTCTTCTAATTAAAAATCAGTGCCATCTGTTATCGAACAAACTAAGTTCATATTCTGTACTGTGCCCTGAGTTCAGCGTGTGTCCTTTGATACCTTACCAGGAATGTATCTTGCATGGCAGCGAGCAGTTTGTAAAGAAACGGAAGCTCTCGTCCCATCTACCCTTTGTTCTATACGCATGCCACTGGAATACAAAGCACCTAATTTGATCCTTGTTTGATCATGGACTTAATTGCTTTCGCTGAAACTTCATTTCCAAAGCATGAAACCGTTATATTTTCCATAAAGTGAAGCTTATAGCGAATTGAATTTTAGTAAATTTATCAAATTACATTTAGTAGTTATACTAATGGGATCGTGTTGAGAAATACGGTTTCGTGCAACAACGTTAGATGTTGTAAAGTCCGCCTCGTTGCTACACACCGGTAATTCTCCTTCAATTTTATCCTTAGACGTGAAAAATTGCAACTTTTTTTTAACCCAAATCCCACTGAATATATATATATACTTATAAATGCCCTGAGGTAAGTTTTTTATTTCAAAATGTAACTTTAAATTTTTTCGAGGAAAGAAAAGAAACAGCATTTTTTTCAATCCCGTAACATTTGTGACTTGTGTTTGTAGATGTATTTCGAATCTCAGTATATGTGAAATGGCACTTAATTAAATTGAATTAGAATTTTTGGACTCGTTGGCGTCACACAGACCCTTTATATTATTACTATATTTGTGTGTGTGGGGGGGGGGGTGAGAGGCAGTAATACCTAAGGTTGAAATAGAGAAAAATCTGCCTGTACCCTGTAACGGTCGGATTGACCATTACTGGTTTTGGTATATTGTAATAATTAATTGCTGGCCAGCTACGAGGTGTAGAGTTTAGTAATATGTTTCCATGAGTGTACTTTTATGTTATTATTGCATGTAAGTGTATATTATTGAATTGTGCTTTGCTGGATGTTAGATTCCCCTGTTTCTTACCTCCCCAGTTGGGGGAGCTAGCTGTCTTACAAAGGACCGTTGGCAGTGGAATTTTCCAACGCTACGGGGTCCACGTCCACGGACGTTTTACCCCGACTATAAAAAGAGCCAGTGGGCTTTAGCAAAAAAACAGTGTTTCCCCATTGATCGACGAAAGAGGAACGTCTCCTCAAGTTTAGTCCACTTATGGTGGCTAAACTGGATATAACAATGTAGCATCTGGTTATGCCAGCCCCTGTTGCTGTCCCAAGTCCCCTTTTAGAATAAGCTTTGATTATGTGGATATTTCCGTATTTGATTAATTGATGCCCAAAAGAAGGAGTGAAGGCGTAAGGAAACGCATTTGTAACGGAATATCATTTAAGCTGAGGATAGGCCCACCGAGCTAGTTATGCTAACTCGGTGGTAAAGGAAGTGCCGATGGTTATGCCATAGGTAAAAAAAGATAAAAAAGGTAAAGTGTTCCCCTGTGCATAGCACCACGCCATGAAGGCGTATAGGGGGTGCGGGGGTAACGCCCCACACTTTCTTGATCCGGTCGTGAGTGGGGGTGATGTGATCAGCATCACGCCCCTGACCGCCTTTACCCCCCAGGGTTTCCCCCAGGTACCCATGTTATTCGACGCTGGGTGGGCGCCGGGGCCGCTTCCACCGTTAGAAAAGTTCCCGGATTTGAACCGGCCGGGGATCGAACCCGGGACCTTGAGCATGGTAGTCAGACGCGTTACCGACTGAGCCACCGCGGCCACCATAGGTGCGCAATTATATTGATTTAGAGATTTGGTGATTTTGATCTATGCAAGACACTCATGGAAACGCTCTGTAAAATATGTATATATATAACTACGTATAATAAACCAATATATCCTACGAGAATGTTATAATTTCAAGAACTTCGGTAGTACTGTCCATTTAACCAGTTGTATATTCACTTGCTGTATATGTGTAAACGAACCAGGGACATACAAATATAAATTGTTATGTGAAACCCCCCTTTCGTAATTCCGGCACAAATATAATCTGCTCGCTTTGCACCCAGGGTGAGGTGAAAGGAGAGATTGAGGGATGAAAGTAGGAAGTAATCCAGAGGGCCGGATAGAAACGAGGGAATGGGGGGCCGACGACTTTCACATATGGTGGCTCTATTGTCCAGGATATATCTTGTTGTATAAATTGTCGTCAGGCCTATAGGTTTGAAAGATAGACGGACTGACGGACGGATAGATTTTTTAATTTTTACAACGAAGATCGTACAGAAGTGAATGTTATTACGTAGTGGAAAAAGTAAAGTAGGCTCAACATGAGCCCTAGGTAACCACAAAAAATGGCAGTACAAATTGATAGAGATTTGCTTGGACAGCTATTGGGTAATCAGGATATAAGCGATAAATCTCAGGAGGAAATTATTAGGGAATTAAATAATCTTGCTTTATCGCGCACTGAACAGCAGAGTGCTAAGGAAGAGGAGAAAAAAGTTCAGAAAATTCTCTATAAGTCAAATTTACCGATTCCAGTCTTCACAGGGAGCGATGACAAGATTTCGCCGCATGATTATTTGCAAGAGTTGCGGAATTATAAAAATGTCATGGGCATTTCGGAGAAGTCATTGTTTGACAAGATTCTTCCGTTTTCGCTAAGGAGGGCTGCAGGGGATTGGTTTAGATTTTCACGCCCGTTTGAAGATTTCAAGAGCTTTGAAAATGCTTTTTTAGAAGAATATTATTCTGTAGATTATAAGAATGAGATCGACCGTTTGATTCTGAATCGCTTCCAAATGAGCGAAGAATCTCTGGTTTTGTTTATTCGTCGAATGAGGAAACTGTTTTCTATGAGGCAAAAAGAGACAGAGGAATGTGAAGTAATAGAACATATTCTATCTCATGCGCACCCTAGTTTCCGAAGGCATTTGTATGGGATGCAATTTCATACTTTGAAGGAATTGGAATCTGAAGCAGCCATTGCTCAGAGGAGGTGGTATTCAGAAAGGCTTTATTATTCACCGCTCGCCGGTGAGACGGAATTATCTTTTTCTGAAGTTTGCAACACTGAAGAGGACACCTCGCGAAGAACAGGAGTAAAACATTTGGCTTTGTCTGCGAGGACAAGCGAAGGTGGAACCGAGAGTGACCAGCTACCCTTATGCTCTCTCAATCCAGGTTTAGGAAAAAGGATCAAGTGCTGTGAAACAACCGTTTTACCAAGAAGGGGCATTGGCGGTGACGCGACCGTAGGGCACAAGAGACCCTCTTTTGATGCGACTTTTGGACAAGCGGGGGCCAATAAAAATTCTGCAAAGATAATTTGTTGGGGCTGCCGTAGTGAGGGCCATAAACTTCAGGAATGTCAACAGACCAATAAAAGGAGCCAACCCTCAGGAAAGGGGGGTCAGCAGCGCCCCCAAATAAACCTTCTGTCGCCCGCAGGAAGAAAACGCAGAAACAAAGGCCGTTTTTTGAATGGAGAAGGCCGTCTTCAGCAAGACCTCGAACCTCTCATTCAATGTAAGATTAACAACAAACGCTTTGTATTATTTGCAGATACGGGAGCTTCAGCTTCTACGCTAAGTTTGGAAACAGCCAAGTTGTTAGAGAGGGATGGGAATAAATTCATGAAGACGAGAAAATGGAACATTTCATTAGCTGTGGGCAGCGTTACGTCAGTTGGCGAGATGTATGCTACTGTTTGTATTAATAACATGAAATTTAGGCATAAATTTATCATCCTTGAGAATTGTTTCCGTGACATAATTGTTGGAAGGGACTTTTTAAAGCAGAGTGGGATAATTTTGCACATTGAGGAGAACGGTTGGTCGTTCAAGGAGAGCGACGTGATTTACACGTTCTCGAAGCGTGCATGTAAACGAGAATTCGCTGTTACAGTTATGCAGAGACATAACGTGGTACAGGAAAGGAAAAACTCGTCAGATCACTCGAGCCTGGATGGATGCAACACACATGCACAAGAGAATAGCGGGAAGTCTACGAATGAGGATACGGGCCAATTAGTCGATTCCCAAGGACTCGAAGTTCAGAAGACTGCAAACGCTGGTGCATTATGCTCTCTGAAAATCTCGAAAGAGGTGAAGAGAAAACGGAGGAACGGAATAAAAAGGGAATGCAAATTTCCTCGAAAAAATTCCATTTCTACGAACGAGAAGAACCATTCATTATCATTGTTGCCTTTTGCTTTAGAGGACAACGAAAGTGATGAATTACTGGTTTCTGAGAGGCTACAAAAAACTTCATCGCTTGTTTCAGAGCAAATGAGAGACAGTTTGTTATCTCATATAATGAAACAACTGAAGGGAAAGCATTTCTCTGGAAGTAGGAAGTATAAGGAGAAAGTTGCTAAGTTGGCCAATCAGTCGTTTTTGGATGAGGAGGGGGTTTTGTGCAGGAGGATAGACTGCAAGCAAGATTCTAAGGGAACAGCCAAGATATGGGTCCCGTTGAGTTTGAAATCTCAAATATTGACGTCACATCACGATTCTGAATTTGCAGGACACAATGGGAAGCAGAAAACTTTGTCGAAAATCAAGGAGAAATATTCGTGGCTTGGAATGACACGAGATATCGCTCGCTACGTCAGAAGTTGCGTTCCCTGTACTGTATCCAGCAAAAGGAAGACAGAAGAAGTGAGACTGAAATACAAGAAAACGAGCCCAGCCTTACTTCAGGTGTTCCCGGATGAAGAGGACGAGATCAAACGTAGGCCATGTAAATTTCGCATCGGAGACAAGGTGTGGCTGAAAGAGCACACTATATCTGGCAGTTTGCGCGGCGTTAATGGTGAACTTGAAACGGAACACTCAGGTCCATGTTTAATGTCTGGAAGGATTAAAGATACTTTCAGGGCAAAGAATGGGAAGGATTGTCCGATTGTGGAAGGTGAACCAGGCCAGTTGTCCAGCCATAAACCACCAGCTTTTGCTGTGAGGTGGAGGGACAGAAAACAGCCAAGGGGAGCCACGCGACAACTCCTAATGAGGGTTAGGAAGACTACCGTCGGGCCGCCTAGACAGCAATCCCAGTTGTCATAATAGCCGACCGCCGATCTTCTTTTATTTGTTTCTTATTTTTATTTTAGTTTTCATTTGTATATAACTTACCCCCATTTTCTTCATTCACACAACACTGTTTATTTATTTGCGTGTCTCCAAGTTGTAAACAGAAATACACATTGTGGATTTAGGTTCGAGAGTCGAACCAGGACTCGGTTGAGAGTCGAACCAGGACTCTGTTGAGAGTCGAACAAGGACTTGGTTGGGAGTCAAACCAAGGACTTGGTTGGGAGTCGAAGCCAAGGACTCGGTCAGGAGTCGAAGCCAAGGACTCGGTCAGGAGTCGAAGCCAAGGACTCGGAGAAGGGTCGAAGCCAGGGACTCAGTCGGGAGTCGAACCAGGGACTCGGTGGAGAGTCGAACCAGGAACCAGGGAAACTAACTTCAAGAAAGATGCTGTCAGGAAGACTTCATCCTAGAGAGGATACTTCAGTGGCGGACTTCACAAGGAAGAGGAAGCTTGGTGAATCTGTGAACATTGTGGACAATGTGATAAAGTGAATGAACTAGTGACTATTTCATTTTTCAGATACTCTGAGAACAGTTGAATACTTTAGTGGGTATTGTGTAATTGTGTTGGATGATTTTGTAAATATGGTGATCTTGTTTTGAGTGTATTGTTTTTTCTTGTTCCTCTTGAAGGGGGGAACTATGTAACGGTCGGATTGACCATTACTGGTTTTGGTATATTGTAATAATTAATTGCTGGCCAGCTACGAGGTGTAGAGTTTAGTAATATGTTTCCATGAGTGTACTTTTATGTTATTATTGCATGTAAGTGTATATTATTGAATTGTGCTTTGCTGGATGTTAGATTCCCCTGTTTCTTACCTCCCCAGTTGGGGGAGCTAGCTGTCTTACAAAGGACCGTTGGCAGTGGAATTTTCCAACGCTACGGGGTCCACGTCCACGGACGTTTTACCCCGACTATAAAAAGAGCCAGTGGGCTTTAGCAAAAAAACAGTGTTTCCCCATTGATCGACGAAAGAGGAACGTCTCCTCAAGTTTAGTCCACTTATGGTGGCTAAACTGGATATAACAATGTAGCATCTGGTTATGCCAGCCCCTGTTGCTGTCCCAAGTCCCCTTTTAGAATAAGCTTTGATTATGTGGATATTTCCGTATTTGATTAATTGATGCCCAAAAGAAGGAGTGAAGGCGTAAGGAAACGCATTTGTAACGGAATATCATTTAAGCTGAGGATAGGCCCACCGAGCTAGTTATGCTAACTCGGTGGTAAAGGAAGTGCCGATGGTTATGCCATAGGTGCGCAATTATATTGATTTAGAGATTTGGTGATTTTGATCTATGCAAGACACTCATGGAAACGCTCTGTAAAATATGTATATATATAACTACGTATAATAAACCAATATATCCTACGAGAATGTTATAATTTCAAGAACTTCGGTAGTACTGTCCATTTAACCAGTTGTATATTCACTTGCTGTATATGTGTAAACGAACCAGGGACATACAAATATAAATTGTTATGTGAAACCCCCCTTTCGTAATTCCGGCACAAATATAATCTGCTCGCTTTGCACCCAGGGTGAGGTGAAAGGAGAGATTGAGGGATGAAAGTAGGAAGTAATCCAGAGGGCCGGATAGAAACGAGGGAATGGGGGGCCGACGACTTTCACAACGCTTGAATTTTTGGAAAGTTCGCCTTGAAAACGGGGAATTATACTTGAATATTATCATAGTCCTGAAGTGGCCACCCTGTATGAGCATACACATATGGATATTAAATTTAACACAGAAAATCCATCTTGTTCCCGGTCTCGTCTCGACTTACTATAATCAGTTTCCTTTCTGGCTTCTTTGTACTTTATACGAGGGGAAATCAAAAGTCCCAGTTTTTTTTCAGCCGAAATAATAAACATGCAGGGAAATCAAAATATAGGAATTGTTCTATGTACCTTGCACTATTTTTCCACATAGTCACCACAGCGGTTCAAGCATTTGTCCCATTAGTTTGGAGATGCCGCAGATGAACCTCTGTCCTGCCAGGAACTTCTTCAGTGGACCGAACACGTGGAAATCACTGGGGGCGAGGTCTGCATGCTCCAGAATCTCCCATTTGAACGACTGAAGTCTGTCGATGGTCCTGTTTGCCACATGAGGCCTGGCGTTATCGTGGAGGATAACCACATTGTCCACATCGAGAATCTCTTAGCCATTTTCGAACTCACAGCACCACCATCGCACACTTCTCAAAGCGAGACGCTTGTCCCAATACGTGGGCTGCATTTTCCTATGGATCTCGATGTGCGTTCTTCCCCTGCTACATAAAAAACTAATAACACTTCGCTGCTCATACGACGTGGACGTGTTGAGTACCACAGCCATCTTTGCAAACTGACAGCAGCGCCGTACCGCGGAGCAGCCGAGAGTTAACGCTGGACTGTTCCAAGAAAAACCTATTGCGTTGAATGTATGTATATCTCGGTTTCTGAATCACACTAATATTTTGGGTGAAAAAATAAGGGCAAAAACCTTTCGATTTGCCCTCGTAATTTTACTTCACCTTTCTTCCTCTTTAGCCCAATCACGACAATGAGGAAACACATTCATGTCAAGACAATTACGAACCCGATTTGTGGCCATCTGACTGCCATGAAGGAGAAACGGGTTCGATTCTCGGTCCTGCATAAAGCAGCTCTGAGGTTCGCTCAGCCTCTAATAAAATTGGTAGGTAAAGGCGGCGGGAGCGTGGTGCTAAGACCATCACAAATGCCTGAGTGTGTGAATGTGTGGGTCCTTACCTTGACACCTCCAAATCCTTCATGCCATATTGGTTACCTTTACCCTTTTTTTCTACCTCACTTTTCTACCTTTCTAGATTAAACGCAACGATGACGATGAATGGCGGGGTAATGAAATAAGTAATGTATTTGTATTTTTCTATCCTACGTCGTGTTTAGGCCACTGGTGTATGCAGGAGGGATCTGATGGAGCTGCAGCCTCTACCGAAATATGCAGAAAATCAAAGTTCTCAGTGAAAATCGGTAGAGAATTCGAAAAAAAAACGAAAGACGTAAATGCACACCCCTTTAAATGATCCCCAGTTACCATTTTTGTCTTCGAGTACAATTTTACTATAGTGTAAAGCGCCATATATACGATTTTTTTTGTGTTCATCCCGCCCTACTACAAGGGTTGGATAAAAAGTAATGGCAACACTGGTATAATTGGTACTTGACTGTATTGGCAGAGGAGCGCGTGTTACATTCCTTCAAAGTAATCGCCCCTCATCTCTACGACCTTCTGTCCCACGTACGGAAGGCGTCGTACACAGTCAGCGCGTCCATCTCTGTCGATGTCCCTCAGTGACCGCCCTATAGCACGTATGATGGCTTCGCGCGTGTCGTAGTGCTTCCCGCCCAGCGGTTCCTTCATTTTGACAAAACGGTCGTAATCACACGGTCTCATACCGGTGAATACGGCAGATGTTCCAGTACCTCCCACTACCAGTTATGCAGGAGCGCCGTCACATTGTTCGCAGTGTGACACCTTGCATTGTCAAGCAGGATGATGGGACACCGTGCCGTCGCTTCCTTCTTAATGCGAGACGAAGGTGGTGTTGCAAGAAGGTGCAGAAGTAGGCTGCGTTGACCGTCTGCCTGAGAGACGTTGTTCTTCTTGCCTAAACATATTGTTAGGGCGCTTGCACTCTCGTCCTCTGCTTCAGAGCACTGCTGTTTTTGACTGAAAAACATACAATCGCTCCCACTCACTATACTTTCTCGTCTGACATTCCTTTATCAGCCACGAAACGCTTGTGGCGCTGTGACTCACCCCTTTCACGGGGCAGCAGTGTTGCCATTACTTTTTATCCAACCCTTGTAGATCGAAGCTATGTACTATCAACCGTTACTATTCTAGCCCCTCCCGAAAAAATCCTTATCGTGGAGGATAACCACATTGTCCACATCGAGAATCTCTTAGCCATTTTCGAACTCACAGCACCACCATCGCACACTTCTCAAAGCGAGACGCTTGTCCCAATACGTGGGCTGCATTTTCCTATGGATCTCGATGTGCGTTCTTCCCCTGCTACATAAAAAACTAATAACACTTCGCTGCTCATACGACGTGGACGTGTTGAGTACCACAGCCATCTTTGCAAACTGACAGCAGCGCCGTACCGCGGAGCAGCCGAGAGTTAACGCTGGACTGTTCCAAGAAAAACCTATTGCGTTGAATGTATGTATATCTCGGTTTCTGAATCACACTAATATTTTGGGTGAAAAAATAAGGGCAAAAACCTTTCGATTTGCCCTCGTAATTTTACTTCACCTTTCTTCCTCTTTAGCCCAATCACGACAATGAGGAAACACATTCATGTCAAGACAATTACGAACCCGATTTGTGGCCATCTGACTGCCATGAAGGAGAAACGGGTTCGATTCTCGGTCCTGCATAAAGCAGCTCTGAGGTTCGCTCAGCCTCTAATAAAATTGGTAGGTAAAGGCGGCGGGAGCGTGGTGCTAAGACCATCACAAATGCCCGAGTGTGTGAATGTGTGGGTCCTTACCTTGACACCTCCAAATCCTTCATGCCATATTGGTTACCTTTACCCTTTTTTTCTACCTCACTTTTCTACCTTTCTAGATTAAACGCAACGATGACGATGAATGGCGGGGTAATGAAATAAGTAATGTATTTGTATTTTTCTATCCTACGTCGTGTTTAGGCCACTGGTGTATGCAGGAGGGATCTGATGGAGCTGCAGCCTCTACCGAAATATGCAGAAAATCAAAGTTCTCAGTGAAAATCGGTAGAGAATTCGAAAAAAAAAACGAAAGACGTAAATGCACACCCCTTTAAATGATCCCCAGTTACCATTTTTGTCTTCGAGTACAATTTTACTATAGTGTAAAGCGCCATATATACGATTTTTTTTGTGTGCATCCCGCCCTACTACAAGGGTTGGATAAAAAGTAATGGCAACACTGGTATAATTGGTACTTGACTGTATTGGCAGAGGAGCGCGTGTTACATTCCTTCAAAGTAATCGCCCCTCATCTCTACGACCTTCTGTCACACGTACGGAAGGCGTCGTACACCGTCAGCGCGTCCATCTCTGTCGATGTCCCTCAGTGACCGCCCTATAGCACGTATGATGGCTTCGCGCGTGTCGTAGTGCTTCCCGCCCAGCGGTTCCTTCATTTTGACAAAACGGTCGTAATCACACGGTCTCATACCGGTGAATACGGCAGATGTTCCAGTACCTCCCACTACCAGTTATGCAGGAGCGCCGTCACATTGTTCGCAGTGTGACACCTTGCATTGTCAAGCAGGATGATGGGACACCGTGCCGTCGCTTCCTTCTTAATGCGAGACGAAGGTGGTGTTGCAAGAAGGTGCAGAAGTAGGCTGCGTTGACCGTCTGCCTGAGAGACGTTGTTCTTCTTGCCTAAACATATTGTTAGGGCGCTTGCACTCTCGTCCTCTGCTTCAGAGCACTGCTGTTTTTGACTGAATAACATACAATCGCTCCCACTCACTATACATTCTCGTCTGACATTCCTTTATCAGCCACGAAACGCTTGTGGCGCTGTGACTCACCCCTTTCACGGGGCAGCAGTGTTGCCATTACTTTTTATCCAACCCTTGTAGATCGAAGCTATGTACTATCAACCGTTACTATTCTAGCCCCTCCCGAAAAAATCCTGCGTACGCCAGTGCTTTAGGCTAATCGCAACGATGAGATGTCAGGATTATTGGATGAAAAAGTTACACGCACAAAAGAACGAACTATGCCAAGACCAAGATTCGAATCCGTAACCTTCGTTTACGAGATCGTGAGTGATGAGGCTATTGGGTAGGATCCCAACCCACACCAGGCCTCATAGGATCGGGCCTAGAGCGCCACTTTGGTAGGGGCGGCACGATTGTTTGTTTTAAATTTATAAGGAATATCTAATTCTCGGATTGCCTCTTGTATTCTCCGGAAACACGAATGGAATGACTTAATGTAGTTGTATTGTAAATATAAGTTAACGAACAATATTTCTTAAGAGAGATACGCTAGCAGGGCTCGGAACTAGTTTACTAATTTGTTGTTTTAATTACCGACGTTGTTCGTTTCGATGTACAGTATTGTGCTGAGCCGGGTTGGCGATTGCGGCAAGAACGTGGAGCCTGCCGCTTGCTTTTGAAAGACAACACCAGCTTGGCTGCGTTCCAGGAACGGTTCCTTGTTACTGCCGGCATTGGCCTCATATCGAAAGCATGTGATTCGCGTTGAATTGTTGAGAATTAAACTGTCGGCGCAAGCATTATTAGAGGGGTTTCGCATTGTACTATTCTACTGTTAGTTGCTCGAGAATATTATTCAAGAAGTAGGTGGTGTGTCGCGTCTCGCGTGTGTCAGTGTCCGATGTGCGTTGTTTGGGGTAAGTTTAAAACGTCATTACGCTCATTATGAGTGACCAAAGAGTAAGACTCAGTGGGTCACAATACAAAAAGAGATAAGCGGAGAAAGATGAAAAGAAGGAAGCAATTGTGAAGAAGGTTCCGAAAATCAATTTGTATACAGAAATGTAATGAGGAAAAACTAAGGAAAGTGCCGTTGATGAGCCAGTGTGTGTTCTGTCCTATCATATGAAGTAAGAATAAGTCTTCTCTGAAAAACAAGGTAAATGTTAAAAGGTAACTTATATAATTTATGTCATATAGCTTTGTTACATTTTTTGTATGCAACTATCATTTAATTAATACTGCATGCCGTTAATAGTAAAAATAGTAATACAGAAAAGAATGATTTTTTTTTCATTCTTGATAAACGGTATGGGGCGGCAGAGCGCGTTTGGCCTAGGGGCGGCAAAGACGTAACTCCGCTCCTGCCCAGCACCCTTACGTCGTAGCACTAACCACTCAGCCACAGCCGTCTACTCCACAAGTCGACCTCGTAACATAATCGTAACATCTAACCCATTTCCCAAACATTTCCGTGCAACATGCACCACGGCAGGGAAAGTAATGATTTCTGTCCTGCGAGAATCGGTGCGAGGCTGTGCGAGGCAAAGGATTCGAGACATCGAAATATATCGATCGCATCGAATGCCTGTGTCGATGCACAATGCGGGTGAGTTTCGCCAATGCGGCAGCCGCATGTGTTGTGTAATCATTGTACTCATATTACCCACTGGAGACACTAATGCTTCGGTATGAACAGCAAAGTGGCGGATTCATAGACGTGGATGAGTGTGAGGACAAGGAGTTGAATGAAGAACGCAGATATTCGTGGAGCTTGGTATGTTCTTGACTGTAAATAACCCGTTACTTCTATCAGTCGCAGTGACATTAGCAGAAAATGCCATTTGCGTGCATACTTTTTGCAGTATCTTTAGATCCGGACTAGTTTACCGATTTATACTGTGTTTATGTAGAGTTATCTACGTCCTATATTCTTTCTGTTTTTTACGTGTCCCCCTTTCTGTGGCTTAAATTGTTTACTTGTTGCGGTTGGATCAATGCAAATTGCATGTTATTCTTCTAATTGCATTAATAGAGAGAATAGTCTCCTTCGCACTAGGTAGCGTGGTGTGCATATATATTACCAGTCAATTTGCCATGCTCATTCTAGAATTGTAACAACTGCACCAGCATCAGTACAATTTCTTTCCGTTAAAACAAACAGGGTGTAGGAGAAAAACGAATAAAAGTAGCGTTCGAAAAGTTACCTAGTAATATTTATGCATAGCACTGTACATTCCCATTTTCTCGGGCCAGTCATGAAGAAACATGGATAAATGCTGACATTACTTTCTGTATTATTTTCTTTAAAAATACAGTTTTTGACCCATGTAACGTAGTGAAAGACAAGCCCAGAATTTATTTGATACTTTTGTAATAATAGCATGCACATAGTTGTCCAGCGGGGAAGCAAATATTGATATATTTTTCTCCACATGAAGTTACCTTGTAATCAGGGGCGCCGACTTGTCAAAATTATTTAGGGGAAGGGGGCTCTGATCACTGAAAAAAATGAATGAATGACTCACTCCCTGCCTTTTAAGTTTTGGCCTCAGTGTTTGGAATCTCGTAAAAGCCCATGAATTCCTCAAAAATATTAAAATTTTTATTTACATTTCGAATGCAAAATGTCAATTGTTCACGGATCGATATGTCACAAGTTTCGTCAATCATAATAGCAAAATATTCCCGACTTTTAATATCTGCTACCACGGAGCGCAAAACAGATTTCTCTAATATATCAATTATCTCGTTCTGAATGTCATGTGAGAGCCATTTGTAGCCTGAACGTCCCATCCACTCTCCTAGTTCATGCACATCTTCTTTTGAAACTCTTTTTAGTAAAAATTATAACAATACTCATAATTATATACTTAGTATATAGTAATAAGCCATGTGTTTTGCTATCTCTGGTCATAGCCCCCCAAAGTTGATGGTTTAGCGGTCTCAGTCCCCCCCCCCAAAGTTGATGGCCTAGAACATTTCAAATATGTATTTAAAGTTAAGTTCATGTGGCACAATTCAGAGTAAACTTTACAAGAGAAGCAAAATAATACATTAGATCCTCTTAAGCAAAATTATTTGGGGGGCTCTGCCACCACATCGGTAACATGGGGGGGGGGAGCTTGAGCCCCCAAGCCCCATGGAGTCGGCGCCTATGCTTGTAATCTATTGTCAGTAAAGAGTAGCATAAAAAGAACCAGGTTAGTAGCATAAGTTACGTAATCATAATTATTTTAGACGATTTTCCCCCTAATAATTGTGCAAATTTGTCAACGTGTATAATAGTTAAATGCGGTCGGAAAATGTGAGACCGGTATGCATAGGTGCACCCAAAATGTTAGTTTTTTTATGGAGCGGTTCACCTGTTGAAATTGTTATATTGACTTATGTTCTTAATGAAAATAATTCCAGAGAGTGGGGTCCTGACCACCATAATCCTCCTCCGGTGCGCCCGTGCGAGTATGAGATTGTGTTCTCTGTTCTCAATGGTAGAAAGAGCGTAAGATTAAAAAGGTAAAAAAAAAGTAAACTGCTCCCCTGTGTTTAGCACCACGCCATGAAGGCGTATAGGGGGTGTGGGGGTAACGCCCCACACTTTCTTGATCCGGTCGTGAGAGGGGGTGATGTGATCAGCATCACGCCCCTGATCGCCTTTACCCCCTAGGATATTCCCCAGGTATCCACGTCATTTGACGCTGGGTAGGCGCCGGGGCCGCTTCCAACGTTAGAAAAGTTCCCGGATTTGAACCGGCCGGGGATCGAACCCGGAACCTTGAGCATTGTAGTCAGCCACCGCGGCTCATTAATTTATCAAATATCAAATGTTCGTTCACAGTTCCATTAAAATAATAGTAATAATAATACACGTAGTTGCGATCACACTAATGTCTCATCGTAAAATCTAAGTTCCCAGACGACGCTTGTTCCACGTCCATGTGAATGCCTTTGAAGCCGTACAAACAGACAGCGTAATCCTGTTTGTTTGGTTTTGCAATTATTACCGATTGCCATTTGCACGTGTAGAAACTGCCGATCCCATTTAGAGATTCGCAGACAAACAAATTGTTATCCTGAAGCTGAACTCCGTCTCCTGTTCTTAAATCATTCCATTGCGTGCTATTGTAGCCTTAAGATATACGAAACAGCATGCGAACTGCCGGCTTCCCCTCCCCCCGCTCCCCTTTCTTTCATCCTCGCTGTTTACCCAGGGGCTGGTAGGGCAACGGCCTAGCCACCCTTGACTTACACATTCGACACTAGCGACGCGGCTAGGCCAGAGTTTAAAATACGACGGTGGATCACCAGTACTGTGTGACATTGTACTTCTGAAACTTGTAAGATGATTTTTTCAAGCCCAAACAAAATAATTCATATTTGCAAACCAAATTTCGTGTTTTGAACGTACATGTAACTTTCAGGGTGATATACTTGAATGGGGTATGAGGGGGAATTCCCCTTTCTAGTTCTGCACCCCCTCCACTTCCCAGTTGGTGGCTCTTGGGAGGTCTATATTTAATGAAAGTTAGTTACTGGAAAATTTTCAATCATCACACTGCATATATTATGTATGCAATCTCTTTATTTAATTATGTTCAATTTTAGCAAGTTGTATAGTTGTTTCTTGTATTTATTGTAATATATGGACTGTTTTAATGTTACTGAATTAAATTTTCCATTCGATTCTTATGAATATATTTACTTGCTGCAGTGATCTGCATTTTCATCCTTGTGTATATGCAGCCATGCCGCACACTGAAGTAAATTGGTTGCCTGTGTGCAAGGTGAATTGAGCTTATTATACTCCACGCAGATCAATAGATTGTCCCATTTAACTGTTTATTCAGTGGAGCTTTCGATTGTTACTTAGTACAATCATGAGCAAAAGTAAATTAGAGTTGAGAAGTAAATCAGAAGAGCACTTATTACTTTACAGACAGTGATTAAATAGTTAGTTTACTATGATAGTCTACTGCAAACAAATATCATATATTTGTCATTTATTTCATTTACAGGGAGCGGGGTACCTGAAGCGAGCTAATTCTGAGAGGTTGCATGATATATTTAACAAGGTGAGTTATAATTTTTACCTTTTTTGTCGGGATTATTTTTTTCACAGTCTAATGTCACAATTAGGAATTGCCATTGATTAATAAATTAAAATACTGTGGTGAACTCTGTGTAGTAGTAGTAATAATAGTAGCGTGTTAGTTTTATTGAAAATTGCAGGGTAAATTAGAGAATATTTTACAGTGTTTTGTGTTTTGTTTTTATTTTTGCATATTAATTGTGCACTGTGCCACTATCTTATATTTGTGAACTTTGTTGTACTGTGTAGTCACTAACAACATACCTACATATATATTTATTTGTTCTTTATATTTGATGTGGTTATTACACCTAGACACTAAATTTAAGTTTTTTCTGTGGAAATCTCAGGCTGACTTTAATATGACGTTATTTCAAAATCGGATAAATACATTGTTCTAAATATTTTGAAATACATGTCTTATGGAGAGAACATGTAACATTTCCAAATTATAACTGCTATTTGCATTTAATTGTTTTTAATAACTATAACATTAAAATTAGTTTTATCTTTTTTGACACTCGGTGATATTTAGTTCTATTGTTTGGAATGTATTTGTGCTACATGTGTGTAGTCTCCATACCGTCACTGCAAGCTTAAAAATAATATTGCAGTGTCAATAAGCAACCCAAATCACACTTAAGGCAATAGAATTACTGATTTTGAATTTGTTCCTTTTAGAAGGGATTGATCGACATAAAGTTAGCGATCTTTAGTTTGACCCAACCGTAATGAGAACCCATAAGTGATAATTCTATAATAATTATTATTATTATTGGAATGAAATTGTAGTCAAAACACAAACACATGTACAGCATTCTTAAAACTTTGGCTAATTAAATACATGGACTGTTTGCTGTCACAATCAGTGACTGTTCTAGAGGGGCCAATGTGGAAAGTGCCCCTCCTCTCCAGGACGACCCATGGCCTGCTACTGTCCTCCAGTAAGAAAGAAAAATAATATATTTTTTTGTTTTCCAAATATACATTTTGTGTGATAATTTAGTGTTTTGTAAATGTTACTTTTCCCCAGAAAATATCTCCCTCTGCCTCATCACTAATTCTTTTCTGACATTGTCATTAATATTAAGTCAATTTATTGTTTAAATATTAAGGGCAAAATATTATCATCTTTCCTTATTAGCAACACAGAATCAATATATACAAACAGCAACTATTTTGTTATGTGATAATCCTGAAGTTTTTATTACTATAAACGAACACAACACACACATAGTATAAACCTGTTATATTTGGCAGTCAGCCACTTTTATCAGAAGCTAAAATATGCACATATTGTACAGTGAATAGTTCTTACAATCGTCTGTCATTTTTTGTTAACGGAAACAAGTTCCTTGCTTAGATACAATTTTGGCATGTTCTCATGAATTGTGTAAATTCACAGTTACTGTGCACACTGCTTCTTTGTTGGAAGAGGACAAAATCAACAATTGAAAGTGAAAAACACTTTATTTTTATATCATTGATGTTATCTGAAGTATTTTCCAATTAATTACACATATCAATTTATATTTCATTAATTTCATTTTACTATATATTATAGCTTCCCTTGGTTGAAGCATCATCTTCTAGTTTAAGAATTCATACATTTGCAATCTCTTCATTATTTCTTACATCATTACCGAATCTCTATTAAAAACTAACCCCTTGAACAGCCCTTTTGGAGTTAAGGTCTGCCATGTGGTTTTTCATTGACCAGCAAGTGGTCAGCACATGGTCTTCTTGGTACTGTTACCCATCTTGCTTTAGTGGAATCCAGTCCTACATTTTCTTTTAGTAACTCTCCAATTGTCTTTAAAAAGATGTATTCTTGGTTTCAAAATCTTGGCATAATTTTACTGAAATCTATTTCTACTATATTATTTCAATTTGCATAAATTAAAAACAAAAGAGTATATTAAGAGAATGGTGCAGAGACAGATCAAGGGATATTTCTTATTCAAAAACCTTAGTTCCTTTTATATCATCATTATATGGATATTGTTGAATCCATAATTATGTTTTTATTACTGTTTACTTGTGTATGTGCTGACACACATCACACTTACATACATGATGAAAAAATATTTGAAGGAAAACATTACTGTGGATTCAAAAATATTCACTAATGTTTGTCAATCTATTCCCCCCAGAAGTAATGTGAAGTCTGTGTCACTGTTTAAGATGTATCTGGAGAGGAGAGTTCCTTGATAGGCATTTCTCCCAATGACACTACTGTAGAATATACTTTTTAGAATATTATGGGACAGAAGAGGATGTCTCCATTACATGACATCATGGCAGACCAGAAGTTCTCTAAGTCTTTGCAATATTTTCAGTTGAACGAAGTGAGGCTTAAATATACGTGTTAATTTTTGAGGACAATGATCATTCAACATCTGCATCAGAAGTACATTTTATTATGATAATAAATAGTGTTGAGTTTCTACAGGAGACTGACAAATGATTATGAATACAAAACTTATCGGAATTTCATTTTGTGGAATATATTAATAAAACTGTGTAATAGTTAGCCACTTTAGCCATTACCGAAATACGAGTTTATATCATAAAATATATGTTAAAATCACATACATATAGTAATGGTGTTATTTTCTGTTTTAAAGTGTGTTAGAGGTTGATGTTTACATGGGGAAATTGGCATTTCTATGGCAGTTATAATACATTATTCAGTTGAAGAAGATTATGTAGCACAGTAAAATATTGAAGAAATTTCTCTTCATGCACCATTCTTGACCAATAAACTCTCCAACTTGTTGTGCCAGAAGATTTATTGAAATTATTGTTTGTGTGTGTTAGTAATTGGCTTTAAATTAATGTAAATTTAACTATTTTGTTCCAATTCTTAAATTACAATGTCGTGAAAATTACAATCTTTTTACCTGCAGTTATTTACAGGTTCCCTGACCTGCTGGCATTTAAATCTGCAGGCTACTTCGCTGTGAGGTGGTATTTTTGTTTTTGGATGTCTTGCGTACACACAGGTGTTTATATTTAACTTTAATAGGTTCTTATGTTTCCTGACTGTTGTTAATTTAAATTAATTGAAGACAATTTCCTATATCCTACTATGAAAAGATTACCGGTTAATTTCTGTGATTTTTTAAAAATTAAATTTATTCAAATGTGGCAACCATTGAAAAGTTGTCTAACATCTTTCTGTGGTTGGTACCAACTTTCGGACAGTAGTAAGGTGAGATTGCGTGTATCTATAAACTGTAAACCATTGTGCATTTATAATTTCGATCATGAAAATGTAAACAGTTTCATTTAAAATTTTATAACTTCCTCTCTGCATTTCCACCACCTATATTTATTATTTATACATACATCCATAAAAATATTTTGTGTTACGTGTTTCATCATTTTTTTAAAAAATTCTTTGCAATTATTTATTTCACCACAGTAGCTTCTTCTAAGGCCTGCATTCAAAGTCTATCTAAGTTTGTGTATAGCTCAGAGAAAGAGAGCCTCACTCATAACTGTATCTCTAATACACAAGTACACAATCTTTTTGCATAAAATATTTTAGTCTCCTTCTATGCCATAATTTGAAGTATTTCTTTTTTTTTCCTACTGAACTCTGAAGCTTCCTAGTTTCTGTCATGTATACAATCCCTTAATTTGTATCTCAATATGTGTGAACCAATTTACTATACCAATTAGTTTTCCAGCACACACATTGAATTTCTTTCCACTTGTAGAATGATGTTTTATGGTCATTTACAACCAGATTAGCACATTATCTTATCTCCAGTCATAAAGATGTTGAGTTTTTAAAAACTCTTTATCTATTATGCACTCTACTCCCCTCTAAAACCGTACTTTATAATACATACAGTCCCTTGTGTTAATTGAAACTCAACAATAACTACATGTTTTATATATTCTTTTGTACTTGTGCATTTATTCATCAATTACATCATTCAAATACAATCAATTACATACCTGTAATCTTTCATAATAGCTAATATGTCCTCCTTTCTGCTTTATGATTTGAATTACACAATTTGGCATAGATTCATCATCATGAAACCACACTCCAGTTATAGATTCTATCATGCCTAGTTTTGTGGATCAGTCATGTTTTGAAAGTCTCATTTTTCAAATAGCCACATGTTTCCTATAGTCCCCTTTTCTATAGGATTAATGTGAGTGAAGTTCCCTGCCCACTTTAGCACATGACTATTGTTATCACTGAAGAATTTTATGACTTCTTGACTTTCTTTGAAGTGTGGCGTATCCAAATCTTGCTGAAAAATTATGTTGCCATCTGGAAACTTTTTTCTGCAGCTCAGAAACAACTCTCCTTTCCAGTATTTCAATGTACTGGTCACTTTTCATCATGCCATTGGCTCGTACTTCAGGTCTCAGTCCTTCATGAGTGAAACACCCCCAGAATATCTTCTTCATGGGATGTTTTTGGGGTCTGATGCAAATGTGCAAAAGTTGGCTCATTCTCTGCTTGGTATACATATTGAATCCTTTGCCCCAGCACATGAAAGTTCCTCTCATCAGGCAAATGAACTTTTTTCGGTCTTCTATCGTGCAATCTCGATGAGATCTTGCCTGCAAGAGACATTTCCTGCACAATTCTCTTGTTGTGTGTTTCTTTTGGTGGTTTGTGGGCTTTTCCAGCTGCTAGAAGTCTACGATGAACACTAGACACGTGGAGATTCACTCCCCTTTCCCCAATTCAAAGTTCACAGTAATAAGCCCAGTGTTTAAAGTGGGTCATCAGGTCTACTTTTTGTTTTCCTGCCACAGTTTCACTCTTTCTTGGGTGAAATGGAGCCAATCAGTTTGTACTGTTTAATAATTCTATTTGCAGTGCCCACACCAACACAACATTTAGTAGCCCCTCTTTCTTTGTGTCATAGAAGTATGCGATAATGTTTGAATGCTTCCTAGGAGTCGTATCAATTGAAGAAATATATTATGAATCTCGGGGAAATCTCAACGGTAAAACATATGCAAATGAATGTACATTTAAACTTCAATGAGTAAATAATGCACAGGATCTAAGAAGAAGCAATGTGCAGCACACTCTTGCCAACCATTGGGAAAATTATGGAAAAAAATATCTTGTTCCGATTAATTCACGCGGGGCTATTTGTTCAGTAATGTGACTATGGAAAAACACTTCAACTGTCTTATACATATGGGACATAAGAATATCAATTGTACTCGCATATGCAAGAACCTCCATTGCTGTACACATATTCACTAGTTGTTTCCCTTTCTCCCAGTCATCATTCTCTCTGATATGTGATTATTTTCTCTCTCTTTTCACATTTTAACACAAGTGAAATATTTGCTTAAAAGTTCAAACAAATGATGTCTTCTGAAAAAACTAAGTCCTTTTTTAAAGAATAATCTACTTTTCTTGTTGTGTATATTTGTACAAACCCATTTTTTTACAAACATTTACAAGAAGTACTGTTGAATTTATATAGAAACAAATCCTTTGCCTTAAACTGATGAATATGAATTGAAATATCAAGTTTCAATAAACTACAGCATAATGAAGTTTGTTTTTGCATGATGTACAACTGAAGATCTTGTCATTATGTTCTTATTTGTCATTCATTATTAGCCAGATGCTTATGTAGATATTCAACAATTTACTTCACTTCATGGGTTTTTCAAAGTAGAAAGTATGCTTACAGTTTCAGAATACTAACAATATATCACTAAATATTTGCTCAGTAATATGACTTTCTTAAATTTATCTTGGAATTTTTATTTACAAAATGTATTTGTGTGAAGAATATAATCCATAATGCATATAATAGATAAAAGAAATGTATCAGTTCTTTTAACACAATATACCATGGAAGTACTGGTGTAAGTGGTTTGTTGATTAATTGCAAACATCAAATTTAATGATAAAAAAGCTGATAAAACGAATTATTCTTTCACCATCTTAATTAATGTTTGTAAACAGGTGACTGGTAATAGGTTTGACCCACTGGCGTACAGAGAATTTTCGATGCACCAAATTCATCTTCCTCCTGCTTGGTGTAAATGTTATTTTCCCAGTTTATGCTACTTTTCAATATTTGTGGAAACAGCAACTCCATGACCTACACAAAGAATCCACATTAAAAATTGTCATTTTTTTAAATGCACAGGGAGCAGTACTTTCAATGCCCAGGTAAGTAGATTGACTTTACCTTTTACCTTGCTGCCAAGGGTGACCATGCCTTTAGCCCCCTCCCTTACTCCATCAACCCCTACCTCTAGTTTCATCTTGGAAGAAACTACCATGATCATATCATGATCATGATAGTGGGGTTTACGGGGGGGACAGGACGAGAAAGGAAGAGCTCCTCTCCAGCAGCTTTGCTACACTTGAAACTTGCTTAACATAAGCATATAAGTTTTTTAAGCAGGTATAGAATCTTGTCTAATTCAAGATTTTTGTAAAAATGCCCTCGGGAATTTTTCAGAAAAGAAGAGCTCTCTTAGATTGATTTGCACATACTTAAAACTTGCATCAGCCAGATTTTTGTTCATAAATTTGCCAATTTTTGGCCACACCAGAAATTAAGCTTATTCTGTCAAAATCCCAGGAATCTTGAAGATATCTATTGGGTTCTGAGACTGAGTGGAGTGTGGTGCATTGCCTTGTAATCAAAAGGTTCGGGTTTGAGTTCTTATAAAATCTGATGGCAAAATGTTAATGTAAACAAGGGGCTCCGGGTTCGAGTCCTGATAGATGTGGTATTCCATACGTGAGATTTTGAGAATAATTTTGTTTTGTTTCTGTATTTCAGCTTTTGGCAGGTAGGTATCTGCTACGAGCAGAGATGGTATAGGTAAATATATTTTCTGACGGTAAAATCCAAAGGGCCTTTGTGTTTGAATTGTGTCTCTAGTTCGAGTTGCTGTTTTAAGTCTATTTTATGCACAGTAAGGCTAATCGGGACTGGCCCTACAGTTTTAAAGTGGGATCCGAACTACTTGTGCCTCCACCGGGTATTGAACCCGGGACCCCTTGATTACAAGGCAATGATGCTACTACTGTGCCATGGGGGAAGCCCTGAATCGTGCTTCTATGGAATCTTGTCTAATTCAAGATTTTTGTAAAAATTCCCGAGGGCATTTTTCAGAAAAGAAGAGCTCTCTTAGATTGATTTGTACATACTTAAAACTTGCATAACATCTTCATTTGTTTAAGTGTAGCACCTGCCTAACCCAAGAGTTTTGTAATTCGGAAAGTATTAACTCTTCTCAAGCAAATTTGTTAATATTTACAAAAGTTGCATCAGCCAGTCTATAAACTTGTATCCATACCCACCTATACATATTTACTTCAGGTTTAAGTTTAATTGGATACTATTCAATTTGCTTATTGCAAATATGCAATTAAAACAAAACAATATGCAGAGCTTACCTCTAGAATTGCTTCGTGCTTGCACGTTCCCCCTCTGTGGCAATGTGCGCAATTCCCGAGACGGTAGTATTGATTTTTTTCCTCAGTATTAACAGAAATTCCCGATTATTGCATCAGCTAGTTATGAGAGAGTAACTGAGGGGAACAGACGTGTTGATACAGTGCTTCTCATACTTACTGGTTTAAATTCATATTGAACAATATTTGTTGTAATCTATTCATATTTAGAGTCGAGCTTATATTTGTCCCAGCCTGTTATACATAACAAGGTTATTGCTATTCAAGATATGCATGTTCGTGCAGGCATTCGGGTCAGCGTGAATAATTTTCCACTTGTAAGCTATTGGTTTTAGATTAGAATCCCAGGAAATTTTATATAAATACCAAAACCAAAAATATTAAGTGTATACACACATATATATATTTATACATACAAATCACAGTGCTGAACCCAACTGATATTTTTTATTCAGTATAAAGTTTTGAATTGAAACCCAAAAATTGTATATAATAAACAACAGCAAAAATGCCGAATCAAAAATATTGTGACCAATGCAATAAAAATATATTTAGCTCTAATTGGGCCAGACACCAAAAGATTTGTAACCCGGACAAATACAGAACTCCCACAAAAATTTGCCCCAATTGCAATAGAAAATACAACATGGAATATTTCACATATAAACATAAAGATACTTGCTCTGTACAGTCATCAACATCTGGTCTGAAAAGAAGGCACGAAGCACCTCTTAATGCCAGAGCAGCAAAGCAGCCACGCTATGAACCTATCCGTAGCAGTTTTAACGGCCAATTAAGGGATCACCATTTTGTATCAGAACCAAGATGTGGCATTGAGAATTTCTTGAACAGTAAAAAACCTGATCTCCAGGCAATTCTAAATGCACAAAATGGCTCTTATAAGCTCTCCCTCAAATTGTATACTCAATATAAGAAACCAAACGGCACTAAATTTACACAGCCCCACATAACAGCAACTGTACCTGTATATTCAAATGTAAATTCAGACAAAATAATAAGCAGATTGATAGATCAATTGAATATTATACACTCTGAATTTGCAGCAAAAGAGTCCGGATGGAGCCTATGCGGCTCTCCGCACAAGTTATATGTTAATATTTCTGAATTCAGCCCATTACAAGGATCTACATATGTGCCACTACCTGCCAATATCAAAAACAAAAGAGCTGTGGTTAATATAAAAAATGCCGACCAGAAATGCTTTTTGTGGTGTATATTAGCTGCTTTGTATCCAGTTTCAAGCCATCCTGAGAGAATAACTTATTACAAACAGCATGAACATCTTTTTGATGATGTAATGGAGGGTTTGGAATATCCAATGTCAGTTCAGAATATTGATAAATTTGAAAAAAGGGCCAGGCACATCGATGGCAAACAATTATCTATTAATGTATTTATTTGTTCCACTGGCAATTGCCCGATAGCACCTCTCAGAATCAGTACAATTGATGATGAATCTGCAATTCCGATTGATCTGCTCTTAATTGAAGGAGATGATACATACCATTACACTCTAATACATAATCTTCAAGCTTTAGTGAGAACGCAACTAGATAAATATAAAAACATATTCAAGTTGTGCAGAAGATGTTTAACTGTATTTGATGGTCAAAAAATGGTGAAGGGGGTTCGGGAAGAGAATGCAGAAATTGCTAAAAACAAGTTAATTGAGCATCTGAAATACTGTGGCAATCATAAACCTGTTCATATGGTGATGCCCAATCCAAGTGAAAATTGCAAATTCAAAAAGTATGAAGCCTTGTTGGAACACCCAGCATATATTGTCTGTGATTTCGAATCGAACCTCAAATCTCTTGCATTCTGTAGCCCAGATCCAGAAGAATCCTCAACTACACCATATCAGTTACATGAACCTTCTAGCTTTTGTTGTGTGGTTATACGGGATGGTATAGCTAGTGAGCCATACTTATACATAGGAGAAGATGCCATCAAAAAATTTGCATATATAATAGAAAATGAGTGCCGTGACATAGCATCTAATATTTTGTTGAAATCAAAACCCATGTTGCCTTTAACAGAGGAACAGATTGAAGATTTCAACAATGCAAAAAAATGCCCGGTATGTAATTGTGAATTTTCAGATACAAATATCAAGGTCCATCACCATTCTCATACAGATGGTCAATATAAACAGGCCCTGTGTAATAGCTGTAATATTAAGATCAAGAGACCAAGATTTATCCCCATATTTTGCCATGGAGCATCCAATTATGATTTCCATCATCTGATTAGGTACGAGGGGTTTGACAAGCAGAATTTAAATATTTTAGCTGAAAATGATGAGAAATATATATCTATTAGCAAGATAATTAAAGTTAATGGTGTTCCTATTCAATTAAGATTTCTTGATTCTTACAGATTTTTACCTGCTAGCCTGGCTACACTGGCCTCTCAATTATCTGATGATGACTTGAAAATCACACGTGCCTCGTTTCCAAATCAGGACCTGAAATTAATTAAGCGGAAGGGTGTATATCCATATGACTATGTCACAGATTTTTCTAAATTTGATGAGTGTTCCCTGCCACCACAAGAAGCATTTTACAGCAAAATCAGAGGATCTGGAATCAGTGATGAAGATTATCAACATGCCAAGTTGATGTGGAACAATTTAAAATGCAAGACATTTGGTGATTATCACATGGCTTATTTAAAACTTGATGTCACGCTCTTAGCTGATATATTGCAAGCATTCAGAAAATCTTCCATGCAAAATTATGGACTGGACCCAATATATTTTTACAGTGCCCCTGGTCTAGCATGGTCTGCAATGTTTTTCAATACCAAAAAGCAATTGGATCTGATCCACGATCAAGATATGTACTTGTTTATGGAGAAATGCATAAGAGGAGGGATGGTGCAATGTTCCCAGAGATATGCCAGAGCAAATAACAAGCATATGCCTGATTATGATCCAGCACGGCCATCAAATTATATAACGTATTTCGATGCAAACAGCCTCTATGGTTATGCTATGATGCAAAAACTGCCATATGCAGGGCTTGAATGGGTTGAAGATTTCAATATTGAAGATCTTCAGAATTTTGATGACAGTGAATATGGACTCTTCTTAGAGGTTGATCTGATAATTCCAGATCATTTGCACAACAAATTTTCTGATCTGTCCCCAATTCCCGAGGTTAAGTGTTCACCTGGTTCTAAACAGAGGAAGCTCATGATGACTCTGGAGCCGAAACAGGGTTATGTCATATATTATAAAAACCTCCAGTTCCTGATGAAACATGGTGTTCAAGTGACCAAAGTTGGCAAAGTTTTGAGGTTCAGGCACTCAAGATGGTTGAAACCATACATTGATACAAATACAGAGCTTCGAACATCTGCAATGAGCCAATTTGATAAGGCCTTGTTTAAATTGATGACGAATTCAGTGTTTGGCAAAACAATTGAAAATGTCAGAAAACATAGCGATGTTATAATAAATACTGACCCCAGCCGGAGCAAAAAATTGGTTGCAAAGCCCAACTTCAATTACAGAAGAATTTATGATGAGCACATGGCACTTTTCAACATGAAGAAAACAAAGATCAAATTTGATAAACCTATTTATGTAGGGGCTGCAATATTGGAATTGGCCAAATTACATATGCTAATATTGTATTATGAGGTGCTGAAACCTTTTTATGGTGATCGTGTAAAATTATTGTACATGGACACGGATAGTTTTATTCTTGATATTCAAACAGAAGATGTTTATCAAGATATGTCACAGCCTGAATTGTTTCAATACTTTGATACCAGTGAACATACAAGAATTCAACCCCACAACAAAAAGGTGCCTGGCAAATTAAAAGATGAGACACTTGGTGATGTTATTGTGGAATTTGCTGGGTTAAGAGCCAAGATGTACAGTTTTAAAACATGTAGTGCTGTTGTCAAAAAGGCCAAGGGCATTGGCAGAGTTACTGTTGAAAAAGAGCTTGTATTTGAAGACTATAAAAATTGCATCAAATCACAGAATTCAATCAGAACATCAGAAAATAGAATTCAGAGTGAGAATCACTTGCTGACTAGCAATATTGTAACAAAAGTGGCCCTGGACCCACATGATGACAAGAGATGCATTTTATCATGTGGCATACATACTTTACCTTGGGGGCATTGTGATTTGAAAAATGGGATTCAATGCCCAATTACAGAGCATGATTTGAAATAAATAAACATGCCTATGAACTTATTTGGGTTCAAGAAACAAGCTATTATGGACCTGCCTACACCACAACTCTCTCCTGATTTTCAATCTGTAATGTCTAAACTGAGTGGCTTGTTAATTATTCATCTGAACAGCATACTTACAGATAATGATGATGAAACAGGCAAAACATTGTACATATTTAACAATAATTTAAATCATTACCAATTACCTGTAGGTGGTCAATTGCAATTTATTACAACCCCTGAGGGTGATGTCAAGATTTCAGTAGGGAGAAATATTTATAGAATTAAGCACTCAAACATGATTTCTGGCACTGTATATACTGTTTCTGCTGGTGACTGCTTATATATTGAGGTCCCGGGATCATATGACAAGCTTATACCCTTTTTTATAGAATTAAGAATCAGATACTCTATAATAAATAACCATTAAAACAAAAATGCCTAATGATATATTTGGCCATACAAGACATGAAGATCACAGTGATGAGATTCTGATGCTTGATGTCAGAGTCAAGAAATTAAGAAGTGATTTACAAGCTTTGCAAACCACACTCAATGCCAGTCTTCAACTAGAAATTACAAATTTACAATCACAATGCATGGACCCTCTTCTTAAAATTGATTCCGAACTCAAGTTGCTGCTTCAGAAATATACTGATCTGGCGACATTGGATAATTTTCAAAGTTTGGAAGAGGCTGTAGCAGCTCTTCAAGCCAAATTTAAGACCCAGGCTAACAACTCCGAGCAATTGAAACAGCAATTGGAAGAGCAGATAAATAATGTCCACACACAGCTCCAAACAATTGTCAAAAGCATAAAATCACAAGAAGATTTTGATCTAGTGATTTCCACTCTAAAGGAACAGATTCAATCACTCCAGATACCTAATCTGGATCCTCTGCACAATGCCATAGCCGAGGTTAAAGAAAAAATTGAGACACTTGAAAATTTTATGAACAATTTGCCATCTTCTGATGCTTTGAATGCAATAACTCGGAGTGTAGCAAACATCAAGCTGCAACTTGAAACATATGAAGATTTTGGAAAAATTCAAAGTACCATAGCCCATCTTGAAGGTACAATAGCAGCAGTGCAAAGTGATTTGGCAAATGTACAAGAAACCCGATTGCCTGGGATTGTAGATACCCTTGTTAGTGTCCAGCAACAGATCACAAAGCTTGAAAACCTCAATACTGAATCTGAGCTATCTCATTTTCATCACTTGATCGATGATATCCAAACAAAGCTTGAAATTTTACAACAATCCACACCCACTCAGGCAGATATAGCCCTGCTCCAAAATGCTATGCAAAATGTGGCTGATGCATCTGAATTAAACAATGTGAAATTGGCACTTGAATCTTTGCAAAATACTGTATCAAATCTTCCCACATCACAGGAACTTAAAAATATTAAGAGGGCAGTGAATAGGATATTGAAATCAGAAGATATCAAGAATATCCAGGCAGAGATCAAACAACTCACTCAGACAGTAGCCACTCTACCAACCAATCAACATATTAATGAACTGCATGCCCTGTTTGAGGATATCAGAAGACAGGTCCATGATCTTACAGCTCAAAATTCAAAATTGGCAGTTGTTGAAAATTTGCAACAAATTGTAGCTAATATCAAGCAACAGTTAGGGACCATGGAATCCAATCAAGCAAATGCTCTGTCTGTTTTTGCCACCCAGCTTCAAGAAATTGTTCAACAATACAAGAAACTTGTTGTGGACATAAAGATCAAGCCAGGCCACGATGATGTTGTTAGGACCATCAATGAGCACCTTGAATCTGTAACAAGCAGATTGCTCACAGCAGAAAAGGAAATAACAGGCATAATCGAGAATCCAAAACATACAGTAATTCTTGAATTGTACAGCATCCCCAACAAAGAATATGATTCTCCATTTACACCAGGTGGCAAAATATATATGCTGTCCCCTGCACAATTTTATTACCAGTTTTTTGTTGGGGGCACACTGAGACCAATCAAGATCAAATATTGGCATCAACCACAGGCACACCACTACCCCACCTTATCAATAACAAATGCTGATAACAAACCAAAAATCACCAGTGCAGAATTAGAGGATTTTACAGACCCCAATACATTAGAAACAGCCTATGTTGAAGATGATGGCACTTTGGAATTTAAAATACAAATAGGGGACAAATTATATTTAGAAAATCCTGCAGTCTCAGCTGCTGAACACCCCATAGTTGCAATATTCTTGTTTTCATATTATGTCTAGACAAATTATTGTTGATGAATTACACAGACAAGCCAGACATAATTATAAGAGACTCCCAGTAGTCACAAAAGGCATAGATGATTTATGGCAAAGCGACTTGATTGAAATGTCGAGTGGGCAGTTGAAAAACTTAGACAAAATCAACAAGGGCTACAAGTATCTACTCACTGTAATAGATACATTTTCAAAATTTGCATGGGCTGTGCCACTCAAATCCAAGACTGGAACATGTGTTACAGAAGCCTTCAGGACAATCATCAATCATTCAGGAAGATCCCCGCGCTATTTGCAAACAGATAATGGCAAAGAATTTTATAATTCAGTGTTTCAACAATTTATTAAAAGCCAGGCAATAAAACATTACTCGAGTTACAGTGATCTCAAAGCCTCAATTGTAGAGAGATTCAACAGAACCTTAAAAAATCTTATGTATAAACAATTTACCCTCCAAGGTAATTATAAATGGATTAATATTCTACCAGAACTTCTACATAAATATAACAACTCGGTCCATTCCACAATCAACATGAAACCCTCTGAAGTAACTTCATCTGATGAGCAAAAATTGATCAGGACTGTTTATTATCCTAGATACCAGCCAACAACAAGAAGGGCCAAATACAGGGTGGGTGATCAAGTAAGAATCAGTAAATATAAGCACTTATTCAAGAGAGGCTTTACAAGAAACTGGAGCACTGAATTATTTACAGTGGCTCAAGTTAAACCTGGGACCCTTAACACATATATAATAAAAGATCACCGAGGAGAAATTCTCAAAGGCAGGTTCTATGAACAAGAACTCAGCAAAACTAAACAGCCTGACACATATCTCATAGAAAAAATCATCCGCAGAAAAGGTAACAAGTTACTTGTCAAATGGCTGGGACTTCCGGAAAACAGCTGGATCGATGCAGACAAAGTGATAATATGAGCACCTGGGATGTTATAAAAAGGCTGCCAGAACCTGAACAGCAGAATAAGAGAAATGGCAACTTGCTGCCTAATAATATTAGGTGTCTTATTGTTGGGCCATCTGCTTGTGGTAAAACTACACTAATGGTTGATAATTTTTTATTAGCACCCAACTGGTTAGACTGGAAAAACAGGTACTTGTATGTCTTCTCTAAGAGCTTGGAACAATTAAAATATCAGCAGCTGATGAAGCTATATGATGGATTGGATATAGCCACTTTTGAACCAGATGTTAAGCCACTTGATGAATGTCTCGATAATTCTGTTGTTGTGTTTGATGATGTTATACTGGATAATCAAAACAAGGTTAGAAATTTCTTTACACAGGGCCGACACAAAAACATTGATTGCTTCTACCTGGCACAGACTTTTTCTAAAATACCGAAGCAGCTGATCCGAGACAACAGCAATTTTATATGTGTTTTTCATCAAGATCATACCAACCTCAAACACATACATGATGAATATGTAGGTGGGGACTTGAGCTACAATGATTTTTCCAAGTTTTGCAGCAGGTGCTGGAACCAGGACGGTTATGGGTTTGTCACAATTGATATGACAAGAACACCTAATACTGGAAAATATAGAAACAAAATCAACGATTTTCTAGACGTTGAAACATATATAAATAACCATGAAACGACCAATCATTGATGATCTTAAGTTAAGAGATTATCTTGTAAAAAGATTTAAGGGATGGAAATCAGAGAACCGGGGAATCTATGAAAAACACAAACAAACAGAACAGCCCGTAATTGATGCTATTAATAATTTAGGTAAAAATATCAAAACTGTTACAGAGCAAAATCAAGATTTGATCACCGAGCTTGTACCTGTAGCTGCAAGGAACATATTAGATTATCCATTCACCCCACTTTCCAGTATTCATACACCTAGTCCTGTTGCTCCTCGAAGAATTGAAGCTACTCAGGATCCTATTGAATTGGGTCTTCTTGCTCAAAAATATTTAACCACACCTAAAGACAACAAAGATGAGGTGTTTGGCTTATATGCTGACACAGAGCTTGATGGGAGCATCATACATAGAATCGGCAATTTCAGGGTAACATTTATGGGAGATGATATAATTGTATATTCAGAATCTCGTCTCGGAGAAAAAGGTGGTTTTGTTAAGTACCCCGGCACACCTGGATTGTGGGAACTGATAACTAGGAAAAGGCCTGGCAGCTATACAGATCAAGATTATGAACATTACAAAGAAATATTAATAAAATCAGATGCTCTATACCAGAACAATGATCCCACACAAAAAAGAGTCAAGTCTAGCAGTGGAGCAAAATACAACAATTTGATCAAGCCCATATGGTCACAGATCAAGACAGGTAGTGGAATCAAACATTACAACACCCTGCCTAAAGAATTTGTGTGGGTTGATGATGTCAGGAAACTTGTAGATAGGTTATTGGTGATAGCTGGGGAGGAAAATGCTGGGAACCACAATTTTTACAATGAAAAGGTTGGAATTATGGACATGATAAGCACCAAATTGTCTAATTTTATAGTGAATGACCCTAAGGGGATTGGATATCTCATAAAAATTATTAATACTCTACCACCTAAATTTTGGAATATTTCTGAGGGTCGGGGCCTTGTTAATGACATTATAAACAAGCTGCCATTTGAACTACACATTCCAGGCTATCAGTATTGTGGTCCAGGCACAAAATTGGACCATAGATTAAACAGAGGTGATCCTGGTGTTAATCCCTTAGATGCTGCTTGTAGAGACCATGACATAGCATACAACACACATTCTGATCTTGACAAGAGACATGTTGCAGACAAGAAATTAGAAGAGGCTGCATTTGGTAGATTTGTAAGCAAAGATGCTTCTTTGAGTGAAAAAATAGCAGCATTGGGAACCACCATAGCTATGAGCACCAAACAAAAACTGGGGTGGGGGTTGTGAACATGTATATAATAAACCTAGGATGAAGCCCAAGGGTGTTATGTATCAAATACCTTATGCAGGTCTCAAATCTCTTAAAACTATTGACAGTCTCTTGACCAAAAAGCAGCGCAAGAAAAAAAGCTCTTGTATTGCAAAGGGACATGGTATGAAATTGTTGCTTAGCACCCCCCAATTAAAAAAATTACAGCAATCCAGGAGAAAATCACATACAGGGGGATTCATATTCACCATCCCTGCCATCTTAGCTGCTCTCGGGGCTGTTGGGAGCTTGGCTGGGGGATCAGCCGCCATAGCAAAAACAGTAATAGATGCCAAGAAAAATAGGGCAGAATTAGATGAGCAGAGGCGCCATAACCTGGCCATGGAGAAAAAAGGCAAAGGTGTTAAGAGAGCCATGAATAAGTTTAAAAAAAACAAGAGCCGCTTACAAACCAAGATATTGAAGCTTTGATCAAGCCACTGGGCATCAAACATTTTAGAGGTGTGTACATGTCTGATTCTTTACCAGAACAACCACTCAACAAAGAGTGTGGCATTGTTAATTTGGATGAGTACAAAAATCAGGGCACTCACTGGATCTGTTATCTTAAATATTTAAACAATGAGGCATTTGTGTTTGATTCATTTGGAGGTATTCCTCCTGAAAATTTAGTAAAATATTTAAAATCAGCTAATCTTTATTACAATAATGCCCGTATTCAAAACTTCAAAGATGTTAATTGCGGACATTTGTGTTTATCTGTTCTTAGATATATGTCTCAAATAAATAAACCATCAATTGAAAATTTTCAAAAAGCCTTGTGGTATCTGAAACATCATGGGGGTATTCCATCTCACCAGCCAAAATTCAATATTGAAACTCAAATTGCATGATGACATTGTGTATCCCAAAACAATAGCTCTCAGAGCATTTTACGGCATGTACTTGATCCCTAATATTACACACCACAACAACACAATTGCAGTTGGTGATCAAAAAATTGTCATCACTCCAGGGCAATATAATCTGTCCACTCTAAATGCTCAATTACCCAGAGGTGTAGTGTTAAGTCAAAATTCTGTCACTCACAGAGTAGAAATTGTATCTGCTACAGAAACAGTAGATCTGGGTACTATAGGAGAGCTGTTGGGATTTGAGAACAACACAAAACTCGAAGCAGCCATCAAACACACTGCTATTAATATACCTAAATTCTTAGCCATAGAGACTCTGAATATTCACTGTAATGTGGCTGAGGGTATGATCACCAAATCAAATGGCATAGGCACTCACAAACAAACTGGCATCATTGCAACATTCAAACCTAATTCTGAATTCATGGAGCCCATCATCTACAATCCATCCCCAACATTATATTTTCCTGTGTGCCATAATAGAATAGATTACATTGAATTGATGGTCACTAATGAAAAAGAAGAATTAGTTGATTTTGCTGGAGCCACAACAACTGCTATCATAGAGATTAACATTTAAATAAAAATACATACAATGGAAAATATCGAGAGTTATGAGCTACAATCATTCCCTCCAAACAGGAGGACATTTGCAAATTTAAATCAACCCAATACGGAAATCGAGGTGGATCTTGATGTAGGGGACGGCTTTATACACCCCCACAGAGCAGATCTATACATCAAATTTGATGTTGTAAAGCTCGATGGTACAGATTATCCGGCAAATTCAAATATAAGATTGGTAGATAATTTTGTGCCCCATCTGTTCTCTGAAATTGAGATCAGAAAGCATGGTGTTGTTATAAACAGAGTAGATTATCCCGGCATTACCTCCACAGCTTTGGCCACATTAAAATTATCCAAAACCGAGGCTTCATACTACAAAATAGGCGGATTTGAGGCTGGTGAGAAGATATTATCTAAGAACCACACAGTGCTGTTCCCGATGCGCCTGTTGCCAGGATTCTTCTCGGATTACAAAGAAATTATGTGGAAGGGTGGGTTAAGAATCACATTTAGAAGAGCTGCAAATGATAACAATGCTTTGATGAGGTACAGCACATTAAACCCTACAGGGGAAGCTATGCCTAATACCTTACCAGATGCAGGCAAGTGCATTATTCAGACTATGGAGTTAAGAATCCCGGTTGTTGAATATGAGGCCAGTTACGCTCTTAAATACAAAGCTGATATCCTAAAAAATCCACAGATTCCTCTGCAATTTTACACATATCAATGCGTACAGAAGCCTGCCTCTGGTACTTATTATGAATTTGATGCCACAAATTCATTCTCCAGCATACAATACGACATGCCTGATTTTGTGGTGGTACTGTTTCAGACTGGGAGACACAATAATCAGGAAAAAAATTCGAGTAAATTTGATAACTGCAACATCAAGAACATATATCTTAAAAATGGTAGAAATGAGGTTTTTCCTAGAGAAAATTACAATTTAGACATGTCCAAAGATGATTTCCTCAAATTATATGAAGCTTTTTCGGCTTTCAAGAGGGTCACTACTGGCAGTACTGACCTGTATTACTCACCAGATGAATTCAAAGCACAGAGACCCATGTTTGTAATTAACACTTCAAAAAGAAAACAAGTTGTGGTTAATGACAGGACAAACATTAAAATTATCTGTGAATTTCACGAGGCTTTACCCGACGACACCATTTGTAGTGTCATTCTCATAGGGGAAAAATCATATGTTTATGATGTAAGAAATGAAAGGGTCACAGAGCAGTTCTAGAAGCACGATTCAGGGCTTCCCCCATGGCACAGTAGTAGCATCATTGCCTTGTAATCAAGGGGTCCCGGGTTCAATACCCGGTGGAGGCACAAGTAGTTCGGATCCCACTTTAAAACTGTAGGGCCAGTCCCGATTAGCCTTACTGTGCATAAAATAGACTTAAAACAGCAACTCGAACTAGAGACACAATTCAAACACAAAGGCCCTTTGGATTTTACCGTCAGAAAATATATTTACCTATACCATCTCTGCTCGTAGCAGATACCTACCTGCCAAAAGCTGAAATACAGAAACAAAACAAAATTATTCTCAAAATCTCACGTATGGAATACCACATCTATCAGGACTCGAACCCGGAGCCCCTTGTTTACATTAACATTTTGCCATCAGATTTTATAAGAACTCAAACCCGAACCTTTTGATTACAAGGCAATGCACCACACTCCACTCAGTCTCAGAACCCAATAGATATCTTCAAGATTCCTGGGATTTTGACAGAATAAGCTTAATTTCTGGTGTGGCCAAAAATTGGCAAATTTATGAACAAAAATCTGGCTGATGCAAGTTTTAAGTATGTGCAAATCAATCTAAGAGAGCTCTTCTTTTCTGAAAAATTCCCGAGGGCATTTTTACAAAAATCTTGAATTAGACAAGATTCTATACCTGCTTAAAAAACTTATATGCTTATGTTAAGCAAGTTTCAAGTGTAGCAAAGCTGCTGGAGAGGAGCTCTTCCTTTCTCGTCCTGTCCCCCCCGTAAACCCCACTACTAGAAATCTATTTTACATAAATCTGGTACATGGGTTATGCCTTTATATTCATGAGTACAATAACATCATTTTTCACTCAGTTGATTAGATCTATAAAATTATTACAAACCAATGGTAGTAATTATTTATTATTCCTTAGTAAGTTTATGACAAGTAAGATGATAATGTTAATTTCATCAGTTGTACACTACATGCAAATAAGCTTACCTATGTTATTTTTCTTGTGCATTTTTGCATTGATGGATGAAGCTAAAATGTTATACCTCCATATATTTTCCCGTGTGTGTGTGTGTGTATTTTGTAAGTTTCTTTCCACAGGTTCATTGAAGATGTACATGAAATTATAATTTTCCCCCCCCATGGACTGTAAAGAAGTAATTGCATTTTAGTGCACTGTAGAATGTTTTTGGGCATGTTCTTTTTTTTCTATATGATCTACTTGCCCTATTGTTATGCAGGGTTTAGGTTTCCGTTCTGCTCAAGCAAGCGCGGACAGTTCGTGCCCCAATCGTCATTGCCACAACAGAGCTTCGGAGAAACTAGCGGATATTTGTTAAGGTAACCTGTGTTGTGTGGCAACAGTGATACACAAGTGTAGCCATGATGCAGATATTATAATACTTTTTTTTTTTTAGAAAGAAAGAAAAAGCCTTTTAAAATAGTATCTCCTCTCTTTGAATTTGCATCACAAGACTTTTAAGTTTTGCTCTGTTCAACATTCTTAGTGTAAAACATTTCAAAATTTGTTACGTTCAATAACATCTTCACAAATCAGAACCCATTCAGAAATTTTGCATGTAAAAGTTTCATAATCAGTTAGCTTTTCCTTCTCATAAACAATTTTCGTGACTAGTAAGCCAACCACACATATTCAATAAAAAAAAGAAAAATGAAAGATAATGTTATGTGAGCGTTTAAGCTTACATTTTGTCTTAATCCTGTTTCTCTTTGCAGTATGCATCTCATGAGGAGAATGGCGAAAAGTTCATGACCTCAGATGATTTCGTCCGCAAGTATCTTGGACTTTTCTCAGATCCGAACTACAATGTCGACTCAGTTACACTGTTGGGAGGAATTGTTGATACCAGCAAAGATGGGTAAGGTGCTTTGTAATCTATCTCTTATTAATTTTGTACTTAATATGTTTCCTGCCACGGTGCTTTCACCAATTCCTTCCTCCTGCGCCAAAGTGGTTATTGGACTTTATTTCACCAATTTGCAAATTTTGCTTCCCCACGCCTTGTCAGTCATGCCTTATGTGCATCATTGTTATACTTATGATTGATGGCATGCTAGGAAAACAAAGTGCAAGCTGCATGTTTCGGTCATAATGACGAACATGGTGTGATTTGGTGTGTGCCAGTTTTGGTCATTATGAACGACGTGGCAGAGAACGTGTTGAGTTTGTGAAATAGTTTTCATCAAAGTATGTAACTATCAGTGATATGTTTCAGACACCTAACTCCCGTGATGTGGAGAGATAAAAAAAAATTATAATAATAATAATACATTCTTTATTTCCGTAGACCCATGGGTGTGGAAAACGTCATACAATACTAAATATTACAAATGGAGTAGAGTTACAATGAAAAGAAACAAAATGCAAACACAAAAATACAAATAAATCATATGGGTTAAACATAAACAGTTATAAGTGTCACATACCAAACTTGTAAAAGAGAAAATCCAAATATAGGAGACATACAATATCAAAATAATTTAATGCTTCAATTTACTAATCCAGTTTAACTATTTAAATTCATTGAGATTATTTAGAGGTATATCTGTTAAATTCTGTTTAATTGCTTTCAGTTTCTTGTGAGTTTCTGTAATTTGTTTGATGTGTGTGGGAAGTTTGTTATGATATTTTATTCCTGCAACATGAGGTGATTTGTCTGAGAGAACAAGTCTGTGTACTTGCATGTGTAAATTCTCTTTTAGACGTGTGTTGTGCTGATGGACGGTCAAATTCTTATCTAATTTACGGTGTTTTAGTACATATTCAATTACTTTGTATATATATATGGAATATATGGTCATAATTTTATTTTCTCTAAATAATTCTCTACACGAGTTTCTAATTGGTATTTTGAACATTGCTCTTTTCTGTAGAGTAAGCAATCTTTGAGTGTATTCCTGCACAGCTCCTCCCCATGCTATTATGCAATATTCTAGGTATGGATATACAAGTCCATAGTATATGAACCCACATATACAAGACATGATATAGAATAGGAAGTACAGGAATGAACATCTTTAATTTCAGTACAGCATATACATAAAGGACCTTCCCGATGTCATAGTGCTAATGCCATCGGGTTTATACCAAGTATAAGCACAAAGTGATTCAGATTCCACTTTAAACGTAGGTTCAATCCCAATTTGCCTATCTTTGCATAAAGTGGACTTAAAAAGACTCACTTTTTTATTTATTGTCAAAACTAAAATCTTTCACATGCATATCATTTTGAAAAGATGGTGTTCAAGTTTGTTTCCATTTTCACATTTCCATCACAATGATTCGATATATGAAGCATGCGCAACTTGGCAGATGTCCAAGTGATAATGAAACTCTTGTCATATCTGTCCCATGGAAGTCGCTTCTGGAATTCTATGCTTGATCTCTGTGCCTCGTATGGCAAAAGTGGCACAATAGACGGTATTGCCCAATAAGTAGTTGTACAGAGTTAAATTCAAATTGTCCAAGAATGCAAAATACTAAAGTTTAAAAATGAACAAGTATATTAATTTTGCTTACAAGTGTGTTGCGTATACTTCTTAAGTTCATATTCACTACAGGCAACAATTAATTATGACATTTAATTAATAAATTAAGTGACTAAAAGGAATTTTCTTTACTGAACTTTGTTTTTGGGGAAACAGCCAAGGCAAGGGACTTTGGACTTTGTGGCTACATAATTTTTCAACATTAATAGTTTTATTGTAAAGAAATTATTTAAAATAAGCTCTAACCATTTTTCTTTCTGTTTCATTTTCTTAATAGGCTTATTTCTTTCCCGGAGTTTCAAGCCTTTGAAGGTTTGCTGTGTGTTCCCGATGCTCTCTATAAAACAGCCTTTCAGCTCTTCGATACAAATGGAAATGGCCTGGTTACTTTTGGTATGTTATTTTAAAGTAATTTCATGTTATTATTCTACAGAGATGTATGCATTAGATTAATGAATGGAAAATTTAGTTCAAAATCAGCACTTGAAGTGCAAAAAATTTTCATTTTTTATTTTCATATTGAATTTATACACTGGTAGAAAAATTATGTAAAAATTGTCTTGCCTAAGTTATCTTTTTAAATATTTACTATAATAGTAGACCAATATTATAATTAATTGTGATGTAATTTTTATAAACATATTTGAAAGAAAGATTAGTAAACTTAACTGTCCATAAAATTTGGCACACACAGAAGATAACCTATGTAGAAATTTAAGCAAAAAATGCAAGCTCTAAGAGAACTTGAACCAGTGTCTCTGCTGTACCAACTGAGTTACTATACCTACTATGGCTTTGTCCAATTTTTCACTGTTGCTCAGTTAAAATTAAAATTCATTCAAAATATTCATTAATATTGATATGGAAGTATGTATTCCACTGCAATTATGTGCACCAATTTACTAGAGTTTTACTTTAAAATATTCAAGAATTACATCGGTTTATTAAAATAGCTGTAATTTGATCACAAAATCAATTTTTCACACAATGATGGTGTAAAAATTAATGAAAACATTGAATTTTGCATTATTTCTAGGATATTTAGACTCTGTGATATATATATATATTTTAACTATGTACAAGAACCCCTGTGTGTGAAAATGTATATTTCAAATAAATATATATATTCATGTGATTGATTCTCTTCCTTAATTTCAGATGAGTTCGCTGAGGTAATGAAGAGAACAACTCTCCATCAACGAATTCCTTTTGACATGGATGGAGGCTTTGTAAAACTTTATTTTGGAAAAGAAAAAAAACGGGTAGTCAACTATGCAGAATTCAGCCAATTTCTTCATGTAAGTATCTGTGGAATGGAAAGTAGTCCAATTTTTAATTAGATATTCTTTTAAATATATATATATATTTATTTGTTCATTCTTTCTATTTTGGTTATATAATGTTGCTTTTATATCTTGGATTAATCACGATGTTGAGAATGAATGATGAAATGGATGATGAGGAAACACAATAATATATCCATGCCATAATCAGGATTCACACCTGGGATCTTTTGATTTGTTGCTTGTCATGTTGACAGTTGCACCATGGAGGCAGGTTGAAGTTGCATAATCTAAAATAATATAAGAAAGCATACAATTTTCTAGTTCGACTTGTATGTTTATACTAATGTTAGTTTCTTACTAACTAGCACCGTAGCATTTCTCTTTATCGTTCTTGCTAATTTTCTTCAGGTCCATCTCAACATTGTCTTTCTATCAGCCCGATACCATTAGGTCAAGAATCTCATAAACTTTTTCTTCTTTCATGCATCCCACATGTCTGGCTTATCAAAGTCTTCTTGATTTGACCATTCTAATAATGTTAGGAGCTGAATATAGATTATGTTCTTCCATTATATTTTTTAACTGCAACTATTTTTATAAGAATTTTATTTGAAAGGGAACTCTCAATTTATGTTCCTCATTTAGTATATTTTTTTCTATTTGAACTTTTTGCCAGTTTCAAACACTGGCCTGGACAGGAGTGTTCTTTGTGACCGCCCCATCAACAATTTCATCATATCATCGCTCATCCTGATCTTCACAATTAGCCAAAAGTGAAAGAAAAGCAAATTTGGCAATTGTGACAATGAAACTTGATGAAATGACACTCGTAGAGAACATTCATTCCCAGACCAGGATTCAAAGTCAACCACTTAATGCACTTGACCATCTCTTCATATCATACTACAAGCAAAATTCCTTTTTCTGTGTATTTTAACCTTTAGATTATCTGATAGTAGATAAGAGGCTAAGAGTTTATGAGTAGAAAATTAACATACATTACCTCAGCTACTGGATGGGTTGCAGGTGGTGGATAGTGAAACCTCCCTCAGATATGAGGGGAAGCTGCGAATATGTGGATCTAATGGAGAGAAGAGAAGTTGACATCTTTGGAATGAGCAAAACGAAATGGAAAGGAATTGGAGAAATGAAATTGAGGGAAGACTATAAACTTTACTGGGCAGGAACTGAAGAGGGCAGACGAAGTGGGGTTGGATTTGTAGTCAGAAGTGGAATAAGTGAAGAAGTAGAGAGGGTAAATGACAGAATAATAAAACTAAAAATGAATGTAAGAGGAGAAGTAATAGAAATAATACAAGTGTATGCTTCAGAAAACAGGATGTACGAGGGAGGAGAAAGAAGAATTTGAAGAAGACTTGGAAGAACATGTAGGAAAGGAATGGCAAATCGTGATGGGCAATTTTAATGCACAAGTGGGAAGATATAGGAAAGGGTATATGGAAATACTTGGGAGTAAATGGATGGGGATAGAGGAATGAGGAGGGAAGGAGGCCACTGGACCTTTGTAAGAGATACTAAGTAATAGCTGGTTTAACAAGTAATATGACAGCCATAAAATTTCAAGATACAGTTGGAATAATGAACAAAAATCTGTAATAGATTATATATTGGTAAACAAGGAAGTAAAGAAGATAATGAACAACTTTAAAGTAATACTGTTGAACGTTGTACAAAAGACACACTTTCCCAACATGGTCAAATTGACTTATCATTTGTTTTTTGCTCTGTAGTGAGTAGTCTGTGGAGAATGCTCTCCAAGAAGGTTGTATTGTACCAAGAATGTAGCAATGTACATCGCGTCGCGGTCGGTCGCGTTAGACACTAATAAAGTGTTAATTAACTGTTAGCACGTGTTGTTACTCCTTGTACCAAGTTACGGAAATATCTGCGTTGAAGTTCAACAGGTTATGGGCCCAGATACGTTCCCACTGCGACCGTGAAATTTGGTAGTTTGTGGGAGTGCAACAGTAAGTGTCGTCGTTGTTTGGAGTACAACAGGAAGTGTCCTTTGTCTTCCTAACCGGACTGGTGAGAGTTTTACACTTTCGGAAGAAGCGTGTTTCGTTTGCTGCTGAAGATGGAGTTCAAGACTACAGTAGACAAGCTAGAAGGTGCAAAGAACTGGCCGAGATGGAAACGACAAGTGGAGCTGCTGTTACGACACCACGATGTCCTAAAAGTTGTGGATGGCACGTGTACTTCTCCACAGGAACTTGGTGCTGAGTGTACTACGGAAGATCGACGTAAGTACGAAGCAGAGTGTAAAACATTGCAGAAGGCGGACATTATGGCACAAATGATATTGGTGAATAGTATGGATGATGCAAATTCAGAACTTACCAGCACGTGTGATACGTCTAAGGAAATTTGGAACAAACTAATGTCAGTATATGAACAAAGTTCAGCACAGCGTTTGGATCGATTGTCAGAGCAGTTCTTCAATCAATCCAAAGATGCAGCAGAAGACATTGCAACATACGTGTCCAAATTACAGAGAAATTTTCGTGAAATGAATGACGAAATGGAACGTCTCACGAAGTCCAAGGTTCCAGAACTGCTTCTAATGAGTCGAATCATGTCTACCTTACCTAGTGAATATTTTGAATTCAAAAGTGTATGGGAATCAGTTCCAGTGGAAGAGCGTACTGTAGACAGGCTAACTGAACGACTTAGGCTAATTGAAATGAGACTTCCCAACAAGAGTAGTGACACAACAGCTTTTGTGGTGAAAAGTGATGATCCGAAGAAACACAAGAAACGTCCAGAAAAAGCGAAAAAGTGTTTTAAATGTCACAAGGTAGGCCATTTTGCCAAACAATGCAAGTTGGTGTTAAATAGATCTTCAACCAGTGGAAGTGACCGTGTTCCAGAAGGAGGAGCATTTGTGAGCTTTGAATCGAACTGTCCTGTTTCGGAAGTTTGGATTGCAGATACTGGAAGCACAGCACACATGACTAACCGGAAGGACTACTTTCTACAGTACCAAAAATTCCCAACACCAAAGGAATTACAGGTGGGAAATAAAGCCATCATATTAGCACATGGCAGCGGTATAGTGAATGTGGAAATGTTGGTCAATAGTAGGTGGGTGAAAAATCATCTTCGCGATGTGTGGTATGTGCCAAATATCAGTAAGAATTTATTTTCTGTGAACTCCACTACAAAAAGAGGTTTTCTATTCTGTGCAGACTCCATGAAGTGTTTACTAAAAAAGAATGGTAAGGTACATGCATGGGGAAGTGTTACTTTAAGTGGTTTGTACCAAATGCACATGCGTGCATTACCCCCCAAAAATCCTGCTGAAGTGTGCTTAGTGTCAGCTTCCGATACATTGCAGCTGTGGCATGAAAGGTTGGTACACCAAGGTAAGCAACATGTTCGGAAGTTTCTAGTGCAGCACGGAATTGATGTAAAAACTGATGATCAGTTTTGTGAAGGCTGTGTGGTTGGCAAGCAACATCGTAAAAGTTTTGGACAGCGGGTTACTCATGTAGAAAAACCAGGTGAAAGAATCCATGCTGACGTGTGTGGACCAATGCAAACAAAATCATTGGGTGGTGCACTATATTTTGTTTGTTTCAAAGATGACTTTTCGAAATTCCGATGCGTGTTTTTTCTGAAACAAAAATCGGAAGTTGCTGCAAGACTAAAACAGTTTTTAGTTGAAGTCAGTGTTGCAGGTCATGTAGTAAAAGAATTGCTCACTGACTGTGGGAAGGAATTTGATAATGCGGAAGTGAAGGCTTTGTTGAAAGAAAAGGGGATCAATTTCAGAACCACCATGCCTTATACACCTGAACAGAATGGAGCTGCAGAATGTGAGAACAGAACATTGGTTGAATCTGGACGCTCGATGTTGCATTCAAAAGGTCTTCCAGTGAAACTTTGGGCTGAAGCAGTGAATACTGCAACGTATGTTCTGAACAGAACTGGACCAACCACTGTAGAGAAGAAGACACCATATGAACTTTGGTATGGAAAAGACTTACCAAGTGTAGATCATTTGAAAGTGTTCGGAACAGAGTGTTTTGTTCATGTACCAAAGCAAAAGCGACAGAAATGGGACAAAAAGAGCATTAAGGGTCTTCTGATTGGTTACTGTGATGAAAAAGATGGTTACCGCATCTGGAATCAGAAAACTGATAAAGTGTTGCTCAGTCGTGATGTTATTTTTTGCACGGAAACAATTTTGCCAGTAAAAGAGTCTTTTGAAATTGTTTCACCAGAAAAATCAGTAATGTTTGAATCTACTGTGGAAGAACCTGATAGCCCTGGGAGTGAGTCTGCAAACTACGATGATACAGGAGATGTAACTGGGGGAAGTGAACCACGTTATGAATTGCGAGATCGTCAAAGGGTGCAGAAACCAGTGTGGCAAGATGGTTATGTGTTACAGGTAGATTGCTTAGAACCGAGCTCATATAAAGATGCCATGTCATCAAGAAATGCTGCAGAGTGGAAATTAGCAATGGAAGATGAAATGCAGTCTTTGGCTAAGAACCATACCTGGATACTAGTTGAACCTCCAAGCAATAAGAAAGTTATTGATAATCGGTGGGTTCTAAAAGTAAAGACCAAAGCAGATGGCAGTATCTACAGATTTAAAGCAAGACTGGTAGCGAAGGGTTATCTACAGAAGAGTGGGATTGATTACGATGAAACCTTTAGTCCAGTGGCTCGATTTGATACTGTACGAACTGTGCTGAGTGTTGCAGCTTGTGAAGGGTTGAAGTTAGCTCAATTTGATGTGAAAACAGCTTTTCTTTATGGTGAACTTGATGAGGAAATCTATATGTGTCAACCTGAAGGGTTTGATGACGGGACTGGTCGTGTGTGTAAGCTAAAAAGGAGTCTTTATGGACTGAAGCAAGCACCTCGTTGCTGGAATAGACGATTTGTGAATTTCATGTCGAAGCATGGTTTTACATGCAGCAAAGCTGATCCCAGTATGTTCATTCGTAAGAAAAATGGAAAGAAAATGATCGTAGCCATCTATGTGGATGATGGTTTGGTTGCTGGCAATGATATTGAAGATATCAACAGTTTTCTCGGAACTCTAAAAGAAGAATTTGAAATTGTGGTTGGGTCATTAGATTGTTTCTTGGGCATACAAATAACACAAAAGGACGATGGTTCTATTTTTGTATGTCAAGAAAACTATACAAAGAAAATTCTTGAGAAATTTCGCATGAGTGAAGCAAATGCTGTGTCAACACCTGCTGAAAAGGGAAGTGTAAATGCAGGGGAAGAAAACACACAGCAGTTAGTAGACACTAGTGTGCCTTACAGAGAAGCAGTTGGCAGCTTGATGTATCTGGCTACAGTCACTAGGCCAGATGTCTCCTATGCTGTTGGATTAGTGTCGCAAGCATTGGACAGTCCAAGACTATCTGATTGGCAAGCAGTGAAACGAATTTTCAAGTATCTACGAGGAACCACTGCTTATGGAATATGCTACAATTCAAATCATAATCCTGGGATCCTGGAAGCCTTCAGTGATGCAGATTATGGTGGAGATCCAACAACAAGACGCTCAACAACTGGAGTTCTATGCAAGTATGCAGGTGGAGCGATATCCTGGATGAGCCGGAAGCAGAAGTCGGTTGCTCTATCAACAACAGAGGCTGAATTTGTGGCAGCCAGCGAGGGAGCGAAGGAAGTGATATGGCTAACAAGACTATTGGATGAGATCACTCATCTGACAGGAATGCCCACACTGCTGGTGGACAATGCTAGTGCTATTAAGTTAGTAAAAAATCCTGAATTTCATAAACGCTCAAAACATATTGCGGTGCGTTATTATTTTGTAAGAGAAAAGTTTCAGGAAAAAATGTTAAATGTGGAACACATTGATGCTGAAAGTCAGGTAGCAGACGTTCTCACGAAACCATTAGCAAAAGTTAGGTTTGCTAAATTATGTGGCTTAATGGGAGTGGGAAATTAAAAGTAGTGTACTTATTGTTATGTTAAAGTGTAACAATGTTTTTTTGTAAAGGGAAGCTTGTGAAAGTTGTTTTTGAGGGGAAGTGTTGAACGTTGTACAAAAGACACACTTTCCCAACATGGTCAAATTGACTTATCATTTGTTTTTTGCTCTGTAGTGAGTAGTCTGTGGAGAATGCTCTCCAAGAAGGTTGTATTGTACCAAGAATGTAGCAATGTACATCGCGTCGCGGTCGGTCGCGTTAGACACTAATAAAGTGTTAATTAACTGTTAGCACGTGTTGTTACTCCTTGTACCAAGTTACGGAAATATCTGCGTTGAAGTTCAACAAATACCCAGTGAGAACTTTAAGACAGTGACCACAGGCTACTAGTAGGAAATGGGAGAAATAGAAGGGAGGAAGAAGAGAGAAGCATAAGAGTGTGGGAATTGAAGAACAAGATGATAAAAGAGAAATAACATGAAATATTGCAAACTAAAGTGCCAAGAGATGAACCCAAAGAAGTAGAAACAGAATGGATAAAATTTAAAACAATTAGCAGAGGCAGCCGAAAAGGTATGTGGAAGGACAAGCAAGAAAGAAAGAAGAGATATACATCACGGTGGAATGAAAGAACTAGAGGCAGTGAAAAACAAAAATGATGAATTTAGAAAATGGTTTAAAGTTAAATTACAAAATGCACGAAAAGAGTACATGGAAAAGAACGAAGAGGCAAGAACAATAGTAAAGGAGGAAAGAAGAAACTGGATGGAAGAATGGGCCAAATTGCTAGAAGAAGATGTAGATGGGAACACGAAAGTATTGTATGGATTGGTGAGAGAAAGGAGAAAAGAATGAGGAGACAACTGTAAGCTAAGGGATAAAAGGGGAAACATTTTAGAAGAGTATGAAGAAATAAGGAGAATGTGGAGAACATGAGAGAGGAACAGTATGGATTTAGAAGAAGCAGATCAACAGTAGATCTGATATTCACCATAAGGCAATTACAGGAAAGCAGTACGAGTATGGAAATAATTTGATTATGACATTCTCAGATATAGAAAAGGTATATGATAGCATGGACAGAATAAAGATTTGGAAGACACTAAGAGAGAAAAGAGTTGGGGAAGAAATATGGTGTAGAGTACAGAGCACATACAAGGCCAACCAGAGCTGTGTAAAGACATCAGTGGAAAGAACAGAGTGGTTCAGTATAAATAATGGACTAAAACAGGGAAGTGCTCTTTCCCCACTGCTCTTCATAATTATAATGGATGCAAGTAACGAAAAGGTGGGGAGGAAGATAGGAAAGGAGAAGACGAAGACCCTGTTGTTCGCTGATGATTTAGTAATATGGGGAAACAGGGAAGAAGTAGTTGAGACACAGCCTCATAGTTGGAATGAGGAAATCAGAAGAGCAGGAATGAAATTCAGTGCAGAAGAGAGTGAAGTGCTAATAACAACAAGAAACAGAGCCAGAATTGAACCAAGAATAAAGGTGGATATGGAAGAGTTGAGGGTAGTGGAGAGTTTCAAATATTTAGGAAGCATAATTGAGAGAAGTGGAAGAATAGATGATGAGGTAAACAGAAGCGGACAAATGGGTTTTGGTCTATGTCAAAGTGTTCGAAGATTAATATTGAACAGGGATTTACCTATGAAATGCATGAAAGTAATATATAATACATACTATGTACCTAGTATATTGGGGAAGACTATAAGGGATAGAATAAGGAATAAGGAGATAAGACAGACAGTGGGGCTGGTGAAGCTCCAGTACAGAATAGATGAGGCACAGATGAGATGGTTCGTACACATGAAGAGGATGGATGCAGAAAGACTACCTGTAAGAGCTTACAATGCACAAGGAGTGGGAATAAGGCCAAGGAGGAGACTAAGATGTCAATGAAAAGAGCAGATAGTGGAGAGTGTTAGGAGAAGAGGACAAGATTGGAACACCGTGGAAAGAGAGGAATTGTGGAAGACCAGGAAAAAATGGAGAGGCTTGACTTCTATGCCGGCCCAGCCAGAGGCAGGAAACTGTGAAGGACGATGAAGATGACCTGTATTAAGTCTACTTTTAATTCCCTCTAATACGGTTTCCATTTTAATAGTACTCCTGGTATTTCAGTTTAGCAACTGATGTAATTGGATTGTTATCTATAATTAAGGTTTGATTATCATGCAACACTTGGTTCTAGTCTGTAAGGATATATTTAGTCTTTCTCTCTGCTCACTTCGAAATCTATCTCATTTGCTAATCTTAAAAACATCAAGGTTTCCCTTTAAATAATATCTACATAATTTTCTAAGTCAACATCATCTGCATATATTAGCAAATGAGTTACCATATGTCTGTGGCAGATTAACAACCTTATCTTGTATAGGACGGATGGCCCTTTCCTAGCTCCTGCCTACTAGGCTTATTGTTAGCTAGATTCAATCTGTGTGGGTGATCATGTCATTTTAGGTGTAAAGAGGTCATACTATTATTATTTTAGCTGAGAATATTTTTTCCTCTTTTGGGCATCTCGTGATGAGAATATTGTTTAATTTTAGACTATTCGAAAGAAACCATTAGACCTCTAAATAAATTATCAACATTCATTCCTATCTTAATGGACTGTTTAGAGTTAAGACATCTTGAAGGTGATGGCATATTTTTAGATGTCAAGGTTAAGATACCCCATTCTGATGATGACCTTTTGTTAATTTTCAACACTGCTGCCTTGTAATGAAGGGGTTCCATGTTCAATTTGCTTACTGAGCACAGCATGTTGGTTCAGATCCCATTGTAAAGTATGGCCAAACTGTGCATAAAGTGTGCCTTTAAAATTGTTTTTGCCACTTTTAATGCTAGTTTTTACATGCTGGAGGGGTGGGGTGTTATCCCACCCACCTTTCCCTGTAGTCTTCGTTTGACTTAATCTAGCTGAAAAGTGTGTTGAAATTGTACAGTCTGTTGACTTTTCCAAGAAGGAAGCTTGAAAAAACAAGTTATGACATGAAGATGATTGCAATTTGTGACTGATTTTTTTTACAATATGTAGAATGTTCCATCTTAACCAGAGTTTATTATATTTTTGTGTAGTTAGAAAATAATTGTTCTTCTAATATGTTTACAGTTAAGCCATTACAATTATGTTTGTTATGTAGGACTTTCATGAAGAATATGCTGTGGAAGCCTTCCGGAGGTTTGACAAGAATGGAACTGGATTCATTTCAGCCCTTGATTTCCAGGATATTATGGTTAACATCAAGAGTCATCTATTGACCAAGGATGTAAAGTCAAACCTGGTTGCAGTAAGTATCTCGTAACTAAGATTCGTTAAAGCTGTAATTTATAATTTACATTATTTTGTGGATAGAGGATTGTTGAAATGTAAAGATAGATACAAATTACATTAGGTTTCATGCATTACTGCTTCTTATCATCAATTCTTTGAATACAAGTTTATAGAAATACCTCTTAATCAAGTTTTAAACTCAATGCACCAGAACTTAGCTTTTTCACTTCTATTTGTAATTGGCTTAAAATGCTTAAAATTAGGATCAGGTAATGCCAATTCTCACTATAACCAATACAGATGATTGAATATAGTAACAATTACAAATTGCTCAGAATATTGATTAATATTAGTACGAGGCGCATCCAGAAAGTAAGTTTCCCTATTTTTTTTAAAAAAAAACCAACACAGTTTCAGGAAACCATTTATTGGCAACAAGTACAGCAAAGGTTCAGCTATTTTTCAACATAGCAACCACCAGAATTGAGACACTTGTCGTATCGTGGTATCAACTTTTGGATCCCACTGTCGTAGAACTCTGCCGCCTGTAAATGGAACCAGCGTGTGACAGACGTCTTCAGCTCTTCGTCATTGCCAAAACGCTCACCGGAGGACAGGAATTTCTTGAGGTGCAAGAAAACGTGAAAATCGCTGGGAGCCAGATCAGGACTGTAAGGTGGATGATCAAACAACTCGCAGCCAAATTCCGTCAAAACAGCTGCTGTGCGCTGAGCCGTATGTGGACGAGCATTGTCATGGTGGAGCACAACACCTGCAGTAAGCATGCCACGCCTCTTGTTTTGAATGGCATGTCGCAATTTCCTTAGTGTTTCACAGTAATGGTCAGCGTTCACCGTTTCACCTCTGGGGAGGAAGTCAATGAGTAAAATGCCCTTCCTGTCCAAAAACACGGTGCACATCACTTTCTGTACCGACAGCGTCTGTTTGAATTTCTTCTTGACCGGAGATCCACTATGCCGCCAATGCATTGACTGCTGCTTGGTTTCCGGGGTGAAGTGCAAAATCCACGTCTCATCACCCGTGACGATCCTGTCGAGGAAATCATCGCCGTCATCATGGTACCGTTGCAGGAATGTCAGTGCTGCTCCTGAACGTTTAATTTTGTGTTCGGGTGTCAGGTTTTTCGGCACCCACCTGGCACACAATTTTTTGAACAGCAGGCGCTGCGTGACAATCTCATGCAACACGGATCGCGATATCTGCGGAAAAAGGCTACTCAACTCCGTAATCGTGAAGCGATGGTTCTCTATGATGCGCTGCCTCACCAGCTCAACCAGATCATCAGTGATGAGGGACGGATGCCCACTGCGCTCTTCGTCATGGACACTTTGACGACCTTCCGAAAACTGCAGACACCAGCGACGCACCATCTGCTTACTCATAATGTTCGGCCCATAGACCTCACAGAGCTGACGATGAATGTCAATTGGCACAATGCTTTGTGCATTCAGGAACTTTATCACCAACCGAACCTCACATGCGGCGTGAGAAGGAATACGAGCTTCCATTTCGGACCACTGCTGCCTCGCTACTGGTGCCGGGCGGGATCTGTCCGCCTGGCATATGATTGATACGGCTTAGCTCTGCTGCGCATGCACAATTTACACAGCTCATTATGTTTACTTCATGGGGATAAAATAGGGAAACTTACTTTCTGGATGCACCTCGTATTTCATTGAAATTGCAGCACAGTAATTTACCAAAGTTTTGGTGCAAAATATTCAACAATTATATCAGGATACCACATTAACACTTTGTACTCACAAAATAAATGAATGTAAAATTCTAGCTTCTCTCTCCAAGACGTGGCTGCATAGGTCCTCACATGGTTCGGCTTTTCACAATTCATGAAGAAAACTATATACCCCTCCCCCTTCTTATTCATAGCAATATTCAAGGGTTGTTCAGTGGAAAACCTGAAAAGTTGTATTAAACATCACATATATGGCAGATATCAATGTGTGTTAGGTATGCAAAGGTAGTGACGTCGAGCTACCAAAAGATGACTTTCACATTTCACGTACCTGTGACATGCATATGAACCTGGAAAACAGTTGGAGAAGATGGCGTTGCCCTTGCAACAGTTAACCAAGCAAGAGCAGCAAAGTGTTGTGAAATTTTTGTTTAGTAAAGGTGTGAAGCCTATAGAGAATCATTGTCTGATGAGAATTCAGTCCTGTGACAGGTGTGTGAGTCGTACACAAGTGTATGATGGACTGAGAAATTCAAAACCGGCCACAGTAGTGTGGAGGATTCCCCTTGCCCAGGTCCAGCATTCACGGAAGACAACATTACAGCTGTGGGGAACATGATATGGGAAAACCGGCATGTCACACTCAAGGAGGTGGCATCGCTATTAGACATTAGTGTTCGATCTGCCTATGTTATCATTCAAGACAAGCTAAAGTTCATAAAAGTGTGTGTGTGTCTCCTTCATGACAATGTGAGGTCAGATACTGCTAGAGCAACAGTGTTGACTGTTGAGTCATGGTTTGCATGCATTCCACACCCTCCGTAATTACCCAACTTCACACCATCACATTTCCTTGTCTTCGGTCTGACTAAAGGATGCATTGAATGGAAAGCATTTTTGAGACACGATGAGGTTTGGTCAGTGGTGCAAAAGTGGCTTCACACCTGTCCGAAAGAATTGTTTTCCTACGGTAGTTACGTGCTTGTCAAGTGCTGATGTAAGTGTATTCAACTAGAGTAATTGATAAAGCTTTGTTGTAGTACTTATTCATTGTTGGTAAGCTCTTCATACTGAGTCATTTCTTGCTTTTTACAGATAGCAGGGGGTGGCCACGGAGGTCACAGAGTCAGCTTCCCTTTCTTTATGGCCTTTAACTATCTTCTGAACAACATGGAACTAGCAAAGAGAATTTATCTAAATGCCACAAATGGCAATAGGAATCAGGAAGTTACAAAAGGTTGGTATGTTGGATTTTTGGTACTAGCATAGTATTACTTTGAATGTCATCGTGTACTTGGTTTCAGTGAAGTGTTATTATTTTGTGTGTGTGTGTTTGTGCACGGGGGGAGGGGTGCTCATTCCCTAAATATATGAGAGGTATTTGAAAAAAAATCCCCACCCTTCATGCACCCTGCCAGCCTTTTTTCCAGTATTTTCTTGGGTGATCCAGGAGAGGAAGGGATAACCAAAAGCACTCATTTACATTAATTGTACATTATATTTACCATTTACAACATTAAACAATAAATCCCTTACGATTTGGCACAACATTAAACTATAAATCCCTTACGATTTGTCAAACACAGGAATCCCTTACGGTTTGGCACACACAGGAGATACTATGTAAAAATTTCAGTAAAATATGCAGGTTCGATCAAGACTCAAACCAACGTGACATATTGATTGTGCCATTGGTCTAAACACTGAGCAACACTGAAAAATGGAACAAAAGCATGGTAGCTTAGTTGATATAGAAATGGCATGGTATGCCAGAGAACCAGGTTCCAGTCCCAGTCGAGCCTGCATTTTTCACTGAAATTTGTAATGATAAATCCATCCTTAATGCAAGTATATAGTATATGCATGTATGGGTATGAACATTTGAATAAAGCATGAGGGTATATATAGCAGACGATACATTATACTTTAACAGTTGTACCCAATCTATTGTAGAATTTATTTTTGAGAACATGCAACATGCTAACAAATATGTAGCATAAAATTTTATCAATTATTTTGTGTCATAAAAATGATTTTTAGCTTTGAATATTACCTCAGTCTTAGAGTAGGCACTTTGTGTTTAATAAATGCTTAGAGCTTTCAGAATGTTCATACACCACCATATTGTTTTCCAGAGGAGTTCCTTCAGTCTGCCCAAATGATGTCACAGATTACACCATTGGAGGTGGACATTTTGTTCTTGCTATGCGATTTGCTGCATCAAACAGGGTATGTATGAGTTAATTTAATCTTCAACTTTCGAGGAGATTCACAGCAAGTTAACTTTCAGATGTGTGATGTTGTAATGTTTTACAACTTGAGCTGTTTCGAAAAGTCCTTACAGCATAATCTACAGCTACCACTGGAATACAAGGTGTGGCAATGAATCAATCAATTTTGCAAGTGTTAGTTGTTGCATTAGAGGTAATAAGTGACTACTGCTATTTTGAAACCCCTGCTGTACCATTCAGTTACGGAGTCATGGAATAGGGCACAACTTATGAACGCTGCATTACAAAAACCAATAGTTGCATGCCTGCGCAGTCTTATGGGTAGATTATACATCACGTTGCGAAGCATGGCCACAGGAATTTGAACCACATCTTCTCAGATTCAGTCTCTACAACCCATTTCCTTGAAGATTTAATCAGTGTTTTGATGACATGGGCAGAAAGCATGGAATCATGACATGGAATATTAAAATGTTTCTGAAATGCATGCTGTGCTGACACACGTATCACTGTTTTTAATATGCTTTTACAGTGAATGTATGCTGTGCCCTATTTTACGACTCCATCATAACTGAATGGTAATGCAGGAACTGCCCTCTGGTGCAACAACTAACGATATTCAATGTTGCAAAATCACCTGATTCATGGCCCAACCTGTATATTCACAGGATTCCCACTGACTTGGAAATCGTAAGAGACCTGAAAAAGCTGGGGCAACTGTATGCTTTTTTTTTTTGGTCACCATTTGAGAATACAATTAATTTTCTCTTCCAATTGGTTTCTGTTTTGGAGGAGGGAATACTTCATGTATAAGTATTCTTTTATTTTACTTTTCATAATATATTTCCAACAATGTTGATTTGTTTAATGAACATGCAAGGTAAAAGACATGAAAATTATTTATTAATATAAAACACTACAAAATGTCTAGTAGTTATTTAAAGTGCTTGGAAAAGTCAAGGAATTGCTAAAATGAATAACAAAACTTGATTATTTTTCAGTTTCACTTGAATACAGTTGTATTGGTATTTTTTAATTGATTAAGCAAGGCAACTAGGAGAGTTATTTTTACAGCATATAATTAAAACAAAGAAAACATAAGATTATGACATAGCAATTGGCATAGACTATTCAGCTTCTATGCACTTTGTATTTGATGTCAGATTTGTTCATTATGTTTTTCTTTTTGTTGTGAAATTACTCTTGGTGTTGAACAGAAGTAGAAGCAGTATTGTAAATATTAATTACATAATATTTTTTTCAGGCGCATAGTGTACAGTGACTTACAAGCTATTGCTCCAGAACAGTATTTTAAGCAAATTACAAAAAGACTAGCGGAAGTTAAGGCAGTTACTGTAAGTGTGATATTCTACCATGCATATTTAGTGTAGTGCAGTCTTTGGCAACTCATATGCACGTGTGAAGACCTGCAAGTGCTTCACGCATTGTAAGCTTCCTACCTACCCACTACACTTCAAGAATTCCTGCCTCGCTCACTCTCTCCAGTGTTGCCAGTGTGTGTGTGTAATTACACAAAACGTGTGTATTATTGGTGCCTGTGTTTAATGAAATGAGTTTTGTGTGGGTTGTTTAAAAATAATATAATTTATATAATTTTATCGGTGAAGTTATTTTTTATTATATATCGTTTTTCTGATCAAAATGCTTTTCACATAATTTGAAATCTTCAAAGAATTCTGTATAATCTTCGTATCTTATTTCTGCCACTCTGACTGTCACTTCTAAATTATCGCCTCAGTGTGTGCAAGAAAACAAGATGTTCACGGAAAGAACATGGGCATTGGACCATAACATGAAACTTCCAATTTTGTAAATTTGCAAGAGCTAAACTCAACATTTCAATGTATTTTGTCATCCCAAAACTTCAAAATGAACCATTTATGTTCCCAATATTAAAATATAATAAATCTAATACACTCAGATTATACATTTCTTAAATGATTTCCTATTTTTGTGATTTTACCATGCTTTTCTACCTATTGGGTAGATGAATGGTGAAATAAATAATGTAATGTATACCATGATACATCCATGTAGGTGGCTTAGAGGCCAAGGGCATTGAGTAGTTCTTGCCACCAGAGATTCCAGGTTTGAATCCTAACCTGGGCTTGAGTTTTCATCATGTACTCAGCATTCATTCCCATTGTCGTAATTAGTCAAATGTAGCAGAAAAGCAATATAAAATAAGAAATATGCATAAATAATAATGCATGTATTATAATGGATACAGACTTGGGATTCCTGCCTCCTCACCTTTTTCAGACCCCCTTAAAAAAACAAGGAACACTTACAAACAGAAATATGGGCCTCCCCAATAGCATCATTAACTTGCAATCAGTGGGTCCCTAGTGGTTCGGTTCCCACTTTAAACTGTAATTCCAGTCCTGATTAGCCTATCTGTAAATAAAGTAGAGTTAAAACAACAAATCAAAGAAACAAATGTAAATAATGCAAAAAATCTTTTGCAAATTTGAATTATTAAAATAACTTACTTTGATCCTAATTTTACATTGGGAATTCCTTACTTCACTCCCTTGTGTCAAACAGCCATCTGCTAACTTTAGTGCCATCGAACCATAGATGTTTGCTCAATTTGAGTGCTTGTGTAATTGCATGTAACTTGATAACAGCTTCTGTGCATTTCGTGCATCTCTGGAAATGCCTCTCCCATCCTCTTACAATGCTACAGTAATGATGCTTGCTCTGAGTTCCACATGTGCATATGAGTGTGCTCTTTTTCAAATAAGACAAGTTATCAAAGCATGCTGTAGTGAATAGATAAAGTGATAATTCTTTTGCAGAAATTAAGAATGGACAATGTAGAATCAAGATATCTCTGAATGCATCTGGCAAAAACCACAGTGGAACTACAGTTATAAACTAGGTGTGTTTTCAGGCCCATGTTACTGAAGAGTTCATAATGGTGGGAAAATGTAAAATTGATTTCTTTTTACATGTTGCTTTATTGGGGCCAAGAAGCGTAAGTGCATAATGTAAATCTGGAAATGTAAAATCATTGTTCCACTGTAAATATGTTTTCAGTTATTTTTTTAGCTGATAGTAAATTATCAGCACATTTGAACCTTTACCTAAATACCTGTATATGTGAATAAATGTTAAAATGGAAAATTATGAAGATAGATAGAATTCAACTGTTCGATTTTGTTCATTTCTTTAAAAAAAATATTCTGTTCAATGTGGCAGAAATAATAATATAAATCTATATATTAGATTCTACAGTAAGTAATTGGACTTAGGGAAATATGTCAAGTTATGGTACATCTAGGTTGAGAAATATGTCAAGTTATGGCACATCTAGGTTGAGAAATATGTCAGGTTATGGTACATCTAGGTTGAGAAATATGTCAAGTTATGGTACATCTAGGTTGAGAAATATGTCAAGTTATGGTACATCTAGGTTGAGAAATATGTCAAGTTATGGTACATCTAGGTTGAGAAATATGTCAAGTTATGGTACATCTAGGTTGATAGGTTCATTCTTTATTATGAAAAAAAAACAGCCCAAAATAACATATTTTAAAAGCAGCACAAAATCACTGGTGATTATGTTGATGATCAACAGAATAACATTTTCCTTAGGTGCATTACGCAGACACAAGAATGAATTATAAATGTCAAAATTAGATTTTTATGTTATAGAAACATTTATTCCAACTTCTATATGCTTCACAGACTTAAGGAATACTTTTGTTCACTTATTTATTTACAATTCAGTTCATATATTGTTTTCTTCAATATATTGATTGTAAACCGATTCAGTCCAATTGAATTTTGCATTGAAACCAGAGACATTGTTAGTAGTTCCAGTATTTAAATTTTACATGCAGGATTTCTCTATCTCATTCATGATAGTGATTTTTTTATATACTTATTGCAGAGTCCTGAAGAAAGAGGAATATTTATTCAAATTTTAGAAAGCGCCTATAGGTTTTCTTTAGGCTCCATTGGTGGTGGTAAGTTTTGTAGTACTTTTTTTAGTCATTATTTTATTGTTAGTTATTTTGTTTGCAAAATTTTTAATGCTTGTTTTGTGTGTGTGTGTGTTGGATTTTAACATTGTTAACATAATATATTTTGAGTGTGAAAGAAACTGGTGTATGTTATGGAATGTGGTATACTAGTCTATTGATTGATTTCCTTTATTTTACTTCGCTTTTTGTGCCACTTTTGGCTAATTTGCAAAGATGGGGATGAGTGATGACATGATGAAATTGATGAATGGACACTCACAAAAATCCATGCTCTAAAGTGACGTTTGATTTCCATATATGATGAGTTTGGAGAGGGGATGTGACATTGAATTATTTTGTGCTTTTTTATGCATGCAAAAAATCAATGGCATTTTTCATTATGTGATGGAGAGATATGTATGTGTGCATTTATTTTAGTTTTGAGGAGTGCTAATGAAAGATTGAGTTATTGAATACCGGTAGTTACAAAAGGTACTAACAAAATACAATAAAATAGGATTAATTATATAATTCGTGAATCACTAAATTATTACAAAAATTTCAGTTCTAGTTGTTTCTAAATAAATTATCTTATGAATGTTGGTAACTAGAAACTTAAGTTATAAATAAGAATTAATAGATGGATGGGTTGAGATGTTTTAAAGTGTCTGAAAACTTTGAAATTTTCACAAGTGCTATATTTGAGCAAATATAAATTATTCTGGATTTGGTTTTTAAAACAGTACAGTTTTATAAAGCAAATAAACAATTCATAATTGGGAAAAGAGAGACGCGGTAGTATATAAATATGGAGAAAATAGTACTCACTTTATCCGAGAGTCCATTTTTTCTTCTTTGTTCTATTAATTTCAGTGGCCACTGCCACTATTCTCGGAACTTGTTGCTGTACTGCAAGTTCCAACATGGATGGTGGCAGTGGCCACTGAAATTAATAGAACGAAGAAGAAAAATACAGTTTCGCGGATAAAGTTAGTGGTAGTTTCTCCGTATTCAAATAAACAAGGTTAGTATGTATTGCTCATGTTTTGACACATTTTATTTTGTATTTTACTATGAAGTCATTGCTAAAAATTTGAGTTAAAAGTTAGTGTAATAAAGTAATAGTGCAAAGTAAAGCTTTGTGTTAGCCCATCGCACTTCCTCTGTCTCTGTAAATACTGACCATTGGATATTGCCTAACAATCATGTATATGTTTGACTATATACTTCTAGATCTTTGCTTTTGTGAAACTTGTTCCTCATGTGAATATTTATGCATGGTTTAATTGTGCTTATTTTAAAAGTTTTTTTTATGCTTTGTTTTTTTTAAATTGTTTTAGAAAGGGTGTTTTATTATTTTTATTAGTAGTGCTAGAATTGAAAACAATGACTTATGTTTTCAAAATGAGCTGTTGCAAGAAAACTGAACCACCCTCACTTTGTTTTCATTATTGTTGCTATTATTTTGTGCAAAAGATGTGTAAATAATTGCTGGAATTTGAGTGGTGTGGTTGTGCTTAAAATTGTGATACCAAATATGCTATTTGTTTTTAACTTGTTTTTGTGTGTAGAAAGAGGATGGGGTTTTGTGCAAAATAGAATAGTAGAAAGATAGAGACGACAGTATCAGTGTTTCACTGTCATAGTGCAAGCACAGTTAAGAGATAGAGGCATCTTCTCTAGGATCCTTGTTTTTTCTTTTCTTTATGCTGCGTCTGTTTCTGGTGTTCTGTCTTGGTAAGGAACACAAACAAAATAACTTGGTGTATTCTGCTTGATATGCTCTTCGCTTTTTTAAGAATTTGTCCTCCCCCTCTTTCTTGTATGTTACTGTCATGCATTACCCAAAGGCAGGCACTTGATCATTTTTGAATGATTACTTCTGTTTTTGTTAAAGAAATTTAATTAGCTAACGCATGAGGGAAGTTCAATAAATAAGATAATAAAGCCTCTTGTGTGTGCATTTATACATAATACTATGATACAACATACGAGGTGCATTTAAAAAATAAGGGCCGATTGATTATATCAAAGAAGAAAAGAAGTAGGAACATTGGTTACAAACATGTGCATATCTACTTTATTTCTCAACATAGTCGCTATTATTTTCCAAGCAATTTTGGTACCGTTGAACAAGCTTTTTTATACCCTCTGCATAGAAGTTTGCCACCGGGAGTTCAGCCAATCCAACACTGTCATTTTCAACACCTCAGTTTCTTCAAATCGTCGAGATCCAAGCCACTTTTTGATGTGCAGGAAAACGTGATAGGTCACTAGGTGTAAGGTTCGGACTATACGAAGAGTGATGAATTAGCTCCCATTCGAGGGAACCATTCACACGACACCATTGCCATACTTTTCCTTCACTCATTACATTCGAACCATACACTTCACACAATTCTGGGTGAATTTTGGCAGCATTGTGACCTTTGACAGTAAGAAATCGAATCACAGGCCGTAGTTCTCAACTGGCAGGATTATTTAATCACTCAGACTTTTTAACATGGTCTAACTCACACGATAGCCAACAGCTGACTAGCAAAAATATGATTGTTATGTTGCCAATGAACCAATTGATGTTACTGTGCATGCATGATCCGATCACTGTTGCCAGTCCCTTTTTATATATAATCGGCCCTTTCTTTTGAAATGTGCCTCATATAATACTACCACAAATGAACCACAGAAAAAGTATTTCATCTATTATCTAGATTTATTTTTTTATAAAGGATATGAGAGATACTTTGTCAGTATAGGTATAGTATTTGTATAATGGGGTTTATTAACTTGCTCCAAAGCCAGAGGTCTCAGGTTCGAACTCTGGTCAGGCATAGATATATTATGTGTTTGTCAAATCACTGTTTCTCTAGCCTCTATGGCAGAGTGGTCAGGATAATGCACTATGAACCAGTTTTGGAACCTGATTAAGGAATGGATATATCATCATGCTTGTCTCATCATTCGTCCTCCCCGATGCTGCAGTTGTAGCGTCATCACCTGGTAATCAAGGGGTCCCAGGTTTGATAGCCAGTGGATGCACATAGTGGTTCAGATCCCACTTTAAACTAGATCCAGTCCCGATTAGCCTTACTGTGCATAAAGTGGACTTAAAACACCAAATCAATCAATCAAGCATTCATTCTCATTGTCGTAATAAACCCAAGAGATAGAAAGTGGTGTAAGGTAACCAAAATAGGTAGAAAGGAAGAACATCAACCTAAGTGATAGAAAGGTTATATATTAATAACATTTTACCAATGCACTTTATCTATAAATAGGTTGTGGCTAATGCAAAATCATCTCAATTAAATTATTATTTTTATTAATTTACAAGGATAAATCATACACCTTGAATTTGTAAGGTAAATGTGTCAAAAAATTGTTTCTTTTTGCCATCAGAAATTGAAATATGCCACATACAAGCTATGCTACAATTTATGTATAAAAATTTATAGATCATCTCAGCCTTGACTCTCTTGTGAATCTCCTACTAGGATTTATTTGAACAGTCACCATTGTGATGACCAGTAGGTTGTTTGGGGTTCCCATATGCCATTTAGCTTTGCCATACAACTGGTGTAGACATGGATGTCTGGAAGAGGGGGCAGGGGAGGGGGCATAATTTCAATTCAGTCACAGTAACTTATGTTAATTATTATAAATTCGTTGAAGAAACATGATAATTTCAGACTGAAATAGTGTTTTTTGAGGGGGCATCACTATTATGGATAAAATATGTCTCCTCTGCAACCCTGGGAAAAAGAATACCTTGCTTGCCTCTCCCTGAAAAAAATCCTACAGACGTCCATGGGTGTAGAACATTATATTAATAAGAGATTAAGTTTTTGGACAATTACCAGTCTTCCTTAATCTTAGCAGATACTTTAGTTATGTACCCACATGAGCATTATATTTTATCTTGTTTATTGAAGCACCATGAGAAAGAATTTGTGAAGTCTTTATTTTTTTTAAAAAAATGAAATATATATTTTCAAGATTACATTTTAGAAATAAATAAAATGTGCATATACATTTTTTGAAATTACATACAATTATGGAGATATAATAGATATATTTTTTTAAGTACTATATAAATTTTGATTGGTTCTTTTATAACTACAACTTTCACCCTTTCATAAATGATATTTTCAATCATTAGTTCTACCTATTTCAAAATTTTTGTTTTTCACGAGTGCACAATTTCTACCAGAAAGACAAAAACAATTCTGTGTCAAAATTGTTTTTAAAGTATCTTTTTCACTTAGTGTCTTAACATTTTTTAAACACAAGCTTTTATGCTTTTGACCTTCATAGAAGCAAGAAATAATTATATAATATATTATGGCTTACTGCACAGCCTCTTTGCTTCTGCTCACAAAATATTCAACATTTACTTTGCATCAGACAATGGCAAATGTTTGGCTTATTTTGCTCATAATTACATATACTGTACATGTTTTGTGATATTTATGTTGCCTCAGCATGTTTGATGTTAAAACTGCTTTTCCATGCTAATAATATTTGTGTGTTGTCCTAATATTGTCTGTCTTTATTTGTCACAATGGTGCAAGCTGTTTTGCACCATGATATTTATTTAATAGCAGCATGATAATTTTTATTTAATTGCAATTTAATTTAATTTTCTTCAAGCTCACTACACACTCGTAGTTCTAGTGTGTTGTTACAGATAACATCTATATCCAAACATGAAAATTGAACACGAGACCTAATACACACAAGTTATTATATTCATGGGATTTTTGGAGATATTCATTTATTTACTTTATTCTTATTTATATTTGTACGCCCAGGAAAAATTATTACTAGTCCTTTTTTCCTGCAGATGGTGGACATGACTGCAGAAAATTGACATTACTGTAGACAATGGACATTACTGTAGACAATGGACATGACTAGATGATGGGCACGACTAGACAATGGGCATGACTGGTTGATGGGCATGACTGTAGACAATGGGCATGACTGCAGATGATGGATATGACTGCAGGTGACAGACATGACTGCGGCAGCTGTGGAGAAGAAAGGGGGAGGGGGATAGATGTAAACTCATGATGAGACATGTCTTGTTAGTTTTCATGTTAGTACAATACTTTCTGTTCTTTCTTAATAATGTTTTATGCAACCATGCTACTTTCTGTTTTGTCTTAACAGTGAATATATGGTTTACTGTTACTTATTAATTTCTGTTCTTTATTTTGTACATCAGTATTGTATCATTTCATAGGCGCCGACTCCATGGGGCTTGGGGGGGCTCGAGCCCCCCCCCCCAATGTTAACGATGTGGGGCAGAACCCCCCAAATAATTTTGCTTAAGAGGATCTAATGTATTATTTTGCTTCTCTTGTAAAGTTTACTCTGAATTGTGCCACATGAATTTAACTTTAAATACACATTTGAAATGTTCTAGATTATCAACTTTGGGGGGGCTGAGACCACTAAACCATCAACTTTGGGGAGGCTATGTCCAGAGACAGCAAAACAAATGACTTATTACTATATACTAAGTATGTAATTATGAGTATTGTTAAAAGTTTTACTAAAACAGTTTCAAAAGACGATGTGCATGAACTAGGGTAGTGGATGGGACGTTCGGGCTACAAATGGCTCTCACATGACATTCAGAACAAAATCATTGATATATTAAGGAGATCTGTTTTGCGCTCCGTGGTAGCAGATTTTAAAAGTCGGGAATATTTTGCTATTATGGTTGACGAAACTTGTGACATATCCATCCATGGACAATTAATATTCTGCATTCGAACTGTGAATAAAAATTTTGATATTTTTGAGGAATTTATGGGCTTTATGAGATTCCGAACACTGAGGCCAAAACTTAAAAAAGGGAGGGAGTGAGTTATTCATTAATTTATTTCAGTGAACAGAGGCCCCCCCCCCCAATAATTTTGACAAGTCGGCGCCCCTGTATCATTTTGTAACTTACCAATGGAGATTTGGTTATTGAAGTTTGATGGTGATTATCTGCTCATAACAACAGTAATCTAGAAATTTTACCTATCTCTGTGGAAAAAGTGATTCTTCTGGATATGCATACATTGATTTAGGAGGACACTCAATCACTGTCCGCATCAGCAAAATTTAAATTTGTAAAAATTTCATAGTAGAATATTCCAGAATATTCCTAGTTTTTGGTAACAGTAGTTTTTGTCTTACAGCTGTTGGAGCTACGGCTGTGTATCCAATTGATTTGGTCAAAACAAGACTGCAGAACCAAAGGACGGGATCTTACGTTGGTGAACTCATGTATCGGAACAGTTTTGACTGCTGCAGAAAGGTTATCAGGCATGAGGGCTTTATGGGTCTCTACAGAGGCTTAGTTCCGCAGTTGATGGGAGTGGCTCCAGAGAAAGCTATTAAATTGACGGTGAGTTTTGTCTTTCACTTCATTTCTATTTGCTTATGCAGAAGTCGAACCAATCTCTGTGGTATGAAGTCAGAGGTCCCTGGGTATCACATGGGTGATCGTTGTGTTTGTCCCTTAGCTCAGTTCGTCACTTCATCAATCATTCTCATTGTGATTAACCCAAAATATAGAAAATCGATATCAACCAAAACAGAAGGAAAGCTAAATTGTGGAAGTAATGTAGTTCAGTCTGTAAGGCACCTGACTACCATGTGGTAGACCCAAGGTTTAATTCCTCAGGTAGTGCTTTTACATTTAAGTTCCTGCATAAGAGGTGAATGAACCATTGAAGTTCCTCATGGAACATGTACCTTCAGTATCTATTATGTGTATTGGTTCACATTTGCTAGAAGTTCATCTGTAATATGAGGCCTGTTCAAGTAAGACTTGCATTTTTTTCTTGAATAAAAATATGCATACGGTAACCAAAGCATGCACTTAACTGGACTCCCCTCCATGTGAATGAACCATTGAATGAAGTGTTCTGAAGAAGTGCCTGCACTTGTCTTTCAGTATAGCCATGGACGTCACAGTGGAACATCACTGCAGTTCCATGTTCATTTAGTAAAAAAATATCAAGGCAATTGAGAGAACACACATTTCAGATGGGAGTTTAAGTTAAAAGTCCACTTTATCCTCAAATGGGTGTGGACAATTCCAACTGAATGGTCCTCCCCAATGGTGTAGTGGTAATGCCATTTCCTTGTGAGCATAGCACAGTCGTAATGTCCTCGATACCTGATGGAGGCACATAATGGTTTGGATACCACTTGAAACTGTAATTAGTGCCCAGTTGTAACATTTTTAGTGAAGTACGTGACATTAATGGAATTAAGCAAGGATATACATGTAATAAACCTTAATTTTTATCTCTCTCTCTCTCTCTCTCCCCCACTCTCCTCACACTCTTATACTGTATATCTTAGAATCTAAGGTACACTTTTTGGCAGGGGAAGGGGGAGGGTGCTGAATGTTGAAAGTTTAGATGCACCTTGGATTCAATGACATCTTGAATTAGAGCTTATGGCATTAGTGTAATATAAAATGGAGTATTTGCCAATTTCAATAATCAAGTTTTTTCCTGGATGTTTCATTGTCACGGTATCTAGTGACATGTGAAACGCAGTTCGATATAAATTAATTTTATATCTTGATTCATTTTATGTTCAAATATAAAAGTGTGAGGTTCTTTATTTTGTGGATAAATTTGTATCCGAGCCAGACGTCGGGAGTTGGGCACGGGTTTTTCTTGAGTGACAGCCGCCGCTTAGAACATGACATATTTGCACCAACACGGAGATAAGGAAAGATTATTTTCGCCGCTACCGGGCTTGAGTCGCAGCAGGCGTTCGAACCCATGTTCACGGATGACCAGGAAAACCAGCTGGAGCCCAAGCCTGCAAGGATCGAGGACGCGTCGCCGACCGCGCCTTTCAAGACAATGGACAGAGGTCATTTCCATCCCCTGGGAAACCGAAGCGAAGCCAGCTTTAGCGTCATTCCCAACGGACAAATTCGAAAGTGACATATAAACAAGAGTACCACGATCCCGGAGACAGTTTTTACCCGGATTTCATAGAGAGAGCATCTCCGCGCTACACTCTCGCGTGATCATTGTTTTGCGTCCGTGGACTTCGTTTTCTTACGTACCGTGAACGAATCGCAGATAGAGAGTCACCAGTGTGCGCCTTATTTTGGTGAAGATTACGCGGTGATTTGTTTTTGCCAAGCATGGACTACATAATAATGGAGGGCTAAAGAAGATAGAGAAGGGAGCCCGTCGACTCCCCTGACGCCTGCAACGACGCTGAAGCCAGCCAGACGACGCCAAAACCAACCACTGCCCAAAGCCCGAAGGACGTTTCCAGATCGACGTTCCAACCGAAGCTCGTTACCAGAGAGAGAGAGGGAAGGACGATTCCAGAACGACGCCCAAACGAAGCCCGTCACCAGAGAGAGATGATTGCAGATCGACGTCCAATTGATGCCCGACACTGGAGAGATTCCTGACCGGCACGTGACCACGTACATCCGACGCTAGTGGCAAGAGGAACGCCCGAAGTACTAAGGAGGTGCAAGTACACCAGATCGTCGCAATTATTCTTCGTCGCGATCGACCTCGGAGGACAATTTCGCCACAAAGGAACCGTGTGCAAGTCCCGCGTCCAGGAGAGATGAATGACCACGCCATGTAGCAGAGTCTGGTACAGTATACTTCAGAGGGTCTCATGTCCATGTAAACGTGCATCGTTAGTATCAACACCGTACAGTTAACGCCGAAGTCTCACTTATTCGCAAAGTTACTCAGGAAACCCCGAAGCTAACCCCCGCGTCTGATAATTTTTGGTATTGTTATAAAAAAGGGTAATTTCATGTTCAGATGTTCTAATTTAATTGTCTGCATTCAGGGTTAGAAGCTCCATTTCATTTCTTTAATATTTAGTATAAATTGTCAAAGTGTGCTCCATTTCTTGTGTAACCGACTGCCCCGTCGCGCCATTTAATTTGTCAATAGTTGACTGATGAGTCTTTTTTAATTGTGGAAAGCGTAGTTGTTTTTATTGCAAGGTCGTGTGCGTGAAATAGTATTATTTGTTGCATAGTGGTTTTTAAGGTAATTTTTGCTCGCGCCGACGATTGATTAGTGTATTCTGGCAGCTGGAGCCAATTAAGTTTTTGCATCACTATGTAATTGAGTAGTTGTTCTCATTGGACGAGAGAGGCTTGTGTGTAATACCCCCGTCCGAGAAACTTGTATAATGTCGTGCTTAGGACTCGATGCATACGTTCATTCGAACGAAAGATTTAACCACGCCGACCCAATTGTCTTAGTTAACCGCTTTCCGAGGGCTGGCACTTAAGTTAATTTAAAAGAGCACAGGAGCTGGCAGACAAATGCCCTAAATTCACATAAGGCTTAAAAATCAAAAGGAATGTTATGTTAACGAGATCCATGATTTGTATCCATACTTCACATGTAAAAATACCTCATGTGTGTGAAAGAGAGAAGAATGAATGAGAGAGCGTTTGAGGAGGCTTTGTAAACAGTTGTTGATTGCAATATTTTTTGTTGTTACAATATATATTCACTTTTTACCGTTCGTCAGTGTTGTTATTTGACGTTTTTCAGGTACCGGATATTATGCTATTAGTGTGTTATGAATGTTCGAGTCTACATATCAAAGGTAAACAAAAGTGTAACATTTCAAGGCATTAATCTCCGCCTCGCAATAGTATGACAATAAATGACCGTCTCAGTACCGAACTTGAAAACCTGGACCGAGAGTCACGACCGGTCTTCCGTACACATAACGACGTTTGGCCCCGTGCCGGGGTATGATTGACACGTCATTTCGGGGACCGTGAGTGCACTCGTTACATCATCAAAATACTGGTATTGATAAAAATCATCCTTAACAAAATTCTGCTATGCAGTTTTGTTCTAATAAAGTACTGGTATTGCCGGTATGTACATCTGTGCACCCTAAAGTATTGTTTTTTTCAAAACCTGAAGAATATGTAAAGTGCACCTTAAATTTGTGTCATCTATGAATTCGAAGAAATACAGTGTATATATCTTTATATATATGTGTGTGCACAAGTAACCACAACCGTTGGGCCAACGTCAGTTTTTATGTGGGAAAGGTTGGGTTTATGTTGGTTGGCAACTTGACATTGGTCTTATGTTGGGCCAACCATGGAAAAGGGAGTTAAAATTAGTTTTAAAAACAACTTTCTCATGTTAAGACAACTTTCAGGAGTATTTTGTAAATTCTAGAGTGTAAAATAAGTGACATGTAACAGTGTTTCTTTTAGAATATTTCAATCACAGCACATACTAGAAATATAATATATTTTTAATGAAAGTAGGAGCTATTTTTAACTTGCAGTGACTCGCCAGTCCTTTGTCTGTTGCCATGGATGAAATACTGTATGTGTTGGGAATTGCATATTGTTTGTCTCTTTAGTTGTAGTAGAACAAGAACATTCTTGCAGGTATTCTTGTGAAGGTGGTTAAATAATGTTATGTGCAGACTAAATTTCATGAAAGGTAGAAAACTAAGTAAACTGGAGAAAGTATTTTGTGCTCTCTTGAAGGTATCTTGAAAGCAATAATACCATATGAATAAGAAAGTGCTGTGTATTTTTTTTATTTATCACAAATAATTTGTACTATTGTTTACATTTGGCCTCACAATAAATTACATATGTATCAACACAAACCTATCCATACTTTAGTTTTTAGTACGTTGGCCCAACGTAGAAACCACATTGGGCCAACATTGAAATCACGGCCCAAATTACCATTCCCCATGGTATGTTCTTACATTTGGCCAACCAATTTTGGTTACTTGGGTGTGTGTGTGCATAAGATATTGATTTGTAACTTTCCTTGACACTTTTGTTTTTCTCAATGCTATAAATTATTCTCATGGGAGTATGATCGTTGTGATATTGTTGTTTCTGAACTTTATGAACTTACACCTTTACTTTGTGTTTCAGGTAAATGATTTTGTTCGTGATAAATTTATGGACAAAAATGGAAACATGCCACTATGGGGAGAGGTAGTCGCTGGAGGCTGTGTAAGTTTTTTATGTTCTTTCTTTCAAACTGAAATATTAGCAAAAATAAATCTATTCCTTTGATTAAAATATGTGGGATATATTTTATTAATAAAAAATTAAGTCTTCAGTACCTATTGCAATATTATGAGACAGTAGTAATCTATCAGAACTATTGTGTAAAACTGAGCTTTGTATTGGAATTTCAGGAAATCCTAGGATCAAATAGAGTTCTGACATGACAGGCCAAAATCTCAATTGTTTTTAGCTTAAATATGAATCACCATGGATAACTTATCAGTGTTGCCATATGCAACTTCTAAATTGAAACACCACAACACACTCTTGCTTAGTTCTTCCAATACAGTGGTAAAAATCTTGATAATCCCTTCATTTCATCTAACTTAATCATTATTTCTTTACCTTACCATGAATGGAAACATTCCAAAGAAATCACCCAAAGTGACAAATTGCTTTACATTGTAACACTAGTAGGTGTTTGCAACTCTCAATCACATGATCAGTGTGAGACATGAATATGGAATCCATCGCTGTTTTATGAACAATGGTGGCTGTTTTAGGAGAGAGAAAAAAACACTGCAAAATTAAAAAGTGTATATGTACATGTATGTACAAGGGTTAGGTGGTAGAGCAGCCTACGGCTGAACCTCGCCCGCTAAATAAAGGAATAATAATAATAATAATTATTATTATTATTATTATTGTTATTGTTATTATTATTGTTATTGTTATTATTGTTGTTATTATTATTATTATTATTATTATTATTATTATTATTGGCTTTGATAGGGATGCAAAAGAAAAGTGAACATATTTAGTAGCATAAAAATTATGCCTACATTTCTTTCATTGTGTCTATTGGCTATGCGAAATGCTTTATCTTGTTTGTGTAGTACTGGACTGGCACTTGATAAGTAATACTACATTCATACATATTCATGTTTCTTTCATTAACATGAACAATTACTTGCTATTATGCCAACAAGGTGACCAATGTGTAAAGGTAAAGTTATCGCCTGCTCATTGCAGCATGTCATGAAGGCATATTGTTGGGAAGGGTAGGGTTGCAATATTTCATAAGTGAAAATCTGGGATGCTGCTGACCGGAAGCCTGTTTGGGAGGGGGAGGGTCTGATAAAGTAGTAGTATGTATGTACACCATAATTATTATGGATGGTCTCATTATCATATTTTTTACACTTCTTAGTAAACCAAAATTCACTTCGAAGTCTTATCATTAACTTATATTTCCTTTTCGGTGCCACAATGCAGTAAGCTGTTATCTCACAATGCCGGAACATTATTTAAAAACTGTGGACTGAACAGCTAGACACCTGAGCAAACTGCTGCGCACGAGAAAATCTGGGATATATAGCAACTGTACGTTGAGGTGATGTAATCAGCATTTATCTCCAGCCACCTTTACCCTTCCCCTGTAGGTATTCATTTATTAGAGTGTGTTGGGGTAATGTTTTGATTTGTGACTAGTTCAGAAAGTCTGTTGTTTCCCTTGTGGTGTGAGCAGAGGAATTGTCATGGTGCAGCAGGATTTTTTTCAGGCCATTGGCCCATCTTTGTATGGTTTCTGCTCATTGAACACTTTGGGCAGACATTTTGTCATACACCATCTAGCAGTGACTCTTGTTCTTCAAGTGGAACTGTCACAAGGTGGCCACTAGCAGAAAAGAAAGAGCAGATCATCCTTCTGCCAACATTTCTTCATCTCTTCACTTTTGTTGGAGGATCCTTCCCAGGGAAGACCCAGACTGACAACTGCCACTTCGTTTCTGGATCATAATGATATATCCAGCTTTCATCACCTGTTACGATGTTATAAATGTTTTTTATCATTCTCCACTGAATATGTCCAACATTTCCTGCCACCAATCAACTCGTGCCTTTTTTTTTGCTCATTTGTGAGGTTGTGGGGGATCCAATGACTGCAAATCTTCCTGATGTGAATCCAGGATCTGTCTAACTGCTGCCGATCCAATATTTAGGGTTGTCTGAATCTGGATGTATGTACATCGTTGATCTTCTCTCAACATCTGTTCAACTTTCACCACATATTCATCTTTTGTGGCTGTTGGAGGCTACTCTGGATGGTCTTCATTTGAAGGGAGTCCCTTCGTCACTTAAATTCTGCATACCAATAATAGATTGTGAAGGGCAAAGATTCCCAAAAAAGCGGTGCAATCATGCATAAACCAGCTTTGAAGTCGTAAAAAATGTTAGCACAGAAATGTTCTCGTTTGAGATCCATCCTTGCTCAAGACGAAATCCCAACTACTGTGTAACCGGATACAGGCACAAACACATGTGATATTCAATCAAACCTTACCGGATTTGTTTTACCTCGGAACAGCGAGTAGGAGGTAAATGGCGAAAAGTACAACTCCCATGTAGACAGGCAAAATACTAGTCAAGTCACAAGAAACAACAGTTAGTTTTATAGGACAATGATGTATTAATGTACTAAAACACACATAAAGACAACAGCCAACTTACACCAAAGATTCCACACAAGGGAAAAACCAATCCTGAACAAAGTTCGCAACTCTGACATTTTCGTGCAACCGTCCCTGATCAGTTTTCCATTTACACTCCCGAGTGTTGCCAGATCCTAATCCAAGTTCTTATCTCTCTTTACATCTAGGATATTACTAAGACAAAAAGTAGTATAACCTATCTGGTTATAACTGCCACGTAAGAAACAATCATGCTAACTCAGTCCATTGTTGGAGCAAGTTGAATCATGTAGGGTTTGCTATTGAAATATAAATCTAAATATAGGAACAACAGCAGCAACAACAGCATTGTTGTTGATTCTCAAAACTTGCAGTGTAACCCTCGTAACACAACTATTTGTTGGCCGATATTCCTTGTGCAGTACTATCAGTTGGTTTCCAAAGTTCACCATTTCTTTTATAGCAAAGTGCCTAATTTTTGTCCAGTGAGATATACGTAGATATTTCTCATGTCACTACAAGGTATTAATCTTTGTTCTAAATTTATGCTTCCAGGCAGGCGGTTCTCAAGTTATATTTACAAATCCATTAGAAATAGTGAAAATTCGTCTTCAAGTGGCAGGTGAGATAGCCACCACTGCAAAAATAAGTGCATTGTCTGTTGTAAAGGACCTTGGCCTTTTTGGTTTGTATAAGGTAAGTGAATATGTGCGAAAATGTTTGAAGTTTTTTTGTGTGATAGAAACTCAAGTGTATACTAATTTTTATTTTATTTTCGTATTTGATTGTTGTGCTCAACTTCAATCTGCTATTTTTGTGTTGAGTAAATCAGAACTAAATTTTCACCATGTGATATCAACTTCTAATTTGTTAGAGAAATGTCAAAACCAGGGATGAAACAATACCAATGGCAATGTATTGACCAATATGAGTAGCATCAGTATTGTAAAGTATTGGTGGGAATTGTCACGTGCCAGTTTCACACGACACAATGAATGTTGCTAGGAGGAATGGTTTCTCGGAATCGACAAGAGATGGCAGCACGCTATATAAATAGGAGCGAAGGAGATTATAAAAAAACTTAGAGCGGAGAAGATGGATGATATATATTATAGTAAATTGAGAAATATATAAAAGAAGAGTTAAAATACTATAATAGAAGTAAATAGAATGATGTATATAGTAAATTAAAAGAATTAAGAATATGGCCGCATATGGAACGTTTAGGAAAGTTATTAAGTGAGTAAATGAAATTCAGAAATGCATCTCTCGATCTCTTTTTATTTTCCTGACGAGGAGAACATCGTCAGTGTTTTGGTTGTTTGTCCCCGGTGGCGCTGTTGTTAAATTAGACGCCCCGAAGCACTTTTCGGTTGCGCTTTTTCTTAGTCGCACTGGGCCATTGGCAGCGCTTGCTATTAGCGATCCTGGTTATTCCCCTTTGGTCGTTAAATAGGAGGAGGCGCTATTGTCAGATTAGACGCTCCTAAAAATCCTCTATAGCTTTGGTTCAATTCTCTACAAGGAATGCAGCATAATGATTTGTCTATATTATTGAGTAGAGATATGGTAAAGAGAAATATTTGCGATAAATGAGAGGAATAAGACTTTTTCCAGCGGCAAAGAAGAATAGAAAGAAATAAGAATTTGCTGTGGAAAGAATAAATAGAAGAATTTATCGAGAATATAAGAATATCTCGGCGGAATATAGAAGATAATAAAAATTGCTGCTGAAAGAAGAAATAAGAATTGATATGAATAGAGGAAATAAGAACAGCGATGAATAAAAGGGGATGACTATTTATTGTGAATAGAAGAAAGAGATTGCCATAAAGGGTAGAAGAAAGAAAAAGATGATTATCCTTTTACCAAAGAAAAGAAGTGGAAATTGAAGAAAGAAGAAGCAGCTAGACGATGCAATTGGACTTCTTGTATATAGAAGAAATAATAAAAGAAGAAGAAGCCTTTCCCATATTAAAAGAAGAAGAAGCCTTTCCATATCAAAAAGAAGAAGAAGCCTTTTCCATATCAAAGAAGAAGAAGCCTTTTCCATATCAAAGAAGAAGAAGCCTTTTCTACATTAAAAGAAGAAGAAGCCTTTTAAAAGAAGAAGAAGCCTCTTCGATTATACATATATATATTTTTTCTCTGTATTTTGTCTAGTTCTCAGAATATAGATCCGCATTTAACTATATCCTCTTGGCTATAAAACACTTTCTTATTTGGAATTCTCAAACAAAGAACCTATCCCCCTGAGATTAAGATATCTGTAGCCGTGGTAAATAACATGTAAGTACGTACCCACAAGGGGCGTAGCATTAGTGGCGACCAACGTTGCGGCTAGCAGAATTGTGACTGAGAAAGCAAAAAGAGAGAAAGCCAAGATGGAGAAGGCAAATAAAGTCGAGGACGAGAACGGAGAAACTACAGTGGAAGAAAAACAAGAGAAAATAGAAGAGATGACCGTGATGGAAATGCTTCAGAAGTTATTGATGCAAGCGGAAGAGTATGGTAGAAAGTTAGACGAGATGTTTGGCAAAAGGGAGAGAATAAGAGAAGAAACAACGTTGTTGATGGAGAGTACGAGTTTAGATATGAATAGAAGAAGCGAGGATGAGGTTTCAGAGATTAGAGAAGAAAATGGACAAAGAAATGAAACTCCGGAAAGGAAAATTGGGGAAAGCCTTTCTCAGACAGAAGTAGCTGTTTCAAGAACAGAAGAAAATGACAGCAAGACAGAAGTAGATGTTTCCAGAATAGAAGAAAACGAGGACAAGATAGAAGAAGCGAAGGTCCTTATAGAAGATAGAAGTTGGAAGATGAAAGAGGAAAGTTCCAATGACGAGCAGGGCAGCAAGATAGAAGAAGCTATAAAGTTAAGCGAAGTAAACAAAGAAGAGGAAAATAAGAAAACAGAAGAAGATGAAAGAGGAATAGAAAGTGAAGAAAAATTTAGTTGTCAATGTAACGATGAAGAAATCCATGTCAAAATGAAGATAAAAGAAGAAAGTTCCAATGACGAGCATGACGGCAAGATAGAAGAAGTAGGTATAAAGTTAAGAGAAGAAACCACTCAGGAACTTAAAGAGGTCAAAGAAGAGGAAGATAAGAAAATAGAAGAAGATGAAAGAAGAATAGCAAGGGATGAAAAATGTAGTTGTGAATGTAATGATGAAGAGATCAATGTCGAAATGAAGATGATAGAAGAAAGTTCCAGTGACGAGTCTCTGACGGAGGAAGAAAATAAGCATAAGCCGAGCAGAAGATGTAAACAAAGAAGAAAGAGAAGTAAAATGAGATTTAGATATATTCACGTAAAGACATGGAAGAAGAGGAAGAGAAAGAAACTAAAAATAGAAAGGAACCTGAAGAAAGTTAAGAATACGCTAAAAAGAGTCGACATAGATCAAATGGATTCTGATGCTACTTCGCCAAAGAGAAGGAAGAAGAAGACGAGACGGAAAAGACAAGGAGAGCATGCATTTGATGAAGATGTAGAACATAAGAAGAAGACTTGGCAGAAACCAGATTGGAAGAAGAGAGATATGAAAGTAATTTCTTTACTGGAAGAAAGTTGGAAGAGGAGGAAGAAGAATCTTGAGAAGAATAGAAAAGAAAATAGAAGAAAGAGAAGAAAAGAAGAGGAAGGAAAAGAGAAACAAGATAATAACAAGCAACGAGTATCTGAAAGAATCGGAAGAAACAAATATGACTGAATAGTGCAAAGGAAGGAGATGTTATGACTTATTTAGACTGGCAAGCAGACGTTTCTAGGATTAAAAAAGTTCTCTGAAAAAGTTCCAGTTCTCCAGAAGAAAAATACGTGGAATTATTAGTTTGGGGCAAATAATAATGATCTAATTGAAAGAAGAAAAATTTTAATTCTTTGATGTTTAGTTCCTGTAAAAAGATATATGTATAGATATGATAGTCATCGTTGGAGGAAAATCTATTCTGCAAGTTATATCTAAAAAAGAATAATGAATGCTAATTTATGTCGCCACTCCATTGAACAAGGAGACTGATAGTGAAAGATCAAACCTGTAAAAGGAAAGATGCCAAAGAAAGTAATATGGAAAATGGATGTAAACTTTTCAATTGTACGAACAGAAGAGAAAGAAGAGAACAGTTAGGCACAGAAGGAAGTTAATCATGAAGAAAACTCTCAGGAAAAAGGAGACGATAATATGAAAGAAGATCGAATAGTATCAGTAAAATGAATTCTTTGTAAGCTTAGACGACGAAAAGTCATCGTGTATTTAGAAAAGTGCAAAAGAAATGGGTTGTAATCCCAGAAGTTAAAGAAGAATCGGTTGTATTCCGAGAAAAGGGTTGTAATCCCAGAAAATAAATATATCTAGATACATGCTGATATGAAATTCAGGCTGATGTGAAGAATTATTGTAGCTGATAGGAACACTTAGATGGTCAACTTAGAGAAGAGAGAGAATTCTTTGAAACGAAAAATCTGAGCCAACTGATAATCTGTAGAGAGATTGCTGAAAGAAGAAAAGGGTGAAACGAAAATTATTATTTTGGCAGGACATCGTCAGGTAAAAACTATCTTGGAGAAATTAGACGAGCAGACTTGCAGGAGATGAACTATTGAAGAATTATATTTTGTATTTAAAAATAACTTAAGATGTCACGAATATTTCCGGAACGGTGAAAAGGTATCTAGAAACGAAAATAGAAAGAAGAGATAAATCGAGAGATGAGAAAAATGCTGCATGCCAGGAGATATAATTTCACAGTGAAAGTGAAAAGCAATGTAAGCTGTAGAAATGAGAACCAATGAGAAAAGTCAAACGAGATGTAGAGAAAGTGGAAAAATTTATCTATTTCCAAAAGATTTTTTCCAATATATAAATTTTTATCCTCAAGGAGGGGGATATTGTGTCACGTGCCAGTTTCACACGACACAATGAATGTTGCTAGGAGGAATGGTTTCTCGGAATCGACAAGAGATGGCAGCACGCTATATAAATAGGAGCGAAGGAGATTATAAAAAAACTTAGAGCGGAGAAGATGGATGATATATATTATAGTAAATTGAGAAATATATAAAAGAAGAGTTAAAATACTATAATAGAAGTAAATAGAATGATGTATATAGTAAATTAAAAGAATTAAGAATATGGCCGCATATGGAACGTTTAGGAAAGTTATTAAGTGAGTAAATGAAATTCAGAAATGCATCTCTCGATCTCTTTTTATTTTCCTGACGAGGAGAACATCGTCAGTGTTTTGGTTGTTTGTCCCCGGTGGCGCTGTTGTTAAATTAGACGCCCCGAAGCACTTTTCGGTTGCGCTTTTTCTTAGTCGCACTGGGCCATTGGCAGCGCTTGCTATTAGCGATCCTGGTTATTCCCCTTTGGTCGTTAAATAGGAGGAGGCGCTATTGTCAGATTAGACGCTCCTAAAAATCCTCTATAGCTTTGGTTCAATTCTCTACAAGGAATGCAGCATAATGATTTGTCTATATTATTGAGTAGAGATATGGTAAAGAGAAATATTTGCGATAAATGAGAGGAATAAGACTTTTTCCAGCGGCAAAGAAGAATAGAAAGAAATAAGAATTTGCTGTGGAAAGAATAAATAGAAGAATTTATCGAGAATATAAGAATATCTCGGCGGAATATAGAAGATAATAAAAATTGCTGCTGAAAGAAGAAATAAGAATTGATATGAATAGAGGAAATAAGAACAGCGATGAATAAAAGGGGATGACTATTTATTGTGAATAGAAGAAAGAGATTGCCATAAAGGGTAGAAGAAAGAAAAAGATGATTATCCTTTTACCAAAGAAAAGAAGTGGAAATTGAAGAAAGAAGAAGCAGCTAGACGATGCAATTGGACTTCTTGTATATAGAAGAAATAATAAAAGAAGAAGAAGCCTTTCCCATATTAAAAGAAGAAGAAGCCTTTCCATATCAAAAAGAAGAAGAAGCCTTTTCCATATCAAAGAAGAAGAAGCCTTTTCCATATCAAAGAAGAAGAAGCCTTTTCTACATTAAAAGAAGAAGAAGCCTTTTAAAAGAAGAAGAAGCCTCTTCGATTATACATATATATATTTTTTCTCTGTATTTTGTCTAGTTCTCAGAATATAGATCCGCATTTAACTATATCCTCTTGGCTATAAAACGCTTTCTTATTTGGAATTCTCAAACAAAGAACCTATCCCCCTGAGATTAAGATATCTGTAGCCGTGGTAAATAACATGTAAGTACGTACCCACAAGGGGCGTAGCAGAATTTGATCATCATACGAGCCAATATTATTTCCAGCCATCTGAATACACCTGCAAAAATTCTGGATAATGATTTTGCAGTGCCTAAATATCCTAAAAATTATGATTATGCAAAATGATTCTTTTTCATTTTTGCAACAACATTGTGGAGAGAAATAGATTTTGTGATTAGATTGTTATCTCATGTGAAATTATGAATATTTCATAGCAAAACTCTGGTAGATTCGTATAGTATAGTTCCAAATTCATTTATTGTAATCTTAATATGCTCTATTCACTTTCAATTGTTACTATTTTCAAGTATCGGTATTGACATCAGTGGAAATTCGGGTTGAGTCATCAGCAACAGTCATCTGGCATTTTGGTCTTTCATGGGACCAGCATGGCTATTATGAGTCTCAATTATCATGGAAATTATGCAAAATTTTGTTTCTTTTTATTTTTCATCAGTGTTTTGTTTGAAATGCGTGATTTTCTGATTACATAACATTTATTTTAATTTTCTGGTGTAATTTTTTGAATATTTTAAAGTAAAACTCTTGGTAAAATGGTGCATATAATTGGAGTGGTGTATTTATACTCTAACATTAATCAAACTTTTTTTGTTTGTTTGTTACAATTATCAAGCATTGCTATTGGTATTGGTGTCAGTAATGCTATCGATTCAAAGTGGTATTGGCTCAGTCCGAGACGAAGCAATATACTACATTTAAAAATGCACTATAATACTCTTGTGTGTAAAGAACATCACCACTATTATTACTATTATTAGGGATGGGACAGATTAGCCCTTAAATGCTGAGGCTGATTTTCTAGGTATTTGCACTAACGCAGAGCATGTTTTCAGCTGGAAATTTGAAATTCTGCATGCTTCTAAATGAAATTTTATATTTCTAAGACTAAGAATGTTAGAGGTAGAAATAATACCTTGTTTTGTTCAGTATCGTAACGCAACTCCCATGCTGCGTTTGGGATCGAACCAAGAACCTCTAGATTGAATTGGGTGATGTAGTTGTTTCTCATTCATCTCTCAGATGGTTATCACTCGCTTGGCCTAAATGTGATAAATGCGAGAGGTTACAGTTAAAGGAATGGCGATAGAAATTAACTTAGGTTAGATATGAATTTTATACTCTCCATGACTGAACCGATATGGATTGGTTTAGAAAAGGATATTACTTGCCTTACAAATAGATGAAGATTGTTCCTACACTTGTCCTCTCAAATGTCACTGTCTGACCTCCCTGTCAGACATCGATTCAATCACACACCATCATCCAATAATCATTCTCCACTTTGTTTCTCTCTCACAATCCGCAGACCTTACTCTCTCTTGTATTCTCGCCAACTGCTCATTCTCTCTCCCTTCCAACTCTCATGCCACATACGCCTTCCAAGTCAGTCACCTGACCTTTGCCTGATTACTTATTCAGCATTCCTTTCTCTGCAACCTGCTTATGCTAAGACTTTATACTTCTTACCCAATACCTTGGGTACGATACGCTCCTCTACCCCCTAAAGAAAATCTTTTGATTTTCACTTAAATATGAAAGATTTAAAGTTGTATTCCATATCAATCCTTTCTATGGAGAGATTTTTTTATTATAAAATATAGTCCCAAAATGATTGAATTAACATACCATAACCGAAAATATGAAATTTGAGTAATATAGTTCTTGAAAAAGAAAAGGGAATGGAGAAAAATAACCAATAAATAAACAATACTTGTCAGCGTATGAAAGAAACACTGACATGTGAGTTTGTTATTCTGGCTCATGCATGCAATGATTGTGAGTCTTACGTCACACGCGTTGACGTTATGATTGTCCATGCCTAAAATATGTAAACACACACTACGTGACACAATTATAAGGTCATTGTTCCATCAGTATTGACCTATTTAAACGGTTTATGGCACAGAAACACACTAACGAGGTAGTATGTAATCAATCCTATAAACACTGACACTGCACAACACTATTGAATATTTTGAAGTTAATATTTTCAAAATCAGCAAAGTTTGTGATACTCATCGGAGTTACACTTCCACACATATGTCATATTATCGATGTAAATTTCACCGTCTCTTACTTTAGTGTATCATGTAAATATAGCTGTCGCTTTTATTTATAATATATGTCAACTATCACAGTAAATATTTAATTAGAAAACATGAAGTTAATCAAAATATATACACTGTATCGGTAACTGTCCTTGAGTAATAATATATGTACATGAATTTATGTATTTGAAAATAAGAATATAATAGTGTTCGATAGATAAAATCACAGCACTAACATTTGTCCATAAAATTATTGCTTGAGTGATTCTGATTCTCACAAAGAGTTCAAGTAAAATACAATAATTTTACTCATGTTAACATCACTTAATAGTCTCTGCATATAGCAATGAAGTTTCTTCTTGAACCAAACCATGTATATATTAGTTCCTTGTGGCCGTGAAAAATGTTTTTCACTTTGATGCATTAACTTTGCAGCTACAAATATTGTCATTGATGATAAACGTACGGTAAAGAACTGCGTATCGTTGAATAATGGATGGAAAGTATTTTCTTATATATAATAATAATAATAATTCCTTTATTTAGCGGGCGAGGTTCAGCCGTGGGCTGCTCTGCCACCTAACCCTTGTCATGAGCTACATAAGAAAATATAAGTATATATAATATAATAATATATGAGTACAGATGGAAAGATTGATTACACTAAAGAGACATAAAAAAATCACAGTACCTACAATTACGAATATTCTCATTTCAGTAATATTAGCCATAGGATAATATAAATGTGAAAGAACAAGAAAATATATAAAAAAAGAAAATACAAATGTGAAAAGAAAAATATAAATGTAAATATTAACATAAGGTTGCATTTAAGTAAATAATAATAATAATAATAATAATAATAATAATTTGAAGATATTAATAAAATTCCAATAGTTACAGTTATAGAATATGAGTGTTTTGTCGTTTGTTGAGTGCCAGTTCACTTCTAGTATGTGCTGCTGTTCTGCTGCTGTTCCTGTAGAAGCATTTCTTTCAATTTAATTTTGAAACTTTTATTGAGTTTTATGGATTTAACATTTGTTGGTAGTGCATTCCATGCTTTCGGGGCAGATATAGAAAAGGATGAGGTATATAGCGTAGTCGAATGGTGAGGAATGTCAAGTTCGTTGTGACGACGTGTCACGTGTCTGTGAATTGTGTTGCGATTACATAATTTTTCAAGTAAGTACGCGGGTTTACGTTCAGTTTGCAGAACATGAATGAAAGATAGATAGTGCAGTAGCCTCCTGTTGGCCATTGTTAAAATATTATATCTGTTTAAGATGGGAAGGATGTGATCGCGTTTATCCAGGCCAAAAGTATGTCTGATGCATGCATTTTGTGCGATTTGAATTTTTCTGCTGAGTTTTTTCGCAAGTTTAGACCCATACACAGTGTCACAATAATCAAATAGTGGAAAAATTAAAGATTGAACTAGTCTAAGTTTACATTCTGCAGGTAGTTGATCTTGGAAACGGTAGAGATTTCTCAGAATAAAATATGCTTTTTTACATTGTGCATTGATGTGGTCCGCCCAGTCCAACGTATCGTTAACAATCAAGCCAAGATTTTTTGCTGAATTTTTACATGGAATGGTTTCATTATTAATTTTAAGGTCAATTGGCTCAACAATAGAATTTTTTGCGATTGTTTCGTTCCAATTAGCATATAAAGTGATTTTTCAGGGTTTATCTTAAGTCCGTTAGATGTACACCATGTGTAAATATTATTTAAATCGGTGTTGAGTGAGGAAATACTACTTTCTAGCGCTGTACGTCTAGTCGAAAAATACAGTTGTGTATCATCTGCATAGAAATGTGGTGTGAAAAGTTTTATAACTTTATTTAAGTCTGTGGTGTAGAGGGTGAAAAGGAGAGGCCCTAAAATTGATCCCTGCGGAACCCCTGCTTTTAAAACTACAGCTTCGGAGATCTGCGAGGGTGAATTTTGAAGGAATGTTCTCTGTTTTCTATTAAGTAAATAGGATTCAAACCACCTTACGGCTACAGAGTCAAATTTAAAGTATTTGAGTTTAGATATTAACAAATCGTGTTGGACTGTGTTGAAAGCTTTACTAAAATCCAATAATACGAGAAGTGTAGAACAACGGTTGTCAATTTCGCAAAGAATATCATCTGTAACTTTTGTTAAAGCTGTTGCTGTGCTATGCCGTGCACGGAACCCAGACTGAACTGTAGGTAACAAGTTGTTCGCGTCAACATAACATATTAGTTGCGAAAACACAATTTTTTCTAGTACTTTAGAGAGTACTGGCAATAGGCTTATGGGCCTTAAGTCATCGAAAGAACTGATCTCTTTTTTCTTTTGAAGAGGCAAGACTCGCGCTTCTTTCTATCTTTCTGGAAACACGCCTTTAGACAAAGAATAATTGATTATATGAGTTAATGGAGTCAGTACATATGGTAGTGCAATCTTTAACATCTTAGTGTTTATGCCGTCTGCTCCAACACTGTTTGATTTAATTTTATGCACTGCTTTGTGCACATCAATTTCGGTTACTGTGTTAAAACAAAATAATTTATTTTCATCGGTAAAGCTATGGCTTTCAAAGTACAATTTGTTGCGTTTTTATTTGAGTGGGAATACTAGATAGATTGCCAATTTGCCCAAAATGATTATTAAGAGCATCGAGCTCGTGTGCTGCGTTCACAAGTGAGGATAAGTTCGCATTGACGTTTTTATTATCCAGCACGCCCCACTGTTTTAGTTCACGCCACGTTTCCTTCTTATTTAATTGAATAGCGCCAAATTTAAAAGAGAAGTAATGACAATTGTTTCTTCAAATCGATGTATGTATGTATGTATGTATCAGCATTGAATATTAGGCCTCACTACTACTTGACTTCAGTAGGAGTTAATTAGAATATGCTGAAAGAGATCCGTGTTAAACGATTTGGTGCTTATCAACTGATTTTGCTGAACTGCGTAATTAAAACTGATGAAAGGTCTAATTGTAATTCATGTTTCCAAGTGTCAAAAAATTAAAAGAAAAATCTCAGAAATAAAAATCTTGAGAAATTCTTAAGAAAGTTCGTAGATCAAAATAATTTCTCTGCGTCCTTCAGGTGTAACCTTCGTTTGTTAGTTATTTCTCCAAGGTTTAGCTGCTGATCATCATCTGGATGTTGACATCTGTGAAAAAGCTGAACTGAGGACTTTTAACATGGTTTCAAATATGTTAAAATGTTCATTTCACCGTTAAAATTTGAATTATCTGTGAGGCAATTCAGGTAGGTTTTGGAAAGGAAATTTGCATCATATACGAACAGGCATTTCCTCCTGATCGCTAGTGTAATGTTGTATGTGAGAGAACTTAATATGTGTCTGTATGTGTAGAGGTTTTGTTGAGACAAGGGCGTCTCCAAGTCACCCTTATTTAAAAAAAATAGTACTTGTAAATATTACAAGTATGAAAAATCTTGTAGTTGAGGGTTGTTATATTTTAGGAAATGGAATTTGAAAAGGAGTACCGATTCAGTCATAACATTTACTCTACTATAAATTACCCAAAAGTAATACGGTATACTTTGGACTATAATTCTGATGAAAAAAAAAAATTCTGTAATCAGTTAGAAGAAGAAAAAGAAAAATGGGAAAGTAACAATTTTTTACACAAAATTTTAAATTTATCGGACCTCCATGCAGGCTATGCCAGGACGTGAATCTCCAAAAGGTACCCGCATGATGCCTGGTATGTTTGCCATTGATGTGGAAACATTTCGCACTTATTGCTAATACTTTCGGGGGGAAAAAATGAGAAAGAAGTGATGTTTTCAAAGCCATTGAAAATAAATTGCAAGAAAAGAAAAAATTCGGACATTGCCCCAGACCCCCAAATAGTAACAATGAAATAAAACTTTACTAATCGTTAATTACATACCTCTAGACTCATGCAGAACTCAAAACATGTATCTCCGATCATTATCCTAGTTATAGTATGTTAAAAAAGTAACATACTATGAGAAAAGGCTGTTTGTGACCTGTGTCGCAAGCCGTACTTCAGTGAGCCTGTCCTTTAAGGGTTAATCTGTACTCTGGCTGTAACAGCAGATGTACATATATTGGTTTTCAGTAAAAGTGCAATTAATATGGAGAAACAACATGGTTTCTTTAAATTTTCACTTCCTCTTTATGTAAGATGGCTGATGGAATGGGTTTCTTCACCTTCTTATGTGAACTCTTGAAGCAAGAAATTTGTGAAATCTTATGTGCTGTGTATGTCAATATTATATACAAATATATAATGTAGAAAGTCTGTATGTAAACAATTGCATGAATTAATGAAAATGGTGTACTGATTTATAATGGATAGTTTAATTTGAGTTAATTTGATTTGTTTTTTTCCTCATGCAGATTACTTTTCAGGAAATGAAGTATTTGTGTTTGTTTCAGGGTGCCAAGGCATGTTTTCTACGAGATATCCCATTTAGTGCAATTTACTTCCCGGCATATGCTCACATGAAGCAGAAGCTAGCTGATGAAAATGGCTACAACCATCCCCTCTCTCTTCTTGCTGCTGGTGCAATCGCTGGCGTCCCAGCAGCATCTCTAGTCACACCTGCTGATGTCATAAAGACAAGACTGCAGGTATGTGTTTTAAATTTATTTATTTGAAGAATCCTGAATACAAAACAAAAAATTGTTTACTTCAGGTTATCAACAGGAAAAGAAGCTGACAAATAATAGTATGCACATATAGACGTATACATACATTGGAACCTCAATGTTACATTTTCCCACATTATACATTCAATCTTGATGCTTCCATCATAGCAAAATGTTATAAAATATTCCTCGATTTTACATTTTCCCACACTTTAAGTTTTTATCAACTTGGTCCCCTGAAAAACGTAAAATCGAAGTTCCACTGTATAGACACAAGAATAATAACAACTAGAGTAAAAACAACATTATTTACTCTTTAACTGCTTATAGATGTAAGCCACGAGCATCTTTTAATGAGCTGTAATTGGTTTGTAGCCTGTAGAGACGTGATATTGTTTTCAAAGGATAATCTTGAATATTTACTTTATAATAAGTTGTTTTTGCTTCGGTATGTGTGATTCTGATATTAAGAAGTGGCAAGAATTCGTTAGTGAAAACTTGTCCATTCATGATTCTGAAAAGAAATGTTAGATCTGAAAGTTGACGCAGAAGAGAAAGATCATGAATTTGTAGAGTGATAGAATTTCGTGTTTGGAGAAGTTTGCAAGGGCTGAACATCTATGGTGATTATTCTGATGAAGAAATTTACTACTTTGTCTATTCTCTTTGTATTGCTTTCACAGGCCATTGACCAAATACAGGAACCATATTCAAGAATAGGTACAACACACGTAAAGTAGGTTTTGAGGGCAGAAATGTGTTATATCTGTAAATCTGTAAATTTATCCAAGAGTTTTCATCATTTTCGAATTTATGTATTCTATCTGCATAAATTTTAGTACAACTTTTGTTTTCTAATTTTGGTACTATTATCGTATGAGGGAAACACCTACGAATCATATATTTCGGACTTCTTTACATTGCTAACGTGTTATTTTCGAATGTGGAACACTTGCTAAAGTGAAATAATGCATATCAATGTCTATTTCTTAGATTTACGAGTACTTACTGTTACTTGTTGTTTCGAATCTGTAACACATTATGGCCGGTACTACTTTACTATACCTGAGACACCTGGGAATTATTTCTTTCGCACTTTTTTACATTGCTAACGTACTATTCTGCACTCCGGAACACTTATTTAGGTGAAATAATGGAATTTGTAACGAAAATAATGTATATTTCTTACATTTATGAGTACTTACTGTTCTTACTTACGGGGACGAGGTATGCCTACTAGGTTCGGTTAGGCCTGTTAGGTTAGGTTCCATTAGAACTCCTTTCGTTCAGTTTAGCATATACGGACAACATCGGCTTGTAGCAGCAGCAATAGCACGTTGGAAATAGATTTTCGTAGAAAACCACATGCATTCGCATTAAAATGGATCAAAACTACATTACCAAACATCAACAACACTACAGAAAATTATTTGCGTAAGTACTTTCTCCTCTAAATTTGAAGAAATCCGGGTATACGCGTACCACGCATTGTACTCTCGTCCACAAAGCAAATGACGTTGGAGAGAGATTTTCGTATAAAACCACATGGATTCGCATTAAAATGGACCAAAACTACATTCCGGAACATCAACAACACTCCAGAAAATGAATTCCGTAAGTACTTTCTCCTGTAAATTTGAAGGAATCTGTCTCAGTTATAGTAAAGTGTTACCCTAATTTTTGCATACGTATTCTGGAAAATGAAAGATATGTTTATGAGTGCTATGCCAATATCATCTTGAACTTAATTTTTGAACTACAGGGTGGTATGTAAGGGTGGAAATGCACTTTTATAACAAATATGGATATGGAAGTGCAAACCGAACTTCCATATACATAATGTAGGAAAGGATGAAACTTGTTAGTGTATGTTAGAAACATAGAATTTCACAAGAAACATGATGTGATTAATTTCAAGGTAACTTCAACCATTCTGTAATGATGTCCGTGGTTCATAAATATGGAAACTCCCATGTAAAAGAATCATGGAACATCCCAATGCATGTTATAGGCAGTGATTGGAACGCTACATTTTAAAAGTAGCTTCGCTACAGCTACAGCTACTTTTCCAAAATGTAGCTTCGCTACAGCTACAGCTACATTTACCTAAAAGTAGCTCGCTACGCTACTCCTGTGCGCTACTCGCTACTTCGCTACTTTTTCGCTACTTCTGCATGAACAAAAAACAAGTCATGAAGATATTTGAAACTTCCCAGCTGTTAGTTAGATAATAGGCAGTTATCACAATACCAGTCAATTGATATATTTTTTGAGTTACCATCTGACTTGTTTTAACATTTTTGGTGGCAACAATTAATTTTTTAATGAAAAAAAATTATGAAGGAAAGATTTTGAATATAAAGTTTCAATTGCATCTTTTCATAAACTCCTAAGAGAATTATCAGGAGCATGAACCCAGAGAACTATGACAAGCAATATCTAAATTTCCTACACATCAATCATTTAATTAATAAATAAATCTTTAGCAATTTGAATAGTGGAAATCCAATATCCTCAATTTGGATGTCTAGGTACCTTTGTATAGTCATTGGATTACCTGACAGCATTTCGGCACCATGAATGTATAGTAGGAATGAACTGATACAGAGTCCCATGCATTGAATGGTATCATAGATGCTGACATACTTTTTCCAGAATCTGCAGAGGGTAAATATCCAGAGACATTGGGAGTAAAATGAATGAGGTGATCAAACGATCATCTTGCGTGAAAATCAATATTCAAGACAATAGCCTAGTTCCACTGGGGCAGTATCATAAAAAATATTACACATTCTGACCTACTTTGAATTATTACATCTTTTCAAGTATCGCCATTATGATGTATGTTGGCACTGATATTGATTCGAAGTAGTATTGGCTTAGCCCTAATATATAGATAATAAAATTATTCAGGTACTTGGTAAACTATACACCTGGATGTATAATATCCAAATACAGTACTTGATTATACATCCTCTACATACTTATTTGTCAATGTATCCAGATATCAAATAACTAAAGTGTGCATACATACATTATCTGTAATATCATTACATCTATCATCTGGATGTCCTTATCTTGATACTAGCCTTCAGCACAATTAAGCATTATTGTCCACTTTTTTCTCTCTACCTATTGGGCTGCACCCTCACTCATTGCATTCTATATCAACACTCAAGTTAATGATTCTGTATTACTGTTCTATATACTAAACTTTCACAATAGATATTTGGGGAAAAAAAATAAAGTTTTAAGGAAAAACCTGTCCTGAAGCTAGTTGCTGACAAACTTTTGGTATGAGACAAGATATTAATTTTATAACACTATTGAAAGTCCTATTGCGAATGTACAAACCACTTTATTAACTGTGTATAACATGCATGTTTGGTTTGTCCAATACAAGTTTTTTAAACCAAATTCAACTGTCTGTTGAACTTTAGCAACAGCTGCATTTCGAAGTTCTGGTCGGTCAGCCGTGTCCTTCTGCTAGAAAACAAGTTTCCGCCAACACTAAACAAACGCTCAACAGCTCCACTTGACGGCATAACAGTGTTCAATTTTATGAAAATTTCTTTGAACTTGCTACTGTAACTGTGCAGTGTCTCCACAGGTTTGGGACCATCCTTTAGAAATCTGCACAGTTCTTGTAGTTCTGTTTCCGATTGAGTTTGCTCAAACTTGAAGAAATCTTCAAAATCGTCTAGCCGCTTCTCTTCATTCTGACAAGCTGAACTTTCCTTCGTATCATGAGATACAGCTTTCTCCATCCATCTGCGTGCCTCACTCTTTTTTTCCGATTCAAGCCATGACAATTTGAATCTGAAATACAATAAAAGTGCTATATCAGGGTATTGGTTAACTACACTGAAGACAAAAAAAAAAAAAAAAAAAAAATCTTTGATGTCCACTTTGGGGCAACAATTTCAAGTTTATTGCAGGTTTACATTGAACTAATTGATTTGGTTTATTTTGAATATGAGAGGGAGATATTTGAAAAGTACAGCATGGGACAAAATAAGTGAGACAATAAATGACATATTGAGAGAGGGAGAGATCTAATCGCAATCGCAAAGATGAGGATGGGTGAAATTGATGAATGGACAATCACAAAAAACACACAATCCCAGGCTGGGCTTTGAACCCAAGACTCCTGGGTATCATAGTATGCTTTGATAACTACTACTGCACCATGGAAGACAGCTGGTTTACATTTGAACACTGAAAAAAATAATAAACAACCATGTTATCAAGTTCTGGAAACTATAAAAGAAAACCTCTTAGGCTATTGAGAAACTGCATAAAATAATATATTTATAAAAACAAATGAGTATGAGACAAATGTTTAAAAAAATAGTGAAAAGAAACAGCTGAAATGTATACTTCACATAACAAGGTATTATTGGCCAAGACTAGATATCCGCCTCTCAACCAAAGACAAGTTTAACATTGGCATGCACTAAATAAAATACAGGTTGCCAAGAAATTATTTTGAACATCAAATAAAGCAACTATATTCTGATTTGTGCACATATGAAAGCACGTAATTGTTATCTTATAAGAGAAGTTAACAATGTTGATGTTTTGTTATGTAAAGTAAAACATCATGCATCTTTCATGTGAATAATCAAGATATAAAAGACACTGCAGTGAATTAATTCCAGATAACTTCTTACCTTGGATGGAAACAAGCAGCTAGCACTGTATCCTTATCCCATAAAATGCCTGCAAACCGTTGCTTCACACCATCAACAATAGCTCTGGCAAGGGCATCACAATGTGCTACATCCCCAGAATCCAATTTCAAACCAAGTATCCGGAGAAGTTGGTGGAGTGTGGGAAGGAGATATCCAATGGACACCTTCTTGTCTCCCTGGAGAATGTCAATTGCTTTGGCTAGTGGTTGTGTAACCTCAGCATATTCCTTCAAAAATAAAATGTACGTTACTTTAAAACATTGTAGGAATTAATTTATTCATTTGTAAATATAATGTTTGTTATAGCAATAAACAATGGTGAAAATATTAAAAACAATTCATAAGCATGATTCCTTCATGTACTTTAAATGTAGCATATCATTCAAAGGAAATCCATTTTGGAAAAACACAGCAAACAGTTTCTAATCTCCACAATAAAAATGTATGTTAATAATTTCTTCTGATTCCAGCACAAGTGTATCCATCACTTAAAATTTATGAGAAAAATATTATGCAAATTCTGCACTTTGGAATCTTAAAAAGTACACTATAATAATTGAAGGCAAAAATTAAGAATATTATAGCAGTTTGTAAGTACAGCTTGCAATGACTGAATAAGTTAAGAGTATGAAATGAGTGCCAACTACATAAGTAATTTTATCATATCGGACCTACCTTCAAAAATTCAATCTCATGTGGAGAAAATCTGCACAGGCCAACTGCATCAGAAATTGCATGCACTTTCTCCTCATGCTTTGTAAAATGCTGACATAGTGCCGATACAGCAGAATGCACTGAATTCCACCGAGTTGCATTTGGTACAATCAGACATGCACCAAGCTGTTTTTTCACTATGTCAGCAACCTGGGAAGACTGCCTGGATTTATTCCACAATGCCTGTGCTTTAGCGAAGGCACTTCGGAAGAGCCTTTTGTAATTTGCATCTGATGATGCAGCCTTTTCTGAATCTTTCACTGCAACAAGATGTAAAGTGTGTGCTGCACAGCGAATGTGGGGTGGCAAAGTGCAATCTCCTGTGGCAAGAATTTCTGTAATTTCTTCTTCCACCACATCAGACTCTTGGCTGTCCTCCGGCTCACTTGCAGAAAACTCCTTGAAGGCTTTCACGAAGTTTGATCCATTATCAGTTACCACACCCACTACTTTATTATGAATGTGGTACCTGATAAATATGTCCTGCAGCTCTTTTGCCAAAACATCGTAAGTATGGCTTCCTATGAGACGCCGACATGCAAGAGCAGCAGATTTCCTCTCTAGAGACAGTGGATCCAACCAGTGGCAGGTTACTCCTAAGAAGGACCTATGATGTGCAGTCCAACAATCTGCTGTGGCTGAGACAAAACTGACCTTTTCAAATTCGTCTAACATTGAAGATTTCATTCTTTCATATTGCTCCCCCAACTTTTTCTTTAAGGTCGCAGAGCACATCAACTTCTTCTTTGTTAAAGACTGCCATAAGTCACTGAACGATGGTCTGTCCACCTCAGAGAATGGATGCAACCCATCTACTATCCACTCAAGCAACTTATTGTCTATACTCTCTTGGTTTTCCCCTACAAATGAAAGGATATGAAATTTGATTAATGCCATGAAAGATTAAGAATTAATTAAAAGTTTCAATATATAATTATAATTATCAGTATTCAACTAACATGCATGCAATCTTTAAAACATAAAGGGGGGGGGTGAGAAGAACAGTTTACTTTCTCTTGGTAGATAAGGTTTAGCATAGTAACTAGCATAAATAGCAAAAAGTGGGGGGCAACTACACCCCTAATCGCCTCCACTGATTAACATAAATTACTGACTGAAATGAAATTATATATCTTTAGATTGACATCCATTTTCACGAGAAGCTGTGCCCCCCTCCCCCCAGCTTGAACTCCCCCTGGACGTCCATGATGATACTTATACTCCAAGAAATTTGTCATACAGTGTAAACATTCAGATACACGTTGCAGTCTCATTGAACTATGTAGTGAAATACAAAATGAAATTATCCTGACCTTTAAAAACACAATTCTTGAACCTTTTTAATGTAACCAGTGGAGTTACAAAATATGATTGCATAGTACATTGTACCTTCCGTCTTCCACTTCAGGATAAAATCCCACCCCCAATAACTTATTCCAAAATTTTTTCGTGAACATTGGGCCTCTTCGTAAGAGTTTCTGAAAAAGCCTGAAATGGTACGTTTACTAGACATGTAATGTGGAACAAATACATAGAATGTATTAACAAGAAAACTACCCTTCACATTACAACTTGCTTAAATAATTTCCTGATAATTTGAAAGCAGCTGCAATTTTTGCTCCAGTAAGAGGAAGAACAAGAACAAAAATAAACCATTTATCAACAATAAAAAAACAAATAAAATAAAATAAAAACATAACTCACACCAAGCTCATAGGCAGTGGTTACCAAACAGTTCACTGCAGCACACTGGATGGTTTACAGGCGCACCGCGAAATGTTCTATTTTACTGAAATGACACTCCAATGTATGTGCTTATTTAGTACTTTTTATTATGTGTAATATATTTCTGAATTTGATATATGTGTTTATTTTTTTAACTTGAGGCAAGCAACCTAACCACACTAACTGAGCGTTGCCAAGTGTTAGATAGGCCTACATTCTGACTTTGGCACCTCGGAAAAATCTTGAAACACTAAGGGTGCCGTGAAACAAAAAAAGTTTGGGAATCTCTGCTATAGGCGATTATCGAAAACCGCATACAGAGCACTTAATGAAAGAAAGGAAGAAAACAATCATAACAACAATGCTGACTGAAGAAAAAAATCTGCCGCTGCATCTCTTTACGTGCTTGTCCATTGCATACAATAATAACGGTCTTACTTCATTCAGTACCTGACATTCGGTGCTCAATGTGACATGACATAATATACACTCTAACAATTAGGGTTTTCAGTTGAACGTAGGGGATGCGGAAGAAAATTAAGGGGCACGCAAGCACCCCCTCGCACTGCCCATGGTTGAAGACAAAAGAATTGTACAATAAAAATTATGAAATTGCCAGTCCCTATGGTGGATTTGCTAGCATTAGCATGCTACTTCACAGGGTGGCCACTCTAAGACCATGAAAAAATTCAAGTATAATTCCCGGTTTTCAAGGCAAACCTTCCAAAAATTCAAGGATGCAAGCAGAGGTTTTCTCTATTCCAAACTTACATACTACCGCCCCTCAATAAAAATATTAACAATATGAAGAGTGTGCGATTCCAATGAATCCAAAATTCCACATAATTCCCGGAACAAAATATTCATGCATAATTCCCAGAATTTCCGGTGAGTAGCCACTGTCCTTCATCAATTGGTTTGGATCGTGGGTAAAGTATGGATGTGACTGTCTCTTTCATTCTCTCCATTCATCACAGTCACAGTTCACTCATGAGCGGTATAAGAACGATGAAAACCAAAATAGAAATCCCAAACATCAATATGCTCTCACAAATAACTCGCCTGAAAAAGAGAATCTTCCATCTTTGAGGCTGCTTAATTTTAACTGCTTCTGCCGTTGGTTGCTATCGCAGATCTCTCTTTTTCTCTTTCTGCTTGATTCGATGGATTTATTCAACTCTCCCAACTTCTGCTCATGTTTTCTCTAAAGAAAAAAATATTATGACTATAGGTGCACAAATGAAAGTGCAGTGATACAGTAACAAGATTTAATCTCTGAAATTTTGAACTTCTTACAAAATACTTGGGATTTAAAATAATCACAGGAAATCTTACACATGTTACCATACAGCAAAATGCCACGGGACCATTTATAAGGTTCTAATAAGAATAAAAGTTGCCGAGACTGTCATGAATAAATACTGTGGAATTCCATGGCAACTTTCTCCCATGTTACCTCAGAAACGAAAGACGTGAAGTTGTCTTGAGATAAATAATTCTGCAATGGAAACAATATATACAATTTTGGTCCCTAGTGTTTGTGGGAAAACACTTCCCTTAATGTGAATAGCATGTCATGAGAGAAGACATTGGGTATTGCTTCTAGGAATTAATTTGTTTTTGTCTCATGTGTGTGCCTACTAGGGCTGAGCTTATACAAGTGGTATCTGTATCAGAAAGCATCTTTTCCATTTATCAATACTGGCAGATACTTTTTTGTTGTTTGATTCTACGCAGGATCCACATAAATGGCACAAAACACTTTCGCAGAGGCTAATTATCCTGGGAATTATGCAAAATTGGAAGTTGTGCCCGATTTATGTGCAAAAACATTGAATTTTGTATTAGCATAACATAAAATATTCATGAATATTTTAAAGCAAAAACTTTGGTAAATTTATGCAAATAATTAGAGCAGTATAATTTCTGATATCAATCAATATTTCAAAAAGCTTTTATCATTCCAATTCCCAAGCATCCAAGTGATATTGGCTCAGCCTTAGTGCTTACCCAATGGCAAAGTGGTAACATAAATGTTATGTTTGTTTTTACGTTAACGTCAAGTTTTACTGGGTTTGAACACTAGAGGATATCTGTATGGATATATTCTAGCTCTATGAATGTGCACACATTCCATTTAATAACGGAACTGAAATTTGAAGAATGCACTGAAGAAACTGATTAGTCAGTTTCATTTTTTGTCTAGCTATGAATTCCATATCAAAGCAGTATGTTAAATTTTAAAATAAGTGTTTAATTACACTAGAAAGAATGAAAGCTGTGAATAAGAATAATAACTAATAATTTTTTTATTCATTTCCAACCCTTGTGGGGAGGGGGGGGGGGGACGAGGGTCAAGAATTTTGATTCATACCTTCTACAGCTCTACTCTTTCATAACTTGTCAAAACACCTTATTCCACGAATTGAAAATCCAGGACCCCAGATTCATAAAGTAATGCAAATGTCTCCAAGTTTGTGAAATCAGATAATGAGAAAATGTCACTTCAACATCATTCCAGGCTATGGCTACTCGGATACCTATCTGTACACTTTACTCACAGTCTCAACATTTTCACTACAAAAAAGTTATTCTGCCCTGAGAGATATTTATTGGAGGGGCAGGAAGAATATCAACTACAATGAAGTGATTCTTATGAGGTTATGCAGTTATGTTCAATTGCTCTCAATACATTTTTTTTTTATGGAGTAACTATTTTCACCAGGTGGTGAAGCTAGCTTTGAAGCTATTTTCACCAGAATTTAAATTCTCATGTGTATGATCTCCAACCTGGCCTACTACATGTATGTGTGCATTCCTTAATTGTTGATGTGTAAGAAACTTATGTCGGCGTGCATTTATTTTCGTATGGACAAGTAATTTTTCTTCACACTATGAAGTTTGAAAAATATCACAAGGTGTTCTAATATGAATTGGTACTGCTAATATGTCACATGATGTAGTATGAAAGGGGCATTGCATTCCTTGTGCTTTCATTGTTAGGTTAGGCAGGTCACTTCCAGCATTAAAATTATTTGTAAATACTTCCCAACACCAGATCATGTGATTTCTGGTCTTAACACTTTCTGCTATTCTCACTACTTTGTGACAGTAGTAGTTGCACCAATTTTACTTTAAATTAACTCCTTAGCAGTAACTTAAGTACTACTGCCCAATGAGATTTTAAGTCCACTTTATGCACAGTTTGGCTAATCGGGAGTGGGCCTACATTTTAAAATCTGAACTACAATGTACCTCCACTGGGTATCAAACATGGATGTGGGTAACGGTTTAGATTATTTTATGATTTTTTGTTGTTTTCTTCAAATTATCCTAGCAGTAAGACTAATCTTAGAATTTTGGCAATCATTATCACACAAAATTTGAACCTTTGTTTGGATTTCGGTAAAAGTTATAAATGTTGAAAAAAACACTTAAAAATTACCTTAGGCGAGCATGCGTGCTTCCCACGGACAATGCATTTTCCATTGTGAAGCAACTTAAGTATTGTAGACTAGTAGAAGTAAATCGGAAGTTTAGTAGAATACATTTAGGGACTTTATTTTAATGCTAAGAAAACCAAACCTGGCCCACCTAACATAACTATGAAAGCACACATCTTTAAGTAATCACTAAAACTCCGCAGTATGTGTTAACAGACTTAAATCTAAGCATATAAAAATTGCATTCGTAGAATGATGAAATCGCAATGCAACAAAAGAAACTTGCGCCAAATACAATGCTATGGTCAAGTATTTACATTTGTTGGTGAAAATAGCCTCGTATGCTATTCCCACCACCTGGTGAAAATAGTCACTTCCATTTTTTTATGTCTTTTGTGGTCATATCACACGTGCATGATATTAAATGACAATGAACAACACCACACTGACTTAAGAACTCCACATTGTAGTAGCTCCTGATTAGTGAAAAAGGTATTAAATTCATTATAACTCTAAATTTCAATTTTCGCACTGTGAAATTCTCTGCAATCCCTTTGAAAATTCTTATTTAAGCGGGGAAAAAAATAACTTCGATTGAAGACGTCGATCAAAATTCCAAGCAACAAACATTTCGTCTACAATATTTTTTGCTCTTCCAAAAGGGTTGAAATAACAGTACGTTGGACAATTTGCAAAACGGCAGATTAGGCCCAAAATATTACTATATTCATGAGAAAATGATTCGGCCAAGCAAGAAGGTTAGATAATACCGAACTTTGTATTCGGGTCTTGCTATTTACGGGCGAATGTTTCAAAGTTGAGGTTAACACACACACCTCAATTTTATGGGCACGGAAACTTTGGAAATTACTTTCCAGTACGAAATTGGCGCACAGTTGGAGGTTTCTTCGACTAAAACTAGGTGCACGTTCTGCACAATTTTAAAAACTTATTTCGGAAACTTTCGCATGCTTCAATTAATCCTTCCAAAGTAATACATTGGACAGAAGTCGAAAATCTAGTACTATTTAATGAAACCAACCACTTACCGACTTTGAGCACTACATGCCTTTGTTCGAAAGACTGTCCAAATAGCACACAGGAGAAAAACTGTGTAAAATGTACAAATGTATGATAAATGTTAATGGTTACCAACTGGCAGGTAAACAACGTGGCATGTAATTGCATTATTTCTACATTTACACACTTTCAAGAAATTGCAATGAAACATGTGACCGAGTTTATATCTCCCCTTTCATTATTATTATATCCTTTAATTTTACACTTACCTGTAAGTGAATTTTCATATTGTATGTGCTGGTCTTCGTCACCGACAATTCGTTTCCTATGCAGCAAAGATTGCAGCTTACAATGAAATTTCCATTTTTCCCTGTCCTCTTGAAAGTAAAAAACTTATTGTATTCTTCCCATGGCAACTTCTCGCGTGGTTTGCTTCCACAATCGTCGCTGTCGATATCACTCATAATAATAACGTGGTACTATAAAACAAAGGCGACGCACAAAATTAACGGGCTCACGAGCTTCCACTACCTCCCAAACAAAATACAAATGAGATCGAGAGACTAAAGACGAAGGTATTTATACTTTTTCCTTTAGGAACAAACAACAAAGTTAACGCGCTACACAGTTGCATGGCAACCTTTCTTCTTCTTCTTCTCTGGTAAACACTGTTGCCACGTAAACATTTACCTCAAAACTCCAACAAGAAAAGTAGCGGTAGCGAGGTGATTTTCGCTACAAACTACAAGAATTTTGTAGCGCCGCTACAGCTACAGCTACAAATTTTGTAGCTAGCTACAGTAGCGCCGCTACAAGTAGCGCGCTACTTCCGACCTCTGGTTATAGGGAAGGGGAAAACTTGTTTGGGTATGTTACCACTGGATGGAAAATGTGGTCATATGACCTATCAAAAGGGGCGACCATCAGTCCATACTTATGAACCTCCATGTACTTTAATATGTTTCAATGTTTTAAGTAGGATTATCGGAATCAGTTGAAAGTGATTGTCAACCTTATGACCTACATGAGATTAGAATTTATGTATATCCATCCCATCCCATCTCTTGGTTCTTACTAACATATGACACTTACGTGCGTACAAGATCAAGTAGTTGATTTTACCGACCACATCAAGATCACTTTTATGTTATAGTGTTTAGGAACATTAACCTTCATAATTACAAACTATCCACCAGAAAGAAATCGAAACTACTGATGTACTGCACAATAATTACATAGTAAAATATGCTTTTTATGTTTGCCTACAGGTCGTTGCTCGTAAAGGGCAAACAACATATTCAGGGGTCTTTGATGCAGCTAGGAAAATATTCAAGGAAGAAGGTGGCCGGGCATTCTGGAAAGGAGCAACAGGTAGGAACCACTTATTTTTTTATTGGAAGAAATTAAATATTTTCTAGTATTTCATGGTTTGTGTATTCTAAGTCAAGCAGTATTAGCATTGTAGGATCATGAATTTCAACAATCTAACTTTAATGAGCATCATGCATAAACAAAATGAAAATACCTTTTTCAATGTTCTTTAGGATAATTTTAAAAGTGTTGATCCATATTTGCCTTGTCATCCTTGCATTGCATTGGCTGTGATATAATAATCATCGTTATGAAGAAGTGAATACTAGAATCTACAGTTTGTTCATCCATTCTTTTGAATCAACTCTTCGTTAGCAAATGAGATCTCACGTCAAGCTTTTCATTTAGGTGTCTGTGCTGAGAGGAACAAAATTACACTGTTTGCCACACACGAAACAATGACCGACTGACTTCACATTTCAATGGTTTTACTCCCCTCCCCCCAAGCTCCTTGTATAGATGTGATTTGGGTGATTTTACTGGAGGGGCAAAAAAATAGTTTCTTGGTATGCGAGGTATTTGTTTTAGAAAGCATTAAAAAATATATACCGGTAGATACTGTACCAAAAATTTGGGAAGTACATTTTCTGCCTAAGTTAGCACAGAAACACAACTGTTTCTGTAGATTATTTTAGATTTTTTTCTTCTAACTTTGTATTCAACTTGATTTTTGAGGGTGTATTATATCTGATTACGTTTGGAATTATTCTGAAATTGACGTGTAGTGAGTGAATTTTTGCTCATTATAGAATGATATAAATTGTAAATGTTCATAAAAATAAGGTGTTGAAAGTTTGGAAGAAAATTCTTGTCTACACACACACTAAATTTCATTGACAAGGTAACCAGTGGCATTGTGGTTCAGCAGGAACAAAGGTAAAAGTATCTTTGAGCAGGTGAGGGAAATTTTGTTTTGACTTCATAGCGTTTCAAATTTTTTTTTAATCGTTCCGATTTTTACTTTCAACCTTAAGCATGATTTAGGTTTTTCTTCAATATTTATAGCTGTAATTCTCTCAAGTTTGCATAATTTGAATACTAAATAATGTGTTTTTCACTTTCTTGTAGCTACATATGCTGCTATGTATGAATATATTAGAAAAGTTATTTTTATAATACTCGATCGCATGTGTGAAGTTTCCTTCTGTGCCTGTTCTCAGCCATGTTTTTATGTCACTCGAGTAGCTTCTTCATTGTTTACTTCTGTGTTGCTATCAGTCCTCTGTTTTCTTTGTAATGGACTTTGTTGTTCCACTATTACTATTTCTATCCTGTCTTTTTTATGTCTTTATTCTACCTCTCTAGAATAATCATAATATTGAGGACTAATGATGAACTGATGAAAATAGTTAATCAAGCAAACACACCATACCTTTACCCAGGGCTTGAACTAGGACCCTTGGCAATATAGGGTGATATGCTAACCAGTCAGCATTTCAGAACCATTTTCAGTTCCCTTTTGAGAGGTATCCAAGAATTGAAACATCGAACACTAAAAGAGTTAAAATGGTAGATTGGTTGAAGCAGCGCTTGAAGTGGAAATTGCTAAGTGGGCGGATGTTTGGCAGAGGCTTGCATCTAGCTGGATGCTCTTATGTTTTACATGGTAGCAATGATACAGCTGGGGGATGCTTTGTGAACATTTTGCTAGCTGTGGGGATACCATCCCCCTGCATCCCCTCTCACTTCGAGCACTGGGTTGAAGAGTTAAATCTATCTGTATATCCAGACACTACTGACATACCTGCTGAAAATTTTGTCTACTGTTTTCAGTAGATCTATAGGTGTTTTGAAACTTCTTCTGTGTTCAGATTTTTTAAACTGATGTAAATAAAAATTGTTAATAGGGATGAATGAAATGTAATACTTACAGCCACTATTTTAAGCTAAGAGCACTACATACATTTTAAATATAACACTGAAGAAGTTATTTTCACTTTTAGTTTTTCTACTGTAATGTTTTCAGTAGATCTATAGGTGTTTTGAAAGATCTACTGTGTGTAGATTTTCAAGTAGATATAAAAACAAATTGAAAATCAGGAGGAATGAAAAGTTATATTTACATCCAACATGTTGAGTTAGATACACTTATACAATATTACATGTAATACTGAAGAGAATATTTCACTTGTATTTCTTCTACTGTACATGTACAGTAGGCGTACTGAACTTGTTCAGTAGAAAAACATTGAGTTTCAGTAGATTTCTGAGACACACAGTAGAGTACAGTTGATGGCAGTAGATTCTGCCTACTGAAAAAGTAGAAATTTCCAGCAGGGATGGACTTGAACTTGTGGGGCAGCCTGACTTTGCAATCAACTGCATGATCCTGTTTTATTATTTTGCCTTTTTAAAATCTTGTAAATGTTTTAATGTTTAATTGTTGAACATTTTTGAAGATGGAACTGGGAACTAAAGCTGAGCTGGAAAGTATTGGTTCCGATTTAATCACCTATTCTTTTCTGGAGTCGGATAAAAATGCCTCACAACATTCTTGCTGAGTTTAATTATACTGTAATTTATGCAACTTTTCTTAATATTTCTTCCACTTTTGGGTAGTCATAAAGATGAGGATGACTGATGATATGACAGAATTAATGAAGGAACACTCACAAATGGCCAGGCTGGAATTCAAACTTGCAACCCTTCATGTTACAGCACCATTGTGTGAAAAAGTGAATTTAATGATTAAATAATAGCTATTTTAATATTCCTATTATGTCTTAATGTAATTTGAATATTTTAAAGTACAATCCTGGTAGATTGATGTGGTATAATATTCTGAACAGGACATTAAAATTTAACAATGTTTAAGCATTGATATTAGTATCAGAGGGAACCTGTAAGAATATTGGAATTGATATAATTTCAAAATAGTCAGCTCAGTTCTACTGGAAATGGTGGTGGAAAACTGGAAGAAATATTTGAAGTTCGACTACTTGAAAGCACATCTTTTCACATGTTTTACCAGAAGTAGTTTATTTTATTTCGAAAACCATTACTGGTTATGAGTGCATACAGGAAAGACTATTAAGTTATGCTAATTGTAGAGTATTGGCAGAAATATGATAAGAGTTCATCGCTAGTGTCTAATGAACATTAATAAGTAAATTCACCAGTGAACATGAACATATCAGTAACTCCTTGGTTATAAGGCAAGACACATACATAATGAAAATAGCATTTTTGTGTGTACATACCGTATTTACGCGTGTATCATGCACACCCTGGTTTTTGAAAGGGAAAAGTGACAAACAGTTATATCTCGTATATAATGTACAGTACAATCCAGTTTCAAGAAATTGCTTTCTTAGTTCTAAGTCGTAAAGCTGTTGCTATGCCGATCAACAGTGAATGATGACATTCCTATTTAATGAGTCGCCTGGTGCTATGTGAAAAAAGTGAAAAATTGTGGCACATGGCCTTTAAACTTTTTAAGTGGTTTTGCTCATTTCCTCTTTACTTTTTCTAAAAAACCTTCAAAAAAATATACTTTTTCTATGACTAATGAAACATTTATATAAGGCACATTCAGGACCCTCAAACTAGCAATTAGCAGCACAAGATTTCTTCCATTATGGCATTTTCACACTTCATATATGTCATATTATTTGGCCAGTAATACATTTTAATTATTTTGTATCTCCTTATCTTTTCTTTCATACAAATTACCACAAAAATCCGAATGTTCCTTCATTTTGTAATGAGCTTATTTCAACCACATTGCACATTAATGTCGCCATCTTGAATGGAGCACTATTGCCATATTCAGAATATGCAGAATTCAAGCTTTACAATGATATATAACATGATAGGGTTCCATAAACATTAAAAAATTATTCCGTGCATAATAAGCAGCACACTTATTAGGGGCAAAAATTTTGAAAAAAGTGCGCATTATACAGTAATTTATACACATGTGTCTTAATTTTGAAAATTGTTTCATGTAACACTTTAACACTTTTATAAAAATGAATTAGAAGTCAGAATGAATAGAATGAAATGTTACCAGCAAACGATAGTGACAAAAAATATTATTTCATTCTGTAGTCTTCTGTTGATAGCTTGAATACTTTTGGAAAAAGGGAGTAGTGCTGCATTGAAGTTGAAGAAGTATGAATATACATGGCAGTAATATTTATTGCAATATTTTTTCCAAGAGCTACACATGGTTGCACATGTGAATTGTATTATTTCCTTGTTTACTTTGATTATAGAATAGGCCACAATAATTTCAGATGCATTACTAATGGTACAACTATTATTTATATAGATTCGAAATTCATTCAAATTGTAATTGATGATGCCAGTCTCTGTGGTGCCAGAAGTCCCAGGTTTGAATCCCAGCCTGGGCATGAGTGTTCTTTGTGATTGTCCCTTCATCAATTTCATCATATCATCATTCATCCTCATCTTTGCGTTTAGCCAAAAGTGACAGAAAAGTGAAGTAAAATCAATGAAATCAATCTAATTGACCACAGTGAAATCAAGAAAAAAGAATATCATCTTCAGAGACAACTTTCTTTTTAATTCTGTACATTGCACTTGGTAACAAGTACTTGACTATAACTTTAGACATCTATTGTACAGTAAGAAGAAAATATGGCATTATAATATCTCTGTTTAAAGATCGTTCTAATACTTTCTTCTGTTAAGCCATCCTTACAGGCATAATTGTACACAATTATTTGAAGAGAAAATTCATGACATCAAAATCGACAATTGAAAGTCGTTGAACAGTATTGTTATTGGAATCTTGGAAGGTCTGAAATTGCACCTGAACATGATGAAAGAAAAATTTGACCAGTTCACATGTTACCAAGAGGTGGCAATGTGTATGGCTTGAAAAGAAATAATAGACTTGCGAATTAGCCTTGACAAAGATAATAATTTTCTTTCCAAAGAAAGAAGTAGGGTATATTAGAAGCTCGAAACAAGTGTGATGTTATGTAATCTGAGATACTAGAAAAACAATGTGAGCACAATGACAAAATAGTTTCATAAAATGTCATTTTCACATATATATATATATGTAGTTGTTTTTAATTTTGTTTATATACAATTCAAGATCAACACAGTTGGTTGTCATTTATATTTTATTTTCACTGGTGTACATCATTGTATGTTGTATAATTGCGATGGAATAAATTCAGGCAAGAATGTTCCACTGCTCCTCCTTTCCTTGCAAGTCACAAACATGAGATTACACTTTCCACATCACTTTCTCGGGACGATCTTCACACACAATAGAAATAAATAGCATTATGTACCTTGATGCTTCTTTTTGATCGATTTCAATAGCATGTGCTCCGATTGGTCGACAATCAGTCACGAAGGGCTTTAATTAGAATAATTCCTGTTTAGAAATTTTTGACATGTGTTCTGATATCACTTCCTTATGGCATTCAAGGTGTTGTTCGTGTATGGATAGCTTTACTGAAGTGTGATTGAGTTATTTATGATACTTATGCTTTCTGTTTCTGTGATCATCAGTGCATTTCATTGTTAGTTATAAACATTGGATACTTTATTTTGTTGATTAACTCTTAAAGATGACTCTTCTGCTTCGTTTCTGATTAAGCAAATCATATATTTGGAAAGATACAACAAAAGAAAGTTGCAAATCAAATTTGGTAATTGGTATGTACGCTTTGAGGATGTTGTATGCTTGTAGATAAAAGAAGCATGCCGGCATAGCCTGAACAAACAAATTTAGGAAAAGAATAACGTTATGGTTATAGAGTAGATGGAGTGTGTAACTATTAATCTACTAAATTGTGAAATTTACCAAATGCAGCTAGTAGAGAAACTTAGAATGTTATTATTTTGCCCACATGGACTTCTCACAATCAAAGACATTTCCTATTACTTTTACAGTAGACATCACACATATTTAAAAAAAAATGTATACTTTTTTTTTAAAAAATAAAACAGGGGCGGATACAGAAATTAGGCAGAGGGGTGATCAATTGATAATATTCTGGCTAAAATTAAATTATTCATGTGTTTACATTTAAAAAAGTTGATATGGGGAGAAGGAAGATGTGAAAATGAGTGTGCAAATATGCATAAACAAAAATAATTTTAAACATCAAATCATTTAGTTTGGCATACCTATTGCTGTTCTTTCTTTATTTTCTTTTATGAATGGCTTTATGTTTTTGGGCTCCAGTGGTGCAGATAGCATATTTTATCCAAATTTAATTAAACATTAGTGTCTTTTTCATTACCTATAATGTTTACTCCACATAACATTTTTACTGATAATTACGTAACATTTTGGTTTGTAGCCTCCACAAGTAACCATTCTCTATCTCTGTTCTCGTAATTCCAATTACACAATGCATGCTAATTTTTTTCCATTACGTGAAGAATTGATAATTTAACATTTTAGGAAATTTAATTTTTTTGTTGTATCATTATATGCCATTCCTATCAATTTACATTCCTACCATACCACTATTTATTCTTCATACCTTCTAAGTACATCTTGTACCGTTTTTTTCTTCAAAGTTTATTTTGTGGCTTCCATTCGACTATATTTTTCAGACATTCAAAAAGTTTCAGATTTTCTCTTCTAAATAATGATATCAATTTAGTGAAGATGAACATTTTTGTTTATATTGAAACAAGCATAATGCCAAAAATAAAAAGCATACTTGAAATGTTTATATGTATTTCAAAATTGGCTCAAACATATTAATCAGTTGTGTTACTTTCCTTAAGATCATACACATAACAAAAAAAAATTTGCAAAATTTAAATTTACGCATTTATTATGCAAGAGAACACTCTTGTTTCATGTATTTTGCACACTTTCACAGATATTTCTCTCCATATTGACTTCAGTTGTTACCTTGCTTAAAATCAACAATTAAGTAGTTGTGTAAGACATAAAAATAAAGAGAGAAAGACTAGAAAAATCAGTAACTAAAATATTTTAAGAAAAATGTATAACAATATTTTTTTCCTTCTTTTTCTATGACATGGGGGGCATTGGAAAGCCCCCCTTCTGTCTGTTGTATCCGCCCTTGTTCCCAGTAAGTACTTAGCAGTGTGTGTAACCTTGTATAGATTGAACAAATACTTCTAACATAGTTGATGATTAATCTTCTCCCCAGAGACGTAAATCCTGTACTTGCAAGAACCTTTTTTTTCTTTTATTTTCATTTTTATTGATTTAAACAATGACTTTCATTACTTTTATGTAATTGACTGTATCTCCACTATGTTTGTGCTTGGATTGTGAAACTGCAATTATTTTTGCACTTCTTTAATTTTCCATTACTGTTCATGTATGCATTTCTTCTTTAGGCTTTTGCTGTTCCTTATGTAGTTAGTTTTCAATTATTATTATTATTATTATATACAGTATTAAAAGAATGTCCCATATATATATTGGAAGAATTAGGAATTGAATTTCTAATCTCAAGTGTACAAAATTTAAAATAAATTTGTTTTAGGTGAATTTGCTACAGAATTTATCTTGTATTGACAAATAAATTGGCTTATTCTTTCTTGGTTGATGTAGCACATGAAAATTTTCTGTCTGTTTAGGTTTTGCTTTTTTTTATTATTATTAATTTCAGTGACAATTCAGGTAGTGTAATATTCCAATAATTGAGGTTGTACTTATGTGGTAGAAAATCCTCCTCTAAATACTTAAAAAATAACCAAATACAAAAGGTCGTTCGCTTTATATCTGACCATTTTTGACGGGTCCTCACCTTAAGAGATACCGTGCCGCCACCACCAATCATGTTCTCTTGGACCCCCAGCATTGTGAACTATTGCCCAGCATCGCAGTTTTCATTGCAGCAAGCTCCGGTACAGGACAGGCATGGAAATTCTGTCCCACTCCTCCCTGCAAGCTTTCCAGACACCATCCAGGGTGCGTGGGCGGCGATGTTGAAGACGTCGTTTCAACAGTCCAAATGTGCAAAAATCCATTGGACTGGCATCTGGGCCTTTCACAGGAATGTCTTCAAACGGAATGACACAAATTCCTAATTCCTCTGCCATTTCCTGATAAAAACGTGATGTTCTGGTGGTATGACTCCAAGCCTTGTCCATATGGATCATCACCTGGTTCGCGTCCATTCCATACAATTGTGGGATGTTTCTCCGATAGATAGGTGTCAGAATGGAGTCTTGGAAGTATCTGGCATTCACCCTCACGATTTTGTCCACCTTGCATATCATCAACTTACCCTCATATCCGAATCCCGTCACAACCATAAAGCCACGAGGGAAACTTTCCCTGCACTGATGAACAAAGTTGCTGCACCCCTTTCCGTCAATGTCACGGTATGTGATCGCCCGAATGTGACCACCAGCAGTGAGATGGACATATGATTCATTCATTGTGACAACTTTCTTCCATTTGGAACCTGCCAGGTACTTTTCATACAGTTTCCTGCAGTTCGTCTTACATTCGGCAATGTGACGTGGTAGAAGGTGGTGTACACGGGCGTTCCGCACACACTTCAACCTGAGGCGCTTGTGAATTATTTTGTTCACAGTTAACAGTGCAAGGTGAAATCTGTGGGCCATATCACGTTGAGTTGGGCGATTTTCTTGGCATGCCAATCGACGGATCCCACTTCGCACTACGGGTGACACTTTGCTTGCAGCCCTTTTCGTGGTGGTTTTCGTGGGTGAATGTTTCGCAAGGAGAGCCTGTTGTGTATAACGGGCCACAATAGCTTTCGCAGTAGTGACCCAGAGTGTAAACCCATTCTCCCGACACTGTTTCACAATGCGTGCATATGAAAACTTAGCATGGAAAAAGGCTGTTACGTAATCCTCCCAATACCGGTTGATTTTCGGCGCCATTTGATAACATTCACTACCAACACTCACGCACCTACAAGGTCAGACACAACACTGATCCTGCCAGCAGACCCATAGTTCCAGCATGATACACCAGGTGGCAGCACCAAATCGAAAATGGTCGGATATAAAGCGAACAACCTCTGTATTAGTGATTGAATTATGTTTATGATGGTTTTCAAAATTTTGCATTTACATTTGATATCTTTTACCTGAATAATGTTGGTGTTAAGATATTGCAATTTCTGAGAAAGAAAAAATGTTGATGTATTTGTATGTGTTTGTGTTACATTTTCATACCAATACCTGATTGGCCGAGCAAGTGTAAGGTTAGAGAGGAAGACATTTTGTTAGAAATGAACGTCCATTACAGTGCTGATTGATCTTAGAAAAATTATGATCAGTGTATTATTAGGTGTACATATTTATTTTAGTACATGGGGAGAGACAAGGGAATCCTCCCTCCCATTCTATATTTTCTTTCCCATATTTTACAGGTCTACATGTAGGCATTGTTAACTTTCATTTTCTTGTTTTCTGGTGTTACTTCAAATTACTGTGCAAGAAAAATTGTGCAGCTTGACAATACCTGCTTTCTGTAGATGTTAGCTAATACAGTGTGACAACCACTTGAAAAGAGACACAAGTGGTCAGTAGATATGTCAGTTACACAGTTTTTATTCATTCTTGCAAGTTATTTAACCTTCATTTGTAAAAAAAATATATACATATATTTATTTAGAATATGTGAGTGCAGTAATTTGTAGTATTTTCAAGTTAGAGCTGACCCAATCCCACTTTTTTTTGTAATACTGGTTCAGATTTTCGCACTGATGTCAGTGATTCCTATAGGTGGGTTTCATGTGACGTCAGGATTCACACCGTCGCCATGTTCGCAACCAAGTTGTTTGTCGTCTGCAAGGAAATACCCACCAAGTAGCATTCATTAGACCTTTGCCAACTGTACGTTTGTTAGTACTGTGCAAAAGATCGGTAACATTGCATAAAATTAATGACAATGTTGTGCCATCTGCAAATAGTGGTAATTTTTCATGTGTTCAAACTCTTTGCGCAGTCAACAGAGAAAGATATGGAAAAAAAGTGAAATTTTGCGGTGTAGATCATCATGAACTGGACGATAACGAAATAAAAAGGACTTAAACCTTTGGCCAACTGTAGTTCACATGTGTTTATTTACTTGACCCAGCTACCTGGAATCAATTTGTTATCGTATTTATTAGTGGTTAAGATTCTGCTTGAAATATTTACATTCCGTACAGATTAACTGTGAATTCCAAGGCTCCGTAATAATCATATCTGTTTCCTTTTAAGGTTTGTTCAAGTGCTGTAATTTAAAATGTTGAGGTGCTCCTTGCTTTAACAATTTGCGATATACCAGCCTTCGTGGCTGAGTGGTTAGCACAGCATGCTACGATGCCAGGGGTCTCAGGTTTGAATCCCAGCCTGAGCATGGGTGTTCTTTGTAAGTTTCGCTTTATCAGTTTCAACATATCATCACTCAGCCTTGTCTTCACAATTAGCCAAAACTGGCATAAAAGCGAAGTAAAATAAACCAAACCAATCAATCAATTTTGGATACTTTGATAGCAGTGTTTTTTTTCTGACAGTATGCAAACCCTACTACTGGCACATTTTCTCATGGAACGAATAACAATTAATAACAGTTTGTGTTAACAAACGAAATATAATAAATAATAAAGTATAAACGTACAATTATCAAAATGAATTAAACTTTGAATATTATCATTTTTATCGTCAAACTTATCGGAAGTATCAGCACTTTTCTACCAAAAAAAGCAAAGAAACACTATTGAAAGTATAATTAAACACAGCATTTTGATCCATTTGTACTAAAAGTCACAGAGAAAGGTGACATGTAAATGTACCTGAGAGGAAATGTTCACTGCACACACTGTAATGTTTGCTTTGTTCATTAATGTTGGCATGATTTACTTTCACCAACCAGACGACGCGGTATCCTCTGATCAACAATTATTGATTCCTATGTCGTGAAGTGTACCTTCTGTTCTTTCTCGGAAAATCTAGGATGAACGTGAGTTTCTGTTAAACAACTGAATACTGCACAGTACCATTGTAAACAAGGTTGAAATCTCCCGCCTGCCTGCTTGAATTCCGTATGTTTACAAAAACTGGCTGCAATCATGGTTGCTCGATCCCACAATGCAACAGTTTGTGACGTAGGTGAAACACACTTATATATTCCATTAGTTCAAAATTATTTTCATTAGGGATGCTGCATATTTAGACATACTTTTTTTTTTTTAGCAGTAAGCGCAATATTGATCAGTGGTGAAGATGTAACGTAAGCACAAAAATGGAGTCCTAGACACAGTATGTGCTTAGTTAAAAATTTTATTACACAGATTGAGCAAGTGCTGGTAAAAAGTGATAAAAAAAGGTAAAGTGCTCCTCTGTGCTTAGCACCATGCCACGAAGGCGTATAGGGGTTGTGGGGGTAATGCCCCATACTTTCTTGATCCGGTCGTGAGTGGGGGTGATGTGCTGGAAGATGTATAAGTGTATTTTTTGAAATGAATGTGAAATGATCCTACTTTACACAGCTTGATTTACAATTTATGTTCAGACTACGTCCGTAACAATTTAAGGAACTAGATTGGTATAACTTTTCAGTTAGTTTCTGAGCTTTTCAGACTGATCTTTGACTTCTATTGGTCTAGTTTGCACTGATAGATCTCTCACACAGTCAAATAGTTTGTCGAGAGCACTCTAGACAACTTGGGTTTGATTCCTGATGGACTGCTCTAAATTTATGTGTTGTGACAGCATAGTGAAAACAGTTGGGGAGCTAGTTTAAATCAATAGTAAACAACTTGGTCTAGAAAGCTAGAAAACAGTGGTGAAGGTTCTCAATGTGCCAGCCAAATGTAGCTCAGTATAAAGCTGCTTGGCAGTTCTTGGTCCGCACAGGGATGTTGCACCACAGATTTAGTTTTTTCCTAGTTTGTTTGGATATTTTGTATTTCTAGATAGATTATATGTTGAAGAAAGCATTGTTTATTGTTTGTGTTGTGGATATGGTTTCTTGTTTAATAATATTATATTTATCATCATATGACAATTCAGTGTTTTTTTTCTCTCCAAAAAATGTATCAATTGGGCAATATGATTTTAGTAACTACTCCCCCAATTACACCATTGTACTAAAACGCCACTTGACTTCTTTGAAAGAACATGCTTCACCTCTGATACTGATCAATCAGCTATTTCTAACAAAGTTAATTCTTGCCACAAGAAACTATTTTGGTTTTAGCAGTGATCTGGTACTTTGTGCACTTCCACAGAGTGGTGCATTTGTATGTACCAATGCAGTTGGTAACCCTGTTCGAACGTAAGCGTGCTTGCACAGAAATCTTCCATTCTTAGGCAGCTACAAGGCTCGCATCTGCCATGGAATGCTGGCCGGATGAGACACATGTCATGACAGTGGAGGCATTCATCCGAACAGGTTCCATTCAGGAGATGCAGCCGGTATTGCACTGTGAAGCACTAGAATGCTAGATAATGTACCTTGTCTGATGTGGAGGCTTCTGATTCTGTACACTGTAATTGTCTCACGATTGCTTGATTCACCCCATTATGCTACTGTGCCACTCTAACATGGGTCCTCATTAGACAGTCGCAGTTCCCCAGATTGAACCTGTTCAGATGAATGCCTGTACTGCCACGATTTCTGTGTGAAATGGCCAGTGTTCTATGGCAGACTAATGTGAGCCATCGGATTATCATCGGAGATTCCTGCACTCGTGCACTTGCATTCAAACAGGATTACTTACTCATACTGGTGGATAGAATAATATATGTTACCCTTTATATTGATGTAGGGTCAGCTCTGATTTGAATTTAGAATTAGTAATATGTGTAGAGAGAGAGAGAGAGACCTTATGATGAAAGGAAGGTATGGTATGCTTTCTGAACACTATGCAGTAGTGATGTTCATTTTCCTGCTCTTTTTGTTCTGTGCATGTTGGTACGTAAGAAAATGTCAAGGTTTGTGAAATATATCCCATAACTGCTGTATAATGGTAAGGTACTACAATCAAAGAGGTCATTTTAGGTCCAGATATAAATTTAAGTTTACTGCTATTTATGGAAATGGGAATTTTGTCATTCAGTACTTATTTTGAATTATGTTGTGTGTCAGTATTTGCCTCACAAGTCCAAATAAGTGTAATGACGTACATCATTCTTTTATTGCATTCATTATTAAGAATATATTCAAAATTGGCACTTTTTCTTCTAACTAGGTCCAGTTTTATTCACCATTTTTAACCTTAAATATTTGTAATCTGCAACATAATAGTCTTGGTTAATAACTTTCGTATGCCTGAAAATTACAATTTATTTTTGAAGTACAAATGAATTAGAAATTTCAGTACTAATCTGTATATTGTCTTGTAATTTTCCCTCGCGTGTTCATTCCAGTATGAAAGAGAAATGAAAACTTCATATTCTTTTTTTCTCCTTTCAGCTCGAGTATTCAGATCATCACCACAATTTGGTGTGACTCTCCTAACGTATGAAGTTCTCCAGAGGTTATTCTATGTGGATTTTGGAGGATCGTAAGTATTAGGCTCATTAATATAAAGTTCCTTTCAGTTCCTGTAGATAATGGGATATGAAATTCCATACATTTATATTTAGGTCCTGTGTATGCAAATGTGTATATAAATCACATAAATAAACTTCTTCCATATTTTAGAGCCGACGACCACTTGATGTGTCAGACACTATGCCTTAAGGCTCGACTGAACCTTTTGCACCTGCAAGGGTGAATTTTTTCAAATTTTCCTCTTTATTCGAAATACCTCTTTGATATTCCAAAATATGAAAAATTACATACACTTAGAATTCCTTGTAGAGCATTGGCATGAATTTTCGTATAGTTTGCTTTCACTGTTATCTAGATACAGTAAAACCTCGTTAATCCAGACTAATGAGGAGGATAAGTTGACCGTTTAATGAAAGTCCGGATTAACTGAAATAACCTAAAAGAACAGTACAAAGTGCATTAAAACTCCGTTTATAGCAACAAAGCATGTTTATTATGGTGTATTTAAAGGACATAGGCCTAAATACACTATATACAGGATGTCATAAAACAAACAACTTTTCTCAGTAACTTTTACCTCGTTGGTGCGTCGATTCGATGCTACAGCCGTTCGAAAAAGACCGTTTTGCCACCTGGATGCTGGCAACCCAACACAACGTTTGATTGTATCTGTGACGTCATTTGCTGCGACAAAACAGCGCTTGCAAGGAACACACAATTTTTTGGAAAAATGACAAACTACGAACTACATTATTAGCTGTAAAACGAAGCGAGAAACGTGTCCAATAGACCAAACATCATAGCTGATCAGCCAGAAGATAAGCAGTCATCTCAGGGGAAATGAGAAGTGAACCAACGATATCAGAAATGCTAAAAACGTATTCAAAATGAAGTGTCAATATCGAATTATGTCTCGACATACATGTCAAATATCAACAACAATAAATTTTATTGGACTTACAGCTTACATGTGCCTGTTTACGCCCAGCTACATGTCAAATATTTGCAAATCTCATTGCAAGGTTGATATCTACAGGTTTGTGTCCAGATGCCTTGTGGTACTTTTGTGCTAATAACGGAAGTATCCGAGGTGCAAGTTGCTACATTACGGCTAAAACACGTACAACGACAGTAACAATCTAATTATGAATCAGTAGTGAATATACTGCCCTGTTCACAGTTGCAAACTATTACATGTGTATCCGGTGCATAGATAAACAGTCGTCGCGGAGCTTGTATTACTACTACTTATATCCCTGTATTTTCAATCAGTTTTGTCGCTTGCCTCATAATCAGTGATGTGCCATAGACTATAAGTTTATGTCTACATGCATTATCTAGGTGTAATCTACACGAAGATTACATTGACATATAGTTTACATAGTCTACTGTAGACAATGCAAACAACAGGGAAGAAGGAAATCCCCGTGCTCTTTGAAAGATGAAGTATTTTTTCTTCAAACATGTTGATAATCTGGGCCTATAACCAACTTAAGACCATCCGACGTAATCAAAGTTATCGAAAAAGGGGAAAAGGAACTACCGGAAGAAAAACAAATGACAGCCATAGTGAAAACTGACATTATTTTTTACACTGAAAAAAGGGAAGGCTAACAATACTTTCATGTCTTATTACTGTATAGGAAAGTACATGTGTTATTTTAAGGCAGATTTTTCCACGTGTGAAATGGTGGAAATAGAAGTAAATAAATCTTGTCATTCTACGGATATCACATTTTTTTGAGTATTTATTTATTTATTTATTTATTTATTTACTTCTTCTTTTGGATGGCGAAGTTAAAGCACAAGCCTTTTCTTACACTTAACCATCTCTACTTCACATTTTACAAATTTTGTTGAAATATCTAACAGTTTATGAAATATAAAATATCAAAATACCAAAGAAAATAAAAAACACAAAAAAAGAAAAACACAAAAAAGAAAAAAAAAAATACACATATATGCTGTAAGAAACGTAAAAAATGCACGTACAGCATGAACACACACACAACAAAAATACTTAAAATACAGAAAAGTCGGTCGGTGTTTGGCCTGCAAATTTAGATCAAGAAAGGTTTCATTCTATTTTCTTTCCTTGTTTTCAGTACTGATAAGTTGCCTCCAGAAGATGCTTTCTTAATTTTGATTTGAAATTGCCTAGAGAAGAAGAGTTTCTTATGCCATTGGGGAGGTCGTTCCACGCTCTGGTGGCAGTGACCGTGAAGGAATTTCCGTAAAACGCTGTCTTGTGGGAGGGGATGGTGAACAGGGAGTTGTTTCGTGAACGGGTAGCAAAGGTGTGTGCTGCGCTTAGGGGTTGAAATCGTAAAAATAGGTAGGGGGGTTCTCTTGAATGCACTATTTTGTAGAGCGCTGTAAGAGCGTGGAAGCGACGGCGTGTTGAAAGGTCGAACCAGCCTAGGTCTTTGAAAGCCGGGGTAAGGTGGTCAAAATGTTTGATGTTATAAATAAAACGTACACATGCATTTTGTATTCGCTGTAGACGTCTTCCTAGTACCCCATTGAGGTCAACATACGTCAAGTCGCAGTAGTCTATTTGCGACAAAACTAGCGATTCCACGAGTGTTTTCTTTACCTCTTGTGGTAAGATGTTTTTTAGGCGGTACAGTGAGTGTAATGCTGCGTAAGATTTTTTTGCATATGGCCTTCACATGGTCACTCCAGGTGAGGTTTTCGTCCACAACAATTCCCAGGTCTTTGACCGAAAGTGATAGTGAAATGGGTTTTCCGTCTACAAGAATGTCCGGGATGGAGGACTTCGCTGTTGTGGATATGAGGTGCCGTGAGCCAATTAAAATACATTTAGTTTTCTCAGCATTTACTCGTAGACCGTTTGCCTGAGACCACTTGCAGACGTTCATATTATCAGCGTTTAGGGCTTTGATGGCCATATTGATGTTTGTTTTAGGGAACGATAAGTAACATTGGACGTCATCAGCGTACAGATGGTAATTCGTTGATTGAAATGTTTCTGATATGTCATTTATGTACATGGAGAACAGTAGCGGAGACAAAACGCTTCCTTGGGGAACACCGCAAATTATCGGCAGCCATGACGACTTTTTTTCAGAAACTAATGTGCATTGCTGTCTGGCTGCTAAGAATGATCGAGTCCAGTCAACAGCGGGTTGGGAGAAGTTGAAATACAATGACAATTTTGCCAGCAGGATATCGTGGTCGACGGTTTGGAAGGCTTTGCTGTAATCGACAAGTTTATTTTGCAGTTCAATTAATACCTATTGAATTGGTTGAACGTAAATAAATACTTAAAACACTTATTTCTAGACAGTGGAATACTTCACGCTCTCTATGCCCACCTGCTGATGCTGTTTGCTGATTCTAGAAAGATGTGCGTGCCTTGCATGGATAACGCCGAGCGCCATGTTGTCTACGTTGATTACATAGTTTACATAATCTACACGTAGAATGTATACAATCTTTGTTTACGCGTAGATGCACATCACTGCTCATAATGCCCTGAATATACATTATATTGTGTGTTGCTTATCTTTGGAATTTTGAATTCTTTCATTTCTACTTTGTCATCTGTTCAGTGTGTCACAGACAGCTAGTATCAGAAGTGGATAGACTAAATTGTAGATACCAACTTGGTAACTTGATTTGCAAATATTTGACATGTAAGCTGAGACAAAATTCGATATGATCACTTCCACTTGAATTCTATTTGTTTGTTTACTTCCTGTTAGGTTACAGAACATGTTTTCTCGTTTTGTTTTACGGTACACAATGTGGCTGATTGTAGCTATGCCATTTTTCACAGAATATGTGTGTTCCTGGTAACCCTGGAATGCATCGCTTCACGACGGGATATGACGTCACAAATGCAATCAAATGTTTGTGGTTGCCAGCATTCAGGCAGCGAAACGGGCTTTTTTGAACGACTGTAGTGCCGAAGTGATGCATCAACGAGAAAAATATTACTGAGAAAACTTGTTTGTTTTGATGCACTCTAAACGTTTCCGTTGTCCATGGTCGCCATTAAAATGACACCCTGTATATATGATAACACGTTAAAACTCTGTATGTACATAATACAAAGAACTAGATGTGTTTGATACAACAGCTCTAATAGAAACTGACTGCATTGAATATCCACAACAATGGGCAATGTACATACTGTATTTTTCTGTTTTGCCATCGAATGTGGAAAGAAATTATAGTTGTTCGTGCAGTAAACAAGTTGTGTATTCTAACAATGGCGGCATATGCAATGCACAAAGGAGGATATTTTCTCGGGGCTGTGTTTTTTTGCTGAATGTTGTTAGACTTCAAAAATGTGTGTGTTAGCTTAAAAAAATTGTGTGTTAGCTTAAAGCAAGGGGAGTCCATTACGGAGCAATATGACGAATGCGATTGTTGACTTATAGCCACATTTAAAACCTTGCATTCTGCTTTTTTTTTTCTTTTTGCCTTTTGCCTGTCCGGATTAAGCAAAGTCCGGCTTATTGAGTCTGGATTAACGAGGTTTTACTGTATTATCAATAGTTTAATACTTACGTAATCGTGAAACTTTTGAGAATATCTAGAAAACAGAGAAATCAAATTACACGAAAATTCACGTCAATGCTCTAGAAGGAATTCTAAGCATGTGTAATTTTCCATATTTTTGGAATATCACAGCGGTTTTCGAATAAAGAGGAAAATTTGAAATAATTCGCCCTTATAAGTGCCAAAGGTCCAGTCAAGCCTTAATGTCCAATCGTATCTTGTGATGTAGAACTAGTTCCTTCTGAGTATAAAAATATTATTGCCAAAAACAAGGAATTTCGAAGTTTAAAATTTCAGATATCATGTTGTAATTAAGTGCAGTCATGATCTGTAAATAGTGTGATTTTTTGTACATTTATAAAACAGCAGTGTTCAGTAAACAAGAGTGTGTGAAAGAATTCAGAACTGCAACTTTTACATGTACGAAGGCTGCTGGAAAAATTTCTGCAATCAGTATGAAAAAAGACATGTGAAGTTCTGGGAATGGCTTTATTGTTTTTCAAAGTATTCACTCTTAAGATCGATACACTTTGCATACGCTCAAACCAATTTTGAAAGTATTTTTTCCACTCTGAAGCTGATACCTCAGAAACCGCTGTTCGGAATGCGTTGACAGCTGCTTCAGGCGACACAAATCGCTCACCACTCATCTTATTTTTCATGTGTGGGAACCAAAAGAAGTCATTAGGTGATAAATCAGGTGAGTACGGACAATGAGTCATTAATTCGACATTTTTACTGGACAAGAAATCAACAGTTTGGTGTGCTTAGTGGGAACTGGCATTGTCGTGGTGAAGAATAATGCGACGATTTGGGTTTGTTTTACGCAATTCATCGATGACGTCTGGCAAACAAATTGTTGTATACCACTCAGCATTTACAGTCCTTCGATCTTCTAAAGCTATTGTTGCCAGATGGCCGGTATAACCGAAGAAACAAGCAATCATTTGCTTGGCAGCACTCTTCGAACGAACAACTTTTGTTGGTTTCGGCTCACTTTGAAACACCCAAACAGTGGATTGCTGTTTAGTTTCGGGTTCATATGAATAGATCCAAGTTTTGTCCCCTGTAACGATGTAGTGCACCAAATTTGACTTGCCTGGTTGAATGAATTTTTTGAGCATTTCTTTACACCAATTTACACGAGCCTGTTTTTGAGCTTCAGTCAAGCTGTGTGGGGTCCAACAGCTTGAAAGTTTCTGTACGTTCAGATGACCATGCAAAATTGTATGTATTGCTTTCATGTTCAAGGATGCCTGAATCTCACGGTATGTCACATGCCGATCTCTCTCAATCATTTCATGCACAGCATCAACGTTACTGGCAACAACAGACGTGGATGGACGACCTTCACGAAATTAATCACTGAGAAATGTGCGACCAAGCTGGAATTCGGAAAACCACTTGTACACAGTCCTATTGGATGGTGCTTCATCCCCAAAAGCCAAATGAAATCGCTCAATGCATTGTTTCGGTGTTAAACTACATTTGAAACCATAAAAAATCATTGCCTGAAAGTGATCACGAGAAATTTCCATTTCTTACATGAAACTACTTCTTCAAACTGCTGTTAAAAATAAACAAATAGGCTTAAACAAACAATCAAAGACAATTTAAACATAAAATGGGTATATTCTTCCAATTTTTATAATAGCATAACACTAGTGTCACTGTTGGTGGTAGTTTGCAGAAACTTTTCCAGCAACCCTCGTATTACATGCTAAATCGTATGAGCTGAAAAAAAAGAAATATCTTACATGTAGGGTTTTTGCAGCAACTGAAAGAAAACATTTTTTTTAAAAAAAGAAGTGTTTTTCTAAAGTGCATATTTGCATGCATCGTTTAGGTATTTTAAGTGCATATGCATAATAACTCATGAAAAACCATGATGAATACTGCAGAAACAGTAAGATATGACTTTTTTTCTACTTAGGCCAAGAGATTGATCCTAGATTTGATCTTGAAATGTACTTGCTATGGGAAGGAGTTTCCTACATCATTGCATGAAATATTATATACATTGTGGTACTCTTATAGGTATCAGCCAATTTTTTAGCATGTTTGTGTATTGGTAATATTACCTATAGCTTTACTGATCTGATATACCTGCTATAAATAACCTGTAATCTAGTGCACAATTCTGCCATTTTGTTACTGTTTTTATGAAAGTAAATATGTAATTGAAGGGCCTAGTGGAAAAATGGTGGTGGTGGTGGCTGACATGTAGGTCGTTATATAATATGTATGTTGCCAGCAACCGTTAGCAGTCTGACGTGGGATAGCGCCAGTGTACTCCTCTTTTTCACTGGGACCTTCAATTCATATGTGATGTTATTATTATTATTATTTTTTTAAGCAAATCCCCTTCCAGTCATCTAGTTACAAATATTTGTAATGGTTATGGATATTAATGCATTCAGTTCTCATCAAGGAAGATTGACAGTTTTTTAAAAAAATTGGTAGATAATCAGTTATCAATATCAGCAAATTTCATGTCGGATCATCATTAGTATTGTACTCTTAAAATATACATTTAATCCTCAAGCAATTCGATTTATGTTAAAAATCACCGACCACACTTGTAATGTTTCCTTTGGGCATATCCTATCCATTATCTTCGTAATTCTTCTTTGCAGCCGACCAGCAGGTTCAGAATTGCACATCCCAGCAACAGGCGTTGCAGACGAGATGAAGTCCACGAATCCGGATCACATAGGTGGTTACGAAGTGGCACTACCAATTCTTGCCGGCATCGAGTCCAAGTTTGGGCTTTGTCTGCCGAAGTATCGGACAGGCTCATAAAGAAAGCCCACTGCCTTTTAGTTGAAACCAGTGGAGAAGGTAGTTTCTACATAGGAAACTGTTTTTTAGAGAAATTAGCTGTTGATATTTTAAAAGAGGCATCAAGGAAGAAAAAGTTGGAGACGGTCTTTTTATAGTTCAAGAGGTTTTCAGCGGGCACAAGTAGATCGAAGTTTGTTGATGAATTGACCAGTGAGAGATGGGTGAAGTGGTAACACCTGTTAGTGTACCAGAAATGTTATAGTCAGAATGGTGCTGTTTGTTCATAATAGTGTACATAGCATAATACATTTACCCCCAAGAATGTGTAGGAAGTAAAACAAGATGTAGTGTATATTTCACAGAAAACAAGTGTGGACCCTGTTATTACATTTGTTACTCCCTTGATCTCTGTATTTGAAGAGTCCTCTTTGTAAAAAAAAGGAAAATATTACTGCCATATTTAATTCAGAACTGTGATTGTACTTGAAAAAAAGAAGATTATATATATATTGGTTATATTATATTTTGGGACTTGTAAGAAAAAAAAACTACGAGATAACATGTTGGCTGTGTTCTGTAAATACTGTATTCACGAGTACCATGAACAGTACGTATAATGATAGATTGTATGGTTTGTTAGACCAGAGAATATGTGTCATTTTTGACACAGATACTATGCGTAGTGATTGTGAAGGGCCTCAGTGTTTTTTTTCACCAAAGAAGCATAAAAAAGAACACATGAGTGATAATTGCCCTGGGATGCCTTTTTTGCAAGAAAGTGCTCAAATATACCTTCCGATATTGTGTTGACTTCTGTGTGAGAAACATGCCAGGTGTAGGTTACCGAGTCGAGTGCGGTCAGCATTGTTGTATGTATACCCAATTAGGAATATTGACAAAAACACCTACAAAAAAAATACCTTGATGCCTCGTTGGTTTGTTACATTATTGCATTTTTTTTAAATAATGATTTCGAAAAGTATTTTCAGTGCATTATGACAGTTATAAAAATAAAAAGCTAGTCTAGACTAAAAAAATGATGGTGTCAAGTTTTGTGAAACATGGCAATTAAAGATTTGGTTCACAGTTTTTCTCCTTGTTTATCAGTGGTTCATAAAACCAATTTACAAAGGACAAAAAAAAGATTCGGAGAGTGTTGCATTGGAGTCGAATGTATGTTCAGCTTACTTTATGCATTTCAAATATTTAGCAATACATGCACAGCGCCTGGCAATATCAGTGATGCATAATTATTCTAAGGAACTATTACTATTAAACAAAAGTATAAAGAATAATTTCTAGTTTGAAATTTGAATGTCTGTGTAAAAAAATTAAATTCTCGTTATGAGGCAGCTAGATGTACATATGCTCATTATTGTATAAATGCTTGCAGAGAAGTAGTTTGAAAACAATTGTTATTGTACAATTTTCGTTGTACAATTTTTTAACACCAGAAGCTTATACTAATGCCTGTCCCAGACTAGGGACAAAATGCATTGTGCATTCTCCAATTTAATATTAAAAACAACACAGAACAAGTAAAGAGAGTGAAATGCAATATAAATTTTAAAATATATATATATATTTGAATGTGATAACATGGAATCTTCTGCTCATACTGTCTCTAAAAACAGAAAAGAATGATATTTTGCTGTGTTTAAAAGGGGGACTTCATTTCTCTTCTCTTTTGGCAGACGAAATGCTTTCTAAGGCCATACAATTATACTCTTCTGTGTAGTGTAAATAAATATGTCTGTATGCTTGAGGTTATTTTGTACAAGTGTTTCAGTTTTATATGAAAATATTTACACATGCAACAAAAAATGTTACATGCATTCATAGGGAAATAATGACATATCACTGCACACGTTAGGAAAGTAATTATGTCTGAAGTTTGCAAAATGTTTTTCAAGAAATATTCACTGTTAAGTTTAATTTCTTTTCTTTATGTTGCTGATGATATTGTTATATCTTGTTAACTGTTCTGTTCTGCAAGGATTATTAAAATTTACTATTAAATTTGTGTAGATAGCAGCCTTAATATATGCCCATTTTTTAGAATTTTTTCTTTGAAAGAGAATTATCATCATTGAAAAATGTAGAGCGATTGATATTACAAAATTTGAATGCAAATAAAAATTTACAGGAGGCTTTATAAATCCAGAGATTATAAACAAAATTGTACAAATCCAGATATTATAAACAAAATTGTACAGTTGTCTATTTTTGAAGTGCAAAATCATTTGTTGCGACATAATCGGTATTTTTGGAGAAAGATTAAATAATTTGTATTTCTTTTCAAATGTTATACACACACATATATAAAAAGCAATTGTCATGGCAACCAGTAACTTGTTTTACTGTTACCCTCAGTAACGTACCAAGAAAAGTATTCTTGCCTGAATGAAGATTTGTTGGAGAAAATGTAACTATTGAAAAAATCGAGAATAACCAGTTTCGTATTTTCCCTCTCTTTCCATTATACTCTGTAATTGTTAAATTTCAGTTGATGGTGATTTTTTAGCTTTTGTTAATGAATTAGTTATCAGACATGGAGTAAAGGATGGTACTGGTAGAAGAATGGTTGTGTTCATATGTACAGTGTTACAATGTACTTGTGTCTTAACCATAAAAGCAAAAATAAAGGAAAGACACGTGTTTTCAAAGTGGTAATTTTATTATCATTGTTTGTTTGTGATATATTTGATCTGTTAAAATTATTTAGCATCATTTTGTTGTAGGGAGTTGTAATACAACAGAAACCTTTGCAGTTAAAATTTTTGATTCATGATTCAGTGTATATAATTTTTTTTTACCATAATTCACGAGAGACAAACAATGTTTTGATAATGCATGTTACACTTATGACACATTTTTTATGGTGTTTTCCATGTTAATAATTCTTCTTTCTTTTCTGTAACTTTTTATTTAATTTTGAATTACCGTATTTGCTGGACTATAAAAAGCACCCTATTTTTCGTATACATTTTTGAGGAAAAAGCTTTATTACTGAATTTATAATTTGAGGGCTCGGGTGTAAAACATGGTAGTGACATTTTGGTAATTTTTGATTTACAAAGTAAAATGTGCCATCCTTCAATTTTTGGGTGAAATTGCCATGTTATACAATTTGCATTTGACTCAGTGAAGCCTTCTGAAATTGGTAAACAACACGAAAACAATTTATCTACAGTATAACTTCTAATAACCATTTTTCTTAATGAACTCGGAAATGACCAAAATGTCTAGTATGTTTTACATCGAGCCCTTCAATTAATTTACAGTATTTCAAATATAATGTAACATGTAGCTCTACTTTCAACAGGTAACTTAGCTAATCTAACTAGGAAAGAATACATTTTAATCTTCTTCATCACACACCAAAAGAAAGGAAGAAAGAAATTGTCTAATTCAGAACAGGGAAAGTTTCCAGAAATGAAGGTAATAAAAAACTGACTATCGGATTCGTAGACACACCCTGTTTTTCAGACCTATTTTTAAAGGGAAAAAAAGTCTCTCTTATACACCGGCAAATATGGTAATTCATTAGATTACAGTTTGCAATTTTATAATTATTATTAGGGATGTGCCGAAGCCGATTACAGATGTATGAAAATCAGCAGAAACTGACACATCGGCATCGGCAAAAATCCGATATTTAAACCAGTACAGATTATACTAGAGTTTTACCTTCTAATAAGTTTTATATTTTAGTTTTGTAAGATTTATTGAAAATTTGGTTATGAATCGTCATTATTGTAGAGTTTTTGTAATAAAGTTATTGCAAACTCTCATTCAGAGGATCAACCTAACTATAAATCGGAAATAAAACAGTACATTGCTGAACCAGGATCTGCTGTTGTATTGGAAATTCAAAAATGAGTATTCAAACCTGAAGCAAGTGCTGAGAAAATACTTGAGCATACCTGCTGCATCAGTATTCAGTGATAATGAACAGATTTGCGATAAGAGAAGAAGTAGGTTACTTCCTGAAGTGCTTCCAAATCTCGTATTTCTGAAGAACAGGAATTCATTTTGCATGTCAAAGAACTGCTTGTGTACTAATGTTAAATCTCTAGGTTAACATAACCTTTTGTATATGCAAATGTACATTCGCATCTCTTGAGAATATATATGTATATACATATGATATGCAATAGAAATGTACATAGCAAATTTATTTTTGTCATGCAGAAAATAACATCCCATTTCTGTTTAATAATCTTATGTATTGGAATTGGTTAAATATCGGTATCGGTTCCAAAAATTATCGGCGAGTACATCGGCATCGGTAAATTTTCAGCTTCGTCACATCCCTAATTATTATATTTAAAAATTTTGTTCTAGCACACAATTATTGCAAACAATAGAACTGCATACTATTCACAGTATTGCATGTATTTTTTACATATTTGTTTAAAAAATTAAATTCATTCTAAAGTAAAATTTACAAAAGAAAGGTGAAAAGAAATAACAAAAGGGATTAAGTTTGAAACATTTGACAAGATATATTGAGAGATAAACTGTACCATAAGTATAAATAACCCATTATGCATGGTTAGGTATTTGTATCTGTAACAAAACAATTTTTACCAGTATAAACACAAATCAGTAATTTTGAAATCTGTCCTACATTGGTCAGTTTGTAGGATTGATACCCTTTGCTTTCCATTTTATCAGAATTGTTACTAGTTATCATTATAAATGATGGAACATAAATGGGCTAACTTGTAATAGTCTCAGATTGAGATTTTTCACTTGCAATTATAAACTTCAAACATAATCATAAGAATAAGCATCGTGCTTTCTCAATTGTCACATGAAACTGACATAACCTGAGTTTGATAATACTCCTTTTCTTTCACACAAATACACACGCTGAATATGTTTCCACATTGTGTCATCGACCAAACACGATTGGTTGAATGATCTGCCCAAGCTCTGACAAAGGTCCACTGAAAAATCCCTTCATATTGTTGTGAAGCTGCTGATGTGGTTGGGTCTGGCGAGATGTGAATGGTGGTGGTTGATGGTGTCTGGTTTCTGCAGGGTGGAACGGAGAATCATGTGGTGAACACACCATTCCTGGAGGGCTAGATCCTCTCATTTCTGGAAGGGAAAATTAAGTTACTGTTTGCTTAGAAATTCAAAATGTGAGCAGATGTAATGTTTATGATCCTATGCATCCTCAGTGATGAAATGTGCACAAATTTTGTTCGTGAAGTAACACAAAATGCCTGTTTTTTTGTAAGGTGAACATCTTTTTTTGAATTATTGCTGAATTAGATCAGAAACAAGCAAAACACAGCAATTGATGCTGCATGTTTGCTATTTGTGATTGAAGATATAAACGTCAAGTAGCATTTCCATCTAGTCTCTATCCTTTAAGTTAGATTGAACTGGCAAGAGCTGCAGCACAGAATCTACATACTCAATGGAAGAAGCTTATCAATAAATTTACAACCATTTTTGTATGGTCAATTTTTTTTTTCACCTCTATTACATACCTTTGATCTAATTTTTTTACCATAAATTTGTCTTGCCTACTTATACAGTTGCTGTGATGCTCCTATTTCAGCTTATCAAAATAACTTATGGGTTAACATTAGCAGACATTGATAGACATGACATGTATGAGTACACACAATACCAACAGTACTTGAAATAGTGGACTCCCAATTGAAAGGTCAGTGCTCAAACCGTAGCTGGAGGAATGGTTGTTCAAGTAGCTGTAGGCGGGTGGATGCTTGAATGGATTAACATGGAGATAATGCAGTAGGTATGGGATGCTTATGCAAATTAGCCTAGCTGGTGGGTGCTTTATGAAAATTTTCTTAAGTGTCAGGAGGGGATAGCATCTCTGCACGTTCCCTCCTACTTCAAGCACTGTGATTAGTTACGTAGGCTTAATCTAGACCTCACACGAGGGAATCCCCATTGAAAGAGTTGCAAAATACTCAAATAAGAAAATACTTGTACATAGTCTGTTTTATGATATGAAGTTTTACACGTTTCCACCATACTTGTGAATGAAGATAAGGGAGCATTTCATACAAATCAGTTTTTTTATATTGACAGTGATGTTTCATCAGCTGGGATAAACAATCTTTTGCTATCCAATATCCTAAGTAGGAAAGAAATTTATTTGACAATAGTTTTTGTTTTTTAATTAAAAAGTCTCTTTGAAGCAGGTATATTCTGTCGCTCATGTAAACTTATTTTTTGAAAATTCAAATTTTGGCAAAATAACACAAAGGTTCCTAAATATAAATTAACAACTTACCACAGAGGCCTTTGTAGCGCCAAGATGGTGAAAGTTCTGGGTCAATGCATTTGGGTTGACCAGTTTTATAGAGTGGTGCACCGAGTATGTTACCTCTGGGGGGAAAAAATACATCTATTTATAACAAGAAACTGATAGGTCAAGATGATACATCCTCTAAAGTAAGACTTATTTCAGTTTATACGCTGCAAGAAAAGAGGTCTCTGTAATTTATTTTTCAAAAAAATGTCTTCTTTCAAAGGGTCAGATGACAGTCTAAAATCTGGAGAATTTAAGCTTTTTAGAATTCCTACATTTTCAGAAGAATCGTTGTGCAGGTTGCATTTACTAAAAATATCGGGGTGATGTGTGGTCAGCATGATTAATGCAGAGTCATTGTAGGTTTTCCAGGTTATGGTACTCATTCGTAACTCCCCAATTTCCTCACGATCGTGGGTGACTGGCTGAAATCTCAAGAGAAAAGTTGTTAGTTTCTCCAGGAGGCTTGTAGCCTGATGCCTTAGACCGCACACCAAGAAGGTGTGATGGATTAGTTAATTAAAACACCACCAATCTGTCAAGATCTTTTTTGTGGTAGAGATTTAATTTTGGGAAGGCTGGAAGCCAGCACACAGCAGTGAATAGGTTCTGTGCACTAACCATGTTCCATCGAATGAAAAGTTGCATGGCAAGTCTTAACCCTCAAAAGGATGCTGTGTCATAGTAGTTAGGTTTACCCACAAAAAAATCCATGTTTCTTGTTATTAACCAAAACCTACTTTTCATCAATGTTAATCACATTATGAAGCAAAGGGTAATTTTTTAAACCAACAATCAAATTGAAACAAGTGTTATACCTGTATTGCTCTTCTAGTGCAAAAGCATAACTTTACTGGCTTCCTGCCATTCGGTGCTGAGTCACTTGGACTTTCTTACCGATGCATTTGCACTAGGGGTGCCCATCCCCCCCAAGGCCAATGGTGCAATCCCCCCAAAATCATGTCATGCATCCCCCCAAATTATATTATTCACGCACTCAAACCATATAGTAATCCCCATAAAGTAAAGCCCAGGGCGATAATGTAATGCGGATCCTCCTTCAAAGAAATTACCCTCCCCTCCATTTTCTTGGGGTAAATATAATTATTTTCGTAACCCATAACAATAATTACGTGGATTTTATCTTCAGTGCAAATGTAACTTGTTAAAGTAAAATTTTCCTGTGACAAGAAGTTAGAAATGCGGATTTGATGTATTTTTGTTCCAAATGATGCACCTGCTTTAATTAAGCAGTATACCAACACTAAGGTCTAAATCACCATCCCTGAGACCTTCTGTAAACAAATGGTCTCACCGATTCGATGTATCACTACGCGTCAGCTGATCCATGACCGCGATCATCTGCTGTTACACTCATAGTTCGCCGCACCTATTCATTTTATATAAGAGCCTCTGAATGTGAGAACCCGTTCTCAAAACACCAGACGAATATGCAGCCGCATACATTGTTACTCTCCCGGTCATTCTCTCTTTCATAACCCTTAAAACTGCAGACACTGATACACCACTGCACTGGGATACCAACTTAACCACTTCATTTACTGGTTTCTCAGGATACTACTGACAGAACGTTACATAAATATTAAGTAGAATCTGTTTCTCATCCCTTTTCAAAGGCTGTCCTTGCTGGTGTTTTGAAAACAAGCTCAGAGAACACGGAGACTTTCCCGCATGCATAGAACTCGGCATGTTATTTTTCTAAGGCTAAGTCAGGCAATATTACTAAGTTGCACTACTTCTTTGCTGTTCACATGATTATTTTTAGAAAATAACCAATGTTATAAAATATCATTATGTACACAAATCTCTAAGCTCATTGAAAGTTATATTACTACAAAATGTTCACACTTATCTTGCCTTGCCATGTCACCAAGTTATTTTACGAAGTGCACTATATTTGGCGGAACAAAAATCGTTATTAGCATGCTTGTCAAAGTTTCCAACCGCAATAAATTTACGAACTTTTTGTCTTGTTTTGATCATCATCAATATATTTATTGGACTTACAGCAATGCATATGGCTGTTTATGCCCATTATATATTTTATTTACATAAGATACAATTTACATAAAATGTACAAACAAATTTCAAATACACTCCTATCTATATCATCCTTAGAAATATACATTACCATGTTATATCTTTTTGTCTAAAAAATGCAAGTAAAATATATTCAAAGAAAGAAGCCAAATTTATGGGAAATGATTACTGGTGCAAAGAGTTAACCATAAAGGTGAAGCAATAAGTAAAAAAAGAAAGAGCATTGGGTTTAAAGTGAGACGTCATTTGCGGCAGCGTATCCCATATTTCAAATTTGCCATTGTTTTACCTTACGTAATGAATCCTGTAACATCGCTGGATTTTCGTGTGGATTATTTTACTTCTATGAGTTTGCAATGCTTTCTGCGTGCAGGTGGTTTTGTTTACAGAAGGTGTCAGGGTTTGTGATTTGAACTATAAGCATTATATTTTAAAAAAATGATGTTATTAATGAATATCGAGAATATCGATTATGTCGTGTAATGCACCTGTAGTATAAAACTTCACATTCACCTAAGTAAAGCACCAAACAAACACTAATTCTTGCAACACAATATTGCGAGTGAAGCGAGCAAGAAAATTTTTACATCCATCTCTTTGCAGGCTTTCAAGAATATTGATGGGATGTCAATACTTTCTTAGGATTCAGAGATAATTAGTCTCTTCCAGCTTCTTTGGCACGTTCGGGGTCGAAAACGTGTGAATACCATATCGCTAAATACAGTCTCCAAAATTTAATGTTCGAACTCTCTCTCCACTACAGAAATCCCTTGACAATCTAAGATTTAACACTTTATCAAAAGCTTCCTATCTCCCCCTTTAAATTTAATACTAAATCCCCCCTAACTAAAATACCCGTCATAATGTAAGACCTAGGGTTGGATACTGTCCCCCAACGTTTAATTCAGAATCCCCCCAGAACCCACGTGTAAAATAAGGCCTAATATTTTGGAAGTGGATATTTCTCCCACCCACTCCTTCTATAATACCCTTAAACACTTTCTTTTCTTCATTTAATGGATTAAATATGGTGCATTTAAGGTGTAAAATTTTTACATATGTTTTGGATAAATATACAGGGTTATTCAAAATGATGGATACACTTTCATTCATGTATATTTCCTTGAATATACATTACATATTAATAATATACATACAAGAGAGAGAGGAAAGTCTAAAGTTTACAATCTTACAATAGAGGTTACAGATGTTCAATATGGCCGCCGACTGCTGCTCGGCAAACATCTAAGCGGTAGTCGAACTCATGCCACACATAAATAAGCATCTCTTGTGTAACCGAGTTCACTGCAGCTGTGATACGGTTCTGCAGGTTGGCCAGAGTTTGTGGTAGAGGTGGTACGTACACGGCTTGTTTGACATACCCCCACAGGAAAAGTCACATGGTGTCAGATCAGGAGATCTCGGGGGCCACCGACAGAAGAGCCAGGTCTTCATTTCCTATGCGACCTATCCATCGGTGAGGAAGGGCTTCATTGAGAAACGGCGTCTCAATACTCGCCATACAGTTGCTTGAGGTATTCCAAGTTCTCTGCTAGCTGCATTAGTTGACTTTCTAGGACTGCGCACAAAACTGCTTTCAATTCGTCTCACATCCTCCTCTGACACACGCAGTCGGCCCGTGCTTTTTCCTTTGCAGACATCCAGTTTGCTAAAAATTGGTTAAACCAACGGTATATGCTCCTCCTAATTGGTGGTTCTATGCCGAATCGAAGACGGAATGCTCGCTTCACTGCTGTTGCCGATCCAGTTTTGCCGAACTCAAGAACGCAGAAAACCTTCTGCTGCTCGGTGGCCATCTTACTCGGAACTGGACTGAAGGGTCCTTGGTGGCACGAGCATGCGCACTCGAGTGGTTGGTTACGCAACTGCGCTCTAGCGGTAGTATTCGAAACTTTAGACCTTCCCCTCTCTCTTGTATGTATATTATTCATATTCAATGTATATTCAAGGAAATGTACATGAATGAAAGTGTATCCATCATTGTGAATAACCCTGTATAAATGTTGAATTTCATATTATTTGAAGGGAAAAATTCCCCCCGAAAATCTCATTGGCGCAACCTGCACCTTAATCCCCCCCCCCCCCTTCCACTGTGAGAAAGTTCTGGCACAACAGCACGAAATAAGCATAACATGCAGAGGTCATTGACTTTATCAATAGAGGTACAGCAAGCTTTGGCAATGGCAGTGGCCATTTAAACGACATAGTTGTTTTTTTCTGACGCAGGTGTGTACTGTCATTTGCTCTTTTGATGGGGAACTGGCCCAGTTATACCTTTTTCCCAATAGTGAAATCCTGGAGTATACCCAAGCTTTGTTGTTGGTGGTGGCGTTGAGAGCCCAACGGTCAAGTTGGAACTTGTAGAATATACTGACCTGAATTTGCATTCATTCATCTTTGTGCCGTATGTAAGATAATAATAATAAGCAACAAAATATTAAATATACAGCTGAATGAGAAGAGATAGGGCTTTAAAAGTCATATTACAAGTTCATGTAAATAGAAAGGAATGCTGTGATAAAGACTGACTGACTGAATCTGAAATCAATGCAAAAATCAGACATTTATTTTGCTTCAATTTAATACAGCAGAAGAAGCTACCTGGACATTCTAACTAATGTTCTAGTAGGAATTCTAATAATATCTAATACAAAATCTTTTTTTTTTCCTTTTGAACCAAGATTCATTCCCAAGAAAGTTGAGATAACCTGAAACATCAAAATAACAAATTTTTATTCTGAATTGCACTGATTGACAAATCATTTAGTAGTACTACAAAGTAATTTTTAATATAATTACCCAGGTCCATAATTGCACACATATAATTTGGTGAATCCATGCTCCTTGTCACGGAAATATGAATAACCGCAACCTACCAAAAACGTGTCACTCCACACAAGCTGTGAAAAGAAATAAATCTTAGCTGTTATTACCATTCACATATATTTGCAACATTTATGAAGAATGAACCAATTCAAGAATTGGTAACTCATTACACTAACCAATTCACAATTGCTTAGGCTTTGAGAATATATTTTCCTAAAATAATATGTGTCTTGTATTTAGGATATTGAATGATTTGATCACAGTACATCCTCTAGATATTTTAAATTCAAAGACCAAATCAATTGCTCATGGGTCAGGAATGTGTATATTATCTAAACATCGTTCTGCATTTGTTTGGGTAATATAGTTATGCACTTTGCTTAAAGAAAGATCTTATAATGATTTTGATATTGAGCATTGACATATCAATGTTAGTATTAATAACTGATTTTACTATTAACACCAGAAAAAAAAGTAGTAGGAATATTTTCTGGGGTGCAGTCATAAATAATGTTCTGCTAAATACATTCATGTGCATAAGTTAGGGATAATTCGATTGAAGGTATTTATCACGGGGAAATCGAGAACCATATATATGGATTCCAAGTTGAATTGCAAATGGTATCAGAGTGAAAACAGTGTGAGAAAAGGTACAGACTGGGTAATGGGGACAAAAATGCAAAGGGGTGTGAAAGTCAGGAAATGTACCCATGGGTTAGTCCAGGAAACGGGGACATGAATAGTGAGTGTGATCTCCCCACACTGCAAGACATGCACCACAATGCAAGTGCATGCTGAGGAGGAGGTTATCAAGAAGTGGCTGGGTATGGCTTGCCATTCTTGGACCAGTGCCTCCCCGAGCTCGGGAATGGATCTTGGAGCCATTTGATGATGTGTAATTCACCTGCCAAGCATGTCCCATGCATGTATTGGGTTCAAGTCTGGTGAGCAAATGGGCCAATCGAATTGTCTGATATCTTGAATCTCAAGGTGCACATCCACTATGCCAGCTCGATGGGGACGAGCATTATCATCCATCAGAATGAATTCAGGGCCAACTGCACCCCGAAATAGTTGAATAAACTGGTCCAGGATGTCATCCCGATACACCGCACCTGTGATGGTACCCCGTGGGAAGAGATGCAGAGGCATGCGAGACCCCAGGATGATCCCACCGCACATCATGATTCCGCCACTGCTGTGATGGTCCAGCTCAGTAATGTTAGCTGGACGGAACCGTGTTCCAGGTTCTCTCCAGATGAAGACATGTTGTGATTCACTGGTAACACAGAACCTGGATTCATCTGTTAATAAGACCTGATTCCACTGCTCCTGGGTCCATGTGTGATGTTCACTGGACCAATTCAAATGGGCTCTTCTTTCCCTGGAACACAATGGAACACACCTTGCTGGTTTTCTGGCATACAGGTGTTCCTCAGATAACCGTCTGTACACTGTAAACCTTGAAATGTTGGTCCCTGTAGCAGCTGCAAGATCTCTACAGAGATCCGAGGTGGTGTTGTGTCTATTGCGCCTGGCTGTTCGTAAGAAACGGTCCTCTTGGATGGTGGTACTCCTTGGACGGTCTCCGCCAAACCTCCGAGTGACATTTTCATCGTTGGAATTGTTGCCAGACCCTTGAGATGACACTCTGGGGGACAGCCAGTTCATGGGACACTTCCAACTGCATCTGGCCCCTCTCCAGTTGTCCGACGATTCTTCCATGCATGAAATCATCTCTGCGCCATTCTCCTACACGTGCACTGACAATCTGGCCAACACTACTGCTGTGTGTACGCTGTCTGTGACGTATCAAACACAACTACTGGCATGTTGAAACAGTGCTTGGCACATACCCGACTGCAACAGGTGTATACAGTGCCACCAAGCGGTAACTTCAGGAATCACATGTAGCACACAGTCAAGGACTCGTATTCGGAAACACTACATGCATTTACCACTATTTCTCAACATGTTTTCTATGTAATTTCACATTATTCTTAAGTTTTGCACATGAGTGTACCATACAAAGTTTACATATTTGGGCTAAAAGAGTATTTATTTAAGTATTTATTTATTTTTTTGTCTGCTTTGGGGGCAGATGTCCCAGCCTCAGTCACATCATCACTGATTAATACCATATATCAAACAGGAGAGAAAATTTAGAAATAAACAACGGTAGGTAAACTGACAAGCTGTATGCACACAGAAAGATTATGTTAAACAATCATGGTTTACTGTATATTACTTATGACAATGTCAGGTAATTTGTGAATGTCATGTATACAATTGAAGGGCTTGTGTGTAAAAGATGGTAAGTGACATTCTGGTAATTTCTAAGTTCATTAAGAAAAATGGTTATTAGAAGCTATACTGCAGATAAATTGTTTTTGTGTTGTGTTACCAATTTCAGAAGGCTTCACTGAGTCCAATGCAAATTGTATGACATGGCAATTTCACTCGAAAATTGAAGGATGGCACATTTTACTTTGTGACTCAAAAATAACAAAATTGTCACTTACCATGTTTTACATCCGAGCCCTTCAATTATCAATTAACCAGTATTCACAGGTTAATTCTTACAAATAAGCAATTTGGTGGCCAAGCTTGTTGAGTGATTGACTAACGATCTTGCCACTGAAGGTTTCATGTTTAGGTCCTTCTCTGGGTATGGTTGCTTTATGTCCCTAAATAGATTTCATATAATAATTCACCTTATTGTCATGATTCGACAAAGTGGCATAATAGTGATGTTAAATAAGAAAAACACAAAGAAACAAACCAGCATTACTTACTTGTGAATAATGTCCGGTACGGTGACTATACCTGTAGTGTTCAACATCATTTCTCCTGAACCCATATCTCATTACTTCGTCAAACCAGTCTTCTATTTGCCTTTGAAAATCTGGCCCTGGGCCAGCTGGGCTAGGATCCTTATATGTCCACGTTACAGCTACATTCTGACCAACAGTGAATCTTGCTGGAAACAGAATAACCAAACTCATATTGTAATATTCAAGATACCCAATAATACATAATGAGTGATATGATTGTCTTGCTCTAACTTTTGGTGTCTGACAAATTTACAATTCATGATGGGTTAAAGCAACAAGATTCATTATCTCCATTGCTCTTTAATTTTGCCTTAGAATATGCTGTTAGGAAGGTAAAGGAAACTAACGAAGGACCGAAATTAAACGGTGTGACTCAGTTGTTAGCATATGCAGATGATGTAGACTTATTAGGGGATTATATAAATACAATTAAGAATAATGCTAAAATATTTTTCAAAGCAGCTAAACACATAGGTTTGGAAGTTGGCAAAGAGAAAACTAAATATATGCTTACAGGCCAAAACCAAGTGCTAGATAATAATCAAAATCTAATTATTGAAAACAACTCGTTTGAACCAGTTTCCAAATTCGCGTACTTAGGAGTAATACTAACAAATGAAAATGATATTAAAATGCATGTTACTTTTCTCTTCATAAACTTTTGTCTTCTGGTTTAATATTTGGACCTAAAAGGGATGAGGAGACGGGTGAGTGGAGAAGGTTACATAATTTAGAACTACATAATTTGTATTCATGTCCAAATATTATTAGAATGATTAAATCAAGAAGACTTAGGTGGGCAGGCCATGTGGCACGAATGGGAGAGGAAAGAAGAGTTTACAGGATTCTTGTTGGGAAACCTGATGGTAAGAGACCTGTAGGAAGGCCTAGACGAAGTTGGAGGGATAACGTTGAGATGGACCTAAAGGAAATCGGCAGGGATGGAAAAGAGTATATAGATCTTGCTCAGGATAGGGACAGATGGAAGGCCTGTGTTGCTGCAGCCATGAACCTTCAGGTTTAAGAAGGCTAGAGAGTTAGTTCTTTCTATTTCTAGAAAAGTTGAACCAATGCAAGCTCCTTGGTCCACCATTGAATGCAGCCTTTCTAAAGTATGATGATGAAATCATCAGATGTTCTGAAAATGTTTCTTTTTTGTGTGTGTGTGTAATTTATTTTTTACTGTAGCATTAAATATACATATAAATCAATTTACTTTTCCTTGTACAGGTAGGAATTGTTTGTTCTTTACATAGATGTAAATAAAAGCTGAAGGATATGCTCATAGACACCTTTCTAGAAGTGAGTTTGGAGGAAGAGGGGTTACTCCTCTCATCTTCTGATGATTACCTTGGACATGCACCACACTAACCCAACATAGAAGAGAGGGGACGTTAATTTTAAACGGATATAAGGATGAAAAGAAAGGAGAGTACAGCAAGAATACAAATCAATATACATAGTATATTTATATTCTAAGGAAATCCAAGCTCATACACAAAAAGAGCTATCGAACTAATTAGTAACACCGAAAAACTTGACCAAATTTATATTGCCAAGTTTAAACGTAATGTCCATGTCATCTACCTTCAAGTTTCTTGTGAACATTTTAGACACATGTAAAACATCAGAACTATTCCATGAAAAATTAAGTGGAAAACATCCTCCTGTTGTTTCGACTCAGTAAGGTTGGTCAGTTCCTGAATGGTGTTCTTTAATCTACAAGGTTACATACTTTTTGGAGAGGAAATGTTTGATGACTGGATCATTAATGGACACGAATTATTTTCCAGTTGTGTTTGTTACATAATTAAGGAATGGTATAATATTTGGTTTCAATCTCATTTTCTTTGAGGGGGATAAAAACATCTTTGGCAGGCATAAAAATAATTTTATTTTGGAATACATAACATATATAACAAATATTTGCTCAGGCTCTCACTCGCTTTGGTTTTATATACGCCTTCATGGCGTGGTGCAAAGCACAGGGGAGCACTTTACTTTTTTTTAACTTTACATTTATTGACGAGTGCGAATGGTGCGAATTGAGGTCCATCTTGGTGTGAAAAGGGAGATCCTGTTCAGGAATCAGTGTGCTACCTTTTCGATGGTGAACATATCGAAGATCGAATATCGATTATACACTTGAGATCGAGAAACTCAATCGGATGACGTTCAAGTTAAAACCTGTCCGCGTTGTCTTTCTTGTGATTTATCGTTAAATTTACTTATTCTTGTGAGCAAAGAGTTTAATGGCATGTTTTGTGATGTAAATAATGTCAATGCTAGAATCGTTTTCTGAAAGGTAGGAAGCTTGAAGCGAGAGACAACATCGGCACAGACGAGTTTATAAGTTTTTCTCTTATTTTTTGTTTGAGTGTTATCAGTCAGGGCTGTAGTCGAAGGTATACAACGGCATATGCCGTATATTCTCTGGTTATAGCGTAGTAAAACGTCGTTGCCTTGTAATCAAGGAGTCCCGGGTTCGATACCAGTGGCGCAACCACAGGGGCCCCAAACCTTGGAAAGAAAGCAATTCTAAGGGGGCAAGGGGGGGAACATTGGGCGCCTGCAAGGGCATCTGCAGGAGGCATAGAGGAGCAATTGCCCCTCTCAGTTCCAAATTATATGCAAATAAAAATATATTTCGTAAAATTTTCTTGATCGCTTCGCTCGCAATGCCTGCTTTCCTTAGCCTTGTAAAGTTCACAGCCATAGCTGAGGTCGAGGGGAGTCGGCCTGGGTGCCGAGCCAAACAATCTAAATTTAAAAAGTTGTAAAAGAGAGAATGCTTTGGCACCTCGTGAAATTATTTGTGCCCTATTAAATCAAAAGGATTTTCAGTTTGCAACTAATTGAATCTAAAAAATTTCTTGCTGGCTTTACTCGTACTTTCTCTTTGTTTTCAGTAATTCATTGTAAATTACCAGAGAAACAAGTAAGACATCTCTTTATTGATTTTGTCTTAAATGCATGAATAATTGTTTGGAAGGAAAGGACCGTGCATATTTCAGAGACAATTCATACACTTTTTGCTGTTGCTTTATTACGAGGTGGATGAATTGATTATGTATTTAAATAATATACGTACCGGTATGTAAAAAGTAAAGTGCTTCTCTATGCTATGCACCACGCCATGAAGGTGTATAGAGGATGTGAAGTTAGGGCTCAACATTGTCTTAATCTGGCCGCCTTTACCCCCAGGCCCCAGAGTTTTCTCCAGGTATCCAGTTTATACGACGGTGGGTGGGCGCCGGAGCCGCTTGAACAGGTGTACATATATGCGTTAAAGAAACTTTGAATACATACACAATTTAGTGTTGCGTGTTGCATGTATTTTCTTATTTTACGTCGCTCCATGTTGCGTATGGGCAAAACATATGCTGTACATGAAAGTTATACATGTTATTTGTAAAAATAATAATTATATTCCGAATGTATTTATCATGCATTTTCTGTCTTTCAAAAATACAGTTTAGGGCTTGATTTCCATTATTAATATGAAATTAAACGTTTTGAAAAAAATATAGATAATAATAACAGCATAGATGTGTTATTGATATTATTATCGGTATTTTTATCCTCATTTTTGCTTGCCCCCCACAAAAATTCATGGTTGCGCCTCTGTTCGTGGAGGCACATTGTGGTTCGGATCCCGCATCCCGCTTTAAACTGTAGGTCCAATCCTGATTAGCCTTACTATTCACTATGGACTTAAAATACAAACTCAATAAATCAATCAATTGAAAGATAATAAATATGGAGTAGACAAATACAAGGTAACGAAAAAAGTTCTTGCAGTTTTTGACGTCTCATTAATTATGCGTTCACAGAGAGGAAACGAAATAACGCACGTGCCTGCCAAGCGATCGGGAGTTAGTCTGACCATCGACTGTCAGTAATAGGCTACAGTCACGTTGCGCACACACAGCAGTCGTAGCTCGTCCAGTGGCGAAGAGAAATGGAGGTATCGAAGCAGCTTGTTTGCGTGTGTTTGGGGTATGACTTTAAAGTGGGCCTGTCAGCTGCCGTATCAAGTCACCTGCCAGGCATTGGTTCCAGAAATTCCGTTCTGGAGTTGTGAGCCTTTCGGATGAACCTCGCAGTGGACGACCACATGTGTTGGATGACGAGACCCTGAAAGCAGCCATCGAGGAGGACAGTGGTCTAACGTGTGATGAACTTGCAGAAAGGTTCCACGTTTCCACTGAAACAGTCAGACTGCACCTGCATGGGATAGGGAAGTCATACAAGTTAAGCAAGTGGGTACCCCACACATTGTCGGCAGCCAACAAGGAACAACGAGTGACAGCCTGTTTGTTCTTGCTCACTCGGCACCTGAACACACCCATATTTGATCGCTTGCTCACTGGTGACGAAAAGTGGGTCCTCTATGACACTCCCAAGCGTACCAGACATTGGTTGTCGCCACGTGACCCTGTTCCTCACACCTGAAGACCACCTCTGCACCCACGAAAGGTTATTCTCTCTGTATGGTGGAATTGTCGGCAAGTGGTGCATTACGAGCTCCTTTCACCTGGTCAGACCATCACTGCTGACCTCTACTCTCAGCAGTTGCAAAGGGTGCACCGTGCATTGCGGCAGAAGGAGCCGGCATTGGTAAATCGCAAGGGTGTGCTGTTCCTGCACGACAATGCCAAGCCACATGTGGCAAAGAGGACCCGGGAGACCCTTCAGCAACTCGGCTGGGAGACACTGTGCCATCCACCATATTCACCGGACCTTGCACGAACAGATTACCGCTCCCTCGACTACCACCTCCGTGGGAGATCCTTCGCAAATGAGGGAGACCTGCGGAACGCACTAACGGATTTGGTTGCAACCAAGACCGCCGAGTTTTATCAGCATGGTATTGTGCAGCTGCAGGAACGTTGGCAAAAGGTGTTGGATGCTGATGGAGATTACTTCGAAACCTTCGTCGTCATATTGTAATCAAGGGGTCCCGGGTTCAATTCGATACCCGGTGAAGGCACAGGGCACAGTGGTTCGGATCCCACTTTAAACTGTAGGTCCAGTCCCGATTATCCTTTCTGTGCATAAAGTGGACTTAAACAACAATTCAATCAATTTAAAGAACAATATCAAACACATGAAATACAATAACATGCTGTACTGCAGAAGAGGGGCCAGTGGGGGCCATGTCCCCTCCCCCCTCGACCTATGAAATATTTTAATGTGAACCTACGAAATGAACATTGACGATTTTTCAAATTTGTTAAAATTTCGAATTTGTCATTGCATATTTTTTTTTGGGAAGACTCCAGAATTCTTCAGACTGCAATATTGAGTAGTTTTAGTTTTATAACCATTGATGCAAGGCTACCAGTCGTCCCGATTTTGTTGGGACAGTCCATTATTTGTCCCGATTTAGTTGGGACTGTCCATTATTCGTCCCGATTTAGTTGGGACAGTCCATTATTCGTCCCGATTTAGTTGGGACAGTCCATTATTCGTCCCGATTTTGCTGGGACAGTCCATTATTCGTCCCGATTTTGCTGGGACAGTCCATTATTCGTCCCGTTTAGTTGGGACAGTCCATTATTCGTCCCGATTTAGTTGGGACAGTCCATTATTCGTCCTGATTTTGTTGGGAAAGTCCATTATTCGTCCCGATTTAGTTGGGACAGTCCATTATTCTTCCCGATTTTGTTGGGACAGTCCATTATTCGTCCCGATTTAGTTGGGACAGTCCATTATTCGTCCCGATTTAGTTGGGACAGTCCATTATTCGTCCCGATTTAGTTTGTACTGTCCATTATTCGTCCCGATTTAGTTGGGACAGTCCATTATTCGTCCCGATTTTGTTGGTACAGTCCATTATTCGTCCCGATTTAGTTGGGACAGTCCATTATTCGTCCCGATTTTGTTGGGACAGTCCATTATTCGTCCCGATTTAGTTGGGACAGTCCATTATTCGTCCCGATTTAGTTGGGGCAGTCCATTATTCATCCCGATTTAGTTGGGACAATCCATTATTCGTTCCGATTTAGTTGGGACAGTCCATTATTCGTCCCGATTTTGTTGGGACAGTCCATTATTCGTCCCGATTTTGTTGGGACAGTCCATTATTCGTCCCGATTTAGCCCGACCCTGTGGCCGAGTGGTTAGCATATCGCGCTTCGACGCCAAGGGTCCCGGGTTCGAATCCCGGTCGGGCTTGGTTGTTTGTGAATGTCCATTCATCAATTTCATCATTTCATCACTCATCCCCATCTTCGCAAATTAGCCAAGAGGCACAAAACGCGAAGTAAAATAAACTAAATCAAATCGTCCCGATTTAGTTGGGACAGTTCATTATTCGTCCCGATTTAGTTGGGACAGTCCATTATTCGTCCCGATTTTGTTGGGACAGTCCATTATTCGACCCGATTTTGTTGGGACAGTCCATTATTCGTCCAGATTTTGTTGGGACAGTCCGGCGCAGTGGTAGCGTCATTACCTTGTAATCGAGGGGTCCCGGGTTCGATACCCGGTGGAGGCACAAGTGGTTCGGATCCCACTTTAAACTGTAGGTCCAGTCCCGATTAGCCTTACTGTGCATAAAGTGGACTTAAAACACCAACTCAAACTTTTGGCTTAAATTCCAAAATAAATTATTCGTCCCAATTTAGTTGGGACAGTCCATTATTCATCCCGATTTAGTTGGGACAATCCATATTTCGTCCCGATTTAGTTGGGACAGTCCATTATTCGTCCCGATTTTGTTGGAACAGTCCATTATTCGTCCCGATTTAGTTGGGACAGTCCATTATTCGTCCCGATTTAGCCCGACTAGTGTTGCTCACGAGACAAGACTTTGGCCTGTCTCGTCTCGTGGAAGTCTCGTGGAAATGCTGTCTCGTCTCGAAAATATTCGTTTGTCTCATGACACATGGTCAATCTCGTCTCGTCTCGAATTTTTAAAAGCCTGTCCCGTCTCGTCCCGTGGACAACACTAAGCCCGACCCTGTGGCCGAGTGGTTAGCACATCGCGCTGCGACGCCAAGGGTCCCGGGTTCGAATCCCGGTCGGGCTTGGTTGTTTGTGAATGTCCATTCATCAATTTCATCATTTCATCACTCATCCCCATCTTCGCAAATTAGCCAAAAGGCACAAAACGCGAAGTAAAATAAAACTAAATCAATCAATCAATCAAACCAAGAGGCACAAAACGCGAAGTAAAATAAACTAAATCAAATCGTCCCGATTTAGTTGGGACAGTTCATTATTCGTCCCGATTTAGTTGGGACAGTCCATTATTCGTCCCGATTTAGTTGGGACAGTCCATTATTCGTCCCGATTTTGTTGGGACAGTCCATTATTCGTCCAGATTTTGTTGGGACAGTCCATTATTCGTCCCAATTTAGTTGGGACAGTCCATTCTTTTTAATGCCAGTCACGACATTTTTCGAAGCAGCCTTTATGCTAAAACGTCTCGTTTTTTGTTTTTGGTTAACTCATATTTAGACATGTTCTCTGTTCTGTATATAAATTATATGATACGTATCACCAATTATTTTATTCTATCAATTTCAGCATATCGTCACTCATCCTCATCGTTGCGATTAGACTTGGCAGAAAAGTGACATAAAATATCCTAATTCAATCAACCCCACAACATTTCGAATCTTCTCTTTGTTCCACACTTTCGATTTGGCGGTCTTACCTACACGTAAGTTAGATAATGAATACGTAATGCTATATCTCTATTCTTTATACCTTCTTTTTACCTATTCACGTAATAATAACAGGATAGTATTAATTAATTTATGCATTATGAAAAGACCTATAAATTATATTAACGCATTAATTGAAACATATATTATTATTATTATTATTATTATTATTATACTATTTATTATTATAATAATTATGATACACTTTGTTCGAACCCCCTAGATATACTTATTTATAAATACCTACCTGGTCCCTCCCTCAAAAATATCCTGGGTACGGGCCTGCTGTACTGCCCTTACGCTCAAATGCAATCATTAAAATACGCGTTTAAAAATACCTTCTTGTCACACAGCTAATTTTATGCTAATTATGGGTATATCATCATCATTAATATTCTACTATCAACGGATTTTTTGCAGAAGTCAACATGACTTTATGCATATGTTTAATGAAAATATATTCCAAAGTTAATGGAAACACGCTCTTCTCTTGAAGCCTCACGAACAGTGCTGGAAGTGAGGGAGGATGCAGGGGAGGTGTCTCCCCCCAGCTGGCGAAATTTTCGCAAAGCATCCCCCATCTGTCTCGCCATGTTAAACCACAGGAGCACCCCCTCCCCAGCTAACCCCAAGGCTGGACCCAAACATGCCTCCAGCTAACATTTTTCACTTCAGGCCCTGTTCACGAAACTTAGCGTATATCTGAAAAATTTGGGACTACAACATTGGCATGATTTTCCTTAGCACTGTTTTCCTCGAAGAAAAATATTCCAGTAAAAATACATAAAAAACAAGCACGTGTCTATTACCTGTAATATGCATATTGTTTCAAATCAATTAGTACTTTTGGCAACTATTGAATAACATGTTCATATTTTTCATAATGACACATATCCGGAGACACTTTCGTCATTTTAGGAGAGAAGAGGAAGGCATCTAAACCAAATATTTTCACGGTTCAGGGCGAGAGTAACATGGGGAGAAGAAGGAAAGGGGAAGAGGAACATTGATGCCAGGGAAATAGGAGCATCGAAGGAATGGGGAACTGACGAAGATCTAAGCCCCGCGACAGGTTAAGTTTGCAGTAACTTTTCGCATAAATAGACCCAAACGTGCGCGCAGAATATAGTTCCGTTGCAATACTGTGGATTTTCTCATTGTCTGTGACATGAACAGCTCGGCGGTTGAGGCAAGACTGGCACGGGAGATGCTGAGCGCCGTTCTGATGTATGTGGTTAATACATAAAACCTGCTTCAAACTTAAGCCCCTATCACACGGAACTGGATTTCTAGTAGGAATGCCCTAGTTGGCCCTGAACTGACTTTCTAGGTAGAAATCATGGCCGCCTGGCTGACTGCTTGACTAGTTTTGAGGAATAGGACATGTTCTAATTGCTACTAACTTTCTTCCACTAGATTCTGTGCAACAGCCAATCAGAGCAAAGTTTCGCCATGTGAAGATAATCTGTGAGTTTGCAAAGTAGCGTTTTTTGTCTGTGGTTTCCGAGTGCATACAGCACGAAAGGCATGTCGACTTACACCGTCTATGGTGAGTGTACGGTGTTTACAATTGAAAAAGTTAAAATATTATTCCATACGTGTTTAGTAAACGTTGTAAAGTATGTATTTTATCAGCGCCATTCTTCTCTACCTAAAACCATTTAATACGAAGCGATATTCCTCTCGGTTGAATAGTTATCGTATTTTAAAAGTGTGAAGTGATACGTTGTTTACATCTCGCGCGGCCGCCATTATGGGAACGAAAGACTATCGACAAGTACGGTGTAACAAGTACCGTGTGAGGCGAAAACTAGAACATTCCTACTGGATATCAAGTTCCGTGTGATTCAGGCTTTAACCTGTCGCGGGGCTTAGACAGAATTCGAACAATGAAATCAGCTAAGAAGATTTGAAGAGAGAGAGACAGAGAGAGAGACAGAGAGAGAGAGAGAGAATTAACACGAACCGAGAAAGAATGGTATATAGAGATAAATGGGAACATGTAGAAAGGGGAGGGGTGGTAGAAGGAGAGAGCAGGATATGTTTGCGAAACTGGTATAGCCTACGTTTACCACCAGATTTTTTTTTTTGGTGGTCACATTTCGTACCGTATTATACTGAAATTAGTAGTTGTTCTATTTTGTTGTTAAATTTGCAAACCTCAGTCAAGAAAATTATTTGAAGGTTAACATGGAATTTTATTATGCTTACGTTGCGTGATAATAATTTTTGGAATTCTGAAAGTCTTCGAACCAATTATTCTTTGGATTAAGTGGTAGTAAAAAGAAAAAGAACAAAAAAAACCCACTGTTCTCGCATTTTACACCCACTATTCACTCGGTTATTCTGTCGGAATACTAAATGAAGTGAACTTTCTTGCTGTTGTCGATTATCAAAACAATACGCTTTTCTCTTTCTTTCTAAGGCTCTGTCCGAAGTGCAGACTTGAAGTATGGTCTTGGCGGAAGTGACGTCACGTCACCTACAGTTCGAAAGCGCCAAGCGTGCAGTACAGATAGTTGGTGACTAGGTCACGTGGTTTCCACACTCGTTGTTCATTTGTTTACAATCACGGAGAAAGAAAGCGAGCAGCACAGGTAGATATACGTTATTGGCCAGCAAGTTGTTGTTTATAATTTTCAGGTTCACCTGACCCTCTCACGACTTCCAGTCTCATCGAAATGTCGCAAATGCACGCTTGAGGCCATTACCGAAGCTCCAACCACCCTTACACAGTAGAAATTGCCACAATCTTGCCTTTTGCCACAAATATTGTGTTTCCATTCATGACTAACCTGTTAGCTACCTTCAAATCTCAAAACAACACCTAACTAAAAATTAAATGATTATTATCAGAAGAAGATGTTGTTTACGTTCCTGCTAGATGGAGCTGAATTTCCAGGCAGCACATACTCCAGGATTTCCCCATGCCACCGTCTGAACGTGCCTTGAAATTCAATCACGAGCGGCGGGCGTTCTAGACTTCGTGTCGACCCCCTGGTGGTGGGTTCTGGAACCTCGAGCTTGTTCCTAGCCTTCGTATGCTTGTAAATCACTCACGGAATTTCCGAACGCGAAATGTATTTACACAAGGTCTTATGACGTGTAATGCCATCAAATGCAACTTTACGAAAACAGATTGTCTAGATCCTTAGCATTTGGTCGGCAAACTTGTAAAAGAGAAGATAAGGTTTAAATGGGCAAATGTCATGAGGGAACTGGATAATATACATGGGAACTGTCAGTATGATGTCACGTGATTGTTTGAGGAGATTGAGGTGTTACAACCTCAATTTTTCTCGTAATTAAATGTTCCTTGTCAAATACATTGCACTATTATTGTGTATACTCGCATATACATTGAAACTAATGGATATTTGATATTTATTATTTAAGCGTCGTTTTTAACAAATGTCAAGTATCCATTAGTTTCATTGTGTTGACATGTGAACTGACATTAATATAAAATGTCATGTATCTAAGTAGAGTAATTGCCCTTCTCCGTGGCATAGTGGTTACAGTAACGCGTTACGAAACCAGAGGTCCTAGTCAATCGTGTGAACTTCTTTAAATAACTTGAAATGTTGCTTCTGATCATGTACATTGAATTAATTATATACAGGGTTAATCAAAATGATGTCTACAAAATTAAACGCTTATTATAATAAAAGTTTATAATTATTTATATGAAAATTGGAGCTTACGTTACTTTGCAGTGAATTTAGTTAGACAGTGGCGGCGATATGGTGCCAAAACTGGAGCATAGTGGGGGTGCAAAAATAACGGGGGGGGGGGGCACTGCGTCCTTGCGCCTATAATAGCCGCGACTTTACTTACAAGTGATGTGTACTCCGTGGAGTAATCCCTACACAAGTCAAGGCAATAGCCAAATTCAGACTTTACATTCTGCTGAATCTCGCTATCGACTTATGTGATGGCTTCGGTTTTGCGTTATGGTTCACAAAACCCGAAACGAAGAAATCCATTTAGCGTAAGGTAAAGATAACCTTTCAAACGCTGCAATTAATTACTTTTCTGCTGTATTGATAACTTCATAGTTTTTCCGGCATAAAGTGGATCCGGGCTCACCTAGCAATATACATGGGAAGTCTAATGTATTGTACAGGCAACTCTAATAAGATGAGTACGAGTGCATGTGTGGAAAGTTCTGAAGCCGTACCATGAAAGTTATTACATCAAAAATACAGTGTTGTGACTGTTATAATAATTTAACATAAAATGTGTTGGGCGAACGGAAACTGATGTAGAATACGTGGCAACACTGTCAGGAAAAGGTAATAATACCGAGCATGTGCTATCAGGCAGTGAGCAATGTCAGTTTGGGTCGGTGCATTGAGTGCTGTGGTGTATGTACGACGTTGAAATGAACACCATTTTCTGCACTGTTCTAAAACATGTTTACAAAGGTAGAACATTGATTACGGATCAAAGTCCAGGATGCCTGTGGAAAAAATTCACGACAACGTCAGCAAGACTCGCATGATGCCTGTAGCAACAATACCTAGACGTATCTGATGGTTGAATATTGGGTAAGTGCATTTCTTTAGGAGGTTGCGATGCGTCGGTGAGAACAACCTCAACATGAGGAGAATTGCATCATGCTGGGTTCCCGATATTGTCACCATTGTGCAACCATCAGGTAAGGCTAGTTATTGTTGCTTCAAGATTCATGCAAGTTTTGATCACATTCTTGTGCTTTTTTGCCATGTTCCAACCTGGATTTTCATCCACAATCACTGTTCTACCTTTGTAAACATGTTTTAGAGCAGTACAGAAAATGGTGTTCATTTCAACCTCCTACATACACAACAGCACTCGCTGCAATGACCACTTTTGGCACTCCTCACACCAGCATGGCTCCAAACTGACATTGCTTACTGCCTGATAGCACATGCACGGTGTCATTACCTTTTCCTGACAGTGTTGCCACTACTTTATTTACAACCCACGTATATGAAATCTCTAAATCAAACATGGCGTTGCAGAAAATGTTTGAAAACGAGGTGGAGTAGGCCTAGCTTGCACAAAATCAGTAATACAATACATATGAAAACTTACATGTGCGTCATATATGCTTCTGGTACATAATATAAGTCTTCATATATTTACATTATTGCACAAAATGAAATGATGGAACAATGAGTGAGTTTTGCTTGAATGAACATTCATTTTTTCAAATCCATCCAGAATCCCGAAGTTTTCTCGCAATCAGTAATGACGCTAAAAACCGGCCCACATTCACAGCGTACAACGGTTATTGTGACAAAATCCTGTTTCCGTGCTGGCTGCTTCGAGGAGGAGGGATTTTACAGTTGCCGCTTCTTGTCCAAACACAGTGACCCGCGGTGACGTCGACACTTCGGGCAGGAATGAGTGGCGTGCTCAACGGGAGTTGCTGTGGCCCATAATCCCCCCCCCCCCTTTTAGGGCCCAGTATTCCTAAAAGAAGAACGTCAAAGACAGGAAAAATTGCAAAGTTAGAGATGACTACAAAAAATTGTACACGTAACTTCCACCCACCTTCGAATATCAAAAACGATTTGATTTTACTACTGAGCCAGAGATGCCGGGTTCGAATCTCGGCTTGGCAATGGGTGCTCTTTGTGTGTCCCTTCATCAATTTTATCGTATCGTCTTCGCGAGAAGCGAAGTAAAATAAACCAAATCAAACAATAAATCAATGAATGATTTGATTTGCTTTTTTTTATACACATTTCGTTAATCGCGAAGATGCTACGACAAAATTAATGAAGGGACAAACACAAAGAACACCCATGTCCAGGTAGGGGTTCGAATCCGGAACTCCTGCTGTCGTAGCGCGCTGTGGTAACAACTCCCCCACGGTTGGTTGATTTGATGGTTGATATGATGTTTTAAGTCCACTTTATACACAGAAAGGCTAATCGGGACTAGACCTATAGTTTAATGTGGGATCCGAATCACTATATGCCTCCATCGTGTACCGATCGGGGACCACTTGCACTCCCCCACGGAGGTCAGCCGACAACAAAGATGAGAGGAAGGCGCTAACCATTCGGATACGCGGGTATCTGTAAAGCAAACTGCATTTTTCCTGAGTAGTAATTTTTAATTGAATTTTTGAAATACCACCCTTATATATGATTAATGTTTTTTCAAAAATTTTGCATTGCTTGATTTCCCTAATTTCCCATCTCACGATCACGTTACTGAAGGATCCGGGCTCGAGCCCTGGCCTTTGCATGAGTGTTTCTTTGCAACCACTCTTCACCCGTTTAATTTAATCAACGTTCATCGTCATGGCAGAAATTAGGTAAAGCGATGGAAGAGAGAAAAAAATACAAATAATTTCCACCAGTGCATCTGCAGGGCACTGTGAAATCAGGAGCCTAGAATTCTCTGTTTATGATTGTCCCTCACGACTTTCATAAGCTCATAGCTACTTATTGCGATTAAATCTATACAGCTAGAAAAACCGATGGGGGATAAACAGGTAACAAAACACATCTTTAAACACACCTTTTTCTACTTTCTTCAATGATATTCATTTGGCTTTTTGAGTTCTGGGATACATTTTTCATTTCTATTTTTTTCATTATTCACTGCAGGCAGAGTACAACACATGGGAACAAGAATGCACGCTCGTCACGAATTCCGGCCTGAATTGTTCTTTGTGAGGTCCGTTCATTAGTTTAATCATGTCATCACTCATCCTCATTTTTGCGATAACCAAATATCGCAGAAAAGCGAAGTAAAATAAACAAAACCAACAACAAGAATTAGAACACGCGTCCTTTTGTCCAAATAAGTACATCCGTATTTATGATTGTTTAGCTTATCCGTTTTATTTATTGGAGGCCAAGAGATTAGTATATTTAAATAAAACACTACTAAAACGAGAGCAAGAGAGAGCGTGAGCAAATATTTGTTATTTAATCATTATATATTCCATATTTGAAAAAAAAAGCATAACATTTTTGTCTGCACATAAGACCTTCCAATTGCATAAATAATAAAAGTACATCCCATATTATACATACATATTGTACAACGTTTAAAAAGTAGTGTAAATACAGAGAACATAAGTACTGCAGAAAAATTTTCCCTTAGTTCATTAGAGGATTTACAAAGGAAGCGAAGGTAATCCAATCCCCTATTTGTCCTATAGGAGATAGACTGGGGGACCTGTAAGCACGGGCTTTCAACCATTAGAGCAGGGGTGAGGGGAAAGGGAGGTAGAGGCAGAAGTCTTCTCTTTGCCTTTGGAAACCCGTTTCTACCTGGAACTGGTGAGGCGGAGGAAGAGCGAGCTAGGCATCTTTGCCCGCTGAACGCACCGAGGGACGAGAAGCGAGTGAAAAAAAAGTGTTGCATATGAACTGTGGTTTCAACAACAATAAATATTGTGATTTGAAAATAATTAGAGATTTGAGATGGATTGATCTATCTCTGCTAGACTAGCTACTCCTCAGTGCACGTCACTGCTCAAACAGGGAGCAGCGGTAGGACTAATTTGCTGTTTGACCGCAAGTTTCTTCGTAGGTAAGCCCGGCAACAGAGGGTCACTTCCATAAAGGCGTTTTTCGCGCCGGCTGTTATCGTGGCCACACTCTGAAGGAAGTTCAACTTTCACCTTAGCATCCAGAGAAGGCACATAGTTGGAAACAGAGTTGTCAAATCTAGCTCATCCCACATTACAAATTTTTCATGCTGACAGTTTAAGTATCGAAAAGTAACTGTTGATAGGACTGCTTCTATTGCAAAAAAAGTAACTCTGTTACTGTTACTGCTACTTACTTTTAAAGATAGGTTTAGATTTCGTCAAAAAGTAACTGTTACTCCTAACTAGTTACTTCCAAACACTGGATACATGTAACTGAACACTTGTATCTCACGTAATATTGTATTTATTTTGTTCGTTTGTATAAGTTTTCCGGCGTTAAATGGCACAACAACCACAGACTGAAAGAACGTCACCGGTGCGGGATCCCGACTGGAACGGGGGGGGGGGGGGAAGAAATCCCGTCCCGTTCTCGACTTCGGAAATTTATTTCCCGAATTAGTTTTCGTACCAGAAATGCAGAAAACAATCACTTAAGATAGAATGACGAGATTTCCACAGCGTCGGGAAATTTTTAACATTTTCCTTTCCGAAAATTTCCCGACTTGGTCGGAAAATTGCAACTATTTTCCCTTCCCGAAAGTCGGGATTTAAAAAATTTCCCGTCCCGACCAAAAGACTTCTGTCCAGCACACCCCTGCCGCCGACGAATAAAAGGATTTCTAATCAGTGTTGCCACAATCTGAAGGCACAATTTCCCTTTCCAAGGTACAAAAAATCCCTATTTGGACTATTTTTCCCTTCACCTAAACAAATATAATAATAATAATAATTATTATTATTATTAGCAGTGGTAGTAGTAGTAGGAGCAGCAGCAGCAGCAGGAGTAATAAAATTTCCGTTGGTGGATGTTCGTATGAATAAAAAATGATACACACATTTTTCACATACATGTCAGCTTAATCGCTTTCTGGATAGATGTCCCAAGTTTCAATCATGGTCAGGAATCCATTAAATCGTTAATTCTCATCGTTACAATTATCCGAAGATACAGAAAAACGACGTACAATAAACTTAAGAGAAATATAAATAGATATAGGCTTATATTCAAGGGAGCAGAAATAAGAAGGATCAGAAAAAAATAGAAATGTGAATATGAAAGTGGAACTTAACATAGACTGTAATAACGTAAAGTCAGAAGTCTTAAAATTTCCCTCAAATTGTGATATTTTTCATCGAAATTCCCTTTTCCCTTATATTTCGGTCCGAATTTCCCTGCAAAAGGGAAATTTCCCTTCATGTGGCAACACTGTTTCTAATTCCTACCGGGAAGAATTTATCTGGCAACTCTGCCGTCACGCAGCCCACCATGCATACGATCTCGCTTTATCCCTTCCTAGTGGCCAGATCGATCTGTCCGTCACATCGAGGTCAATGGGCCGACCTCTGCGTTACGTCACAAGGTCACGCGGGCAGAAGAAGGCGTCCGGTGGATGACGTCCCCTAATTGGCTACATGGATTCGCTATCGAAAGTTGTTTGTGTCGAGCCTCACGTTCCAGACAGGTCTGGCTTCTGCAAGATGAAACTTCCTTTACCGTGGGTAGAAATTACCCGCTAATTTTCCTGTTTTTATTTCAACGATGCTAATTACGTTCTTTTTCCCGCCTTAATACGAGACTCCATAATGTAACTCTATCTGATAATAAAAGACCTGCTGACTATATTTATTTTATCGTGCATTACATTTAAATTTTATTACTCCATACCACGGTATTTTGAGGATTCAAACAAAAAATGTAATTACAAAATTTCTATAATTTACGCTATAATATTCCTGATTTAATAATAGTTTTCTTCAATTTTGTTTTTGAACCTTGTCATATATTTTGCTTTCATATCGTTTGGTAGGTTATTGAATATTTTAACTGCCATCTGTTCGGGTTCTTCTTGAACTAATGTTAGTCTCGTTTGATTTTGATTTGTTGTTTTAAGTCCACTTTATGCACAGTAAGGCTAATCGGGACTATACCTACAGTTTAAAGTGGGATCCGAACCACTTGTGCCTCCATCGGGTATCGAACCCGGGACCCCTTGATTACAAGGCGACGACGCTACCACTGCGCTATAGGGGAGTCCCTGTTAGTTTGGAGTAGCATGGCTTTAGAAGCTGTTTATTACACAGCACACACAGGCGCATATGTATTTCGATTGATTGATCGTTTTTCTGCCACTTTTGGCTAATCGCAACGATGGGGATGAACAGCGCCTCGATTGGAACATGTTTGTTGGGGGATGTTTGGTCGCTCCATGGTGACAACGAGACAGGTGGGAGGATGCTTTGCAAAACTTTTGCTAATGGGGGGAAACCATCCCCCGCCGTGGTAGCTCAGTCGTTTGGGTGTCTGACTACCGTGCGAAAGACCCGGGTTCGATCCCCGGTGGGGGAGAACCGGGATTTTTCCCACCTATTCAAGCGGCTCCGACGCCCACCCAACGTCGTATAAAGTGGGTACCTGGAGGAAACTCTGAGGGGGTAAAGGCGGCCAGGGGCGTGGTGCTGATCACATCACCCCCACTTTCGGTCGTGATCAACAAAATGTGGAGCCCTAACTTCACACCCCCTAATTCGCCTTCATGGCATGGTGCAAAGCACAGGGGAGCACTTTACTTTACTTACCATCCTCCGCACCCCTCAATTCGAACACTTGGAATGAATGGTGCTATGATGAGATGGATGACGGGAATCCTGGCTGCAGGTCAAGGCGCCAGGGCCTCGTTAGTCTGCACGAATCACAGGGTGCACTACGTCGAATAGAGGTTCACATTTGGGTGTTTCCAGAAACGGTCACCCCTTATACCCCACGTTTTTTTCATTTTTGGTTTTCTGCGCCATTTCTGCCTAACTTGGCTAATCACGACGGTGAGGTTGAGTGATGATTAGATAAAAATGATCACTAAGAACGCCCTAAAATACAGAAATAGAAATGGAAAATTTGCTTAAAATTGTTCAACAAGAATACGATGGGCGCTTCAGGAGTTAGCAACCTGATTTATTAGGAGTTTGCAACCTGTCTACCGCTGGCATGACAAATTGGTTTCTTGAAGATGTGAACGAGCAAAATATTCCTTCCTCTATAGGTGAGGACTACGTGTCATAGTCCAGTTCTTGGACTTGGGCTAATAATAACCCATGGCGCGACAACCCTCGAAGGACCTCGGCCTATCTCCCGACTGCCAGTCTCTCTCCCGCAATCCTACCTAGAGGTGTGGAGATCTTCAACCAGTGGGGTCAGCACGTCGAACCCTCAGTCGTTATAGGAGATATCCTTGACCGAGTTACGCTACCCTCTTGTAGCTCCCTCACAATGGTTGGTTGCCAACGGTCCTATTCACAGGCCGAGAACCCAGAGACTGAACCCAGGGGGACTCGAACCCATGCCTTCCCGTAGTCGGAGCCCAAAGCAGAGCGCCTTAGATCGTACGGGCACGGAGGACGACTGGACTTGGGATACCGCACTGATCTGCACCTCCCCATATTCATTCATTCATTCATTGTTTTCTGCCTAATTGGCAGGTTTTTCACTGCAATCTCCAGCTTTCCCTGTTCTCTGCCTTACGCTTCGTAATAGCATACGACCCAGTTAATTTAATATCATCCATAAGCTGATATCTCTTTCTTCCACGGACTTTTCTTCCTTCAACCATTCCCTCCAAGGCATCTCTTAGCAGGCAGTTTCTTCTTAGACAGTGTCCTAACCAGTTTCTTTTCCTCTTCTTGATGGTCTCCAGTATAGATCTTTTTTCACCAACTCTTTTCAGTACGGCTTCATTACGGCTTCATTTCTTACCTTGTCCGTCCATTTTACACGCTCCATTTTTCGCCATGTCCACATTTCAAAAGCTTCGAGTCGTTTCTCTTCATTTCTTCTCAACGTCCAGGTTTCTGCACCATATAGTGCTACACTCCACACAAAACATTTCACTAATCTCTTCCTTAGACCTATGTCCATGGGTCCACAAAAAACATTTTTTCTTCTATTGAAAGCTTCTTTTGCTATTGCGATTCTCATTTTCACTTCTTGGTTGCAGCTCATGTCACTGCTTATAGTGCATCCGAGGTACTTGAAGCTATCCACTTGCTCGATTCTTTCACTGTTTGCCTTCACATTAATATTCCTTGGTTTCCGTCCTATAACCATTGCCTTTGTCTTCTTTACATTAATCTTCATCCCATACTGCTCACAGCTGCTGTTTAACTCTTCTAACATACTATTTATGGTTATTTCATCCTCAGCGAATAATGCCATGTCATCAGCAAATCTTATGCAGTTTATTCTTCTTCCTCCTAATTTGACACCTCCTGTGCCCTGGAAACAAGTTTTCACTATATCTTCTAAATAAATATTAAACAAAGTAGGCGATAGGCAGCATCCTTGTCGTACTCCTCTTCCAATTTCACAGCCTTCTGTCATTTCGTCTCCTGTTCTCACTTTAACTCGTTGATTCATGTATAAGTTGCTTAGAAGTCTTCTCTCTTTCCAATCTACACCAATTTTCTTCAGAATTTCTAAAAGTTTAACCCAATTCACTCTATCAAAGGCTTTCTCCAGGTCTACAAATACTACAAACACCTCCTTTCCTTTCTCTAAATACCTTTCCCCAATGGTCCTCAGTAAACCAATTGCATCCCTTGTACCTCTTCCTTTCCTGAAACCAAACTGTTCTTCCTCTAACTCGCCACTGACCTTCGAGTATAGGCGTCTGTTCAGAATTCTTAGAAGAATTTTTGCCGAGTGAGATATCAAGCTGATTGTCCTGTACTCAGAACATTTTCTGGCATTGCTTTTCTTCTGCAGAGGTACCAAAACAGTCTCCGTGAAATCTTGTGGCCAATCCCCTTTCTCATAGATTTCATTGCATAAGTGTAGTATTTCTCTTTTTCCATCTCCCAGGCATTTGATAAGTTCAACAGGAATTTCATCAGTGCCCGTTGCTTTCCCATTCCTCATTTCTTTGAGTGCTTGCTCAAATTCTTCATTCAGGATATAGTATCCTTTCTCATCGTCAGGCACGTCGTCTTCATTTTCTACATTCAGACTGTCTGGGCGATTCTCTTTCTGGTAGAGCTCTTCAACGTACTTTCCCCACACATTCGATATTCCTTTTTTGTCTGTGATTTCACATCCTTCCTCGTCTTCTATCATCCACATTGTTTTCCATTTCTTCTTTTGGAAGCCCAAGCAGTTTACTTCACGATACATCAAGTCATACCTTCCTCTTTTTTCCAGTTCTTCAATTTCTTCACATTTTTGTTTCATCCATTGTTCTTTTGCCCTGTCAGTTTCTCTTCTTAGCTGGTTATTCAGTATCTTGTAATTATGTCTTCCCTCTTCTGTATTTACATTCTTCCATTTTCTCCGTTCCTCCATTTTTTCCAGCATACTTTCAGTAATCCATGGTTTCTTTGCACTTTTCCTTTCCCTGTAGCCTATTGTTTCATCCACTGCCTTCTGTAAGCAGCTTTTTATTCCATCCCACATCTCATCCTTATTGTTACAACTAGCTTTAAACTTATTATAGTTTCCTTGGAAATGTTCTGCAAATTTTTGTCTTTCGTCTTCTTCCCTTAGCTTCTCTAAGTGGGGTTTCTTGCTCACCTGGTTTTGGGTTATCTTCTTCAATGTAAGATTGATTTCTCCTATCAGCAAGGTGTGGTCTGAATTAATGTCAGCTCCTGGCAATGTCTTTGCATTTTTCAAACAATTTCGAAATCTTTCTTGTACCAGTATGTAATCTATCTGGTATCTTTTACAATCTCTTGGACATATCCAGGTGTACCTCCTTCTCTTATGTTGCTGGAACAGTGTGTTTCCAACAATTAGCGAGTTTCTTTTACAGAAATTTACCAGGCTTTCCCCTCTCTCATTTCTCTCGCCTAATCCATATCTTCCAACTGTACTTCCATCCTGCCTTTCTCCTACTACAGCATTCCAATCACCCATTACGATAATGCACGAACCCTTTCTCTCTTTTTCCATCAATTCCTCTATCTTCTCATAGTTTTCCTCCACTTCTTCTTCTGACAACCCACTATGTGGCATATACACTTGAATTAACACTAAGTCTTTCTTCTTTCCTTGAAGTTTCACCATTATAATCCTGTCATCCACATAACGCACTGCTATAACTTTATGTTTCACACGTGGTCCTAGCACTATTCCCACACCACGGTTTCCTTGTTGATCACCTCCAGAATAAAACATCTTGAACTCATCACTCACTATTTCACCATTTTGTTCCCACCTCACTTCTGATATTCCCATAACATCTACTTTGTTTCTTCTCATTTCTGCCTTTAAGTTTTCTAGCTTTCCCGACTGTAACAGGGTTCTGACATTCCACGTTCCAATCCTTAATCTTACCTTCTGTTTGCTTCTCTTTTCCCCATCAGTATCCTTTGTCATAACGTGTCCTTCCCAGACATCCCCCTCCCGGACATCCGAATGGGGGGCTAGTTTACGTCCGGAATATTTTGCCTTGGAATGACTCATCATGATTGCAGTTTTTCTAGGGAAAAGATATATGCGGTAGCTTCCCGTTGATTTCCGCACACCACTCTCTCTTTCGCATCTTGAAAGATCCCAGGGGGCCCCAACGAGGAGGTGAGGAGAGTGGATTTGACTAAATGAGCCCTCCGGACTTCACCGAAATTCACTGCACCAAACGTATGGTGTTTGGATATAGGTTGCATATCAGTTCCATCAGGGTTTTTGACTCAAGGTCGAGAAATCCCATTTAGCCTTTGCCCCCCTCAACAGCCATTTAATATTTTAAGAAAGTCAATTTTATGGTAATTTGGTCCTAAATATTACCTTACACCAGTGCTGAGCCGATATCTCTTTGAACCGATACTCTCACAGATACCGATACTCTCACCGATACCGATACTCTCACCGATACTGATACCGATACCGATACTCTCACCGATACCGATACCCTCACCGATACTGATACTCTCACCGATACCGATACTCTCACCGATACTGATACTCTTACCGATACCGATACTCTCATCGATACCGATACTATCACCGATACCGATACTCTCACCGATACTGATACTCTCACCGATACGGATACTATCACCGATACCGATACTCTCACCGATACCGATAGTAGTGTAGGTGCACGGGTTCAAGGACATCAATTGGGGTTCAAAAATACCTCAAAAACTCACTTTCTCTCCACGTTCCGCGCCTCATTTATTGCGCTAACGATGTTTCACAGCGAAGAAAACAGCACCAAAACATCAAAAACTCACTTTACTCATTTGGGGTTCACCAAAACCTAAAAAAAAACTCACTTTCTCTTATTTATTGCGCTGACACAGCGTGATGAGTAAATAATGCACTCTCTCATTCTTGAAGGATGAATGCATCTTATCGTAATTTTCCAAGTCCCGGGGTCAAATGTTTATATATCGTGACCTTTGTAAACCTACCTCTCTCGGGAACGATGTGCCACACACACACGCGCGCGCTTCTTATTATTTCCGTATTGTGACGCAAGCAAACAAACAAATAATAATTATTTTTTTATTTTTTTAAGATTCCTGGCCCCTAACTCCTCAAAAAAAAACTCACTTTCTCTTATTTATTGCGCTGACACAGCGTGATGAGTAAATAATGCACTCTCTCATTCTTGAAGGATGAATGCATCTTATCGTAATTTTCCAAGTCCCGGGGCCAAATGTTTATATATCGTGACCTTTGTAAACCTACCTCTCTCGGGAACGATGTGCCACACACACATGCGCGCGCCTATTTATTTATCTATCATAGGTAGATATTGTTAAATAAACATTAATATTGTAAATATATATATACTTATTGTATTTAGTTTTTCGGTATCGAAAAAAGCGACTGTCATATCGTATTTGAAAATATTATGCTTTTACCTGTGGACATCTAGAAACGACAATTTCGTTCCCTTTCTCTGCGTGTGCTAATGACACAAATTCAATAATAGGTAGGCTTTAGTACGACGGAAGTATACTTCCTGGCTTTTTTAGCAGCTGAATTCCTCGCTGATGCTATCTGTACAGCAGGTTGTTAACATCAGCTCTGGCAACTGTTGAGAAATAGTAACGTCAGTTAACAGCATAGGTAGCAGTGATGCGATGCGATGCATTAACTTGTGAATTTTCGAACTCTCAAAAATGATGTGGCTGAAATGTAGGGGAAGAATGTTCTAGAGAAGATTGTCTCGGATTTCTATTGGTCCACGTTGCGTTGGCTAACATTTCACTTTTGACCTCATTAGAAAACCGTATAAAACTTATAGCGCTAGTGTAGAAAGTTCTGTTTCATTTTGAACGCCAGTGAAGAACATTTCCGCAGTATTTTCCAAAAGTAAGTAACTTTGTTTCTTAGCTTGCATGAGTTGGCTTTGATTTATAAGTATGGCATTGCTTTTGTGAGTTTGATTCTTGAAACGAGCCAAACAGATATAAGAGATTGTGGAAGGAAGGTAACTTCCTGAAAAACCAAACAGCTCTTATGTATTGTGGAAGAAAATATACTCACAAAACATGCAAAAAAGAGAGAGAATATAGAAGGTGTTTCTTGTCTCTCTCTGCTTTTATATATTTGAAGCATGCATTTTGCTAGCTGGAATATCTTTTTTTTTCTTCTGTGTGCCGTTGTTGGTAGGTAGGAAATATGTGTGCGGGGCATATTTAAAAAAAATAAATGTGTTAAATTGTTAGAGGAAGGCAAGAAAAAAATGGAGGGGAGTTGCGTGTTTTTGATATCTAGTGGAAGTACTGATTGATTTGATGTTTTAAGTACACTTTATGCACAGTAAGGCTAATCGAGACTGGACCTACAGTTTTAAGAACCACTTGTACCTCCACCGGGTATCGAACCCTTGATTACAAGACAACGACGTTATCGCTGTGCTATCGCAGAGGCTAGTGGAAGTACTGATTGATTTGATGTTTTAAGTCCACTTTATGTACAGTAAGGCTAATCGGGACTGGACCTACAGTTTCAAGAACTACTTGTGCGGGTATCGAACCCTTGATTACAAGGCAACGATGCTACCGCTGCGCCATCGCAAAGGCTAGTGGAAGTACATAGTTATTCGAATCTTATTTATTTAAAATATTTAGTTTTTATGCACGCTTATTGATATTAAACCTCAAATTAAATAAAATCTGACAACTATATCCAATTATACTTATGGCTACAGAACGAGCATTCGCAAAAAAAAGTGGCTTGAGATTTTTTTTGCTACGTAAACAAAATGGCCGACATGCCAAATATGAACAGGCTACATAGATTTGAGAGAGAGATGGATAGGAAAAAAAAAGTTAATTAAAATTTAATTTCATGATTGCAACACACGGAACTTAATGATTGATTGATTGATTGATTTAGTTTATTTTACTTTGCGTTTTGTACCTCTTGGCTAATTTGCGAAGATGAGTGATGAAATGGATGAAAATCGATATTCACAAACAACCAAGCCCGACCGGGATTCGAACCCGGGACCCTTGGCCTCGCAGCGCGATGTGCTAACCACTCGGCCACAGGGTCGGGCAAACACAGACATACATAAAAATTAAATGTTTGGTGCTGATCACATCACACATTACCAACTATGTATTGGACTTCCCATATGCACAGATATGAATTTATTTTTGCTTGTTGTAGTGCAAATATGTCGTCTGGGGCCTCCTCTATGGCTCAGTGGTAGGTAGGTTTGTATTCAAGGGTTCGATACCCGCTGGAGGCACAAGTGGTTCGGATAACACTTTAAAACTCTGTAGGTCTAGTTCCGATTAGCCTTACTGCACATAAAGTGGACTTAAAAAACACTAACTCAAATGTTGTCCGGTTCGGGTGACCTGGACCTACAGTCTAAAATATCATGGTATTATTATTCCTGCAATTATTTGCAATCTTGGCCAGAGAGAGAGGAGGAGGAAAAAAATAATATTTTGTTTCAATATCGAGCCTGTATTTAAATTTATACATGTGCGCATGCGCGCAGGGGGTAAATTTCATTTTTTTTTTGATCGGGTGGGTTGTAAGATGAGTGAACATGTAGGAAAAGTACTGGTATATTGATTGATTAATTGATTTAGTTTATTTTACTTCGCGTTTTGTACTTGTTAGCTAATTTGCGAAGATAGGGATGAGTGATGAAATAGATGAAAATGGATATTCACAAACAACCAAGCCCGACCGGGATTCGAACCCGGGACCCTTGGCGTCGCAGCGCGATGTGCTAACCACTCGGCCACAGGGTCGAGCAAGTACTGGTATATACATAGATCAAAGTTACATGGTTCTAGGCCCCATAGGAGCCGAGAAAATCAATATCTTGGAAAACGTCTTAAGACAAATATCTTAATCTTTAAGAAAGTCGACTTCCGGTATCTCAAGATGTTACTTCCGGTCTGTCAAGAAAATTTTCTTAAGACAAAAATCTTAAGACGTTTTCCAAGATATTGATTTTCTCGGCTCCTAATTGAGCTAGGATGATGATTTTAGGTTTGTTGGATAGGATTCGACGAGAACTATTCGACTAGCAAATAAAATCGATTCCACCCCCTCAAGTTTCGGAAATACAGACAATTTTTTATTTTTTTGAGAAACTTGATTTGCCGGCTTAGTTTTTACTCTAATTCGAAAATTTTAATAGCATTCGATACAAAATTAGAAGTACTCTACAACCTATTGGAGGGAAGATGACTAGTGCCTGCTGTTTTCGAGTTATCTTGGATTAAAATTTCAAGATGTAATTTCTAAGATGTTTTGTAATTCATAAACTATGGGTTGTAGGAAAACGATTCTTGCTCTCTCTGCTATTGCTCGTCGAATACTATAAACATAAACAAAGCTTATGGTTTAATTTTAAAAAAATGGCGACCTTAAAATAACTCTGTTTTCTGAAATTATGATTTATACTTCATACGCCAAGAGGGCTGAGAATTAGAAAAAAAAATTGTTTGGTAGAATTATGTACACATAATATTTTTGTGTTTTCTATACACAAGCTTAATTATTATTACAGGATTCATTAAGAAGCAAGAAGTAGCATATACATAAATAGCACACACCAAACCCAGCACCATCGCGAATTAGCCTTCCAAGGTTTTTTTTATTGCACAGCATTTATTTTGTGGCACTCTACTATATATATAAAAATAACATACCCCACAAATATTATTTTTTTCAACAAGATGCAATCGGTACAAATTTGCCCTACGTGTGAAACTGGTGTTTCAACTAAACATTTCCAAAGGCACTGTCGTACCTGCGTACCTGGTAAGCGTGTGACCGCTAAAAAACCATGTCCCAGGTGCGACAAACATATTACCATTAATAATTTGAAAAGGCATATAACATCATGCAAAATCGTCGTCGGAGCACCTGTTCCACAACCGTCGACCAGCTCGACCAAGAGGAAAGCGGAAGCCGACTCGCCACCATCCGCCAAACGTGTCAAGCATGTGGCGAAAGCGAACCAGTCTGCTTTCCAGCGTTTGTTAGAGGACTTTGTCCTCACTTCGGAGGGCTCATGCGACGTGCGTAGCTTTTTGGAGAACGTGCAAGCCCAAATTATTTTCATCCTCGGCGATGCGCTTGCAACGCACTCCACCAAATTCTACGCATCGCTACGTTGCCAGTACAAGAAGCCGTCTGATGAAATTTACAGCTTCTGCCACAACACCAAGGCGAAGACGCTGCATCTGGCGGATGTCGACAACCTCGAGGTCATCTACAACAAGTTTGCCGAGGAGCTGGTGGCAAAGCAAGAAGAACATCAAGCCAAGGGCTCGGGGGGTTCGCTGTGTGGTGAGCCTCACGAACTGTGCGTCAAACTTTGCAAGTTTGTGCCTCTCTTCGCCTCCAGCTACGTCCCCTTACCACCTGCCATTGCGGCAAAGAAGGCCGTCCTGAACATTCAGAACAGTGACGCCAAGTGCTTCCTCTGGTCGGTGCTTGCAGCATTACACCCCGTTGAGCCAAAAAACCAACCAAAACGCGTTACCCACTACCTACCCTACGAGCCAGAGCTGGAAGATGCGATGGCTGGGGTCGCCTACCCGGTAGAGGTCCCGGACATTCACAAGTTCGAGGCCCGTACACACAACCCTCGGTTGGCCATCAACGTTTATGGCCTCACCGACAAAAATGTGGTGTACCCCATCCGGGTGAGCGACGTAGACGACGATGGTGCGCAGGAAATTCACCTTCTGCTCATCAAGGACGAGACCCATCACCACTACACCCTTATTCGCTCGCTCTCTCGGCTTGTTTCAAGCCAACGGAGCAAAGACAAAACCCACATAGAAGTTTGTCGCAGGTGCTTGTCTACATTTCGTAATCAAGAACAGCAGGATTACCAGCGCATCAGAGGTTCCAACATCGCTGCCGAGAAGCTCGCTAACCACAAACTTTATTGCAATGCCAACGAACTGGGGGTGGCAGTCTTGCCCAAACCTGGCACCGTGGAGCGTTTCCACATGCACGGTGCCATGGTAGAGCACCCCGCTATCATCATCGCGGATTTCGAGGCCTTCCTCAAACCCCTGTCCACTTGCGATCCCGATCCCGAAGTTTCCTCTACTACCCCTTACCAACTCCACGAGGCCTCGAGTTATGCTTATGTTGTGGTGTGGCGAGACCGACATGTTGACCCCGAGCCCTGTGTGTATCGCGGTCCCGACGCAGTTAAACATTTTCTAGACAGGATGGTTGTGGAAGCCAACGAGATAGGGAAGTTCCTGTTGACCCCCAAGCCTATGGAATCGCTGTCTTCTGACGACAAAATCAAGCACGAGGAGGCTACTACCTGTCCTGTGTGCACCTGTGAGTTTAGCATCAACAACCGTAAAGTCCAACACCACGATCACTTTAACGGTAGGTACGTTGGTCCTTGGTGCAACGGATGCAACCTTAAGGCCCGGGACCCGCGCTTTATTCCTGTGTTTTTTCACAATGGCTCGGGATACGACTTCCACCATCTGGTGCCTCACTTTGGGTACGACGACATGCGAATCAACGTCCTGGCGCAGAACGAGGAGCGTTACATTAGCTTGAGCAAGTGGGTTCGAATCCCAGCAGGATCACGCTCTACCGTCGAGCTTCGCTTCCTCGACTCCCTGAGGTTCCTCCCGGCCAGCCTCGATGCCCTGGCGAAAAAGCTCAGCGACGAGCAAATGCTCATTACCTCTGCGAATTTTCCAAACTTGGACGCCGGTCTCTTCAGGCGTAAGGGGGTCTACCCCTACGAATACGTCACCGACTCTACCAAGTTTGCGGAGACGTCGCTACCTCCCCAGGCGAAGTTCTACAGTCAGCTACGAGGCTCAAACATCACCGACGAAGAATATCACCACGCCCAGTCCATGTGGCGCGAGCTGGGTTGTCGAACTCTCGGAGACTACCACGATGCGTACCTCAAACTTGATGTGACGCTCCTCGCTGATGTGATCCAGGCGTTTCGTGCAACTGCAAAGACCATCTACAAGCTGGACCCTGCATACTTCTATAGTCTCCCCGGACTGGCGTGGTCAGCCATGTTTCTGGTGACGAAAGTCGGGCTTGAGCTTCTTTCGGACGTGGACATGATGCTGTTTGTAGAACGTGCCGTGCGGGGTGGAATGGTCCAGGTGTCGCAACGGCACGCGCGCGCCAACAACCATCACATGGCTACTGGCTACGACTCCACCCAACCGTCGAGCTACATCATGCACACGGACGTGAATAACTTGTACGGGCACTCCATGATGCAGCCACTCCCCTTTAGAGGGTTCGAGTGGGCTGATCCTTCCAAATTTGACGTTGAAGGTTTCGACGATTCGGAACATGGGTTCTTCGCCGAGGTGGACTTTGAGTTCTCCGAGAAGCTGCAGGATTTGTTCTGCGATCTTCCCCCTGCACCCGAGTTCAAGTGTCCACCCGATTCCAACCAGACGAAGCTCGTCATGGATTTCGAACCCTAGAAGAATTACGTTCTTCACTACCAGAATCTCCGGTGGTTGATGCAGCGAGGGGTCACAGTCCACGCAGTTCACCGCATCCTCAAGTTCGAGCATTCTCCATGATTGCGTCCATATATTAAAGTCAACACTGAACACCGCACCGAAGCCAAGTCCGAGCTTGATAAGGATTTCTTCAAGCTCATGAATAATGCGGTGTTTGGCAAGACCATGGAGAATGTACGGAATCGCGTGGACATAATATTGGTGACGAGGAAAGAGTGATGTCGTCAGCTTGTCGCGAGTCCATTGTTCAAGTCTCGAACAATCTACAACGAGCAGCTGGCTCTGATTCACATGAAGCAAGGTGAGGTGAGGCTCACCAAGCCCATCTACGTTGGAGCCACGGTTCTGGATCTGAGCAAGCTCCACATGTTCGAGACGTACTACGATATATTACGTCCACACTACGGTCACAACATCTCGCTTCTCTACACGGACACGGACAGCTTGGTGTACCACGTACGTTCAGCCGACGCATACGGGGATATAGCCACAGTTCCATTTTTGGTTAACCTCTTCGACACCTCGGGCTATCCCCAGCCGAACCAGTACGGTATCCTGGCCCGCAACAAGAAGGTGCCTGGCAAACTCAAAGATGAGAAGGACGGAGACGTGATTCTTGAGTTTGCAGGTCTTCGCGCCAAGGCCTATACCATCAAAGCCGAGGGCAGCGTTACCAAGAAGGCCAAGGGTGTCGGCAGACAGGTGGTTCGGGAGCATCTCACATTCGAGGACTTCGTGGATTGCCTCAAGACCAGGTCGTCGGTTCTAAGAGCAGAACAGCGCATCCAGAGCGTCGACCATGTGTTGACCACCAACAAGGTGAGGAAGATTGCCCTGGATCCCAACGACGACAAGAGGTGCGTCCTCGAGTGTGGAATCCACACACTCCCATGGGGACACAATCGTTTGAGAGATGAAAAGTAACAAATGTCCATAAAAAAAGTGAACCTAACATCAAACAAAAAAAAAACCATTGAAAATGACAAAAAAAAGTAAACCAAACATCAAACCAAAAATTTGAAAAAAAAAAAGTGAACCTAACATCAAACCAAAAATTTGAAAATGACAAAAAATCTTGCACGTACAAAAATAAAAAATAACCATGCCTATGAACTTGTTCGGATACAGAAAGCAGACCATCATGGAAACTGCACCACCAAATTCCAATAACCTCTTACCTTCCGTGTTAACTAAACTCAACGGTCTACTGACCGTTCACCTTAACAGCATTTGGACAAAATTGGACGATGAAATCGGCAAGACATTTTATGTCTTCAACAACAATTTACATTTTTACGAAATTCCGATCAACGGGAAACTTCAAATCACCGTGAATCCGGAAAACGTAGGTGAAATCAAAATATCTACCGGCAAGAATATTTTTCGAATCAAGCACGACAAGATGCTTTCTAACATTACGTACGATGTTTCTGCAGGAGATTATCTTTACATTCAACTCCTAGGAGATTACGACAAACTCATTCCTCTCTTCGTAGAATTACGTATCGTCTATCCTATTATAAATAACCGTTAACCAAAAATGCCTAACGACATTTTCGGCAACACCAAGCGTGTAGACCACGCAGAAGAGATTCTCATGTTGGACGTCCGAATTAAAAAGTTGAGGAACGATTTGATCGCTTTGCAGGAGACCTTAAACAAAAGTTTAGAGTCGGAAATCGCTACGCTCCAAACGCAATGTCTCGACCCCATTCTGAAAATCGATTCCGAACTGAAAACGCTCATAAAAAATTATGTCGACGTACATTCTTACGACAGCGTTCAAAATATACAGTTGAGCGTGGATTCGCTTCAAAATGATTTGGCCAAATTACAGCAATTTCAATCGAAAAATGAAGATTTGGAAAAATTGAAACTCGAAATCGAAGAACGAACTTCCGCAATAGAAAAGAATTTCTCTGAACTTCAAACCGTCGTGAAGGATATCGATGCGGAACGCTTGCACGTCGTTGTTTCCAAATTACAAGAAGAATTCACCAGCACGTTGGAAGAAATTAAATCCAAGTTACAGACTTTGGAAGATACAATGACGAACCTACCATCGTCAGATGAACTGCAGGTCATCGGCAAGAGCTTCGCGAACATAAAAATTCAATTGGAGGCTTATCAAGATTTCGAACACATTCAAACCACCATCGCTACGCTTCAGGCGTCTCTGGAGTTGATCAACGAAGAAATTAAAAATATTCACGCTGAAGCGAACGCGTTGACGAGCATTCAAGACATGTTAAGCACGGTTCAGCAGAAGATCGAATATTTAGAAAATTTGAACGTCGAATCCAATCTTGCTCATTTTCATCACGTGCTGGACAACATACAGGGTGACTTGGAATCGTTACGGACGAGCGTGCCTTCGAGCGAAGATTTGGAAAAATTGAAAACGGCAGTGACGGCGCTATCCGATTCGAGCGACATCAAAAGTTCGTTGAGCGATCTCGAGAGTAGGGTGGCCAATCTCCCCACCTCCAAAGAATTGCACGCTTTGAAAAGGAACATATCACGTATGCTGAAACGACTGGAAACGGAAACGGTGAACGTGGAACAGATTCGAGACGAACTTGCTTCGCTGGTGTCGACGCTGCCCACTTCGCAGAGCGTCGCCGACGTTCACACGCAGTTTACAGAGATGCGAAGCATCGTGAACGATCTCACCGAGAAGAGCTCGAAATTAAATCAAGTCGAGAACCTTCAGAGTATTGTCGTCAACATCAGGGATCAAGTTGGAGTGCTGGAATCCACGCAGGAATCGACGCTGGCCTCTTTCGGTGCAAAGTTGCAAGAACTCAACGAAAACTACAAGCAGTTGAACGTGGAAGTGAAAATCAAACCGTCATTTTCTACAGTAACGGATACCATAGTCGAGCATTTGTTGCCCGTATAAAATACACTGGGACAGCTTCACAGCAACCTCGTTAGCGTCGATACTAAATTCGCCAAACTGCATTCTCTGCAAGCCATCGAAATCAACAGCGTACCCAATCAACAGAGAATCTCCACGTTCGTCGAAGGTAACAAACTGTACATGTTACATCCTTATCATCCGTACTACAAGTTTCTCCTCGATGGCACGATTCAGATAAACGAATTTTCGTACTGGTCTCACGGCAGAAAAGCTAGCGTTCCCACCATGACCTTGATATCGAATCGTGGTGTCCAGAAAGCAGGAAACATTCCTCTGGCACGTTGGAACGAAACGCGCAACGTATATGAAATACACGAAGACGAAGATCTTACCGTTTTCGACGTGAGTGCCGGCGATAAGCTGATCATTCAAAATACAGGTGAGGTGCCACCCTCTTTGAATCCCATCACGCTCGTGCTTCTCTTCAAACGTAATCTCTAAAAAATGTCTAGGCAAGCCATCGTCCAAGAATTGCATAAACCTGCACGGCGCAACTACGAACGTTTGGCGGTGGTGACCAAGGGCATCGATGACCTCTGGCAAAGTGACCTCGTGGAGATGAGCAGCGGCAATCTAAAAAACGTACATAAATTGAACAAGGGCAACAAGTACCTCCTCACCGTCATAGACACGTTTTCGAAATTCGCATGGGCTCTACCTTTGAAAGCCAAAACGGGAACATGCGTCACGGAAGCATTCAAGACAATTTTTCGCGAAAGCGGCGGCAGACGACCACGGTTTTTGCAAACAGACAACGGTAAAGAATTTTACAACGCCGTATTCCAAAAGTTTATTCAAAAACATGACATTCGACTTTCAGTCACATCAAAGCCAGCATCGTGGAAAGATTTAATCGAACCTTGAAAACACACATGTGGAAACAATTCACGCTTCGGGGAAATTACAAATGGGTTGACATTCTGCCGGAACTCGTCGATACCTATAATGATACGGTACACAGAACGATAGGCATGAAGCCAGCTGACGTTACCAAGTCCGACGAGCAGCGTTTAATTTCTACAGTTTACTGTCCAAAGTACACTCCCACGACTACCAAGAAATCAAAATACAAAATTGGAGACCAGGTGAGGGTCAGTAAATTGAAGCGAACGTTCGACAGGGGTTTCACACGAAACTGGAGCACGGAACTTTTTACCGTGGTTCGAGTTCTACCCGGAAACCGTCACACGTATATAATAAAGGACAGTGGCGGTGAAATTTTATTGGGGCGCTTCTACGAGGAGGAACTCTCTAAAACTAAATACCCCGACACGTACCTTATCGAAAAAGTTTTGCGTAAGAGAGGCGACAAACTTTTGGTGAAATGGCTGGGACTTCCGGACAAGAGTTGGATCGATTCAAACGAAGTGATTCTATGAGTGCGTGGAATGTCGTGAAACGTCTACCTGATTCGGAAAATCGAAAGAAGAAAAGGAACGGCGAGTTGCTTCCCGACAGCATCCGCTGTCTAATCGTAGGTCCTTCGGGGTGTGGGAAAACGACACTGCTCGTGGACAATTTTCTCCTCGCACCGAATTGGTTAGATTGGAAGAACAGGCACCTGTACGTGTTCTCGAAAAGTTTGGAGCAATCCAAATACCAGCAACTGATGAAACTGTACGATGGTCTGGACATTGCAACGTTCTCTTCGGAAATAAAACCACTCGACGATTGTCGTGAAAATTCAGTCGTTGTGTTCGACGATGTCATCCTGGAAAATCAAAATGAAATTCGCAACTTTTTCACGCAAGGTCGTCACAAAGGAATGGATTGCTTCTTCCTAGCTCAAACGTTTTCCAAAATTCCAAAACAGTTAGTACGCGACAACGCTAATTTCATATGTTTGTTTCGTCAAGATCACACCAACCTCAAGCACGCGTACGATGACTACGTAGGCGGAGACATGAACTACAATCAATTTTCGGAACGCTGCTGCTCCCACTGTTGGAACAGTGACGATTTCGGATTCGCGACGATCGACATGACGAGGAAACCCAACGACGGAAAATACAGAAACAAAATCAACGACTTTCTAAACGTTGCAACGTTGTGAGAAACGACGTGTATAAATAACGTTATGACGAAACGAAAAATCGAAGACGAAAATCTCAAGCTTCGCGATTACCTCGCGAAACGCTTCAAAGGTTGGAAATCCGAGAATCGCGGATTCTACGAAGAGAAGAAACGTCAAGATCAACCTGTGATCGACGCCATCAGCGATCTAGGTAAAGAAATTAAAGGCGTCACGGAACAAAATAAAAATTTGATCAACGAACTCGTACCACTTGCAGCTAAAAGTTACACCGTACCCACGCCCATTTCGAGCATTCCTTCGACGCCGTTCGAACTGAAGGACGTACCGGCACGACGTCGAGCCATAGGTAGCACGTCGTCGTCTTTGGATAAGATCGAGTTGGGACCTTTGGCACGAGACTACCTGAGCACGGGGAAATTCGACAAGGATGAAGTGTTCGGATTGTATCCGAGCATGGAGAGCAACGAAGGCGGCGGTGTGGTTTGGAAGATTGGAAAATCGAAGGTGACCTTCGAAGGCAACGACATTAAAGTTAATTTAGGCGAGAAGGATAGTTGGAACAGGTATCCGGGTACGGTGGGACTGTGGGAACTCGTTGCCAAAAAGCAGCCGAAAGATTACACCGACGAAGATTACCGAAGTTACAAGGAAATTTTGATCATGACCGATGCCTTGTACCAGAACAACGACGCCTCGCAGAATAGGGTGAAATCGAGCAGCGGTGAGAAGTACAGAAATCTCATCAAACCGATTTGGAACCAGGTCAAAACAGGCAGCGGCGTCAAACTCTACAACACGTTACCCAAAGAATTCGTTTGGGTGGACGACGTGCGCAAGCTCATAGACCGATTGTTGGTTATTGCAGGAGAGGAGAATGCAGGCAATCGTAATTTCTACAACGAGAAGGTTGGCATCGTGGACATGATCAGCGCCAAACTTTCCAACTTCATCGTGAACGACGACAAGGGCATAGGTTACCTCATCAAAATTATCAACACGCTGCCTCCGAGATTCTGGAACGTGGCCGAAGGAAAGGGACTCGTGAACGACATCATCAACAAGTTACCTTTCGAGATGCATTTACCTGGCTACCAGTACTGCGGACCGGGTACCAAACTCGAGAAAAGATTGGAGAGAGGAGACAAGGGTGTGAATCCGTTGGACGCCGCATGCAAAGATCACGACATCGCTTACAACACCACTCGCACCGATCTGGATGCACGTCACGAAGCAGACAGAAAGTTAGAGCACGCAGCTTTCGAAAGATTTGTTAGCAGAGACGCATCGCTGGGAGAAAGAGTTGCGGCACTGGGCACCACCATAGCCATGAACACGAAACAAAAACTTGGGTGGGGTATATAAATAACATACAGTAAAAAAAAAACATCATGTCTGGTATAACCAACTTGCCACACGAACTGCTGTGTAAAATATTCAAACATGCAGTAAACGGAGATTGTGAGGATATAAGAAAACTTTTGATCATAGCGAGATCAACGCCGGAATTTCGCATCCCTTGTGAAATGGCTGTCAAGGATTATCTTCGGGAGATTAGCGGCATGAGGTGCGGCGATCTCGACACTCTTCTTTCGGCCGCAGGGGAAAAATTAAACAATAGGTTAGATGAACTGCACGAGGCGAGGCAGGGGAGAAGACGATTCACAGATGATTGGCATAAGTCGAAATCTTCGGTGTATATATAAATAACACACATTGTGAAAAAAATTAAATTTCTCTAACACTGAAATTTTTCTCCTTCGATATAAGTGAAAAAAAAAATGAGTGATCTCCAAGCATTAAAACAAATGCTAAATTTGTCAGTCGAGTATGTAAAAATTCAGGAATTGGAAGTCGACAAACCTTACACGATAACTTCCGGTTCAATCGTTTCTACCCAGTACGGTCCCAAGGTGCGTCTGTTGCTCAACGCACAATACAGTCTATTTTTACCGGATCGATACGCTAACATGTTATCCGACGAGAAGCTATCTATTTTAATCGAGAACAAAACTCGAATCGTGTACAAGGGGACAAAGGAACTTCTTGGTAAGAAAACGAAGCACGTAATAGAATTTGTTTAACAACGCTGCGCGGAGTATATCCTTGAAAAAAAAAATTACACGAAACAAAAAAAAAATCTCGGAACATTTATATATAAATAACATACCGTAAAAAAAAAAAATTACACGAAAAAAATCTCAGAACATTTATATATAAATAACATACCGTGAAAAAAAAAACATGAAGCCCAAGGGTGTTGTGTACCAGATACCATACTCCAATCTGAAAAATCTAGGTGCCCTGGATGGGTTACTCACCAAGAAACAACGCGAGAAGAAACGTTCTTGCTTGACGAAAGGACACGGAATGAAATTACTTCTCAGCACTCCTCAATTGAGACGCTTGCAGCATTCGCGGAAACAGCAAAAGATCGGAGGTTTCATATTCAGCATCCCGGCCATCCTGGCAGCATTGGGGGCCGTGGGAAGTTTGGCCGGCGGAAGCGCCGCCATCGCGAAAACCGTCATCGACTCGAAGAAGAACAAGGCGGAATTGGAAGAACAGAAACGTCACAACCTGGCCATGGAGAAGAAAGGGGGGAAGGGCGTGATGAAAAAGTTTAAAAAAAAGAAACAGCAACAGCACTCACCAACCGAGACATTAAATCTCTGATCGAACCGTTACGAATCAAAAACTTCAGAGGAGTTTTCATGTCCGACTCGTTACCTTCAACCGTTAAAAAAAAAATGCGGCGTAGTCAACTTGGACGGTCAAGAAAATCCAGGCACGCATTGGATATGTTACCACAAAAATGACGATAACAAAGCATTCGTTTTCGATTCTTTCGGAGGCGTTCCACCTACAAATTTAGTCCATTATCTGAAAACAAACAAAACCTCTATATACTACAACGACGAACGCATTCAAAATTTCGGAGACGTAAACTGCGGTCATCTCTGTCTCTCCATGCTCGCGTTTCTCTCTAAAATAAATAAGCCGCAGGTGGAAGATTTCCAGAAAGCATTGTGGAACCTAAAACAGCATCACGACGATGGGCGTGTTCCATCTCACGAGCGAATCTTCGATCTTGAAACTCACGCTGCACGACGACATCGTCTATCCTAAATCCGTAGCTCTGCGTGCATTCTACAGCATGTACCTCATACCTAACGTCACGCATCACAACAACAAAATTAGCGTCGGAAGCGAACATATCGTCGTCACGCCAGGCCAATACAATCTTTCCACTTTGCAAGCTCAATTACCCAAAGGCACGTACCTTTCTCAAAATTCGGTCACGCACAGAGTGGAAATCCTATCGGCGACGGAGACGGTGGACCTGGGCACCATGGGAGAACTTTTAGGTTTCGAGAACGACACAAAACTCGAAGCTGGCATCAAGCACACGGCAACCAATATTCCTAAATTCTTGGCCATAGAGACTCTGAACGTTCACTGCAACGTGGCGGAAGGCATGATCACTAAATCTTCGGACGGATTGTTAGGAAGTCACAAGCAGACGGGAATCATAGCCACGTTCAAACCCAGTTCCGAATTCATGGAACCGATCATCTACACGCCCTCTTCGCCGATCTATTTTCCAGTATGTCGCAACCGCATAGACGACATAGAGTTGGTGGTGACGAACGAGAAAGGCGAGGTGGTGGATTTCGCAGGTGCAACGACCACGGCCATCGTGGAGATCAACGTATAATAAATAACACACATAGTGAAAAAAAAATAGAGCAAATCGAAAGTTACGAATTGCAATCTTTCCCTCCAAACCGTCGCACGTTCGCCAATTTGAACGAAGCGAACCGGGAGATCGAATACGACGTGGATGTAGGGGATGGATTCGTTCATCCTCACAGAGCGGACCTCTACCTTCAATTCGACGTGGTGAAGAAAGAAAGCGGAGAAGCGTTTCCACCCAATGCAAATTTGATACTCGTGGACAACTTCGTGCCTCACCTGTTCTCGCAGGTGGAGGTGAGGAAACACAACACCGTCATCGACAGAATAGATTATCCAGGCATCACGTCGACGGCAGTGGGAACATTGAAATTATCCAAAACGGACGCAGCATACTATCAGGCGGGAGGATTCGTAGCGGGGACCAAAATATCAACGAGAAGTCACACAGTACTGTTTCCCATGCGTCTGCTGCCGGGATTCTTCTCCGACTACAAGGAGATCATGTGGAAGGGAGGATTGCGCGTCACGTTTCGAAGAGCGGCCAACGACAACGACGCACTGATGCGATACACCAACTTGAATGCCGACGGCACGCCGATAGCCAACACATTACCCGAAGCAGCCAAGTGCGTCATCCGGAGCATGGAATTGAGAATGCCGATCGTGGAATACGAAACGAACTACGCCCTCAAGTACAAAGCGGAGATCTTGAAGAGTCCGCAGGTGCCGATTCACTTTCACGGTTACCAGTGCGTGCAGAAGTTGGCGTCGGGAAGTCACATGGAATTCGATGTGACGACGCAGTTCAACAACATACAGTTCGACATGCCAGATTTCGTCGTGGTGTTCTTTCAGACCGGTCGCGATAACAACCAGGAAAAAGATTCCAGTAAGTTCGACGACTGCAAGATCAAGAACGTTTATCTCAAGAATGGTAGGAACGAAGTGTTCCCGCGCGAGAATTACTACCTCGACATGACCAAAGACGATTACCTCAAACTTTACGAAGCTTACACGGCTTACAAGCGCGTGACCGAGGGAAACGTGGACGTGTACTACACGCCCAGCGAATTCAAAATCCGCAGGCCGATGTTCGTCATCAACACGACGAAGAGGAAGCAGGTGGTGGTCAACGATCGCACCAACATCAAGATCGTCTGCGAGTTCCACGACGCGCTGCCCGATGATACCGTGTGCAGCGTCATCCTGATTGCAGAGAAGTCTTTCGCGTACGACGTGAAGAACGAGAGGGTCACAGAGCAGTTTTAACAGGTTTAACATCTTTTTCTTGCACAATCAGTTACAATAAGAATTTTGTGCTAGCACAATAATAATACGAATTTCACTAGTTCAGATCAGTTACAATGACAATTTCACCAGTTATCAGTTACAATATCTTTTTTTTTTTCATCAGTTTTTTCACTATAGCAGGAGACAATCAGAATTTGCACAAAATTTTGTTGTTTTTACATGAGAAAATTAACAATAAAATTCTTTTTTTTTTAACGTTTCAGATGCTGTCGAACATCAAGCACACACACACACTAGGAAAAAAAAAACATGCAACTTTAGTTTTTATAACACACACATTCTCCATCTTCATCAAGAAAATATTATAATAAACATAATATTTTTATCTATCTCACAATAAAACTCTATATCAAAAATTACAACATCAAATAACACTAGAGTCGTTAGTACACGTTGCATGCATTACGGAGGTCCTCTGTAGAGTTTCATGGAAGTTTGAGAAAAAAAAACACGTGAAACTCTATAGAGGTGTGGTTATCTATAACCGCAGCCGTTAGAACCTTTTTGGGTTGGGCACCACGCACCCTGGCGGGTTAGGGGCCAGGAATCTTAAAAAAATAAAAAAATAATTATTATTTGTTTGTTTGCTTGCGTCACAATACGGAAATAATAAGAAGCGCGCGCGTGTGTGTGTGGCACATCGTTCCCGAGAGAGGTAGGTTTACAAAGGTCACGATATATAAACATTTGGCCCCGGGACTTGGAAAATTATGATAAGATGCATTCATCCTTCAAGAATGAGAGAGTGCATTATTTACTCATCACGCTGTGTCAGCGCAATAAATAAGAGAAAGTGAGTTTTTTTTTAGGTTTTGGTGAACCCCAAATGAGTAAAGTGAGTTTTTGATGTTTTGGTGCTGTTTTCTTCGCTGTGAAACATCGTTAGCGCAATAAATGAGGCGCGGAACGTGGAGAGAAAGTGAGTTTTTGAGGTATTTTTGAACCCCAATTGATGTCCTTGAACCCGTGCACCTACACTACTACCGATACTATCACCGATACCGATACTCTCACCGATACTGATACTCTCACCGATACCGATACTATCACCGATACTGATACTCTCACCGATACCGATACCGATACTCTCACCGATACCGATACTCTCACCGATACAGATACTCTCACCGATACCGATACTTGGAAAATTGCAATAATTAAAAGTTGTCCAAGATGTTGATTAATATTAGTGAGAGAGTATTCCAATGGATTATATGCTTCAGTTTACCAAGATTTGTGCTTTAAAATATTCAAGAATCACATCAGAATATTGCATTCAGTTTCTTGAAACCTGTGCAAAATTAAAATAAATTTCGATTGACTGATTTGCTTTATTTTATTTCGCTCTTGTGCCACTTTTGGCTAATTGCGAAGATGGGGATGAGTGATGATATGATGAAATTGATGAATGGACATATACCAATGCTCAGTTCGGGATTCGAACCCGGGATCACTGACGTTGTAGCGCGATGTGCTAACCACTCCGCCACGGACGCCCGCTAAAAGAAACTGCACAATTTTCAGGATAATAAGAATACGCGAAAATGTTCCGTGGCTTTTTTAGAGTACCGTGAAATACCAAAATGCCGGAAAAGGAGCGGTCGGTATCGACAGATAAATTCAATCCGATACTTTCCGATACCAATACCACTGGTATCGGCCGCCATATAGAAATCTAGGGTAGAGAATCAGTCACACTAAAGCTAAGGCGTAGTCACTTTGACGACGTTACTCTTTTGCTTTATAGGAAGAGTTTTATTGGCAATTACAATTGGCTACTAACTTATTTTGTTTCCGATAGTATTAGTAAAGCCACGTTTACACAGAATGTTACCAAATGTTTTCAACTTTTGTTACCAACACGGTTAACAACAAATGTTGTCAACAAATGTTGGTAACCAGAACACTAGTTTGACTTTAATTTTGTTAATAACTTTTGTTAACATTTTGGCTGTGGAGGAAGTTGTACTGTCTGTGGCAGCATGTCATTTTGGCGACCAAAGAAGACCAAGAAGATTCTGGGCGAGACCTTCACTGCGGGCAAGAGCTAATTATAGCAGAAGTGACTCGCGGAACAATTCAACTAAGGTTAGCACTTGATTCTCTGACCACTCCATTTCACTCAAAAGATTTTCCATGATAAATAAATTACAAAACAAAACACACCTCGCACGAAACGATGCTCTTGCTAGCTGGCTGTCACTGGCGTGATGGTGGGTGGAGAGGAAGCGGGGAAATGTTGGTAACATCAAAAAGGCTCTGTTATCATGTGTTGGTAACAAATGTTGCTAACATTCCTTGATCTTTACCGACTTCTTGTGGATAACAAAATTTCCGTTGGCAGCACGGTAAATCTGTCGCTAACAAATTCAAAAGCGTTTTTCGAAATGTTACCAACATTTGCTGGTAACATGTGTTAGCAACCCCGGCGTAAATCGGCTTAACAAACAATAAAAAAAGTTTTGACATGATTTAACGTTCATAGTTACAATCAGGGGCGCCGACTTGTCAAAATTATTGGGGGGGCTCTGATCACTGAAATAAATGAATAATGACTCACTCGCTCCCTTTTTTAAAAATAAAAATTACGTCTTCGTATAGCAGTTTTTAAGCAGATATTATATTCCTCATGCAAATGAAATGTAACATGAAAAACGTTTAGAAAATGTTTAGAAAATGTCTTTTGTGTCTGCTCATTTGTTTTTCAGATAACAATTAACATTTTTATTGAAAATTATGTATTTACATTAAGAGACCAAACTAACAGTTTTATGCCGGCCTCGGTAGCCGAGCGTGTTGGGTGTCAACTCAACTCGCTTTGATCCAGAGGTCTCGGGTTCGAGTCCCGTCGAGGGCGTGGGTGTGTTTTAATGTCCGCAACAGACATGTGATGGTTTGCAAATAACCCATAAAATAACGAATATTTAACAGTTTTATTTAATTATTTACATAAATACTAACACAAATCTCAGGAAAATAGTTTTACATTTTTGTTCTTGCTACAATTTTTTACTTTTTAAATTTAATTTTGCAATAATAAAACAACACATAGCATGTACACTAAAATATAAAGTGACACACACAACAAAAACATATGAATATAATTTAAAAATAAAGCAAAAGTTGCTCTACGCACTGGGTTATTTATTTATGAACTCATTAACGAGCGGTCTCAGGTCCAAATTATCAAGCACAGTTTGATGTATGTGGAGTACCGCTAAACTGCTTAGTCTCTTCTGCCTAATTGTAGATCTCAAATATGTCTTTAGTCGGCGAATAGCACTGAATGACCTTTCGGCTGTGGCTGTCGTCACTGTCCTTGTTTAACACATGATTTTGCTGTGTCACACACGTCAGTGCATATTGATTTGTAATACTATTTTGGAGTGTAGAACTTGTGATGTTTGGCAGCATCAGGATTTTCAAGTCTCTTCTGGCTCATCAACGAGGCTCGGTTTGCCCTCTGTGCATTTCAGCCAGAACTGTTCAAAACACATTCGCTTTTCTTGAAAGATGTTAGTCAAGTATTTTAGTTTTGATTCCACTTTTGTAGCACCAATGCGTGGAGACTGAATCTTACAGTTTACCTCTTCCATTGGACCCATCACATGGCAGTCGAGGGAGAGAAAGAAAAATGTCTTGAAGTGAAACATTGTCTCCAGGTATCCAGCACATTTTGATGCTGCGTCAGTAGAATCTTCTTCTGAAAATTGAGAAGGTTTTCATAGTTCCTTAAGATCTGTTGCATACTGGAGGCTCTCAACGTCCACCGACGAGGGCAAAGTGGTCGCAGTCCAGTATGGCCAGCCTTCTCATTCACATCAAAAAAATTCCTAAATATTTGCATTCTTTTAGGGGATTCCCAAACAGTCTTTAACAAGTCGTTGGCTAAATTCATTATGTCTCTGATTAATATATGTATAATAGTAAATAATCATTATATACTTAGTATATAGTAATAAGTCATGTGTTTTGCTGTCTCCGTTCATAGCCCCCCCCCCCAAAGTTAATGGTTTAGCGGTCTCAGCCCCCCAAAGTTGATGGTCTAGAACATTTCAAATGTGTATTTAAAGTTAAGTTCATGTGGCACAGTTCAGAGTAAACTTTACAAGAGAAGAAAAATAATACATTAGATCCTCTTCAGCAAAATTATTTGGGGGGCTCTGCCCCCACATCATTAACATTGGGGGGGGCTTGAGCCCCCCTAAGCCCCATGGAGTCGGCGCCTATGGTTACATTTAAAGCAGCAATTTGTTTGGTGGTCTCCACATATTCTAACAATGGCTGCATTAGATTCTTGTCATCCTTTTTTCCTTTCATGGTTATCACACGTTATTCGGAAGTTTGATAGAAGGATGTTGTGCCATGAGTTGTCTAAAAGCAACAAAACCACAGTTTTTAGTTTTGTTTTGCAAAACACAAGCGTTTTTTCCTTGTTGAAACAAAAAATAGATGTGGCAAGTTTGGTTACGTTAAAGCTACTGCTTCGTCAGAGCGACTACGTAGATAAAATAATATCAATTAATTTGTCAACTGGACAGCAATTCAATCCAGAGATCAAGGCCAATTGAAGGTACTGAGGAGCCAAGCGCATCACATGGTAAGAAAGGGTGAACGACTATTCCATTTAACATTGACTGAACAGAATTACATACGATCTGGTATCTGTAAATGCCTCCCTATTTTATAAGTCAGAGTTAAATTACTCATACTTCATAATAGGCGATATTCTTTGGTGAGACGTGTTAACGCAGTTAAAATCAAATTAAAAATGTACATTTTGCACAAAGAATTCCGGTAAATTCCCACTTACTTTTGTACATGTCGGAAATCAAGAATCAATCATTTGGTTTAAGTAGCAAATTCGGAACACATTCTTCGTGTTCTGCAGCAAGGAACAGTCTCGAGAAGTAGGTAGCATTGTTGCCTGCCTGAAACGGAAGCAGAAATAACATGCAAATAGGCGCCATTGTTGTGAGACAAGCCTCAATTCCGCGAGGCGGCGGTAGGGACATTGACAAATGAAGCGCGTTAACTTCATCGCGGGGGCAGGGAATCCGTTCGGGATGAGCCGTGAAATGAAGGACGACCCACGATTCCATTGTTGTTCCGTCAACGAGCATAATATCTCCTTGGGAAAGAATTGTAACCGGCAGTATAGCAATCTAAGAATCAATCATCCCCACTGACACGATGATGAAGCATGATTCGGCTGTGGACATATTAGGTTGAAAGTGTAATGGCTTGTTAATACCGTTTCCTTTGTGATTTGGTAGCCAATGGGCCGCCGAAGATGTAAAGGAAGGAGAGATTGTGCTTTAGGGACGTTTGCACGGGAAATGTTTTTTTCAGAGAGAGAGAGAGAGAGAGAGAGAGAGAGAGAGAGAGAGAGAGAGAGAGAGAGAGAGAGAGAGAGAGAGAGAGAGAGAGAGAGAATGGAAAAGAGAGACAAAAGAGGGAGGGAGATAGAGGTAGAGAGAGAAGAGAAAGAGAGAGACAAAAGAGGGAGGGAGAGAGATAGAGAGAGAAGAGAAAGAGAGAGGTGAGGGAAAGAGAGAGACAAAAGAGGGAGGGAGATAGAGAGAGAGAGAGAAGAGAAAAAGAGAGAGAAAGAGAGAGGGGGAGGGAAAGAGAGATACAAAAGAGGGAGGGAGAGAGAGAAGAGAAAGAGAGAGAAAGAGAGAGGGGAGGGAAAGAGAGACAAAAGAGGGAGGGAGAGAGAGAAGAGAAAGAGAGAGGGAGAGAGATAGAGAGAGAATGGAAAGAGGGGGGAGGGAAAGAGAGAGACAAAAGAGGGAGGGAGAGAGAGAGGTAGAGAGAGAAGAGAAAGAGAGAGAGGGGGAGGGAAAGAGAGAGACAAAAGAGGGAGGGAGAGAGAGATAGAGAGAGAAGAGAAAGAGAGAGGGGAGGGAAAGAGAGAGACAAAAGAGGGAGGGAGAGAGAGATAGAGAGAGAAGAGAAAGAGAGAGGGGAGGGAAAGAGAGAGACAAAAGAGGGAGGGAGAGAGAGATAGAGAGAGAAGAGAAAGAGAGAGGGGAGGGAAAGAGAGAGACAAAAGAGGGTGGGAGAGAGAGATAGAGAGAGAAGAGAGAGAAAGAGAGGGGGAGGGAAAGAGAGAGACAAAAGAGGAAGGGAGAGAGATAGAGAGAGAAGAGAGAGAAAGAGAGAGGGGGAGGGAAAGAGAGACAAAAGAGGAAGGGAGAGAGATAGAGAGAGAAGAGAGAGAAAGAGAGAGGGGGAGGGAAAGAGAGACAAAAGAGGAAGGGAGAGAGATAGAGAGAGAAGAGAGAGAAAGAGAGAGGGGGAGGGAAAGAGAGACAAAAGAGGAAGGGAGAGAGATAGAGAGAGAAGAGAGAGAAAGAGAGAGGGGAGGGAAAGAGAGAGACAAAAGAGGGAGGGAGAGAGAGATAGAGAGAGAAGAGAAAGAGAGAGGGGAGGGAAAGAGAGAGACAAAATAGGAAGGGAGAGAGAGATAGAGAGAGGGGGAGGGAAAGAGAGAGACAAAAGAGGGAGGGAGAGAGAGATAGAGAGAGAAGAGAAAGAGAGAGGGGAGGGAAAGAGAGAGACAAAAATGGGAGGGAGAGAGATAGAGAGAGAAGAGAAAGAGAGAGGGGGAGGGAAAGAGAGAGACAAAAGAGGAAGGGAGAGAAAGATAGAGAGAGGGGGAGGGAAAGAGAGAGGCAAAAGAGGGAGGGAGAGAGAGATAGAGAGAGAAGAAAAAGAGAGGGGGGAAAGAGAGACAAAGAGGGAGGGAGAGAGAGAAGAGAAAGAGATAGAGAAAGAGAGAGAGAAAGAGAGAGAGAGGGTTAGGGAAAGAGAGAGAGAAAAAAGTGAATACGTTGGGGAGCAACACGAAAAACGCAGGTCATAACTAGACCTCGCAATTTTAGGTTCTAAAAAGTGTCTTTTTAGGTTCCTAAAATAGACTTCAAAAATCCTAAAATAGGTTTTCAAAATCCTTAAATAGTTTCTAAAAATCCTAAAATAAGTCCTAAAAATCTTACGTTAGGCTGGAAAAATCCTGAAGCAGGTTCAAAAAAACTTTAAAATAGTTCAAACTTCCTGTAAAATACTGATTAGGTATAGTCACCGTCAATGAAAATGTGACACCTATATCCTGAATACACACTATCTTGCATAACGTTATGCGTGTTGCCTAACCCTACGGCGATGGCAGAACTTAGCATTGGAAATTTGCTATTAAAATCCACTCTTCGCCGTACAGTTAGGCAACAATCTTGTTTTCATGTTATCCACAGTCAAACTCCGCAATGTTTTTTGTGAGTATCATCTTATATGCTGAAAATAATCTTTCAACAAGAACATAGTGGTGTAAACGTCAATGCTGAAATGTTAGTTTGCAAGGAGTGAATGATGCCACAAAGCACCGAAGTGACGCGAAAGTGAGCAAGACTACACAGATCAGACCACTTTGGATTGTACAGGTAACAGTGGCACCAGACATTTTGCTTTGTTTAGAGCTTTGAAAAAACACCATGGACTTGGAGGAAGGGAAATCGACAGAGAGTACGTTTCAAACACGTTCGTCATTGAATTTTTTCGTGACCAAAGAAAGCAAATGCCTCTGTGTGACATAAAAATCCTGTAAAAACCTTTAAAAATTATTAAAAAAAACAACTTTAGAAAGGCTTGATTTAGCTGCATAAACCTAAAATGGGTTTTAGAAAGGAAAATAGTTTTTTTTAGGCTCTATAAAACTTAGTCAGTTCTTGTTGCATTTTTTAACGAAACGCTGACATAACTTATTATTTCTTTCGTACCTGTAAAGGAAAAAAATAGGTTAAAAACCTAAAATCTCAGGTCTAGTAATAACCGCAAGCATCCTCTTTGATCTGCTGTCATTATAAATGCTCGGGTCGGTTCTTCACAGCACGACTCGGCTCGTACCCGAAATCAGATACAAGTCCATGGGTCCGTTCCGAAAGTCGCACGAGTTTAACGCGTTAAACGAGTTATGGTAACTGGCTGTCCCATAAGAGCTTCCGTGAATTTCGTGAGTTTCATTATGCTGTCCCAAAAGTCGCATTCCGTGCGTTTCGTGCAAGAACGAGATTCACCAAACGCACGGGCCAGGAGGCTGGTTTGTTCGGTGAGAATCGTCTGCTGCTTGCAGACAACGCGCGTGCTGATGGATTCTAACTGCTCTAGTTCGGAAAATGTATTATAATCTTAACTGAGACCGATATGAAGCAACGTGCACAAGATGAGTATGCCTTGACCGTTCTCAGAATGTGATTAAATGAGTAACAGTGTCCACAGTAGAGTTTATTTTTGCCATAAGGACATTCCTTCCGCTGACGCCATGCGGAAACTTTCTCTAAACAATACGCTGCGCCTGCGCTTTCGCCTAGAGTGTCCCATAAGTCTGTAAAATTACTGGTTTCACCAGATTCACAAGCCCAGTTATTTTCGTTGAATGCGTTCGTTTCGTTAAGACTTTCGGAACGCACCCAATGAATGTGTGGTCCTTTCTGCCATCTAATCATCATTTATCTTTACCGTCGCGATTACCTAAATGTGGCAGAAAAACCATCAAATTTCTGCATACGGCTTTCTATAAGCAACTACCCTGATGTGCCAGGTTTGGGACGACCTTCGCCCTGCTTTTCGCGATGAAAATGCCTTCAAATGTCAAGTCTCCTATCATGGACGGGTAAAAGTAAAGTATATAAGGTAAAGTGCTCCTCCCCTGCGCTTTGCACCACTCCATGAAGGCGGTCAGGGAGTGTGGAGTTTGGGCCCCATACTTTCTTCATCATGGCCGAAGGTTCGGGTGATGTGATCGACACCACGCCTCTGGTCGCCTGTACCCACCAGAGTTTTCTCCAGGCACCCACTTTATGGGTGGGCGCCGGAGTCGCTTGAACAGGTGGAAAAAATCCCGGTTCTCCCTCGCCGGGGATCGAACCCGGGTCTCTCACATGGAAGTCAGACGCCCTAACGCTTCTTTTCTTTTTTAAAGGAAAGCTCCAAAGCGGCAGCTTTCCCGGTCACACTCCATTCTCTTATATCACTTTTTTACTCAATTATCTAGTTCATTTCTTTCAGGACAGACGCACACAAACATCCATGTCCGAGCCGGGATTCGAACCCGGGACCCTTGGCGTCGTAGCGCCTTGCGATGACCACTCCGCCACGAAGGCCGACAACGACTGAGCTATCACGGCTCATCATGGACCGGTGCAGGTTTTTTTCCCCAGAGAGGGGCATTGAAGGTATTTTGCCAGGGGAACATTTCCTTGATAACTTCAGTTATTATGCTCCTGAAACGCCCTTATAATAATTGTCACTGTGACTAAATTGAAATAAGAGATACATAATATACTTCTAGGTTGATATTCAATTTCTCGGGATGGGGGGGAAGCATGCCTCCCTCCTCTCCTTCCAGACGACCATGCCTTCTATGCTTTCGCAGTGGCGGCTGGCCAAGTGCAACAAGTGCAGATGTTTTCACCTAATTTTCAAATTAATATTGACATTTTTCATTTGCTTGTTAAATTAAACTATTTCCCAACAGAACGCACACGATAATACTCAAATAATACGCTGCTCGGCGCTACGCACGTGAAGAGTTCGTCGCAACCCAAGAGCAAACACCGCCAGGTTGCGGAAAACTTAGCCGGTTGTCATGGCAACGGTGACGTCACCTAGCGTTGGCCTTGAACGGGTGTCGCCTTCTAGGTGCAGCAGTTCTCTCGTCGGAGAAAACATTGCATCCAGTGGTTGTGGCAAAATCTTTGCGTTCTCGCGAGATCTTGTTCCGCGTGTGTGTTTCGCGTTTCCTATCGTGTGTTGTGTTCATGTGTTGAGCTGTGGTTTCTACAATGAACCCAGTAAATGACTTAGTGTGTAATTTGTTGCAGACACCATTTTCCAGATGGACGGATGAAGACAAAAAAGACGTTTCAAATTGGGGGGGCGGGGGGCACTGGCACTTACTATTTGTTTTTCATTGCCTATAGATATACTTCTTCACCTGTTATTTTAGGCACGAGCCGCTACTGGCTTTCGCAGCAGGATTCTTTTGCCAGAGCAATAAAACTCGATTCTGGCTGGCTAGAATTTTACCCTGCGTTGGTAAAATTTCGCAGTTCACGAGAAAAGTGCTTTCAAGGGCAAAGCACACAGCAATGTCCGTTGAAACGTGGAAACTGCGGGCTGTCACTGCGAGTCAGTGCGTGCAGTGTTGCCACGTTCCACGTACATCTTCACTCCGCTGAATTAAAATCTGTATAAAATCGCTTTCGCAGTGTGAATGTGACAATGATAATGGATTTTTAAAACAGATGCAAAGAGCTTCAAAACAAGAAATATAGGACTGCCCAATACTTAAGAAAAAGTTGTTTCGCAAAATTGATAAGAACGGGTTTTTGACAAATTTTTAAAATCTGAAAATTAGGGATTGTGTTTAAAACATCTCTGCCTGCACCGTATTAAAATTTCATCACGGTCGGACCATCCGTTTTTTTTATTTATAGAATATCTAAGGGAGCGATCGTTCCCAAAAAATGGAAGAAAAACGACACCTTTTTGTTCTCACGACGATAACAAATAGAAGGCATTACTTGAAAAAAAAAAAAAAGTATAAACTAACGCAGAAGTGAGTAAGCTAAATTTTGATGTAACTCGTTTTTATATAGGACTACTGGTTAATTTCTAATTGGAGTCAAAATTCGAGTGTCTAATTTTTAATCCGACGATAGTGTCAGTAAGTACGTTTTAATAATATGTACACAAGTGATCAGAGCAGAGGAGTCAACTTAAGATAAATTGGGGGGAGGCAAGGTTATCTTTTGGGGGGGCTGGATCGGCATAAATAATACTTTATATGTATATGCAAATAAAACGTGTCCTTGTACAATCAACAGCAAATGAATTAGGAGAAAAAAGATTTTCTCGACGAAAAATGAGTTGGCAATGCTGCGAACACCGCGGCAATCTGGATAAGACGCTTGAGGAGCGTCGAGCAAACTTTCCTGAAAAGCACAACTCAACTCCAGTATCGAAGGTCATGCTACACGTGGATTGGCAACTTTCGGGAGCATGCTGTCTGTCTACACAATTCTCCCCAAATGCCTGTTTGAAGATGAACCTTCGGCTCGCATTTTATTTTACAAATTTAGTTCTGACGTTGTAGTCATTTTACAATTATTTGTATTTGTTCTTATTTTGCTTTGCTTTTATGTCACCTTTACAATTAATCGAAACTGTGAAGATGGATGATAATGAGATTAAATTGATGAAGAGACACTTAAAAAAGATATTGCCAGACCAGGACTCGAACCCGGAACCTAAAGCGGATAAGGTGGGGAGACCATCAATAACTCCCGGCCATGAACTGGAGTATAAAATTTGTAATTGCTCAGGAGCATTTTTTGTTCTGTTCATGACTAATTCCTGCTTTCGGACACTTAATTTATAAGTGATAAACTTCGTTCGGTGGGGACAAGCCACGTATTGTTTGAGAGGAGGGACACATCTCGTTCATATACTAGATACAATCATGGACTATACTTGAAATGTGACGTGATAAACAATACTTTCGGAGATCAGTTGGACATAGCAATTTTGATATACAAGTACAAGTTGCATTTTCTCTACTTATTCATTATGCCTCATAGATAATCTCGCAACAACGCAAAATGTTTTAATTGACTCGAATTCACAGTGACTAATATATACTGGACCTACATATTTTAAATGCAAAATCTAGGTGACGAAAATATGCCTCAACACGAAATGAAAATGCAATATTCATTCAATACACTAAAAAAGCTAACCAAAGCAGACTTTTAACAACACTACCCACGTAACGTTTCCATCCTCTAGCAGGGTTTTCGTTGGAGTAAGATTCACATGGCGTAATAGGATTATCATTCACTACAAAGCAATAGCTATAAACATGAGATAAACCTGAAATGAGGGGTTAGAATTCACCATATGAGAAGTGCAGCAGGTAAAACAAAAAACGCATGTAAGGAAGAGGTGTGTAAGTGTAAGTTTCTATATGAAACTTGACTGAGTGGTAGCACTAGACGACTTTACGTCAGGGATCCTAGGTTGGAATACCGGTCTGGGCATTGGTGTTGTTTCTGAATGTTCTATTTATTTTATCTTCACTCATCTTCGACGTCGCGATTGCCCAAAAGTGGAAGAAAAGCGACGCTAAATAAAAGTAAAAAATATATGTGAAAATTAGAAGGTTAATTAAGAGCTGATAGGTAAAATATACTCTATGAGCGATGTTCGATAGAAGTTCTGTTACGATGTCACACCTGTAAGAAGCAAATAGCGAAGTTGTGTGAAGGATTGAAGATAAGCTTTGATCACATGGTCACCTGGATTGTCTCGAGCTGAACCAGTGAATGGGCGATGTTTAATCCCCAAGGCCATTCTGCAAAACGAATGCCAAAAGAGGTTCGTGTGTGGATTTGGTCAGCATGAAATTGTTGGGTGATGATAAGTGAATGGTATTTTTTTCTGTTTTCGTTATTTTACGTTGCTTTTCTACCTCTGGATCTTGAATGACGAATAAATTAATTTGGTGAACTGATAAACACAAAAAAGCCAACCCCTTGGCTAATTGGTTAGCGCACGCGCTTCGAAGTAAGTTGAGGATGTGTCATTGTCTGCATCCCACTTCCATCTATCACATCTTCAACCTTCATCATCGCGATTATCCTAGACTGGTAGAACAGTGTCGTGAAATAACAAAAATATCACCCTCGGTGTCGATTTCAAACTTTGAAGTATTGCTGTTTCTGCATTCAATAGCGGCTCTAGATGGTGACAGTGATGTGAAATGCTTCTGATTTTATAAGAAATAGTAAAACGAGAAGAGCGATAGATAATCCTCTATTTTCAATTTTCTCTAAAATTATTTTCCCCGACTGTGGTGATAATGAATTCTATGTAGTATGAGAAATATATTTTAAATTAATTTATACTAATTTATGCATATGCAACTGATTAAGAGAGCCTCCACGATGGCGCAAGGAAATCGTCGCCGCATTGTAATCAAGGAGTTCTCGGTTCGATGCCCGGTGGAGGCACATAGTGATTTGGATTCTAGTTTAAACTGTAGATCCCGTCCCGGTTTGCCTATTTGTGCATAAAATTCAGACTCAGAATGATTAAGGACTTTTCGAAATATTCTGTCTGTACCGGAATGGCAACTTTCTTCAGAACGAAAATGAATTCGTAAAGCAATAATACGCACAGCACCTCTAATTACCCACTGCCATTCAACACGCTACTATCCGTAAATTCAGAATTATTATTTTAGGGTTCAAATTCTGGCATCTGAAAGAGGGACACTTGACCCCAAAAGATTCAGATTGTTAACATTTACTAGTTAAGGATATTTTTGTTAAGCTCCTGGGACCTGAGGAACAAAAATATAGATCTTTTAAAAAAAATGATTTCTCAAATTAAATGTAGAAATTATGCAGCACACTAGCCCAGGGACGCTATAGCTTATTCATGGGATGGAAAAAATATCATTTCCGCTCCCTCGCCAAGCTGTATATTCGATTGACTTAGATTCGAGTGTTAATATTGGTTATAATTATTGGTAAGATGATAAGGGATTACATCATTCAATGAAACTTACGTAAATATGCTATTGGTTATACAGTATAAACAATAATAATGACAATTATCGTGCCTAGCACTCTGATTACTCTACTGGGAAGATAATTTACACCTGTAAGTTTTCCGAAACAAATACACATTTCACTTCGTATGACAAGAATCGGCGATGAAATTTCGTAAGTAGAAATTCAGTAGCATTAGTTTACCTTAACTTTCGCAAGATATGAAAAATTCCGTTTTTGAATTGTTGGATCGTAATGTCGTGACCATCCCTGATATTTTCCTTGCATATCAACGATATTTTTTTGAAAATAGGGTTAGCAACCCTTAATTGAAGACCAAGTGAATGACTTGCGACGTGGTAGTCGGAAACCTGGCCAGGACGAGCAATCGTTCATTGGAGCTACGGAGTCAAGATGCCATACACGTCTGAAGTTACTCGTGGCCGTATAATTTTCATGTTCGAATGTGGCCGCAAAATTTCCGATATCGCAATAGCCATTGGAAGGCATGGAAATGTTGTTCGTCATTGGATAGAGCGTTTTCAACATGAAGGAGAAGAGGGCCTGAAAACAAGAAGGAAAACAGGGCGCCGCAGAGTGACGTCGGGAGAGCAAGATGCTGCTATTGTGGAACACATTGCAAATCATCCATTTTCTCCAGCCAGTATTGTTGCCTGACATTTACAACTGCAGTGTTCAAGTGATACAATACAAAGGCGTCTACAAGCTGCGGGGATACGGCACAGAACACCAGCGAAGAAAGTGCAACTCACAGCGCAACACGTAAATGCTCGTCTTGAGTTCGCTTTACAATATCTACCCATGACAAATGACTTTTGGGAAACAGTAATTTGGACTGACGAGAAAGTGTTTTGTTCGGATGAAGATGGCCAAATTAATTTGTGGCGACCGGACAGAACTCGTTATGATCCAAGATATGTTCGTAGCAATCGAAGAAGTGGAAGAATTTCAGTGGAATTTTGGGCGTGGATCAATGCTGCTGGTGCAGGAGATATCGTAGAAATATCCTCGAGGATGGATTCCGAAGAATATATTAAAGTGCTTGAAGAACATATGCTACCGACAGTTCGCGTTATTTATCCTCGGGAGGAAATGCCCATCATCAACTTCGTTCATGATAATTGCAGTATCCATACGTCCAAAAGAACGAAGCAATGGCTTGCACATCACACTGACATTCAGCCATTCGAATGGTCAACAAAATCACCAGACCTCAATCCAATTGAAAACGTATGGTCCATTATGGTGAGAGAATGGGAACCTGGCTTTGAAAGAACAAGAGAACAATTACGTGGCCATGTGTATGACGTATGGAGAACTATACAGAACAGGCCACGTATTTGTCATAGACTTGTTGAATCTATGACCAGAAGATTACGTGAGGTAATTGACAACAATGGCTGGTGGACTCATTACTGAACACACGTCAACATTATTTGAAACATTGGAAATCAAGTTTATTTTTTTTTTTTTTTGAATGAGTGTCCTTTCTTTCTTTCTGTTTTCCCTAGAGACAATATATTTATTTTCTTTGAAACATTTTGAACTCTGATTTTTACAAGGCTGCATTAATTTAGCATGTGACACAATGGTCTCAAAATATGGCATTTCAGTTTGGAACAGGCAAACTAAAGTCGAGTTTGCAAAAGCAAATACATTTTTCTCGCCTTTGTAACTCATTCTTTCTTCCAATTATCGAGTGCTTTCTTTGCTTTGCGTTGTTCTAGGTCACTCAGTCGCCATTTTTGTTTGTGAGCATATACTAAGTTTGATTGAAGCTTATCCTCTATCCTTTCATCATACAACTTGACTATGGGCTTCAGGTTTGACATCTCAATAGAATTTCTATCAAATATGAATCATCAACTTGAAATATATTTCACTTACTAGCTCCTACTCTCCAAAATTTGGTATGTTTGGTTTTCTGGTGATACCCGTGATATCGTAAAATTTGAATATGATAGATTTGTATGTTATACCTATGAAGATTACTTACTTACTTTTGTATCTCAGATCTCTTGTAATTACCTACAAATTATGCGAAACAATACACCAAACATCTCCTCCCTATTTTCAAGGATCGATACAGCATCCACCTCACAGAAATTTCCATCTCGATCATTGCATATCAAATGAGTATGGGTCTTCGTGAATCTTCCCTGTAATGCAGATCCGTAATTTGCTCTAGAGCATGTGAAGATAACTGAAAGCAATACTTGTGTATATAATTTCAATTTTGAACTATTTATTCATCTATTTACTTCTTTCATTGTGGGAGGGAGACTGGCAGTCGGGAGATAGGCCAAGGCCTTTCCAGGGCTGTAGAGCCACGTTTTTTCTATTTACTTCTTTCGGTCCCGGGTTCCATACCCGGTGGAAGCACATAGTGGTTCGGATCTCACTTTACAACGTATGTCAAATCCCGATTAGCTTTTCTATGCAAAACGTGGATTGAAAAAATTACTTAGTCAAAATTTGCGATAGTTAGTTACTGATCGCAAGTTGCATTGTTGCAGAATATGCGGATACTAGACGTATTGAAAGCAGAGATGTTCATTTGGAATCGAACTCCCTCACCCTCCGACATCGCAGTAGCCCTCACCCTCACAAGTCTTCCGGAGGGTGAGGGTGAGGTCTGCCCTCACGAAGGTGAACACATCTTGTTAAAGAATCACGACGATGAGGATGAGTCATGATATGATAAAAGCACACAAAAAACAATGCCCAGGCCGGCATTTTTTAAAAAAGGAATACACCTATTCGGTAGTATCCCCCTTCATTCACACATTTCTTAAACTTTCACACATGTCAATTTTTACTCTAATTGTTTCTCGGATATGAACGAGATGTGCCTCCCCAAAGGCCCGTCAAACAAAAAGCGGATTCTCCCGACGAACACATTTTGGATCTAATACCACTCATAAATTAAGTGTCCAGAAATAGATATTGGGTATGAATATACGATTAAATACTCCTGAGCAATTACAAATAATTATAAGCTAACTCGTGGCCGAGAGTTAGAACGATATGACTAAACTTCCCAGCTCTTGCTTCCGAGTTCGAGGCCTGGTCTCAGCATGGAGTTCTATCTCTGCAGTGTTTCCTTCTCAATTTAATGTAATTATCATCCATCCTCATAGTTGCGACAAATTATAAATGTGTCATGGTAAAAAAGCAAAATAAAAAAAAATATTGTAACATTACTGCAATGTCAGAACTACGTTGGCCAAAAGAAAAAAAAAGTGAACACCAGATCATTTTCAAACAGGCATTTGGGGAGAACTGTGTAGAGGTAGACAGACAACATGCTCCCGAAAGTTGCCAATCGACATGACCTTCGGTACTGAAGTTGTGCGTTGAGAAAACTTTGCTTGAGGCTCTTCAAGCGTCTTATCACAAATGCCTCGGTGTTCGCAGCATTGCCAACTCATTTTTCGTCCAGAAAATCCTTTTTCTCCTAATTCATTTGCTGTTGATTGTACGTGAATTTGGGGGTGGGGTAAAGAGTGCCCCCCCCCCCCCCCAAAGTCGGGGTCTATGGATCGGAGGACAATCATTGACCACCACACAGAAGTCTTAATGTGACAAATTCGTCCCGAAACGTCTTTGCATCTTTTAGAAACCGAGGATTAAGTCTTCAACAGATAACTGGCACATTTTAGAAGTTAAAAATTAGATTAACAAACTTTTTCCAGCACTAATAAGGCCATCCATTTTATTAAAAAAAAAGAAAAAGTAAGGCCACGATGATTGACATAGCTTCACGAAAGCACTTTCAACGACTCAAAAATCGACCCACCCTCTCTTCATAATCTCCATGTCCTTCCGTAATTGAATTCCCGATAACGTTCATCCATTTTTGGTATTAAGAGCTGTCACTACAAATCAGTTTTTTTAAATGAAGGTTGCTAGCTATGTTCCATGACGTACATGTTCCTAATTGTTGGAAAAGGACCACGAAAAAGAGCTGATCGCAGGACAGCTTTTCTCTTCCACCAGTGCCAGATCTACAACCTGCAACCCTGGATCAGCTTTTTGCGGGGACAAAGCTGGAAAATGTCCGACCTTAGATCAAATCCGACTACAATTTCACGAGAAAATGCTGTGGTGAAGGTTTCTTCAACCTATCTTAAATTAGGAAACAGTTTTTGACTGCATGATTGTAACAAATGTATCATTCTACAGGTGTGAGAAAATAAAGTTTTATATATATATATATATATATATATATATATATATATATATATATATATATATATATATATATATCACAACCGGTGCCGAAACCGGGAGGGAGGGGCAGAAGGACCCGGGCCCATCCAGTTCTCGTTTTACCCCCTATAAGGGGCCGAATGCATATCCAACATATTACATAACTTTTGCACACAGAAACCTCGCACACAACAGGTGGGAAATTACGCAGGATTCTGCTATGAAATGGGCAGAATCAATAATGTGGGACTATCACTCAGTTTGAGGGTGTTTCTTGTGCTTGTGCGTTTACTATTTCAGTATTTCCTTTCTCAAACTGACAATGAATTAAGGAAAACGCATGGCACATTATGAATGAATATGTGCGAGAACAGCGGAAGAAGCATGGGAATACTGTAGTCTTCATGCTCTTCAATGAGCCAGTCCATTGCAAAATACGCTCCTTTGTTTCCCTTCGGAAATGTCAAAAATCGCTCGCCCAGATGAAAATTTTATCTTGGCCCTTCCTTTTTTATGTAAATATGTGTGAAGATATTAAACTCCTATAAGGAATTGGAAGAATAAGTATTATAAACAGAATATGATAAAAAATTCTCAGTTAAAAGTTACATGTAAAGTATTATGTTGTATAATTACATAATCAAGTGCAGTGATTTTTTTGTCCAGCTAATAAAGTTCGATGTGCACTGATATATATGTTTTGTTGTCAAAGACAGTTATTGCAATTACTATTTTTCCAAGGTTAATTCAAGTGTATTAGGTCCCACATTACGGAAAAAAAATTGCCCCTCTCCCGCAAACAGAAATAAATCAGTATTTATGCTTTACTTAGCTTTACCCCCCCCCCAAATCTCTTAAGAAATCGGGGCCTATGCACATCACCCCCTTCCCATTTAAAAAAAAAATGAGTTGAATTCAATTGAATTAGCGGCCACTAATATGGTGGACGTCCGCTTGGAACACACCAATGTGGTTCCCCCTAAGCCTAACCTGTTTCTATCATGACCAATTGTACCCATATTAACTCCTTTACTTTTTATATGGGGTGTTAACGGACTTTTGAATCACCCTGTAGGCCCTCGTATGTGAGTTTGTCAACATGAGATCAAGAATTACACACACAGACATTATATATGTGTAATATATATATACGTGTGTATATATATATATATATATATACAGGGTGTCGCAAAACTCTTTCAACAACGCTTGGCTGCTGGTAGATATCATAAAAACAAGTAACTTTTCCCTACAAAGTTTACCTCGAAAGCGCTTAGTTTCTGCGCTGTAAGCGCTTAAAATCTATCCTGTACGTATGCAACCCAACACAGCAAACGCTTGCTCTGACATAACTACCAGGGGCGAGTGGCAGGGTTGCCACTAGCGTTCCTCGGTAAGAGAGACGACTTGAAAACAACTTGGGAGTCTTGCCTGAGCAAAATCCAAAACATTAATGGTACTTGCGATGTTGTAAGAAGCATTGACAGTATTTATAAACTGACCAAGACAAATAATGAGCAGACTGAAATTCAAGATTACTCATTTTAAAATATCTCCATAATTGATTGATTGATTTGGTTTATTTTAATTCACTTTCCTGCCACCTTTGGCTAATCGCGAAGATGAGGATGATATGATGAAATAACAAATGACACCAATGTCTAGACCAGGATTTAAACCTGAGACACCTGGCGCCGTAGCGAGCTGTGCTAACCACATCACCACGGAGTGTTTCGTGTATCATGCAATATCAACAATTACAAGGGACACGTGAGATAGGGGAAATCCACGAACGAACAAATGTAAATAACACGCAAATGTGTAATACGAGTGCCCTTTACAGTTCAGCGCTTGATTGATATAAGTATGCATTTCTTGGCTTTGGTTTTCAATAAGCACTAGTTTTAATGTGTGAATTTATTTATGCCTAAACGACGTTTTTCATTAAATTGAAAGTCGGGGTCCGTGGCGGAGTGGTTAGAACATTCGCGATACGATGCCAGGGGTCTTGGATTCGAAATGCTTCTTACAACATCGCAAGTACCATTAATGTTTTGGATTTTGCTCAGGCAAGACTCCCAAGTTGTTGTTTTCAAGTCGTCTCTCTTACCGAGGAACGCTAGTGGCAACCCTGCCACGCGCCCCTGGTAGTTATGTCAGAGCAAGCGTTTGCTGTGTTGGGTTGCATACGTACAGGATAGATTTTAAGCGCTTACAGCGCAGAAACTAAGCGCTTTCGAGGTAAACTTTGTAGGGAAAAGTTACTTGTTTTTATGATATCTACCAGCAGCCAAGCGTTGTTGAAAGAGTTTTGCGACACCCTGTATATATAATGTGTGTGTGTCTGTGAAGGTAGGTAGAGGGGGGCTTTTGGTAATATTTTGCGGGGGGGGGGCAAGATTTGTAGATCCGGCACTGCTTCCAAACTTATGCATTTGTAAAAGTGAATACATAGAACCGCTTTTGCCCTGCAAACCGTGTTACTGTTCATTTTTAGAATACATTCCACTCGGATACGAAAATTAGTATATCTATATTTTACCATCTATACTTCGTACGTGTGTACACATGTGGCGCTTTTTTAAAAGAAATTTTCTACCTCTTTGCGCCTGTCCTCTACCGCTGCGTGCTCTAATTTCTGCACCGAACTTTCAAGAACAACATACAGTACATCCGCGATTATCGGGCACGTTTATCTTTATTTTTGATTTATTTTACTTTGCTTTTCTGCACCGTTTGGATAATCGCGAAGATGAGAATGAGTGATGATATGATGAAACTAATGAGAGGATGCTCACAAGGAACAGCCATGTCCAGACCGCGATTCGAACCCGGAACCGTAGCGCGCTACGCTAACCACTTCGCCACCGAGGTCGGTTCGGGCACCTATCCATAAATACATAAATATTACGAGTGCAAACTTGGAGAGATTCTTTATGCACTGATATGCACCTTTTTTCTGTGTGTGTTATAGTTCCTGTATTATAAACGTTCGAAATTCCGGAGGGAATTATGGATCATCTTGTATATTTCTGGAGGGGTACATGCTAATCACCTGTCACGTAATAATAATTATGAAAAGATTGGGTTAAAATGTGCTACAAAGGTACTTCTAGTTGAGAACACTAAAATCTGTGTAAAAACTACCTGTTCTGAGAAAGAAATTAATGTAAATATCAACCTAGAAATGCAAGATTAATAGACCAAGAACAACATATTGTTAGTCTTTGATTATTTGCATACTATTATTAATAATTTTCGTAGCCAACTGTGAACATAAAACAGAATCACAACAAAGGGTAAACAGGATTTTTTAAAATTTAAATTTACTACATGCCAACTAAATACGTTTGACGAAAAGTTACGTACTTATATAAGCAAGAAAAATCCTAACATCCGGTGACTGGAACGAAAGAAATAGCATAGTACTGGAGAACTGCATCCGGCATCTCTAAACCCTTCCCTGCTGGAGCCTCTTTTGGAATCTCCAAAACCTCTCTCACCCTCATCCAATTTCCTCTTTCCTTTATGTAGAAAATCAATGCGAGCCAATTTTTTTTGTACATCAGCTTCTTTTTCTCAATACCCCTCACTTACAGGAAAGGTAGAAGACGTAGAAGGGACTTGTAAAATAGAGAGGAAGGGTCTTGGGTCTTGGCACTGCAAATGAGCCATGACTAATGGTGAAGGCATTGATTTTTGTGTTAATTCAATCTTTAGAATATCATATAGTTATTACAGCAGTTATCAACCGTATACTTGAAGGGGTAATTACTTTCTCTTGTCCTTTTGTGGAGCTATTCAATTAGATTGAAAGCGTCTCCGTGGACCGAATCTTAAAGCTTGATTCATTATTTAAGAATCATTACGGGTGCGGCGGTAGAAATGGATTAGGCAGGATTCCATTCTCGACTACGGGGGGTCGTTTTAGTGGTACAGATCACATTCTAAACTTCAATACCTTGTTCCGATTGACCTATCGGTGAATAAAATTACGTTTCGACACACGATTCCTGGTTTTACAGAACGCTATCTAAGCAGAATCACCACGGAAGTAATTTTTCTGCTTCAAATTATTTTCAATTATGTAAATTATAACAACACTACTTGAAAGTACGATGCAACTTAAACTGGGTTGCGGCCGTGTTAAAATATTGGCACGTGAAATGTGTGAGAGGACAAACTTAAATAACGAGAGATACAGGGCAGAAAGAGAGTAAGTAGGAAGATTAGAAGCAAGACAAGAAGTGACAGAAAGACAGAGAGGAAAATGAACCGAAGGAAAACAGATCAATGGAAAGAAGAAGGAAGTAAGACAGAAAGAGTGTGAGATATGGAGGAGAAGAAAGAGAGAGAGAGAGAGAGAGATAGGAAAAGAGATTGGAAGGAGAAATAGCGACAGGCATAACAGAAACGAGGAGAGGAAAACACAAACAAAGGAAAAACAAAACAGAGATGGCAGAATGAAAAGAAAGGAGAGAGAGAGAGAGAGAGAGAGAATGGAAGAATGAAAAAAGAAAAGAGAGAAGACTTGAAATATAGGAAAGATGGAAAAATAAACCGAGGAGATACAAAAAATGGAAAAGAAGGAGGAAGTAAGACACAAAGATTGACCGAAGGATGAGAAAGGGTTTGAGATAAAGAGGAAAAGAAGGAAAGAGAGAGAGAGACGTAAAGATAGAAGGCAAGAGAAAGAACGTCTGTTCAGAGGCAAAACCCAACTCAACTCCATCGTAGAAAGTGCTACGGTTTATTAACGTTTACTTGAAGTCTGTTCTATGCTGTTGTATACAATCTATTGAAATGCTCCCAAATTTACTTTTCTGAGCCCTGGACGGATTTTCAGACGTATCGGAGTAGTTGGGATCCTACTGTCCCTATTAATCTATCTGAGCATAAACTTTGCGAACTCTACGGACTCAAAGGATACTTACGGACATTCCTAGCTGTGTCGTGTCCAAGAACACACTGGTCTGCCCAACGCTGTGCAATTGTTGCCAACTCCTCGTCCCAAACCTGAAAATAAATGCAAACATTGTCATATTAAATTGGGTCTTATTAGTGATGTATTTAAGCAATGTCACATTAAATCTTATTTCTGTGTGTGTCTATTTATCCATTTTGATTCTATTTGCAGGATTTTAACACTTGTGGCTACGAAATTTGTTTGGCAAATCTCCAGGTGGTTGAGGTAAGTCGTTTATACTTCTTCTACGTTTGTGATGCTGCTCATTAAAGTTGAAAACAAGCTACCTTTAAACACGGGTCTGTAAATGTGAGTACATATCTCAGAAACTACTATATCTGGAAAGATGAAATCAGGTTGTTTTACACAGACCTCGAGATAATTATTCAATACAGCCAATTTATCAGTGAGTGGCAACCATAGGCGTGCGCAGACCCTCTGATTGGGGGGGGGGGGGCAAAAGCTTTGATGAAAGTTCAGTCGGGAAAGAAAACCTCATTTCATCTCATTGTTTTAATGTATTGATGGGTATGAAAGAGGACGTGTATACCTAAATGTGTATATATAGTGTGTGTCCGAGCCCACCGAAAATCCCCTTAGTGCAATTTTAGGCGTAATATATATATATTAAATGCAGCAACGTAGAGGCAGCATAACTGACGAATAAAAAAAAGGCTACCATAGATCGAAGCGGGAGTTGTTTTAAACTTTCATTAGCTTCGTTTAATAACGGCAATATGATTCCTCTACACCAAATTTGTAGGTGAAAGTGTAATAATATAGAGACATGGACGTCTGGAAGTGAGGGGGGCAAGGATAGCCACATCTCCGCTTTAGAAAACGAATGTCAACCTAAAAGTACATACTTCTGAAATGTAATGTGATTTCTGTCTCAGTAATTAACATTAATTATTACAATGGGGATGCAAGAATGTGAAAATTACAAATTCAAGTGATGTTCTTTGAGGGGACAACACCTATTATCAGAGTAATATGCCTCGTTTACCCCTCTGCGGACGTCCATGATTAAGGGGGGCATTTGTCCTCCCCCTTGTGCCCCCGTGTGCACGCCTGTGGTGGCAACAACTCACTGACGACACTACGAGCCCTCGAAAAGCAGGATTTTATCCTGAACATACATGCAACCCTCAATGCAGGATCACAATTTCCACTAATGGACTGACTTTGCAGAAAATATCAATTTTCTATAAATAATCCGTTTTTTGTTCATGAAATATGTCAGTAATAAAAAGTCTGGTCAGCACTTTCATGGCATTATGCAAACAGACATGTGGGTTTGAAATTTGAAACCAGGTAAATATCTAATCGCATCACAAGGGGATGATGAGAATCATTTTGTGTGTTACATCATGTTCATTTAACAGAAATCTTGCAACAGGTACCTAAAAGGCACAGGAAGATTTAATGAAAGGGAAGGGTTAAAAAGAACAGAGAAAGAATGCTAGAAATAAATAAGAAGACCTAAACGAAAAGGAAACAGACAGAGAGAGAAAAGAAAAAGAAATACGGATAAATCAGGAGTGGGAAAGAGAGAGAGAATGAATGTTTATATAATAACTCATATACTGACTATTATATCTGCCCATCCTAAATTAATACTATTTCCTCCTGCCCACCAGGTCAGCTTCCTACCGCCGTACTTAACTTACAATCATCTGAATCGTAAGCTCACCTGCTTTAGAGCGTAATCGGTAGGAGCGGACGAGTCGGCTATCAGCGCCATTAGGTGAGTAGCGGCAGAAATTGTAAATTCTATCAATAACAAGCAGACTGGCCGAGTGCCCTGTGTGGAAGGGAAGTAGCGGGATATGCTTTAACTTACTGGTATCAGAACTCACTAGAGGTAGAGTTGTGAAAATAACTTCCCTGTAAATCTGCTCCAATGCCCACTTAATTAGATATATTGGCCTGTCTGCTTGATCGAGACAACATTCGTCGCTATTACCGGTCTGTTCAAGTAAACAGACTTGCTCGGCTATTCATTTCATTAAATTTCCCAAATGCATGTACCCAGTTTTGGTCCAAGAAGTATTTCTATCCTTTCCAAACAACAGACAATACCAGCAAAACAACGCATTTAGCTCAGCGCTATCGGCTAACCAGTCACATTTGGTATACATATTACACTAAAATGTCTAGTGAATTTACTGGTCGTTTGAACCAAGTCCGGTAGTTCTTGTGTTGGCGGGCCATTTTTAATTATCTCATTTCTTTCTGAGAAAGAACGGGCAGAAAACGGCTTGGACAAAAGTTCTTTTATAGTACACATTGTCCTATATTACTAGATACTAACTGGTACCTTCACATATTTTCATATACATTCGGCAAACCACACCCGTAAACTGAGGAAAACCGAAAACAATAAGAGTTGAAACACTCTCGAACTCCCTGTCCGATGCTAGCTTCGGTTGCAGAAGAAATACACGCACACGGCCCGTGACCTTGAGGTGCGCGCGCAACTGTCTGCCACTGCTTAACCGATGCGAGAGGAAGATTGCTTCGGCTCAACCTCAGTGCAGCCGTGCAGAGACTGGTAGTCTGGCTGCCTTAGACGAGACCATGTATGGAAGTGCGCATGCGCCAACCGGACGCGTTCAGTGGCTAAATAGGGGTGAAGGCACTTTGGGCAGGAAGCGGGTTCCTTGAAAATTGTCTGCTGTGGAAATAACAATGAAGTTTGAACGTAGTAACATGCCGCCAAAATACATAGAGAGATGTTTACGAATTATGTAAGGGTTCAGAACGAAATTAAAGCCATCCATATACTATATCAGCAAACAGAATATATGAGGAAAGTATCATCACATCACATTATTAGATGTACTTGTTTGTAAACCAGTAGCATTATTTTTGTTCATTCAATTAAATTGATCTCCTTAGTTAATATCATAATTAGCAGAAATGTACACATCATTAACCAGGATAGTATTCACTAATAATAGTATTTTTGTATGTAGTATTATAAATATAAATGTAGTACCTAAATGGTTTATAACATTTTCAACGGTATTTTAAAGTCCAAATTTCCGTTATTCTACTTCGAAACGGTTTCTTGCGAATTGTAAGAGCCATCACAAATCACAAACACAACACAGAAAGCGGTAATAAACACAACAAGCGAAATACCACATGGTAGTTCGGCGAGTGTTTCTCCCTGCTTCCCCTCTCGCGTTTGGAATCGTCCTTTCCAGGTAGTTTCGTCTTCCTTGGCCGGACTGTATGTGATCTATTTGTAGCGAAGAAATGTGACGGGTTTATCTAGATATTATTGAATAATCGTGTGATTATAATGACATAATATATTGTTACGTTATTGCATATTGTATTCCGAAGCAATGCTTCGGTAGCTTACCTTATATGCACGCCACTGGATTAGCCCAAAAGGTAGAAAAGTGACGTAAAATAACTAAAATATAAATTGGCACATTCAATGAACTATCAACATGTCGTATCCTGATTCTTAGTCATGGAACATATGAGTAATGTTTACGATCAAGTTCAAACTTGGTAACGGCAGATACTTGATAGCACGGAAAATGATGGTTCTGAAAGGAAAGGGAATTGTGGATTAATGTTAACAGAACCATTCTAGCATTTCTTCCGTGCTTGCAGGAAATGTTTGAGGATGGGGTGGACCTTGCCCGAAACATGAGAGAAAAGGTAATGTGGAAGAAAAGCATCAAGGAGCTTGCATCGAAACAATGAAGCACACACACAAACCGTGCACAGCAAATGGCAACAATGCAGTCGAAGACAAGAATGATTGATTATTCTGCAGTCTTGCATAGCGCGGTACAAGGTGCTTGTGTGTTCCCACGTTTGATTCATGGCCGATCGAGAACATTAAAGAAATCGGGTGGACGGGGAAGTGGGGGGTTGTGACGTCATTACAATGCATGATCAATAAGAGAAAAGCTGTTCTGAGTTCACAAATCATCGAAGTTACGTAGCGAATGACAGTGATGCATAGCGCCATTATGGCGCTTGCTTAAAGGTGGTACCGGCCAATCTGCTCTTTCCCGAAAGCAGTAAATGCACCAATTAAAAGCATTTAGTCTCAATTCTGATTTGCAATCAAGGTACGGCATTACCTCGACGAAATAAAGTCGACTCTTGATTGTACGGTATTGGCAGCATGCGACTCCGCCAAGCGGCGACAACGTGAACTATTGTGAAATATAGTCATTCCATTATATGCTACGATGATTCCCACCACGCTATTAGACTTTCGCTGTGTGTGTGCCACATCTTTAATTAAAAATGTATTTTGATATTCACAAAGTTATTACAAAAACCAAACATGGATATATTATCCGGCAATAGGAAGTTTAAATTTTGAAGTAAAAACAATCGTACACATTCCAAAAAAATTTTGAAAATATGTTAAATTTTAGATTACATTATTTTGCTCAATACGATATAGTAATAGTGGCAAATTACAATAAACTAATTAACAATATAATGTGTAAAGTAGAAATATGGAAAAATACTAAAACAGTACTTCTAAAATAAAACTAAAGTGCAGAATTGGTGGAGGAACATAGTAGTTTGGATACCACTTTAGACTGTAGGCCCAGTCCTCATTATCCTTTTTGCGCATAAAGGGAACTTTAAAACAAAATCAAATAAAATGCGGAATTTCAAAATTATTGAACAGTAACATTTTAGTGTAGGCAACTTCTATTTCGATGATCAGATGCAATTTACAGCATCTTAAAAATCACATTTTGTCAGTGTGACCAGCCGGAGAAACCACAGAATGTTGTGTTAAGTACACACACATAGCATAGCAAAGTGTGTCACTTGTTTTTGTTGTGTTAAGTACACACACATAGCATTGCAAAGTGTGTCACTTGTTTAAAAATTGATGCGTAAAATGTCCAGAAGCTTTTGATAATTTTGAAAGCAAACACTGTGATTTGAAGAATGCCTCCGACAAACTCGCGAAATAAAGTCAGTCATTTGTTTTCTACTCTCTCTTCCCCTTCTATCATACTTTTTGATAAAGCTGCGCAACTTGGCAACGCAGGAACACTGGAAGAATGCAGCAGCTGTTTGCGGGGTATACGTTCCAACTACTCGCTTACGGTTAAAAATTCGACTACGCGATACAAGGGCATTCTTATCTTGATCAAGCTGTACTATATACATAAATATTTAATTTAATTATAATTTTTCTTACTCAAACAGATTTATCACTATTGGAGCTACATTCCTTAGGACTCCATTTGATGAACAAGATCGACAACGTCCTGGGATTAATATAAATTAACAACCCACAAGCCTATAGTTTTCTCAAGATCATTTTCCTTATATTCACATCCACAGTAACGTCTTGAACTTTTTCTTCAATCTGAGCATCAAGAATAACGATGTATTTCCTTAAATTCGTTTAGACAAGTCATAAAATGATCTTTCAGCTCATTTGTATAATATAGTTCAGCGTTAGTTCATATTTAAGCATTTTTTTCTTGAAGAAAAAATTAAATTTTCTCTAATATTATATATCTTTTCGAGGCGTGCTGTTTAAAAGCACTTAAATTTAGTTAGTTTTGTGTCTGGGGATGATTCTTTTATGTTACAGTAATATGAAAGTCTGACCGTGGAAATGACGCCATCTGTTATCAAATTCTGGAATTAAAAGCACTTTTAGCTTTCGAATGACCCTCGTATATAGATAAAAAGACAATTAGCGTGCTTTAACATCATGCATAACCTTCTCTTATTAACACTTTGAATTCGATTCATGAGTGTTTATGCAAGAATACGGATCCTCGTCTCTTGTGCTAACTTTGAGGCGTGAAAAGACTTATGCAAACATCACGATCGCCTTGTCATTGTCGATAGATGTAGCCACTAGTAATCACAACTCTCATCTCACCTGCGTTACGTAATCCGGCTGTAGTTTGTCCGCCTTCAAGGTTGGTGAACATTTGAATCAAGAGGAGTTCATTGATAACTCCCAGACTGCCCCCCCGCCCCCATCTTTATTCCTTGGGGCAGTCTTGTTTTCTTCCACTTTCCTTGTATACTCCCAACATCAAGGTGATCCGAGAATGGTTCGCTCGGCAAATATGACGTCACCGAGCATTTCCACTTTCATTGGTCAAGGTTTTCATGATTGAATGTGTAGGTAGGCACTGACGTCTCAATTTTTTTCTTTGCCTCGTTAATGTTCCGCATCGTAATTATGCAGGACTTGCAACTCTGAAAATTATTCTCAAGAGATTATTATTTTTGTTTGGCAGAGTTGCCTACTCTGGACCAACCATGATTTCGTTCCTGGATGAAAATTTTCTTGTGCCCAATAATAATGTTGGATATATTACAGTTTAGGCTGTATTTTCATAATTATTAACATTATTGTCTGTAGAATCCCAATATAGCTTTGAATTTTAAAAATATGATGCGGTGAACAGCACCACGTCTATAGATTAACTTTGCCTTTGGGTATTCCTACTTAAATCCACTATTCTTTTCTTGGACCAGTGGCGAATTTATGATCGAATTTAAGGGGTTGCTTATGTTTGTTTTTTAAAAGTTTCCTCCGTGCAAATGTTTATGCTTCAGGCCGAATATCTTACAACCTCATCTCAACTCCTACTGCAAGAGCCCTCTAGGAGCAGGGTTTGCCATACGGCTTCTTGTTGAGTGACACGTGACTTTTCGAGCTCGGGTCACGGCACTATTGGTCTGAAGTAGGTCTCCAATGCTCCTTAGATGCTGGATCAACACCATTGATGTGCCGTACACTATAAGTTTACGTCTACATGCGTTGTCTACACGTAATCTACGCGTAGATTACATTGGGTTGTAGTTTACATAGACTACGTAGACAATCTAAAATGCATTAAAATTAATTTTCAAGGCTTTCATGAAAGAAAAGTGACATTTTCAACTATATTGGTTCCTAATGAACTTAAAAGAATCCAATTTACAACAAAATGTATCTTCTCTTCTATCATCAACTATGGAAGAAGATAAATAGTATGCAAAAAAACCCAACAGATGGCAGTCGTGAGGCAACGTTAGGCTTTTCCCCATAAAATGCTAGAATATTTCTATATTAGGTTTTTTCCTAGGTGAGAAATTGTTCAAATTTGGAAGGGAGCGTATGAAAAGTTCTCCTCACACATCAGCAACTGATACGCAGTGTAATTTTGTTTTACTTCCACGGCGCCCTTTGCTAAGTTATCACCTTTCGCCATGCTGTTTACATAGATTACGTCATGTACATGTATAAAATAGTCTACGTGTAGAATGTAGACTATCGTTGCTCACGCGTAAACGCACATCACTGATCAACACCAAAATTGATTTAATTTAGTTTATTTAACGCCGCTTTCCTGACACTTTTGGGCAATCCGACGATGGGAATGGATGGTAATGAGATGGGTGAAGGGGCAATCACAAACCAACATGGAGGACCACACAGACTACGTGGAAAGAGAGGTTGAAAGTTAAGTGCCCTCAGAGAATATCACCCCTTATATCCCCGGGGACCTCTCGCACCAATTAGAGGACATTTCGGAAGGCCGAGGAAGGGAGTCGGCCCCCATAGATCCCCATAATTACACCACAGCTTTGCACACGGAAGAGACGAATCATAAGGAAATAAATAAATTATGAAACTGAACTGAAATAATTGGAATCAACAAGGATTTCTTTAAACATTGTTCACCTTTAAACTTATAATGTTAATGTTAGACTGATGGGGAGGGTTCGGTACATTCTTGGGAAAATGAGACTGAAAGCGCATTCACATTCTATGTAAAGATTATTGTAAAAAAAATAATTGAGGAATTCTACCTTCTCGTGTTCCGAAGCCTGTGATGATTACTATTACTGTGGAATCGGTAACAATTGCAAATTACACTTACCAGCTTCCGTGGCAGAGTGGTTAGCGTAATGCACCAAGATTATAATTCCGAGGTAGACAAACAGACGTAAAATAACGAAAATAGAAAAATGCAATACCAATAAATTAATATAAGGTAAAAGTAGGACACATTGTGCACAATTTAAAAAAAAATATATAAGTAAAATGTCAGAAATGTACATAAGGAAAAAAATATTTTCAATTTTCTTTGTGCATAGATATGCAAATCGGGATTGGATCTACAGTAAATTGGTATCCGGACACACTATATGCCTCCACCAGGGATCAAACCCAGGATTCCTTGATTACACGCCGATAGGGAAATTCATAAGAGCATCCTCAACTGATGAAAATCATAGTAGAAGCAATCATGAAAAGGGGAAATGCAGCAGAATAATTATATCTCCAGACATTGAAGTCCATATGTTTTTAAATCCTACAGTACCCCCTCCCTACGATACTCCACTATCGAGACATTTTATTTTGGAAGAGAAAGAGACAGCAAATATATACAGGAGAAGCAACCGCAACCTCAACCGCAACCGCATCCGCACCCGCAAAGATGAACTTTCTGGATGCAACCTTTGGCATATATTTTGTATGCAGACGACATTAATACAGATTTAATGTGCAGCTAAACAAAGCACATTGGAAATCCCCTTGTGGGGATGATAAAATATTTACATACTGTTAACCTCAAATGTTGGTTCAATAGGAGACCACAAATAGGTTCCTTGCGCACAGGCTTTACGCATTTAAGGGTTACGCTTCCACTTGAGGTAATGAGGATTATTAACAGGTTGGAGCTGCAGTTGCGACGTATGAAAATGAATATACCACTATACCAGCACCTGATATTCTTTAAGTTCACGCAATTATATATTTTTACCAGTAGTAGTTTCCGTGAAATCAACACATATCGAATTGTTCTATTGTTGACATGAACGGACAGATGGACAGGCCGTTGGCGAAGGGGGATATCGCAAGATGTGGAAAATTCACAGTTCTTACAACCGACAAATGTCTGATAATGTAAATGAATTTCCTCTGACTTATTATAACGAAATTTCACTCGTCATTGTACTAAATAGAAGGAAGGATAGAAAAAGAAAGAGAGAAACAGAGAAGAAAGAAAATTGGGGGAATGAGAAAGAAAGAGAAAGAACCAGATGCCGATAGTTAAAGGAATTGAGGAAAAGAAAGAAATGGAGAAACAGAAGAAGAAAGTGAGGACGAGAAATTGGGGAAAAAGAAAGAAAGAAAGATGTAGGTATTGAAAAATAGTGAAAACAGAGAAAGAAAGAAAAAATAATTCAGGAAGGAAGAAAGAAAATGAGAAACAGATGAAGAAAGAGAGGAATTCAGGAAAAATAAAGAAAGTAAGATAGAGGAATTGAGGAAAATACGAGAAAGAAAGTGAGAAACAGAGGAATGGGAACACTGGGAGAAAGATAGTGAAACAGAGGGAGAAAGAAAGAAGCGAGGAAGAATAATAGATAGAAGAAAGACGATTACATTAGTCCAAGGGTCGCTTCTTGATATTACATTCTTTTTCTTTTTCTAGATTTTTCAATCATGAATTTCATCAGTTAGTCTACTCAACCACATATATACAAACATCTATAAGCGATTTTCTATATTGTTATTTTCTTAATCAATAAGAAACACGTGTAATGAGGTTCTTGATGGGTAGGTGGAGACAGAAGCAATAGGCCTATGCAAACAATATGTCCACACCTGGTTGTTAGGCGTGAAAGACAGAAATTGCCGTAACCTCAATAATAAAAATATATACGAGACCCGTCCAGAAAGTAAGTTTCCCTGGAAAAGAAACACAATTGCAATGAAAATATTTATTGGAACAGATACAGCAATTGTTCAGCTATTTTTCAACATACTTTCCACGCTGCAACTCCCAGACACTCACTCATACAACGTTCCTTATTTCATAGGCCACCGAATCAGTTTAACAACATCTCAAACCAAATATATATCTTCAGCTCCTATTTGTCCTTTATCGCCAAAATATAGTATATATATAAAAAAAATGTAGTCACCGACAATAAAGATGATCCTGAAATACTCGCTTCCCTGGAAGGTGTTATGTGTGTTGTCTAACTCTACGGTAATAAGGGGATTTCAATAGCAAATTTTCAATGGCTACTTCTACTACCGCTGTAGAGTTATGCAACACGCATAACGCCTTACAGGGAAGCGAGTTTTGGAAGATCCATGTCTCCCATTTTTATTGCCGATGACTGTACATAAGTAGGCTAATGATATTGTGAATTAGAGCTCTGTTTATCTTGGTACTGTTTTGTTTTGTTTTTACACTACGCTATACTGTTTTGTTTTGTTTTTACACTACGCTATACTGTTTTGTTTTGTTTTTACACTACGCTATACTGTTTTGTTTTGTTTTTACACTACGCTATACTGTTTTGTTTTGTTTTTACACTACGCTATACTGTTTTGTTTTGTTTTTACACTAGGCTATACTGTTTTGCTGTTGTTTGTTTCCAGTTTAAAGTGGCTTTTGTTGTACTGGAAATTTCAATAAATAAATAAATATGCTATGTAAAACGTTTAGGAATAATTTAGATTAGACTAAAGACCAGGTGCCTAGCGAATAAAACAAGGGGCATTTTGTTTGTCTAGAGTAATTATAACGCTGTCAGCTTGCATACAGGGTGTCTCATAAGTAATAGCGCAAACTCACACAGTTGAAAGTACACGATTATAGAAGCAAAAAGTCTCAATAAATATGGATCTGCAAACGAGCTGTTTTCGAGATAATTGCAAATGTGTGGTTACAAGCCGCCACTGACTTCAATGTTTGTAAACGTCGTCCTATTTGGTGAAATGTACTCTTCGTTGCTGTAAGGTTCCATTTTCACTACGCAGTACAGTACAACTGACGTGACTCCCATAGTACGATTAGACTGTGTACTGATTGTATCCATCCTGTTTGATTCCAACGCCATCTCTCGGAAATGTTCTGTTTTGTAAACAAAGAGCTAACCTCGGAACGCGCGAGGAGTAAAGCACTCGGTGTTTACAAAATACAATCAGTGACGGCTTCTAACTACTCATTATTAGCATTTTACCAACAACGACGATATTTACAAGGAATGAAGTCAGGGGCGGCTTGTAACCACACATTCGCAATTATCTCGGAAACGGCTCGTTTGCAGACCCATGTTTACTGAGACTTTTTTGCTTATCTTATCGTGTAGTTTCAACTGTGTCAGTTTGCGCTATTACATATGGGACACCCTGTATAAATGTAATCATACATTTGACACAAATCTATTCGACGACCTCCGTGGCCGAATGGTTAGCAGAGTGCGATACGACGCCAGGGGTCCTGGGTATGAATCTCAGTCTGTGCATGGTGTTCTTTGTGAGTGTCCCTTCGTCAATTTCATCATATCGTCAAGGATGAAAAGGGTGACCCATTCTGAGAAAACCAAAATGTCAACCTCTTTTCATAGTACACCTTGGACTGTATTTTGCAGACTAGCGAGGTTCTGGCGGCGTCTTCATTTGCAGTCAGGATAATATCCTCGTGTTGTGTTGTCCCTGTATGTTTGTGATTGTCCCTTCATCCATCTAATTTTATAACCGTTTATCCTCATCTTCGCGATTGGCTAAAAGTAGCTGAAAAGTGAAGTGAAATGAACGGTATATTTCTTATATCGGACAAACGGCTGAAATTTGCTAGTTCATTTAATTTGAATATTCGTACTTACGTATTCTGCATTGAGAAACATTGCTGAAGGTGGTATTTCCCTTATTTCACGGAAATAAGCTCTATTTGCGACATATCGAGTAAGTTTTCTTCGTTTCTTTTTGCCTTCGGTAACACGCAAAATGGCGGTCACAGTTTCACTACCGTACTCGGCATGCAGTGTTTCCACCCCACTGCACCCAAAAATACCTACATAGCCCCACAAACCATTGACGCATAGCCCCACGAACCATTCATACATAGCCCCACGGACCATTTCCGGTAAGGTTATGTTAGGTTGGGTCACGTTTAGTTTACAATAGTTAAAAGAAAAATAGAAAAAAAATTTCGCAGCCCCACACACCATTCTCGCATAGCCCCACGAACCATTGACACATAGCCCGACAAACCATTTTCGGAATCGTACCTTCTTCAGTTACAAAAACACGTGTTTGGAAACACTGACCTGTGATTACGTCATCACACACAGGCAACATCCGGCTGGAAGGAAATGGATGCAACAGCTTTCGTGCATCGGTCACACATTTATATCGAAAAATAGATGATTTACTGGCAAAATTCAATGAACGATGCGAGAAAACACTTCCACAACTATAAAGAAACTGCATTCGGTAAGTAATTTCTCCTGTAAATTTGAAGAAATCCGTTTGTCCGATATAAGAAATTTACCAATCATCGTCATCTTCGCGATTAGCCAAAAGTAAAATAATCTAAATCAATCAATCAAGAACACAAAATCTATTTAAAAAGCCCGCGGTAATGAAGCGAAATTTCAGCTTGTCTACTTGCGGCGCCATCTATGAGCAAACTTCGACACCTAGAACGAAATAGACGTTGGCTACACTGCCGGGGTAATTTGAGAGAGGGAGGGGGTGTCATTAAAGCCCGGGAGAGTGCAAGACGTTCTTGATAGGAAGAGAACGGCTACGCTTCTTCCCCCCTCTCTCTCTTGGACGACTCTGACCCAACGCAAAAATCGTGACTTGCAAGGAACTCTACTCAAGGTTTTCAGCCTCTTCTGCCCTGCAAATCGCCTTAACACCTCGGTTCTTCATCTTCTGCTCCCAGAGAGTGGAAACGGTTTAATAGGAGGCCTTGGGGAGTGCAGAAGCATCGTCCTTACTTTGGGGAAACAAGATAAAAACCCACGCAACGCTATGTGCATACTAAGAGTCCTGTCAAGACCCTGTAGCCTCACGATTGCCTCTTGGTAGCCGGAAGAGACGAGGCCTGTGCGTTCTTGTTATCCGTAACAAGGCAGAAGACATTAGATACATAACACAAATAAGACACTCTCACCTTGCGGACAGCGACCGTAGCTTATTGATTTCATTCGATGGTACTTCCTTAGATATATCTAAAAAGGTCAATAGGCCATTCTGGCCTTGTTATTGATGACCGTAACTTTTTGAATGAATGAATGAATTTAAAATTTTGGGTGCGTCGACACTTAGGCTATTTTGTACCGTCAAATGATACGGGGTACAACCCCTTACCTTAACTAAAATATTACTACTAACTAGACCTCGGATTTTTAGATTCTAAAAAGTGTGCTTTAAGGTTCCTAAAATAGGCTCTAAAATCCGAAAATAGGTTCTAAAAACCTTAAATTAGGCTCAAAAAGTCCTGAAATAGGTTGCAAAAAGACTTAATTTGGTATACAATTCCTGAAATATACTGATTAGATATAATCGTTAAAAACAAAATTTCACAAGAACCGTAATAACCAAATATTAATTTTCTAAACAAATTTTCATTTCTCTATATCATTTTCAAAATGATTTACAATTTTTTATAATACTGCACTTGTGCTGTTAGAAAAAGTTACTTGTTGTATGAAAAATTAATTACGTATGTATAATTTGCTGCACAATATCAGGGAGGCTACTCACTTGGAATTCCTCGAATTCCGGGAATTACACGTGAATTATTGGCACCGGAAATTATGCGTGAATTATTGGCTCTAGAAATAATTCATGAATCTTGGCAAGACATGAAATAAGGTACAATCGGATGTTTTCTCTATTACATTTTTTTCTCCGTAGACGTCAACAATTGCAACTTTTATTAATCCATATCCCATTAAATTCATACATGTTTATAAATGCCCTGAGGCAAGTTTCTCTCAGTTTAGCTTTTATTTCATTCATTTTTTCGAGGATGAAAAAGAAAGCCCATACAGAAAATAAAACAACATTTTCTCAATCCGTTTACTTTGTTAGTGTCTTTTACAGAACAATCTATCTGACAAACGGAAGATTATTACAAAATAATATACCTTGCAGTTGATTAGGTAAATATTTTGTTACATTCGAATCATACAAACCCTTTATATTGTCAATATTTTTGTGTATGGAAGGGAGGGTGAGAGTCGGTAATACGTAAGGTTGGAATAGAGAAAACATCTGTTTGTATCCTTGAATTTTTGGAAAGTTCACCTTGAAAACCAGGAATTATAGTTGAATTTTATCATGGTTTTAGTGACCACCATGAATCTTTTTGCGTTATCCACACTCAAACTCCACCTTTTGTCTATGAGGATCATTTCATGTATTGAAAACTATCTTTCAACAGAAACATAGTCAGTACTGCTAATTTGAATGCTGAAATATTACATCGGAAGGCGTGAATGCCAAAAAGAACCAAACTGACGCGAAAGTGAGCAAGGCCACACAGATCAGAAGTTTGCACTTGGGACTGTGCAGGTAGTAGACACGTTTGGGTGCCAAAACTGAGAATGGGGAGGCAGTAGCGGCTCGTGCCTAAAATAACAGGTGAAGAAGTACATTTATAGGCAATGAAAAACAAATAGTAAGTGTCAGTGGGCCCCCACAATTTAAAACGTCTTTTTTGTCTTCATCCGTCCATCTGGAAAATGCTGTCTGCAACAAATTACACACTAAGTCATTTACTGGGTTCATTGTACAAACCACAGCTCAACACATGAACACAACACACGATAGGAAACGCGAAACACACACACGGAACAAGATCTCGCGAGAAAGCAACGATTTTGCCAAAACCACTGGATGCAATGTTTTCTGTCGACGAGAGAACTGCTGCACCTTGATGGCGACACCCGTTCAATTCCAACGCTAGGTGACGTCACCGTTGCCATGACAACCGGCTAAAGTCTTCCGCAACCTGGCGGCGTCTGCTCTTGGTTTGTTTATGCTACGACGAACTCTTCACGTGCGTAGCGCCGAGCGGCGTATTGTTTGAGTATTATCGTGTGCGTTCTGCTGGGAAATAGTTTAATTTAACAAGCAAATGAAAAATGTCAATATTAATTTGAAAATTAGGTGAAAACATCTGCACTTGTTGCACTTGGCCAACCGCCACTGGGAGGAGGGGGGGGACAAGGACAGTTTACTTTATCTTAGTAGGCAAGGCTTAGCATTAAGAGTCTATAGTGCAGGGGTAAAAAGTAGGGGGGGAACTGTCCCCTTTCGCCGCCACTGTCTTCAGGTAACAGTGACGTCAGACAGTTTTGTTTTGTTTAATGCATTGATAAACATCATATACTTGCAGGGAGGGAAACAGACAGAAAACATGTTTCAAACACGCCAGTCATTGAATTACTCCGCCACCAAACCTAGTAAATACCTCTGTGAGATATAAAAATCCTGTAAAACCTAAAGAAATATAAGAACCTAAAAAAAGGTTTAATTTACGCACATAAACCTAAAATAACAAACAAAATAGGTTATTTCAGGCACTATAAAACTTCGTCAGTTGTTTCGTTTTTTAATGAAACGCTGACGTAACTTATTATTTCTTACATACCTGCAAAGGAAAAAATAGGTAAAAAAACTAAAATACGAGGTCTACTAATAAAATTCCTGTAATGTCGGCTAAATATTCTGACTTCAGTTAAAAGCTGAGGCTGTAAAGGGACACACAAACAACAGGACAACATACAGAATTATACTGGCCATAGGACCAGTCGCCAGAGCTTTGTTAGTCTGCAAAAGACAGTCCAGGTTGTACTACGTGAAAGTGACAATTGGGTGTATTACGTGGAAGGGCCACCCCATGCAGCTCGTAACTTTTTGATTTCATTCGAACAAAGTTCCTTAGATACGTAAAAAGGCCCATTCTCACCTTGTTATTGGTGACGTAACTCATTGATTTCATTCTATGGCAGATGGCCTCCCCGATGGCATAGTGGTAAGGTCGGCGCCTTGTAATCAAAGGTTCCCGGATTCGATATCCGGTGGAGGTACATACTGCTTCGGATTCTACTTAAAACTGTAGATCGAGTCCCGATTAGCCTACCTGTGCATAAAGTGGACTTAAAACCCATTCGATGACAGTTCCTTATTGATTTCATTCGGTGGCAGTTTCTAAAGGCTGAATCACACGAGGCTAGATTTACATGCTAGCTTTGCTGCTTGGACATGAACTAGTGGTGTGGCACTTTCTCACCTGCTAGTTTTTGCCTAAACGCGATACTCATTACCATATTTGTTGGTAGACTTTTGTTCCCAAAATGCATTGCGCAGAGCAGACATGATAAAAAGATAGACGAGCGAGTTGAGGAAGAACGTTGTAGGATAGAGAGAGAAAAACAGAAAAGGAAAGATAGAAAGAAATATGTAGAAAAAGTTTGTAGGAAGGAAAGAAAAGGAAAGAAGAGAGAGAGAGAGAGAGAAGAAAGTTAAAAGTATAGAAAGAAAGACAGACAAAGAGAGGAGAGAAGAGAGATAGAAAGGAAAGAAGAGACAGAAAAGGAGAGAAAAAGTCTTTTTCCCCTTTCTCTCTTCTCTTTCTACTCCACACACACACACATACACCCCCCAAACACACACACACACAGGGTGCGGAACAAGTAACGCCCTTTTCTTACCAGTGAATTATAACGTGAATATTGTCGAGATGCTTTAATTACAACTGACATATTGAGTTAGTAATCTTTATTTTCGACATTCTGTGTTGTAATATGGCCCCATATAGTTGAGTGGTCACTTCGATCGTCGGATCTAACCCCGCCTTTTGCAAGACACAACCCAAGATGAAACGTCCCTTAAGGAGAGGAGATACAGTTACGCACCAATTGTGCATTTATTTCAATATCGTCCGAATGGGCACTGCTATTAAAGAAACACCCTGGGTGTATCCAAGAGTATGAATTTCTCTCCGTGTTGCAAGTGGAAGCATTTTTTACTGGACACGATATTTGAAAAATATGATGAATAAGAATTTTCGGAACCCCATGTATTCCTTATGGGGAATCAATTTCAACGTCAAGTTACGGCTAATCAAATTGAGGTTTCGACTTTTCCGCTTGTAAAATACATCTTCAAACCGCCCTCTTTCCGTTGATATCATTTTCTATTCCATCGGAAGTTTGATATTCCCAAGAGAACAAATCAAATAATACTTCCATAAGCCCATTGAATTTCTCCTTGCCTCCTACGGCCATCCTGGCAGTGTTGTCAAACCTGATGCGCATGAAAGAGATAAATTTCACTTTAAATGGAGTTATAACTGACTTTCAAGGAGCTAGATTTACGAAATGCTTCCTAGGGTAGGGTGAGGCGCTGCTATTACCGTTAACTCTAAATTGAGGACAATTTATTCCTAGTTTTCACCATCTAGATCCGGCGGCATCACCCATCTCATGGTCGTACGAAATCGAAGATGCCAATTTCACTTCGACACGGCGCTATGAAGAAGTAGCTGGGGATATAAGAGGGGATGGGGCGACGCAGCTAATATAACAATATCACGTCATGTGCAAAATGTATAATTATGGCAAAAGTTGGTCTATGTGGACCGGAACCAGTGATGGCAGTTCACAGCCGAACGAGTGCACGAAAGAGTCAGATCTGGCTCCAAGAGAGCTAAGTTTGCAACACTGCCACGGGGAAAGATCTTGGGAAGAGGCCCGTGTAGACTGTCCCGCATGCTCTTAACCAAGAATTACGTCGTAAGGCTTGCATGAGTGATTGTCTCGCAAGAGAAGGATAGCCTTTTGAACATTTAATATAATATTCCGTGGCTTGACAACACTGGAAGGGCCTTGGCCTATCTCCAGACTGCCAGTCTCCCTCGCACAATCCTACCTAGAGGTGTGGAGTTCTTCAATGGGGGTGACGTGGGGTCAGCACGTCGAACCCGTAGTCGTTATAGGAGATTTCCCAGACCGGGTAACGCTACTCACTCGTAGCTCCCCAATTTCCTCACGATGGTAGGTTGCCACCGGTCCTATACACAGGCCGAGAACCCAGGCGGACTCGAACCCATGCCGTCCCGCAGTCGGAGCCCAAAACACAGCGCCTTAGACCGCACGGCCACAGAGGTTGACTTAACCTAAAGCAATTCGTATTCTTAGTAATATGAAAACAATGTACACTCACCAGCAATAAAAATGGGACACCTACATCCTGAAATACTCGCTTTCCTGCAAGGCGTCACGTGTGTTGCATAACTCTCCGGCGATAAATGGATTTAAATAGCAAATTTTCAATGGCAACTTCTGCCACCGCCGTGGAGTTACACAACATTGTAGTGGAGTTAATATTACACGATCCCATTTCTAATGCCGGTGACTGTACAGATATGATTATGTTCATGTTCAAGTGGACTCTAATCTTTCTACTGCACTTAAGCAACTTTAATTATCACATAAGATATAGTCAAGATTACAAGCAACTGTAAAGGGACGTTACTTCTGCAGCAACCTGTACATACAGGGTGTATCATAAGTAATAGCGCAAACTGACAGTTGAAAGTACATGATAATAGAAGCAAAAAAGTCTTAGTAAACATGGGTCTGCAAACGAGCCGTTTTCGAGATAATTGCGAATGTGGGGTTACAAGCCGCCACTGACTTCATTGTTTGTAAACGTCGTCCTAGGTGTGCGAATGTGTGGTTAGAAGCCGTCACTGAATGCATTTTGTAAACACCGAGTGCTTTACTCCTTGCGATGTTTGCTCTGTTTACAAAGTAGAACATTTCCGAGAGGTGGCGTTGTAATCAAACAGGATGGATGCAATCAGTACAGAGAATTGTACATGATTCCGATTCCTAAATGAACAGGCGGTGTTCGAAAGAATTCGAATGCGTAATCGCGTACGGTATTACATCCAGATGCAAGGACGACACTTTGAACACTTCCTTTAACACGTACGAGTGTACAGTAATTGTATCATACTAACGTTTGATAAAGTAAGTAGAATGTTCAATAAAAGCAATGAGATCTCCAATGACTTTTCTTACTGTATTTTTAGCATTTTACCAACTAGGACGACGTTTACAAACAATGAGGTCAGTGGCGGTTTGTAACTACACATTCGCAATTATCTCGAAAACGGCTCGTTTGCGGACCCATGTTTACTAAGACTTTTTTTGCTTCTACGATGGTTAAGTCATAAGTCACGGCAACTATTTTTTTCTCGCGAGCAGGAGACAACTCGAAAAATCTAAGATATATGTTTGAAAGTGTATGCAATGTACCTTCGAATGAAGCCACTAGATGAAGTCTGGATGCAGGAGACTCTCGTAGGGAAGAGGCAGAACACAGTACATTGGACAAGTGTTTCATTATAGCATGAACAACAAGTAGACAAGACTACACTATTCAACAACCTTCAAAGTATTCACTCACTTGTGTTTTATTATGGCATGCACACCCAGTGCTTCCCGTGCATTTCTACTGCGGAGAACTGCTATTTTAACGTACGAACGTTGCTCCTGCTTCATGACTTCCATTTTCGAACGCTGTCACTCACCGACTGAACTTGGGTGCGTGCTTACTACCCCACCGTTGTTCACATACACCATCTAGTGGCTTCTTTCGAAAGTACATTCCATACACTTTCAAATGTATATCTTAGATTTTTCGTATTATCCCCTGTTCGCGAGGAAAAAAATAATTGCCATGACTTATGACTTAACCCACGTATTATCGTGTACTTTCAACTGTGTCATTTGCGCTATTACTTACGATACACCCTGTATATCGTATATACATAAATATATTTTACACATAATCATATAGAAAATCTTGGAAAGTCTTGATTCGATCACTGATTTTTCTACTGCACCTAATATGCGCCTTTTTCTACCGATCGAAATTCAACCAGACATAACACAAGAATAGACCATAAGGATGCATTTGCCTTATTCTGCTTTCTGCATGCGAAATCGTCTTTTTCCTCTCTCGTAGCAACAAATGAACATGTCCGCCGCCTATGATAAATGAAGTCGTTCGTCCGGGAGGAACGAAATGTCATGACCTTTATCCTTCAATATAGGTATTTTTTTTCTGTAGGTTGATTGTGTTCCATGGTATGCAGACACATTTTTCCGTGTTGAAAATTTATTTTCGAATTTTTCAGTATTCGCATGTCGGAGAGAGTGGATGGGATAGAGAGAAAGTAATTGGAGAGAAAATAATTGGAGAAAAGGGGGAGGGGGTTCTTGGACTAGATTAGCTAGGTTGTAGATAATACTAAATGGGTTACTATAGTACATGGACGTCCGGAGGGGGAGGGGCAAGGGGACGCCAGCCCTGGAATCCATCTAAAAAGTATACTTACATTTAACATAATTTAATTTCAGTCACAGTAATTTATGGTAATTATTATAAGGGCGTTGATGGAACATGATAATTTCAAACTGAAGCAAGTGGCATTACTATTAGGCGCATCCAGAAAGTAAGTTTCCCACTCGGCCACAGGTGGCAGGCCATGCGTATTGAAACCGGTCTTGCGCATGCGTGAGAGGCACATACCCTGGTTAGTGAATGTCTTAGAAGACGCCTCCCGAAAGTCCTCAGTAGCGTCGCGGCAGCGATGAAACATGGCGGCTCTTATTCCTTCTCCCGCCGCGTGCGAGGTTCGTTCGGTGATCAAGTTCTTGAACGCACAAAACATGTAGCCGATCGAAATTCATCATCAACTGGGCCAGACGTCATGAGCAAGTAGATGGTGCGTCGTTGGTGCAGGACATTTACTGAAGGCGGGCAAAATGTGCATGGCGACGAGCGCAGTGGGTGGCCATCGGCCGTTATGGACGAGCTTGTGGAGCAGGTGCAGTAGCGCATATTGGAGGATCGTCGCGTCCGCAGATTTCTCGGTTGTTGTTGCACGACATTGTTACCAAACGCCTCTTTGTTCTGAAAATTGTGTGCCCCGTGAGTGCCGAAACAACTGACGCCAAACACAAAGGAAAACGCATGGGCATGGCGCTGACATTTCTGCAGTGTTACCATGATGATGACGATTTTCTCAACCGGATCATCACAGGGGATACAGCACCCCAGAAAGCAAGCAGCAGTCCATGCATTGGCGTCACAGTGGATCTCCATGCAGGACGAAGTTCAAACAGACTGTGTCGGCGCGAAAAGTGATGTGCACGGTATTCTGGGACAGACAAGGCATTCTGCTCAGAGTTTCTGCACAGAGGCGAGTGTGAACGCTAACCGTTACTGTGAAACACTGGGGACATTGCGACGAGCCATTCAGAAAAAGCGACGCGGTAAGCTCAGTGCCGGGGTGATTTTGCTGTACGACAATGCGAAGCCTCATATGGCTACGCGCACTTCCCTTCTGGACAGGTTCGGTTGGGAGGTGTTCTATCATCCATCGTACAGCCCGGATCTCGCTCCCAGTGATTACCACCTGTTCTTGCACCACCAGTTCCTGTCCGGTCAACATTTTCACAGCGACGAAGAGGTTCAGACGGCTGTCACACAGTGGTTCGAACCTGGGACCCCTTGATTACAAGGCGACGACGCTACCACTGCGCCATGGGGAAGGCAGTGGAATCTTTATATTGATTGTTCCTTTTTCCTTTTTATTATTCATTAACTACATAACTTCTGAAACATAACATGCCCGGGTCGCGTACTTATGTCAAAATCGCATTTGTGGGCATACCTATAACTGATCGCTGGCTCAACTGGCGGCAACCTCAGTTGCGAAGTAAAAGTTGTAGGGGCGACATCACTCTCCCCTTACAACGTTGCCAAGCGTACTTCTGTTTCCCCCCAGTTCATTTTATTACCTTCTTTGTACAGTGTTTGGGCGTTTTGTGTACTCATTTCCCGTGCGTTGTGTACTATTGTACAGCTCTTAACCACTAACGCCACCAATCAACTCTCTCTCTCCCCCGTTTTACAGTAGGTTTGGCAACATGCTGTGTATCCGACGCTCATTTGTTTCGCCCTCCAACAACGTTCGGTACCTTGTGACACGAAAATGCCCGATGTCAGTCGAAGAGAATTCAACCGATCGCTGATTTGTTGTTACTCAGCCGCCAGTTGGAAATGCGAGCAGTATAGTGTGTGTATGTAGCATACAATATTGCTTATGTCTTACTTGACGCGACAGTCCATCAGCTACGACTGTTGCTACTTGCACCGTCAAGAGGGGGGGGGGGGAGTCGAACCAGTCCCTCAACCTCTCCTGGAAATTGGCATAGGTCATTTTAATAAGTAAAATTTCCCCCCTAACTTTTAGTCTTATTTGAACGAAATTTATAAAAAGTTCATAACACAAATGGAATAACTAAAAATTTTCATTAAACGAATTGTAAGAAATGTAAATAGCTAATGAAAAACAATTGTCCTCCACATTCACACATTCTGGTGGATCAAGTATAAAATTCTCCAAAAGGATATAATAATATTAATTTAAAAACTGAAATGAAATTGGTTTATTTTAATCAGTTTATAATAGTTATTATTATATAATAACCATAACCTTGATAATAATTTATCATTGTTATTATTTCTCCCATTCGAGTTTTATAAATCACCTGATGCTATGTAGACAATATTTCCGGCGACAGGCATGACCATGAAGGATGATAAATCGTTGGTTGGTTGATTTAGTGCTTTAAGTCTACTTTATGCACAGTAAGGCTAATCGGGACTGGACCTAAAGTTTAAAGTGGAATCCGAAACACTATGTGCCTCCACCAGGTATCGAACCCGGGACCCCTTGATTACAAGGCAACGACGCTACCACTGCGCCATCGGGGAAGCCTGGATGATAAATCGTGAAATTAGAAGGCTTCATTAATTAATTATACCTACATGGTGTCTGAAACGTGCTACTATAAGCTGTTATTAGTCACACCATATGTGCTATTTTCAAGTGGATTTCGTATACAACATAAATATCAATCACTTTAGAAGTACGCTCTTCGATAATGTTTTTCTATTCCTTGCTGAAATGCAACTATCTTGATTAAAGACAGATTTTCCTCCATGCATTTACTATTTAACTAGCTATACAATCTTTATATTAAGAAAATTTCTTGGATGTTGTATTGTTTTCTAAAACTTACCAGTTCTCGCATGTTTGAAGCTGCCGGTTGGAGACGTACTTGACCCAGTGCTACCATCTGTCGGAGCCGATTGTGAACGTCTAGAATTAATTGTTTGTCTTGGCAAGTTAATCCTCCACTTCCTAGAAATAAATACAGAAGATTAGCATCCAAGTTGATTGTACAGTCACGGGCACTGCTGGCTTGTAATGAATACATTGACTTTCAATGGAATCATTACAAGCCGGCAGTGTCCGTGACTGTACACGGAATACAAACAGGTCAGAAGATTCAAGATGAAAGGATGAATGGCGCTGATAAGGAATGCGCATTTCACTTAATTAATTTGTGAAGAGATACCAAGGACAGTGGCGTAAATAGAACCCCCGCGGTGCGGGGGGGGGGCACGGGCTTCGGGGGCGTATTACGAATGATAAATTAAGGAAGACCGATAGTCCACAAAAGTTTTCCTTTCGGCGTTAAACTATATTTTCAACCAAACATATTTTATTTATTTATCTGTGTCCTTACAACTGCAAACAGAAAATGTTAACCGCTAGAAAATTAGTGAATTACCATATTAGAATTGAGCTTGGTGTTTTAAGTTTATGCACAGTAAGGCTAATCGAGACTGGACCTACAGTTTAAAGTGGGATCCGAACCACCGGGTATCAAACCCGGGACCCTTTGATTACAAGGCGACGACGCCACCACTGCGCCATCGGGGAGGACTTACCATATTAGAAGAAAACCTTCATTAGCTGAATAGTTCAAGTCATTGGTTACGTCACCGATGGGTAGACGACAGGCAAGAAAATACGTTTTTCTATGTGCTTTAGATATTGTAGTATTTCGAGAAAACAATAGATTTCAGTGTATGATACAGATCAAAGAAAGCTTCACCTTTTTCAGTCTTTCACTGTAGCCACAGACATTGTTTGTTTTCGGAATGTAACGTCAAACCTGAAATAATAATGAAGAAACATGTCGAACATCGGCGAAATTTCAGAATTCCTGTTGATAGAAAACAAAATTCTGGCATTTCTGACGTATGCACTGCTTATATATGCTGTATTTGGCCATACCTGTGACGTCTTCATGAACTGAGAGGTCTTTTTCGAAGCTAAATTGATAAAAAATACTTGAAGAGCACAATGACAAGAGTGATATTGAGTGGACTGGCGTTGTTTAGTATATAGAACGCAATCGGGCTCGAAAACTGAACTTGGCCAAACTAGCAAAACAATTTGCTTCCATCCAAAAAGTCAGAGGACTAGTAATGGACAGTTAATAATATCGTAATTTTTGTAGTAACAGTGAATTTCTATATGTAATTATAATTTATATTTTTCTACAGTTTGTCTGTTGTCTTAATCGTTCATACCAGTTTTTATATTGATTCAAATTACATGTATGTATTTTCATATTTGTATAGAAAAATATATAAATGTAGGTGTGAATTAATATATTAGGAAGGAAAGCTTTTTTTTAAAAAAAAAAAAGAAAAAAGAGTAGGGGCGCACAACTGAAAGTTGCGGTGGGGGTGGTGGTTTCCAATTTCAAAATGGTGCCTATTATTTGGTTAACGAGCTGGTGGCACTAGCAAAGTCTTGGAGGCGGTGAAGGATTAGTGTTCCTTTTATTCACTTTTATGTTACAATTCGTTATTGTGCAAACTTCACCATTTTATTTGCTCTTTTGTACCGAAGTTTGACGCACACCTACAAATTATTGTACAATAATTTTAAACTTTTAATATTGTATAATAGTACAGTGGATAACAGTAGATAATACCATTAGTAAATGAAAGCTAGAGAATCGGTTAGTTTATGAAACTATCCAGCCTAAATTGTACCAGGGGAACACGAAAGGACTTGCTGTCTCATTCTCACCAAAATAATGCTTACCTACGATTGTTGGCTTCCCGAAGTGTATTAACAATAGTTCTACAGGTAATTATAATAATAATAATAATAATAATAATGATAATACTATGGAATAACAGCATGATTCATTATCCAGCTTATGTCTAATTAAAATGACTAAAATTCGTATAAAAATCAGCTGATGTACCAAAAAGATTAGTGCCTAAATAAATAGAAAACTTCAAGATTTATAGAATAAGAAAAATATTATTATTCCAGCTCACAAAAGTAAAGTCCCTGTTTATTATTTTATGGATAATTTGATATAATAACGATAATATATATGCTGTATTTCTTTATCTTCGCGTCGTCTTCTAAATCGTAGATGCATTAATAATATTTGTTATTTATCATTAATTATGCATTAATTTTCGCAGACGATTGTCAATACAAAACTGATTCACAACAAACCGTAAACAAGCACTTCCTGTTTTCTTTAATAAGTACACCAATAAGTTTTAAGTGAAAACATTACTCTTCACCTATTTAACCATATTTAATCCCTTCCCTCATCTGATCAAAATCAATCTATAAATCTACGCATTATCTGATTCCCTTCTATTACCATTTTAAAAATAGAAGCCTAAACAACGACTTTACTTGTATGGATCAGGAAATCAAATTAATATTTATTATGCAAATATAGTTTGGTTAACTATGACACATTTATCTGTGTATACCTAAAATATGGTAGGGTAAGATTTTCCAATATGGCGGCTCAAAGTGCATTTCGCCAATGTTACAACGCCTAAAATCACTAATAAGCTATAAATAACAAGCTTTGCCGTTTCATGCTTTTGTTCGCATAAAGCTCATCGAATTAGACTGCCATCTACTGGAAAGAATGCAAACCAACACCCGGTATATTTAGACATTATCGTAATAATCCTTGCATCATGTTATTAATAAATGACTCAGTGATTACACGAGTTCCGATAATGGACATTAAACTTTGGTTGGCTGCTTGCATACTGTAATTATGCAATTACCTCTGAGATGCAACACTGAATTGCAACTTTTTTTTTGTTACGGTGACCCAACCAGCTGAAATTTGTGTGGCGCTGAACGTGATGACTACACTTTTCAAAATACAGTAAAATGGCCCTTCACAAAAGTGTACTTAAGAATAATTTGATTTTTGTTGTGTTTTGGTAGCTGAAGTAACCGAGTTATATGCACATCCAGCAGAAAATTGTCTTTGTTATCGACTTAAAGATACACACACTGAAATTCAGGGGCGCCTCAAGATATAATTTTCACCCGGGCAAGGTAGATTATTGCGACCCCTTATCTTTCTACCCTGGTCTTCCTACTTTCCACCTCCAATAAAACATTACCATGTTATATGTTTATGGTTTTAATGACGAAAAATAATAGCTTTATTTTAAAAATACTGAGTTTCTGTTAAGTAGCACTTTTAATGCACGTATGTGTTTATTTAATACCTACATAATGACATCAAAGTGATATCTTATCTTAAATTGCAACATGGTTTCGTACTATACTTATTATGTTATGCAAGAGTAACTTCAATTAATTCTTGCCGGTCCCCGTGGCGACGCCAGGGGTCCCGGGTTGGAATCCCGGCCTGGGCATGAGTGTTTGTGAGTGTCCATTCATCAATTTCAGCACATCATCACTCATCCCCCATCTTCGGAATTAGCCAAAAGTGGCAGAAAAGTGAAGTAAAGTAAACAAAATAATAATAATAAATTCAATTAATTCTTGTCAACAAATCCATCTCTTTTCAAAAATAGTTACGCACCAGCTGGAGATACATAGTGTTTGGCCAACTTGAAATTGTGTACAGTCTTGATTAGGCTTCCGGTGTATAAAGTGGAATTAAATATTTACTCAAACAAACAGACGAATAGCCACGCTTGTGTAATCAGAACTAAGATTTTGGCGCTAATCAAGGAGGACGCCCGGTCCTGAAATTCATAAAACCTATCATGAAAAAAAAATCATCGTATACTGCCACTTTATTTTCCCATTATCTGGTTCCCCTGCAAAAGAGAAATCTAAATTATAGTTCCATAAGAACAGAAGTTAACTTACAGAATATAACAAAAGGGATGGTGAATTGGCTTGTAAAAGGTGCTTAATTGGGCAGATAGATTCATGTAATTTTTACAAATAAAATGTGAGTACATGCGCCCGTTATACACCCATGTGCTGTGCTGTTTTGCCTGACTCACCTACCTACCTTACCGTAGTACAAAAGTACATAAGTGTATAAGGCTTTCTTATGGCTGGACCAAACACATGCAACGCAAATGCACTCTTCCATATATGTATCTGTTTAGGTGCCAATAAGGTCATATTAATTGCACACGGCAAAACAACTTACCTGTGGAGTTGTATGAAGTTTATATTTAATAACGTAACGTCAAGCCTTTCAGGTAATATTATAAATAAAAATACCAATTTTGATTTCAAATCATTTTTGCTAGTGATTTATTGGCTTCTGACACACCAAAAAACAATGGAACATGTTTTTACATTGTGTCGTGGAGCATAAAAACGTCATTGTATGAGCATTATCCACACAAAAGGTGATCATAAAATTCTTACCAAACAGATAAAGAGCCTTGCACTTTTTATTGCTTCTTCAACCTTCCATCCCATAGTCAGAAGTCAACATTACCAATAATCGTGCTTTGTTGTCGCTGCTTACATTGTTAACTGGCCACGCTGTGTCAATAACCTTATTCACAGAGGTCGCACACACTCTGTTAACGATGTTAATACATAATGTTTACGTTGCATTCAATAACATTCAACAGTAAACCTTGAAAGTTATTCCCTGTAACGAGAAGCGCAAATGCAACATTGTATTTTTTCTTGTGCGTGTTTTCATGGCTCTTTGTAACGATGTTGAGATCTTAGAAGAGGTTGAATACACACAATAGGCAGGAACTATATTTCAAGGAATCATTCACGACAAGTTAGTCCACAATACTTTTTCGTAGAACTGGATTTCCTTAGAACTGGCATGTTTTATCCCAATGATGGTTGAATTTTTGTATATGGCAACTCGTACTCATCACACTTGAATAAGAACTTGTAATTTCTATTTTCATATTTCACTTATTGATTTAATCCCAAAGACATCCACTTCATAAAATATTTCGGTGTTTTTGTGCTAGTGTATTCATGTACACAAAATTACAAAAAATAGTACAATGAAAACAATGATGTGGATTCAGAAATACTCACACGCAAACGGTTAATTAAAAAAATAGCGTGCATTAATAAAACTTTAAAATAGGTTCTCTGAAAGAACATTCGCTTTGTTTACTGTTTTCTCCCCACTGAAATCTGCTGCCTCCTCCACAGTAACTGTGCCAGACAATATGAGTAGGGAGGCAGAGCGGGGTTCAAAAAGAGCATTTATTATCTAGGTTTAATTGTTGGTTGGGTGTGGAGGTATGGTTGCTGTCTGGTTGACAGGGGCATTCACCCTCGCCCTCCCATGTGGCGTCGTCATGGCTACTGCCATATTCTATTTTTATCACTCTCCAATAAAACTCTGGAAATTAATCTCGTTAAGATTATACGAATCTTTAATTTAAAAATAGTTTACCAATCTATTTTATAGATTACATATATATATATATATATATATATATATATATATATATATTTCTCATTATTCATGTAAAATCAAAACTTATGAGCAGGGAATGGATTTATATATAAATACATACCTTCATATGATGCTAAAATTAATGTTATTTTGTATTGTCTTTGCGAATTGTGGAATGTGAGCTCGAAGAAAGCTTATTTTTATTTTCTATATTTTTAGATATGGAAGCTTTCAAAACCTATTTTATTTTTACATATAATTTCTATATTTTCAAACATTTTTTCTATATTTATTCCATACGGTATTCGTTCTATTACTACATTTCTTTTGTTAAATACCACGTGTTTTCCGTTCATCTGTATTCATCTATTGTAGTCTCAATTTATTTTAAATCTTGACAATAGACAATGCATCTGCCATTCTAACATTGTTGTCAAAGCGAATGCAAGATAAGCTTTCGCCTTGAAATCTATTGCTTAGCATATATTCCGATTACTTCATGTGATATTGAACGCCGTTTCAGCCAATATATGTTTCTCTTTTGGAACAACAGGGGGAGCTTCAGGTTTCAGCAGAACTTGAAAGAAAGTTTGGTAATCGATTGTTTTGGTATCAGATAATAAAGCACATTTTGTATTCGAATTTTGAAATACAATTAATGCCATGTAAGCCTAATGCATTCCAATTAGCTAGGTGAGCCCCTTGCGTAATGAAAATGCGATGTTTTCACGATTGTAAGTCCGTATTTAATTCTATATTTTGATTAAAATAACTATGAATCACACTTTTTTGGTACATACGAAACCAACTGTTGTTGCTTTTATCAAAGCTTGGGCCCAACCATCCTCGCTACGCCCCTGGCGCGCTAACTGATTAACGTTTTTTTAACGACAATGTAAGAAATTTAAAATAATATATTTTTGTTGAAATAACAGGTGGCGGGGGAGGGGGGTGCAAAAGTCATCATCCTATTTGAACTGACCTTTATTTTGACATCTTGTTGTTTATATCAGTAGTGTTTTGTCAGTAAAGTAGAAGATACTCACGAAATTTATTGTGTGCGAAAATGAATAAGTATGCCGCACATACAGCCCGAGAAACATTAGCTCTTTTGCGTGACACTTTTCCGGGCAGAGTAATATCTCGTTTTGGTGATTTGCCATGGCCGGCCAGGTCCCCCGATTTGTCCGCTTCAGATTTTTTCCTTTGGGGATATTTGAAGTCATTGGTTTATGTGAATAAGCCAGAGACGTTACAGCAACTAAAGGACAATATTTAGAGGCCAGCATAGTCTGCCTTTTACCTACCCACTGCCCGCTTGCACGCGATAACAGGTTTACCTGCTCGCCTGCCCACGGCAACGAGTCGACTTGCGTCTTTACCCGGGTTCTTGATCTTCAAGGCGCTCTGCGCTTACAAGGTACCTGGGCATTCAACAAGGCCCGGGCGCCAGCAAAACCTGCTGGAAAAAAACAGCCCTCCGGCAGCGTGTCGCTCCAGGTGTTTCATCACCACGTGGACGGCTGCAGCCAGTGTTGCCTACTTACGTAGCTACTAAATCCTACGAAGTCCTAGGAGGAGCTGCTTCTCCAAGGAGAATTTATATACTTATCGATTTCAGTTCAGTGTAAGCAGTTTTTATCTTATTGCCAGGAAATGCACGCAATATTACAGTTTCATTTATCTAAATGAATGATCGAACAAACAAAAATCTCCTCACTGAAAACTAATTGTTTTTCATTGCATGGTGCCTTAACCAGGCACGCAGTGGCGCAACCAGAGGAGGCAGGGTGCATTGCTCACAACCTTTGACGGAAATTGTCTAGCGGAGGGGTCAGGGTGGGGGTCAAACATTAAAATACAAGTCTCATCAAGTTCAATGCCGTAGCAAAGGGGTAGCGGGAGTCGGCCCTGAGCGCCGAACGATCTAAGTGAGAAAAGTTTTAAAACAGAGAATGCTATGGCGGCCCGTGATATTATTTGCTATTAATGTTGGTTTGTTACAAGTTGGATGAATTAATTATGTAATACGTCGCTCCATGTGAAAAGGAAATATTGTAGATGGAAATTTTACATGCCATATGTATGTACATTCGGAATGCATTTATCATGCACTTTCTTTCTTTCAAAAAAAGTTTGTGTGTTTGTTTTCCATTATTAGCTAATGTGAAATTGACGTGTTGAAAGAAAATATTTCTAATCCTCTGTTTCAACACAAATGCGTGAGAACCGACTTCTACCCCCTTTTTGCGTGATTTATGAGGATAATAATGCCTTTCATGCTACTTTATTACTATTATTGTGATTGTTGTTGTTGTTATGTTTATCCAAGTACTTGCCCCCCTCCCCCAAACGAGGGTAACGGCAATGCCCCTGGCTGGCTACGGCCCTGGTGTTCGCAGTAGAACAGTGTGTTGTTTGACTCGCGACTTCAGCGTCGAACGTGACATGTTTCAGTCCTGCCCTATATCACTATATATACGTATATTGGTTATTTACGACATATACTTATGGATCCTGTGCCACGGAAAACCTATTTCAATGTGTGTGTGTGTGTGGGGGGGGGGGTAGCAACATTCGTAAATCTCATTTCATTGGTGATGTGGCTTACGAAGCTTTGAGTTCCCTTTTATAAGTAGTGAAAATCTATTGCAGTTGGCAGCACTGCAGAACGGTGTGGGCCCGGTGCAGTTTCTACTCGAAGCAACTACGTCATGCAGAGGGAGGGGCCTGCAGTTGATGGAAAGAACGAACTGAGACCTACTAGGTATCGTAAGACTGCGGGTACCCGGCGGGTCTACAATGCCTGCCAGGAACGATCTGGGCAGGTGGGCATACAAGCTGCTCAAGCGAGGATGTTGCGCAGGTTGCATGGCATTTCAGGAGCGTTGTCTCGCGAACGGGTCTGCTCCAGGTCTTGTGCAGGCCTCTGACAATATTCAGAATGAAATTGAAATCATTTCCCCGCAGATTCTTTCCAACACCACCAACAGCCCAAATTTGCATCAATTCGAATGGTGGTCATTTATTGGATGTTATCTTTACAAACTGAGGACGTAATACTGACAAGTATCAATAAAACTTTAACACAAAAAAACTACTTTGTTTAATTTAAAAACCAAGCTATAGGCTAAGAAAATCAGGTGATGACTTTTGCGCCACCTTGTAGTTGTTACAAAATACCATTATTGTGAGAGCGGCGTGCAGAAAAACCTATTTATTTAGCCTTATGAATATTGATATGAAAACAACCAAAAAAATAGCTTCTACAAACTAAATATGGAAATTGCCACCATGCAGTTTCAATTGACATTGCCTCTACAGAAAAGATGTGACATACTTACTGATTAGCGACTTCCCAGGGCAGGCTCGACTCCTGTAGACACAGAGTGTGTGATGTGGGTCAATATATCTGTAAGGGCAGCTAGTCGTCATCACAAACAGTGTCAAGATTAGAAGACTTCCGAATATCCTTGCCCCCTTCATCTTCCTTAAAAGAACAAATTATATCTGTTAGTACTTCAGTACATCCTCTATTTCTTTCCAACTTATTACATCCTCATGTTATTCTAGATGAGGCCACCATTTGAAAATCTAGGGGGTAAGGTAAAGTGTGTGAGAAATTCAATCACTTTCGTCAAAAGTTGCAGAAAAGCTAAGTAAAATCAATCAAATCAATCAATCACTATAATTATGTATTATTTATACTATACAGTAAGGTTGTTCGCTTTATATCCGACCATTTTCGATTCGGTGCTGCCACCTGGCGTATCATGCTGGAACTATGGGTCTGCTGGCGGGAGCAGTGTTGTGTCTGACCTTGTAGGTGCGTGAGTGTTGGTAGTGAATGTTATCAAATGGCGCCGAAAATCAACCGGTGTTGGGAGGATTACGTAATGGCCCTTTTCCATGCTAAGTTTTCATACGTACGCATTGTGAAACAGTGTCGGGATAATGGGTTAACACTCGGGGTGACTACTGCGAAAGCTATTGTGGCCCGTTACACACAGCAGGCTCTCGTTGCGAAACATTCACCCACGAAAACCACCAGGAGAAGGGCTGCAAGCAAAGTGTCACCCGTAGTGCTAAGGGGTGCAGGGAAAGTTTCCCTTGTGGCTTTATAGTTGTGACGGGATTCGGATATGAGGGTAAGTTGATGATACGCAAGGTGGACAAAAACGTGAAGGGGGATGCCAGATAATTCCAAGACTCCATTCTGACACCTTTCTATCGGAGAGACATCCCACAATTGTATGGAATGGACGCGAACCAGGTGTTGATCCATATGGACAAGGCTTCGAGTCATACCGCCAGAACATCACTACGTTTTTATCAGGAAATGGCAGAGGAATTAGGAATTCGTGTCATTCCGTTTGAAGACATTCCTGTGAAAAGCCCAGATGCCAGTCCAATGGATTTTTGCACATTTGGACTGTTGAAACGACGTCTTCAACATCGCCGCCCGCGCACCCTGGATGGTCTATGGAAAGCTTGCAGGGAGGAGTGGGACAGAATTCCCATGCCTGTCCTGCGCCGGAGCTTGATGCAATGGACACTGCGATGCCTGACGATAGTCCACAATGCTGGGGGTCCAATAGAACATGATCGGTGGTGGCGGCGCGGTATCTCTTAAGGTGAGTACCCGTCAAAAATTGTCGGATATAAAGCGAACAACCTCTTAGTTGTTATTATTTTTTTAAATTTAATTTATTGTTGCTCACCATAATTCAATCCTGCTATTATCACTTTTGCATGTGAAGTGAATATTCTAAAAACTTCGATAGTAAGTGGTATTCTAAGCATTTATAAGCACTTTCAGCCTTAGTTAAATTGCTCATCAAGGCATGTAATACGAAGTATAACCTTTCTCCTTACCATTAGAAGTCTGGAAAAGAATATGCTAAAATATAGCGACCTTCTTACATACACCTTTAAATTTATGAATTGCCTTGATAGCTTTGGTCTGGATAATTTTGGTTCTTGGTCTGGAAGACCTGGAAAAGTCAGGTAATTTTTAGACACCCTGCTGTTTCCTTTCTTTCCCATATCTTTCTTTTTTAGACAAACAGCATTACTTGTTCAAAATAAGTACACGTGCCACTAGTTTCAGTAGCACCAGCAGTGGCGTGCCCAAGGGGGGAGTGGGAGTCATATCCCCCTTTTGACCCAGTGTTCCTAGTTCCTAAAAAAAAATAACGTCAAAGGGAGAAAATGATGGCAAAATAAGGACTGACTGCTATAAAAGTGACGCGCCCCTTCGAAAATCAATCCTGGGCGCGTCACTGAGCACCAGATAAGTGCAGATTGAGACATAACCAGTAGGCCGAAGATAGAAGCAATCCCCCACACGCAGACCTTCTGGAATGACTGGCAGACGCCTTACCGGTGTAAGCTTTCTCTCAGCGCGTTTCCAGGAAAGGCTGTTAGGATAATGATACCTTTTGTGCAGCTACTGGAGCTGGAACTGGAAAAAAAAATAAGGGAAAATTGAAGACAAGAGAGGGAGAGATCCGAAGAGCGTTCGAACTGGAAGGTAATGACGAAACCGTCAGCGTGGGAAGATAGCGGTGGTCGGGCGCACGCAATCTTCCCTCTCGCAAGGTATTGTGGGAGGTTACTGAAGTGGTCCTGTCGACATGCACTCATCTTCTCTGATATAGTCTGGCAGAGATATGATTCTACTTAGAGATGGCTATATATCTGAACCACTGTGCGAATTAAGCTTCTTGCTTATTTGTGATTTAATTTTTGGAGGTATTTTTTTTTGTAAGCAAATTTGTATGTACAGTAGTGGCATTAATTCTGGACACTTTTAGTAAAATGTTATTTTTTTAAAAAATCTCGAATGTAAAAACTATATTCTGTATAGAAATATTAAACAAGTTTAAATGACATCGTTCAGTAACTTCAATAATTGCATCTGAGTGCAGCATTTTTATCTATTATTGTTATTGTTATTTTCAACGAACAGAACGCTTGTGTGCGATTGTTGTATATAGTAGGTCAACTGGGAGCATCATTGTTGTACATTGTTCAGTAGCTTCAAGAATTTCATCTTACTGCAGCATTGTTCTCTGATTATTGGTATTTTCTGTATTGTACTGTGGGTTAAGTGTGAGCTTCATTGTTTCCTGCAGTTGAGAAGTTGACCTACTATACAACAATCGCACACATTCGTTCTGTTGGTTGAAAATAACAATAACAATTATAATCAGACTACAATGCTGCACTCAGATGCAATTATTGAAGTTACTGAACGATGTCATTTAAACTTGTTTAATATTTCTATACAGAATATAGTTTCTACATTCGAGATGTTTTAAAAAATAACATTTTACTAAAAGTGTCCAGAATTAATGCCACTACTGTATGTTACCATTCAGTGAAGTAAACTACGTATTACCTTAAGGTTCTAAGTACTTAGTATATTGGTTCTAATATAGGTAATTAGATCTTATGATGAGATTTAAACGTAATCTTGAAACACTTGCCATATTTACATTAATAATAATAATAATAATAATTTTCTTTACTAAGCTGGCGAGGTTCATCCAAGGGCTGCTCTGCCACTTAACCCTTGTCTATATGATGACACTGTACATATAAGATAAGATAAACTGCGTCTGGAGCAGTAAACTAAATGTAAAATAATACACATACAGATACAAGAAATACACAAAAATTAGAAAAACTCAATATGCTGACCAAGGCAGAAATTTATTTTATTATAAAATATAAACTACACGTAACGTTTCAACCTTCTAGCAAGGTCTTCTTCAGACTCTGCACCAAGTACAAATGTAACAAGGTACAAAACAGGACGATATATATACACAAAAATTACTCCTCTCCCGACATCACCCCCACTCACGACCGGATCAAGGAAGTGTGGGGCGTTACCCCCACACCCCCTATACGCCTTCATGGCGTGGTGCTATGCACAGGAAAGCACTTTACCTTTTTTACCCACCTATTAGAAAGTTGTTCTGGAACATTCTAGCAGGTGACTTTTCCTTGTCAATTGTACTTTCACCAGAAAGGCTAAACATTTTCTTCCATCTGGAATCTTCATCTCACGCTCTTTTCCTTCTTCTCTCCTCTTTCTCTCTTGTCCTTTCCACTCTTTCTAACACCTTCTTCCATTCTTTGTTTATCTTCAGTCCCCCATTCCAGTTCATTGTGTCTTCTTCACCTTTCTTCTCTATTTCCTTGGCCTCCTTCCATTTTCTCACTAGTATTCTCTTCTCCCTTCCTATCTGCTTAGCCTCATCCCACTCTATGTCATGTCCTGTTTCTCTCGTGTGTTTAAATATCGCATTTCTCTCTCTCTTAAGTCGTACATCATCCCTATGTTGTTTCAACCTGTCTTTCAGCCTCTTTTTCGTTTCTCCTATGTACACACTCTGACATTCTTTACATTTCCTTCATCTTCTCTGTTTTCCTTTTTCTTGTTTGTATTCTTCGCTATTCATAAGATGCTTCTTTCTCCCTTCCTGTAAGTTTTAATGCCTGCTTTCCTAAGCACTTTGCATATCTTTTCTGCGGTCTTCCCCATACTCCTTATTCCAAAAATTAGATTCATTCCAAAAAAAGTGTAACTACAAATACAAAAGACAATAGTAATAATAATACAATAATACAATTCCGTATAGTGAGTGACTTGATACCGTTGTTCCATTAACAGCAGATCTTTTACCTTTGAAATTTAAGGGGTTTATTTATACTTGCGATGTTCATTCCATGCTTACATTCTAATAAAACCTAAAACTCATACGCAAAAAGAGCTATCGAAATAGTAACACCGAAACCTTTACCGAATTCCTATTGCCAAGTTCAAACTTAACGCCCGCCTAACCTACCTACACATATCTTCTGAACACTCGTTACATATTATAGTTAAGAAATGGTATCCTGTACTATATTTTTCAATTCCCGAATATATTCGTCCATCCCTATAGACTCGATTTCAAGCAACAGTACTACATTTCCCAACTGGCTATCCAACCGTTTTTTGTACTTACGTACATTGCCCAATTTGCTTCTACATTCGACAATAGATGGCAGACGTTGTTCATCTCGATTAAAATACTTATAAATGAACACCAGACACCGATAACGTTTTGCAAATTCTTTCAAAGTAAAATTTTATTAAAATTTCTTAATTTCGTGAAGTTGAGGTGCAACGTCAAGCCTGAACCGTTAGTTCCAGATATCTGAAAAGATTAGTGTGACTTGGCTTCTTTCCTTGAAGATGAAAATGATATTGAGACCGGTCATGTTGCGATTCATTCGTTCATCTAAATATTGTAACTTATATCCGCTTATTTGTGACGATTAGAGTGACTTCTTTCTCCAAAGCTAAGTGCTTTCCCGATGCTGTAGTGGTAGTACCATGTCTTGTAACAAAGGGGTTAGAGGTTTGATACCCAGCGGATCAATAGTGGTTAGGATCCCACTTTAAACTGTTGGTCCAGTCCTTATTGGCCTATATGTGCACAAAGTAGACTTGAAAACAAAACTCTCCAAAGCTAGGGAGATAATTCCAGAAAGTGTGAGGATTAAAGTGGCAGTCTTTCTTTGAAGGTAAGGGTGTCTTAGCTCTCCAAAGATTTGGAGTTGATTTCAGAAATCTGTAAGAGAGACTGACGTGCTTCTCTTGCTTTGAAGAATAGAGTGACTTAGCTCTCCAAAGTTTATGAGTTGATTCCAGAATTGCTTGAAGAGTAAAGTACATTTGTTCTCTTGCTTTGAAGAATAGAGTGGTTTAGCTCTCCGAAGTTTTTGAGTTCATTCCAGAATTGTATAAAGAGTAAAGTGACTTGGTTATCTTGCTTTGAAGAATATAGTGGCTTAGCTATCAAACGTTTTTGAGTTAATTTCAGAATTATGTGAAGAATAAAGTGTCTTGGTTTTCTTGCTTTGAAGAATGGAGTGGCTTAGCTCTCCAAAGTTTTTGAGTTGATTCAATAATTATGTGAAAAGTAAAGTGACTTGGTTCTTTTGCTTTGAAGAATAGAGTGACTTAGCTCTCCAAAGTTTTTGAGTTGATTCCAGAATTGTGTGAAGAGTAAAGTGACTTAGTTCTCTTGCTTTGAAGAATATAGTGGCTTAGCTCTCCATAGCTTTTGAGTTGATTCCAAAAATCTGTGAACAATAGAGTGACTTAGTTCTCTATTTTGAAGAATAGAGCGGCTTAACTCTCCAAAGCTCTTGAGTTGATTCCAGAAATGTTTTACTATCACAATAACTTACAATTTTCTGATGAGTGGCTTAACTCTTGGAGTTTTTCTGTTCTCATATCTTTAAAGTTTAGAATGACTCAGAGTGGTGTTAACTCTACAAATCTTAAGAGTTAGCAACAGTGATCGCCTAGTACTTAACAGAACCATACATCATCACCTGGGAAGAATCGAAATGGAATAATACACCAGCCTGGATTCCAGAAAGGCGTCTTCGACACCTACAGGAAACATTATTTATACGTAATATGCTAATAACCCCCTTTACCAGCGGACGACGTATGCAGACGACCTTACTCTGGTCTCGAGAACATCCATTACAGTTACAATGGTAGGCGGAGAAGCGAAATTTAAAGTCGCTAACCTTAACCAGGAAAAATGTGACTGTGCAGGTGACCGCGACCCGCGTGATTGTTTAATTTGACCCCTCCGTGTACTAGAGGACGTCGACGGAATACGGAGCATGTCCACAATGAGATAACCAGTCCGGGAAGCTTATTTTGGAAGGGGGTAGATGTGAAGCAGAGTTTTGTTGCTGCAACGTTAGTGAATAATTGATGTATTGGGAAGTTTCTAACACGCCTAATGAGGACTTATTGAGGTTTGAGTTAGTGATTAATCCGAGCGGGTCGTTAACGAAGTTCGGAACAGAGGCGGATTTACCTGGCGTGTGGGAGGGTGGTACATTACGTTCCCCCAACCCTATTTAAAAATTTACCTGATCGTAACTTCATAATGGCTGATGTCGAACGTGGAATTAAAAACAAATGACAATAGCTTTTGCTCGTAATAGGCATGTCTCATCAAGGCTTATGGGAGCTGCATTTTTGTTTGGATACATAACGTACTGCCGACCTCCGTGACGGATTGGTTAGCTTAGCGCGCTACAAGGCTAGGGGTTCCGGGTTCGAATCCAGGTTCGGTCAAGGGTGTTCTCTTTGCGTGTTCATCATATCATCACTCATCCTCATTGTCGCGATTAACGTAGAATAATCTAATTGAATTCAATTTCATAACATGCTACTTTATGTGCGTACTTTCAGGTCTACTGCGACTGGAGATCAGTTCACAAAGTTCCAGGACTGGTTCCGAAGGTAGCGTTGCAATTGGTAACATCCTTCAATCAGGCCCGATGTGCATGTGTGTGTGTACGGCCTCGTTTTATTCTGTACGTATGCAACCGTGCGGCACACATTCAGGGTTGCCACTGACAATTATTTTATCTGACATAACCCAAGGCTGTCGTCTGGAGCGGGAATACTTGGGGACAAAACCCCCGACGTCCTCCTTTAATGCAAGGACATGTATAAAAATGACGATAAATGCGTGATTTGCTGACTTGAAAGTGTTTCCATAGAGTATTATGAATTTAGATACATTTCTCGACAGAACGAAATCCTACAGTGGTAACCATGGATCTGCATAGAGCATACATACCAGATAAAAATTACCTTCCTTCGAGTGTTCCTAGCGTCGAAACGAGAACTGAACGAGCAAATAGCAGACTTCTTTTATTATGCAAATGCAGCAACATTTAAAAGATCTCAAAATTCAATGTACGAGGTGTGTTCATAAAGTTCCAAAAAGTGGTATGTTCGTTTTAAAGCCCTAGTTAGATTCAGTAGAAACTTCACAAATTTCTTGTTCCAAATTTTGAATATTTTACACGAGTTATAAATTTCCTTATAGATATCAGCTCAAATTGTAACAATACAAAAACAACGGTAACAAAGTATACCATTTAAGATACATTTTTAAAAGGCGCAGACCAGTTTTATTACAGGAATACAATTTCGTACAACTTACATACAGTAACACAATTACCACTTTACCAAGTTAAAATTAAGTTCTTACACTGAAAATTACTGATAAATATTAAAGATTACTATAACGGTACATGCTCTCAGCGGAGAATTTATGAATATAGAACCTCCTTCATTTTGAGCACTGGATTTGTTCCATATTTCTCTGAATTCTGGATATTTTTGAAGTTTTGTTTTAATATCCAAAACGAATGGAGATATAATTTGCACGAACTCAGTGAATTTCTTGCTCTTGGGCATCTCTTTGGACGAGTGAAATATGAGTATATTTTGGAAGGCTAGAAGTTAATTCTCTCCTGTGAGCAGGTGCTGTTATACTCGTACATATGCTGTAGTTAATTTCAAACTTATTAGTAATTTTCAGTATTGGAACTTAATTTTAACTTGGTAAAGTGATAATGGTACTATTGTATGTAAGTTGTACAAAATTGTATTTCTGTAATAAAAATGGTCTGCGCCTTTTAAGAATGTATCTTAAATAGTATACTTTGTTACCGTTGTTTTTGTATTGTTACAATTTGAGCTGACATCTATAAGGAAGTTTATAACTCATGTAAAATATGCAAATTTGGATTAAGGAATTTGTGAAGTTTCTACTGAATCTAACTAGGGCTTTAAAACGTACATACCACTTTTCGGAACTTTATGAACACACCTCGTACATAGAATTTGAGATCATTTAAATGTTGCTGTATTTTCTCTGTAAAATAGGTTGAATATGCATATTTTAAATCCCTCATTCGCAAATTGGACGTTGTAGCGGATGTAAGACCTTTAAAGCAGAAATAACAACAGGAGAATGTAACGAATGAGGATTTAAAACACCAACGTGACGTCAAGAGGAGAACATTCCACGGCTCGATCCCTGCTGGAAGAAACTTTCATTTACAGCCCAATAAGAGAGCAGCTGTAAAGGGGAAGTTCGTAGGAAGTTTCGCTCAGGTGCCATCTTGCTCGAGAAACTTTTCTGACGGAGGGAAAGATTAGAAGCTATTTTAGGTGCTAGGCGTATTATGTTCCACGTCAGAGAAATGAAGGTTTTCTTTTACGTTATGAAAGACAAGGTGGGTGAGAGTATCTAGTGTTTTTTTTTTTACTTTCTAGGAATTTTGTAGGGGAGAGGCAGAGCGTGAATTAAACTCTTGCTTCCTTTATTATTATAATTACTTACGTTACGTTACCCCCTCCCCCCCGTGAGTTCAGGGACGGTAAAAGAAAGTAACGTCACATGCATAGGCGTAACTTGGGAACAAATTTTGAGGGGGAAGAATCAAACTGGGCTTAATTTTGAAGGGGCAGAATCAAACTGGAATTTTGAGAGGAACAGAATCAAACTGAGCCTAATTTTGAGAGGGGCAGAATCAAACTGGGGCTAATTTTGAGAGGGGCAGAATCAAGCTGGGCCTAATTTTGAGTGGGGCAGAATCAAACTGGGCCTAATTTTGAGAAGGTACGATCAAACTGGGCCTACTTTTGAGAGGGGCAGAATCAAACTGTGTCTAATTTTGGAGGGACAGAATCAAACTGGGCCTAATTTTGAAGGGACAGAATCAAACTGGGCCTAACTTTGAAGGGGCAGAATCAAACTTGGTCTAATTTTGAGAGGAGCAGAATCAAACTGGGCCTAAATTTGAGAGGGTAGAATCAAACCTGGGGCTTATGTTTGGGAGAAGAGATTCGAAAACTTTTCCATCCAATAAGAACAGCGTCCAGTATTATTTGCTAAATAACTGCGACGTTTGCGAAATCACAAATATTACTCTTTTATTAATTTGTTCCTAAAGTACCCTAACTTGTACATTTTAATGAACCTCAACATTTGTGGGGAGCAAATGCCCCCTTGCCCCCGCTAACTTACGCCTTGTGTCACATGTATATAGTGTGAGAAGTGTTAAAGCCAAACGGATACTTGTGATTTTTCGGAATAAGTGAACAAGTTTGGACGTATAGCTACACTAATGCACTATCCTACCGTTTCATTATACAGGTTGCATTTCCAGCTGGCTGCTGGGAAACAGCGAATCAACGTTCAGTTGAGTTTTCCTCGACTGACATCGGGCGTTTTCGAGTCACAAGACACCGAACGCTGGTACAACTGCACAGGGTCAAATTTCCAGAAGTCCGCTGGCAACGTTGCTTCTGGAGAGTGATGTTACCCCTACATCTTTTAGTTCACAAATGAGTTTGTTGACAAGCATCGAGCCACACACACACCTGAAGACGATTGGGGGACAGAAAGAGCCAGAAATAGTATTGAAGGTCGGCCGCCAGCTGGAAATGCGTCCAGTATAGTGCTTGGACACCAATAGCGTAAAAAAGTTTGTCAGGACCCTAGAGACATGATCGGACCGCTCGCTTCCTTTGTCACTTCTGAAACACTGGCTTGCGAGCACTCCTTTAAGGGTCCAGGCAGGTGAAAATCGCTTGGAGCGAGGTCAGGACTGTAAGGCGGGTGTGTGGCAGTAACCCCCAACCGAGTTCGTTTCGTCTTCGAGCAATTGAGCGATTGCTTGTTGCTACTTTTGCCCCTGTACTATACTAAACCTTATGTACAAAGGTAAAGTAAACTGTCATTCCCCCCCCCCAGTTTTGGCACCCAATCGCCGCCACTGACAACACCCTGTTCCACGTTTTCACTCACAGGCTTATCCGTCATCTTGTTTAACAAGTGACTTGCGTTTGCTGCGACATTAACGCCCCATGCGGTAATAGTAGGCACTTTTCTCTACAAAAAATGCATATTATAATACGTATTTCTGGGTGATCCATTATTGGGCCATGCCATTTGAAATTACCAATGAAGGGGCACTTTTCAACCTCAGATATTTAGATTTGTTTGAAAATTGCCATACTGAAAGATGGTAAAAAAATGCAAAGTTGTAGATCAATATATTTTGTATTTCCGGGTAAAAATGCATCCAGGTACCCGATTTTCGGTTTCGTGTCCGAGTGCTGGATTTCAGGTTCAGGATCTGGGTACCAGATTTAAGGTTTGGAAAATCGGTACCTGATTTTCTGTTCCTCTTCCGGGTACCAGAGTTTCGGTTCCGGGTACTGGAGTTTCGGTCCCAAGTTTCTGTTCCGGATCCGGGTAAGGGATTTTAGGTTCTTGGACTGGGCAACCAATTTTCGGGTTCCGGAATTGGCACCCAAAGTTTCGATCCCGACTCCGGCTAACCGATTTTCGGTTCCGAATCTGGGTACCTTAATTTCGGTACCGAATCCGGGTACTGGATTTTAGATCCCATTAGAAGCCGGATCTTGCCGTCCCTGGTTCAGATAGGTCCAGTACCAATTGTCCTTTCTGTGCATAAAGCCCTCGTGGCGGAGTGGTTAGCACATCGCGTTACGACGCATGGGGTCCCGGGTTCGAATCTCGACCTGGGCATGGATGTTTGTGAGCGTTCATTCATCAATTTCATCATGGCATCACTCATCCCCATCTTCGCAAAGTAGCCAAAAGTGGCACAAAAAGCGAAGTAAAATAAAGAAAAATCAATCCGTAAATGTGTAAGAAATTGATGTATTACGAGACTAGAAACCGTATGCAAGCTTCAACAGCTAGAATCTTCTTTGGACAACTCATGAAACAAGAGAAAATGCAAGAGCTCGAATTTCTACAAAAAAAAAAGTTAAGGAATCGGTTGGTCAGGATTCGGAAAGCGTGACGTAGCCAGCAAAAGGGAAGAGAGAGGATTCGATCGCATAAGTTATTCCACAGACTCGTCCCGGGAATCTAATCAAACTGTTGCAGGCGAAAGTACCTAACTTCAGAATTTCTCCGGAAAAGAGAAGAAGGAGGGCTTGTCTAGGAAGTTTTTTGTTTGTAAGTTTTGAACAACGACAGAGATTTATCACTTACTTTTCTTGTTTTCTGTTTTGATTTCGGAGCAACAATCCGAAAATGAAATCAGCTAACTTTTTTTTTGTGTACTTAACAATTCTATGATACTTGTTTTTGCAGTTCTTTTTTTACGGAAAATCTTGATTTGAATATCAGCAAGAAATTCTTCTCCTTTCGAGTGGTTTATCCACACACCCTTCCCAGATTTTCATGACGCCGCTAAATTGCGGTTCTTTGGTAGTAAATTTCCACATTAAAGATTCTGAAAGTCTTCAGTTCCCCCCCCCCCCCACACACACAAGAAATACAATTAGTTATTGTGCCTTTCAGCTCAGAGACAGACAAACTTTCGGGGAGGGTTCACCCACAATTGATCCTACACTTACCAGGATTATGTATAGTCAATATGCAGTATACAATCATGTGTTTTACGAGACCGAATACATGTATATATTACGCTGATCGAAAAGAAATTTTGGTGCAATCCTAAGAGAATATTCAGTCTGAACCAGGGCTAACACTAAAAAGAAGACGGTCAAAATCACTGGCAAAATTTCGGGAGGGACGATATCGGGATATCGGGAATTTGATATCACGATATATCATCAAGAAAATATCGTCACAAACGATACGATATTTTTCCGTATCGTGATATCGGCGATATATCGTCATAAACGATTCGATACGATATATCGTTGCCACGTTGTATATCGCTAAAATGTCGTGACGATATATCGCCAACACGATATAATCGCCAAAATATCGTGACGATATTTCACCGACACGATATATATTGCCAAATATCGTGACGATATATCGCCGACACGATATATATCGCCAAAATATCACGATATATCGTCTAGTTGATATCGCATCGACGATATTTTTTCAATATCGCTATATATCGTCTGGACGATATATCGCCCAACATTAGTAGTAAGGTGTATTTTATACAGCGTGTATTGATACACCTGTAAATTGAATTGTATCATCTGCAAATATGTATGTTGTATAAAGAAACAAACTGCAGTAGTACTAATTGAGGTGCTTTCCAGGGAGCGGCATACATCATAAGATATTTAATATATTTTAGATTTTCTACTATCAAAAATGGCAATTGGGGGTCATTTTAAGGCGAATATGAATTTACTTACCACTATGGTTTTTCCCAGTTTCTACACTGATTTTATTAGAAATTGTTAATTTTGCCTTAGAATATGCTGTTAGGAAGGTAAAAGAAACTAAAGAAGGACTAAAATTAAATGGTATGACTCAGTTGTTAGCATATGCAGATGATGTAGACTTACTGGGGGATGATGTGAATACAATTAAGAATAATGCTAAAATATTTTTCAAAACTGCTAAAGAGATAGGTTTGGAAGTTAACAAAGAGAAAACTAAATATATGCTTACAGGCCGAAACCAAGTGTTACGTAATAATCAAAATCTAATTATTGATAACAACTCGTTTGAACCAGTTTCCAAATTCAAATACTTAGGAGTAATATTAACAAATGAAAATTATATTAAAGAGGAAATAAAAAGTAGGCTTAATTCAGGAAATGCATGTTACTTCTCTCTTCATAAACTTTTGTCTTCTCGTTTAATATCTAAGAAACTAAAAGTTAAAATATACAAAACCGTAATTTTGCCTGTAGTATTATATGGATGTGAAACTTGGTCCCTTACATTGAAAGAGGAACATAAATTAAGAGTATTTGAAAATAAGATCCTTAGGAAAATCTTTGGACCTAAAAGGGATGAAGAGACAGGTGAGTGGAGAAGGTTACATAATTTAGAACTACATAATTTGTATTCATGTCCAGATATTATTAGAATAATTAAATCAAGAAGACTTAGGGCAGGCCATGTGGCACGAATGGGAGAGGAAAGAGGAGTTTACAGGATTCTTGTTGGGAAACCTGATGGTAAGAGACCTGTAGGAAGGCCAAGACGAAGATGGAGGGACAACGTTGAGATGGACCTAAGGGAAATCGGTAGGGATGGAAAAGAGTATATAGAACTTGCTCAAGATAGGGACAGATGGAAGGCCTGTGTTGCTGCAGCCATGAACCTTCGGGTTTAAGAAGGCTAGGGAGTTAGTTAGTTAGTTAGTTAATTTTCCAAAATATTTCGGAGGGGGCTATAGCCCCATCAGCCCCTCTCGTCTACGCTAGTGGAGTGAAAGTGTAGGGGCCGTGGGTACGCTGTGATTCTAAGAATGAAACCTGTTTCGCACAAGTTTAAGGAATTCCAAACGTTTGAAAATTCTTCCTGGATTTTGATTTTGTTTACATTGTTTCCCTGTTGTATTTTTTGTTCAGGTTGAAAGAGTATTTGAAAATTTGGTTTGTGAACTTCCCGTAATCCAACAAGTTTCGAGGGGGGTTGAACCCTAACCACCCCTCTAAATACAGCCATGCTGTTGTGTATGTCGATATTAGCAGCTGATATCTAACTTTTTGCAAGAATAAGACATGTTAAAAGTAATAATTACTGTATGAACGGTTAACTGCTTCAACTTCGTTGAGTTAAAATGTATGGCTTCGTCTTTACTCGTGATTGTATGTACCCTTCGCCTTATTCAGGGAAAACGTCTTGTGTAAACTCCTTTTAACTTCTTAACAAAAGCGTTTCCACTCCACCATGATCAAGACTCGTAAATTTGAATTATGCAGGCTCTACTATGCTATTTTTCGAATTATCACCGCAAATGGTATTGGAATCACACCAATGTTGGTCAACGTTTGTTGTGAAGTCCACTTCGTCCATGCAGCGGAACAGAACTCAGGATATTGGTATAGTTGGAAGGAAAAGAGGAGATAAGAAGGAAATAAGGAAAGCATTGTCCACAGTGGAATCTTACACGTGTCACCACTGCAGTGAAATAATATCAGCCACAAATATGCAACTGAAATATGTTCCATGATACACTTTGAACATCATAAGATAGGGAGATACACATACACGTTGAGGAATGAAGACAGAGGAAAAAGAAAGACAGAAGAATGGAAAGTGAGGAACGAAAAATAAGGTTAAAGAGGAAACAGAAACAGAGATGGAAAAGGCAATACATAAGGAAATGGATGAAGAAAGAAAAGAGAAAGAAAGATAAGAGAAGAAAGAAGAACATGAAATTGGAATCAGAAATAGGGACAAAAAAGAGACAGAGATGGAAAAAGGAAAATATATAAGGAAATAGAGGCAGAAAGGGAGAGAATTAGAAAGAAAGACATAAAGAATTAGAGTTAGAAAGCATAGATAAAGAGGTAGATAGAGAGCGAAAGAGATAATGAGGTAGAAAGAAGAAGACAGAGAAACACAGTAGGAAAGAAGCGAGAAAGAATGATAATACGGTAGAACGAAGGTAGAGAAATAGTAAGAAAGAAGCAAGAATGAAAGAGAAAGACAAAAATATGAAAAAGAAAGCACGAGAGAGAGAGATAGAGAAAGATGGAATCCTGACAACCACCCATTTATCTCACCCACCCGAAACTAAATTATCTCGCCATCTCCCGTGGTCGGCACCATTCTCCAAAAACCGTTCCACATTTTCGATACTGAATGCACATGTACTTACACTTAATGTCCTGGAATCTTGGTCGTTAACATCGAATCCAACGAGGCGTCAGGGGCTTACGAATTCGGATAACACTGGTTCCTGACCCACCTCCGGTCAAGAGAAGATCTGAACAACAAGGGTGAAAGTGCTTCCTCTCCTTAACGCGGGCAAAAGAGGACGGGCTGTCTCGGGAATTAACATTGACCTAATATTTATACGCCAATGTTCCGAAGCAACCTGGGTTACCGTGACGACTACGAGGAAGATTAGCCGCCGACCTTGGAGGACACCAAAACCTTCCTTCAGATCTTGCCGCTCTTGATGCGGACCCGTTCATTGGCGGGTCGACGTCACGTGAGCGAGAGGAGAGGGAGGATGTGTGTTTGCCAGCCGCGTAGGTGTGAGGAGGAAGTGAACGTGATGTTGTCTGCTGGTCTGGGATATGTTGCAGTCGGTGGGGATCGTAAATAATGGAGCGGGCGTGTGCGGGCGGCCGAGGACCTGTTCTGACCTGTTATCTCTAGAGTCAAGATTCGGGTTTCGGATCTGTTCATGTTCGGCATCAATCATCCACTGATATTGTAGAAGAAATGGTATCGAGATGAGTGCCTCGGTCTCATCTCGAGTTTCGTCTTATTTTCGTCTCCATCTCGTTCCGGCAACTCTCGAACTGTCTGGTTTCATCAGGGTGCGAAATCATTGAAGACTTGGGGGGGGAGGGGGAGGAAGATCTTAATACACACACACAATAATATTATATAGTAAATATAATATGATATACACATTAATAATGTTATTAAATATAAAAATAAATTACTAAATATTTAAAAGTGCATTATTAATAAATATGCAATAAGGAATTTTATTTGTAACTATATATTACACCCCCCCCATATATATATATACTATATATATATATATTATATATATATATATATTTGTAAAGTAGCAAAGTAAAACCAATTCCTTTAGTAACTGGTTAAAATGTCAATAAATTATAAAATACTTGGAATGGTTTTATGTTTTATTGTCTATAATCCTAATATTTCTTTTTACTGGAAATATTCATAACGTGTTTTCAAGACTTGTCCTAAATATACAAATCCACGTTGAAAATGCATGTATAATCAATCCATAATCAAAAAGAAATACAAGGACAAATAATGATGAATTTCAGTCACATTGTGGAAAATGCTGATTGAATCATTAGTAGTCAGAACATTTTTGTAAAAATATAACAAATGTAGTGTCATCTATAGAAATATTAAATTACTAAACGAATGTAAGAATACTGACTGATATCTTATGAACTAGAAACATAAAAATATAATTGATGCTCAAATATATCTCACCATGGAATGTGTTACAAACATATAAAACCTCGGTGCGATAAATTATAGATTAAACACAAACAAGAATCAATTATATAAAGACACCGATTTCTTAATGTAATGTGTCTTAGCCTATTACACAAATACCTCTTTTAAGCAATAATTGAGAATTGGACATTTAATTATTTCTGGCGGTGTGATCTTCGATAGGTGTATATAAAATGTCATCAGAAACGTAGAAGATAATTTACAAGCTTGATTTCTGTTATCCTGCGTCCTAATCGTTTAGTAAATTATTTTCTTTCATATTCATAATTCGGAAGCAAGATAAAATGCTTTATGGGTGCCTATTTCTTACCCATAATAATATTAATGCCTTTTTATATTAGTGACGTATTCAACATCCGTAACCAATATAGGCTTCGATGTAAATGGATTGTGCTGGCAACGGCCAATTACACTCACGGGTCGATATGAGGCTATATGGGTATTTCTGAGAATTGTAACATGGGGGACTGGGTCGAAGTCTTCCCTCGACTGGGGAATCGGTCGGCATGGTCAAATCTGGATAAAGGTTTATCCGAATATCGGATAATTTTCTATCCGGATTATTAGGAGTGTGTGCATTATCTGGACAGTTTTATCTTTTATTCGTTTTACGGGCTATTATTCATTTTTGTCACCGCAACCAAATTGCGCACAAATCTCACTGACCTGTTTTGTGCACAGATTTTGATCGAACGTTGCCACTTTGATAGCTTTAAAGTCTGTGCGCAAAACTGTTCTTCTCTTTAGACAAGAAGAGAGAGAAATTAGAAATAAAATAGTAAATCTCTTAAGGATTAAATAAAAAATATAATTTGACCAGAAAAAGTAGCAAGTCAAGATACAATTTTCATACCAATTTACATAATAAGTAAGTCACTATTGATGTTTTCAAGATACAATTTTCATACCAATTTACTCAAACTCAAGAGTTAGGTTATGTTAGGGTAATGACTGCACAACAAACACTTCTGTCAATCGAAGCTCGTGACCTTCGGTATAAATACGGAGATACACCGACCATTACATTCTAGTCCACCAATCAGGTTCATCCTCTATGCCTATTTAATGCTACCCTTCCAGCAAAAACACGTGTAAGTCCACACACAAACAAACACAACAGAAGTGAGAACGGTTTGAGAACATTTTACATCTACCAACATCGCCTCATTTTCTTGTGCGCAATCTGTACATTGTGACAGCTTGTCAACGGCTTATCAGATACCACTGATAAAACCGGAAAAGTGTGCGCAATCCGGCTGTAGCCCATTTTTGTATTCCACTGTACGGGTTTTCTGCAAAATCCTTCATCGAATCTGTTGTATCCAGATATTCGGATTATCTGGATATCCGTACTATCAGGGTGTTCGGATTATCCAGGTACTATTCGAATTACTCGGATATTCGGACTATTCGTAGCATCCGAAATGGATATCGGATAATTTGAAATTCGAATATCCGTTATCCGGATTTCCTTGCCATTCATAGTCTGAACCCATTTGTGAGGTCCAAATGACCAACAAACCTCCTTCCCCTCCGACATCTGGCAAGAACAGTACCACGTGAGGACTTTTTCCATAGCATGGACGCACCGAAGGGGGGATGGTTATGGGGGGCCAGAACCCCCCCCTCACCCTTTGGACCATCGTGTTGTATAGAAAAATTACTTTTTCCCACAATTTTATAATGGAATCATTTATCTATCGTTGCACCCTCTTGTAGGACTTTCATCCTATAACTAAAGTTGATGCTTGTGAATAAGAACAAGAACAGTTTCTTTTGTTTTCCTTTGTTTGTTTATTTGTTTGTCACATTTATCATTTGGTTGAACGCAGGCCCGTAGCCAGGATTTTATTTGAAATGACACCCGTGTCCAAGCCTGGATTCGAATATGGGATTCCTGGCGTCGTAGCACGCTACACTAACCACTCTGGCACGGAGGTCGGCGACTTAAATATAGAGAACATGGGGGAAATGCAGAGAGAGAGTCTGTTTCGAGAAAGAAGAAGACAAGGAAATGAAGATTAGCATCACACTAAAGAAGAGAAGGAAAAAGAAGCAAGAGATTGGACATGAGGGGGCGAAAAAGCAACAGAATATCCGGCTACGACTCACAAGCCACCCGACCACCTCACTCACGACCTTGCCCCGGAAGAGATCGTCCGTGACTTTCACCGAAATCAGCCTGTCGACGTAGCACCCCGTTCTCCCGTCGCGAGGGGAGAAGAGGGCAGGTATCCTTATGCATGCATTACGTACAGGCTGTCAGGCTGGCTCGTTGAGACGACGGACCCTCCTGTTTTATTAGCTGGGAGTGTTGTTGTCCTGTCTCTTCCTCTGCAACCGGCGATGTTCCATGAATTTTTATTGGTCTCCTCTCCTAGGCGAGGCCATTATGTTTCTCTTCAGAACACAAAGCTTTGAAACTTTAAAGATAACACTGGATTCGTTCGGCTTGTTTATATCTTGCTGTATAGGAGTGTCCGCTTTGGGACCTCAGTCAGATTCTTTGACCAGCTATAGCCATTTGCCTATGCGTAGAAGAAGGAAAGCTGTCCCAAGTCGTTGCCAAGTATCTGGGCTTTATTAAGTGTTGAACGAATCCCGCAAAGCGAGTCCTGCTAAAAAGATGTATGGTGTCGAGAGGATCTTGACATGGAGCTGATCACATCACAAGATTGGCTGAAGTGCTACATGCACATATTCTATGATTCTATCTAATACGGCACACCAATGCCCAAGAGATACCTAATGGATGCCCGTTTGATACTCGTGCCGATGTTGTGGATGTCCAACAGATATCCAGGAATATCCACAGACATATATTGGATGTCCTTTGGATATCATACGAGCAGCATACTTGCATTAGATATCCAGCAAGGGTGTGAAGGCCATAGCCCCCCTTTCGATCAGCACTTAAGAGAAATAACAAACGCCATATTACAACGTCCCCCGGTTGTACACCAGGCGTCAAAAAGTTAGTCCGCTACTCCTTTAGTCGGGAACATGAGAATCTTTGCAAATCATCAGGGCTTGATGGGTAGAAAAGAAACACAACACAGTATTCTAAGTTAAAGCAGTTTTATAATCACTTATATTTCCTATCGTATGTGGACTTACAAGCAAGGTACAGATTCGCTTACGTTTCTGCCTGGAGAGGAACAACTCTATAGCATATTAAATCACATCACAATCACTAAACACACTTGCATATAGAATTAACGTTGGACAAGACAAATAAATATACGAAAGTTTCTGTACTTAATTATTATTTCGAATATAGCCAGAATGAAACGAAAATAATTATCAATTACACTATTCGGGCATTCCATTAACCGTTACCACGTTTCTGTTGATTTTTCACCTTCCCCTGTTTTCTAACTGAGTCTGTCGTCAGGTGAGAAACATTCAGGTGGGTTCACTTCCTATGTTGAGATGAGAAAGTGACGTCAACACGAACAGATTATGACGTATTTCTAAACATATGCACAAGTTCAAACCACAACTGTATCAATCTAACTACAATTGTCTGTGGCAACTTGCACATTATTTGAAATAACAAACATTTTAAAAATCTTAACTTCTTACAAATATAAAACCTTAAACTCTCAGGTTCGTTACAATATGCATGAAAATAAATAATTCATTAGAAATAATTATTATTTATGCGTTTGATGGATATGTACTACATTTACCACAGTGACTCTAAGTCAAACTACATACTATCGAAATTCAAAAATGATAAGCAGAGACTTTTTTAAGCCTGCAATGTTGTAGTATAGGCGTTTTAGAAATCTAAACATCTTGACATGATTCAACAAAGTGTTCTAATGTTACAATCCAGGTTAACTTGACGTCAGCATCCAACGTTTGAAGGGCAAACATTGCTGTCATAATTAGTTAAGGATAAAATAAATGTATTCGCCCTAAACGTTGGACGCTAACGCCGAATTAACATGGGTTGGGGCCGGCCCCCGTGGCGGAGTGGTTAGCCCATCGGGCCCCGGGTTCGAATCCTGATCTGGGCATGGATGTTTGTGAGTGTCCATTCATCAATTTCATCATATCATCACTCATCCCCATCTTCGCAAATTAGCCAAAAGTGGTGGTACAAGAAGCGAAGTAAAATAAAGATTTGGACTGGATTGATTTGGTGTTTTAAGTCCACTTTATGCACACTAAGGCTAATCGGGACTGGAACTACAGTTTAAAGTGGGATCCGAACCACTATGTGCCTCCACCGAGTAAAATAAATAAAACCAATCAATCAATCAACATGGGTTGGTAAACGGGGAACACTTATTCAAAATCAAAGGTTTTTTTTTGCAAACTGAGAAAAACACTTTAGTAATTACTGTTGATCACTGGCGAACACAGGATTTTTCGAGAAGGTTTGGAATTGTGAAAGTGGATACTACATACTTCTTTCTAGGAGAACGGCATTCACAACAAGATATTCGTATGTTTAGAACTTTCCACTATCAAGAAATCGTAATCGTAGCTCATTTTAAGGGGATGTTCACATTTAGCACTCTTCGCCCCCCCCCCCCAAGTTCTTCACTGTTTCTATTTGAAAAAGGCTGGAGCCTCATCAGCTCCCCTCTGCGTACGCCAGTGCTGTTGACATTACAAAATCAGTTCATAAATACTACTTTTGAAAAATGGAAATTTAAAGAAACAGACTTGTACTTATTAACTCCTATGCAGTTTGATCCGGTAGAGGAATAACGGGAACTGCACGCTCTGTGTTCATTGCCTGTAATATACGCAAGGCTTATTTCCTGTTGACATTAACCTTTAAAGAGGCTTGAAAAATTGCGTGTTCCTAGCCTCACGTACGTGCCGGGAGGACGACGCAGCATCGTGCGTGTCCCGTCGATCGTCGAAGGTAGCTCAGAGGAGGTATTGGTGGGATTCACCTTGACATGGGAGGGATATCCTTATATAATTCATCCGCTCGTGGCTTGTCAATGCCCTGGTTCACCCGAACATCACGGCAAGCCGCGTCAGGGCACAGGCACAGATATACTGTACTTTTATCTGTGGTAAAGATTTATTTTAAAGCCTACACCTCAATTTTCTTTGAGGTGAGGAGTAGGAGTAAGATATACACACATGTACAGTATGTTGGAGGCACATAGTTGTTCGGATCCCACTTTAAACTGTAGGTCCAGTCCCGATTAGCCTTACTGTGCATAAAGTGGACTTAAAAACACAAAATCAATCAATCAATCAATGTACAGTATGTACAGTTATAGCAAGAGCTGACCTAAGTGGTGGAGTGGTTAGCGCTACGACGTCAGTGGTCGCAGGTTCGATTCCCGCCCTGGACATGGGTGTTCTTTGCTAATGTCACTTCATCAATTCGATCATATCGGTGCATTATTCTCGCCCGTCACGATTGTCCAGAAGCAGCAGAAAAGCGAAGTCAAATAAACCAATTCAATCCCTACCAAGTAGGAAAAACTTCGGCAATCTCGCCAACAAAAGTGGACAGCTTATGTCTCTGCTACATAATATGTAGTATGTCTACACACAAAAAAGAGGGACAAAAAAAACGAAGTCCTCAAATACGATTAGAAATGACGAATTGCAATAAAGTGTGTATGTTCTAAATTTAGCCTTAGGGGATTGCACGGAAATGCTTTCACTTTAGCATCCTGAGATGATACATAGAAACAGGGTTGCCAGTTTACCTCTTTCTCTTAAATTACTAATGTTTAAGTTAACAATTTAAGTGTCGTAAAGTAACTGCAAAAGTAACTGTTGATAACATTCTATTCCAAAAAATGTAGCTAGTTACGAAAACGGTACATTAACCTGAGCATAAACCGACGTTAATTTGCATTCTTGCATTGGTTGAATTTTAGTGTTATGTTCTCCCAGATAAATCGCAACTGCATTTTCCAGTGCGGAAGTTCGAGGTCTTTGTACATGAATAGAAGCGTGAGGAATGAGCCTTTCCTACTTAGCAAACAAGTCGAGATGAAGTTGTGCCTTCTCCATTGATTGTCATCTTCAGCCACTTCTCACCTTGTGGTGTTTACATTGCGGTGTTTGGAGAGGCGTGTGGGACGGTTGGAAGGTTCTGCAATGACATCAGCTGGACAGAACGATCAGAAATGCTCTCTCTCTTTACAGACTACACATACGAGGGTCACTATTTATATTTTGAGCCTAACAATGAAAAAAACAGGAATTTGGCATTGAAAACTTTTTTATTGTTTTTCGAAGTATTCTCCTTTACGGTCAATACACTTTTGCATTCGTTCGAACCATTTGTCAAAGCAGTTTTTCCAATCTTCTTGAGACACCTCCATAATATGGTTTTTGAACGCATCAACGGCATCTTCCGCCGACGAAAATCGTTGTCCACGCAATTTATTCTTGACATTCGGGAACAAGAAGAAGTCATTGGGTGCCAAATCAGGACTGTACGGCGGATGACCCATCAATTCGATTTTTTGACTGTTCATAAAGTCGGTTTTTAGACGAGATGTGTGACAGCTGGCATTGTCTTGATGAAGAATGATCAGACGGAGTTTGTTTGTTTTCCGTATTTGACCGAAGACCTCTGGCAAACAAATTGTTGTGTACCATTCAGAGTTGACCGTTCTACGTTCCTCTAAAGGCACAGTTGCCACATGACCAGTTTTCCCGGAAAAAAAAAAAACAGTCGACCATTTGTTTCGATGTGCTTCGAGCGCGAACAACTTTTGTTGGATTGGGTTCATCTTGAAACATCCATACAGTCGACTGCTGTTTACGTTCTGGCTCATATGCATATATCCATGATTCGTCACCTGTTACAATCTTATATACGTCTTTTGAAGCACCACGATTGTATTTATTGAGCATTTGTTTGCACCAATTGACACGAGCGTCTTTTTGAGTTTTTGTCAAATTGTGTGGGATCCAACGAGAACATACCTTTCTCACAGCTAAATGATCATGTAATATTTTATATATGCTGGTGGAACTAATGCCTATGGTTGCCTCAATCTCACAGTATGTCACATGACGATCTTGCAGTATTAGGTATTGCACAGCATCAATGTTTTCTTGAACAACAACTGATTTTGGACGACCTTCGCGAATCTCGTCGGTGAGCGAATGGCGGCCACGATTAAATTCGTTATACCAGCGTTTCACAGTGGCAAAGGATGGGGCTTCATCGCCAAATGTGGAAGTAAGTTGATCGATGCACTCTTGTCTTGATAATCCACGTCGAAAATCGTAAAAAATCATCGCACGAAAATGTTCACGAGTTAATTCCATTTTATTGTTGTCGCGCAATCTCCAAAGCAACATAAACAACACAAATGAAGCTATTGACAAAACATTTGAAGTACGTTATGGTCAATAATGCCAGACGATTCCGTGCAAACGTCAAATCGCGCCTAACTTCAATCAGTGTTGCCAAGGCTCAAAATATAAATAGTGACCCTCGTATATATGGATGTCTCACACACATACACACACAGAAGGAAGAGTAAGAAATAAGTGGCAGAAAGATAGATGAAAGCAGACACGTGTCTAAATCTATACCCATCTCTGGAGGAGGCAATGATAATAATAATACAGGTCGATTAAAAATGATATTATTGTTATTATTACATGAACAGGTAAAATATGATATAAAGGGCTCTGGGCTAAAACATAGTAGCAGGTGACAATTTCATCATTATCGAGTTTCTTAAGCAGAAAGGTTATTATAAGCTATGCCGTAGATGAATTGTCTCGTGCTGTGTTTACCAATTTCAGAAGGGTTCCATGAGCCCAATGCAAATGGCATGACATGGCAGTTACATGCGAAAATTGAAGGATGACTCTTTTTACTTTGCAACTCAAAAGGACCAAAATGACACTTACCATGTTTTATCACATAGCTCTTAAATATATAACCACGCATTCATTATATAGCTTATATCTAGTTATATTTCTCACTAAAATATGTTTAAAAGATAGGTGCAAAGAAATGAGTGACCAAAAGTTTTTAAATGGTTTATTTTTATTGAATACCAGAAAGGTTGTTATATCCAGCCGATGATAAGTAAAGTCCCTGATCATTATTTTTATGCGTATTGCTATTGGTAGTGGTATGGATAAATAAAAAAAACAGTGTAGTCCTTGGCTTGGCTTTATGTAAGTTCTACAGAAATAAAGCAACATAATGTCATACAACAGGAAACCAGCATTTTACTTATTTAATTATGGACTTTTTGAGTCTTTTTTAAGTCATTGATAAACTTGTACGTGTAAATACGAAGGCCGAAACCAGAAACTGTACACAAATGGTAAATGTTGTATTTTCAATGTACGCAAATGTTCAAAAATTATACATATAATGTAATATCACTCACGAGGTTCATGTCCTCTGTTTTGGATCCCAGAACAGATATCATATCATATAATGTATTGTATACACCAATTATGTTATATATAGTATAGTATGTATAGTATTATAATCTATTATTATACTGTTATAAAATGCAACCAAATTGTGATAAATAGAGAAAATAAATTCAGAGCAACTGACTTCCTGGTATATTTTCAGGAACCAGGACAACAAATGCATACCCTCGAATGTATGCGGGTGGAGGCGGGCTTACTTCGGGGGTCCCCCCTTTATTTATTTATTTTAGTCTTTCGTGGGGTCTGGGGTTCGGACCCCCTGCACGTTTTATAAATATGTCGTTGGATGGGAGAAATATGAAATAAGGAGCGTTCCAGAAGGAAGAGAGGAGAAGAAAAGAAGAAAGAGAGTAGAGAAAATGTGAGAGAGAAAGTAAGAGAAAAGAGAGAAATGAAATGATATACTCACATGCAAAGAAAGGAAAAGTAATAGAGGTAAGAAACAAGGAACGAGCAGATGAAACGAAAAGAGAATAGACGCGAGATGGAACAGTGAGAAAAAAGCAAAGTGACACAAGGAGAGAACATAGGCGGAGTTCTGGAGGGGACAGGGGGGGCCTGGCCCTCCAACTTATAAAAACGACTAAAAAATAACACATGATTAAGTTCAGTTACTACATTTTTGTTATGAAGCCATACCGCAAATCTTGACGTTTGGCTTGATGGTGTGTGCGGTAATTGCGCCGCAATAGCGGGTCTTAGACGATTTGATTGATGTGTACAGTTTGAAGAAAGAAAAAAGTAAAGTGACTTTGTGTTGAGTCAACAGTTACTTCTGGGACATCAAAAGAACTTTTCAATTTATTTTTTCTAAAATTTCTGAAGCTTACGATTGTACCGTAACTTTTTAAAAGTAATACCAGTATTGTATCAATACAAATTTAATGAAATGCAAAATGCAATAATCGTACTGTTTTGCTTTTTAATACTGTCAAGCGAGGAAATTTAACATTTTCAAATATAACAGGCCTAGAATTCAGTGTTTTTAAGTTGTAGTTTTTTTAATTTACAGGGGTAGGCCTCCGAACCCCTTATAAACTAGAGGATATTCAATAGCACTCAGGTACATCATATGCTTCTCCCAGAGTCTGCCCCCCCCAAAGCAAAAGCTCAAACTCCGCCCATGGGAGAGAGAGAGAACAGAAAGATATTTGATGTAAGAGATAAAGGAAACTAAATGAATAGAAAAGAAGAAGGAAAATGAGAAGAGAGGCGATTCAAGAAGAGAAAAGAAGACAGAAGATAAAGTGAAAGATACGAGCGAGAAACGGAAGACAGAACTCTGCAGGGTAAATCTTGAGACGCATCAGATAAGTTTTCCTATCAATTTTTGCGTTACGCATTTACAGTACTTCATCCTCGTTCTCCATGACCCAGTTTCGTCGCGCCATTACCTTAAGTGCCACACTTAGCTGTAGCCACCAATTAAGACTTCCGAGTTCTCGGAATCCCTCCAAAAGCAGCCCCTCGTCTGTTACATCAGAGGTGCATCTTGGGAGATCCCGCGACTGGAAATCACACGGATGCAAATTGGGCCCGCTGTAAACATTTACAACTTTCTCCACAATGGGGGCTTTCCAGCGTCCTGTTGCAATACGTGACAGTTCTGGAGTGAACGGTGTTCCAGACGTGGGCGAAGTTAAGGTGAAATATGGCGTTTGAGGTCTCGAGGTCAATGGAAACAAATGACTCATTTCATCTTGTACGTAATTGTTATTAGTGTTGTAGGAGCGGCCTTTCTCCGATCATTGCAGTCTCTTTTTCTTCTTTTTGCTGCGAAGATGCATCATAGCAGTGTTGCTAACTCTCGAACGGATAAAGTCCTTATGCTCGTTCGAGATGAATAAATACGACCATTCTTTCTCAGGGCCTCCCTGGTGGCGTAGTGGTAATGTCATTGCTCTGGAATCAAGGGGTCCCGGATTCGGTCCCCAGTGAAGTCACTTTAAACTGTAGGCCCAGTCCAAATGATAGTTTTTGAAAATTACAAGAACATGAAATTAATATGGTTTGCTGTTTATTGCAAACCCCCAGCAGTTAGCCAACCAGTTTATCGCAAAAGCTCTTTTAATGTTATAAAAATGAACACGTCAGTGCCATTTTGTGTAAAAATAAAAATTGTGTGTGTAGCTATTTGTTAAATATATTTTAATCGCTAATTAATTGTATTCATTCAGTGTTTCAACAGAAAAAAATGTGACATACAATAACGTTATTGGGAATTCGCAACAAATATTTCCCGTTTCGGGTGTTACAAATTTGAACCATTATATATTTTACCTTACTTTGTTTATTTATGTATTTATTGAGAAAATTTCAAATACAACACACATGGACATTTTACACTGAAAATGTCAGCAATGAAAAAGCAAAAGTAAATAAATAAGAAATAACAGAATACACAAAAATGAATAAAAGATTCTAAAAATAAATAAAGGATGGCATTATTTGATATTATTTACAAGTGTTCTTCTGATAGAAGACATAATGGCATACTTCGAGGAGAATATATCAGTACTTGAAGGAAGGTCACTATACATCAGGCGCGGAGCGTCCATGTAAGCCGTGTAAGCCGGGCTTACACTTTATTAATTCTAGTAAAATGTATGTAATTATATGGCAAAATTCGTAAAAACTTCAAAGTTCATCTCGGCCTGATACCAGTCTTCGAGATCCTGTTTGTTAGATTGCAACACTTCACACCAGATGGCACATGAGAACTCCCGCCTTTTGCTTGGGGAAAGTTGTAAGCCGTCTGAATGTTGCCTTACAAATTTCTGACCGCAAAGGAGCAGTGCCTACCGTCGCCCACCGTATCTGGAAGGAGAAGAACAGGGAATATAGGGAGAAGAGCGCGTCGAAACCCTAGGTGTGTAAACCTACGGGCAGAGGCTTACAGCAGCGTTGCAAACCTCATGTTTAGAAAAAGTGTTGTTCATGGACGTCCGCAGTATTTCTTTCCACCAGGGAGGATTAAGCAAAGTATTTTTTCAGGGGTTGGGGTAAACTAGGTATATTTCCCTTCTCAAAATATACTAATTCAATTTGAAGTTAACATTTTTCTGCAACGCCCTTACAATAATTAACAATTTGATGTGACTGAAATGAAATTATATGTGTGAAAATGGTTGACATTCATTTTTCAGGAAGTGCCTCCTCCCCTTGCCCTTTCTGGACATCCATGGTGTCGTTTAAACTCCGAAATTATGCTACATACTACTAAATTGTTCTGGGATTTTCATATTATAAATATTAATTTATAACAAAAACAAATATAAATTTGAATGGTTCAACCAACGACATGGGTTCCACGTTATGTGAAAAGTTTGAGAAAATTCAACCACAACGAAAAGCGGCCCTGTTGTTTTATTTATATCTCCAACTTACAAACGACTTTTTAAACTTGTGCGAGGTTTAGCACCATTATGCTTGGGTTGGCTTCACTGAATACGCGGCAGCGAGACACAGGTCCTGCAAGAGGAGGGGCTCCAGCGTTGTCGGGTATGAATGGTTGACGGCAAAGGAAATTTGAGCCGGTGGTGCTTCAAGGAGGTTTCCAGGAACAGGGAATTCTGAAGCAAAAAACTAACAGGAAGGGGAAAAAGGAGAAACCTAGAAATGAGCGGGATACGTAAAAACTAGATACACATTGATGTGCTAAATTCTTGTTGTTTCTGTTTTTCGCTTGTAGGAGAGCATAAACATTAGACATATTAAGACTCTGTTTTCCGTTTATGTATGAACTCAGCTGGTAATAATTGAGCTAAAAAGTGAAATAAATAAGTAAATAAATAAATAAATGTTAATGAAAACTGAAGATTGAACCAATTTTACAAATTTCATGTCAAATGTGAACCAAATATTATTAATTACATAGTCCGTGATTCAAACACTCTTCGAACAACGTACGAAAAGCCTGTTTCTGATCTTTTAGGTGCTAGATTTGCTTTTACACTATCCTAAGAAAACACTTACATGTCCTTTGATAGAAATTTCTGGATATATCCCTACAATTTGTGAGCATTTCTTTTATATTTTATATTGTATTTTTTTTTTACTAAATATAGGGAATTTTAAGGCAAGAGAGGGAATTTATTTATATCCGAAAGGGATATTCCCCTCACAGTCCGAAAGATCACTGCTTTGAGCAGTGACCGATTTTGGATCTGGTTTCTTTTTGTTTTCCCCTTCTTGCTGTGTGTCTGTTAAAGTCTCGAGATATTGCTTTTGCGAATTCCATCTATTGAAAAGCGGAATGTCGTCCCTGTGCTGTGGTGTGATACAGTAGTGAAGTGCATTATGGAATAAAATGAGTGTGATTGTGCGGTGGGGTGGAGAACTTGTTGAAGACACCGTTGTCCAGCAAGGATTTTGCTGTCAAGAAGAAACTTGTGGACATAGGAAGGCCCACCCCTTCCTTCTCTAGCAGACATAGTAACAGAAACGAAAAATAAAGTGCGCCGATTTTGCGATTAATGATACGGAGCTGATACTTGGTTATGCGGTTGTAAAAAGTATTCAGCACTTTTCTGTTTCCTTCTGTTTTCGTTTGTTTATTATTATTATTATTATTAATTTTATCTAACTCTGCATATTTTTTATCGTTACGTTACTCATTGTGATAGGAATAACACTGACTTAATTATCAGATATCCAGAATTTTTAATTTGGTGAAAAATTCCAGGGAAGTGTTCTGAAAAATTGGGGGGGGGGCGGGGGTCGATGTGTGTGGATAAATCACTAACCATGTCAGCCTAAAAATAAGCACAACGGGAAATAGCCTTCGTCATGCTAGGCTTACACTGTTGGAAAGGTCACGCTCCGCCACTGCTATACATATTGTGTGGCAAGCAGTGATGTGCGTCTACGTGTAAACAACGATAGTCTACATTCTACACGTAGACTATTTTATACTTAGATTACGTAATCTATGTAAACAACATGGCGAAAGGTGTAAACTTAGCAAAGGGCGCAGTGGAATTAAAAGAAAATTATATTGCGTATCAGTTACTGATGTGTGAGGAGAACTTTTCATACTCTTTCTTCCAAATTCGAACAATTTCTCACCTAGGAAAAACACTAATATGGGAAATATTCTAGTGTTTTATGGGGAAAAGACCACTCTTGCCTCACGACTGCCATCTGTTGTTGTTTTTTGCATACTATTTATCTTCTTCCATAGTTGATAATAGAAGAGAAGAGAAATTTTGTTGCAAATAGGATTCCGTTAGGAACCAATATAGTTGAAAATATCACTTTCCTTTCATGAGAGCCTTAAAAATTAATTTTAATGCACTTTAGATTGTCTACGTAGTCTATGTAAACTACAACCCAATGTAATCTACGCGTAGATTACGTGTAGACAACGCATGTAGGCGTAAACTTATAGTCTACGGCACATCACTGGTGGCAAGTCAGTAGAGGAGAGATCATCTTTGAATTTCTAATCTAGTTTCTTTGTGTGTAAAATAAGCTTACTATAACACTGAAAATGCTGCCCAAGGCAGAATTTATTGTCAAAAACACTATAAACGTGACGTTTCAACCTTACAGTAAGGTCCTCTTCAGACTGAACCAACTTCAAAATTCCAGTCTGAAGAGGACCTTATTGTAAGGTTGAAACGTGACGTTTATAGTGTTTTTTGACAATAAATTCTGCTTTGGTCAGCATTTTGAGTGTTTTATTAATCATGGAAACAAGGCTTATATTAATAGTGTTAAAATAAGCTTGTGTTACGTGTTATGCGCATAGGTACTCGAAAGTGGAATTCCTCAAGAAATGTGTTGCAGCGGATTTTACCATTGACAATTTTGAATAAATAATTGAAGTCATTCTGTAAACGGCTCTGATATCCAGTCTGTTAGGTCGGGATTCGAATGCAGAATCTTCGGTCGCAATGTGGTCCTGTGCAAACCAGCAAAGGTATTTTTCATGCTGTACGCGAATCGGTCTCAAACGAGCATAGGAACTTTATCCGCTCGGAAGTTGGCAACACTGCTATGATGCATTTTAACACAGCAAAAGTGGCAACTTGAAAAATTTCCATGGATGTCAAACCAAAACGTCTAGTTGCCACTTGTCGACCGCCACATTCGACTGCTTCGAAGTACTGAAGTTTCTTTTCAAGGTATTTCTTCCGAGTTGGCAACTCTGCGTTCTCCAGTTTTAGATCATCTGCAAGAGGCAAAAAACGAATGACTTCAAAGATGCCGATGTTTAGGAAATAAGTTGTAATTATGCTGTCAACAGGTGTGTAAGGAGATAATATATGACCGTCGCCATCTCCAGCATGGTGACCCTCACCAAGTATCATCGCGAACAAGATGCGAATTGCTCGTTTCCCCAATTCACAGCTGGGAGCTTTGGAAGGTTCTTCCTTATGGAAAGCATGGCTACCGTTCTCCATTGCGGCAGTGACTGTGCAAGGTTTTTCTTCTGTGCATAGTTGAGATCTGCTGAGAAAGGCATGCAACCGCAGTGATGCCATATTTGCATCGTATCGGAGTTGACCTGTGACACTGACTAACCGACCACAATGGTCATCACAGCGAGCCAGGGGTTCCGGGTTCGAATTCCGGCCTAAGCATGGTTTTTCTTTGTACAGTCACTGGCAATAAAACTGGGACACGCATATCCTGAAATACTCACTTCCCTGCAAGGTGTTATGTGTGTTGCATAACTCTACGGCGGTTTTAGAAGTTACCATTTCCTATTAAAAATCCACTTGTAACCGTAGAGTTAGGCAACCGGGAAGCGAGTACTTCAGGATATACAGGGTGTTCCATTTACAACGCAACCCGGAGTGGGGAATAGTACAACTTTTGAACCGGAAGTGGAAGTTGAAGCCTTGTTCATTGAATATCATTAGTGTCCACGCAGTGTTGCCAGATGTAACGGGAAGTGTAAATGAATTTTTTTACAAAGCATGAAAAATGGCACATAACGCACATGTACGGACATGTAATTTTCAGTTTGGTTAGGTGGATTAGCTCGGCATCTATGGCAGTGAAAAAAGAAATGTTCATTTCTACCGATAGCCAATCGGATGAGGCGTCTTTAAAAGGGAACTATGTTTCGAAACTGTATGTATCATGCAATTACTGAAAACAATGAAAACAAGACTTGGAAATTTTCATGAAAGTAGTGTTACTTACATACCCTGGCAACCATGCGATGAGATTACGACCGAACACGACTGGCCTTTCCTCTGTTTCTTTACAAGCGGGGGAAAATGTAATCTCATCGCATGGTTGCCAGGTTCATGTAAGTAACACAATTTTCATGAAAATGTCCAAGTTTCTTTTTCATTATTTTCAGTAATTGCATTTCGAAACATACCTTTTGTGTTATTGAAACACCAGCAGTGTTGCCAATGTAGAGTCTTAATTTCTAAAAACAACGATTTTCCTAGTTCCCTTTTAAGGACGCCTCATCCGATTGGCTATCGGTAGAAATGAACATTTCTTTTGTCACTGCCATAGATGCCGAGCTAATCCACCTAACCAAACTGAAAGTCACCGACATTTTCATGCTTTGTAAAAAAAATCATTTACACTTCCCGTTACATCTGACAACACTGCGTGGACACTAATGAAATTCAATGAAAAAGGCTTCAATTTGGTATAAAGATTATATGTGTACTACTTCCGGTTCAAAAGTTGCACTATTCCCAACTCCGGGTTGCGTTGTAAATGGAACACCCTGTAGGTGTCTCATTCTTGTTCCTGTGGCTGTACCTGCCACTTCATCAATTTCATCATATCATCACTCATCCTCATCTTCGCGATTAGCCACAAACGGCAGAAAAGTGATGAGAGATAAACCAAATGAACGAAACCAACAACTGAGTTATTGGCTAGCTCTACCCTATTGCTAAAGGCCATGTCACGAATTAAGTCTTAGTAAGTAACAATGAGACCTGTACAGCACAGAGAACGATAAAACTGGGTAGAGGACATCAAGGCGGGCTCGTTGAGGTTTCGTTTCTGCACTGCGAACCCTCAATAAACTACAGTTGCTATCCTGCATGTATGCAACCACGAGGCACAGCATGAAGATTGCAATATATTTTGAAGAGAGCGCACTCTGAACTTCTGAATCATTTGAATAGGCTATTCCAAATACGAAATTGTGTAAGACTGGAAAATGAATTCCGATGCCACCATCGGATAAATAATTCAATGATTGTATATATACACACACACAAGCCGGACCCTGTGGCAGAGTGGTTAGCACATCGCGCTGCGACGCCAAGGGTCCCGGGTTCGAATCCCGCTCGGGCTTGGTTGTTTGTGAATGTTCATTCATCAATTTCATCATTTCATCACACATCCCCATCTTCGCAAATTAGCCAAGAGGCACAAAACGCGAAGTAAAATAAAGTAAATCAATCAATCAATCAATACACACACACACACACACACATACATACATACATATACATACTCAATATTAGTAAGCGAGAGAACAACAAAATAAATGTTTCCTGACACGTATATTCAAATGACAAGCTTCTCATTACCTCCAAATGGATGACAAAGCGATATTGTTCTGTTATTCAATCACTTTTTCACACACGGAGGATTTGCTAAACAGCTAACTCAGTTTATATGCATGTATTCTTTTGCGTAACATGTGATTGGTTAAAATAATCGCATATCAACGGCTAATTTATCGGGTAGACCAGGACGAAACTCAAACTTCATATAACATATATACTTTTGCAGCATAGCTTGAAGAATCCAACTACTTACTTGACGAGGCGCGAAATCTTACTGGGCTCTACTTTTCACACTCAACCGAGGAAAGTAAGGAAAGGCCAAAGCAACCAAACCTAACCTACTCTAAACCTTTAAGCGGCAACGCCATGAAGCGTGTTCCTATACGTTTCGAGTAGGTTAGGCCAGTTATGTTTGGTTGATTTAATACGTATTCCCGAAAGTTATTAGTTTTTAGTGACGTCATGCATATAAGGGCGGTGTTTGTGCCAAAGCTGAGTGTGAAAAGTGAACACCAAGCCAAAACGTTTGAGATTTCAGAAGCCATCATTGATGAGTATCTGCGGTAAACAAGGATAGTCTGCATCTACGTGTAGACTCCGTAACGTGTAAACATTGTAATCAATGTAAAGCACATTTTATCTTACCATGGCTTTATAGGGAAAATTGACGGCTGACTCCAGTTTTGGTAGCAAATTGACCAGTGGCAAATTGTCCTCTTGCTCGAACGCTATGGTAAATTGACCAGTGGTAACTTCTCCATTTGTTCCATATTTGCTGGTTAAAAGTTGTTTTTAATTCCACTTTATGCTCAGATAAGTTATACAGGCCTGGGCATAGTCTAAAGTGGGATGCAAACTACTATACAATTATCCTCCACCAGGAATCGAAGCTGGGCCCTTTGATTACAAGGCGACAGCCTTATTACTAGGAAATCGGGGAGGTTTTGTGGTGGCAATTGACCTGTGGCAAAGAGTCTTCTAGCTCGATTTTTGGTGGAAAATTATCTACTCACTCGATTTTTGGTCGAAAATTATTTGTTCGCTCGATTTTTGGTGGAAAATTATCTGTTGGATTTTGGTGGAAAATTGTTATTTAATTTTTTCGTGGCAAATTATCTGTGCGCTAGATTTTTAGTGGCAAACTATCTGCTGGATTTTGGTGGAAAATTATTATTTCATTTTTTGTGGCAAATTATCTGTTCGCTCGATTTTTGGTGGAAAATTATCTATTCACTCGATTTTTGGTCGAAAATTATCTGTTCGCTCGATTTTTGGTGGCAAATTATCTGTTCGTTAGATTTGGGTGTGGAAATTATCTGCTTTTTGAATTTTGGTGGCAAATTATAGCTCGATTTATTTGGAACGAAACTATCTGTTGGATTTTTTTTGGTAGCAAATTGTCTTTCTATTTTTTTGGTGAAAATTATCGGTTCGCTCGATTTTTGGTGGAAAATTATCTGTTCGCTCGATTTTTGATGGAAAATTATGTACTCGCTCGATTTTTGGTGGTAAATTGTCTGTTCGCTCGATTTTTGGTGGCAAAATATCTGTTTGCTCGATTTTTGGTGGCAAATTATTTGCTCTCGATTTTTGGTGGTAAATAATAGGTTCGCTCGATTTTTGGTGGCAAATTATCTGTTCGCTCGATTTTTGGTGGTAAATTATCTGTTTGCTGGATTTTTGGTGGTAAATTATTTGTTCGCTCTATTTTTGGTGGCAAAATATAATTGCTTTTCTCGATTTTTGGTGGCAAATTATGCACTTGCTTGATTTTCGGTGAGAAATTGTTCGGCAAGGCATGCGACTGACGCGCGGGCGAAAACGCACCTTCAATTACCAGAGAGTCACACGGAAATGCATGCGTTGTAATTACTACTCCGTGTAATTAGTTACAACTGGAATCGTTCCGTGTCCTTTGAAAAAAAAAAAAATCTCATGCACATGCCCTTACGACCCCACCAACCCGGAAGTCCGAGACGGGCGTCACCTTATGCTGTCTCAATTAAAGCAAACAGAACGAAGTTCAAGGGTGAAGGAGACCGCCAAGGATGTTTGAGAATGGAATGCAACAAGGGATTATAAACCCCGTACACCTGTTTTTCTTCTTCGGGGACAAGTGGCATTTGAGGGTCTGCTGGAATAACAGAAATGAGATGTTTCGTCTTTCGATGCGTGAGTCTGTATAAAGAGTCTCCTTAATTGGTGGTTAGGGTTTGGCCTATCTTTCGGCGTTGAAGTTTAATTTTTATTGCAACGCGACCTTGTCTTTTGATGCTATTATGTTCAAGGATGGTTCTCTCTGAAAAGAAGTAACAGGCTTGATGAACTGGCATGATAGCAGCATCGTAAATTTACATGCGGGTTCCTGCAGAAAATTTTTGGTCAATACAATTCATTAGCATATTGCATGGAGTGATAAGGTCATGGCTATCCGGAAGGGGAACACGGCCCCTCCCTGGAAATTGAATGTCAGATTAATTGAGAATGAGACGTGAAATTATTTTCGGAATTCTTACCTGAACTAAGAACTTGTAGTACACGTCAAGGACTGAGACCACATCTGTAGGAATTCGAATTTCTGATTTTGTGTGTGTGTGTGTGTGTGTCGACAGCTTGACCACCAAGGTGGCTTCCCTCCACAATGAATCGAACCCGGCAACACGGCTGCGCCACAGTGTTCTAGCTCATCGTAATAAAATCTTACCCCATTACTTTGTTATCTGGGCGACACACACAACAATATTGCAGCTTACATAGCACTATATAATGTGCTTTAATCACCTACGAAATTTGTATCACCCTCAGGTTTACCCCACTGGCCTGAATACATTAGTACAGGGGGCAAGACGGACCATGCAGCCTCCCTGAAAGATTAATATCACGTATACAATTTCATTTCACTCAGTGATTTGCTTTAATTATTAAAATGAACGGATAATCAGAAGAATGCTACTGGTCGTTGCAGGAACGCGATAATATCAAACTAAAGTAGTTTCTTTTGGGGGGGGGTAAATACCTTGCTTGAGCCCCTCCGGGAAACAAAATCCTTGCTTGATACTCTTAAAAATACTTTCAGCATTCCTGTCGGGCCAATTTGGAAAATGTGAAGAAATTTCTTTTTGGAACAATAAGTTCAAACCCTGTTTCATGAGTTGACTGTTTTTTTAAAATTATTATTCGTTGTGTTACATATACTTTATAAGGCTTCTCCGAAAACTAGTCTATACGTGACATTCCACGTGCATATTTTAAAACTGTTATTGCATATTTCTACCACATATACAGAGAAAAATGTTTATTGGAACATCCAAAAATAGGTTCTAGTAATCAAATGATTGTTAAAATGGGCCAAAATCTCTGAGTAATCATCCACATTTGTTGATAAATAATAAGAATAACCCGTGGTGCAGCAGCCGTGAAGGCCAGAGCCTACCTACCGACTGCTGGTTTCACTCCAACCAGTTACGGGGTGACGTGTGGTCAGCACGACGAACCTCCAGTCGTTGTTGTAGGTTTCCATGACCGGGTTACGGTACTCATTCATAGCTCCCAAATTTTCTCACGATGATGGATGGTCCCATATATTGGCCGAAATCTCGAGAGAAGAGTTGCTAAGCTTCCCCCAGAAGACTCGAACCAGCGAGGTTATCGTAGCCGGTACCCAAAGCGAATCAGGGAAAAATGCGCCCGGGAAAAATGCGCTCTCGCAATAAAAGTGGGAAAAATGCGCCCTGCCAAGAGTAACTACATTAGAAAGTGGGAAAAATGCGCCCAGCAAACATGACCTTCACCAACTAATCCATTTCTAACGACCGCCATGTTAGGCAGATTTCAGTTGTATATTGGCATTTATCTTATTCGTATACTTTCAAGTTAAGAACTTCGATTGAACTATTTATACTTAATTGTTTTCATAATTCACGTATATATTTACGTTTTATCTTATATTATTCGCGTATTTTTGCAATATTTATTCAGAATTTATAGACTAATAATTATCCCAAATATATATGCAACGATTTCATTGTTTTTCAAATCCAAAATGGCTAGGATTATTTCTATCTTTCACCCAAATTTTGTTATTTAAGCACAAGTTAAATACATTTCTTCTTAATATCGATTTTTGTTCAACAGTGTACAAGATTGAAGTAATTTGTCTTCGTTATAAACTAAATCTCTATTTAATCACTTTTTTATGTGCAAGGGCAAATATGATTTATTTGATAGAATCAGTTTAGTTATTTCTATATAGTTTAACATTGTAATATTATAGCAAAGTATTTCTCCCTCGTTTTCAATAAAATATCGTTTTCCTATTGGCTGTTTATGTTAGGAGTGGGGGGAACCACGCTTCGTGTTCTTGGCGATGTAAAAACTTCCACGTTGGCATTTTTAATTGTTGCTAACCTGAACTTTAGCTTACTATCGCTAATTAACATTGATGTGTTATATAAATTATCAGTTTATCTTGTGTTATTTTATGTTATGAGTTTGTATTGTAAGTTAGAACAATTTGTTATGCTGCTCCTCGCGCTTGAGGTAGCAGTTGAGGTCTTGCTATTAACTGTGAAGGCGGTGCGTGGACTCTCGTGTTAAATGAATTGCTTATCATTGCCTGCGAGCGTGCATGATCCAACAAATTATAACTTTCAACTTGTGCGAATCAGTATGTACGGGCGCGATTTGTGATTAAAGATTTTGGACATTTTAATTATAAAGTATTTTGAATTGTATTTACTATCACGTGTCGCAATTCGGTGGTTTCCTTCCTGGAGGAAGGGTGGATCGTCTTAATCCTGAACCCTGGGTGAGAACTGGTGCTCCCAACTGACCAGCCGGAGCAAGGAGCGGTGTGTTGCCAATTCGGATCTCCATACCCTGGAGTTACGAATGGTGGCACGTTGCACATTGAAGGGTTTGAATTCCCGGTTATCTAACTCTGTTCATTTGTTTGCTTCAATCGTACACCTGGTAAGCTTTCCAATGAATCAGTAGTCATTACCAACCCATCTCTGGCACAGGTAGATGAAGGAGACGAGCAGAGAATCCTCGTTTTTTGTTGCTCTTTTCTCTTTCCTGGCAGTCTGTGTTAAGTGTGAGGGGAAGCTGGGTAAAGGTTGTTATAATCAACATATTATCATATTGGTGAAGGTCGTGTGTGCTGGGCGCATTTTTCCCACTTTTCATTGTGGTTACTCTTGGGAGGGCGCATTTTTCCCACTTTCATTGCGAGAGCGCACTTTTCCCGGGCGCATTTTTCCCGACACCCCCAAAGCATGGCAACTTTGCCGGACACATTTGTTTATAACTCAAATTAAGGAGTACAAAATTTTTGTTACGATTAAAAGGAAGCTTAACCAAAATTGCGGTCTCACTTTAAACTGTGCACCAGCATTAACCTTCATTCGAGGACAAGGATTTGTTAAAAATCGTTGTCCTTTTATGATTCTCCTCCCATTTGCATCCAGGACAGGTAAAGACACAATAACAACGCCTAAGGAATTAGGGATGCATTATTCTGAGTTTTGTCAATGACAAGATCATATTTGTGAAAGACAAGAATCAAGATTTGCCTAGTCATTGCCTCGAGGACAATTGCCCAGCGTCCTATGGAAGTGCCTCGTCCTCCTAGCCTGGGTGCCATATCTTCGTTTCATGAAGAGATCCATGAATACGAATGAGAGGGGAGTTCAGGGTCCTTCTGGGATCATTCCGTGGTCTGTTCAAGTAGGTGTTGCCTGTGCGGATTTGTTTTCAGCTGCAAGGTCGCTAGAGAACTCTATTCGGGTGAGCAGAAGATTTTCAGGCGAACTTGGCTTTCTTTCGGTAACCCCGCTCGTAGAAGGCTTCTTCTGTCTTTTTCTTCCTTTCTGCATTCTAAGATACTTTATCTTACTTCTTACATTCTGGCTCTTAAGATTCCTTCTCTCTCTCTCTAACTCTACATCTCTTTCTCTGTCCCTTTTTTCTGCTTTCTCTGTCTTCTTCCTTTTACCCTTCTATTAATTCTCCCTCTCTTTCTGTTTCTTCCTTTCTGGTTTCCAAAAAGCTTTATCTCTTTTCTTCCTTTTTCCCTTCTATTTGCTTTCTCTCCCAATTTCTCTGTTTCTTCTTCCTTTTTCCCTTTTATTTTCTCTCTCTCCCTTTCTCTGTTTCTTCCTCCTTCCTTTCTTGTTTCTAAGATCCTTTCTATTTTTTCTTCCTTTTACCCTTCTATTTCTTCTCCCTCTCTTTCTCTGTTTCATGCTTCTTCCTTTCTGGTTTCCAAGATGCTCTTTCTTTCATCTTCGTTTTCGATTCTATTTGCTCCCTGTTCCTCTTTTTCTTCCTCCTTCCTTTCTGATTTCTAAGATTCTTTCTCTCTCTTCTTCCTTTTACCCTTCTATTTCCTCTCCCTCTCTTTCTCTGTTTCTTGCTTCTTCCTTTCTAGTTTCCAAGATTTCCCTTTTCTCTCTTCTTCCTTTTCCCTTCTATTTGCTATCTCTTTCTCTTTTTCTTCCTCCTTCCTTTCTGGTTTCTAAGATCATTTCTCTTTCTTCTTCCTTTTATCCTTCTATTTCTTCTCCCTCTCTTTTTCTGTTTCTTCCTCCTTCCTGTGTGGTTTCTAAGATTCTTTCTCTTTCTTTCTTCTTCCTTTTCCCCTTCTATTTGCTCTCTCTCTTTCTCTTTTTCTTCCTCCTTCCTTTCTGGTTTCTAAGATTCTTTGTCTTTCTTCTTCCTTTTACCCTTCTATTTCTTCTCCCTCTCTTTCTCTGTTTCATGCTTCTTCCTTTCTGGTTTCCAAGATGCTCTTTCTTTCATCTTCGTTTTCCATTCTATTTGCTCCCTGTTCCTCTTTTTCTTCCTCCTTCCTTTCTGATTTCTAAGATTCTTTCTCTTTCTTTTTCCTTTTACCCTTCTATTTCCTCTCCCTCTCTTTCTCTGTTTCTTGCTTCTTCCTTTCTAGTTTCCAAGATTTCCCTTTTCTCTCTTCTTCCTTTTCCCTTCTATTTGCTATCTCTTTCTCTTTTTCTTCCTCCTTCCTTTCTGGTTTCTAAGATCATTTCTCTTTCTTCTTCCTTTTATCCTTCTATTTCTTCTCCCTCTCTTTCTCTGTTTCTTCCTCCATCCTTTCTGGTTTCGAAGATGCTTTTTCTTTCTTCTTCCTTTTCCCCTTCTATTTGCTCTCTCTCTCTTTCCCTGTTTCTTCCTCCTTCCTTTGTGGTTTCTAAGATTCTTTCTCTTTCTTCTTCCTTTTATCCTTCTATTTCTTCTCCCTCTCTTTCAGTTTCTTCCTCCTTCCTTTCTGGTTTCTAAGATTCTTTCTCTTTCTTTCTTCTTCCTTTTTCCCTTCTATTTGCTATCTCTTTCTCTTTTTCTTCCTCCTTCCTTTCTGGTTTCTAAGATTCTTTCTCTTTCTTCTTCCTTTTACCCTTCTATTTCTTCTCCCTCTCTTTCTCTGTTTCTTGCTTCTTCCTTTCTGGTTTCGAAGATTCTTTCTCTTTCTTTCTTCTTCCTTTTCCCCTTCTATATGCTCTCTCTCTTTCTGTTTTTCTTCCTCCTTCCTTTCTGGTTTGTAAGATTCTATCTTCTTCTTCTTCATTTTACCCTTCTATTTCTTCTCCCTTTCTTTCTCTGTTTCTTCCTCCTTCCTTTCTGGTTTCCAAGATTTCCCTTTTCTTTCTTCTTCCTTTTTCCCTTCTATTTCTTCTCCCTCTCTTTCTCTGTTTCTTGCTTCATCCTTTCTGGTTTCTAAGATTCTTTCTCTTTCTTCTTCCTTTTATCCTTCTATTTCTTCTCCCTCTCTTTCTGTTTCTTCCTCCTTCCTTTCTGGTTTAGAAGATGCTTTTTCTTTCTTCTTCCCTTTCCCCTTCTATTTGCTCTCTCTCTCTCTTTCCCTGTTTCTTCCTCCTTCCTTTGTGGTTTCTAAGATTCTTTCTCTTTCTTCTTCCTTTTATCCTTCTATTTCTTCTCCCTCTCTTTCTCTGTTTCTTGCTTCTTCCTTTCTGGTTTCGAAGATTCTTTCTCTTTCTTTCTTCTTCCTTTTCCCCTTCTATATGCTCTCTCTCTTTCTGTTTTTCTTCCTCCTTCCTTTCTGGTTTGTAAGATTCTATCTTCTTCTTCTTCATTTTACCCTTCTATTTCTTCTCCCTTTCTTTCTCTGTTTCTTCCTCCTTCCTTTCTGGTTTCCAAGATTTCCCTTTTCTTTCTTCTTCCTTTTTCCCTTCTATTTCTTCTCCCTCTCTTTCTCTGTTTCTTGCTTCATCCTTTCTGGTTTCTAAGATTCTTTCTCTTTCTTCTTCCTTTTATCCTTCTATTTCTTCTCCCTCTCTTTCTGTTTCTTCCTCCTTCCTTTCTGGTTTAGAAGATGCTTTTTCTTTCTTCTTCCCTTTCCCCTTCTATTTGCTCTCTCTCTCTCTTTCCCTGTTTCTTCCTCCTTCCTTTGTGGTTTCTAAGATTCTTTCTCATTCTTCTTCCTCTTATCCTTCTATTTCTTCTCCCTCTCTTTCTGTTTCTTCCTCCTTCCTGTGTGGTTTCTAAGATTCTTTCTCTTTCTTTCTTCTTCCTTTTCCCCTTCTATTTGCTCTCTCTCTTTCTCTTTTTCTTCCTCCTTCCTTTGTGGTTTCTAAGATTCTTTGTCTTTCTTCTTCCTTTTACCCTTCTATTTCTTCTCCCTCTCTTTCCCTGTTTCTTCCTTTTTCCTTTATGGTTTCTAAGATTCTTTCTCTTTCTTCTTCCTTTTTCCCGGTCATCGGAGAGGAGCGATGGACAATGATCAGTGGCGTACATAAGCCAGTCTTTAATTCATAATGTATAATGATATTACATATTAAAGCTAAGCGCATAAAAATATGTGTTTGCCAGGGGTAAATGCGGTAACATGGATAATACGTCATTGATCAGCTTGTAACGTCTGAAGAAAGTGGTTAGTAATGTAAAGTAAATTTATCTCATACCCAAGTCTCTAACTAGTTAAGTCCAGAGTTCGAATCCCAGCCTGGAAATGGGTGTTCTTTGTGGGTGTCGCTTCATCAATTTCATTACATCATCACTCATCCTCAGCTTTACGAGTCCAAGAGTCCGGACCAGGCCCATAGCCAGAATTGTATGTCAGGAGGGGCTCATCCCTTAGCAGCAGCAGCCATCTAATGGTGAAAAATGGGGGCTAGAAGCCTTGAAGATGAATTTGTAGATATATAACAACTTATTATACAATATATATAATCCAGCTAAGGATGTAAAATTAATAACCACTATTCACTATTTAAAATTGATAATTGTAGAATCTCGGTGGAGACTTCGGCCTACTCCACCTCCCTCTGGCTACGTGCCTGGTCCGGGCAATAAATCTCGTATCGTCTCGAAAGGTCTTGTTCTCGCCTCGTCATTGTCCCTACTTTCCATCGCCGCATTTAGCCTCAACGTTGAGAAGAAGGCGACGCTAAATACACCTGCGGCCGCTCACGGAAGCAGTAACAGGAAAGGAAAACAAAACGAAAACAAAAGCGCATCAACTTCCACCCGACGAAAAACGTTGCGGGGGGCGGTTAAAGTGCAGCCTAGTACGCTCCCGGGATGCAAGTACCCGGGACCCCAGCGGGTATTGACCCACCCCGGTCCAGCCTTGCCCTCCGATGCAGCGGGTATAAATAGAAGCACCAATCCGTTCTCTCCCTGCCCGCCTCTCGCCTAACTACAGCTCAATTATTTACGCACACAGATGTAATTTCGCGACAGCTAACCGCGTGTATGAGCGCTGGGGGAACAATCTGCTAAAACGCCGCCCGCTTTCCGCGAGGGGGGGGGAAGGGGGGCTAGGAATGGGTTGTCAGGACACGACTGAGGAACTTCGTCTCTGTTTTGGGTTCAGAGTTTAGCCCACTGAACTAGATTTCGCACTGGTCGCCCTATTGTTCAAGAAACTGTTGCTCAATTTCGTGTTTGTATTTGTTTTATCTGACTCTTTCTAAGCGTGTAGATTTATAATGGCCAAATGTATACAAATTACAATTACTTATTGAAAAATAAGCATCAATTCAGCCTATCCTTACTTAAGGACTAGGGCGTAAATTTCTAGCTGGCAAGCATTACGTTGGTATGGTTGGGTGGGAGAGGAGGAATTTGAATGTTGTTTGTTTGGTTTATTTTACTTCGCTTTTCTTCTAATATTGGCTAATCGCGACGATGGGGATGAATGATGATGACATGAATGAAGGAACAATCATAAATATAAACGAGGGTAAATAAGTAGGGATGTGACGAAGCCAATTACAGATGTATAAAAATCTGCAGAACTTGACATATCGGCATCGGCAAAAATCCGATATTTAAACCGGTACAGATTATACTAGAATTTTACCTTGTAATAAGTTTCAGATTTATTGAAAATTAGGTTATGATTCATCATTATTGTAGAGTTTTTGTAATAAAATTATTGCAAACTCTCATTCAGCGGATCAACCTAACTATAAATCTGAAATAAAACAGTACATTGCTGAACCAGGATCTGCTGTTGTATTCGAAATTCAAAAATGAGTAGTCAAACCTGAAGCAAGTGCTGAGAAAATACTTGAGCATACCTGCTGCATCAGTATTCAGTGTTGCTGAACAGATTTGCGATAAGAGAAGAAGTAGGTTACTCCTGAAGTGCTTCCAAATCTCGTGTTTCTGAAGTTGAATCTGGCAGCAGTAAATTTCCAACATTAATAACAGGAATTAATTTTGCATTTCAAAGAACTGTTTGTGTACTAATGTAAAATCTCACGAGAACCATGTTCTTCTTAAAGGTTCACATAACCACCTTCTGTAGATGCAAATGTACATTCGCATCTCTTGAGAATATATATGTATATACATATGATATGCATTCCAAATGGACGTAGCAAATTTATTTTTGTCATGCTGAAAATAACATCCCATTTCTGTTTAATAATCTTATGTATCGGAATCGGTTAAATATCGGCATCGGTATCGGTTCCAAAAATTATCGGCGAGTACATCGGCATCGGTGAATTTTCAGCTTCGTTAAAATAAGTAAAGGCAATTTTTACATAACATCTTTATTTCCACACAAGAAGAACTACACATATCACTTTTCCACATCTGCCCCCTGCACGGCAATGCACTTTTGGTATCGTGAAATCACCTTCTGTATCCCGTTTGCGAAGAAGGTTTTTGGTTGCTCACGAAGCCACGTCTGCACGGCCTGCTGGAACTCTTCATCTGACCTGAACTGACGACCACGGAGCGCCTCCTTCAAAGGACCGAAGATGTGATAATCCGATGGCGCCAGATCAGGCCTGTACGGAGGATGGGAAAGCAACTCAAAGCTAACAGCCGACGGTGGATGCCAGTTTGACTTCCTCCGACCACATAAAGCGCATTACGGCGCTCTGTTGCTCGATGGTGCATTCGTGGAATGGTGCGTCCATACGTGCGACTTTTTTGCTCCGCGACACTCGACTGAATGGGGCAGTGATGGATAGGCTACTCCCACTCCCACGTTACTCCAAGTATACACGTGGTGACGTCAGACACACTCAGTCTTCGTTTATTCCTGCGAAAACACGAAATTGCCTTTAGTTTTTTTATTTACCCTCGTATATATAGACGACACAACACGAGCTGGCTGGCTGTGGGTACGTACAAGCGCCAGATCCTCGCTAGTCTGCAATATGCAGTCCAGGGCAGGTGCGCCAACTGGTGAGTTCAAACACTTGAGTTATAAGTTTACAAAGAATCACATAAATACTCCTTTCCATTCCATGTAACATGATATTAATGCAATGTCATGCAAAGAAACGTTATTTACTTATTTCAATAAGTAATCCATCACGAATCACAATAATAAATAAATAATAATAATAATACGACAGATTATTCTGTGGTATCCGGTCACACGGGTTCATATAGTGGAAGTGAGATTGACATCAGGAAGATTTACCCCTTACACCACTCATGCCCTTAAATAAATAACACCAGCCCCTCCCCTTTCAAGCTACTTAACGTGAAACTTGTTAAATGGCAATTGACTTTTAATCAGGATTGTTAGAGGTCCAGGAATTTTAAATGAATTCAATTCCGGTCCAGGAGAGAAAGTCAGCAAGCGTGAAAGGGTTCTGGACCGTAAAGAACATTTTTATCTGTAAAGTATTTCAATTCGGTCCAGGAACCTTTCTTCCAGATCAATTTCAATCCGGTCCAAGTTCCGTATTGAAATGACTTGGACCGAATTTAAATTGTGCGAGGAAAAAGGTTACGGTCTTGTTGCGGAACCCAATAGAACCCATTAGAGGTCCCTGGATCTTACCAACCCTGCTTTTAATACGTTTTTCTTATCTCGTAATGCAAGACGTGATCTTGGAAATTTTCTAAGTGCTGGTATAGGTTATTTAGTATGGCCCATGGCCTAGCTCTGACTCCCACCTTTAGTTCGACCACTGCCCAGCAGGAACGAACGTGATTGGTCGGTCTCCCTGTAAAGTGAAATCCCCTATTCATCATCACACCATATTTCCCATTAAACATGGCGTAATTTGCCTTCCGGGGAGTAGTTTCTGTGCATTCAATGTTACGATTCGCTCATCGACCTTGGCATTTTGCGTTAGTGGTCCAGGTCACTTCATCCCATCCATCCTTCCTTCTGTCTCCTAACCTTGCTTCCAACACTGATGCAAACACGCATGCCCTTTAGCTACACGAGATTACAGCTTATTGTGTAATTATGATTCTGTTACTTTCAAGATGTTTGCAGAAAGGAGGAACAAGGGAGCAAAATGTTGAAAAGATTTATGGACGAGAGGATAGTCTCTTTCACCGGCTGATACAGCGAACTTCACGGACTAGACTAGACTAGAATTTTGCATGGGCTTTTATGGAAACATGGAAGAACATGTTGCTCTATACAACTACACAAAGCACAATTGACAGAAGAAAATATCGCTAGATCATGGATGCCAGATGTGGATTTGAATAGTAAAAAACGATAAAAAGCGTTTTCCTTCTGCATAAGAAATACACGGGCGTGTAGACACATTTAAGAGTAAGAAAAGGAAAAAAAATAGGAAGGATAGAAAGATATAGGAGAGCGAGAAGAGAGTGAGAAAGTGATACGAGAGATAGAACAGAGTGAGAAACAAAGAAGGAAAAAAAGAGACATGGCAGAATGAAGAGAATGAGACACAAGGAAGGAAATAAGGAGATAGGAGAGACAGAAAGGAGTGAGAAACAAGGAGGGAAAGAAAGAGATAGGAGAGAAAGAAAAGTAAGAAACAAGGAAGAAAAGAAAGAGATAGAGAAAGAAGAGAAAGGAACAAGGAAGGAAAGAAAGATATAGAAGAGAAAGAAGAGAGTGAGAAACAAGGAAGGAAAGAAAGAGATAGAAGAGAAAGAAGAGAGTGAGAAACAAGGAAGGAAAGAAAGATATAGAAGATGAAGAAGAGTAAGAAACAAAGAAGAAAAGGAAGAGATAGAGAAAGAAGTGAAAGAAACAAGGAAGAAAAGAAAGAGATAGAATAAAAAAGAAGAGAGTGAGAAACAAGGAAGGAAATAAAGAGATAGAAGAGAAAGAAGAGAGTGAGAAACAAGGAAAGAAATAAAGAGATAAGAGAGAGTAAGAAACAAGGAAGAAAAGAAAGAGATAGGACAGATAGAAGAGAGTAGGAAACAAGGAAGAAAAGAAAGAGATAGAGAAAGAAGTGAAAGAAACAAGGAAGAAAAGAAAGATATAGAATAAAAAGAAGAGAGGTGAGAAACAAGGAAGGAAATAAAGAGATAGAAGAGAAAGAAGAGAGTGAGAAACAAGGAAGGAAATAAAGAGATAGAAGAGAAAGAAGAGAGTGAGAAACAAGGAAGGAAATAAAGAGATAAGAGAGATAGGAGAGAGTAAGATACCAGGAAGAAAAGAAAGAGATAGGACAGATAGGAGAGAGTAAGAAACAAGGAAAAAAAGAAAGAGATAGAAGAGAAAGAAGAGAGTGAGAAACAAGGAAGGAAAGAAGGAGATAGGAGAGAAAGAAGAGTAAGAAACAAGGAAGAAAATAAAGATAGGAGAGAAAGTAGAGAGAGAAAGAAGAGAGAGAAAGAGTGATAAACAAAGAAAGTAGAATAGATAGAAAGATAGAAAATATAAGGTGTCCAAAATAGCAGGCCACCGAGACTTTGAACGTACGTAAATTTTATGCAAAAAGCGATAGAGAAACAAATTTTACACTGGGTAGTAACTTTGTCTAAGTGGATATTTTTTAAACTTTAAGCAAGAAAATCGATCTACAGAACGTTCAGTACGTAGAGAACGTTAATAAGGCGTTAAAAAGTTTTTGTACGAAGTAAAAGCAAACAAAAAGATAAGTTGCTTAAGTAAATTATTTTTTATACAATTAACTTCAAATCCATTTGCATTGAATAGCATAGCCAGATCTCGGGCACACCTGGTACTGCCCTCTGTCACGATCAATGTTGCCAGTACACTTCGAAATTTTGAATGCCACAATTAACCCCATAAATCGTCTGTAATGCAGAAAATGCGCAAACATTTATCGTTCTTTTACCAGTTCTAAGGAGAGGAGAGACACAAAACCATGGATACACACTGCATGCAACTCCACAGCTATCTTCATGTTTGTTTTAACTTCGTTAAAAAACTTTGTTACACCTTAGTAAGCAAAGCAATACAAAGGCAATAAGCCATAGGGAAATCGATTGTTGGTGATTGGCTGACAGATGGATCAATGCAGATTCATCTACAGCAGTGGTTCTCAAACATTTTTCTCGTTGTACCCTTTACTAGTAACATAAGTTTTTTTTTCCAAATAGTGGATTTTGGGATTTTTTGGGGGGGGAGGGTTGTCTGATTGGTTTTTAATATGCTGGAGGCGTGTAACTGCAATGGAACAAAATGGCATACTTGCTGTATGTGGAAAGATGGTAAACAAATAAACATTAGAATCCTTCGTTTATTATTTTATTTGGTGTTCCTACGTTTACAATCTTTATGATTAGTTACAAAAATAAAAATGTGAAACACATGTATGCTAAGAAGTATATAAGGTACTTTAATTTTCATATTTTTTTTCCAGAGTTTTTGAAAAAAGGTAAAGAACGAAAGTAAGTTTGCAAACAAACTGACAAGCAAAATTTTTGGAGTTCTTATTGTAAATTCTCATGGTTTTTAGTGAGAAGGATGTGCCTCCATAGCCTGACACGGTTTCTTGAGGTCTGGCTGTACACTTGAATCTTTCAAGCGGAGATTCTGCTCCATATTGAGTCTGTTATAGATTTCAAACGAGTATTTCATTTCAAATCATATGGAGACAGATAAGAGTGTCAGTGACAAAATCAGTCTTATTATCCTCTTGAGCAGGCCCGTAGCCAGGTATTCTTATTAGGGGGGCAAAGTCAATCCTAGAGGGGGTAAATTTTTAATATATTGTGTTGCATTGGCAGGTATAGCAGGGTACAGAGGGGCACTTGTCCCCCTCCTCCAAAAGTGATATTTAACAGGAAAGGGATGATATCTTGAAACTCCAATGAACAAAAAAAGTTCGAGCAACATCAAGTAACAATATTTCGATAATGACTTTTCGGAATACCAAAGAATACAAAGATAAAGTTAACATAAATAGCGACTGTATCTACTTTATATTTACAGGTCGAAAAGGTTAATAGACGATTAATATGTTTGGAAGGAAAATGCAAGAAACACTTGAAAACTAATTCCATCTTGAGTATCCATTTGTACTGCTATTCTTAGATTCTGCTAGTCATGTTTCTTTACTTCAATGTTTGTCCCCCCCCTAGATTGGACTTCCGACCAAAAATAAGGGGGGATAATGCCCCTGCCCCCTGCTGTGGTTGCGGCACTGTTTGTGAGTGTGTCTTCATCAATTTCACGTCATCGCTCATTGTCACTATTAGCTCGAAGTGGCAGAAAGGCAGCACAAAGTAACAAAAATCAAATATCCACACCTTTCTCTACCACATGAATCACTATTACGTACCAATAGGTATACTTCGGAAACAAATGATTGAGCAGTTCAAACTTCATAGCAACACATCCAAGAAAAACATCCAAACACATTAGGCACCTTTTATACAAGACATCTCAAAATGTCACAACTGTTCTAGATACTGAAAATTGCAAATTCATTTCCCGAAGTCTGAATCAGGAAGGGATTTCCTCTCCCTAATCCTAGTACGACATTATTCGAAATCTCACACAACTTAATAAATCACAAAATCAGTAAGTGTCTTTGTGATGTTGTTAGAGTAATGCAGGATATAATTGTAAAGATTAGTGAGAATTCCAGGTAGGAATGTGTTCTGTATTTTTCACAGGGGGGGCAAAGCAAGCTCTCAGGGGGGCAGTTTCCCCCCTGCCCTCCTCTAGCTGCGGGCCTGCTGTTGAGTGTTAATGCTATAAAATCTTAAACAATGAAGTCAAATGTTGTCGTGGTGGATATTCTCGACATTTCTCTTCCGAGCTGATGGCGTGCCCCCTTCAAGTCGTTCATGTACCCCTGGGGGTACACGTACCACAGTTTGGGAACCACTGATCTACAGTTTGGATTTGATGTGATTTCAGTTCACCAGATTTTATTATTTTAGATCAATTCGTTTCTTACATATCGGTAGCTCAGCCGTGCAATAGAGTAGGTTATTAAGCTATTCTGGTTTGTATCCCGAAACGGTGCTTCTTCTCGTTTCGTTTTGACGTACTTTCCAGGCTTCTCGCTATTGGTCGTTTGCCGTTCGAAATTATCGCACAAATTTCTGTGACTTTATGCATGTTTGTATTTCACCCTGTAGCGACAGCGTCTATAAAAAAGCGCAAATTTTACGAATTTTGTCTCCAGTTCTGTGCAAAACTGCCATGTTCCTTTTATCCCACATATGTAATAGTCAAGCTTCGCGCTGATAGTAAATGCATGGGTGTACGGTAAAGCGTAGCGGTTAAAGTTTATGAGAACCATAATACTCCACCCCTCCTCCGCCGGTCCAAACTCATTAAAAGCATTGAACGGGCAAGGACTACGTGTACTAGATTCCATTTGCCACATTAGTGCATAAACGAAAGGAGGAAATTCAATTTCGCGACGTTTGCCACGTGCCCCCGCCCCCTCTTCCCCCTCTCGCTCTCTGTTTTTTTTTTCAGTTTTTCCACCCTATATGCTAAACAAAACGTCGTTACGTCACACACCGCTCTATCGACCAATACTGGCTCTAAAGCCGTACAATTATGTGTCCATTTACCGCATAGTTGATGGAAGGCCTTGCCCGGCGAATGATCGATTTTTGCCCACCCCCTCACCCCCCCACGTTTTTTGAATTCGGTTCTCGTTGTTCAGAGAGACAACTTATTACTCACTTAACTGTCCACTTCAAACGAAGTGCTCCTTCGGACAGAACCACTCAGTGCGGTTGTCGAATCTTTTATGGCTGATGGAATGGAATATGAGCTGGCGCGCTGTCATGCTGCAACGACGCCTTCAGTAGTTACAGTGCGTTTTTATAGATTTGACATTTTGCCTCAGGTTTATCCACACCAGAGTACAAACGAATGTGGACGCAAATGCCATAAACCAAGTATCATAAAAAAATAAACCATAAGGAGATATATTAACAATTAACCAAGATTCGATGTCATAATCTTCACAGGCGAGGCTAGCAGACGAATACAATAATCCATCGGCCATCGAGACGACCCGATAATGGAATTAAACGAATATACTCATGATTCAAACCCGGGAGTCAGTATGACCAGCAAACACTGAGTTTACGTATACTTCCCCCTTTCGAAAACTATATGTGAATCTTCACTTTCTGTTTAAAAGATTGCAAGCGTGATCTTTAACAATTTAACAGGTGCTTGAACTTAAGTGCTGGTAGATATTATTAAATGGTTGTAAGGAGGGTGAGGAATCCTGGGAGAACAGGGTGATTTCTCCCCACCAAAAATCTTGCTCTAAAAAATCCCACCCACCAAAAATTTCCGGGGAGGGAGAGCTTTTGTTGTATCGACAAAAGATAAGCAACAAGTTTCCACTTCAAATATTCATTACTGAAGATAATTCCGAAAATGACACACACAGGACGAAGAATTATGCCTGTCTGTGTGTGTGTGTGTGTTGCATGCTCTCTCTCTCTCTCTCTTTCAAGAGAGCATTAACAGATCTACACCAATAATATCATGTACACAGTAACACAAGAATGCAAGACATGGGTATGAAACTTATTGATTTATATTACTATGAAGCGAAAACAAACTAAAACCTGTACATAAAACATTTTCAATTATTTTGTAATTTGTTGACATTTTAAACCATTTTTACAAAGGAATTACGTTGCTGCTTTATAAATATCTGATATGTCAATTCAAATATTCATTACTGAAGATAATTCCGAAAATGACACACACAGGACGAAGAATTATGCCTGTCTGTGTGTGGGTGTGTGTTGCATGCTCTCTCTCTCTCTCTCTCTCTCTTTCAAGAGACCATTAACAGATCTACACCAATGATATCATGTACACAGTAACACAAGAATGTAAGACATGGGTATGAAACTTATTGATTTATATTAATATGAAGCGAAAACAAACTAAAACCTGTACATACAACATTTTCAATTATTTTGTAATTTGTTGATATTTTAAACCATTTTTACAAAGGAATTACGTTGCTGCTTTATAAATATCTGATATGTATAAACGTAACAACTGAATTCCTTTAAATATATTTAATAGCAATATATGTATTTAAATGTTTAGTAATTTCATGTGTAATAACATGATATATTTGTTTGTGTTTGTGTGTGTGTGTGGGGGGTGTGGGTGTGTGTGTGTGTGTGAATTATGATATTGCTCCACCCCATCTGTCCTCAATGATTTCTCAGTCTGGTTGTAAGTATTTTAAACCAAAAACTGAATTCTAAATTGTAAAACTATTAAGCCCTTTTTCCATGTTTAATAAGACACTCAAAATTCTGACCAAGGGAGAATTTATTGTGAAATAACACACCATAAACTTGACGTTTCAACCTTATAGCACGGTCTTCCTAAGACTATGAACCAAATTACAATGAAAATCACAATGAAATGAACAGATTTTCTAAGTAATTTTGTCCAGAGTTTGAGGAAGACATTGCTTAAGGTTGAAACGTCACGTTTATAGTGTGTTATTTCACAATAAATTCTGCCTTGGTCAACATTTCAGTGTATTATTTCAAAATAAATTATGCCTTGGTCAGCATTTTAGTGTGTTATTTCAGAATAAATTCTGTCTTGGTCAGCATTTCAGTGTATTATTTCAAAATAAATTCTGCCTTGGTCAGCATTTCAGTGCGTTATTTCAAAATAAATTCTGCCTTGGTCAGCATTTCAGTGCGTTATTTCAGAATAAATTCTGCCTTGGTCAGCATTTCAGTGTGTTATTTCACAATAAATTCTGCCTTCGTCAGCATTTCAGTGTGTTATTTCACAATAAATTCTGCCTTGATCAGCATTTCAGTGTGTTATTTCACAATAAATTCTGTCTTGGTGAGCATTTCAATGTGTTATTTCACAATAAATTCTGCCTTGGTCAGCATTTCAGTGTGTTATTTCACAATAAATTCTGCCTTGGTCAGGATTTCAGTGTGTTATTTCAGAATAAATTCTGCCTTGATCAGCATTTCAGTGTGTTATTTCACAATAAATTATGCCTTGGTCAGCATTTCAGTGTATTATTTCAAAATAAATTATGCCTTGGTCAGCATTTCAGTGTGTTTTTTCAGAATAAATTCTGTCTTGGTCAGCATTTCAGTGTGTTATTTCACAATAAATTCTGCCTTGGTCAGCATTTCAGTGTGTTATTTCAGAATAAATTCTGCCTTGGTCAGCATTTCAGTGTGTTATTTCACAATAAATTATGCCTTGGTCAGCATTTCAGTGTATTATTTCAAAATAAATTCTGGCTTGGTCAGCATTTCAGTGTGTTATTTCAGAATAAATTCTGTCTTGGTCAGCATTTCAGTGTGTTATTTCACAATAAATTATGCCTTGGTCAGCATTTCAGTGTATTATTTCAGAATAAATTATGCCTTGGTCAGCATTTCAGTGTGTTATTTCAGAATAAATTCTGTCTTGGTCAGCATTTCAGTGTGTTATTTCACAATAAATTCTGCCTTGGTCAACATTTCAGTGTGTTATTTCACAATAAATTATGCCTTGGTCAGCATTTCAGTGTGTTATTTCAGAATAAATTATGCCTTGGTCAGCATTTCAGTGTGTTATTTCAGAATAAATTATGCCTTGGTCAGCATTTCAGTGTGTTATTTCAGAATAAATTCTGTCTTGGTCAGCATTTCAGTGCGTTATTTCAGAATAAATTCTGCCTTGGTCAGCATTTCAGTGCGTTATTTCAGAATAAATTCTGTCTTGGTCAGCATTTCAGTGTGTTATTTCACAATAAATTCTGCCTTGGTCAGCATTTCAGTGTGTTATTTCACAATAAATTCTGCCTTGCTCAGCATTTCAGTGTGTTATTTCACAATAAATTCTGCCTTGGTGAGCATTTCAGTGTGTTATTTCACAATAAATTCTGCCTTGGTCAGCATTTCAGTGTGTTATTTCACAATAAATTCTGCCTTGGTCAGCATTTCAGTGTGTTATTTCAGAATAAATTCTGCCTTGGTCAGCATTTCAGTGTGTTATTTCACAATAAATTCTGCCTTGGTCAGCATTTCAGTGTGTTATTTCACAATAAATTCTGCCTTGGTCAGCATTTCAGTGTGTTATTTCACAATAAATTCTGCCTTGGTCAGCATTTCAGTGTGTTATTTCACAATAAATTCTGCCTTGGTCAGCATTTCAGTGTGTTATTTCAAAATAAATTATGCCTTGGTCAGCATTTCAGTGCGTTATTTCAGAATAAATTCTGTCTTGGTCAGCATTTCAGTGCGTTATTTCACAATAAATTCTGCCTTGGTCAGCATTTCAGTGCGTTATTTCACAATAAATTCTGCCTTGGTCAGCATTTCAGTGCGTTATTTCACAATAAATTCTGCCTTGATCAGCATTTCAGTGTGTTATTTCAGAATAAATTCTGCCTTGGTGAGCATTTCAGTGTGTTATTTCACAATAAATTCTGCCTTGGTCAGCATTTCAGTGTGTTATTTCACAATAAATTCTGCCTTGGTCAGCATTTCAGTGTGTTATTTCAGAATAAATTCTGCCTTGGTCAGCATTTCAGTGTGTTATTTCACAATAAATTATGCCTTGGTCAGCATTTCAGTGTGTTATTTCAAAATAAATTATGCCTTGGTCAGCATTTCAGTGTGTTATTTCAGAATAAATTCTGTCTTGGTCAGCATTTCAGTGTGTTATTTCACAATAAATTCTGCCTTGGTCAGCATTTCAGTGTGTTATTTCACAATAAATTCTGCCTTGGTCAGCATTTCAGTGTGTTATTTCACAATAAATTATGCCTTGGTCAGCATTTCAGTGTGTTATTTCAAAATAAATTCTGCCTTGGTCAGCATTTCAGTGTGTTATTTCAGAATAAATTCTGCCTTGGTCAGCATTTCAGTGTGTTATTTCACAATAAATTATGCTTTGGTCAGCATTTCAGTGTGTTATTTCACAATAAATTATGCCTTGGTCAGCATTTCAGTGTTTTATTTCAGAATGAATTATGCCTTGGTCAGCATTTCAGTGTTTTATTTCAGAATGAATTATGCCTTGGTCAGCATTTCAGTGTGTTATTTCACAATAAATTCTGCCTTGGTCAGCATTTCAGTGTGTTATTTCAAAATAAATTATGCCTTGGTCAGCATTTCAGTGTGTTATTTCAGAATAAATTCTGCCTTGGTCAGCATTTCAGTGTGTTATTTCACAATAAATTCTGCCTTGGTCAGCATTTCAGTGCGTTATTTCACAATAAATTCTGCCTTGGTCAGCATTTCAGTGCGTTATTTCAGAATAAATTCTGCCTTGGTCAGCATTTCAGTGTGTTATTTCACAATAAATTCTGCCTTGATCAGCATTTCAGTGTGTTATTTCACAATAAATTCTGCCTTGGTGAGCATTTCAGTGTGTTATTTCACAATAAATTCTGCCTTGGTGAGCATTTCAGTGTGTTATTTCAGAATAAATTCTGTCTTGGTCAGCATTTCAGTGTGTTATTTCACAATAAATTCTGCCTTGGTCAGTATTTCAGTGTGTTATTTCAGAATAAATTCTGCCTTGGTCAGCATTTCAGTGTGTTATTTCACAATAAATTCTGCCTTGGTCAGCATTTCAGTGTGTTATTTCACAATAAATTCTGGCTTGCTCAGCATTTCAGTGTGTTATTTCAGAATAAATTCTGCCTTGGTCAGCATTTCAGTGTGTTATTTCACAATAAATTCTGCCTTGGTCAGCATTTCAGTGTGTTATTTCACAATAAATTCTGCGTTGGTCAGAATTTCAGTGTGTTATTTCGCAATAAATTCTGCGTTGGTCAGCATTCTAGTGTGTTATTTTACAATAAACTCTGCCTTAGTTAGCATTTCAGTGTGTTATTTTACAATAAATTCTGCCTTGGTCAGCATTTCAGTGTGTTATTTCAGAATAAATTCTGCGTTGGTCAAAATTTCAGTGTGTTATTTCACAATAAATTCTGCGTTGGTCGGCATTTTAGTGTGTTATTTTACAATAAACTCTGCCTTAGTTAGCATTTCAGTGTGTTATTTTACAATAAATTCTGCCTTGGTCAACATTATGAGTGTTTTATTGAATTGTTAAGTGTTGTTTAGTACTGTCCGATGAAAAATTATAGATACTCGAGTTCGGACTCCAACGAAAAATTAACCACTAGACCTACATAGAAACGAGTTACATCAAAATTTAGCATATTCAATTCTGTGTTAATCTACCCAATTTTTTTCTGGTATGTCAGTAGATAGTAAATATGCCTTTGAGCACAGTTTTGATTTCTTGACCAAACGACCACAAAAAGTTGAAAAACTCACTTTCTCTCCCTGTTCCGCGCCTTATTTATTGCGCTGACGATGTTTCACGGGCGCAGAAAAGCAGTGATGAGTGAAAGATGAGCTCTCATCATCTCATCCTCTCATCCTCTCATCCTCTCATCTTCTCATCCTCTCATCTTCTCATCTTCTCATCTTCTCATCCTCTCATCCTCTCATCTTCTCATCTTCTCATCCTCTCATCCTCTCATCCTCTTATTCTCTCTCTACCTTCAGAACATTGTCGTCAACATCAGAGATGAAGTTGGAGTGCTGGAATCAACGGGACCAAATGTTTATATATCGTGACCTTCGTAAACCTCTCTCTTGGGGGAAGGATGTGGCATATACACACGCGCGCGCTCTCATCCTCTTATTCTCTCATCCTCTTATTCTCTCTACCTTCAGAACATTGTCGTCAACATCAGAGATGAAGTTGGAGTGCTGGAATCAACGGGACCAAAGGTTTATATATCGTGACCTTCGTAAACCTCTCTCTTGGGGGAAGGATGTGGCATATACACACGCGCGCGCGCGTATGCCTCTCATTATTTTCTGTATTGTGACGCAAAAAACAAACCTCTCATCCTCTCATCCTCTCATCCTCTTATCCTCTCATCCTCTTATTCTCTCATCCTCTCATCTTTTGGGGGATGAGTGCACCTTATCGTAATTTTCCAAGTCCGGGACCCAAATGTTTATATATCGTGACCTTCGTAAACCTCTCATCCTCTCATCCTCTCATCCTCTTATCTTCTCATCCTCTTATTTTTGAAGAATGAGTGTACCTTATCGTAATTTTCCAAGTCCCCGGGGGACCAAATGTTTATATATCGTGACCTTTGTAAACCTCTCTCGGGGGAACGATGTGCCACACGCGCGCACATGTTTTGCCAACTTGGAGAGTTGTAATATGTGGTGTGGTGTATGACCACGTGGTGAGTGGTTAACTAATCAAATGAACGTTTAAAGCAGCAGACAGGCATTTGTTGGATCTTCTGAACTTGAACACTGCTATTCGTCTACTTGGTTGAACGTTATTTTCTTTCACCAGCCTGACACCGGGATACACCTGCACTGCATCTAGTGTCAAAGAAGTGCAGCATACTAGACGAGGATATTAAATTGCTCTGTTGTAAATGAGATGCATGATGTTTTTTTGTAAGTTGTTAATATGAATTGATGTTACTGTGAAGAAACTGAAGGCAGAATAACGCCAACGCTATCTGGACTTGCTTAGTTAATTCAAGATAGTCGCGACAAACGTAAACGGGCTGTGCAGGACTTGGACATTTTTTTCGATTGATGAAAATTTGGTTCTATGATGATGACCTATACTAAATTTTTTGGTATGGGAGGACAGAGGATACCGAGACTCGACCAACACACTAAACCACATCCCTCTCTACGGGTACATGTTCGGAAGTTACGAGTGATTAAAAGTTTTGGGAGGGTGTGTGCAAACATCCCTTGCCCTTGAACTCAGGACCACCAAACTTTGGCATACATACGCTACATCCCCAAAATCGACAAAGGGTGGTGTTTGGGGAGATTTTTCGATTTATTTTCGCGCAATATCTCACCGTTTTCGAGTTATTTGCAATTTTTAATGCTGGACTTGGAAAATTTTCGACAGAAGGGGGGGGGGGTTCAACCATGATAACCTATGTTTATTTTGTTAGGAGCCAATGCTAACGCATGTCTCTACGATGATCCTATCGAAAAAAAATTGACAATTGTCCCACCCTTGACCTCCAAATTTTGTACACGTACCCTACATCACCAAAATCGACAAGGGGGTCGACCCTATCTTCTGCACAACTCTGACGTGTACGTTCTGTTTCGCGAAGAGTCGACAACCTTCCACAGCTGTTTGTATTATATTACATCAGATATTATATTGCACGAGTGAGTTGGCTGTGTGTATAAAGACTAGTTTCAGACATGGACGCGAATATAACGCCATGATAATTAGCTGCTGTCCAAAGTTATTGCATAACTTAAAATATTTATATATAAAAAAAGGATATTTATTGTACTGTGCTTTCTAGCGAAGGTATTATTGTAAACGATATTGTTTGTAAATGTGGAAAGTTAGAAGCTCAGTCCCCGGCCTATCAATGATAAAAAATTTCATCACGGACAGCAACCAAAAAAAAGGGGGGGGGTGCACGTCACAAAAGCATTGTCATATGGACTGACGATTATTATTATTTTTTTTAAAAAAACAGACCTAGTTACGATGGGTTATAACCTGTGCTGTCTTGCAATTGTTTTTGCTTATTTCAATGTCAGCGAGCGTGATATGAAACATGCATGCGAAGAAGGGAGGGAGATCATAACAAAATAATTCACACTTCGATTTCAATACTTTCGCTAGTCCTATCTAGAAGGATACTGGACGCTACTTTATTTGAAGATGGCTAAAAGCAAGGGAAGGAGAGAAATGTTACTTTTTACCTTTTTTGCCTGTGTGTGACGAAAATAGTTTTACATGCATGCGGCTGTATCGTGATCTGCTTGAATCATCATCACGTCTGTGAGTTTTCACCATTGCTGAATATATTTACATATCAACCAACGGTTATGAATTGCGTAGAAATTGGCTTTTGTTAACGGTCCAGTGGCGAAGTTGGAAACAGAGAGCGGTCACATCAGACAGGTGCTCCTGGTATCTAAAGAAATGCCCTCTCTTACAGAAAAAAAATAGAGTGTTAGAAAGGAAAGATGTTATACCCGAATGAACGGGGAGTCTCGAGCATCTTCCAATCCTTATCTTCGCGTTCAGCTAACGAGGAAAAAAAGAAACTTTACATACGGGGGGGCACAACAGCTGCTGTACGGTATTGTCCATGGATGTTAAAACTTTTGTTTTTTTTCTGAATAGACGGACATATCAGTGTTGCAATCTCCAGATGAGACCGGAGCTTATTATTATTATTATTATTTTGGACAAGGGGGATCAGATCAATGCATGGACTAAAACTTTTCTTCACATCAAAATAAAACAGAGGATTTTTTACTCCACTGCTTACTTATTATTGTAAAGAATGGGGTGCTGTGTCTTATTGTATAGTCTTCCAACAGCACACCTCGGGGCGTAAATTTCTGCTTCTTCATGTATGCAAAATGCACTTAACTTCTGTTGTGAGACGAATGGAGAGTTTGTTTTGCTGCTGTGATTAAATACTAAACCAAAATCTTATTACATAATTTTGAAGTATATTTGTTAATACGATCTATTGGGTTGGTGCGAATGAAATGTCCGCTTTGACGTCTGCTGGGAAACTCACCTCAACAACACAACACAGGGATTGACTGAGGTCACGTGTCTAACGTCATAAACTCTGTATACGTCCAGCAAACAGGCTGGAGCACCCAGACAGTCAGGAGGCAGTGTGTTGCTGAACAGGGTCGTCTGAAAGTACACCATGGAGAAAACACAATTGCAAGCGATTTGTCTTTACGAATTCAAACTGGGACATTCTGGTCAGCAAGCCGGCAAAAACACTAACAGTGCATTTGGGCCAGGCATAGTAAATGATCGGACCATTCGCCGCTGGTTTGTCAAATTTCGTTCCGGTGACACAGCATTGCAAAATGAACCCAGTGGTCATCGACCAACATCATGTTCGGATGAGCTCCTCAGGAAGGCCGTGGAAGTGGACTCTCGGAAAAGTGTTCGTGCCATTGCAGAGGAGTTAGGCATACACCATACCACTGTCGTGGTATGTCTCCGTGCGATCAGTAAAGTGAAAAAGTTGGACTCATGGGTACCACATGATTTGACACCGGTCAACAAGACTCGGCGCCTGGAGGTGTGCAGTTCTCTGAGTGTAAGGAATAACTGGGATGGTTTCCTGCATCGGATTGTCACTTCACATGAAAAATGGATCTGCTATGACAATCGTAAACGATCAGGACAATGGTTGGATCGTGATCAATGTCCAGGGCGGTTTCCGAAACCACCTCACCACCCACGGAAGGTGTTGTTGCTGGTATGGTGGTCTATGGTGGGTGTGATCCATCATGTCTTTCTCAGGCGAGGTGAAACCATCAATGCAAATTGTTACAGTGCTGAACTCCATGAAATGCACCACAAACTTCTCCGCAAGCATCCAGCAATGGTCCACAGACATGGTGTCCTCGTGTTGCACGACAATGCTCGCCCACATGTCGCACAAAGGACGGTGCAGGCTCTCCATGAGTTGCAATATAAAACCCTTCCTCATCCAGCATATTCTCCCGACCTCTCTTCCATTGACTACCATCACTTCCGGAATCTCGATCACTTCCTAACAGGGTAGACCTTCGCTGATGATCGGGTGGTGCAACATGCCGTTGAGGAGATCTTTGCGTCGCAGACTCCAGACTTCTTTCGCCATGGAATCCAATTGTTGGCTGAGCGATGACAAAAGTATGTGGCTGCAGACGGCGACTATTTTGATTAACCAGGTATTGTAGTTTTGAATTTTTTGGCCTTTGGCAATGACGCACCTGGGCCGGACATTTCATTCGCACCAACCCAATATATTATATCATCGCTATAGGTGGTCCATATTATGCGCAGGAGAATTTTTAAAAAATGTCTTGTTTCTCGAACCTGTGACCTGCAGATTTGCTTTTGCTGGCAACAGAAACAGAAAATGGCACCATGTTATTCTATACTGATACAGGTGTACTGTAATCATAACAATTTTCTAGTAACAAAACAACAACTATGTTGGAAAAAAGTGGTGGGCGACTTGTCTGTGTGGGGTCTTATTAACTACTTTACATCTGTACCCGCACAACTCATCGACTACAAGGCAACAATGTTAGGAAGTGTGTGCATGGTCGCAAAAATACAAATTTAAAATCACTAATGAGACATGAACTCTCTTCACTGGTGTGTATTTGAATATGCGAAAATGAGGTACTTTGAATAACCACAAAAAAAGCTTGCAACGGTATAGAGAAGGGTCACAACTTCAAACTTTAGACGATTTTTCGTTAATCTGCAAAGGGCCAGGGCGTACGGTAAATTGATTTTATTGAAAAGTATGCAGAAGCAGTGTTGGAAGCAGTTTGAAGACTGAAACGGCTATGGAAGGACACTTATTATAATGTTAATATTTCAGTATAATGTTTTCAGAATTACTTTTCGATAATGTTCGGTACTTAATTTAATCAATTGTTAGACAAAACACACATTCGAATTCAAGGACGGAAAATATGAACAGCGAATGAATGCTTTAGAGTAGATGTGATATTTAAAGGAGGTGATCATTTTTTTTTACTTTCTCAATTCAAACAAAAATTCATGAATATTATTATCATTGAATGGTTGGTTAGGTGCTCGGTTCACCTTGTCCCTCCGAACGAAAGATGGAATGTATACAAGTCTGTGCCTCCTAAGTTTATCGCGGCTACGAGGATGAATCGCGAAATGAAACGAACTGGAAACTTTCAATATATATATTTTTTTATAACATGCTTCACTAAGGAGATCAAATGACAAGTTGGATTGCTATTCTTTTTATAACTTGTTAATTTTTATTACGAACGAAGAAAGAATGCATGGCACTTAATGCTGTAATGTTATTGATTAGATCATCGTTTATTTTGTCCGCATCGATTAATCTCCTTATGTTCTTCTTCCTTGTCTTCTCGTCGCGTCCATCTCTTCTGTTATCACAATCGAGACTTCTAGATTATTATTTCTTCTCCCTGCAATTTTAGAAATGTAATTTTTCATGATCATCTATAGAACACCGGATAAATTTCAGCAATATCGATCACTCAAATGGATATCATCATCTTCGTCCAATACAATTCTTGAAAAATTTTATATAGCACTTCCAGGAGTAGGTCGGTTAAAAAAAAAACACGAGTCCGAAGATTCCACTTTTATCTTGTTCTGTCTTGTTTAACCGATTTTGAATTTGAGATTTTTTATTTTTATTTGCCAATCACAACACGTTCGACTATTCGTGACAATACGTTTCAACCTTTCTGTATAATTGTTTCAACGTTCCGGTAAACGTTTCAACGTTCCGGTAAACGTTTCAACATGTTGAACGTTTCAACGAGACATACCACGACAGTGGTATGGTGTATGCCTAACTCCTCTGCAATGGCCCAAATGCACTGTTAGTGTTTTTGGCGGCTTGCTGACCAGAATGTCCCAGTTTGAATTCGTAAAGACAAATCACTTGCAATTGTGTTTTCTCCATGGTGTACTTTCAGACGACCCTGTTCAGCAACACACTGCCTCCTGACTGTCTGGGTGCTCCAGCCTGTTTGCTGGACGTATACAGAGTTTATGACGTTAGACACGTGACCTCAGTCAATCCCTGTGTTGTGTTGTTGAGGTGAGTTTCCCAGCAGACGTCAAAGCGGACATTTCATTCGCACCAACCCAATAGATCGTATTAACAAATATACTTCAAAATTATGTAATAAGATTTTGGTTTAGTATTTAATCACAGCAGCAAAACAAACTCTCCATTCGTCTCACAACAGAAGTTAAGTGCATTTTGCATACATGAAGAAGCAGAAATTTACGCCCCGAGGTGTGCTGTTGGAAGACTATACAATAAGACACAGCACCCCATTCTTTACAATAATAAGTAAGCAGTGGAGTAAAAAATCCTCTGTTTTATTTTGATGTGAAGAAAAGTTTTAGTCCATGCATTGATCTGATCCCCCTTGTCCAAAATAATAATAATAATAATAAGCTCCGGTCTCATCTGGAGATTGCAACACTGATATGTCCGTCTATTCAGAAAAAAAACAAAAGTTTTAACATCCATGGACAATACCGTACAGCAGCTGTTGTGCCCCCCCGTATGTAAAGTTTCTTTTTTTCCTCGTTAGCTGAACGCGAAGATAAGGATTGGAAGATGCTCGAGACTCCCCGTTCATTCGGGTATAACATCTTTCCTTTCTAACACTCTATTTTTTTTCTGTAAGAGAGGGCATTTCTTTAGATACCAGGAGCACCTGTCTGATGTGACCGCTCTCTGTTTCCAACTTCGCCACTGGACCGTTAACAAAAGCCAATTTCTACGCAATTCATAACCGTTGGTTGATATGTAAATATATTCAGCAATGGTGAAAACTCACAGACGTGATGATGATTCAAGCAGATCACGATACAGCCGCATGCATGTAAAACTATTTTCGTCACACACAGGCAAAAAAGGTAAAAAGTAACATTTCTCTCCTTCCCTTGCTTTTAGCCATCTTCAAATAAAGTAGCGTCCAGTATCCTTCTAGATAGGACTAGCGAAAGTATTGAAATCGAAGTGTGAATTATTTTGTTATGATCTCCCTCCCTTCTTCGCATGCATGTTTCATATCACGCTCGCTGACATTGAAATAAGCAAAAACAATTGCAAGACAGCACAGGTTATAACCCATCGTAACTAGGTCTGTTTTTTTAAAAAAAATAATAATAATCGTCAGTCCATATGACAATGCTTTTGTGACGTGCACCCCCCCCCTTTTTTTTGGTTGCTGTCCGTGATGAAATTTTTTATCATTGATAGGCCGGGGACTGAGCTTCTAACTTTCCACATTTACAAACAATATCGTTTACAATAATACCTTCGCTAGAAAGCACAGTACAATAAATATCCTTTTTTTATATATAAATATTTTAAGTTATGCAATAACTTTGGACAGCAGCTAATTATCATGGCGTTATATTCGCGTCCATGTCTGAAACTAGTCTTTATACACACAGCCAACTCACTCGTGCAATATAATATCTGATGTAATATAATACAAACAGCTGTGGAAGGTTGTCGACTCTTCGCGAAACAGAACGTACACGTCAGAGTTGTGCAGAAGATAGGGTCGACCCCCTTGTCGATTTTGGTGATGTAGGGTACGTGTACAAAATTTGGAGGTCAAGGGTGGGACAATTGTCAATTTTTTTTCGATAGGATCATCGTAGAGACATGCGTTAGCATTGGCTCCTAACAAAATAAACATAGGTTATCATGGTTGAACCCCCCCCCCCCTTTTCTGTCGAAAATTTTCCAAGTCCAGCATTAAAAATTGCAAATAACTCGAAAACGGTGAGAAAATAAGAAACAAGTGCGAAATTAGCAATCGACAATTTACATGTGTGTATGTGTGTGTGCGCGCGCACGTGTACGGGTGCGTGTGTCTGTCTTTAGTATTACCAACGCCATCTTTACTTGTTATTCTTGCCACGGCGCTGACATCAATTTTAATTCATAGTGTTTGTGTAAATTAACAGAAAAACTTAAATTTTAACGATAGAGTATTGTAAATTTTTACAATGACTTCCAACAGTGTAAATACTTGAAAATATAGTAACCAGGGCGAAATTTGCTTCACTAAATGAAAGTTCAGTCCTTAGTCGCTACACACAAACACAATGTGGCAAAATGTTCATAAATGTTTCAACAATTGTTGAAACGTTTCAGTAAATGTTCTTATACGTTCTTAAACGTTTCAATGTTTATATAAGAAACGATAAAACGTATTGTGATACTTATCTTCACGATTAGTCAAACGTATCATTCATTCGCTCTTCATATTTTTCCATCCTTAAATTCTAATAATTATGTATTTTATCTAACAACAGATTAAATTATATACCAAACATTATCGAGAAGCAATTCTCAAAACATTATACTAAGATATTAACATTATAATAAGTGTCCTTCCATAGCCATTTCAGTCTTCAAACTGCTTCCAACGGCTTCCGTACGTTGATTCGCGATTAGTCAAACATGTCAAATGTAACTGCTATTAGTAAACGTACGAGGAAAAATAAGTTTTGTAGAAATTCTCTTCTCAATAAGAATACTATATTACTACCTTCATTATATTAAATATTAATTAATTAATTAATTCTCTAGCACTCTTGATTCTGAAAATTCGTGGTTACAGTTCAATTTGTACTTATCCTGAGCAAAATTTATATATATTCTATTCCAATCTTTACAGATTTCTTTTAGATTCATCTCCATGTTCGTTTTGGTCCTTTACCATCAGGTTTCCCAACAAGATTCCTGTAAAAATCTCCTTTATTCCTTTCTCATTCGTGCCGGTTTAAAAAAAAACATAGAGAGTTAGTTAGTTAGTTGTTTTTTACTGTACTATTTCAATTTTTGAATAATCACATGTTAGTTATGAATGCATCGTTGACATCCTGTCTGATCATATATGTGTTTGGGCTGAGGCTCCGTATCTACCTGCAACATTATTTCTTTTCTTCTTTTTTCTTGTTATCTGCTTTCTATATTTAACATTAGAAACAACACATTCCCATTAACAATATTTCATGTTATGCAAAACATTTAAGTTTTATACACCATCAGAGGTGTGATTGCAACAAACGTTACCACTACGTCATCCGACAAAAAAGTTAGAATCGGTATTGTTATATTTTATTGCTCAGGTCATTTCATTTTTTTAATATGTATAGCTATAGTGAATATACTAACTTAAGCCCTCAGACTCGTAAACCAACAAATATACACACCTCTGTTAACTGCCTTGTATTTTGGGGGGGAGGGGGACAATTGTAGCTGTTGGTGCAATACACTCTGAAGTTTTTGTTTTCTAAGTGCCACACATCAATTTCATCATAATTATCATTATTCATCCTCATCGTTGCCATTAGCCTCTTCTTTTTTACAAATTTTTTCGTACTGATATCGCCTTAGCAGATTAACAGAAATCGTCTAAAATTTGAACTCGTGACACCTCCCAATACCATTGCAAGCTTACTTGTGATTGTCCCCCTCAACTATTCAAAGTACCTCACTTTCATATTCAAATACACACAAGTAAAAAAGTTCATATCACATTAGTGATTTTAAATTTTATTCTTGGGGCCACTTTCTAACATTGTTGCCTGATATTAAAATAAGCGAAAACACTCTGCTATGCTTAATAAAAAACAACATCTATTCATTGCCAGATTGTACAACTGTATAGGTCGAGGTTCATAAGTTTTATCCATCTCATTCTAGGGACTGCATATTTTGTATACAGTTTTTGTAGTGGAATCAAAACACAGGTTGTTAAGAATATCGTCAGTAAATATGAGAATTCTTGCTGTGAAATTTCCATGCTGTTTAACCTAATAGAATTCGAATCTCTGAGAGAGCCAAGTACTAAGCTTTAGCATTCCATATTAGCAAAACCTTTATACGTACGTATTTATAACCTCAATTTACTAATCAAAAAATCCCCCTTAACCAACCAATTAGCACATTTATATAACCTTCTATAGAGGAAGAGGACATGACATTTCCGAGCCGGTATTATTAATATGACATTCTTAACAGGTTAATGCATCAATCTTTAAGCAAACACTTAGGAATATTTGAAATTCAAACAATTCTTGTGACAAAAAAACAAATAATTAGGAAATTCTTTTTAACCAAACAATCAACGCAAATCTCTCTTTTTTATAGAGAAAAAAAAACATAACATTCCTGATACAGTAATAGTGAACACTGTCGTTTGAAATTAGAAGAAGATTAATCACACGAGCATCATCATCGTCGACATCGCTTATCCCGACGGGGATGCACGACATGTTTATCCAACGTATAGGAATACACGTTGATGATTAAGCGTTTTCCTTCTGCATCTCGTGCTCGTGTTTCGAATTTTGATGTATCAGAAATGGTCACCGGGTATTCGATGCCAGACATTACACTTTCAAAACTCGGACTCGTATTGTTTGTAATATCCAACCCACTGTGGATTATTTTTGCAATAAACAGGATGCAGTGCAGCCAATATACACAAAAAAAAAACACTTGTTATCGCTGTTCTGTATATTTAACACAGCCCTCTCGTGTTGAATGTTCGGTGGAAGAGACATAAGCTAAGTACGTGTTGCTAGAAGGCCTTCGTCGTTGCAAGTCATCCATAACCCATTCACTAAGAAATAAGAAAAAAAATATTGACGTACTGAAAAAAAGTTGATTTGTTCACCGAGTTCACAGATGTTTACTCATTGATGACTCCGTCGTTGCCGTCTATCAAAAAACCTAAGTACGTTGGAAACAGTAAGAGCGTTATCGAAAAATCTCCCCCCCCCCTTGTCGAGAGGCGCGAATTCCACGCCGCCGGAACGGACGTTCTGCCCGGTACGGAAGTTAATGTTTATCGCGGCGTCACGAATCCCACACTGGCTGCACAGAAGCTGATCTTCACATGTATTTCTCATAGAACACGTTTAATGTCACGTGCATACGTAAAATTATGGCCTTGCGTAAAAAAATCAAAAAATTTAAAAACAATAAAACTTTGCCGCCGGGGCAAACTGCTCAAAATAGACACCAAACAGAACACGGCTAAATTAATAATAAATAGTATGCACAGGTAAATATACAAATTAAAAAACATCCCCAAAGAGATTCGCCCCCACGTCAATCAATTTTACGTTCGAAGACCGTACGGGAAAACCTTTACTTTTTTGGTTGGGCACCACGCACTCCTGGCGGGGTTATGGGGGCCAGGAATCCTAAGAAACAACAATTATTATTATTTTGTTTGTTTGTTTGTGTCACAATACACGTGTGTGTGTGTGTGTGTGTGTGTGTGTGGCACATTGTTCCCCCGAGAGAGAGAGGTTTACAAAATTGTTGAATTTGTGTTATTGCGTCAATGTTGATAGCACGCGAAATCCCCTTTCGCATTACAGGTATTTCAATGTAATAAAAAGCTTTAGAATTTCATTAGAGATAAGAGGACGGTATTTCGAAACCAACACAATGCAATTTCCTGCTCATTCTCGTAACCTACTCCATATTCGAGTGAACATATTTTTGTTTAATGTCGTAAGTTATTTCAAATAAAAATCAAAAAGCGAGGTAGCATAAGAGCAAAATTTGCCGAAGGTAAAAGATAGCTTAAAAAACTGATGCCAGAGCTTTTCTTCTTCTGTCTAATTTTCTTTTATTGTAGGTTAGTTTAGCCCCCGTAAAAAACAGATTACGCTGAGAGCAAAAGCCTATTAGCAGGTCGTAGTAGATTACACTGAGGGGAGGGGGGGGCTTACAATAAGAAGGAGGCAGCCTTATAGGAAAATGTCGTAAGTCATTTTCAAATATAGGTCAAAAAACGAGTTTAGCATAAAAAATAGCTTAAAAAGTGATGCCAGAGCTTTTCTTCTGTCCATTTTTCTCTCATTGTAGGTTAGTTTAGTGCGTAAAACAAAAACCTTGGTGATTTTTCGAGTGAGGAGTTGGCAACACTGCTCGTGCCTTACGAGAAAAATCCATTAAGGCGAGAAAAAGAGGGGAGGGACCGTTCTAGAACGTACGGTTCCACCTACTTATGTCTTCTATTCATTATTGTCGTGAGAACAATATAAATGCCGCTTTTCTAAGTTTTGCAAACGATAGCTATGTTTCAAATTCTATAAAAAAACGGGTTGTCCGATCGTGATAAATTTTTAGTACGGTGCAGGCTCAAAGGTTTTAAACAAAATTCTTAATTTCCAGATTTTTGAAATTTGTCAAAAGGAAAATGTTCTTACCAATTTTGCGAAACAACTTTTTCTTAGTATTGTTTAGTCCTACAAATGCAATGTTGGTCTTGTTTTGAAGCTCGTTATATCTGTTTCAAGAATCCATTGTCATTGTCAATCCACACTGCGAAACCGATTTTATACAGATTTTTATTCAACGGAGTAAATATGTACGTGAAACATGGCAACGCAGCGATGTCCGTTGAGCGGGCTGTCACTGGGGGCCTTTGCGTGTGATGTTGCCACGGTCCACGACAATAAATAAATAGAAGGCATACCAGAAAAATAATTTGGTTAGCACAGATTAACGCAGAATTGAATATGCTAAATTTTGATGTAACTCGTTTTTATGTAGGTTTACTGGATATTTTTTTAATTGGAGGCCAAACTGGAGTACCTATAATTTTCAATCCGACAGTGAGGTTAGTGTACCATACAGCTAGTGTCCACTGCTAACATCTAAATGTAGTTGAACCATAATGCATAATTATTTCCAACACTCGATTGGCCAGGAGAGAACTTTAACGTGAACAAATTCTCCTGACAACCACTTGCTCATGGAGACCTCCTTTTGGTGCTACGAGCTCTAGTACACGGCCTCTTTTATACTACGTGTATGCCACTGCGCGGCACAGAGTAAGAATTGCAACTGCTACTTATTTTTTCTGTTGCAAAACGGAAAAAGCTATAGTGTTAAACAGTGGCGGCGATTGGGTTCCAAAATCGGGGGGAGGGCAAATACAGTATATTTCCCTTGTATATAAGATTTAGCATAGTGCGGGGGCAAAAATGGCGAAAAGTGGCTGCCCCCCCCCTCGACCCTCTAATCGCCGCCACTGGCTGTTCAATGGAAACAGCAGAGAACTACCAATCACTATGTGTCCCACACATGAACTTACGCATGGCCACTAGCATATGCAGGAACGTTTTTTCGGAGGGACTGCGATTGTACAGGTGGACATTACATAGCTACGTTCCATGGAAAAAGGTGTAGGATACACAATAATATATTTTGTAATTAACATTTTTAACTTTCATTTTAAAGGTTGTTCAAACACAAAAATGGTTATTGGGTGTTATTTTAAGGGGAGGTTTGCATTCCCGATTTCTTTGCGACGTTCATTTGAAAATTGTTATTTTCTCAAAATTTCGGGAGGGGTTTTAGCCTTATCAGCTCCTCCCTGCGTACACCAGTGAGCATGGGTAAGGTTTGTATTATTCAAGCTCCAGTAATATGACCAATCTTCATTCTTCACAAAATGTTGTGATAGAATGAACTATTGCGCGGAACCCTGCTTAAAATTAACTCTAAATAAACTAATATTTCTGAAACAAATAAAACTTCAGTTGTAAACAACTCAATAGCAATATCTTTATTGTAGAAGTCAACAGTATCTTAGAAGTATTTGTTGAGTTCAAACACTTCAAATATGATATGTTTTAGTTTTAGAGCATTGAATTTGTTGTGACATCACAAACATGAACACCACTATAGGCGCAATAAATATACACAAGTGCATATGAAGTGTGAAAAATTGGTGCATTTTTACAATGAAACGTCAACAATTTTATACACAATATTCTCAACACTTTTACATTACAGTTAAACATATATATACATATAGTACATTTACAGATTGCCTTATTTGTTTATTAAAGCACACGCACACATAAAGACAATATAATCTAAAACTATTGTCTCTGTACAATATATAACTTATATATAGTTGTCAAAAATAATGATATCTCAATTTTTTGTGATTGAAAATTGTTCCTTGTTTGCTAATTACACACATTTTCGACACACACGTAACAAAACACGTTCACTCCTCAAAATATCACAACAAATGTGACTGATTTTTCTGATATATTCATAGCTTAAATCCATATGTACGCAATCTAATACCAACCGAAGACTTTTGTGTCTTAAAATATAGGTTTTTTTAAGAACACTATTAAAGCTTATGGAAAATGAGGATATGTACAACATTGGTCCTCTGCAGCTTAAAGTTTAGCTTCTAGTGATATGTGTTATGGGTACCTTACAATTAATGTACTTAATTGTTAACTAAATATATACATACACAAATATATTCTTTATGAAGAGGTAACATAGCTCTGAATAGAACCTTTCTTGTATGTCACTCCTGCAGTATTGTTGTTGTTCTCAACAATTCATTTGAAATCCCTGTAATTGTTCATTTAGAAAGTAGTAAAAAACGTTGAGGAATATTAAGTTTTCAAAATTTGTAAGATCTTACCTACATTTGAATAATGAATTCTGTTTATATTCCACATTAATGACTGTCTGCGTATTCTCAAACTTGCACAATATTGCTGTTTTACACTAATATTGTTGTAATAAGATAAATTTGAAATAATTTATCTCTCTTTTCAGGTTTCATGAACATTGACGACAAGCAGTATCGAGGTATTGTGCATATTATACATTTTCACTCTTCTTAATGTAATTGTGTAAGTTTCAGTTATTGTTATTAGAAGCTTTTCACATGTTCTTGCAATAATATGTTATAAAACGCGCGCACTTCTTTAGAATATTTAAAAAGGATTTTGCGCGACTATATGATGTTATTGCATTCAGTACTTATTGGAAAGAAATTAGTAATTTACCATCATTGCTCTATACGAAATGAATCAGTTGGGCAGACTGCTATTACATGAACAAATTGATTATTTACGAAACGTATAGGATATTTGCTTGTAAACTTTGCGAGAAAATTCCACAGATTTTAAGCATTTCTTAAATGTTAAAACGATCAATTTATTTTTTGTATCTCAAACAAGTGTTTTTTTCATATTCTATCCCGAATGTTTTGATACTCTAATTTGGGGTTAATGTATAAAAATAGGAAACGGACACCATTTCTTAAAATAAATATCATGTTCATATTAACACATTGTAGTTAGTTACAAAACCTATAGAAAAGGACAAACTTGGCTCACTTCCACCTAACATTTGTAAAGATATAATAACTTGTTTTACAAGATTTTTGTGTAGATAATATAGAAAATATTTTCTTTTTTCCTTTACGTGGGATCGCGATTGAAAGTTTCAACGGTGGAGATTAATTGCGTGAACCTTATTGACCTGTAATGAATGAATGATTTTCCAGTGATGTTATGTCATTAAGACAAAAGACTGGCTTTCATATTGTGACGTATGAGGCAGGAACTTAAAATATAAAAAGAACATTGAAGACATTACTGAAACGTCATTCGCCAGATAGTGATATTATAATGATCAATCAAAAACCATAATACTAGACAAAAGTTTGGTGACGATAGGTTGATCGAGACTGGACCTACAGTTTAAAGTGGGATCCAAACCCCTGTGTAGTCAGCTTCCTCTGGGAATCGAACCTGGGATCTATTGACAAAATATTAGCAATAAGCTGTAATTAATTAAGGTTGTAGTGAATGATTAATTTTTCATAATAATTCTTACACTAACTGACACTAGGGCCTAATGGTTAGCGTAAGGAGCCTTGAATTCAATTTACCGTTAAAGTAAATATTTTCTTTCGTGGTTGATCAACACACTATTAATCTTTCATCAATGCGAGGAAAGTATAAAATAAGATGATAGAAAACACTTGTATCGCTAATATCAAATAGAAATTTACAACATTTGTGTTTATGTCGATGAACAAATCAATTTATCATATGACTTATGCTTTGTGATGTGGTTTCAAGATTTTCATCGCATCATGGGCGCTTGTAAAGAATATCTAAAGAGATGAAAGGGGGGGAGGTGAAAATCAAAATATTATTCTGGAGTGAGATATATATATTTTTAAAAAACTTGTACAGGGCGTTGTGAAATAGAAAGCAGGGGGAGAGAGTAAAGGAAAGGAAAGAATAGATGATAAAGAGGAAGAGAGAGAGAAAGAAAGTAGAGGAGAGAGAGAAGAGGATAGAACGGTTGACAAAGGGGAAGAGAGAGAAATAAAGAAGAAGAGAGGGGAAAATGAAAGAATTGATGATAAAGAGGAAGATATAAAGATAAAAGAGGACAGGTAGAAAAGAAAGAATGGATGATAAAGGGAAGGGAGAGAAAGAAAGAAGAGGAGTGAGGGAAAGAATGGAAGACAAAGGGGAAGAGAAAGAAAGAGAAGGATTGAGAGAGAAGAACAGGCAGTGAGTGAAGGAAAGGGGGAATAGAGATAGACGGATAAGGGGATAGAGAGAGATAGAGAGTAAAGGAGAAAACTGGTGAAAGTTTAGTAAAAGAATAATCAACAGGAGAGGAAGTAAGCGAGAAATGGATTCATATACACAGAAATGAAGGAGAAACGAGGAAGGCGATACAAAGAAAAGAAAGAATCGAACAATAGGTAAGCAATGATTCCAATTCATGGAGGACTGCGGGGGGTATTCAATTAACGGCTACGTTGAGTAGTTATGAAGTCGAGGAAAGGAACAGGAATTCAGTCGGACTGTTTGACTCTATCCACTTGACCAGTCAAGTTGGCTCACCAGTGCATTAGAAGGAAGATTATTGCGCTATTGTGAGATTCGGTCTGTGGCTGAGACAAGTGTAAAAGGGGCCCTACAAGAAGAAACATCAGACTATTTGTTATTGGGTGTTTGCGATTCAGCGTGACTGCTGAAGAACTGGTCATGCAGCTGGAGGAACCGATCCACTCTTCCAGTTGCTACGAGTTGGCAAACGCACGAAGTTCGAAGAACTTATGTGTCCCAGTCTCGGAGCAAGGCGTTCTGTGTTTAACTTCTGGGTTGTACCTGTTGGTTCGCTTCTTAACGAGCAAACAAAGATTAGTCTTGGTTCAATAACGGATGCACGCTTATTCGCGGTTACATATTTTCAACACTCTCTCGCTTTTGTATGTAACAGCCAATGGCAATTTTGGGTTCATGAGTTCTTTTTAAATATACCGATTTGAACATGAATATTGAAGAAAATCCTTGTATAGACGATGGAAAAATGGAAAAAAGGAAGTCACAATTACTTTCTCAATATTAAAAAAAAATATTCTATCCTTGGACAAATTATTCGATTCGGTCCACTAGATGGCAGGCATTCCTACGTACGTGTTCTTCATTATTTACTTACATTTCATACAGTTTATATGTTAATGCTCATATTTATTCTCGTTTGCTATTAACTTCTACACGTCTCCTTTAAGAAAAATGTTCGAAAATTAGGGGAAAATTGTAGTTATGGAGTTTACGTTGTGAGATCTTGCAGATGAGAATCTAATTGAACTACTTATAATCTGGATTAATAAGTAGAACACAACGAGTTGCATCACTCAAATAGTAGTTAGAGATCGGTTAGTTCATCGAACTCTTCAGCCTAACTATTGCCTATTTTTGTGGGAGCAGGAAAAGGTTTATTATCCATTTGCCTTGACTCATCTCACCCAACGGGTCGGTAGGTGCCTGGGCTTGCCCCGAGTTGATACCTTCCTGGAGATGAGGCCTACTCGAAAGAGGTTTTATAATGTTTTATAAGAATACAACGAGTTGCAATTGAGCTTTTCGATCTAATGCATTTGTTACATTGTTTATTCAGTTGGAATATGATTGAACTTTAATGTCATTATGAACTATGAGTTTTTGCATTTCTTTTTCTAATTTGAAATTAATGGTGTCAATTTTTTGGGGTGCCCATGCTGTTATCCATATTGAAGAGGTGTAGTTGCCTTAAAGGAGGGGGAGGCTAATCCCACTGAGAAGGAGAGAGAAAGAGATATAGACAGTGAAGCAAGAATGCAGAGAAAAGGAGAGAGACGAATACATAGAATGAGAGAAAGTATATATTTGCATTTTGTTTTTCTACATCGCTTTTGGCCAATTAGGCTCATAGTGACGATAAACATGAATGATTATTGTAATATATAATTATATTATAATATTATATAATTATGAAATGGATAAGGGAATTGTTTGGCCATCCAGGTGGTACATAGAGAATTAGAATACTCAGTGGGAAACTAAGAGATTCTGGAGAACACACGTAGTGAGAATATAGAGAGGGTCAAAGTAAAGCAAATTGAGGGAGAGATAGATAGAGAATGAGTCATAAACACACACAAGGGAGGGAAGAGAGAATGAAAGTGGTCGCATTTGTTTGTCCCAACATTCCAAAACCTCAATATAACTTCTGCTTCCCACTGGCAACGCCTCCATAGTCACACTACTTTCCTAACATCTCCCGCAAGCTGTGCGGGTTTAACTAGCGAGCCTATAGCGTGAACAAGAAGGTTAGCGATTGGTGCTGGGTTATGATGACGTCAGCAGCGCATATGTTGATTGGTTGCTTCGGAAGTTGTGACTCGCTTCCAAGCTACAAATGCATAACAGCAAGAGATGTTATGAAAGTAATCTCACTCTACCATCGCAGTACTTATCTACATATCCACACGGAGATAGCAACATATTGCTTGAAAATATATACCAACGCTTAATATTCCAGAATTAAACACTTTAAAGCGCCGTAGAGAAGATATTAAGTTTTGAAGAAGGAAAATTATTGCATGGTATAAGTGGCAGTGACTACGTTTGGAAGGAAATTGGAGGAAGTAAAATAAAATTTGGATCAACAACCTGTTCAGGTCCATTTCATTAGCCACTTCAGAACTCTTCAGCTTCTTTCAATACCTTTCTCTTGAGTGATGAAACATTTTTCGATATTTTTCATTGCCTTATTTGTGCGAAAATGGAGCAAGAGGAAATGAATCGTAGAGGAAGAAATGAATATGTTTTCTCGAAATATAAAGTTTATTTTATGAAGTGAGGGAGTGAAGAAGGCATTGAAAGTGCAAGAGGAGAACAAGAAAGCAACAAATGAGGAAAGAGGAAAAGTGATAGAGCTAGAATCTGGTAAGATATAGCAGCTCTCTTACGTACGCAACATACGTGCTTTTAATGTTGTTCCTAGGTAGCGATCGTCTACTATACTACGTCCTAGGAGTTTGTGGAACAACGCCGTGCATAACGGTAGAGAAGGGGAGAAAGCGAGTGAACGGAGCAAGCGTCTGGTAGCTGCAGTTGCGTTGCAATCTCTCCCCTCACACGCGTTCATTGGACGAACCCTCTCGAGTCCAGGCTCCTGAGACGGAGAAAAGAACGTCCTGCGCAGAGGAATGTGGCGTGACAACGCGCATGCGCAAGCAGATGGAAAAAGCATTGAGCGGGTGCAGTTGGTGAGGCCAGATGCTAGAGTCGCGTTCGGCCTACGCATAAGGTAGTTCCTAAAATAAGCTAGTTGTAAATTGCCAAACCAAAATACAATATTGTAACAATGCGTACCTGGGTACATGAAATAAGGAGAAATGGAATATAAACAGCCAAATACTATAAAAATATAAGCTTTGAGGGAAGACCCATTGAGAAACATAGGAGAAGAAGCAGTACGAAAGGGAAGATGAAACGTAAGTAAAGAGAAATAGTGTTACGAGCACAGAAAGTAGAGAAGTGAAAAGAAGATCATAGAAAAAGGGAAAAGAGAAGGATAGCAAAGAAGAAAACTCCTGTGAGAGGGGAAGGCAGGAGATAATGTAATAGAAAAAGAGAGAGAGAGGGGAAGAGAGCGAAAGAGATTGGGAGGGAAAGAGAAGATTTTTTCCCAACTCAGAAACTATGGAAATTCGAATGAATACAATGCCATTTCAGGAACTGATCTTCAGCGAAATGTCTTCCCAACTCAGGGCGTTCTACTCATAGCCTCGGGGGAGAATGAATTGGCGTTTGAAATAGTTGACCTAACCTAATCTACAAGCAAGAGATCTGTAATGTACTCAAAATAAATTAGAGGGAAGAAGAAACCCCCCGTACTTTTCCTGCAAATGGATATATGTACTTATATTTCAGGGCAACTTGCAGTAACGATAAGAGCTTCTCAGAATCCTGTCCTTACCTCTCCCCCTTCCCTCCCGAGGCAGCGGTTCCTGAGTTGGGAACATCCCACGTGAAAATGTCGGTTCCTGAATTGAGAACTTTCGTAGTTCCTGAATTGTAAAACTTTCGTAGTTCCTGAATTGAGAAATTTCGTAGTTCCTGAATTGTAAAACTTTCGTAGTTCCTGGATTGAGAACTTTCGTATTTCTTGAATTGTAAAACTTTCGTAGTTCGTGAATTGGGACGTCCTGAGTTGGGACATCACCGAGGAAAACAGGAGTGTGCATGACAGGGAGAGAGAGCGTGAGGGGAGGGAGGAGAGATGGAAGTAGTGTAAAAGAGAGAGGAGAGAAAGGATAGTATAAAAGAAAATTAATAATAGCATCTTACCTCTTCGGACAAATTTAGGTAAAAATGTGCCACTTTGCTTTAATGGTAATTTTCTCACAACTTACCGTTATTGCGAAGAGTTATTACTTTGAATACATTGTCACTAATTGCACTCTTATTGCAACAATTGGCTTCATTAAATATTTCCTCTTCTCCCGTAAAACTTAGCATTGTAACCATCTTAACAATCGACCATCTGAACGTTACAGCGGCAAGATCGGAAGCATTGTTGAATCTTCGTTGTTACAGATGCGTACCATTAGAAGTAAATCCATGCAACTTCCATTCCTTATCATTGCTTAACCTCATTCACTAATACAGCTAAGCTAATATGTTATTCACTTGGTACCAGACCAGTGAGCAAGAGGAGGGGTTTATCTGGAAAAAGACAAATGAAAATTTCCAGTGTTGCCATATTAGGCTCTCCAAATTACTCTAGGAGTTCCTAAAGTACGACCATAAAAATCTTTCAACAATTTAAAAATATAGCTAATTTTCACCCTAAAATACAAGGATTAATTTCGGCAGATACCCAATAGTACCCTTTATTTTCTTCTGCTAAATTTATGAAATTTAACCAGTGTTGCAAACACTGTTAGCCTTGCCTGCAAGTGTAGAACAATTTGTTATTGACTGCTGTTGAAATCACATGTCTACATGTATTACAGTACATTATATCTAAGACAAACTTACTAACAATTAATCCGCGATTGTTTACACGCGGTGGACTAGTTCACAACTACCGATTGTTGCCTCAAATAATGATGGCTGACATACAATGTACTACAACGTAAAAAAAAGTGTTATATGTATATATAACTTCATTATGAATAATGTATAGCATTGATATATGTATGCATTGCATTTACTACAATTTTTTTTTTTTGGCGAGAAGTCACACCACTATGAAAAAACTGGTTGATAGTTACAGTGGGAGTTTACAGGCACTTTATCTAGCTACAAGTAATGCGTTTGCGAAAAAAAAGTGTTATGTATTACATAATATATCCGCTATATTGAGTACGAGATGGGCTTGTGTGTTTATCGCATCTTGTTTAAACCTTTCGATTTTTTCTACAATCATTTTTTTTATTTCTCTAAGTTTGTTCTACTTCTTTCTGGCAACACTGACTTGTTAGTTTCAACCAATCAGAGCGTGCCATCTAGAGAAATGCACCAACCCTCTGACTTCACATGTTGTGACGTCATTTGTTTGTAAGCCTTATGCTTTTATCTTAACCCTCATCTTCCTGATTGCATTTATTGAATATTTGTGCTTTTTACGCAATTTTCTTTGCCTCAACAATCTAACAAGGCGCATTTATTTCTGTTAATACCTTCTACTTTTTTTTCTCTCATTGTTGAAAGTCTACAAAATATAGAACAGGTGAATCAGTGCAAGCATTATTAAGAATCCTCTCACAACAGTACTGTTGATGCTGTTGATTGTGTCTCCACCGGCAGTACATCCGTGCTTCGTCTCTGAAATAATAAAAAAAGAAACTGTAGATGAAATAACTGGTCACAGTAACTTCAAACAATTCTTACAGTCTTACATATTCCAAAGCATTTCCGAACACAGACGGGTGCGCACACGGGGTTAGCATAAATTATGTTGGTACCAGTTAGATATGCCGGAAACACATTTAACTCGTTTATTTTCAAATAAAATTCATTTCTACTTACCTCATATGCATAGCGGAACATTTCGTAACTTGGGATCACTTTTCTTTCAATGAAAAAAGCGTTATTTTTTAACATTATAATTATTTATAAGTCATTGCTAATTCGGCGGACAAATCTTGACTCACGTTGTCTATCGTCAGCTGATATGCAGTATCGTCAGCTGATGTGCAGTGTTTCCAAACCTATGAACCGATAAATGCCTCACAAACTATTCACAAAAGGTTTTTAAGTGAAAATTGATCCACAAACCATTCACGGAAGGTTAGGTTAGGTTCAGTTAGGTTAGGCAAACATAGAAAATTAAATTGAAAAAAAAAATCCCACTGACACGTCATCTTGTAAAACTACCGCTTGGTTGCTACACTGACAGGGGGCTACGTAATCGAACGCACGGAACATTTGATTCACGTAGTCGACGGTAATGGTGGCACGAGCTATCGTGCAACGGAGATACATTAATGTCGAAAATGACATTATTTACAGGCCGAATAAGTTGCACGATTCGAAAAAACACTTTCCCCAGCTTCAGAAAGTCCAGAAGAACTAAATTCCGTAAGTACTTTCTCGTCTTATCTCCTGTAAATTTCAAGAAATGTGTTTCCGGTTTATCTAATCGTTACCATTATGTTCGCGATTTGAAATATACAGATTCAGATTAGAGTACTGCATGAGACCACTTTCGCTCGCTCTTACTCGTTCGAGTCCCCCACACTCGAGCGTTAGCAATGGAATATAATTTTAATGTGACAATAATCGTATGGAAAATATTCGTTCTTGCAGTTTCAGCCCACAGTCAACTCTTTCATTTTCATATATCACTGTATTGGTAAAATAGACTACACTACGTTTTGACATGGAGATGATGACTGTGATTACTTAAGTTACAATTTCACTGTGTCTTTCACCTCACGATACGTATTTGAGGCCTCACTACCAGAGACAAATTACAGTTATACGTGTTCTACTGGGTTTCGAGCGTATATCGCTCGTTTTTCATGTTCGAGCGTTATTCGCTCGAGCGTAGAAGCTCTCGATTCCGTACGATATCTAGCGCCGTTGGTGCAAACCATTTGGCGCTCGAGCGAAATGCTCTTCCTGCAGCACACTAATTCAGATATTTATTTGAAGTTGGATTAATATTACAGTTATATCAATAGGATAGATTTAACTAAAACTTAAAGGAAGCAGTTATGCAATGAATCTTGTCAATAGCGTTACATTGTTGGAACTAAGGAACCAATTCTTTAATTATGAATCCCAAGTGTTATGAAGTAATTCACAATGTTCATAATTTGAACAAAGTTCCCTGATCTCTTAGGGTTGATGACATTTTCGGTTATTGATGTTTCAAAAGAGGGACAAAATAGTATTTGAACTGCGAAAGGTGTATTTTTGTATCTTTTTCTTGTTAGTTTTCTCCACAGGCGGATTCAGGGAGGTGCTTTCCTTCACGACTAGAACTTAACATCAATAAACATGAGAATAAAGATCGTTCGCCCTCTGATGTCATCTTCAATGTGCACACGCACACACACACACACACACACACACTTATATATACAGGGTGTCCCAGAAGTCTTGCCCTGATTACAAACTTTATTCATACCCGCTATATGCAATGTAGAGATGTGAAAGGGGTGCCAAAATGTTGGAAAACTAACCAAGTTTTTTTGTTGCAGGTTTGAGTAACGTGGCTGTAGTGTAGCAGTGTCAGTGCCAGTAGTCCAATCAACCCGGTTCACCAACCGAAAATGGCGCTCGGTGGCGCTCGCCTTAATGGATTTGTCTCGTAAGGCATGAGCGCCATTTTCTGGCAGTGTTGCCAGCTGCTTACTCGAAAAAATCACCAAGGTTTTTTTTTGGGTCTAACCTAGCCTAAAGCAAGGAGCTGGCAATCTTGCTTGAGAGTTCTGCAACCGAAAGTGGGACTCGCAGTGTTGCCAACATCTTACTCGAAAAAAATCACCAAGGTTTTTGTCTTGGTCTAACCTAACCTAAAGCAAGGAGCTGGCAACTTTGTTTGAGGCTTGTTTTACAGTGCATAAAGCAATTTTTGGTAACCTACTGGCATTTTTGCCATAGCCTTTTACAAAAAAGAGAGAGGAGAGAGAGAGGGGGAAGAGTTAAACAACCGACAGCCTACCTACAGCTTTTTTTTTCTTGGTCTAACCTAACCTAAAGCAAGGAGCTGGCAACTTTGCTTGAGGCTTGAGTTACAGTGCATAAAGCAATTTTTGCCAACCTACTGGTACTTTTACCATAACTTTTTACAAAAAAGAGAGGTGAAAGAGGGAGAGGAGGAAGAGTTAAACAACCGACAGCCTACCTACAGCCTTTTTTTTACTTAGCAAAAGCTACTATTTTTTGAGGCTTAGCCAATTTATATACTGGCGTAACATACACACACTAAACAAGGAGAGCCGGCAACAAATATATACTGCCGTAAAAGAGAGAGAGATTTATGGCTGGCAACAGTGACGAGCGAATGCGCCATATCGTAATTTTCCAACTCCGTATATCGTGACCTTTGTAAACCTCTCTCTCTCGGGGGCGATGTGCCACACACACACATACACACACACACACACGCACGCGCACTATTGTAAGAGAGATGGATGACTGGGAGGGGGGCAGCATTTCTGGCTATTCACAGTGGCGGATGTACTTCCTGTTTTTTTTAAAAGCTAACAATAATGATGGAATTTCATGCTGACAGAGCGGATTTCTACTAGTCCACGTTGTTAACCTGCATATTACTCCTCGACTAATAAAACTAGAAGCTCGAGGGCATTAACATTAGACCGTCACAGACTTTCACATTACCCATCACTGATGCCGCCAGAACCAAGTTTCCTGCTTCTATTCATAAACCAAAAAAAAAAGACGGGGAGAAGAGGGACATGTACACGCTTCCGTCGCCATTTTATAACAACTAGGGGAAGTGGGGCGAGAGGCGGACATGTAACGGGAGATCACACAAGCGAGCTTCCTCTATTCTGACTAATAAAGCATCATTCTACTCTGTGAGCTGCAAGGAGAACATTGTGAGCTGCAAGAAGAACATTGTGATTGTGATTGTGATTGAAATTAACTAACGTGAGTAAATTTGTTTGTTAGCTTGCATGAGTTGGCTTTGTGTTATATAAATAGGTAGTGTTGCTTCTGTGAGCTGATTCTGTAATAGCCAAACAAATGTAAAGGAATTGTAGATAAAAGGTAAAACTCTCTACAAAAGCCAAACAATTCTTAAGCATATTGTGGAAGGAATATATACTCGCAAAGCACACAAAAAGAGATAGAGAAAGTATACAAGTTTTGAGTGTGTTGCATGTATCTCTCTCCTTTTTTTCTTGCTTTTTTCATATATATATATTTATTACATATTACTATATACATCAAGCATATACAAAATAGCAATATGCGGGGTGTAAGAGGGGCGACCTTCTGGTAAGGCGCCCAACAGTTAACCTCACTTCCAACCCTGGACTGTAGAGTAACGAGGCTCTGGCGTCTGGCAGACCAGTATAATTTTGCGTGTGTTAGCCTGTTTTTTTTTGTGCGTTTGATATTTAGTGGAGGTATATAGTGTTTCGAATTTTATTATTATTTAGTTTTATACACAGAAAAGATATTAAACATAAAATTAAATAAAATATATCTAATTATGTTTTTTTTATCACAACAAGCATTCACAAAAAAATAGCAATAATGTGGTTTAAAGTGTTTTAACGTAATTGCTACGTAAACAAAATGGACGACTTGCAATGAGTGTGTCAAAGTTTTTTTAAGCCTAATTGCTACGTAAACAAAATGGCCGACTTGCAATGACCGTGTCAAATATGAATAGATTGAGAGATGGAAAGAGAAGTTAAATATGCTTAAATAAAGTGCTCCTTTGTGCATAGCACCATACCATAAAAGCATATAGGAAGACTGCCATGTTTATGCACGGAACTTAAATATACATATAAAATTAAAATATTTGGTGCTGACCACATCACACATTGCTGACTTTGCATTGTACTTTCCTATATTCACATATGCACAGTAAAACTAATCGGGACTAGGCCTACAGTTTTTTAAAATAGGATCCGAACCACTATGTACTTTTATCGGGTTCGAACCTAGGACCTCTTGATTACAAGGCAACAACACAACCACCGCACTTTCGAGCCCTAGTGAATATGTAGGAAAAAACAACGGTATATACATAATCCAAAGTTGCGTGGTTCTAGGCCCCATAGGAACCAAGAAAATCAATATCTTGGAAAAACATCTTAAGATATTTGTCTTAATCTTTAAGAAAGTCGACTTCCGGTCTGTCAAGATGTTACTTCCGGTCTGTCAAGAAAATTTTCTTAAGATATTTGTCTTAAGATGTTTTCCAAGACATTGATTTTCTTGGTTCCTAATTGACCTAGGATGATGATTTTAGGTTTGTTGGATAGGATTTGACGAAAACTATACGACTAGCAAATAAAATCGATTCCACCCCCTCAAGTTTCGAAAATATAGACAATTTTTTTATTTTTTGAGAAACTTGATTTGCTGGCTTAGTTTTTACCCTATTTCGAAAATTTTAATGACATTTGATAAAAAAATTGAATGTACTCTACAACCTATTGGAAACATAATGATTAATGCTTACTGTTTTCGAGTTATTTTAAATTTAAATTTCAAGATGTAATTTCTAAGTTGTTTTGTAACTCGTAAACTATGGGTCGTAGAAAACCCATTCTTGTTTTATCTGCTATTGCCCGACAAATACTATAAACACAAATAATGTTTATTGTTTGATTTAAAAAAAATCGAAAATAACTTTGTTTTCTGAAAATAAAAAATGTGTGTATGGAAAAAAAATACGATTGTGTAATTTTTTATGATGTATGTTTGCATGTAAAAATAAGTATACCTGAAAGTTTTAGAATTTCAAAATAGCTATATATATATATATATTTGCTATTATATCAGCCGAAACAATAGAATATATATAAACAAGTATATTTTCATAGTTTCATACCTCTACTAGATTGGTAGAAAAATATACTAATGGGTAATAAAATCTGAAGAAGATTCGTGTCTAGCAAAAAATAAACTAAATAGAATTACACATGCATACAATATTTATTGTGCTTTTTTCTATCTACAATCATATTTTTCTTATATATTTTTTTTAAATTTTTTTTACAGGGTTGATTAAAACACATATTTGAGGAAAACAACGCCACCCATATATAAATAAACCCCTCAAACTAACACTAATTAGAATTAGCCTACAAAATTTTTTTCGTAAGGCATTTTTTTGTAAACACTCTACCACCAACAGATCACATATAAATAAACATACCCCCCAAAAAAAATGCTCTCCATGAAAAGTTGTCCTGTGTGCAAGAGAACCAAATCAAGCGAACATTTTGCAAGACATTGTCGTACCTGCGTGCCAGGCAAGCATTTGGCTGCCACTGAACTATGTTCCGGATGCAATAAACAGTTCACAATTGCGTATGTCAAGAAGCATAAGCTTAATTGTCTAAGCAAAAATACATCTGGGGCCCAGCCTTCGACCTCCACCAAGAGGAAGGCAGAAGCAGCCTCCATCAATGCACCATCCGCCAAACGTGTCAAGCCTGTGGCGAAAGCGAACCAGACTGCTTTCGAGCGGTTGTTAGAGGACTTTGTCCTCACTTCGGAGGGCTCATGCGACGTGCGTAGCTTTTTGGAGAACGTGCAAGCCAAAATTATTTCCATCCTCGGTGATGCGCTTGCAACGCACTCCACCAAATTCTACGCATCGCTACGTTGCCAGTACAAGAAGCCGTCTGATGAAATTTACAGCTTCTGCCACAACACCAAGGCGAAGACGCTGCATCTGGCGTATGTCGACAACCTCGAGGTCATCTACAACCAGTTTGCAGAGGAGCTGGTGACCAAACAAGAGGAACATCAAGCTAAGGGGTCGGGGGGTTCGCTGTGTGGCGAACCCCACGAACTGTGCGTCAAACTTTGTAAGTTCATACCTCTCTCCGCTCCAGCTACGTCCCCTTACCACCTACCATTGCGGCAAAGAAGGCCGTCCTGAACATTCAGAACAGTGACGCCAAGTGCTTCGTATGGTGTGTTCTGGCAGCATTACACCCTGTCCACTGGAAAAACCAACCACACCGAGTTAACCACTACCTACCCTACGAGGCAGAGCTGGAAGTTGCGATGGCTGGGATCGACTACCCGGTGGCGCTTTCGGACATTCGAAAGTTTGAGGTTCGTGCGCGGTTGGCCATCAACGTTTACGGTCTCTGACAAAAATGCGGTGTACCCCATCAGGGTGAGCGACGTAAACGTTGATGGCGCTCGAGAAATTCACCTTCTGCTCATCAAGGACGAGACCCATCACCACTACACCCTTATCCGTTCCCTCTCTAGACTTGTTTCGAGCCAACGGAGCAGAGATAGTCACCACGTCGAGGTGTGTCGCAGGTGCTTGTCAATGTTCGACGGACAGGATCAACACAATTACCAACATGTTCGAGGCTCCAACATCGCTGCAGAGAAGCTCGCTTACCACAAGCGCTATTGCAATGCCAACGAGCCAGGTGTGGCAGTCTTACCCAAACCTGGCACTGTGGAGCGTTTCCACATGCACGGTGCCATGGTAGAGCATCCCGCTATTATCATCGCGGATTTCGAAGCCTTCCTCAAACCCCTGTCCACTTGCGATCCCGACCCCGAAGTTTCCTCCTCCACCCCTTACCAACTCCACGAGGCATCCAGTTTCGCATACGTTGTGGTGCGACGTGACCAGCACATCGCCCCCGAGCCCTACGTGTACCGTGGTCCCGACGCAGCCAAACACTTCCTCGAGAGGATGGTTGTCGAAGCCATTGAGATAGGGAAGGTACTGTTGGCCCCCAAGTCTATGCTCCCACTGTCCCCCGACGATCAGCGTAGACACGACGAGGCCATCGCTTGCCCTGTCTGCGACAAGAAGTACACCGCCAACAACCGTAAAGTCCAACACCATGATCACTTTAACGGTAGGTATGTTGGTCCTTGGTGCAACGGATGCAACCTCATGGCCCGGGACCCGCGCTTCATCCCTGTGTTTTTTCATAATGGCTCGGGATACGACTTCCACCACCTCGTCAAGCATCTTGGGTACGACGACATGCGAATCAACGTCCTGGCGCAGAACGAGGAGCGTTACATTAGCTTGAGCAAGTGGGTGCGAATCTCAGGATCACATTCTACCGTCGAGCTTCGCTTCCTCGACTCCCTGAGGTTCCTCCCGGCCAGCCTCGATGCTCTCGCAGGGAAGCTTAGCGACGGGCAAATGCTCATTACCTCCGAAAACTTTCCGAACTTGGACGCCGGCCTCTTCAAGCGTAAGGGGGTCTATCCCTACGAATACATCACAGACCCTTCCAAGTTCGCAGAGACGTCGCTACCTCCCCAGGCGAAGTTCTATAGCAAGCTGCGAGGCTCGAACATCACCGACGAAGAATATCACCATGCCCAGTCCATGTGGCGCGAGCTGGGCTGTCGAACTCTCGGGGACTACCACGACGCCTACCTCAGACTTGATGTGACGCTCCTCGCCGACGTGTTCCAGACGTTCCGTGCGACCGCAATGAAGATCTACCAGCTGGACCCTGCCTACTTCTACAGTCTCCCCGGACTGGCGTGGTCAGCCATGTTTCTGGTGACGAAGATCGAGCTGGAGCTTCTTTCGGACGTGGACATGGTGCTGTTTGTGGAACGTGCCGTGCGGGGTGGAATAGTCCAGGTGTCGCAGCGACACTCGCACGCCAACAATCACCACATGGCCACCGGCTACGACCCCTCACAACCGTCCAGCTACATCATGTACACGGACGTCAATAACCTCTACGGACACTCCATGATGCAGCCACTCCCCTTTAGAGGCTTCGAGTGGGCTGACCCTTCCAACTTCGACGTTGAAGGTTTCGACGATTCGGAACATGGGTTCTTCGCCGAGGTGGACCTTGAGTTCTCCGAGAAGCTGCAGGATTTGTTCAGCGATCTTCCCCCTGCACCCGAGTTGAAGTGTCCACCGGATTCCAACCAGAAGAAGCTCGTCATGGATTTCGAGCCCAAGAAGAATTACGTCCTGCACTACCAGAATCTCTGGTGGCTGATGCAGCGAGGGGTCGCGGTCCACGCAGTTCACTGCATCCTCAAGTTCGAGCATTCTCCGTGGTTGCGTCCATATATTGAAGTCAACACCAAACACCGCACCGCAGCCACGTCCGAGCTTGATAAGGATTTCTTCAAGCTTATGAACAATGCGGTGTTCGGGAAAACCATGGAGAATGTGCGGAATCGTGTAGATGTGAGGCTAATATCAAACAAAGCACAATGTCGCAGGCTCGTAGCAAACCCGTTATTCAAATCGAGGACCATTTATAATGAACAGCTTGCTCTGGTGCATATGAGGAAGGGCGAGGTGAAGCTCAACAAGCCAATTTATGTTGGCGCCTCAGTATTAGACCTGAGCAAGCTGCACATGTTTCAAATATATTATGGGAAACTACGCCAGCACTATAACGACAATATTAGCCTACTCTACACGGACACGGACAGCTTGGTGTACCACGTTCGCACGGACGACGCGTACGGGGATATAGCCACAGTTTCATCTTTGGTTAACCTCTTCGACACCTCGGGCTATGCCCAGCAAAACAAGTATGGTATCCTGGCCCGCAACAAAAAGGTGCCTGGCAAACTCAAAGACGAGAAGGACGGTGATGTAATTCTCGAGTTTGCAGGTCTTCGCGCCAAGGCCTATGCCATCAAAGCCGAGGGCAGCGTTACCAAGAAGGCCAAGGGTGTCGGCAGACAGGTGGTTCGGGAGCATCTCACATTCGAGGACTTCGTCGATTGCCTCAAGACCAGGTCGTCGGTTCTAAGAGAAGAACAGCGCATCCAGAGCGTCGACCATGTGTTGATCACAAACAAAGTTAGAAAAATTGCGCTGGACCCCGATGACGATAAGAGGTGCGTCCTCGAGTGTGGTATTCACACATTGCCGTGGGGGCACTATCGCTTAGCAAAAAGCAAAACCTGCAACATATGTCCATCTTCAACAGAAGATTCATAAAAACAAAACAAAACAAAAAAAAAACACTTTGAATGTCATTACAAAAAAAACTTTGACCGTATTCTTAAATAACCAGCATGCCTATGAATTTGTTCGGTTTCAAAAAACAGATCATTATGGAAACCATACCAGATCATGAAGTCTTACCTTCCGTGTTACCTAAACTCAACGGTCTGTTGATCATTCACCTCAACAGCATTTGGACGAAACTGAATGACGATGTGGGCAAGATGTTTTATGTTTTTAATAACAATTTACATTTCTACGAAATTCCGATCGACGGGAAACTTCAAATCACCGTGAATCCGGAAAACGCAGGCGAAATCAAAATTTCTACCGGCAAGAACATTTTTCGAATCAAGCACGACAAGATGCTTTCTAACATTACGTACGATGTGTTTGCAGGAGATTATTTTTACATGGAACTCCTCGGAGATTACGACAAACTTATTCCTCTCTTCGTAGAATTACGAATCGTCTATCCTATTATAAATAACCGTTAACCAAAAATGCCTAACGACATTTTCGGCAACACCAAGCGTGTAGACCACGCAGAAGAGATTCTCATGTTGGACGTTCGAGTTAAGAAGTTGAGGACCGATTTGATCGCTTTGCAGGAAACCTTAAACAAAAGTTTAGAGTCGGAAATCGCTACGCTCCAAACGCAATGTCTCGACCCCATTCTGAAAATCGATTCCGAACTGAAGACGCTCATAAAAAATTATGTCGACGTACCTTCTTACGACAGCGTTCAAAATATACAGTTGAGCGTGGATTCGCTTCAAAATGATTTGGCCAAATTACAGCAATTTCAATCGAAAAATGAAGATTTGGAAAAATTGAAACTCGAAATCGAAGAACGAACTTCCGCAATCGAAAAGAATTTCTCTGAACATCAAACTGTGGTGAACGATATTGATGTAGAACGCTTGCACGTCGTCGTTTCCAAATTACAAGAAGAATTCACCCGCACGTTGGAAGAAATTAAATCCAAGTTACAGACTTTGGAAGATACCATGACGAACCTACCATCGTCGGACGAACTGCAGGTCATCGGTAAAAGCGTCGCGAACATAAAAATTCAATTGGAGGCCTATCAAGATTTCGAACACATTCAAACCACCATCGCTACGCTTCAGGCGTCCTTGGAATTGATCAACGAAGAAATTAAAAATATTCACGCCGAAGCGAGAGCGTTGACGAGCATTCAAGACACGTTGAGCACGGTTCAGCAGAAGATCGAATATTTAGAAAATTTGAACGTCGAATCCAATCTTGCTCATTTTCATCACGTACTGGACAACATACAGGGTGACTTGGAATCGTTACGGACAAGCGTACCTTCGAGCGAAGATTTGGAAAAATTGAAAACGGCGGTGACGGCACTATCCGAATCGAGCGACATCAAAAGCTCATTGAGCGATCTCGAGAGTAGGGTGGCCAATCTCCCCACCTCCAAAGAATTGCACGTTTTGAAAAGGAACATATCACGTATGTTGAAACGACTGGAAACGGAAACGGCGAACGTGGAAGAGATTCGGGACGAAATCAGTTCGCTGGTGTCGACGCTGCCCACTTCGCAGAGCGTAGCCGACCTTCACACGCAGTTTACAGAGATGCGAAGCATCGTGAACGATCTTACCGAGAAGAGCTCGAAATTGAATCAAGTCGAGAACCTTCAGAACATCGTCGTCAACATCAGAGATCAAGTCGGAGTGCTGGACTCCACGCAGGAATCGACGCTGGCTTCTTTCGGTGCCAAGTTGCAAGAACTCAACGAAAACTACAAGCAGTTGAACGTGGAAGTGAAAATCAAACCGTCGTTTTCTGCCGTAACGGATACCATAGTCGAGCATTTGCTGCCCATCGAAAATAAACTCGGACAAGTTCACAGTAATCTGCTCGGCGTCGACACTAAATTCGCTAAACTGCATTTTCTGCAAGCCATCGAAATCAACAGCGTACCCAATCAACAGAGAATCTCCACGTTCGTCGAAGGTAACAAACTGTACATGTTGCATCCTTATCATCCGTACTACAAGTTTCTCCTCGATGGCACGATTCAGATAAACGAATTTTCGTACTGGTCTCACGGTAGAAAAGCTAGCGTTCCTACCATGACTTTGATATCGAATCGTGGTGTCCAGAAAGCAGGAAACATTCCTCTGGCACGTTGGAACGAAACGCGCAACATATATGAAATACACGAAGACGAAGATCTCACCGTTTTCGACGTGAGTGCCGGCGATAAGCTGATCATTCAAAACACGAGCGAAGTGCCACCCTCTTTGAATCCCATCACGCTTGTGCTTCTCTTGAAACGTAATCTCTAAAAAAATGTCTAGGCAAGCCATCGTCGAAGAATTGCATAAACCTGCACGCCGTAACTACGAACGTTTGGCTGTGGTAACCAAGGGCATCGACGACCTCTGGCAAAGTGACCCCGTGGAGATGAGTAGCGGCAATTTGAAAAACGTGCATAAATTGAACAAGGGCAACAAGTACCTTCTCACCGTCATAGACACGTTTTCGAAATTCGCATGGGCTCTACCTTTGAAGGCGAAAACGGGAACGTGCGTCACGGAAGCATTCAAGACAATTTTTCGCGAAAGCGGCGGCAGACGACCACGGTTTCTGCAAACGGACAACGGTAAAGAATTTTACAACGCCGTATTCCAAAAGTTTATTCAAAAACACGAGATTCAACATTATTCAACCTTCAGTCACATCAAAGCCAGCATCGTGGAAAGATTTAATCGAACCTTGAAAACACACATGTGGAAACGATTCACGCTTCGGGGAAATTACAAATGGGTCGACATCCTGCCGGAACTCGTCGACACCTATAATGATACGGTACACAGAACGATAGGCATGAAGCCAGCTGACGTTACGAAATCTGACGAGCAGCGTTTAATTTCTACAGTTTACTGTCCAAAGTACACTCCCACGACAAAAAAAGCTAAATACAAAATTGGAGACCAGGTGAGGATCAGCAAATTCAAACGCACCTTCGAGAAGGGATTCACAAAAAATTGGAGCACGGAACTTTTTACGGTGGTTCGAGTTCTACCCGGAAACCGACACACGTATATAATAAAAGATAGTAGCGGCGAGATTTTGAAAGGAAGATTTTACGAAGAGGAACTCTCTAAAACGAAACACCCCGACACGTACCTCATCGAGAAAGTATTGCGTAGGAAAGGTGACAAACTGTTTGTCAAATGGCTGGGACTTCCGGAAAAGAGTTGGATCGACGCGAACGAAGTGATCTTGTGAGTACGTGGAACGTGGTGAAGCGTCTACCGGATCCGGAAAGTCAAACGAAGAAAAAGAACGGCGAGTTGCTTCCCGACAGCATCCGCTGTCTGATCGTAGGTCCTTCGGGGTGTGGGAAAACGACACTGCTCGTGGACAATTTTCTCCTCGCACCGAATTGGTTAGATTGGAAGAACAGGCATCTGTACGTGTTCTCGAAAAGTTTGGAGCAATCCAAATACCAGCAACTGATGAAACTGTACGATGGTCTGGACATTGCAACGTTCGCATCGGAAATAAAACCACTCGACGATTGTCGTGAAAATTCAGTCGCTGTGTTCGACGACGCCATCCTGGAAAATCAAAATGAAATTCGCAACTTTTTCACGCAAGGTCGTCACAAAGGAATGGATTGTTTTTACCTAGCTCAAACGTTTTCCAAAATTCCAAAACAGTTAGTGCGCGACAACGCCAATTTCATATGTTTGTTTCGTCAAGATCACACCAACCTCAAGCATGCGTACGATGACTACGTAGGCGGAGACATGAACTACTATCAATTTTCGGAAGGCTGCTGCTCTACTTGCTGGAACGGTGACGATTTCGGATTCGCGACGATCGACATGACGAGGAAACCCAAAGACGGAAAATACAGAAACAAAATCAACGACTTTATAAACGTTGCAACGTTGTGAGAAACGACGTATATATATAAACGTCATGACGAAACGGAAAATCGAAGAGGAAAATCTCAAGCTTCGCGATTACCTCGCGAAACGCTTCAAAGGTTGGAAATCCGAGAATCGCGGATTCTACGAAGAGAAGAAACGTCAGGATCAACGTGTGATCGATGCCATCAGCGGTCTAGGTAAAGAAATTAAAAGTGTCACGGAACAAAATAAAAATTTGATCAACGAACTCGTACCGCTCGCAGCTAAAAGTTACGCCGTACCCACGCCCATTTCGAGCATTCCTTCGACACCGTTCGAACTGAAGGATGCACCGGCACGACGTCGAGCCATTGGTAGCACGTCGTCTTCGGATAAAATCGAGTTGGGACCTTTGGCACGAGACTACCTGAGCACGGGGAAATTCGACAAGGATGAAGTGTTCGGATTGTATCCCAGCATGGAAACCAGCGAAGGCGGCGGTGTGGTGTGGAAGATTGGGAAATCGAAGGTGACCTTCGAAGGCAACGACATTAAAGTCAATTTAGGCGACAAGGATAGTTGGAACAGGTATCCGGGTACGGTGGGACTGTGGGAACTCGTCGCCAAAAAGCAGCCGAAAGATTACACCGACGAAGATTACCAAAGTTACAAGGAAATTCTGATCATGACGGATGCCTTGTACCAGAACAACGACGCCTCGCAGAATAGGGTGAAATCGAGCAGCGGCGAGAAGTACAGGAATCTCATCAAACCGATTTGGAACCAGGTCAAAACAGGCAGCGGCGTCAAACGCTACAACACGTTACCCAAAGAATTCGTTTGGGTGGACGACGTTAGGAAACTCGTGGACCGATTGTTGGTGATAGCCGGCGAAGAGAATGCAGGCAACCGTAATTTCTACAACGAGAAGGTTGGCATCGTGGACATGATCAGCACGAAACTTTCCAACTTCATCGTGAACGACGACAAGGGCATAGGTTACCTGATCAAAATCATCAACACGCTGACTCCGAAATTTTGGAACGTGGCCGAAGGAAAGGGACTCGTGAACGACATCATCAACAAGTTACCTTTCGAGATGCATCTACCTGGCTACCAGTACTGCGGACCGGGTACCAAACTCGAGAAAAGATTGGAGAGAGGAGACAAGGGTGTGAATCCGTTGGACGCGGCATGCAAAGATCACGACATCGCCTACAACACCACGCAGACGGATCTGGACGCACGTCACGAAGCAGACAAAAAATTGGAACATGCAGCTTTCGAAAGGTTCGTGAGCAGAGACGCATCGCTGGGTGAACGGGTCGCCGCACTGGGTACCACCATCGCCATGAACACGAAACAAAAATTGGGGTGGGGTATATAAATAACATACCGTAAAAAAACTACACAAGAAAAAATCTCAGAATATATATATAAATAACATACCGTGAAAATAACACATAGAGCATCAACATGAAGCCCAAGGGTGTCGTGTACCAGATACCATACTCGAATCTAAAAAATCTAGGTGCCCTCGATGGGTTACTCACCAAGAAACAGCGCGAGAAGAAACGTTCTTGCTTGTCGAAAGGACATGGAATGAAATTACTGCTCAGCACACCTCAATTGAGACGCTTGCAGCGTTCGCGGAAACAGCAAAAGATCGGAGGTTTCATATTCAGCATCCCGGCCATCCTGGCAGCATTGGGGGCCGTGGGAAGTTTGGCCGGCGGAAGTGCCGCCATCGCGAAAACCGTCATCGACTCGAAGAAGAACAAAGCGGAATTGGAAGAACAGAAACGTCACAACCTGGCCATGGAGAAGAAAAAAGGAAAGGGCATGATGAAGAAGTTTAAAAAAAAGAAACAACAGCACTCACCAACCGAGACATTGAATCTCTGATCGAACCGTTACAAATCAAACACTTCAGAGGAGTTTTCATGTCCGACTCGTTACCTTCAAGCGTCAAAAGAAGAGAATGCGGAGTAGTCAACTTGGACGGTCAAGAAAATCCAGGCACGCATTGGATATGTTACCACAAAAATGATGATAAAGCATTCGTTTTCGATTCTTTCGGAGGTGTTCCACCTACAAATTTAATTCATTATCTGAAAACGAACAAAACCTCTATATACTACAACGACGAACGCATTCAAAATTTCGGAGACGTGAACTGCGGCCATCTCTGCCTCTCCATGCTCGCGTTTCTCTCTAAAATAAATAACCCTACGATCGAGGATTTCCAGAAAGCATTGTGGAACCTCAAACAGCATCACTAGGATGGGCGTGTTCCATCTTACGAGCGAATCTTCGATCTTGAAACTCACGCTGCACGACGACATCGTCTATCCTAAATCCATGGCTCTGCGTGCATTCTACAGCATGTACCTCATACCTAACGTTACGCAGCACAACAACAAAATTAGCGTCGGAAGCGAACACATCGTCGTCACACCAGGACAATACAATCTTTCCACTTTGCAAGCTCAATTACCCAAAGGCACATACCATTCTCAAAATTCGGTCACGCACAGAGTGGAAATCCTATCCGCGACGGAGACCGTGGACCTGGGCACCATGGGAGAACTTTTAGGTTTCGAGAACGACACCAAACTCGAAGCTGGCATCAAGCACGTGGCAACCAACATTCCTAAATTCTTGGCCATAGAGACTCTGAACATACACTGTAACGTGGCGGAAGGCATGATCACGAAATCTTCGGACGGATTGTTAGGAAGTCACAAGCAGACGGGAATCATAGCCACGTTCAAACCAAGTTCCGAGTTCATGGAACCGATCATCTACACACCCTCTTCGCCGATCTATTTTCCAGTATGTCGCAATCGCATAGACGACATAGAGTTGGTGGTGACGAACGAGAAAGGAGACGTGGTGGATTTCGCAGGTGCCACTACGACGGCCATCGTGGAGATCAACATATAATAAATAACCATACATAGTGAAAATGGAGCAAATCGAAAGTTACGAATTGCAATCTTTCCCTCCCAACCGTCGCACGTTCGCCAATCTGAACGAAGCGAACCGGGAGATCGAATACGACGTGGACGTAGGCGACGGGTTCATTCATCCTCACAGAGCGGACCTCTACCTTCAATTCGACGTGGTGAAGAAGGAAAACGGAGACGCGTTTCCCGCAGCAGCAAACTTGATACTCGTGGACAACTTCGTGCCTCACCTGTTCTCGCAGGTGGAGGTGAGGAAACACAACACCGTCATCGACAGAATAGACTATCCAGGCATCACGTCGACGGCAGTGGGAACGTTGAAATTATCCAAAACGGACGCAGCGTACTACCAGGCCGGGGGATTCGAAGCCGGGACCAAAATATCGACGAGAAGTCACACGGTGCTCTTTCCCATGCGTCTGCTGCCTGGTTTCTTCTCGGACTACAAGGAGATCATGTGGAAGGGAGGACTGAGGATCACGTTTCGAAGAGCGGCCAACGACAACGACGCACTAATGCGATACGCTACTTTGGGTCCGGACGGCACCACGCCGATAGCCAACACTTTACCCGAAGCAGCGAAATGCGTCATCCGGAGCATGGAATTGAGAATGCCGGTGGTGGAATACGAAACGAACTACGCCCTCAAGTACAAAGCGGAGATCTTGAAAAGTCCGCAGGTGCCGATTCACTTTCACGGTTACCAGTGCGTGCAGAAGATGGCGTCGGGAAGTCACATGGAATTCGACGTGACGACGCAGTTCAACAACATACAGTTCGACATGCCAGATTTCGTCGTAGTGCTTTTTCAGACCGGGAGGGACAAGAATCAGGAAAAAGATTCCAGCAAGTTCGACGACTGCAAGATCAAGAACGTTTATCTGAAGAATGGACGCAACGAAGTGTTCCCGCGCGAGAATTACAACCTCGACGTGACCAAAAACGATTACCTCAAACTTTACGAAGCGTTCTCGGCTTACAAACGCGTGACCGAGGGAAGCGTGGACATGTACTACACGCCCAGCGAGTTCAAAGCACGGAGACCCATGACCGTCATCAACACATCTAAGAGAAAGAAGGTTGTAGTCAACGATCGAACCAACATCAAGGTCGTCTGTGAGTTCCACGATGTCTTGCCCGAGGATACCCTATGCAGTGTCATCCTGATTGCAGAGAAGTCCTTCGCCTACGACGTGAAGAACGAGAGGGTCACAGAGCAGTTTTAACAAGTTTTTTAACATCTTTTCTTGCACAATAAGAAATTTTTTGTACTAGCACAATCAGTTACAATAGCACAATACGAATTTCACTAGTTCAGATCAGTTACAAATGTCAATTTCATTAGTTATCAGTTACAATATCTTTTTTTTGCACTATAGCACGAGACAATCAGAAAATTTGCACAAAAAAATTTGTTGTTGTTTTTTACACGTGAAAATTAACAATAAAATTTCTTTTTTTATCGTTTCAGATGCTGTCGAAACATCAAAAACACATACACACACTAGAAAAAAAAAGCATGCAACTTTATTTGTAACACACACATATTCTCCATCTTCATCAAGAAAATATTATAATAAACATAATTATTTTTATCTATCTCACAATAAAACTCTATATCCAAAAATATTACAACATCAAAATAACACTAGAGTCGTTAGTACACGTTGCATGCATTACGGAGGTCCTCTGTAGGGTTTCATGGAAGTTTGGGGGAAAAAAAAAAACACGTGAAACTCTACAGAGGTGTGGTTATCTAGAACCGCAGCCGTTAGAAAACTTTTACTTTTTTTGGTTGGGCACCACGCACCCTGGCGAGGTTATAGGGGCCAGGTATCCTAAAAAACAACAATTATTATTTGTTTGTTTGCGTCACAATACATACGCGCGCGCGCGTGTGTGGCACATCATTCCCCCGAGAGAGAGGTTTACAAAGGTCACAATATACAAACATTGGCCCCCGGGACTTGGAAAATTGCGATATGGCGCATTCGCTCACCACTGTTGCCAGCCATAAATCTCTCTCTCTCTCTTCATCTTACAGCAAAATTGGCATCTCTATTTTTTTTTTTTTTAGTTGTAAGTAAATTGCCAACACACTCTAGTTAATAATGCTACATATTATACGCACACACGCACACACATACTATATTACCATCCACCCATCTCTCTCTCTTTTACGGCAGTGCGTGTTTGTTGCCGACTCTCCTTGTTTAGTGTGTGTAGGTTGGCAAAAATTGCTTTATGCACTGTAAGGCAAGCCTCAAGCAAAGTTGCCAGCTCCTTGCTTTAGGCTAGGTTAGACCAAGCAAAAAAAAGCTGTAGGTGGGTGTTGGCAGCTGTCGGTTGTTTAACTCTTCCCTCTCTCTCTTCTCTCTCTTTTTTGTAAAAGGCTATGGCAAAAATACCAGTAGGTTGGCAACTTTGCTTTATGCACTGTAAGGCAAGCCTCAAGCAAAGTTGCCAGCTTCTTGCTTTATGCTAGGTTAGACAAAAAAAGCTGTAGGTGGGTGTTGGCAGCTGTCGGTTGTTTAACTCTTCCCTCTCTCTCTTCTCCCTCTTTTTTGTAAAAGGCTATGGCAAAAATACCAGTAGGTTGGCAACCTTGCTTTATGCACTGTAAGGCAAGCCTCAAGCAAGGTTGCCAGCTTCTTGCTTTATGCACTGTAAGGCAAGTCTCAAGCAAGGTTTCCAGTTTCTTGTTTGAGGCTAGGTTAGACCCAAAAAAAACCTTGGTGATTTTTTCGAGTAAGATGTTGGCAACACTGCAAGAAAATAGGGCTTATGCCTTACAAGAGCAAACCATTAAGAAGCCTCAAGCAAGATTGCCAGCTCCTTGCTTTAGGCTAGGTTAGACCCAAAAAAAACCTTGGTGATTTTTTCGAGTAAGCAGCTGGCAACACTGCCAGAAAATGGCGCTCATGCCTTACGAGACAAATCCATTAAGGCGAGCGCCACCGAGCGCCATTTTCGGTTGGTGAACCGGGTTGATTGGACTACTGCAGTATTCGGTTGTTCAAACAAAAGCTCACGTTATTTCCTTGAAAATTGGCCGCGAACATAAGGGCTGTGCGAATCCTGACGTCACATGAACAGATACTTTTAAAAACTTTGTTTTGAAATTGAAAAAACATAATATATGAATATGTAATACTGTTTCCGTTAAATAACAATTATACAGTTATTATCCAATCCTCTGCATGCATTATGAAATTACACCCGTTAATGTTATGGAAGTGTTAAATTTCGGATGAGAGAATTTCAATATGAGGCCCTTCATTACAACATTGAAAGGCAATGCCTGTTATATGCCATTTTTCGTGCCTATTTTCCAAATTTTAGTGCCTTTTTGCCTGCCTATTTAGGCAGTTTTAGTGCCTAAAGGTTATTATTCCTCAAGGAATATAGAAGTGTTGGTGTATGCACTGAGAAATATGGAAAAAAATATCCAACTGATGAATTCTCGTGTGTCAATAATAATTTTATGAATGAATAGTGCTTTAATTAAGAAAGCTCACTAAGAGAATGAATCAATGAATCAAATGAAATCCCTCACTACTTTGCCTTCTCACAAAATTTAGTTACCTCAGCAGTGTAAAGCAAAGAATGGTAGAAGTTCGGGAAAAAGTGATTACGCTTCTAAATTACCTTTGTTATGGATTCTCTTCATTAGAAACCGAACGAGAAATTTCGTGTGGCGTTACAAGTAACGAATACTTTTCCAAAATGGCGTCCTTAATTAAACTAGAACTGCTGAAAATAATTGTATTCAGAGCAACGATTGGGTTTCTTACGTCAAGAAGAGATGTAAGGGAAATAAGAGAGAAGTAATTAAAAATAATTGAATGTGAAAAGAGAAGGGGAGATAGACTGTACTATCCGGGTACAGTCACGGACACTTCTGGGTTGTAACGAACCTTTTGAAGAAGCACTGAATCAAGCCATCCATGTCTGACCACCGAGCGCCTTGTGACTAGACAACCCAACCAGCATTGCAATTCTGCGGCTTGTATACAAGTCACGGGTATACATCTCTGTAAATTGAGTAGTGATGCCAAAGAGAAATACGAGATGAAGATTGTCGATCGTAATGTCTCGTGTTCTAGACATGGAATAATACTCGGTCCACGTTACGTTCCATTATTTAATGTTGTTTGGGAAAAATGTCCTTGGTGGGGATCGAACCTAGATCTCACTGGTGAAAGCTCTGTATGCTAACCAACACTCTATCAATAACACCATGTTTTCTTTTTTCCAGTCAGTCTGTTTCCTTCCTCAACACCTGAAGACGAAAATGCATCTTAATTTCTCTCATAATTGTTTCATTGACTATTAATAAAAACCACGTATGTCAAAAATAGACGCATTCTTTATGTGAAAAATCCCTTGTTTCGCACATCGTGCTTCTCCATTTACTGTTATTTGGACATTTACTTGGAAGTTAAAACTTAGCTTTGTGTGTTTGTTTCCACGTGCATGTGTGTGAGAAGAGTGGTGTGCACGTGTGTTTGATGTTTTTCTGGGTATTATTTTCGTTCAAAGCATTAATATAATTGTAAAATATGGAATTTACTGTAATCCAAGCAGTGAAAATATAAACCCAGTCCGTCAGGTTCGTTCCCAAACAACATTAAATAATGGAACGTAACGTGGACCGAGTATTATTCCATGTCGAGAACACGAGACATTACGATCGACAATCTTCATCTCGTATTTCTCTTTGGCATCACTACTCAATTTACAGAGATGTATACCCGTGACTGGTATACAAGCCGCAGAATTGCAATGCTGGTTGGGTTGTCTAGTCACAAGGCGCTTGGTGGTCAGACATGGATGGCTTGTTTCAGTGCTTATTCAATAGAGCTGTTACAACCCGGAAGTGTCCGTGACTGTACGTATTCGGTCTGGTGTGTGTGTGTGTGTGTGTGTGCGTAAATTCTAATAGGTTCTATTGGGTTCCGCCTCAGGACCGAAACTTTTTTCTCGCGCAATTAAAATTCGGTTCAAGTTGCGTATTGTTTCATTGAAAAAAGGTTGCTGGACCGAATTTAAATTGATCCGGAAAAAAGGTTCCTGGACCGTATTTAAATTGAGCCCGAAGAAAAGGTTCCTGGACCGAATTTAAATTGATCTGGTAAAAAGGTTCCTGGACCGAATTGAAATATTTAACAGATAAAAAAGGTTCTTTGCGGTCCAGAACCCGTTTACGCTTACTGATTTTCTCTCCTGGACCGGAATTGAATTTATTTAAAATTCCTGGACCTCTAACAATCCTGATATATACATAAACACACCCACACATAGGGTAATCCTCGAAAAATAGTACAAACCTAACTGGCAACCCTAGAGATATGTGTATTGGCGCCACCTGTCTTTATCCAACTTGAACACAAAGGTATGACATTTAGATTGCCATGAATCACTGGCCGCTGCAAGTGAGTGTTCTGGCTGTGAAAGCCTTGCTTCTTCTTTAAGGATGTCTAAAAGGGAAGAGTTTTCTCGCGACTGCTACGATTTATTCCCGATTCACGACTTCCCAACTCAGGAACTATGGGAATTACGGAGAATGAAAACAGTGCTATTTCAGGAACAGATCTCGCGTACCAATTGTATATTTCAGTGAAATGTCTTCCCAACTCAGGGTTGCCTAACTTTACGGGGGTGGTAGAAGTTGCATAATATTAAAATCAACTTATCGCCGGAGAGTTTAGGCAACATTAATAATCGAGTATCTCAGGATGTAGATGTCCGTATTTTTATTGCCGGTGACTGTACATATTCAGTCCAGTCTAAATCCCTCCTGGTACAGTCACGGACACTTCTGGGTTGTAGCAACGCTATAGACTTTCAATGGGATCATTACAATCCAGAAGTGTCCTTGACTGTACAGAAGCGAAAAGTTGACACCGATAGTGATCTAATGCAAAGTTTTTAAAATACAGTGGACTCTTTTTAATTCGAGCTCCAAGGGGCTACGAAAAATTCGAATTATCTCAAATTCGAATTAACCGGAATATAATAACAAAAACACACACCAATGAAATAACACACTGTATTAAACATAAAACTGCATTAATACGCAAACAGTACACCTTACATTACAACTGCTGTTGTATCCATATCTCCATCTAGGAACAGTACACTCATTGGAATATTCGCATCACTAACTAACTAACTAACTCCCTAGCCTTCTTAAACCAGAAGGTTCATGGCTGTAGCAACACAAGCCTTCCATCTGTCCCTATCCTGAGCAAGTTCTATATACTCTTTTCCATCCCTACCGATTTCCCTTAGGCCCATCTCAACGTTGTTCCTCCATCTTCGTCTTGGCCTTCCTACAGGTCTCTTACCATCACATGATTGATTTTCATTCTTTTTTCTACCTCTCTAAGCACTTCAACTTTCTTATCTAATGTTAAGCTACAGTACGCACCACGTTTCGACATTGTGACTCCACTAAAACACACAGACAAAGGACCCCTTCTGTCCGGCTATCCGCTCCCCTCTCAACTTGTTTCTGAGAGGGTGAAGGTCTCATTACTACAAACAAAAGCTCTGGGGACTACAGCTGCCCTCTGTTATCTGCCGTCGGCACATCTGTTAACCACAAAAACATTTTCAAGAAGAAAAGGGGAACGAGTCATCTGTTGGAATTTCTTATGTAGCAACCAGTTTGGTCTTCCTTGGAAAGGTCTATGTTAAATTATTGGAAACCTGATTTCGAATTATCCAAATTTAATCTTCAAAATTCGAATTTATAGTCAAGGGGAATATGCTTTTGTTCGAATTATCCAAGTTCGAATTAATGAGAGCGCACTGTATATATTTGGGGGGGAGGTTTGCGGGGGGTCAGTGCCCCCTCCCCCTTACCAATGTTCCTGATGCTAGCTTAGGAATGAAAGAGTAAACGAGTGACCAGAGGATATCTCTACGCCACATACACAGAATAATGGCTACACATTGAATTTCAGTTCAATTTTGCCAACAATGAAGGTTTGGGCCTGTTTTCTCGAGCTCCACAACCCCTTCTCCCTTGCCGATGCACCCCTCTTCCTCCCTTATCCTCTAAATCCAACTGCCTGTTTCCTGAGATTAAGATGTACCTGGGGATTAGGCTCTCTCGCTTACCTGAGTCGTGATTAAGCAGGGGAAGAAACTCGTTCCAGAAGGTGCACGCCGTGGTCCGAGGCCCCTTGCCAGTCCCCGTGGCTTCTGCGTTGAGGATGAAGTAGCTGGGGTCCTCTCTTGTGTAGACGGGCCAGTCGTTGCTGTTTGGAATAGGCTTCCTGCAAAATACAAAATACACGAGTTACATGTAGCAGAAAACGTCTATTGTACGTATTTTTAGATTAGAAGCTAGTTGCTGTCAGGACATTCAGATCCAATGTTCGCAGGCATAGCTAGATAATTTTGTTCGGGTAAGTTCAAGGGTGGACAAAATATATTCCGGTGGATTCCTTTTCATGGATACAATGTTCTCACATCCTTTTCTCCTTCTTTCCTTCTTATTCTTCCCTTTTCTCCTTCTTTCCTTCTTATTCTTCCCTTTTCTCGATTCTTCTTTCTCTGTTCCTTCTGCTATGGTTTTCTCTACATATCTCTTTCTTTCCATGCTGCCTTCTCTTTCCCTTTCTTTCTGTTTCTTAATTTTCTTGCTTCCTTCTTCTGTTTCCGTTTCTTCCTTTTTCTGCTTATCTCTTTTTTATATTTCCCTTATCTCCCTCTTTCTTTAAATGTTTCCCATTTCTCTCTTTTTCTATTTGTTTTCTATCTTTCTCTTTCTACCTTTGGGTGTCTACTCTTTCTATCTACTTCTTCCCTTGCATCTCTTTATTTTCCTCAATTTCATTCACTGTTTCTTTCTCGTTAGCTTCCCTCTGTTCTTTATATCAATCACGTCCTCCTTATTTCCGTTTCTCATTCTTCTACTTCTCTCTCTTCATCCATCTGTGTGTCTATGGTGTGTGTGCGTGCGTGCATGATTCTTACTCTCACGTAGATTGATCGATTGATTTCGTGTTTTTAAGTCCACTTTATGCACAGTAAGGCTAATCGGGACTGGACCTACAGTTTAAAGTGGGATCCGAACCACTATGTGCCTCCACCGGCTATCGAACTACTCTCATGTAGACTATTTGCATGTACAGAAAGGTAGAATCAGACTAGGTGAAGTTGGGCTGAGCCCACCCACACCCAAACGCTGGTAACACACCTGCCAATATCCGCTTTGAAGATACAGATAATCTACATGGCGAATAATAATAATGTAAATGCTTTGGTTGTCGGATATTCAGACAACTTAGAGGGTAAGAGTACCCTGGCAATACGAATATCCGGAATCGGTATTGCGAAGTAAGTTATTTACTACATTGATTTAGTTTATTTTACTTCGCGTTTTGTGCTTCTTGGCTAATTTGCGAAGATGGGGATGAGTGATGAAATGATGAAATTGAGGAATGGACATTCACAAACAACCAAGCCCAAGCGTGATTCGAACCCGGGACCCTTGGCGTCGCAGCGTGACCCTTAGCCTAGGGTCCGGCTAAGTTATCTACTGATTAAGAACTTAACACTTTAGGCAAATGTTCATTTCGCCATTTTTGCCATACACAATATACTGTAGTAATGTCCTTATTAAATGTACAGTCACGGACACATCTGGGTTGTAACAAATCCATTGACTTTCAATGGGACTATTACAACCCAGAAGTGTCCGTGACTGTACACCCAACGGCAAAAGAAACAGTAGGCGAATTGTCCACCACCATTTTAATTCGGTCTGTATTATACAATGTAATGACAATGAATTGAAATAATGACGTCAATAAGCAGAGAGCAATGCCTGCTTCGAACCAACATAGTTTCATTCCTTAAAACAACACAGGATGTAGAATAAAAAAGTAATTAAAATACTTGTGGACAATTTGTCTACTATTATCTTTGCCGTTTACTGTACAAGCCGCATCTTCCAGTTGTCTTATTCTACTGTATTAGGCAGACCCAAATGTTTTAATGGCGCCTTTTCAGACTGTGGTTCTTCATCTCATATTGGTACTTGTGTCAGCCTCATCCACCCTGCCACTTTCATTCAAGGCCACGAAAATACCTGAATAGTAAGTACAAAGTCAATCCAGTATTGGCAAATGCGAGCCTGTTTTGTGTGGTTGCATATATGTTCAGGATATATGTTCGAGACAAGACCTGGGACGAGACAAGTAATTTCTACTCGGGACGATGCATGGTTGCTGTCAAGTCGCACCTCGGTACCATTCCTACCTTCCAGGGTACTGCATGGAGTAGCCTACTTGTTCGAATCTCCCAGCCTCGAGTGTGTTCAATGGAATATCACTTTAATGTTACAATAATCGTAGAAAATGTCCGCATTGGTAGTTTAAGCCCACAATAATCTATTTCATTTTCATATATCACTGCGTATTGGTAAGACAGACTAAACTTCATTTTAACATGGAGATATTGACTATGTTTACTTATGTTTCAACTTCACTTCTCTTTTCTTCTATCTCCCTTCCTTTTGCTAGGGTTTTCTCTACTTATCTCTTTCTTCCATGCTCCCTTCTCTTTTCCTGTTTCTTAAATTTCTTGCTTCCTTCTTCTGTTTCCCTTTCTTTTTTTATATTTCCCCTTTTCTCCCTCTTTCTTTATATTTTCCCATTTGTCTCTCCATTTCTATTTGTTTTTTATCTTTCGTTCTACCTTTGGCTGTCTACTCTTTCTATCTACTTCTGCCCTTGCTTCTCTCTTTTTCTTAATTTCTTCCAATGTTTCTTTCTCGTTATCTTCCCTCTGTTCTTTATATCAATCACTTCCTCCTTATTCCGTTTCTCATTCTTTCTACTTCTCTCTCTTCATCCCTCTGTGTGTCTGTGGTGTGTGTGTGTGTGTGTGTGTGTGTATGTGTGGCTTCAAGCGTATACGGCTCGTTTTGCCTGTTCGAGCGTTATTCGCTCTCGATTCCGTACGCTATCTAGCGGCGTTCGTGCGAACTATTTGGCCCTCCAACGAAATCCTCTCGCTGCAGCACTGTAATCCCTACCTTACAGATTTGTATTTTTAATAATCTTCAGAGTTTAGAGATGCCAGAGCATCCCATTAGCTTCTAACCCATGAAGCGCCGTAGACACAGCTCCAAATCGTTACATTTCGCATTCACGTTCGCACCAGGTAAAACCTTCCTGCTCGGCTATTGTCCGACCAAGCACATACAAGTTTAGTATTTTGGTAGACTGGAAAACATGGGTGAGAGACACGCATGTCGATCGCCGCGACATCAATCGATTTGCGGCCACGTTCGACATTTTCATTATCACTGGGGCCAAAATGTTTCGCCGTGAAAATTTCCAATCAGTTTGTCCACGCGGCGTGAAGTTGAATTCATTCCCAAACTGATTATAAACAACTCGATTTGATTTCCATAATAACAGAACCACCTGCGTTTTTTTCCGTGTTCTAATTCTGCCTGTAAGCTATTTAGATAAATAGAATATGCTTATCTTTCACCCTCGACATTAACAATAATATATTATTATTATTATTATTATTATTATTTATTATTTCCATAGGGTTACAACGCGTGCGTTTATGAGAGACAGCAGTAATGAACAGGGTGGCTGTACCAATTGGTGCAAATTTCAACCTTTGCGGTGATGCTATATACAGGATGTCTTCGTACAGTCTCGAACCATTCTGGGTTGTAACAGCGTCAGTGACTGGGTGTACCAAGTCGTGAAAAGAAACTTTCTCTTTGTAGTGAAAACTTCAAGAAACAGCTGCGGATCTTTACTCGCCGGTTACCCTGCATACACTTTGTTCTTGTATATTCAGGTTGTAAAAATCATGGTCGTACTTAACATGAATTGGATCCTTACCCCGTTCTTGCGAATCTTGTGAAATATTGCATCATCCGCCTGCTGAGCTCCCTCTCGCGACTCGTGAACTGGTAGGAACGGTTCAGCGGGTGTCCAAAAATGTACTCCACCTCGTCACCATGCATCACTCCCATCCAGTGACCCCATGGATTGCTGCTCGTTCTCTGAAAATAGAAAAAAGAATCCTGAAGATAACACTGGTATACACATTTTTAACTTTTTGTTTTTTACAAAAAACTACCGACGGATTAAAAATTATAACGGGTGTCCCACTAGCTTTCGAACCCGAAAAAATCGTTATAATTTCCGAACAAACATACATAGGAAAATGAAATTCACAATACGCGTACCTTGTTTCATGCTGAACGTGAGGCAGGGTTGAACATAAACGCACGCGTTAAAACAAAGACGGTAGGTGGCGCCAGGGGAAGTGGTGCGTGTGGGTTAGTGTGATGCGCGAGTCCCTGCGTCGCGAGGATGCATCGGTACACCGTACCAGAACGCATGTTCATTGTAAAGAAATATTGGATATCGGGATCTTATCAGACCGTTCAACGTGAATTTGGACGCCGTTGAAGGTGGGAGTTTGGTGTGCAATTTCCCGACAGCATATCATTGGACCCACCTTCTTTGAAGACAGTAAACACACAAGTTTACTTACACATCTTCAGTGCATTTGTGAATCAGCTGGATGATGAATAACTGCGTCGCGGTTATTTCCAACAAGACGGAGGGACATGCCATACTTACAACATGTCCATGTAAGAAATTGAGTCCTTTTTTGGTGACAGAATCATCTCCAAAGGATTGTGGCCGCCAAGATCCCCAGATTTGACACCTCCGGATTTCTCTTTAAGGGGTTTCCTTAAAGGTTGTGTCTACAGAAACAAACCAAGAACACTGCAAGAGTTGCGAAACAACGAGAATGCGATTCACGAGATCACACCGGAGACTCTACATCGGAATTTTCACAATATGCAACGCCGTGTATAAACATGTCTGGACGTCCAGGGAAGACACTTGCAGCACCTGCTGTGACGATTATGTATTCAGCATGAAACAAGATACGTGTGTTGTGAATTTCATTTTCCTATGTATGTTTGTTGGGAAATTATAACGATTTTTTTCGGGTTCGCAAGCTAGTGGGACACCCTTGATACTCGAGTTTGGACCCAATTAAAAATTAAGCAGTAGACCTACATAAAAACTGGTTACATCAAAAGTTAGCTTATTCAATTCTGTGTTAATCTATGCTAACAATTTTTTTTCGAATATGCTATCTATTATTTATCGTCGTGAGAACAAAAAAGGTACCTTTTTTATTTAGTTTTGCAAACGATCATTCTCCTTGAAATTCTATAAATAATAAACGGGTTTTCCAATCCTGATAAAATTTTAGTACGGTACAGGCAGAAAGATTCTAAACACAATTCTTAATTTTCAAATTTTTAAAGTTCGTAAAAAAATGAAGTTCTTACGAATTTTGTGAAATAACTTTTTGTTAGGATTGGGTAGTCCTACAAATATGATCTTACTTTTGTTTTGAAGATTTTTACATTTGTTTCTAAAACCCATCAATTCACATTGCGGAACCGATTTTATACAGATTTTTATTCAACGGAGTAAAGATGTACGTGGGACGGGCTATAGCCGGATTGCGCATACTTTTCCGGTTTTATCAGTAGTATCTGATAAGCTGTTGACAAGCTGTTGTACACGATTGCGCACAAAAAATGAGGCGATGTTGTCAGATGTAAAATGTTCTCAAGCCGTTCTCACTTCTGTTGTGTTTGTTTGTGTCAGTGTGTGGTCTTACACGTGTTTTTGCTGTGTTTTACCTAACCTAACCTAACCTAACCTATCTTGACTTGCTACATTTAAGAGATTTAGTATTTTATTTCTAGTTTCTCTCTCTCTTCTTGTCTAAAGAAAAAAACAGTTTTGCGCACAGATGTTAAAGCTATCAAAATGGCAACGTTCGATCAAAATCTGTGCGCAAAACAGGTCAGTGAGATTTGTGCGCAATCTTGGATCTAAAGTGTGCGCAATTCGGTTCCGGCGCGTGGAACGTGGTATCACCGCACTCAGTGATATCTCGCAGTTTCCACGGTTCAACGGACATCGCCATGTGGGGCTCCAGCAAGATATATTGACATTTCTCTTGTACAGTCACGGACAGTTCTGGGTTGTAATGAATACATTGACTTTCCATGGAATCATTACAACCCAGCAATGTCCGTGACTGTACATGTATGATATTGTGCCTTGTGGAAGGCAAAGCAGTTGACATCTTTTTGTCTGCCACTTGAATGAAACATCTAGTCACTTTGTCTGTCTGCCCAACAGATATCTGCTATCATAAAAATATTCCACCTGCATTTGTATCGCTGTTCAATAGAAGAAATGTCCTTGTGTAACCGCTCCATGTCTTCATCTCTCAGTACACCACAGTTTTTAGGGAAGAAATTGAGATGCGGGTTCAAAAGATGCAGCTTCCGTGACATGTTGCAGAAAAGTTTGTCATAAGAGCACAAGGACTCTTCCACAAGCCCCTTATAATTCTGATACGCACCCACTTAATTTATGAATTCAGTGTTTAATATGTTAAATGTCTATGACGTCATAATTTGCTTTACTGAGTTTTGTAGTATGTGAATTGGTTATTGACTAACCTTGATATAATTGAATGTTAGTTGCTATGTGAGATATTATGGATTCTGATGGTTGAAGTAAGTGACTTTTAAACTAAATGTTTTAATTTGTGTACTCAAATGATAATTTCGAGTTTAATACAGATTCTAAAAAGAAGTTTACTTTCGAGTGCAATTGTGTGTTATGAAGATCAACTGATTCTTCTTCTTTTTTGACCCTATCAACTGCTAGTCGATTTTAGTCATCTATCTGAGTTTTTTGCAAAATATATTGTGTTCACTATGCACTTATTATTCACAAGAATGAAAATACTGTGTGTTAGATCGTCAAATTACATCTTCTTGCATATCCATAAAGAAGCCATATAGTGGGACTCGCGTACTTTCGACGTGGCCAAGGCCACGTCTTGTACGCTCGCATGCGTGACCTTCGGCCACGTTGTGGGCATAATCATATTATAGATGGGGTAAAATGTCTGCATGTTGTATTGGATGAAGGGGAACAAGTGCATAAGTTCACTAATTTTAAAAGTTTAGAAAGTAACTTTGTGTGTGTATGGGCTCTAATAAGGCACAAATATTCAAAGCATTATTGTCTATTTTCTTAATAAAAAACTGAGTAAGTAATAACCGTTTCAAGATTATTACCTGATTATTATCAATAGCGACACTAAATTAGAAATGCAATATTTACGTCTTTTGTCATTTTCACATTTTTAAACGTAATTGGAAAATTATTGTCTTCATTTATTTCCCTCAAATTCCTCCCTTGCCTCTGTAATAAATTCTGACGCTTGAATTTTGAAATACGAAAAGTCTAGCATAATTCACTTACAGTAGTTTTCAGGGTGAAAATAAACTTTCTTTAAGTTTATCACGATGTAGATATTTTCGCATTGAGTTTACTAATATAAGTACCTATACGTAATTGTACCTGGGCTGAAACTGCTTATATAGTAGATGTCACCCTTGTTTGAAGCACCATTTCTAACCAAAAGTTGATTCATCTTTTGTTGATCTGTGAGAAATATAATGTATCTCGACAATAAGGAATTGAAGGAAACAATGTGTGCAAAAGGAATGCCCGTGGCAACGGTTGCTAAGGACGTGAAAAAAGGGCATTTTCACCCTTAAGGAAGGGCAAAGTGAGCGATTTCTTAATTTTCTCGGCCTTTCGGGACGATTTCATGGGGGGTCGTAATCGGGCATTTTTCGCCTCCGGGGCTTCCTTCATGGAGAACATTTATGTCAGTGAGTCAGTGAGTCAGTGAGTGAGTGGTGGGATTGGGGCTTTATATATATTGGATGGATGAATGGGATCCGTGAGCAGGGCAGTTAGAGATGTAGGGAATGGTACTCCATGGCGACGCAAACCATTATATAATTTATCTCGTGCTCTGTCGAAATTAGGACATTGTAAAAAGAGATGTGTGGCATCTTGATTAACTTCTCCACATGTGCAGGCTTGTTTTGTTGTAATATTTAATCGTGCTAAATGATCATTAGTGCGAACATGACCTGTACGTAGACGTATTATAAAATAATAACTGATATTGGAAGATTATATGAGTAGTACCAAGGTTTATTTTGTGAATGTTCTGCAAACCATTTATATGTATTGCCAGCGGATTGAAATTGTTAACAATTTAACTGAAGATCAACTGAAGTTATAAGGTATTTTAATTGTGAGAGATTTAATATATTTTACATAAACATTCTTCTTCTTCTTCATGACCCTGTTAACAAAAACCTGTCGACTTTGGACATCGTATCTGCTATTGAATTAGTTTTAAGTTTTCCTTCTGAAATTAGTCACTCTACTTCACCAGTATCATATGCGATTATATGAATAAATCACTTATGTCCTTTTGCTGTTTTTTTTAAATATATAATTATATATAAAAGTCATAATTCAAGCTTACATTTTCGATCATACGCATAGAGAAGCCATATTTATTACATGAACATACCCGTAAGTGATTCCCACATCTTGAGAGGCCTCATAGTAGGCTGATACGTTTTGTGTTCACCGGAATGGATTAACTGTAAGTATATTCATGGGGTTTAAACCGGGAACGTAATAATTCTCAGACTCCTTGTTTCAACAGAACAGTGTGGATACTTTACAAAATTACTGCCAAGCAGTGTGTTCGTGATGGAAAGAAAATAAAGAATAAAAATCTGAAAGTTCTGGACTGCTGGTCTTTCAGGAGCTGGTGAATCTTTGAACCAATGAACTGACTCTCCCTGTTAATCTTCTCAGAACTTATCTCTGTGAACTTTCATGGGCATCACTCAGGTGGGTACCCATGACCCTTGCATCTACTTGCAACCCCTGGTTATCAAGGAGAGCTGGCTTCTTCAGGCACCGTAGCCAGAATTAACGGTCCAGGACCGGAATCTTTTTTCTCTCGCACAATTTAAATTCGGTACAAGTTGCGTATTGTTTCATTTCAATACGGAAGTTGGACCCTATTTAAACTGATCCTGAAAAAAAAAGGTTCCTGGACCGAATTTAAATTCAGCTGGTAAGAAGATGCCTGGACCGAATTTATATTCAACTAGAAAAAAAGTTTCCTGGACATTGATCCGGAAAAAAGGTTCCTGTACCGAATTGAAATACTTCAAAGATAAAAACGTTCTTTACGGTTCAGAACCCATTTACGCTTGCTGATTGACTCCCCTGGACCGGAATTGAAATTAATATTCATGGATCTTTAAAAACCCTGACCGTAGCGTCCTAGTGATCCTAGTGAAATCAGTGGAGGTCCCTTGGGGAGGTCGGGGCGGCCACTTCAAGGCGCATTACGTTGCCTCCAGGAGGCACTGCTAGTCGTGGAATTCGCATCACGAGTTCCTACGGCGCCGTATTGAATTAGCGGCCATTTTTGTCTTCCATCTCCAGGAGAGTGGAAACTCCAGGAAACCTGACAACTGGCGGGAGAGAACCGGTTCCCTGGATGGATGTTACTTTCCTGGGTTCGTGACTCGGTTGAGTAAGTGGTCGCGGTCGGTGCAGGAGATGGGCAAAGGTTCCTCTGTCCATCCCAACAAATGTAATAAATAAATATTTCAGCTCAAGAAATGCTTGGAAGTAAAAGTTATATTTTTGAATATTTGTAACTTAGTGCTTGTTAAAATATGTAACAAAAACTGAGTTAGCCGACCTCCGTGACTAAGTGGTTAGCAGCGCGCGCTACAACGCCAGGGGTTCCGGGTTCGAGTCCCGGGTAAGGCATGGGTATTTGTGATTGTCTGTCCTGAAAAGTCCTGAAATAGAAATGTGAATGAAATGATATGAGTGAATGATGTGTGATGCGGGAAGCTTAAGCTTAGAGGTTTTTCTTTAGCGCATCGCGCTGCTACGCCCAAGTTTCCCGGGTTCGAATCCCGCTCGAGCTTGGTTGTTTGTGAATGTCCATTCATCAATTTCATCACTCATCCCCATCTTTGCAAATTAGCCAAGAGGCACAAAACGCGAAGTAAAATAAACTGAATCAATCAATCAATCAATAAATGTGAGTGGACTACTTTTTGTTTACAAACTTATGTTACTGTTATTGAGTTCCATTTTAAAAATATGCAATTGTAATGGATTCATTTTCTAAAGAAAACTCTGTAACTCTAAGTGAGCTACCTGTAAACATATGTAACTTCTAAAAGAAAAAATGTAGGCTAACTGTAACTGAGTTACTTTGTAAAATACGCAACTATAAATGATTTTATGTTTTTAAAAGTATTTAACTGAAATTGAGAAATTTGTAAAAAAAATGTAACAGTTATACTTTTAAAAACATGTAAATTTCCCTGCGCTACCTTTAAAAGTATGTAACTTTCCCTGTGCTACCTTTAAAAAATATGTAACTTTCCCTGTGCTACCTTTAAAAAATATGTAACTTTCCCTGTGCTACCTTTAAAAAATATGTAACTTTCCCTATGCTACCTTTAAAAATATGTAACTTTCCCTGTGCTACCTTTAAAAATATGTAACTTTCCCTGTTCTACCTTTAAAAAATATGTAACTTTCCCTGCGCTACCTTTAAAAAATATGTAACTTTCCCTGTGCTACCTTTAAAAATATGTAACTTTCCCTGTGCTACCTTTAAAAAATATGTAACTTTCCCTATGATACCTTTAAAAATATGTAACTTTCCCTGTGCTACCTTTATAAATATGTAACTTTCCCTGTGCTACCTTTAAAAATATGTAACTTTGCCTGTGCTACCTTTAAAAAATATGTAACTTTCCCTGTGCTACCTTTAAAAATATGTAACTTTCCCTGTGCTACCTTTAAAAATATGTAACTTTCCCTGTGCTACCTTTAAAAATATGTAACTTTCCCTGCGCTACCTTTAAAAATATGTAACTTTCCCTGTGCTACCTTTAAAAATATGTAACTTTCGCTGTGCTACCTTTAAAAATATGTAACTTTCCCTGCGCTACCTTTAAAAATATGTAACTTTCCCTGTGCTACCTTTAAAAATATGTAACTCTAACTGACTTACTTTTTTACAAAACATGACTGTTACTGAACTAGTGTTCAAAAAATGTGAACTGTAACTGAGTGCGCTAAATAACAAAAAATAATTTTAAAAAATTACAATACCTTTAAGGAGCAGAGATGTGGCAAAGAGATGTATTTTTTAAAAAATATTTATTTCAAGTTCACTTTATGCGCTGCCTTTGGTGACCGAGCACGTTTAGTGATCGACTTTCAATACAGACAAATAAGTTCTCAGGTTCGAATCCCGGCCAGGGCATGGGCGTTATTTGTGAGTGCCTCTTCATCAATTTTATCCAACCATCACTCATCACCGCGATTAGCCAAAAGAAGTAGAAAAATGACGTTACGTAATAAAAATTCGAACCACCATGTGCCTCCACCTGGTATCAAACCCAGGAACCTTTCATTACAAGGCGACGGCTTTACCATCGGGGAGGTCTTACAAAGTGATGTAAAATTAAAAGGGCAGGAAACAGGTAGCAATTGATCTAAAAGTGGATTGCTGCCCAGAACGATGTTTATAGAGATATTGGTGTTTCCAGGAAAGTAAAGCCTATGGAACACTTTCACCGCTCTCATTTTCGAAGGGGCCTCTCCGATGGCGTAGTGGTAACGTCCTTGCCTTGTAATCAAGAGGGTCCGGGTTCGATATCCGGGGGAGGCAGTTGTTTAGATCCCACTTTAAACTGTAGGTTCAGTCCCGAATAGCCTTACTGTGCATAAAGTGGATTTTAAAGAAACATTTATTCGTGTTTGAAGTTCTCCTCAAGTGTGAAAATTACGCTTAAGTTCTCAAAAGTATTACTATTTTGGGTTGAGTCGATACCGATATCGATAATCGTACCGATTCCCACCGATACCGATACTCTAACCAATACCGATACCGATACTCTTACCGTTTCCCACCGATACCGATACCCTTACCGATTCCCACCAATACCAATGCTCTTACCGATACCGATACTCTTACCGTTTCCCACCGATACCGATACTCTTACCGATTCCCACTGATACCGATACTCTTACCGTTTCCCACCGATACCGATACTCTTACCGTTTCCCACCGATACCGATACTCTTACCGTTTCCCACCGATACCGATACCCTTACCGATTCCCACCAATACCAATACTCTTACCGATACCGATACTCTTACCGTTTCCCACCGATACCGATACTCTTACCGTTTCCCACCGATACCGATACTCTTACCGTTTCCCACCGATACCGATACTCTTACCGATTCCCACCAATACCAATACTCTTACCGTTTCCCACCGATACCGATACCCTTACCGATTCCCACCAATACCAATACTCTTACCGATACCAATACACTTACCGTTTCCCACCGATACCGATACTCTTACCGATTCCCCCCGATAGCGATACTTCAAAATTGCAATAATTAATATTTGTTCACAAATGACATGGTACCTGGGGGAAACCCTGGGGAGTAAAGGCGGTCAGGGGCGTGATGCTGATCACATCACCCCCACTCACGACCGGATCAAGAAAGTTTGGGGCGTTACCCCCACACCCCCTATACGCCTTCATGACGTGGTGCTAAGCACAGGGGAAAACTTTATCTTTTTTTACCTTTTACAATATTGATCAGAATTGGTGTGTAAATATTCTTCTCCAATATGCATTAATTTACGAAGAAATTTGCTGTAGAATATTCAAGAATTACGTCAGAATATCTAAATAGATGTTATGTAATAAAAAAATACAGTTGTTCGTGCAAAATTTGTTCAAAATAAGAAGAAAGTTTGAATGTTGCATAATTTCCAGGATAATTACACTCCGCGAAAGTGTCGCGCGCCATTTTTGTGGACCCCGTGAAAGACTGATATCGTTATCGGCTGATATCGGTAGGTGAATTCCAACCTATATTTTCCGATATAGATACCACTGGTATCAGCCGACACCGATACAAGTTGATTAATGAGCAGACGTGCAAACATGTAACGGCTTCGATATTCTCCGTGCACGCACGCGCGCGCGCTCACGAAAAATGGATAACAAGCACCCCTCCCATCCATTTTTCTTCCCGCCTGAGAGAGAGAGATGAAAAACCCAACCTTCCAGATTTTCGACCCGCCCCGTCTGACACGACCCTCACCTTGACACTAAATCGACCCGGAAATTTGTCTCCACCCCTTCCTCCATCCCTATTTCCATCCCCGCAGACATCGTCAGAGATGGATGGTCCCCCTCCCCCCTTCCCCAGGTGACTCCGCAACACGAGATCACGTTAATCCTTGCTCGAATCCAGGGTGAGATCGAATCTCGGAACGTCTGATTCGTGGATGCATCTCCGGGCGACGCGAGCGCCACGCTTGTTTTTATCGGCCGGATTGGAAAGTTCTTGCGAACTTGCATCTTTCTGAATCCCTAAAGGGATTTTTCCACTGGAGAGGACCGAGATTCCGAACTAGACCGGGTGTTCTTGTAGTCATTTTGCTTGGAAGTTGGGAGGGGCGCAGATGTCAGCGCCTCTTTGAACGGTGGCAAATTACACAATCACCTTGAATCTTCCGATTGTTGTACAGTTGTGGCTAGAATTTCAGAGTAACATAACAATTTCGATCAAGCTCTGTATCCTTACTGGTTGGCAGCCCGCAATACAGTACTCTTGTGCAAGTTGCATAACGTAAAGGATATATATTAGTAAAGATCATGCAATCAGATGTCTCAGGTTGGAACCCTGGGTAAAGCATGGAACTATCAGTGTGTTTGCCCATTCATCGAGAGATCTATATTGAGACAAGACGGTCGTATTGCCTTTCGTTTTCCCTTTTAGCATGTATTGTGCCTTCACCATTATCCTATGCCGTTTTCTTTATTCGTGAGTGTAGTCTTTAATGCAACGCCCTCTCACTTTCCGTTGCCTCTTCATCACTTTCTTTTCCTTTCCTAACTGCCTTTTGTTTCCATTTTTGTCAGGCAAAATTGAAGTATTATATTACAATATTCTTCATTCGTCCAAAACTACGTCACATCCTGTTGATTCCTGGCACCGTAGTTCCGGTATTGATTCCCGGGAAATACACATATCAGTGGTTCAGATCCCACTTTGAAGTATAGATCCAGCCCCAATTAGCCAATCTGTGCATAAAACAAGAGCTAAACATACTGTTACACATTGATGTCATGACACCAGGGTGCACATTCAAACATTGTGTGATTTAAATTCAATAAGTAAGAACATGACTGTTAATATGGTCCTTAATACAGGCACAATGTTAACATAAATTGCGCTACTGTTGATTTCAACTGCATATTGTAGGATTTTGAAATAAGAATTATCTCTGTTTTACATTTGGTCAATTCTTTTAAGTTACAACGACATAGCACAGACGGATCATTGAAATTTTCGTTCTTTGCCTATATTCATTTCTTATTTCCATTTGACAACTAACTTTATATGTGCAAAGCTTATTTATTTGTTGTGTAGAATATTTCAACTAGTTAACTTTTACAACTTATTGTAAAACTTATTGACAAAAATATATTAGCTAGTGATAACTGCTGTAAAGTGTCTGAATTACAATTACTACATGGAAATTGTTTAAAAATTAGCACTACACAATATGCTGCCATCTTTGAACCAGATAGGTCTTGTTTCCCGTTTCATAAAATTATAATAATAGATGTCGTAAGGCGTTTGATAATTTTGCATTAAAAAGTTTGTAAGATTACATAAAGAAATGTGTGTCACGAAATAATTTGTTAAATTAAGGCAATTTGTTTTTACATTTGCTTGCATATTCTGTTATTTGGGCAATTTTTAGAATTTTTAATAGTGTTCTATGAGGCAATTGAATTGTTGTTTTATTTTGAGATGTTATTGATTATTGAATATTTCTGTCTGTCCACATACCGGGTGGTCAGAATTAAAGTTACCCAACTTAGAGCCCTCTGTAGCCTGTTGGGGCAAGTTAACAGTTTTTATTCCAGAAGTGCAAAATGAAGAGGAAATACCGTTCGAGATCTTCACCGCATTGGGAAATATCGAAAATTTCCAGTCCCGAAATTTTACTAGATATTTCAGGGGGGAGCAATTGCAACCTACCCCCTGCGTCGTTTTTCTTTTGGGAAAAGTGGTATGCCAATTTGTATATAACCCCGTCCCAACTATCTCTGGGAGAGAAATGGGGGAAATCGAGTGGGCAGAGGCAACAAGTACACACTGCTGGGAAGTACAGTCGCTTTCCCCCTCCATGAAATCCCATTCCTCTCACATGTTCATTGGTGGAGCCGTCTCGCGTCACTACATGCGCAGAGACGTGTTTGGTTAGCCTGCTACAGAGATACTTGGGACAGAGTGTACATATTACAAGTCAGTACACTAAACTATTGCCTTACGGTTCTAAGCACCTTACAACATTGGTTCTAACCTCCATTAAATCTTACTTAATACATTATCATGACGTAATTTAGCGTATTTACACACAAACTACAATATGCTGACCAAGGCAGAATTTATTTAATTTAAAAAAAATATAAATGAAACGTTACGTTTAAACTTCTAGCAAGGTTTTCTTCAGACTCTGTACCAAGTACAAATGAAAAATAAGGTACAAAACAGGAAGAAGTATATACACAAAAATATCTCCCTTCCAGTCACAAGATAATTGGAAAGTTGTTTATCTGGAACATTCCTATCCCGGTTTTCCAACAGGTGGCCTTCTCCTGTAGTTTCACCTGACAGGCGATTCTGATAAACATTTCCTTTAATCTGGAACGTGGTTGGACTCCTTATCTCATGCTCTTTTTTCCTTATCCTTTCTTTCTCCTCTTCCGTCTTCTCTCTTCCTTCGCTCTTGTCCTTTCCACTCTTTCTAAAACCTTCTTCCATTCTTTGTTTATTTTCAGACCCCCATTCCAGTTCATTGTGTTTTCTTCCCCTTTCATCTCTATTTTCTTGGCCTCCTTCCATTTTCTCGCTAGTATTCTCTTCTCCCTTCCTATCTGCTTAGCCTTATTCCACTCTATGTCATGTCCTGTTTCTCTCGTTTCCTTTAATATCTCATTTCTTTCTCTCTTAAGTCGTACATCCAACCTGTCTTTCAGTCTCTTTTTCATTTCTCCTATGTACATACTCTGACATTCTTTACACTTCACTTCGTAGACAATCCCTTCCTCTTCCTCTTCTCTGTTTTCATTTTTCTTGTTTGCATTCTTCGCTATTCTTAAGATGCTTCTCCCTTCCTTCCTGTAAGTTTTAATGCCCGCTTTCCTAAGCACTTTGCATATCTTTTCTGTGGTCTTCCCCACACTCCTTATGCCAAACCACCCCTCGTTTCCTTTCTCTTCCTCTTCTCCCCTGCCACTTTTCTTCCTTCTTCTGTTTATGTGCAGTCTATCCTCCTTCTCGTAGCCATTCTTTTCCAGCTCTTTTCATAGGCTATTTATGTTGCCTTCTATTTCACATTCATCGTGCATATTTTCTTGATTCTGTCCTCCATATTCTTTATAAAATTTATTTTTGTCACAACAAGGCTTAATGGTGTTACAGCGTATTTACATTCTAAGAACACCCAAACTCGTACACAAGAAGAGCTATCGCACTAGTTACACCGAAAACTTATACAAATTTCCATTCCATTTAATCTACTTAAGCAAGTTTCTTGTGAACACTTTAATACATACGAGGGGAGAGTGAAAAGTTTTGAGCCTCACGGGGAAGGGGTGTTTGAGCTACAGTTTCTCATTATGATTTCTCTACATAATCACACAATCTCTATAATCCCCCCCCCAGATTAATGCACTTATGCATTCTGTGCTGAAATTTGTTTACAGTTATCTGGTAGAATGATTTGTCCTGAGTCTCACACCACTGAATGACCGCCTTCGTCCGTGTGGAAGTGATGTCCTCGAAGTGAATTCCTCACAGCACGGAGGAAATCTGACGGGGACAGGTCTGGGGAATAAGGTGGATGGGGAAATGCGGTGAAGCCACACTCAACCAAAGCAGGCTGTGCATTGAGGCTTTTCCGACAGAGGTACCGAATCACGGCGCTGTCGGCCACTTTCTTCTCTGAAACTTCATTAATTTTCAACCTGACAAAAACATAGAAGAAAACATGTGAATTTTCTAAAAGTTTCGCACAGAGTGTCCTAAAACTCAAACCTTACATCCTCCAAAATTTTAACTACCTAGCATCACTCCTTCCATGTGAGGCTCAAAACTTTTCACTCTTTCCTCGTATATTCGGTGAGTTTGGTCAGTTGCTGATTGGTGTCCTTTAATCCACAAGGCTACATACTTTTCGGAAGGGAAATCTTTGATGACACGAATTATTGATCCATTTGGTATATCTTACTTCGCTTTTCTGCCATTTCGACCACTGGCGTCGTAGTGCGATGTGCTGAACACGAATGATTTTTCAGTTGTGTGTGACATAGTTAACAAATGGTATACTTACTATATGCTTTCAGTTCTATTTTCTTTGAGGGGATAAAAACATCCCTGGCATGGATGAAAATAATTTTCTTTTGCAGGGGATAAAATGTTTTTTTGTGTGTGTGTGTGTGGGGGGGGGAGATCCCCGGCATCTCCCCCCATGAATTCGCACACTGTGGTTAGGTCAGATACAGGCACGAAGTTCTGTGCAAGAATCTTCAAATTTAATGGATTTCACAGTGACTGTAAATAGTAAAGCAGGCCTCATCCATTTCCCTTGTCTTGCAATATATTCGCCCTTCGCTAGGCATATGCCGGTTTCCACACGTTTAAAGCGGACGATCGGAAATTCTTGCACATGTGGACACTCATTACGTCACCAAATGACGCTGATCGACGTCACGTAACGGAGACCCTTCGTGCGTACTAAATCTTTAAGCGGAGGCAGCGTGCTACGGCCTCTCCGAAACACCTGAGAATTGTCTCACAGGGATGCCTCCCCCCCGCCCCTCTTATCGACCTGCCCGAGAATCGATACACATTGTTAAAGTCTAGGTTTCTTTTTTGTTCTACCTTTTCTCGTGGTCTCCTCTCTCACCGTCCTTTCTCCTCTCCCCCCTTCCTCCCCCCATCCCCATTCTATTCAGCCCAGCTTCTCCTGGAACAAACAAGACTAGAAAATTTCTGGCTCATCTTGCTTTCTCTCGAGGACCCTTCCCCGTCTTTCTCCCCCCCTCTTCCTCCTCTTTCTCCTCTTCTCCTTTGAGGTCGTTCAAGAAACCTTGTAATCACAATATGCAATTTCTTTCCTCTCGATCCTTTTTATATTGCTACGGTTGAAACCGAGCTGTTCTTTCAAGTGATTCTAGATTGCTCGCTGAAAGACAAGAATACCTTGCAAGAAGAACCTGGTTGTTAACTGGCTCAACGTATGAAATATATAGCGTGGAACATTTTAGAAACTCACCACAGATAAACTATGCAACAGATATTGCCCTCTCCACGAAAATAGATCAGTCAAGGTCGTAGCTTCCCCTTGCCTCCTCCGCACCCCTGGCCCTCCAGGGTTGGCACACTTCTAAGTTGCTCAGTCGACACTTCTCGCGTTGTACGCTGTTGATTTCGTCGGTTTAAATTCTTGCTTATTGGCAACACTGTAAGTGGGCGGCGTGACCTTCACTGGACATTTTTCATGGCTTTACGGTTGCTATACGTCCCGGATTTTTCGGGACAGTCCCGGAGTGTTATCAGTTGTCCCGGTGTCCCGCTTTCGGGACACACAAATGTCCCATAATCGTGTGGGAAAGCAGAAATGATTAAGGGAAAATTCACACCGAAGAAACACGCGACACGAGTGTTTCACACCAAAGAGACAAGATGCACGCGACACGCGGCAAGCGACACAGGTTTTTTTGCTCAGTTTGCATGATGCTGCCGATATAATTACATTAATCAGTTTATTAGTCACCCGAAAATAACGTACAATTTGTGCAAGTTATTGAAACTTGGGAGAGGCATGAGAAAACTGAGAAATAATATGCACTGACCTCAAACTGTATACGCTAGACTTTTCAGCCTGAATAAAGCGAATAACTAAACAATAGAGAAGTGGTTCTCAACCTTCGTGAAACTATGTCACAGTATTTGGTTTAAAGTCAATACCCTTAGCCGAAGAATTTTCCTTGTAAATCTTTACAGTATTGAAGATTCTATGCATGAATTAACATGTACCTATGAAATTAAATATTGATAAATAAATTCTAGCATAATCAAAAGAGTTATACAGTGTAACACACATATCTTTGCCGTTGCGCACATACCAATTTTCGCTTCGCCATTGTTGCCATATTGTCATTCCATTCCTGGACACACTCGCGCAAACATCATTGAAAACAATTGAATAGCGCTCCAGCTCGCGGTTCACACCGTTCGGCAGGGACGGTAATGTGGCAATATAGCGTGACGAAGTGGTTGCTTCTTTTATGCAGTGCATGTTCATTGGCTAGCTAGTGACTAGTGTTGTCAACTGTAATAATGAAGCACTATTTCTGTCACTGAAGGAGAAAGGCAGTTAAAGTGACGGTGAGTTTTGTTGGATTGGAAGCACCATCTTTTTATTTTATACTAAGTTTTTGACCGGTTTGACGTTGTGTGCGTGTATTGCGTGTGTGTATGTGAAAGTGTGTGTTTGTTAATGAACGTTAAATTCCATAATGCCTCCAGTTCTGTCAAAGTTGAAATCAAAAACCTTGCATAGCCAAGCTCGGTAAATTCACAAATTGTTCATATTTCATAATTTTGGAATTCTTCAAAAGAAATAAATTATCTGGGTTCATTAGCATTTCAACTCTTGGCTCCGTCACGTGTTCTTGTAGAAATTGCATAGAGGAGGCTGTCATTTTTGCTACTTAATGCGATGCATATTGTTTTCTGTGTTAAAATTGCCATGCTTTGATGGGTGACAAGTTCATAAAAAAAAACCAAAAAATAACCGCGTAGCTTATCGTCTAGTGGCAGTATATGTACTTGTTATTGTTGTGGAAGCCGGCATCGTTTGTAAATGTACAACAAAGGCAACCGACTGACGCCGATCACAGAGAGGTAATAATACTGCTTGAGGAGGAGTGTTGTGGTCCAATTGTCGCGGTTTAACACGTTCGCATGTTATTAGTTTTCAAAGCAGTGGTAGTGTCGGTCGTGTATTATCTGTCGTTGCAGTTCCAAACCAGTGTAGACGGGATTTGGGAGTGAACAGTTAGAACGCCACCAGTGCATTAATGCAATGGAAAATAATAAAGTGTTTATTTTGTTTCAAATCACTCAAATAAGGAATCACTATGAAGAAGTCTTCTTTGCAGCATTTTTGGTAATTTTACGTATGTGTTAGTCCATATTTTGGAAATTTTTAGTCCATATGTATGTAGCTACATACAAGCCACTTGTTAGTACATATTAATCCTAGTCCTGGTATAATGCATGACGTTTAAAACTCAAAGCTAGATAGACCTGAATTCTCTAATTTTCTTGTCTGTACGTAACAGCTGTGCATCGGCGCACTGCAGCGATTTTTCTATCTGCTCCATTAGCAACACTGCTTCTTGAGTTGTGTCGCGCATCGCACGACAGAAATATATATGTGTTGGGCTCTAATAGTTTGATTACGTGTGTAGGATTTTTGACAAATATGGAAATATGGAAGACAAAGTGGTAACGTCGTCTTCTTGTAATTAAGTGATCCCGGGTTCGATAACCGGGGAGGCACCGAGCAGATCCAGTTCTGATTAGTCTATTTGTGCATAAAATGGACTTAAAAGACGAAAACTCACAACTCAAATATGATATTGGGATTATGCTAGTTGTCAACCAGTTTCAGCAGAACATTTCGGTGCTCAGTATAGTTGATACGAAGGCACGGTATCGGGTCGCGGCCCGGAGGTTGAAAAACAATGCACTAGAGTACTTTACCATGCTGACTAATATATTTTGGACTAAAGTGCCTCCATTAGCTGACTTTTTCAAATAAAAGCAGTCAGGTAAATGGCCTCTTTTCACGATGTTGAAGGCAAATTACAGCCGATAGATAACTGAATCAAAAAACTTGATAAACCGAAATGAACGTTGTGTTCAAATCTTAAAACATTGTACATATCTATACTTTATTATTTCAATAAATTTGAGGTTCAAACATAATGCTGGTTGGGCTCTCTTCTAGAGTCTAAATACAGCTCGTTGGAATGAAGCATTCGCTGCGCATGCGCGAACAACAAACTGAAGCAACACGATGCACGGTATTGAGAAAACGGCACAGTCCGAGAGGCACGTTAGCGACACTGACACGCGCATCTTGGCGTGTCTTTTCGGTTCGAAAGGTTGCATTGATTACTGAGTGTTGGTTTCCAAGTGACACGTGTCTCGTCTCGCATGTCGCTCGTCGCGTGATTCTTCGGTGTGAATTCTCCCTAAGACTACGTGCGAATAGAAACTGCCATTTTACAAGAGTAACTGTGCGCTGAAAAGCCCCCTCTAAATAATACAAGAGTTATCGAGTTATAAGAATGTGTTGCATGGAATTTTTTCACAATGGTGCCGCTCAATACACTTGTCGACAACAATTAAGTAATAATGCTATTCTTATTTCCTTCTGAATAAGATTGTCTTCCATTATATAGCGAGATGCTTACAGTAAGCGGTCAGTGCTCGGGTACCTGTCTGTTCAATCTGCAGTTTTCAAATAAAGTTTCGACATTGTGAGATAGCAGCTTAGTTCATTATGGCACCCATAAGAAAGTGTAAGTTTAATGACAGACTTGAATTGTAAAGAATATGACAATGAGACCGTCCATGGTATACATACATACCCCCCCCCCCCGCCTTTCCCCAACAGGCTTCCGGTCAGCGGCGTCCCAATGAAATGTAGCTACCTTAGGTAATTCTGATGCCGATAGAACGATAACTTCCCAAAGTTTGTGTAGGAAACCTCAAGGGAGAAGCATAGTTTCCATGGTTTGCCGCTAGGTGGCAGTAGTAGCAGTGGTATCAAATATACGCAAGAGTCTTGTCCGCTGAGACTGTGAAACGACTATTTCGATAGAGTTTCAGAAGGCGTCTTCACTCTTCGCTAATCTCCATGAACTTCGCAACCATATCACCCCGGCTGTAGCACTGATTGACCGTGATATGCTAACACGCGTGTAAGATGAGATGCATCGGTTAGATAGATATCTTCCGCTTCAGCAAGAGCGCATACACAGAGTGTTTGTCATGTGCTAAGTCAAGGAATATAGAGATTAGGTAAAGCCATCCGAAGATTGCCGATCTTGCACGAACGCGTGACGTCACCGGAGAAGCAGTGAGCTCGGCTGAAGCAGACGTCCCCTAGCATTTATATGGGAGATTCAGAGAACGAAAGTATATTATTACTTTTAGGAGGGGGAAAATAATAATTGTCATCCTCCAAGATGGTATTGAGGCATCCTTTTAATGATTAGTAACATAATTGAAAACGCGCTACTTTTAAAAGGGGGCAAAGTACATGTGAAAAAATGTATTTTGAAAATCCATATTCCTGAAACTTTCTGACCGATGCGCTACAAAGAAAGTTGCGTGTTCTCCTTTAGAATTTCGTCATTTTACAAATCGTAATATAATTTTAACAAAAACGTGGCATGCTAAAGAAGAATTAAAAGAGTTTAAAAAAATAATTGATTAATAGACTTAGTTTATTTTACTTCGCTTATCTGTCACATATGGCTAATCGCAAAGATGAGGATGCGTGATGATATGATGAAATTGAAGAAAGGAAAGTAGACCCATGCCCGGGCGGGGATTCGAACCTGGGGGCCCTTGGCATCGTAAAGCGTTGTGCTAACCACTTCGCCACGGAGGTCAGCATTACAAGGAAATAAACAGAAATTGGCATCTATGTTTTAATATGCGAGAAACATTTGCGAGGAGGTTATTGAAGTAACAAATAATTATTACAAGATGTTGTGATGAAAATTATTAATATATCTGAAATATCGAGAATTGACCTTGCAGTCTCTAAATGTACTTTTAGGGTTACGCAAAACCTTTACTCAAAATTGATAGTGTAAATTTATAAGCTATTAAAATTTAAAACTTATTCCTGTTCGAAAAGAGAAACTGCCAAGTCAAATTAATATTTCGTAGAAATACATATATTTGTCTTTCATGAGGCCAAGAGAGTATTTGGAGGGGACGCTGGCTTGGGAAGGCTATAGCCCCGGATCTCGATCTGCAAAGGGGCTTCCAGTGGGAAAACATTCCTATGAAATAGTCCAGAAGAAGGGGCGAAATGATTTTTTTAAATGGCTCAAGAATACAAAGATATAAGTGGATATTTGACAAGCTTAGTCTAAAACTTACAACTGAAGTCGTACGTGTGTGTGTGTGGGGGGGGGGGTGGCTACGTGAGGTAACACAGTGGAATATGATTCACAATACTAAAATTAAAATAAATATGTGGGAACAATAGAAATCAAAATATGTTGTAGCTAGTGACGGCGCAATAGTAAAGATGGAGGGGTAAATCATATTTTCCCGGGGCAATCATGTTTATTATTCCGACATATGACACAAAAATCCATATTTTGGGTAAAAGAGCATTCATTCATTTATTTATTTTTGTCGTTTTACTGAGGCAGATAAGAGAGAGAGAGAGAAATTGCCGAACGAGAATAGGGAGGCGTTCCTCCTCCCCCCCCCTCTCTAATGTGGTCACTGCCTATAGCTATGCTGGAGAAGAATGCACCAATTAATACACTATTAAATAAAACAGATACTTTTAAAACTTTTAATCAAATTATTTGTGAACTATGATTTAAATTTAGAGAGAGCACATTTAATTTGGATGAGTTAACTTCTGAAGCCTGCCATTTCCGAGCCTTCTTCCGGTGTAACTACACTGCCCTTTGAGCCGTAGCTGCTGCTTTCAGGTGGCGGAACGAGCAGAATACTAATTAAAACAAATATGTGACAAATATATATTAAAAAACAACGTGTTGAAGCTATTGACGGCGCCAAAGAAAAGACAGAAGAAGAAGAACGTGGAGAGTGCAGTGATATTTTACGGGAAGCAGCAGGCACGTATCCAGCAATTCCTTTCGGGGCGGCGGCTGAACACCATTTTTTAAAGGGGTATCACAATTGTATGTTTAAGGCCAGTGGTGGCAATTGGGTTCCAAAATGTGGGTGGGGGGGTGGACAAGGAGACAAGCATTAAGAGGCCATAGTGTGATAGTGTGGAGGCAAAAGAATGGGGAGCAACTATCTCCTAAATCGTCGCCACTGTTTAAGGCTGTCATTTTAATCAGAACGTGAAATCGGGACATTTTCTACCACTCAACTCCTCTGTTTCCATGCATTAATATTGTGTGCCGGAACCATCTCAGTATGTATGTTTGTCCATTTCTTCTCATCAGGCATCAAAACATCTATGTACCAGAAGTGTTTTTACGAAGGTGTTTCACATGCACTGAATGCACAATCCACTCGACAACGCAAGATTCAAACTGTGTGCTGGGAACTGGAATCAGACAGTTCACGAATATTTCTCTCTCATTCGAGCCTGAACACCACTAATGTGTCTTGTCCTCCCATGTTTGCAGCTCTTATAAAAGCCGAAACCCACCAAATTGTTCATATTCATGCCTAAGCACTAGCAAGTGTCCAAAATTGTCTGTTGAGTGTGTGTCGAACCCAGTAGCCTTAAACAAAAGTATTTTTTTATGCCATGAAATTCTCGGACTGCATACACAAAATTTGGTCCTGGCACAACCAAATCATCACTCAAAACTTTGATTTTCAGTTGATCTGTGCAGCTTATTTCTTTTTTAATAAATCGCTCCAATGCCCAGCCCGATACTGCCGAAATATTCACTTTAGAGAGAGAGACCTTCGATCTCTTCGTCTTTCGACCTGAACTACTCGTAGCACTACTCGACGTTCCGCTGTCTTCAATGTCTTCAGCTTTGGCTCCGAACTGGAACCAACTTAGTTACTTTACGGTATTTAGTCCATTTCATTTTCGAATCACTAGATCTTATAAAGCAACCAATGGACACTGACTGATCACTAATCGACTGTATGAATTGTCACACTTACCTCTGAAGTCTCCACCTATTCTGTTGTACAGATCAACCGAGAAATTGAAGCCGCGTATTAATATCCTCATTATATTCTAGAACGTTTCGCAGATATCACGATTCGTAAATATTGCCAGTAGTTCGACTCCTTCTCTTTTTCAAGAACGTTCCCTCTCGCGCTTTCCAGAGATTAAAAAATTACAATGAATCCGAATCACCCTACCTGCGGCGCTACCTTTGTTGTGCAGCTTCCAAATGCTGACAAGTCTCTTCTACATAGTGTTCAGGTTCGCTACGACAACACCGAAAGCGTAAGAAAAGTTTACGTGCAATATTATCAACAACAGGTGTTCGGGAATGAAAGCATTCTGCTGCGAGCCGTCTGCGGCGCATGCGCGCGCAGCGAGAAGACTGACTAACTTGCTCATGTGAGCTCGGCCGTGCAACATACTACGCGCGCGTCTCCTATTATCTACGATATTAAGCCCCGCGACAGGTTAAGTTTGCAGCAATTTTTCGCATATATAAACCCCAATCGTGCCCGCAGAATAATGTTCCGCTGCAATACTGCTGATTTTCTCACTGTATGTGATTGAACTGTTCGGCGGTTGAGGCAGACTGGCACAGGAGGCGCTGAGGGCCGTTCTCGCGTGGATTAATACATAAAACTTGCTGCAAACTTAACCTGTCGCGGGGCTTAGACAGTTGTAATTACGGTTCTACATACCAATATGTATTCTTTAGTATTATAAATATTCTAAAATCTAAATCGATGTACCGTGTTATTCATCTGGTAGAACTACGCCTAAGGTAAAACAGTTAACTTAAATTACCAGAGTATCAACGCATCAGAAGTCGGTCATTACCGCAACAAAAGGGTTATAGAACATTCTCCGTCTTTCCTTGATAAGTATTTCTCTCCTAAAATTATCATCACATTATTCAAGAAGACAAAAACCTAATTTTATCTAGTGTAAAATGAAAACTTTCCTGGTGGGGGGAGTCCACGAGTTACGATCCCCACCTTGGATACGCGCTATAAACAATAACAGGGTCCGTAGAACATTCTCCGTCTTGCCTCGATAATTATTTATCTCCTTAAATTATCGTCACATTATTGAAGAAGACAAAAACCTAATTTTATCTCGTGTAAACTGAAAATTTTCCTGGGGGAGGGGGCTCGAGACACCTGATGCCCACCTTGGATACGCACTATTAACAATAACAGGGTCCGTAGAACATTCTCCGTCTTGCCTCGATAATTATTCCTCTCCTTAAATTATCGTCACATTATTCAAGAAGTCAAAAACCTAATATTATCAGTGTAAACTGAAAAATTTCCTTGGGGAGCGGGAGGGGGGGCCTCGAACCACCTGATCCCTACCTTGGATACGCGCTATTAACAATAACAGGCTTATAGAACATTCTCCGTCTTGCCTAGATAATTATCTCTCCCAAATTATCACCATATTATCACCAAAAATCTAATTTTATCTAGCGTAAACTGAAAATTTTCTGAAGGGGGGCTTGAGCCCCCTGATTCCCACCTTGGATACGAGCTGTTACCAATAACAGGGTTATAGAATATTCTCCGTCTTGCCTCGATAATTATTTCTCTCCTTAAATTAACGTCACATTATTTTATTTGACACCACAAGAAACAAAAAATCTCATTTTATCTAGTGTAAACCGAAAACTTTCGGGGGAGGGCTTGAGCCCGATAAGCCCCCCCCCCCCCCTGGATACGTGCCTTGGAAGCAGTCACGTTTATTACACCCTTACATTTACATACAATATTATAAAGTTCTGCTTTTAGATCTCGCACAATGCCTTTTTCACAAAAATGGGCAATCTCGCATTTTTTTATATCAATCAAGCTGTGATATTTTAGATTTCTTCCGTTAGTTTTCTGATAATAGTTTTCACAGCTTTCCATAGCATTTAGGCATGATTTCATTTGACAAGAACAAAATAATCTTATTTCAAAATATAGAGCAAAAAGAAATCCAACGCGCTTAAGTTAAAACTCACTTACATTGGAAGCCTGGAGAGAACAAAACAGGGGTTCCTTCGTAACACGATTTCTTGAAAACCATTTTACACATTTGAATCAACTTTGTGATAAATTGATTAGAAAGGATGAATCTTAACAGTAAAAGTTGTAACTTTTCCCTTGCTACTATATTTTAGAAGATATTCGTTGTCAAATTTCTCAATATTTGCATAAGGAACCAGCCTTTTCCGTGCCGAGTGTTTCGATGGTGACGTCATGCATTCACGGACAACTGCGCATACGATCTGCGCCGCCGAACGAGCACCCCCTGGTGCTAAGTACGTAACACTTGGAGAATATGTAGTTCTATCGGCATGAGAATTACCACTGCCAGTTGTGTCGCTTATCTGCAGCAAATTTCTAAAATCTTTCACAGATTTATGAACCACCCTGTGTATTAAAAACGTGAAGCAAACAAAGGTAATACTTTACTATAGGGGTGACGGATTTCTTACTTTTTACAGGAGAAAGTACTTACGGAAATCATTTTCTGTAGCGTTGTGGAAGTTCGTGAATGTAGTTTTGATCCATTTTAATGCGAATGAATGTTGTTTTCTGCGAAAATCTCTGTCCGACACGCTGTTTCTGCTGCCGCCATTTGCTTTCTGCACGAGAGAACAATGTTCCGTTTGTTAGATGACGTAAACCCCGTAGTCAGTGTTTCAAACTCGCCGTGTTTTTACTATAACATGACGTGTCGAGTATTTTTTTTTAACTATGCTTGCCTAACCTAACCTTACGGAAAATGGTTTGTGGGGCTAACGTGAATGGTTTTTGGGGCTAACGTCAATGGTTTGTGGGGTTAATGTGAATGGTTTGCGATGTATTAGCATAATTTCAAATCCGGGCACGAAAGTAGGTATTTTCTGGTGAACAAGGTTGCAACACTGCATAAATCGACAAAACACTCTCACAAAGCGCGATGAACCAGTACGCTATTGCCATAATGTGTGTTACAAAATCGAAATATCGAGTAGCAATAAGTACTCGTAAATGTAAGAAATATACATTATTTTCGTTAGAAATTCATTATTTCACCTAAAGAAATGTTCCGCAGTCCAGAATAGTACGTTAGCAATGTAAAAATGTGCGAAATAAATGATTTATTGGTGTCACCCCTATAGTAAAGTAGTACCAAACAATACCGACAAATTTTCACAGAGTGAACAGAACGCCACGTCAAACAACTACTTTCAATAACAGTTTGCATTTCAAGGCCTCGTTTAGACACGACAGCCCCCGAAAAACAAGTATACTTATCCGATATTGATGCAGCCACATAACACACTTATTCTGACGGACAATACACTAGTGTCTAGTGTTCTGTGGGGGAAAAAATTACTTGCAACGAGTTCTTATCCACGATCATCGAAGAAAGTGCGCAACTTGACAAGTCCAGTGACAAGATAGGGGTGACGGTTGCAATTGGAACGCAGGCGTGGTAGCAGGTTCGTGAATTCGCCTAATTCTTCTATTTGAAATGTATTAGAAAGGACTCGCTGCGTGTTTTAATAACCATTATAAATAGATTAGAGCTAGCGATAAAAACAACAGACAACATACGACACAGCCGAAATTCTCAAATGAGATACAGAGCATAGTTTCGTGGATATTTGTATGGAGCGAACGCAAGGAAAAGAACATTTGGCCAAAAGTCTCCGCGCAGCTTCCCCTCCATCGGTTCAACTCGGGCCATGAGGAAACTTGTTCCACTCTGCCCTTCACGCGCAATTTCGATGCACAGGAATCGCGGGTCTGCGCAGGCTCCTTTGCCTGTGTGGTTCCACTATTACTTCATTTTCGTGTTTTGATTTGTCCAATAGAACTACGTATATTTTGCCACGGGAATCTCTGGAGCACAAGTACGGTATGCGCCAAAATATACAGTACTGAAACTCGCGCATCTCGAACACGTGGTTGCGTTTGTCGACTTGGCATAGCTCCAGCTGTACGTGTTCGCAGTAGTGAAAAGGAAGTTGTGTTGTGCAGTTGTTGTTGGAAATGGGTCTCTCGACGGAGGAAAAAAGTATTCATAGTTGAGCATTATTTCCGCTCATACGGAAGCGGTCGTGAAGGTGGACCGAGTTTGAAAAAGGTGACTGGTCTATATGCAACCCAAATGACAATCGTCCACTCCACATGCCCTAACCTAACCGAACCTTAGGTTTCCTGACAGTTATGCAACCCAAAAGGCACGATTGTTATTTGGGTTGCATATAGACCAGTCACTATATTGTAACATGTCTTATACTTTTGTTCATCTTTTCATTTCAGTACTGTATATTTTGGTGCATAAGTAGTGGCTTGAGAGGACTCGACCAATGAACACGTGCGAGGGAAGAGGAGGGGGTAAGCGACTGCAGCTCCTAGCTGTTGTTGAGGGAGATTATTTCCGTAACATCTTTGCAGTTATGCATTTGAAGCTTCGGAACGAGTCACAACTCTCGAAGCAGCCAATTAACAAGCGAGCCGCTGACGTCATCTCAACCCAGAACTTATCGCTAAACCCATTGCTCAGGTTCTACACGCCCACTAGGCTCGCTAGACAGACTCGCGCAGTCCGCTGGAGATGTTCTGAAAGTGATTCGACTCTATCAGCGTGTACTGCTTCGCTCGGCCCACCTCCTTCCTATCCTTCTGTGCGATCTTACTCCAGAAATTCCCGAAATGGAGTATAGGCGCGTCTTTCTTGATAGAACAGTAATGCGCGTAGGTTAAGGGGCGGTGGTGAACCCCTAACAGTGTCACTGTATCGGGTGTCGCCCGCCCTGTGGACGAGTCTCTGTTCGAGCCTCGAGAAACCCCCACACGATACCTTCAGGAGGAGAAAACAGGTCGTTTCCCCGGCGGTAGGAGCGTACCACATAGCGAGCACTCAACCAACGCAGCACTTTCGCTACTCAAAGCAATTCTACGCGGCGGCTCCTTTGTTGCGAAAATGCATCTTTGCAGGGTGTCCCTGATTCCAGCGGCTTCGACGCATCCTCAGCCGAGGGAAGCGGAAAGTGAGAAAACGTCGCTGTTCGCGATTCCGAATCTTGGAGCTTTGGGCGCACAAGAGACATCCAGCCGTCTCCGTGGTGAGTGGTTTTCACAGCTCACTACAAATCCAGGGGTCTCGGGTTCGAATCCCGGCGTGGACATAGGTGTTCTTTGTGAGTGACCATTCATTAATTTCATATCATCACTCATCATCATCTTCGCGATTAGTCAAAGTGGCAGAAAAGCGAAGTAAAATAAACCAAATTAATCAATAAAGATACATTCAGGTTGTAATTGAAGGTGGCAAGTGACGAATCGGGACATTTTTCTTCGGGAACACAGAGATATACAAAGAGACGGGAAAATATAGAAGCAGAAGGATAGAAGAGAGGAAAAGAGAATGACCAGGAAATAAAGATAGATGTTGGAGAGGGAGATAAAGAGAAGATAAAGAAAAGAAAGACGATAAAGGAGTTAAGAGACAAAGAAACAGAACGGCAGAAAAGAAGAGAGATAGCAAAGAGAAGAGAAGATTTAAGAGAAAAGAGTAAGAAACGAGAAGGTATAAGAAGAAGGCATTAAGGAAAGACAGAAGTGGCAAGAACAGAGAAAGGATGGAACAAAGAAGAGAAAAGATAACGACAGAAAAAGAAGCAAAGCAAGTATAGAGATAGGAAGAAAGAAACAAATGAATATAAAAACAAGGAAAGACATAGAGACAAGGGAATGAGAAAGGGAAAGAGGCGGTCAAATATATAATTTATTTTTGTACTGTATTTTAAATCTACCAAAATAAAATTTCATACACTGTGAACATTGTTACCGCTTTATTATGCTGATATAAAGCCTCTAGGTCCGTCTGTCTGGCCTTCAGATCAAGCCTTTAAAGAAATAATTTAGCGCCCTCAAAATCTACCAAATACCACAATGGACTGACGTACATGCCATAGATCGGTCAATACAACCAATTAATCAAATTCCAATTAGTTTTTAATTCCCACAGACCATATCTCCATCACGCAGCACTTGTTTTAACTGTTAGAATATACTCTCACTTATAAGCCATCACAATATCTACCAATACACAAAACAATTAATGAATTGCGTTCTTACCTGAGTAAAAAAGTAGTAATAAACCTTGGCTCCTTGGTCGGCGAGCGTCTGTGCGAAGTGATTGGTTGGGCAGATGAAGAAATAGTCCCCTACAGCTTCAGCGATCATCTTCTGATTGAGGTATCCGTCGTTCATGTTCTCCCAATCCGTGTACTGCAAAGAGGACAAGAAGAAATTGAAGAACATAAAACAAGCGTTGAATAATATAGATTATATTTTTAACATATATTAATTGCAGATTTTAGATTCTAGCCTTGTCAATAATACAGGGTGTCGGAATTTAAACGCCCTAATTTCAAATACTTATATTAAACATAATATACAGGGAGAAGTATCTTAAGAATAGCGAAGAATGCTAACAAGAAAAAGGAAAACAGAGAAGAGGAAGAGGAAGGGATTATCTACGAAGTGAAATGTAAAGAATATCAGAGTGTGTACATAGGAGAAATGAGAAAGAGGCTGAAAGACAGGTTGAAACAACATAGGGTCGATTTACGACCTAAGAGAGAGCGAAATGCGATATTTAAACACACGAGAGAAACAGGATATGACATAGAGTGGGATGAGGCTAAGCAGATAGGAATGGAGAAGAGAATGCTAGTGAGAAAATGGAAAGAGGTCAAGGAAATAGAGAAGAACGGTGAAGACACAATGAACTGGAATGGGGGACTGATGATAAACAAAGAATGGAAGAAGGTGTTAGAAAGGCTGGAAAGGACAAGAGAGAAAGAGGAGAGAAGAAGGAAGAAGAATGAAGGAAATAGAGCGTGAGATGAAGAGTCCAACCACATTCACTTTCAGGTGAAAGTAAAGTTGACAAGGGAAAGCCACCTGCTAGAATGTTCCAGAACTACTTTCTAATGGTCTGGAGGGGAGTATTTTTGTGTATATATATCGTCCTGTTTTGTACCTTGTTACATTTGTACTTGGTACAGAGTTTGAAGAAGACCTTGATAGAAGGTTGAAACGTTACGTTTAGTTTATATTTTTTATAATAAAATAAATTTCTGCCTTGGTCAGAATATTAAGTTTTTCATATCATGGAAACAAGGCTTAATGGTGTTATAATATACAGACAAGAACAGTGTAATAGGTGGTATATGGTAGCTTAGCTGTGGAAATTTTAAATAGGTAATGAAATGGTAAGGATTCGTTTATTTTGTATCGTATCAATTACGGCGGTTCAACGACGGTTTCGTGCAGAGATCACAGGGACCCTCCCGATGCCAAGAGAATCAAGGCGTGGAAAGCAGCGTTTCTAGAAACAGGATCTGTCGCTAAGAGGCATGGTGGTGGTCGATCACCAACAAAATAGGAAAACGTTCAGCGCATTGCAGATGCATTTGCACGAAGTCCCAAGAAATCCGTTCGTACGGCGTCACGTGAGATTGCTCTCCCAAATTTGATGTACGAACGGATTTCTTGCAATAATGGATCCCAATTCTGCGTACCACCACACCGTTTGCGCTTTTTCAGGATTGGTTGTCATTTTCACTTTTCACCCCCTGGAACGATACAAAATAAACGAATCGTGACCGTTCATTACCTACCTCACTGTTCTTGCCTGTATATTACGTTTAATATAAGTATTTGAAATTAGGGTGTTTCAATTCGGACACCCTGTATTTTATGTACGCTCTTATCAATACTACTTTTATTTATCAAATTCTAAAATATATTTGTCTTATCTCCCAGTATTAGTTTTGATACTATAAATTGTACGATAAATATTATAATACACACAGATCCCAAAGGTGTCAATTGACACATATGTTGACTCCAAATAAGACATTAACGTACATAAACTGCAAATGATGCACTTTTTGGTGTGTCAAAATACACATAGAAATGAAACACTCAATATTCTGACCAAGGCAGTAATGTATTTTATTATAAAACATAAACTAAGCGTAACGTTTCAACCTTCTAGCAAGGTCTTCTTCAGACTCTGCACCAAGTACAAATGTAACAAGGTACAAAACAGGACGATATATATACACAAACATTACTCCCCGCCAGACTATTAGAAAGTTGTTCTGGAACATTCTAGCAGGTGGCTTTCCCTTGTCAACTGTACTTTAACCTAAAAGGCTTAAACACACGAGAGAAACAGGACATGACATAGAGTGGGATGAAGCTAAGCAGATAGGAAGGGAGAACTGTACTTTCACGTAAAAGGCTAAACATATTTTCTTCCATCTAGAATGTGGTTGGACTCTTTATCTCACGCTCTTTTTCCTTCATTCTTCTTCCTCCTTCTCTCCTCTTTCTCTCTTGTCCTTTCCACTCTTTCTAACACCTTCTTCCATTCTTTGTTTAACTTCAGTCCCCCATTCAAGTTCATTGTGTCTTCATCACCATTCTTCTCTATTTTCCTGGCCTCCTTCCATTTTCTCACTAGTATTCTCTACACAGTAATGCATAAAAAGGATACTTTTATCAGCTGGTGTTTCATGTGATGCACTAGAAATGCATCAATTTGGAACATCAGAAAAGATCATTTCAAAGATAAAAAAATTACATATTTAGCTGTGTCAATTGATGTATTAAAAGTGTACAATAAACATGTTATTATTTGATATTATCAAACGAAAAAAGTCTTTGGTTTTGTTCATTTTCTAAGCGAGAGACACAAGTTAGGAATATTTGCGTTTTCATTTGAGAAGATTTTTTTTGTAATCCTCCAGGAACGTTTTTGTTCCAAGAGTTACCAGAATGAACTGATTCTGTTACTCCATGTAATGTAGGAGGGTAGCCTTTTCATTGCACAAATGATTCGAGCACTTGATTCTGTATTCTCGCTCATCAAGGAACAATCGGTATGTGGGAGTTCTATTTCGGAACCAAGGCCATTCATTTAGATCTGACCAAATTTCGGAGGATCGTCCCAGCAACCATGGCAGACCCACTCAAATCTCGACTCGCCTTTCCCAAACTTCGTTACCATCTGTTTGAGCATGTCTTGTCGCTGCTAATGATAAGTCAACACACCTACACGAAGGCCCGCAGCAGACAAAGGCAACATGTGGGTGGCTGCATTGTTCACGAAATTGGGTTCACTCAATCCAGTGAACAGTAGGGAAAGACAGGATGTCTGCATCATGGCTCTAAGTCAATTAAGTCTTCAGTCTTCTAAAATGCAAACCAGACTTAAGTTGCAAAGGAGTGACTGATGTAGTGCCTAACTTCAAATCGAATCTTACAGCGCAACGAACAACAAAAAAGTATTCATGAAAAATATCGAACAATGACAAAATTATCATGGCTCGTAACAGTACGTGAACACTGTCTAGTAATAAGTATTCTTGTACAGTCAACGGCAAAGATAATGGTAGGCAAATTGTCCACCACTATTTTCATTACTTTTTTACTATACACTCTGTGTTGTTTTAAGGAATGAAACGATGTTGGTTCGAAGCAGGCATTCTTCTCTGCTTATTGACGTCATTATTTCAATTCATTGTCATCATATTGTATAATACAGACCGAATTAAAATGGTGATGGACAATTCGCCTACTGTTTCTTTCGCCGTTGGGTGTACACTTAATGTGTGAATGTCGTAAAATTTTTACCTTCATCTGCATAGTTCATGAAAATGTGTGTAGAATTACAAGTCAACAATATACTGGGTGTCCATAAAATCCCTTCACAACTTCAAAAATTCACTACAAATGCAAATGATGAGATATTTGAGTGATTTTTTTATTGTACTCGTTTACTATTAAAGTTTGTACGAATAGTCAATTTCTGTATTTCAGGTAACATTGTGCAAAAAGAAAGGTCCTCGCTACTCCGCAAGAAAAGGCACAATGTGTGGCGTGGTTCATTGAAACAAAATCTGACACTAAGACTCAGCGAAACTTCAGGACTAGGTATGGGAAACAACCACCGGCACGTCCATCAATTCGTGAATGGCACAGGAAATTCATGGAGACCGGTACAATTTTGGATAAAGCAAGAAGTAGAAGAAAACGAGTTTCAGAGGAAGACATCGAACGTGTAAGACATGCCTTTGTTAATTATACAAATAAATCCATTCGCACTGCTGCCAGACAGTTACAGCTAGCACGATCAACAGTGCACAAGGTCCTACACCACATCCTGCGATTGTATGCATATAAAGTGCAACTGTTGCATGCTATCGAGCCCAACGATAAACAGAAACGCAAAACGTTTGCAGTGGACATGCTTCATCGAATATCGGAGGATACAATGTTCCTCAACCGAGTATGTTTTACTGATGAGGAAACATTTCATGTTTCCGGTAAACTGAACACGTACAATGCGAGAATTTGGGGCTCAGAAAACCCCCATGCGACAATGGACCTCAAACGAGACAGTCCAAAGGTGACTGTGTGGTGTGGACTGATATTCAATCGAATCATTGGTCCATTTTTCTTTGCGGAGCAAACAATTACTGCAAATGTTTACCTTGAACTTTTGACTGAATATGTGACATCACAACTGGCTGACCTTCAACCAACCGTCCTTTACCAACAGGATGGTGCACCAGCACATTGGGGATTAAATGTTCGTGACTTCCTGAACCAAAAATTTCCCGGCAGGTGGATTGGACGGGATGGCCCTATTCCCTGGCCACCTCGTTCACCAGACATAACGCCCCTAGATTTCTTTCTATGGGGCTACGTTAAAGATACTGTGTATCGAACAAAGGTACGGAACATTACTGACCTCAAGCAAAGGATCACTGATGCTATTGCCACCATTGATGAGGCTATGCTACAGCGGACATGGCGCGAAATCGATTTTCGCCTTGACGTCCTTCGCGCAACCAATGGTGCCCATATTGAGCTTTATTAAGTTATGGAAAAAAAAACTTCAATATATACTGCTACTATGTGGCAAATTTCATTTAATTATCTCTTCATATGTGATTGAAATAAAAGCTTGAAATTGTAAAGAGACTTTATGGACACCCTGTATTTCATTATTTACATTGAATTTCTCACGGAAATTTTTAATGATGATTATATTTTCATGCAGTGGCGGCGATTTGGAGTGCAGTTACACCCCCAATTTTTTCCACTTTTGCATCCGCACTATGCTAAACCTTACACACAAAAGGAAGTAAACTGTTTGCTCCTCAGTTTTTGAACCAAATCGCTGCCACTGTTTTCATGACAAAAGAAAATTTAAGTGTTGGTGATGAAAATGCGTAAATGTCAAGAATTTACTGTACTATTCTTTTACACTCTAAAAAAAATATGGAACTTGGTTGCCACCAAAAGTGGTGGTGATAATGTGGAATTGACGTTCAGCACCATCTTTGGTGTCTTGTTAAACCATCTGCTGTAAAGCCACACCAAGTATGAGGGTATTTATCAGTCGATTACGTATTATGATACATCAGTTTTGGTGGCAACTCGGTTGCATATTTATTAGAATGTATAAAAATATATAGGCTATCCAGAATGTCGATATGATGTCAATATGTCCATCATTATAGACTAACTAACTAACTCTCTAGCCTTCTTAAACCCGAAGGTTCATGGCTGCAGCAACACAGGCCTTCCATACTCTTTTCCATCCCTACCGATTTCCCTTAGGTCCATCTCGACGTTGTCCCTCCATCTTCGTCTTGGCCTTCCTACTGGTCTCTTACCATCAGGTTTCCCAACAAGAATCCTGTAAACTCCTCTTTCCTCTCCCATTCGTGCCACATGGCCTGCCCACCTAAGTCTTCTTGATTTAATTATTCTAATAATGTCTGGACATGAATATAAGTTATGTAGTTCTAAATTATGTAACCTTCTCCACTCACGTGTCTCCTCATCCCTTTTAGGTCCAAATATTTTCCTAAGGATCTTATTTTCAAATACTCTCAATTTATGTTCCTCTTTGAATGTAAGAGGAACATAAAAATAGAAATATAGAAATTTAAGCATTGTTCATGGAAAATGTATGGATGCCGTGAAAGTGGAGGCAGAATGTCTACTGATTATTATACAAGGTGCGGCAGAATTCATTACACAGTTTGAAATTCCAAAACTATGTATTGTATTATAGACTGATGATTAAAAACTTATATTGCTGCAAGGTAAATACAAAAGCATTTCATTTGGTGTTTACGATTTGAAAATAATGTCAGTGAGATGACCTCCATTGTTCTGCAAACATATCTCTGCACGCTGCATAACAGATTCCATCGTCTTGCGCAGCTTCTCCAGTGGAATGTTCTGAATTTCAGCTCTTATGGATTCCTTCAGCTCTTCGGTAGTAAGGGTCGATTCACGTACACCTTTTGTTTTAAATATCCCCACAAGAAAAAATCGCACGGAGATAAGTCTGGCGAGCGTGAAGGCCATGTGCAGTCACCATTGACTCTCTGAGTCATTGTTCTTGAAAAACCGCTCCACAGCATACGCGCGGTGCTCACTTGACCAGACCTCCATGTCTACTGAAGGCCAGGGGGGGCCACTCCGCGACTTGCACGTTATTGGCTAGAGCTTGTGACGTCACCAAGCGGACACGAGCGGTTGAAAGCTATGCGTAGAATGTAGCAGATGGCCCATGAAACGCTGTGTTTTCATGCATCTTTTGATATTATACACCAAAGCTGTTAATTTGATTTGACAGCAAGAGATCAAATACGCGATAGAAGAATACATTTATTCCAAAACAATGCATAGTTTATTTTTTGCGTGATATCTTGTCCCTGCAGGCTGTAGTCCACTGCCGGCTTTTCTTTCCAGCTAACCTATTGCATTTATTTTAAATGTCTCATTCTAAGGAAAGTTCTTGTCCGGGCATATTCTGATATGTCTTTTTACTGAATGTCCTGGAATTTCCCTTTAATATTTTTACGCTACTTTTCAGATTTTCCAGTTGATCGCCACGATGAGGATAAATTTGTTTTTGTTATTTATCGTCTTCTTCCACTTTTGGCTAATCGCGACGAACAGGATGAGTGATGATTAGTTTAAATTGATGAAGGGACACTCGTAGCAGGCACGTATCCAAGGGGGAGCTTAGGGGGCTCGAACCCCCCAAAAAGTTTTCTGTTTACAATAGATAAAATGAGGTATTTGGTTTCTTGTGGTCGGAAATAAAATAATGTGACGATAATTTAAGGAGAGGAATAATTATCGAGTCAAGCACGTATCCAAGGTGGGAATCAGGGGTCTCCAGCACCCCCTTCAGGAAATTACGCTACATAAAATTAGGTTCATGGCTTCTTAAATAATGTGATGATAATTTGAGAGAAATAATTATCGAGGCAAGACACAGAATGTTCTATAACCCTGTTATTGTTAATAGCGCGCACCCAAGGTGGGATCAGGGGGCTGGAGTCCACCTTAATTTTTTTCAGTTTACACTACATAAAATTAGGTTTTTGTTTTCTTGAATAGTGTGCCGATGATATAAGGAGAGAAATACTTACCAAGGCAATACGGAGACTGTTCTATAACCCTGTTGTTGATAATATTGCATTAAAACTTTTTTTGAGCTTTCGGTGTTGTCGCTGCACTATGTAAAGACTTGTCAGCATTTGGAAGCTGCAAACGTAGCGCCACACGTAGGGCGATTCATGGTAATTTTTTAATCTCTGGAAAGCGCGAGAGGGAAAGTTCATGAATAAGAGAAGGAGTCGAAATACTGGTAACATTAACGAATCGTTTTATCTGCGGAACATTCTAGAATATAATGAGGTTAAAATACGTGGCTTCAATTTCCAAGTTGATCTGTACAACAGAATCTGTTAATGAGAATTCAAAGGTAAGTGTGACAGTTCATTCATACTGTCGATTGGTGATCCGTCAGTGTCCATTGGTGGCTTTATAAGATCTAGTGATTCTAAGATGAAATGGACTAAATACCGTAAAGTAACGAAGTCTACTATTAGTTCCAGTTGGGGTCCAAAGCTGAAGACATTGACGACAGCGGATCTTCCGGAGCCTCAGTGTAGTGCTAGTTCGGGTCGAGGGCCGAAGGGATCAACAACAATCCAACAATCAACAACCAACAATCTGTGTATTACTCTGTGCTGTTTGTGATCCACATGGATTTGTGATCATCCCTTCATCCATTTCATCTACTCACCATTCATTTTCATCTTTGCGATTAGCCAAGAGGTAAATTATACTTGAAATGAAACAAAAGTAATACAAATACAAAAAAAAAATAATGGAACGATTATGCTGTTACGTTTTCCTGTATTTTAGGCACGTTGCATTTACCAGCCAACAGTCAGAGATTGCTTTTCGGTCGAATGATACTTCTAATAATCGGAGGTAAATGCAAGCTGAGAATTATAATTTGGTCTCTTATCCACCTGAGTTGAGGATCTAAATTTTTAAATTTTATTTGTAACAATATTTACTACTGCGAGGAATTAAAAAAAAAGGAATTTTGGCACTGGCTTCCTATTCTGCAATAGTTACATTTGTTGTAAGAACATTATACATTAATTTACTTTGTATAAATATTACATTATCCATCGCTTTTCCTAATTAAATCTCATACCATATCCAACACACACATAAAATGTGTTTTACTAATAATACAGTGCGCAATTAGAAAATAAGTCTTGTGAAGCAACACAAATATGGCCTCGCCGATGGCCTAGTGGTAGCGCCGTCGCCTTGTAGTCAAGGGGGTCCCGGGTTCGATACCCGGTGTAGGCACATAGTGGTTCGGATCCAACTTTAAACTGTAGGTCCAGTCCCAATTAGCCTTTCTGTGCAAAAAGCGGACTTAAAACGCGAATTCAATCAATCAACACAAATATGAAATATTAAATCTATTTTTTTTATTTGGTTTATTTTACTTCACTTTTCTGCAACTTTTGGCTAATTGCGAAGATGGGGACGAGTCGTGATGATGAAATTTATGAATGGACATTCACAAACATCCATACCCAGGCCGGGATTCGAACCTGATTTCCTTGCCAGGGCATTTGCTTTTATACAAATTTAGCGATCTTAATTACACGTAGGCTAGATAATGAATACATGCTTTTATATCTCTATTCTTACACCGATTTTTACCTACAATATTAATTTAATATTTATTAATTAATATTATTTTAATTTAATATAATAATAATATAATTATTTTAATTTAAGCGTTTATATTATTATTATTATTTCTGAGACACTTGGTTCGCCCTCCCCGAAATAAATGTTTAAATACGTGCCTGACCAAAACTGTTAATTTAATTTGATAACAAGAGATGAAATACGCGATAGGAGAATACATTTATTCCAAAACAATGCATAGTTTTTATTTCATCATACATTATTTTGCGTGATTTCTTGTCGATGTAGTCCACTGCCGGCTTTTCTTTGCTGCTGACCTATTTATTGCATCTGTTTGGAGAGACTTATTTAAATGTCTAATTCTAATGAAAGTTCTTGTCCGGACATATTCTGATATAACTTTCTCGTGAATATCCTGGAATTTTTCCTTTAATATCTTGCACAACGAAGTCATAACGCTGGGAGCATTTGCATATCTTTCTCCGTGGAAAAGTGCAAATGCAATCTCAAACTGTTTTATGGTGTCCATCCATTGATCTGATGGAACTGTAAGCCCTCCACGAGATATAATGGCTATCCAATCACTGTCACTGGAACTTTCGTCAGGAATTGGAAATGTTGTGCCTGGCTTTCCCAAATGTTTGTTGATATGGCGACACTTGTGTGCGATATATCCACCAAGATAACGCAATGAATCCAAATTAACGTCTTGATCACATTGTAAAGTTGTCGAGTCTGCATGTAAGGTCTCATGTGAAAGTAAGTCTAGATCTACTGTAACCTGTGACGTGTTCTGAAAAGATGTTACATTTTCCTCATCAACAATTCCTATAAAAAGTTCATTAGTTATAAAATCTTTTAAGTTTTCTTCTTGATCTTCGGTAGTTTCTGCACATTCCTGGCGTTTTTAAGAAGCAGAAACTGGAGCACTTGTAGAGAGGGGAATGTCGTAAGCATTTCCTGTCATAATGAGCAACCGAATTCTATTGCGCACCTCGAAAGGTGACGGGCAATTATGAAAAATGCCAAGACCTCGGATTCGTGAAAACAAATTTTCTAAACAGTCCTGGTTCAGATGGGAGGTAAGAATATATGGTACGTTGAATGCTTTGACTTCTTCGAATAAACCAATCACAGATTTTATTGATATTAGGAAACCTTTTTGAAATGGAAGTATGCTACTTCTCTTTCCGACACGCAATTGTGAGCAAATTTCTGCAAACCTCTTTATGGTATTTTCTTGACTTTGGATATTAAGACCGTAACCACTACGCAATGGCGTTTTGTTGTCGTAAGGACGTCTAGAATTTAATACGTCGAAGGCATCATTTACTAGTTGGAAGAACTTTGCTTCACGGTCTTTGTGTAACACATGTTGTATGGCGCATGCTGTGTGGCGAGATAATAATCTTGCAGCCATTTTTACATTTTGACGGGCACGACCTTTCACATTTATGTGAGCATCTGTTATGTGATGAGTTACTGTCAGTTCTGATGCCTGGCGTTCCAGAAGTTCTTCTATGAGACTTCTCTTTATTACTGTACCACTGGGTAAAATAAATTCCTCGTCTAAAAAATGGTTTCGCAAAAGCTTTAGAAGATGGGGGACGTCGTAGAAAAACCACACCTTCCTGTTAGAGTCAACAGGGTTCGAAAAAAAAGTTTTCGATGTATCAATACACAATTCCTTCGCCACCTTGGCATTCTTTCCCCCCATATCACACGTGACTGCTACAATTTTCAATCCTGATTTCTCACATTCTTCGATAATATTTTGAAGCAATTTACTTGTCATGGTTATATCAAAATCATAATACACAGGTTGCTTCCACTGAACGCACAAACCTCTAAGCATGACTACTTGGACATTATTATGTGGTCCTAATATTTTATCATCACACGAATCGTAGCAGATGCGACAGTCAATATTCATTTCGTCAAACGAAAGTACAGTAAGGCGTTCCATGTCGCTAAAATCACTTGTTTTAGCTTTCAATAAACATAATACTTCATTTAAAACTCCAGGTCTGCATTTAAATGATTTAGTCCACTTTTGAAGAGTTGAACGTCCAGGAAGTGGAACGTTACGTTTTCTCAAAAATGAATATGATTTTGTTGAGAGAGCCCTCAAAGCTAATGCATTTGCAATGTCTTCTGAATTCCACCTCACTCGTTTCCCTTCACTTAACAAGCACTTAACCTGCCCTTTTGTAAAACACCTGGACAATATTTTGTATACTTCCTTATTCACTACCTTGTTTTTATAAGTCTTTGTCAATAGCACTTTCCGTGCATTCTTCACAGAACCTAAATATTTTGCTTTCTTTAAATCTGCATCGTGTTTCTTTAACGCCGTGTCTTTCGCTGAATTAATCTTCTTTAAACGTTCGATTTCAGATCTTAATTTGTTAATTTCCTCACGAGCTTCAGTAACTTCCTGTAACTTTATGATAGGTTGAGTATTAGTCATTTGACTGCATTTTAGTTTAATTGGTGAGAGTCCCTTTAGCTTCGACATTGCCCTGATTCTTATCTCTCTTGATTGAAGGTGCTGTCTTCTTGCTTCAACCTAAAAAAAGACAATATTGTAAGTATCACAATAATTGCTAAGTTCATGGTGGGTGAGAAATAACTCTCTATTAAAACTTAAATGAAGTCATAGTCATGCAAGGTGGTGCCCTTTCGTATTTTGCACGCACTGTTCGTGACTGACTCGACATCAAATTACCGGGACGTTGGCTGGGTTGTCGCGGTCCACATGAATGGCCAGCAAGAAGCCCTGACCTCACCCTACGTGACTTTTAAGTGTTGAAGTGGGCGAAGGAAGAAGTTTATAAAACAAAGCCAAAGACTTTGGATCAGTTGGAGAATTGCATTCGGCATGTTCTGGCACATGTGGAATTTTAACAATTGTGCCTATGTGAACTTCTAGCACTTGTAAAGTTGTGCCATTCTACTGTGCGACGTATAACTGGTTCCATTAAAATCGATCAATTAATATTATGGTTATTAAATATTTCTAATTATGAGTTATTTTTCACCCACTCTGTAGTTTATTAACACTTTCATACAGATGGTATGTATTTGTATGTTAGCTATTTTACGTTACTCTTCAGATTCTCCAAGTTGATTGCGATTAGGATGATTTTGTAATTGTGTTTTTGTTATTTAGCATCTCTTTCCTTCCATTTTGGCTAACGATGAGGATAAGTGGTGATTATATTAAATTGATGAAGAGACACTCACAAAGAACACTCATGCCCACGCTGGAACTTGAACTCTGGAACTTCGGTATAAAGATGGAAAAACCGGGTCTTCAGCGTGGCAGTCAGACGCCTAACCGACTGGACCACTGTGGCTCATTTGAGCTTATATAAAATAAATTCAATTCAATCCAGAAACACAAAGTATTAGATTTTGTATGGTGTCTTTAAATTATATATTTATTTATGCTATGATAAATATATATTGTAATGTGACTGACTCTTTACGTTTTTGGTGCTTGTTCGCCTTCCCATGACAATATATTGTGTTATAATATTATAATTAAAATATCATTGATAGAACTTTATTCGTTTTGATACGTATGCATTACAATGATTCGCTTCTTTAGCTATTATCTACAACCTCAATGTTTGACGAGAATGTTCAAAGGATGTGCAAGGGCAAAACGTCTGTTTTATAAGTCGTATATTAAATTTTCTCAACTAATTGTATAATACAAATTTGTCTACAAACGAGCACAATGTGAATACAAGTGTAAATTAAAATTAGTGTTGGCTATCCACGGGATAATCAAAGTATTTATTTCTCGGTGATGTTTGAGCTTCAAAGCTGAAAGGGTCTATATTACTCTCAATATTTAGTAAATAAATAACCAGAAACTGAGTTTTGATCGTGTAGTGGTTTTTAGAAGTTACACATGTGATGATGTGGAGGGCGTTTGGAGTAATGTGGAAATAAGTCTGAAGTTTGGAGAAACAAATTGAACCTCTTTAATTTGAATAATTTATGAAAAGTTAATTGTGCAACTCGTAAGTTGCTGCTGTCTAAGGCATTTTAAAAGCGTGGATAATAATAAGGCTGTTAAACATAACATTTCCAACCCAGTATTAAGACCAACACTAAGTATGTAACAATAAAATTGTAATGACCATTCTTGACCTATCTCACACGGGTAAGGGCAAAGAACCATTACACAATCTAAACTTAACTTTACATTGATTTGATTTATAGAAATGCATTACTTACAGATTCTTGTGATGTGCTTGGCATTCCGTGCCAATTAGGAACGTGCTGATTTGGAACTGCTTCGGCTCGAAGTTATTTTTTCAAAGGCAACCCTAATAATTCATTTTTCAGGTCTCTTTTGTAATCTTCAGGTAAAAAGTGAACTGAACATACACGTGAATTGTTAACGTTAAACTTCTCTCTTCGTTTGCAACGATTCACCCATTCCTGCTGCAGCAACTTATTTTTTGGGAAGCAATGGTATTTTATTCCAGACGATTTCCTTCCATTATTTTTGCACGTGGCAACAGAACAGACAAGATGATTTGTACTCATTATACGGGCACTTCAAGAAAAGGTGCGTACACATAAAAATCAATACATTTATGGCAAGCTTCCGTAAACGCTAACGAAGTAAATTCCATTCTGTCCGCTTAATGACGTCATAGCGCGCACAGCATCATGGGAATAAATCTCGGAACCTCGGGAATGGCATACCTTATAAAGGTACCTTGACTGAAGGCTTTGAGCTGCTTCACTAAAAAACGAGTGAAACAGAGCGCTATCTATCGGCAGACGTGAATGGCGCTAATTTCAAACTCTCTAATGAATTCTGCCGTACCTTGCATTTCTTAGAAAATGCGCAATACATCGAACAATTACTACAATATTACTCATGAAAATGTATGCATGCGGAATATTTGTAATGATGATCTTGCCTTATTCATGAAAACGTGTGAATGTTGAGTAATGACTACCTTGTATTGTATCGACTGATGATTACATTTTCAATGATTAAAATGTATGGTTGTCAAGTAATAAGTGACCTTCATTGTTGATGAAAATGTATGAAGAATGTAGAATGATTTCTATGAAAATGTATGTAGGAATTGTGACTGTCATCTTTTTATAACATTCACAATGAAGTTGTATTAATGATAAAAATCTTTGATAAGAAGAAAGACATTTCATTATCACTGTTACTGTTCTAATTATGTATTATGGGATATAGTGTAATATATACGAATTCGTAAGTAGATTTCTGTATTTTCTTTCTTAAAACAAATAATATATTTGTACTAGTTGCTAATACAAAACTAACAGCAACAATTATGGCGACCTTTAGCCAGGATTCGTGAATATATAGTATTGAAGTAATATTTTGATTACTTTAAATAATGGATCGGAAGCAACATTCTTACAACTTAAGAACGGGATTTTTTTTAAGATCCAATGTCGTCGATAGTTTCAGGGAAAATGAAACTATTGAAGAAAATGCTGACCCAATGAAGAATATTATTTGTTGCAGTAACATTGAAGCAGATTCCCGTCTTGTGAAGTGCAATAGCTGCAATAAATGGGAACATTTGGAGTGCAGAGGTTTGACTGTAATGCACTGGGTAATATTTAGCTCTTCTAATGAAAGCTATTTTTGTAAATCTTGTAAACCAGATTTTGTTCCTTTTTTGTTAAAATCTTATACAAGTACAGTGAATCCCAACTTGGACGAGATTATTGCTGCATTTCAAGTTACGGTTACCCAAAGTTTGCAACAAAATAATGAAAATCTTCAAGAAAGATTACAGAACATTCGCTGTGAATTGCAACAAAATAATGAAATGTTGCAAAAGGAGTTACAAAAGGAGTTTCAAAAGGATATGCAACAAAATAATGAAATGTTGCAAAAGGAGTTACAAAAGGAGTTGCAAAAGGATATGCAACAAAATAATGAAATGTTGCAAAAGGAGTTACAAAAGGATATGCAACAAAATAATGAAATGTTGCAAAAGGAGTTGCAAAAGGATATACAACAAAATGATGAAATGTTGCAAATGGAGTTGCAAAAGGATATGCAACAAAATAATGAAATGTTACAAAGGGAATTGCAAAAGGATTTGCAACAAAATAATGAAAATCTGGAAGAGAAGTTTCAAGCCATTCGAAATGAATTACAGCAGCATAATGTTAGGTTTAACGGCCGGCTTGATCATATCGAACATTCGTTACAAGATGTTGCCTAAACTTGTCAAAATGTTAGCAGTGAGTTGAGGTGTAAATTGGATGAAGGTATTAGTACAGGTATTCAAGAACAAATGAAGAGTCATGACGGAAAGTTGGCAAGGTTGGAAGTCTGCAATGAGGAAATTATGGAGAAATTTACTCAACATGAGGTTAGGTTTGAAACATTAAATGCGGAATTAGATAGAATGAAGGTAGTTCAGATTGCTACATGTAGCTCTGAAACCTTGGTAAATGACCTTAGAGATAGGGTTATTTCTTTGGAGCAAGGTAATGCCATCAGCAACAGTGTTGTTAACGAAACTTTCAATGGAAGACGAGAACTGAGAGAAGAGGATGGAAATAGTAAACAAACTGAGCATGTGGCTTGTCAAACAAATAATGCAAATTCAAATTGAAGATCACGAAATGTTAAATTTCGGGCTAGTGCTCGAAGTGACAAACGTGGTGTTGGTTCTTCCGGTTATGATTCATCTGATATTGATGTACCTGTAATTACTAAACGTAAATCAGGTCAGAACGCTACTTCTTTAGCTGATTTTACCTATAGGCTTTCCAATACATCTTATTTGTGGGATCCTTCATCACGTGACGAATCACATGCTCATTTCACTCACTACACATCCGTTGGCCAATAGGGACTTCGCACTTTCGGAGAATACATATAGTGTGCATTACAATGAACCTTGTTCTACTAACCATTATGGTTATGGAAGTCCTCTGAATGCCAGTTTTCATAATGAAACTCAGTGTTGTACAATGAAAGCTTATTCAAATAATCCAATTTCACAAATGTATTTTCAGCATACACCTTCATGTGGGAAGCCAATATATACTGTGGCTGGTAATACAAATGCTACAACTTTAATGAATCCGATGTTTTGTAATCAAAATTACATTCCCAGAAATGACATTTTGAATGATCCAATTAACATTGCTTCTAGGAATTCTGAGTTTCCAAATTTTGAATCAAACCAGTTTTGTAAACCTGCGCGTGCAGAATGTAATGCAAATATTTCTGCAGGAAACCCATTTGGAGAATGCCCGGGTAAAGTTATTCGTGTAAATGAGCTAAGCCAGTTACCACGTTTTGGAGGTGACGTCTCGAAACAATCAGCTAGGGAGTTTATAGACCAGCTGACAACAATGTTAAATTTGATTGGTGTATCTTCTCATCGCCTGCAAGTTATTCACAAATGTTTCTACAATACTGCAGCGTATTGGTTCAATAGTGAAAGACGGAATTTCTCATCATATGATGCTTTTGTGTGCAAGTTTCTTGAACAATTTGCTTCGAATGATTTGTTAGAAAGCCAACTGGCAGTTTTGCATTCTCGTAAATACAACACATCTTCTGGTTTATCATTAGAAGCGTACGCATTGAAGGTATATTCATCTTATTGCAACCTTGTAGAAAAGCCTAAACAAGCTGAGATAATAAGAGTAATTCTGAAGCAATTGCCAGAAACAGTTTCTAAGAATGTGGGTTGTCACGAAATTTCCAACCTTAAACAATTAACACAACTCAGGACAATAGACTTATATTCTAGTGATAAAACCAAATCTTTGTCACTACCTGGTGATTATATAAGCGGGGAGTACAACTCGAATAGGTTCGATAAATCTAGGCATTTTGTGAGGCAAGTGTCTATGGAAAATAAGTCATGTAGTGATTCATCTACCCAAACAGTAGCTTCAGAGAGAGACTTATGGGCCAACCAGCTGATAGGAATCCCAGAAACAACTATAGGCAATCTGGAGCTAACCAAGAGAGCTATAGGCGACAAGGTAACGATCGAAGTTTGTACTTGCATAATAACAATCGAAGAACAAACACTCAAAGGAACGCTAGTAATGGCAATAATACAGATGCACCTAGATACAACAGAAATAGAAGATTTCAAAGTCCGACCAATACAGAATTGCGAGGTGACTCCACCAACACTAACTCAGAGATTTCAGCAAGGAACAATGGAAATTTCCGAAATGGAATGAATTGCAATGACATTAGTTTAAATCAAGAATGTTCCTCAGTAACTAATGTTACTAGTGGGAGCCCTTCGAGAACATTAAACAACTAAGGCGCGGAAATGAGCTCCAATTCGCCCTGCCAAAGGATGACCATATGCAGCTTACTTGTAATTATGATCCTTACCTTTTGCATGTTAAGTCTTGTCTCGGTGACTTTAATAGAGTTAAATATTTAGGAGTTGATAAAGAAGATGTTTTACCTGTTGCATTTTTGCTGGAGTGGTTTGATTCAGAGCCTGAGTGGACTGTTACAGATAAAGGAACTCCTACATCTTTACTTGAAGCACAAGAAATACAGGGAAGAATTTGTGACTTGTTTCTAAATTGTTTAATTGACACTGGTAGTCAATGTAATTTGTTGGATTACAAGGTTTGGATCACTCTAAGTTCTTTATTACCAAATATAAAGCTGGAACCAATAGAAGGAATTCAGTTGGCTTGTTTCGCTGGCGAGCAACGTATAAAAGTTGTAGGTTTTAAATATGTCATTATGCAGTTGGAAGATGAATTTTTCCACGTGGGTTTATATGTAGTTAAACAATTACATGCCGATTTGATCTTGGGAGCACCATTTTTGTGGAAGTACAAGGCTATAATTAATTATCGTATGTCTACTGTTGAACTAATTCATTCAAGTGGTAAGGAAGTATCAACTCCTTTTGTTCCGAGTTCCACAAATAATACTTGCTCGCTAAATTCCGTAATTGAATCTTGTAAAACTTTGACATTTGAATCTTCTCATGTTAATGATTCTGCTTATCTAGCTTCTGAAGAAGATATCCATAAGAAAATTTATGGCAACGAATATTGTGAAGCTAGAGTTGCTGATAATTTATTTAATTTATTACTGAAGTATCAAGATGTGTTTTCGGACAAACCAAAGGCAGCCAAGGTGGCATCTTATGACATAGAGCTAGATACGAATGAACCTATAGTGGCATCTACGTACCCTATTCCATTTGCTAGGCGAGATGATATGGAGAAAGAATTAAAGAAATGGAAAACGTGGGGAGTAATTCATGAAAGTAATTCTCCATACCGGAACCCTCTCCACATAGTTCCAAAGGCAGGTGGATTGTGGCGTCCTGTTGTGGATTTTAGGAAGCTGAATGAACATGTAATTTCACCCATGACACAGGTTGAACGTATATCTGAACTTTTGCCTAGGTTGAGAGGCGCAAAATTCTTTTCGACGATTGACCTAACTTTTGGATATTTTCAAATACCACTGACACCTAGATCTTATAAGTTTCTCATATCGTGGTATTTTAACGGAATTTCATTTTTTGCCTTTTGGTATTAAGAGTGCTGTTAGTGTTTTTGTCGACAGAATGCATAAAGTGTTTGGCAATGATACTAGATCATTTCTTATGGTGTATGTGGATGATATTCTTATATTTTCATCATCACTGCAAGTCATTTAAAACATTTGGACTACGTGTTGAAAACTTTGAAAGAAGTAAATATGTCCATTAAATTATCGAAGTGCACATTTTGTAAAACTGAAGTGAAGTTTCTTGGTCACATAGTATCAGATGAAACCATCGCTGTAGATCCAGAAAGAAATCTAGCAATAACTGAATATCCTACTCCAACAAATAGAGAGCGTTAAGAAAATTTTTAGGAATGGTAAATTGGAGGAGAATATTTGTGGTTAAGTTTGCAATGATTGCTGCTCCTTTATACGATTTACTTAGAACGAATAAGAAATTGGAATGGACTGAAGCACATCTCCAGACATTTAAACGTCTGAAGGAATTGGCTTTGTCTCCGGAGATGTTAGCTCAACCTAACTTGAACAACACTTTCCATGTAAATACTGATGGCAGTAAAATAGGAATCGGTGCAGTCTTATGGCAATATTCTGACGATGGTGAGACTTTGATTATCCAGTATGCGAGCAGAGTTTTACGAGGTTCAGAATTAACATATTCTGTGCATGAAATAGAATGTCTTGCCATCCTTTTTTTTTTTGGAAAAATTTTCAATATATGTATTGGACAGACCATTTGTAATACACTGTGACCATCAATCACTTTCTTGGTTAAATTCAGCACGATCGTTAAATCCAAGGCTTAATAGATGGGCTTTGAAATTGCAAAATTATGATTAAACAATTCAGCATGTTAGTGGTTCTGCAAATACAGCCGCAGACGCGTTAAGTAGATATCCAATTAAGTCACAAAACAATTTGTTTCCTTCCACTTTACATGAAAACTGCACAGATATTGATTTACTTGAAGAAGAATACTTTTTGTATTGGATGAAAGTACAACAAAACGATGAATTATGTCAACGTATAATTTCTATGTTAGGCAAGGGTGATGACCATTTCGAAATTAAGGGAATATTTAAACTACATAAAAATATATTGTTTTATACATCTACCAACTCGAATCATTGGAGAGTTTTTGTACCTGAAGCAGCTGTCAAGAAAGTTTTGTATGAACAACATGATTTGGCTGGCCATTTTGGGTTTTCTAAGCTTTATAAGAAGTGTTCTAAATTCTGTTTCTGGCCTAAGATGAGAGGATTTAAGTGATTGTGTAGAATGTGCAAGGACGAAACAGAAAACACAACATATTACGAAAGAGGAGCTTCACGTGATTTCTTTCAAATTTCATCAGTTCTTATCTTTAGACTTGATTGGTCCATTGCCATTATCTCAAGGACATCAACATATTCTGACTATTGTAGAATTGACCAGCAAATATGTTATGGCTTATCCTCTCAGGAAGGCAACAACTCGAGAAATTATCAACAGAATTAACTTAGGTTATTTCCATCATTATCCTATGTGTACAATTATGTTAACGGATAATGGATCACAATTTAAATCCAATGAATGGGAAACATTTTTGAAGTCAATTGGTGTCAAGCATATTCTCACTTCACCATATTTGCCTCATGCGAATCCAATTGAGAGATATAATAAAGAGATCATTCGTTTGCTTAGACTCTTCTGTAAAACCAACCACAGATCTTGGTCCAAAGTTTTAACAAATGTTATAACATTACTAAATTACTCATATAACGAGGTTGTTGGTTTCACTCCGGCTGAAATTTTTCTACACGAGGAAGTTCGGGATAAAGTAACTTCTGTTATTGACTGGGCAGAAGAGATGAACGAATTGTCTTGGACAGTTAATTGAAACAACTAAACGTTCAAAATCTAGAAAGAAGACTCATTCAAACACAGAAACCCCTACAATTGTTCAAGGTGATTTGGTTATGGTTAGGAATCATGCTACAATTGTTCAAGGTGATTTGGTTATGGTTAGGAATCATGCAAGAAGTTCTGCATTGAACAAAACTATCCATAAATTTTATGACTTATATGTGGGGCCATTTTTGGTGGAGGAAGTGAAGAACAATTTCGTGAACTTGGTGTCTTTAGATGGACAACAGATGAAGTGTAGACACAATTTACAAAATATCAAACCCTTCCACTGTTCATTGGAGAAGAAACACGCGAGTTGTTGTTGAATGTTAACAAATAGGTGCGCAAGGATAACAACGTAGTTTCGAATTGATTGTCATTCTTTGAAAGATTTGTTATAGTATTAAATGTTGTTTTGAATGTTGAATATGTTAAAGCTAGGTAACTGTTCGATGTGTATATTTAAGATCGTGTATCTTTTTAAGCCATCAATGTATGATGTCTATATTTTCTTCACCCCAGGAGGGGAGGTTATTTTGACTGTCATTCGCAATTAAGTTGTATTAATGATAAAAATCTTTGATAAGAAGAAAGACATTTCATTATCACTGTTACTGTTCTAATTATGTAATATGGGATATAGTGTAATATATACCAATTCGTAAGTAGATTTCTGTACTTTCTTTCTTAAAACAGATAATATACTTGTACTAGTTGCTAAAACAAAACTAAAAGCAACAACATTCAGGTAAATGATTGCGGAATGTGTCGAATAATGAGAATTGCGTTGTTCACGATAATGTATGCAAAATGTCGCCCCATGACTATTTCTTCATAAAGGAAATTCATGCACAATATTCAGTGACTACATTATTTATTATGAGAAATGACAGTCGCATAAGAATACGTGGAGAATCAGGTAGTAATAGGGAAACAGATACAAACCAGCGTAATACAATTTGTTATTTAGCCACCATCTTTCGAAACTGCACTTGAAACACAAAGCAAGATTGTTTGGTGATAAAGTTGGTTATATACGATGCTGCAGAACGTAAGGAGTTCATACGAGATTACATACAGTTTCAAGTGTGTCAGATATTTGCCCTTGCACAAACTTGAGAGTCACATTTAACACTCTACAGGGAGCTAAAACTTCTAGTAGCCTGCAGGAACAGCAAGATTTTCACGAGCTTCTATGAGGGGTCATAAACGAGGCAGTAAGACGGAAGCTTGACTTTCGGTTCGCTGGCGTCATAATTTCGAAAAACCACCGCTCTCAGGAGAACGGCGCCACATATCCTCTGCTTTAATTATTCAAAACTGTTGAACAGGTAAATTTCCTTTCGTCTCGCTTTTTTTTGTCATATCGTTCCTTTCTCTACGTTACCGCTGACGTCATAATAGTGAGGGAATTCTGGGCATAAAATTCCACATTCGCGTAACGAGAAAAATTCACAAAAGGTTCAGTTTTCCTCTAACACACGGGAGAACACCGTTTTGCAGGGCACAGAGGTAAAAAAAATAGAAGGGTAAAAAAGGAAAACTGTTGTGGAACTGTAAAGGGGTAAGAATATTTGAGGAATAATTAGAGGCCGTGCAAACTGAGTTGAAACTCGAGACGAGGATAATTCAGTCGGTGCATACGCAAAAGGCCTTTGTTTCAGGCACAGGCGGAATTCAGGAGCCGAACGTTGGGCACAATAGGAATCCAGGAACAAAAGAACAATAAGGTCAAGTGGCACAGTATAAAAACGCGACAGGAAACAAAGGAAGTTCACAAACACTGTTTCTATGACAATTAGTGCATTACGTGACCACCTAAATGAACATGAAAATGTGTGTGTGTGTGTTTGTGTGTTTATACAGGGTGTACCAGAAGTAATAGTACAAACTATAATATACTCTGTCCCAACTATCTCTGGAGCAAGAGAAGGGAGCACATCGAGTGGGTAGATCCAAGCAGTGCACCCTGCTGCGAAGGCTAATAACTGCAGTCGCTTTCCTCCCCTCCACGCAATCCCATTCCCTCTCGCGTGTTCATCGGTGGAGTCGTCTCGCGTCACTACTTACGCAGAGACTTGTTTTCGTTTGCTTGCTCCAGAGACAGCTGGGACAGTGTATACAGAAAGCTGTACAAGCAAAAGAGTGTCAGTAAATATGGGGTCGGAAACGAACTGCTTGAGAGATATCAGTGGCTCTGATTGGGTCCCAAAACCGGGGGGCAAGGTGCCAAAACTGTGCGGGGGCAAAAGTGGCGAAAACTGGGGGGCAACTGCCCCCCTCGCCGCCACTGTTGGGAATGTAGCTATGGTTACGATCCTCCACTGACTTAATTGTTTGTACAGTACACATCGTACGCTTGTCTCCTTGCGCACTCTGACGTTGCTTTGTTTAAAACTGAACACTGCAGAACATGTAACATACTGTACAGTACAATAGTCCTTGGTAATGAAAGCAACAGTAATAACTAGCGAGGTGAACCTTTAAATTCTGTTATTTGTTACTAAGTAACACTATGGCACCTCACACGTGAAAAGCATACGATGTGTCTACGAATGTAAACGCAAAGGGTAGTAAAAAAAAGAGTAAAGAGCTCCCCTGTGTTTTGCACCACGCTATGAAGACGCATAGGGAGTATAGAGGGCCCCACACTTTCTTGATCACGGCCGAATGTGGGGGGTGATGTGATCAGCAGACATTTATTCCCATCGAATTTACTAACCGAATCCAGAGTCAGGCCTATAGGCTCTTCCTGGATTTCGCCTGTTACATGATTATGCTGATAATGACCAGGAAGAGCTTAAGTGCTGCCTGACACTGCATTCCTCTGATGTTTCTGAATATTTCCTGATTGGAAAACAATGGTTGAATGACTGGGAGTTGGAGTTCGTTGTACATAATAATTAAAAGATACTACGTAACGTTACGAGACTACAGGCCTGACTCTGGATTCAGATAGTAAATTCGATGGGAATAAATGTCTGGGGGCAGTCTAATTCAGTGATTGAAGGAGAGAGTTACAGAGAGAGAGAGAGAGAGAGAGAGGGAGAGAGAGAGAGAGAGAGGGGGGGGACGATTTGGGCGAGATCGTGTCGTCGCGAGTCGCAAATCAGACTCTCAGTACAGTCGCGAGCATAAGCACTCGCCGCAGATCTTCAACCGCAGTTACAGAGTCAGATATACCTATTCCATTAGTCATGCTGATCCAATCTGTAGGGGTTTAAACTCAAGTGTCATGTCTTGCAATTTCTAAGTGCGTAAAATAACCTCTCGCTCATTACCACTAAGTTATCTGCCAGGAGCGAGTGCTCACCAGTAAGGATGAATGATTGAATAAGCTACATCAACCCAGATCGATCCCAGGTTCCTGAGGGAACGATACCATATGCTTTTTAGGTTAGTCAGTTCAGGTTTTGGTTCTTATCAGTGGCGCAACCACAGGGGGGGGCAGGGGTCATTGCACCCCTAACCTTCGACGGAAGTCAATTCTAGGGAGCAAGGGGGAAAAACATTGACGGCTAAGGTGGGCACAGAGGAGCAATTACCACCCTCGATTTCGAATTTTATGCAAATAAAAATACATTTCCTAAAATTTTCTTGATCCCTTCGCTCGCAATGTCTGCTTTTCTCGGTATCGTTAAGTTCAGACCCGTAGCTAGGGGGCGGCGGGAGTCAGCCATGGGCGCCGAGTAATCTAAATGAAAAAAAAGTTGTAAAAGAAAGAATGCCATAGCGCCCAGTCAAATTATTTGCTCCCTATTAAATCAATATTGTTTTCAATTGCAAAAATTGGGTCGAAAATTTTTCTTGCATTTTTATTGTTTTTTATAATGTAATGTATTTAAATAATATGTGTTGTGTATATGTATTGAATACGTACACAATTTAGTGTTAGCAAGTTGCATATGTATTTTCTTATTTTATGCGCTCAATGTTGCATATGTTTAAACCTTTGTTGTACATGAAAGTTATACATGTTATATGTACAAAATGAATTATCTTCGGAATGCATTTATCGTTCATTTTCTGCCATTCAAAAATACAGTTTGTGTGCTTGTTTTCCATTATTAGCTACTGTGAAATTTACGGTGTTGAAAAAAATATTTCAAATCGTTTATTCCAAACAAATGCTTTGACACCGACTTCTAAACCCCTTTTTGCGTAATTTATGAGGATAATAACGTCTTAGATACTATTACCACCACTAGTAATAATAATAATAACGCAATTATTATTATTGATACGTTTATCCTGATAATTCGCCCACCCCCAGACAAAAATTCATGGTTGCGCCTCTGGTTCTCATTAAAATAAAGTCCCTAAATGCATTTTGCTAAGGTTCCGATTTACTTCTACATTCATTCCCACTAGTGTACGATACTTACAGACGCTTGTCAACGGAAAATACATTGTCCATGGGAAGCGCGCATGCTTGCGTAAGGTAATTTTCAAGTGTTTTTTCAACATAATTAACTTTTTTTTTTTTAAGAATCCAAACAGTGTTCATTACTTTAAGGAAGGTTCAAATTTCGTGTGACAATGATTCCCAAAATTCTACGGTAATTATTTTTTCTGCTAGGAGAATTTGAAAAAGAAAATCATAAAACAATCATAACCGCTATTGATACTGTTTGCTAATGGTAATTGGATCTAAAATGAAGGTCACTGTAGGCTACCCCTTCTAGAAAGTGAAATATTTTGCAAGGTTTATGAAGATTTTGTTGTTTGTGAACGTTTTCAGTTGTTCTTAAGCTCTCGGAAATGTGTTTTTGTGAAGTAAAGTGTGTGTTTGTTGCCTTTGCGTGTTACCTTACCGTGAAGCAGAACAGGCCGAAGGTGCTAGTTATTTTCAACGTGTTCTTTCATTATTTGAGTGTGCATACGAAAGAGATTTAATAATGAAAGTGGCGAAAGTACTCCGAAATGGCAGGTTTTTATTTACGTAGGCCATACTTTGTGATCAACTCCGCTATTTGTGTTTTCCGCGCGCTGGAACCAATTTTATATTACGTAAAATTCCCAAATCTGTCGATTAAAGAAATTTAACATAATTCTCGAGGGGGGTACAGTTGGTCAGTGACCCCGGTCAGAGTTTATTTAGACTGATTGATACAAAAATTATGCACAGTAAGTGGTTTCTTTCACAATTTTTTTATTGACTACACCACAATTATTATTATAATAGTGTCAATCTCGCTGTGTTGTTTACATTTATCATCGCTCATCAATTATGCAACAAATCATAAATATTTTAAGAGGAGACAACTTTTTTGTGACAGTTTTGTGGTTATTCCATAGACACACAGCTTATGTAATGGTGATATGTATTATTAATTATTACTATAGGACGGGACATGAAAATGCGAGACGCTCTATTATAGCCAGTACGATCTTGCTCTGTTGAGCTATTCTGCAAGTTTTGACTAATCGCGAAGATGAGGATGAGCGATGATATGATAAAATTGATGAAGGGACATTCATGCCCAAAACGGGCTTCGAACCCGGCGTCGTAGCGCTCAATGCTATCCACTCCGCAACGGAGGCAGGTTTTTACGTTATAAATGTATACTTCATACTCAATAATATTTGGACTTTAATTTATACTTTCTTTAAATTTGCTAAATTAGTGACACAGCTTTTATTGAACACCGAAAGTTATTTTTTTCTGATAAATAAAGTTTCAGCTGATGGTTATTCTCCACGATCATAAACACTGCAAACAGGACACACTATTCCGGTTATATTCCTCTGTCTTTTGTAGCGTTTCTGTGGAGTATGGAAGTAGGCTTCGTTTGTTTCCACAATATCTGTGGCCCTTTTAATGTTTTGAACAGTGGATCTTGACAACGCCAGATGCGTCTCCAGTCAGTCAACTTATGTGAAATTCATATTATTTGCCATTTTTAGATTATCATTAAACATTTGAGAAAAAGCTGCACACATGTGCAATTATTTTGTAATTTATTGAACTTTTAACCACCGTTTTTAGTTTCTATATATATATCTACGTCTCAGAGATTGGTTTTGTCTCCGTGCTCAAGGTGTCTCTAACTATACCGTGCCATTCTACAGAATGATGGGATCAGAACCAGTCACTTTCACAATTAATCAATGGGTGATGTAACTTATTCATCCTTCATCATCGATGATGAGAGCATTCGTCATTAACATGACGAGTTAATACTTGGCAGTGCGAAAGGCACAGCTAAAACTAAACCCCTAGCAACTAAAACTAACAACTAGAAAAGACAATGGTCACTTAATGGGTTTTATGAACCTTTGAACCTGAATCATGGCTGGGTTAGGATAATTACCTGTCTGTCTGGAGAGTGAAGATAATTTCGAAGAATAAAATAAACTAAGTCCTCTGTAGACTTCGTTGCAGGTTGACCAGCGCCTCGCCTCACTTTCCCTCAACTCCTTTCTGTAAGCTCCTCTCTCTCCTCAATCCAAATCAAAGGTCCGTCCCTTCTCAGTCTGTCCCACCTCTATATCAACCAGGCCATGGAGACCTTCTTCCATGCCGAATCGTGATTTTTACTGCCACTATGCAAACAGCTGACTCCATAGGCTGATGGAACTTCCTATTTCCTGAATACCTCAGGAGGTTTGCATAGCACAACACTGTGCATTGTTTACATGCCTCAGAGGTTGAGACAACTGAGATAAACAAGTGAATGCCCTGGTCAACATGAAGCATCAGAGAGGCTTTAAATAAAATATAATCTTATGGATTGATACGTTCTGCCGCTGCCGAAAAAAATTTCCATTTTGAAAATTTAAAATTCAAATCTCAAAGCTTGACATGGCCCAGGTTCGCCAGTTTGATAAATTTTCTTAAAAAAGTCAAACAAAAAATATTGGTGGATTGATACAATACTTGTCGCATTCGAGCTGGCGGCTGCCCTTCATGGCTATTTCTGGCTCTTTCTGTCCCTTAATCGTCTTCGGGGAGCGTGTGGCTTGATGGGTGTCAACAAAGTCAGTTGCGAATAAAACGTTGTAGGGGTAACATCGCTCTCCCGAAGCAACGTTGCCAAGCGTACTTCTGTTTTTGCCAGTTGCATACCGATCTGTGGGTGGTCGTTCCGGAAAGTTCATTGTCCAGGACCAGGTGCGCAGTTGTACCATTAACCCCCTTTATTTCCTGGCGCTGACGATATCGTTGTCGGAGAACTATTTCGATTTACAGTACGTTTGGTAACATGTGGTGTATCCAACGCGCATTTGTTTCGTCCCGCTAAGATCGTTCGGTGCCTCGTGACTCGAAAATGCCCGATGTCAGTCGAAGAAAATTCAACTGGTCGCTGATTCGCTGTTTCCTAGCCGCCAGCTCGGAATGCGACCAGTCAGTTGTCCCCGAACACATGATGTGTTTGGGGAAGGCGTCGATATGCATTGTTATAGTACCAAGTATGATATGAAGTTTATATGTGAGTTTGAAACTTTTAAGATTGATCCGTTAATTCAGAAAGCAGCAACTAAAGGCACGGCCATGAAAATAGGCGGCTGGGCAGAATTGCGCTGTTGCCACATATGGGAAAAGCAAAGCGAGAGCAGGACAAAAGTCGCTGGTTCCCGCGCACTGTGTGGCAACGTCAACCGAGCTGCGTTGCCTAGTTGCCTCTCTCCGAGCACTTTTGTGCCATCCCTGACCTCTCGAGCAAATACCGTCAGTTTGTGTCACATGGATTACAAAGACCAACTCTACAACGAGATCTTCCATTCTCTTGAACCTCCGAACACAAGGGGCTATGCTCCGACGTGGCAACAGCGCGTATCTACCACCCGCCTAATTTCATGGCCGTGCGTGATAACTAGAGACCGGATGTTAGGCAAAATGCCTATTCTTTCCTGTTAGAGATATGATGAAAACGAATGTTGCGAAGGCCAGGGGGGGGGGAGGGATTAGCTTCATTTAAAGGCAATTTAATTTTGCCTATTTTGCCTATTTCATACGATATTGCCTATATTATTTCATAAATGCCAGATATTGCCTTTTTTAGGCATTTTCTTTAAAATTGGGACATGACTGAACTCGGTGCATACAATTTCCTGTTCCCAGGATTAGTTTCCGATGCTTCCAAGAAATTTAAAAATAACAGTTAGCGAGTTATTGCAGCTAATAAGGACTTGGACAAATTAAGGGCAATTCAACAAGTTCTGAAAGGTGAAAATATACAAACTGAGTTAGATCCACATGTTCTCGCGTGCTTTAAGTATGCTCCGGTAACGTCTGTGGAGGTTGAAAGATTTTTTTCGATTCTAAAAAATGTGTTGTCCGATCGCAGACATAACTTGTCAGTTGATCACCTGAAGAAATACCTTGTTGTGACGTGCAACCGCAATTAGTGCTTCTTATTCAGAGACTGCCAAACCGTACAGTACAAACTTGAAATGCATTTAAACAGTTTCTTAGTTCGAACTGCTGTGTGGAATATACAGGGAGTCCATAAAGTCCTGCAAAAAACTAAAACTCTATAACTTTTTAGCTGTTGCGTTTAACAATACACATTTTTTGGGTGAGAAGGGTGGAAGTTTAAAGTTTTGTTCTGGCCACACTGCTTAGTGACGCTTGCACTGGTAATGACGTGATCATGTGACTTAAGATGGCGTCCATCCAGGAAAAGGCACAGTGTGTTCTGTGGTTTGCAGAGTTAAAATCTTGTGTTTCAGTGCAGAGAAAGTTCCAAACAACACATGGGAAACCACCCCCAGCAAATTCAAGTATCAAGAGATGGTATGAAAAGTTCAAGGCAACGGGAAGTGTGTCAGATTTGCCACGCAGTGGAAGGACAGGATCGAGTGACGATGTGATTCAGTCAGTGCAGGACAGCGTGCATCGGAATCCAATGAAATCGCTGAAACGAAGATCACTGGAACTGGGAATATCGAAGTCAACATTACACATGATCGTACGCAAGAAGGTGAAGGCCCGGCCCTACAAGTTCGGCAGTTTCTTAACGAACAATTTCAAGGTAGATGGATTGGCCGAAGAGGGCCCACAGCTTGGCCTGCAAGATCACCAGACTCGGCACCTTGCGATTATTGGTTGTGGGGACATGTAAAGACCGAGGTGTATTCACAGAAACCACCTAATCTGGATTACCTAAAAGAAAAAATAAGAGATGTGATTCTGAATATCCCAGGAGAGCACCGTCAGCACGCAATTTTCGGTTTCACAAAAAGACTGCAACAGTGTTTGGACGTGAATGGTGCACAATTGGAGGTTTGGCGATGAACCTAACAAGCAGGAAATAAACTTTGAACCTTGCTGTAAGTACACACAAAATATTTTGTTAATAAACTTAATAGTTTTCAAGTTATAGAGTTTTAGTTTTTTGCAGGACTTTATGGACTCCCTGTATAGTGTAAATTTTTTAACTGAAATAACCCTGTGTGCAGTGATAAAGTGTATATTTAAATAATTTGCGTACTGGTTGGAAGTAGCCAACAATTTCTTTTGTCAGGCTATTGTGTGTAGCCATTATACAATGGAAAATTTTGGGCTGACGTGACTCCTGGTTGCAGTGATTTATTAAGTACAATATTGGACTGCTGTCTCTCTCTAATGGTGAGCTCCTGGTTTATTTTAAGCAACTATAAAGAATGTACAGGTATGTTTCTATATTATTTAAACACCTATTTCTTTTTGTACGTCTATCTTCATTATTTTGAGTTAAATTTAATTGCCTTTTTTTATTGCCTATTTGTATTTTAATGCCCATTTTACTGCCTATTTTGACAATTATAAGTGCTTACTTGCCTTGCCTATTTTGTATGTTTTTAGTGCCTAAACATCCGGTCTCTAGTGATAACAAATCTATCACCTTGTGCTCCTATAGGGCTTGCAAGATCAATTGAAGAATATAACTTGATCAAATTACCACAGCGTAGTCCCTCGCTGCTGGCGGGAAACTTATTTGCTTCTTAAGAAGCCAAAATTTACTGCTACGGACTCTGGATAGATGAATATACATACTGGCTGCTCCATGAGGATGCTGCACTAAGCACCACGGGAGACGTGAGACCAAGAGCTAGGATTTACCACGGCATTTCACGCATGCCGGGAGACCCAATTTACAACTTAATCTGCTTACGAGGAGAAATACCTTCGCAGAGAAAGGACGGGTTAGGAAAATACGGATGGAAGTTGGTCATTAATATGCATGATATTACACGCATCATATACCCCGAATGGAGTGTGGGGTTTCCCCTATATCAGCGCCTCTTGTACAAGGTCCGCGTAATGAATGAGACTAATAATATTAATTAAGCATGGATGCGAACCTTGGTCCTTATATATTCAGAGCGTGCAGAACATAATATTAGAGCTTAAGAGGAAGATGCTGCTGAATATTGAGGACGTTGTAAAAGAGGAAATTCAGAAATCCTCTTCATAGTTGGTTTATTTCATTAACGTCACTTTTTCGCTTACTTGCATCACTATAAGTGGAACCACAAGCAAAACAACTTGCGCAGACCCGCGACTCCCGTGCACCGTACTCCCGCTTGGAGGGGAGGTGCAGAGTAAAGCATGCTTTCTTATGGCCCGAGCTGAACGGAAGAAGGGAAAGCTGCGCGGACACTTTTCGGCGAAGGTTTTTTTCCTTGTGGTCGCTCTATAGTCAGGTTTAATCCTCACGATCTACGCACCGTAGTTCGTACGGCTGCCCTATGCTGAGTTTTAGATACCGGGTTTTCGGTATTTGTTACATGCCGAAATAACTGAGATACCGTAAATGTCGGCTGTACCTAAAGACATGGGAGTAGCTACAAATTTTGATTCGGGTGTGCACAAAGTTCAAAATGAGAAATAAATTATTTAGTAGGTTTGAAAATGAAGTATAACGGCAAGGAAATATAGTTTTCTAAGTCCGAGATATTGATACTATTATTTATACGGTAAACAAACAAAATAAATAGTTTCTCTCTTTAATTCATGCTGGATAATTGATTTTGACAGTGGCTGTAACAATGTAAACTTCTGCTCGTTAGAATTGTTGTGTTTCAGAATGCAACAAAGTTGCCAATGCAAGAGAAAAAAATAGAAAAACCAGAGAAAGGAATGTGATACAGAAAATAGAATTAAGATATTACAAGAGAATATTAACCATCCTACCCTAGCTAGTAGCATATTTCTCAAAATTCTTTTGTTCTCCGAATTGCAAATTATTCATATTTGGTGATACATAGGCCACACACTCTATTTCATCATACTGACAATCTTTGGACTTAGTGTTTTTAAAATTCTGTTTCTACACGAACTGATTGTAAAGGGGAAAAGCAAACAGTGACCCATGATGGTGTGTCTGGGTACACCGTCAGTCACCCTGTAGCTCCATCTATGCCGAAAAACATTGAGTATATTCAATATACCGTTTAATTGGCCTCCACTACTAGAAGATCTTTAAAATATATTCCCCTATAACTTTGATACATAAAGTGTTAACCGATATTGGATATTTGGGTGAAAGTGATCTGCGCCCTCTTTGGAAGATTTAGGAAAAGGAGTTATCCACCTTTATACAGTCTTCTGTTATTAAGAACCAATCAAAAAGCGCGTGCACTTTTGACCTTTCCCGCGCTCGGGACAAGTCGTCATACATCAGCTTGACGTTGGCTTTCACCGAGAACAAAAGAGAGAGTATAATTACCAAAAGAAATAAAGAGGCGATTCCCATTCCTTACGCCACACAAGGACAAAGAACGCTCCAAATTCAACCCTTGCGGCCAGCTTCCGAATCATAGCAGATTAAAGCCCTTAAGGGCAGATTCTCCAGGTTCACAATTAGCGAGCCCTTTTTTCCCTTCGCATCCCAGACTCCTTTGTTTCTCTACCTTCTTTGAGTTGCTTTCCACGGCCTATCTTTTGCCTGAGTTACTTGCCTTTTCTTTGAAACAACCCTTGGAAGAGATTGGTGTTCCCCTTTTGAACATGTCAATTTATGTACTGCTGCTCTGTGAAGCAACTAGTTGTAATACGTTTCAGTTGGACGTCTTAAATCTTTTGCGCACTTGTGGTTACTTTTGTAACATTAAACGTCACCGCACAGTCTTTCTGTCGCACAACTAGTCCAAAACAAACGTCTAGGCAAGATTTATCGCCTCTGTCGCCAAAATGTAGAGACTAGACTGATGATTTCGTTCGAGCGCCAAATAGTTCACGCGGGCGACGCTAGATAGCGTACGGAATTGTCTGCTTCTTCGCTCGAGCGAATAATGCTCGAACAGGCAAAACGTGCGCTATACGCTCCAAGCCCAGTAGTACACGTACTCGTATAACCGTAATTTGTCTGTGGTAGTGAGTCCTCAAATACGGATCGTGAAGTAAAAGACTCAGTGAAATTGAAACTTAAGTGAACAGTCATCATCACATTGTTAAGATGTAGTGACATATAAAAATGAAAAATAGATTATTGTGGGCTGAAACCGTCAGAACGAAAAAATATATTAATATGACAATAATATTTACATACATTTTCTGTTTAATTTCAAAACTCAGGAGATTTTTAACATGATGACGTATTATTTTTTTTTAAATATGATTTTTCAAGTTTATCTGCAAATTATTGAACCATTGTGGTTAATAGTTTCACAGATTTTGTGCTGATTACTAGGGAAAAATATACACAAGTGAAAAAATAGCGTAAAACTTATTTATTGAGTTTACCTTTATTTAACATATATTAATCCAGCTCCATTCCCAGATTTACACATTTTCTTCAACATCAACACCATCATGAACAAGATTTTTATAAAATTCATGATAGACGGGTGGTATATATTTCAATAGTTGCACCAGGTCATTGTATTTAGCTTTCTTAATTTTTCTCTGTTCACTGTACTTCTGCTGTAACTTAAACAATGAAACATCTAAAGTTTTACCTCGTTTCCTAAAATTAACTGTTTGATGCACGTCAATGTCAGAATAAGAAAAACTAAATTTTACAATATCAGGATTATCATGTTCCACAATAATGGAAGTTGATTCATTGTTTGATTTGCTTTATTTTGCTTTGCTTCTTGTGCCACTTTTGGCTAATTTGCGAAATGAGATGGGAATGAGTGATGATATGATGAAATTGATGAATGGACACTCACAAACATCCATGCACAGGCCATGATTCGAACCCGGGACCCCTAGCGTCGTAGCGCGATGTGCTAATCACTCTGCCACGGGGGCCGGCAATGATGGAAGTAACCTTACGTAAAAGCAGAAGAGCACCATCGACATCTTTTTTTTCTGATGACAAAGTTTGAACTAATACTGTTTTAACTGTTTTCTGCATAACTTCCGTTTGTTTATTACCCATTCACTTGAGTTTTTCACTCGTTTTTTACCTTTTTTTCGGAGATTCTGGCATAGCAACACACTCAGTCACGGACGCTGCCATATTGTCTACAACGCCACCGAACTCGTAGCGGACATAAACAAAAGCACACACAGTTGGGATATGTCATTTTTTCACTGATAATATTTTCATTTTCCTTACGGACGAATTTTAAAGGTGGAATATGAGAGTTTTGGCATATCCCAATTCTTTTGATACTTCAACTTCGAGGTCGGTTGGGATCTGTCGTTATTATTCTGAGCGCCTCAATTCTATACGCTCGAGGGTGTGAGACTCGAAGGGCGTCGAGATCAAGGAGACGTTGAAAAATCGAGACAGAAACGAGACCACTTTCAGACTTGTCGAGACGATCCTGATAACGAGACAAGACCTAAGTAAAATCGAGATTCTCGTTCTCCTTCGAGACTTTGATAAACTATAGGGTTTTCCGATAGGAACTACAGCGTGTATTAAAATTATAATTCGTCAGCTGTCAGCCATGACAAATGTAGTCACGTAGCCAAACACATGGTGCATGTAGCGAAGATTTATTACGGTAATTTGTGTTCTGTGAAACCCACGTTTCGCTAAATGCGTGATTATTTCAGTTTGCATAAGTGCTCTAGAGAGAAAACAAACGATCCTTCGATTTGACGCCGCTGGTCATTTGCTTTGGAGCCATTTGGAAGGTAGGGTTACCACCAACACCCACTCAGGGCATCAAAACCATACCCAAAATGTCAAATAGACCATATTTTGTGTCCAAGGCCGTACACTTACATTTTAGGAATTATCGTACACGTGTGTCTGTAATAACACATCTTATACAGGGTTATTCTAAAAGAACTCCCTGGTTTCGTGATTTTATCGTTTGGAATTCACGGAACATATTGTCATTATAAGGCCTGATGTCCATAAGATTTTATTCGAATATCTCGCACACCGCTGGTTCCATATTTCACCGCTAAGAGCGTGCATGGTAGGTCATAGTACGGTCCAAGGCCTGGAGTTTCCTTACTGTAAGCATATTTTCCTCCTCCATAACATCTATTGGTGCCAATGGAAAACCATACATATTGCAAGATGTTTGAAATTCAAAGTTATTTACTGTACGGCTTATTCAGACATACTAAGCGGATATTTACGTGATTATTAAGTCTATAATTTGCTTATCGTAGTTGGAAAATAAGTCCATCAGTAGCAATCGTGAAACGGTGCAGCATGGTTGCATATGTTCATGATAAGATTTACTTCTTTTGGGAGTAAAAAGAGAAGCTAAGGAACTGGGATCGAATTTTGGTAGTGTAGCTCGTTCACCACTAATCCTCAACAATGGCGTACTCGCTATTCATGGAGAGCTTAATGGTAACGTGCGAGAAGTAAAGATATGAATGGCGAAACACAACACTTGAGTTTTATACCCTCATAGACTGGACCAGCATGGTCAATGCTGTCTCTATCTGCTAGACGTGAAGTTCTACCGTGACGTATTATGCGTGAGACTGTACAACGTGTAGAGAGTCTGGCTTGCGACCCACTGACTGATCGTTATTCTGCACACTCTGACTGCTCAAAATTAACTAATGACCTCTTGTAACGAACCTGAGAGTTTAAGGTTTTATATTTGTAAGAAGTTAAGATTTTTAAAATGTTTGTGGCTTCAAATAAAGTGCAAGCTGTCACAGACAACTATAGTTAGATTGATACAGTTGTGGTTGGAACTTGTGTATATGTTTAGAAATACGTCATAATCTGTTCGTGTTCCTCTCAGCAGAGGAAGTGAACCCACCTGAATGTTTTTCACCTGACGACAGACTCAGTTAGAAAACAGATGAAGGTGAAAAATCAACAGAAACGTGGTAACAGTTAATGGAATGCCCGAATAGTGTAATTGGTAATTATTTTCGTTTCATTCTGGCTATACTTAAGTACAGAAACTTTCGTGTATTTGCGTTTGTCTTGTCCAACGTTAATTCTATATGCAAGTGTGTTTAGTGATTGTGATGCGATTTAATATTCTATAGAATTGTTCCTCTTCAGGCAGAAACGTAAGGAAATCTGTATCTTGCTTGTAAGTCCACATACGATAGGAAATATAAGTGATTATAAAACTGCGTTTAACTTTGAATACTGTGTTGTGTTTCTTTTCTACCCAGCAAGCCCTGATGATTTGCAAAGATTCTCATGTTCCCGACTAAAGGAGTAGCGGACTAACTTTTTGACGCCTGGTGTACAACCGGGGGACGTTGCACTCTATCGTCCCAGATATTTATTGAGATGGATTTTACTAAGCAATGCGGAGTCAGACACCTCTTCCTGCGTTTCAGCTGTTTACACGTTTACGTTGCTGGTGACCCGTAAGAGCTTAGGTAATGTCTGACACTGCATTCCTGATTGTCACGTTCCTGTCTAGAAAATGATAGCTACTCTCTGGGATTTGGAAGTTCTTTTGTATTAATGTGTTTCTATTATTTGTGTATTATTACGATAAAATTTACGTTTTTTGGGAGTGAAGAGAGAAGCTTTACTAAGAAAATTTGTTTCCATTAATGAATTCCGTCTCTGTCTTGTAAACCCTTCCAGCCGGCTTCCGTGGTGGACTGGTTATCACAGCGTGCTACGACTCTAGTGGTCACGGGCTCGAACCCCGGTCTTCATCAATTTCATATCATCACTCATCTTATCTTCTGAAATTGAACACCGCTATTTGTTTAGTTGGTTGAACGTCATTGCCTTGCACCAGCCTGACACCGGGATGCACCTGCACTGCACCTAGTGTCAAGAAGTGCAACAAACTAGACGGGGCCAATGACACTCTATTCCAGAACATTGGTGGATGGGTTGTGAGTCCACCATTGAACACACTTGACCATTGAGGTGTTTTTGTCTCTCTCTGATATAGGTGTCGCTTGGCTGCTTACATACGGAATAGAAAATATAGGGCCCGTTTCGAAAGTCGCAATAGTTTAACGCGTTAAATGAGTTATGGTAACTGGTCGTCCCATAAGTGCTCTGGTGCGTTTCGTGACGTTCATTACGCTGTCCCAAAAGTTGCTTTCCGTGCGTCTCGTGCAAGAACGAGATTCACCAAACGCACGGGCCAGGAGGCTGGTTTGTTAGGTGAGAATCGTCTGCTGCTTGCAGACAACGCGCGTGCACGATGGCTTCAAACTGCACTAGTTCGGGAATTGTATCATAATATTAACAGAGAGCGATATGAAGCAACATGCACAAGATGAGTGTGCCTCAACTGTTCTTACAATGTGATTAAAATGAGTAACAGTGTCCGCAGTAGAGTTTATTTCTGCCAGAAGGGACATGCCTTCCGTTTGATGCCATGCGGCGACTATCTATAAACAAAACGCTGCGCATGCGCATTCGTCTAGAGCGTCCCATAAGTCTGTAAAATAACTGGTTGCACCAGATTGACGAGCCCAGTTACTTTCGTTCGTTTCGTTATGACTTTCGGAACGCACCCATAGTTATTTGATGGCTGATATCTTCTAAACTATGCTTTAACGAGAAAAAAACGTTAGCAGGAAAAGTTGTTTGTCTTGTTTTCAACGCGCTGTGAAGGTTTGTCCGTGTTGTTCAGCGACACACACACATTACATATACCGAACATACATACAAGATTGCCAATTTCAGTTACAAGTATGAAGATATTTTACTACTATTCGACCTATGTGCATCCTCAAAGAGTTCGTGCAAGCAAATCACAAATCCTGTTTCATCTACTAGAAAGACTATCAGTGCTATCCAATCTTTAGTTCCAATATCTCACTTCCACTTACCTGAAATATGATGGCTTCCCGTTCCAGCGGGGTCTTGTCGAGGAAGATGTCGTTGATGATCTGGATGAAAGCATCCCTCTTGAGAAAGCTGGCAGTGTCTTTCTGGAAATACTTCATGAAGTCGTAGAGGATGAAGTAGGTACCTGGAAGGAAAAAAATGCGGGAGTACTCAGTAGAGCAAGGCCTAGCAGTAGTTCCCCTCTAAGCCATCCATCTACTTGTTACTATCAAGCGAGATGGTTGGAATATGCATAAGAACAAAGCTAGGATAACAGTAGCTAAGCACGTGACTAAAGGACGATAGAAGACTGACTTAAGGGAAAGTGCAGGAACTTTAGCATTGTCATTTTTGAAACATGACATGAAAAATTTACTCTCTGAGTGATCTACATACAGTACATGATAGTTTTTCTTTGGTAGATAGAATTCTTGTTGGGAAACCTTATGGTAAGAGACCTGTAGGAAGGCCAAGACGAAGATGGACGGATAAAGTTCAGATGGACCTAAAGGAAATCGGTGACGATGGAAAAGATTGGATTGATCTTGCCCAGGATAGGGACAGGCGGAAGGCTTGTGTTGCTGCAGCCATAAACCTTCGGGTTTAAGAAGGATAGAGAGTTAGTTAGTTAATCAATAATAATTCTGTCAGAAACTCATTAACTCGATACACCAGATGAGTGAATCTGACAGAATTCCTTTATTTTTTTCAGACTTCAAATCATTAATAGTTTGAAACACAGAATCATATTCATATTATTTAATTTTAGCCCACTTCATCTTCGATTATTAGAGGCAAGCTGTATTCGTGAAGTTTGAGAAATTTTGAAAACTGCATTGTGAATCCACTTATGTTAAATAATCATTTCACCGGAATCGGATAAATATTGGCGTCGTAATCGGTAAATTTCCTCCTTCGCCATATCCCTAATCTGCAAACACTTAAGATAACCTAGTTCCACAAAATTAGAGACACAAATAATCTTGTAAAATGTCCTTCTTACGTGCACCACCGCAAACTCTTTCGACTTTCTTTTGATGAATACAGAGTTGGCACAAATACAATACAGTGCGTTTTAAAAGTCCTACAGGACTCTAAAACACTATACATTTTAAAGTTAAATGTTCATTACAACGATATATTGTTTGTTACACAGAGGAAACTTTAAAATTAATGTTTGGTTCATCGACAGATCTCCAGCTGGGCATCATTCACGCCCAACCACTCTTGCAATCTTCGTTCGAATCCGAGAATTGCGTTCTGGCGGTGCTCGTCCGGAATGTTGTGAACCACATCATGTATCTTGAACTTCAGGTGGTCAAGATCTGACGGTTTCTGTACATAAATCTGTGTCTTGACAGATTCCCCCCCCCCCCCACCAACGCCATGGCCCCCGCCTCCACCAATCTTTTCCGGGGGTAGAGTTTTGTTTCAACAACAAACATAAACAATTAGTTTGGGAGTCGAATATACTTTACTGGAATTATATCCAAAACATCCGCAAAGAATGGACAACAAAGAGCCTCATCTCTAAGGACACTAAACCCAGCAATCCCCAGAACACTGAAATTAGTTCGACTTGTTATTTCTTCTCCATTTCTCATCGCCTTTCGTTAGCTACCGCAAAGTATATACATATATTAAAAGAACACGTAATAACACTTAGAAGTGAATTTTATATAGGAAACTAAACACAGATAAGGGTATATACCTCCTTAGTCAGGTATTAGTAGTATACTAAAATCTTCAATTTGCAATTAATTTTGAATGATGGACAGTCGATATTTATAATATATTATATAATATACGTAATTTGATTATTTAATAAGTGACACATATTTAATGACATTATATATATATATATATATATATATATATATATATATATATATATATATACACACACACACACACACATAGGCGCCGACTCCATGGGGCTTGGAGGGCTCGACCCCCCTCAATGTTATCGATGTGGGGGCAAAGATCCCCCCCACATAATTTTGCTTAAGATAATCTAATGTATTATTTTGCTTCTCTTGTAAAGTTTACTCTGAATTGTGCCACATGAACTTAACTTTAAATACACATTTGAAATGTTCTACACCATCAACTTTGGGGGGCTCAGACAACTAAACCATCAACTTGAGGGGGGGGGGCTATGACCAGAGACAGCAAAACACATGACTTATTATTATATACTAAGTATATACTTATGAGTATTGTTAATATTTTTACTAAAAAGAGTTTCAAAAGACGATGTGCATGAACTAGGGTAGTGGATGGGACTTTCGGGCTACAAATGGCTCTCACATGACATTCAGAACGAGATCATTGATATATTAGGGAGATCTGTTTTGCGCTCCGTGGTAGCAAATATTAAAAGTCGGGAATATTTTGGTATTATGGTTGACGAAACTTGTGACATATCTATCCGTGAACAATTGACATTTTGCATTCGAACTGTAAATGAAAATTTTAATATTTTTGAGGAATTCATGGGCTTTTACGAGATTCCGAACACTAAGGACAAAACTTTAAAAAGGGAAAAACTTTAAATTTATTTCAGTGATCAGAGCCCCTCCCCCAATAATTTTGACAAGTCGGCGCCCCTGTATATATATAAAGTGTGTGTGTGTGTCTGTCTGCTCCCTCCACCAATCTGCAGTGATCTCGCACCCTGCCCCACAGCTAAGTAATCGCAAGGCGTAAGGTCTGGTGATCTTGCTGGCTAAAGTGTGTGTCCTCTTTTCCCTGCATCGACGCTACCTTTGATTCACGTGATCATTTGCACACACGTTATGCAGCAGTATGAGCAGAACAAAATTTTAAATTTTCTTCTTTGTAAATAAAAAAAATATTGAGTTGTATAAGGTATTGCTTTAAAGTTGTAGCCTTTTAGAATCCTGCAGGACACGCTGTATAGCAGATGCTGTGTTCCTTCGAGACGTTTTTACAACTTCCTTACTGATAAGCTTTATTGTGTAGGTGCAGGGGCGTACTTCGTAACATTGCATACAGGGCAAAGCATTCGTTTCCTTCAACTAGCCGAATAGATACGAACGTTATACAGAAACCTCAATCTCGGATTGTGTGCACTTGACAGATACGCCTCACTGAAAGCGTGAACCAAAACGAAGATTCTGGAAAATATGATGACTTTCTTCCTAGAGAAACCTCTACTTCCGCTCAATACACACACAAGGGAACAAAAGGTCAATTGTTTTATTTCCTGCCCCCCCTGAAGATGCTTTTGTGCTTCCCTTCGACAACCATCCCTTTGTTTGCCCTTCGTTTCCCGGACGACCTTCCCCCTTCTTGTTTAGCTCCTCATCGAATTACAGCTTCGGCTTTGTTGATTGGTCGGGAGGTGAGACGGAAAATTGCGGATCGGCAAGATCTGAGAACAAAAGACTGTCATTAGGACGCTGGCAATGGCAATATTGAATGAAGGCGGGTGCAAATTAACTTGAAGGGGACTTCGCTGGAAGTGTATTTTTTCCCCTCAGGAACTAAGCAAAGCGGCAGAGGAAAATCTTCCTGTAGCAACAGCTTCTCTTCTTCTTGTGTAGGGTACCTGGATTAGTTTATGCATAGCAATGATGTTTCTGTGTGTCCTTTTCTTCTGTTGCTTTTTGTGCAATTTGGCTTAATCTCGATCGATTGCGAGCATGTTCAAACCAGTTGCTCGTTTCCCTGGCTAACGTGCTCTCCAAAATTTGGTCCTTCAGTTCGATACACACTGTATTGATTTCGTGTATTTGACTTCGCTTTTTCTGTCTAAGTACGAAGGATGATATGATGAAATTGATGAAGGGACACTCACAAAGAACACCCATGCCCTGGCCGGGATTCGAACCCGGGATCCCTGGCCTCGTAACACGGTGTGCTAACCACTACGCCACGGAGGTTGGTGATATACACTGTAGTTCTCTCCATTATTCATAGTAAGGGAATAGAAACTTCGCACCTCTCAATTACTTTCGGAGGCCCAAAATGCCTTGTCCCCCTTAAGCTTGTTACTTTTCCTGAAAATTTTATTGCGTATATAAACAAGTAACTTCTCAAAAGACCGAGACTCTCGCCAATTGAGACGAGACAGACCTGTGTAAAATCGAGACTATCTGTCTTCGACACTTTCGCAGACTAGAATGTATGATATTCGTAACGTAGCCCTAACGGCTTGCCACTCGCTTAGCACGTTTGATTTGATTTGATTTGATTTAGTTTATTTTACTTCGCGTTTTGTGCCTCTTGGCTAATTTGCGAATATGGGGAGGAGTGATGAAATGATGAAATTGATGAATGGACATTCACAAACAACCAAGCCCGACCGGGATTCGAACCCGGGACCCTTGGCGTCGCAGCGCGATGTCGCTTAGCACGTGTCCCCAAAAGAACTGCGTAAGGGTACACACTTGAACAGATTAAATAAACGAAATATGTTTATGAACCCTTATACACAAGGGAAGATGTAATTTACCCTGTTCGGGCACGCAGAGTCTCGAACTCCCCTTCTCCCTCAATACCTCCAACTCTACTCCCTCTCAAAGCGATCTGATCTGATTTATGCCCCCACGTCTAACCGCGGCAGCTGGCACGAATTTAGCCGGGCAACATTATTAAAAATGAAAATCCTGTAATCTAAATTATATTATACTAAACAACTAACTCTGCAACCGCCGCAACCAACCAGAAATCGACGGAATATCCTTACCTCTCTCTTCTCCAATTATATGCATCAATTTACCAAGAAATTTGCTTTAGAATATTCAATATCGGTAGATAAATTCCAACCGATACTTTCCGATACCGATACATCGGCATCGGCTCAACCCTAATCAATACAGTGCTAATATGTAAAAGCTGAATGGAAACCTTTGTGTAAGGGGGTGATCCTTTTTTGAGACACCCAAATATCAACCTCCCTTCCACGTAGTACAGGGTGGCTCAATAAGTCACTTAACACCCTCAGTACAAGGCCACTGCTGCATGAAATGTGAAAATGGCGATGACCAATCATTGCCTAGCGAAGGGGGAACCACATTGACGCCACCCACACGGTCGGCGGCCATCTCGATGTCCGCCATCTTGAATTCAACTTCAGAATTTTAAATGGGAAGGGGGTCGTACGACATATCAAAATGGGCTAGAATTTCACGAGAAATGCAATGGTGAAGGTTTCTTCGACGTATCTTTAGCCATTAAAAAGTTATGACTGAATTCTTGTACCAATTTGCTCCTTTTCGAGGTGTTAGAAAAATGCCTTAAAATTTGTTTAGCGCATCGGTAATGCATCGAGATCAAAGTGACGTCTAGGGAGAGAAGTTCGCATGCCATTGCACACGATTTTAATCGGATACATTCATGAAGAGCTGCACATTATAAATGGTTGTCGCGAACAATTTACACTGTGACGCTTCCATTGAATTAAAAGTCCTTCACAGTGACAAGGCTAATGTTTATGTTCAGAAGGAAGTTTATAAACAGAATATTCGATGCTTTTTATCTGATAACCCATTTTCGACAGATCAAAGCTGAATGGTTAGTGTTGGTAAGTTAATGGTGTGGCGTGCAGTGTGGAACACGATTGGTTAGTCAATTTTCCATCAACGGAACCTTAAATGCTTAGGGCTACTTGGATTTGTTAAATAAACAGGTTTTTTCATCCTTGCTTATGGAAGAAGGTACTTTTTACAGAGTTTTTTCAATAGGGAAGAACACCAGAACACTTATGGGAACGTTATGAAGCAGTTTCTGTCCAAAGTTAGTTATCAGATGACAAGGGTCGCATATTCTGTTTATGAACTTCCTTCTGAACATAAACATTAGCCTTGCCACTGTGAAGGACTTTTAATTCAATGGAAGCGTCACAGTGTAAATTGTTCGCGACAACCATTTATAATGTGCAGCTCTTCATGGATGTATCCGATTAAAATCGTGTGCAATGGCATGCGAACTTCTCTCCCTAGACGTCACTTTGATCTCGATGCATTACCGATGCGCTAAACAAATTTTAAGGCATTTTTCTAACACCTCGAAAAGGAGCAAATTGGTACAAGAATTCAGTCATAACTTTTTAATGGCTAAAGATACGTCGAAGAAACCTTCACCATTGCATTTCTCGTGAAATTCTAGCCCATTTTGATATGTCGTACGACCCCCTTCCCATTTAAAATTCTGAAGTTAAATTCAAGATGGCGGACATCGAGATGGCCGCCGATCGTGTGGGTGGCGTCAATGTGGTTCCCCCTTGGCCAGGCAATGATTGGTTATCGCCATTTTCACATTTCATGCAGCAGTGGCCTTGTACTGAGGGTGTTAAGTGACTTATTGAGCCACCCTGTACACCTTGGTCTGCATTTTGCAAAGTAATGAGTCTTGGCCGTCTGGATTCACAGCCAGTATAATCCTGTATGGGGTTAATCTTATCGCGTGTCTATGCTTGTTTGTGTTTGTCTCTGCACCAATTTCATCGTATCACCTTTCATCCTCATCTTCGCGTTTAACCAAAAGTAGCAGAAAAGCGAAGTAAAACCACTAATTCTACTGTATGCACTGGGAGGCTAATAGGAACTGGTCATACAGTTTAGAGTTGGATGGAAACCATTATGTGCCTCCATCAAGTATCAAACCCTCGTCCCCTTGGTTACAAGGCCACGACTTGACCATTACGCCATCGGGGTGACCTAGAAACTGAAACAAATCCCTTTATTAAACACTCTTGTCTGTCTATCAACTTGATGTGACCCATGTATTGTAGATTAACCCGCACCTTGTATGCTCTGGTCATCAATCGAACCCAATCAATACCTATCCATTACTTAGAAACTATTTTAGATAAAAGAATAACATTTAGTAGATCAAAAGACTTGCCTTACGTGATAATCTCAATTGCGTACTTCAAATCAGCAATCTATCGCATGAAAGTAGCATGTAACAGCTTTCGAATTTTCAGTAATCACTAACTAGCGGAAAGCTGGTTCAGTGCGACCACAGAAGATCTTCCTAGTTCAAGTGGGCGAATCCAAAAGAGAAAGGGGAAGTAGGTTACAGATAATATTTCATTTGTATGATTTCTGCTGTTTATTAGTCAGTAGCTTTTATACTAAGTCGACGTTACTACATTCGGAATTTAATTTGTAATCCAGGAGCAGACGATTTTCACAGAATATGATTCCCACCTGCGTTCCACTTGCAGCCGTCACCCCTGTTTTTGCCAGTGGACTCGTCCAGTTAGCGCACGCGCAGGCAGTAAAAGCGTTTGGAATATTTACAATTTAAAACCAATGTAGCGTTAATTTGGGCTACTGTAACTTGCGTAATGGGCAAAAACTATCTTTTATAGTTTGGGAATGGTAGGCGGGTAAAGATGTAATAAGGGAAAATTTGTCGCATGTTTTTTTTTTATAAACTTAAAGCATGCAAGACGTACGTACAACATAGTAAAAGTTCTATAAATGCAAATTGAGCATATAAAAATGTTGTACATTTAGTATTGATAATCACATTTTACTTGTTTGGTAAATAAGGAACCGTTTATCCGGTTTACTAAGTATATTATTACATTCTCTTTCTAGTTGAATACATTAATAGGAAATGTACATATTACCCAACATAGTTTGTACATACACTTATACGTCCTGCTTTGAAAATGTCATCACCAGAGTCCGGATAATTATGTAATGAAAACAGTAAAATATGTACATTTAGCCTATATGTATTTAAAAATACAGAAGTATATACTGAAACCAAAGAAACTAAATCCCGAGAAATCTCTTTTTATGAGGTTTACCCTCAAATCCAATTTTACAGCACCATCCTATAGATTATGCAACAAAATCATCCCGTTCGTACAACAGCACAAAGATCTTGGAGTCATTTTCGACAGCAAACTCACTTTCAGCCACCACATAGATAACATAACTTCGAGAGCCATGAAAACCCTTGGGCTAATTTACAGATTTACAGATATCACACATGTTTCTGCCCTCAAAACCTACTTTACATCGTGCGTAGTACCTATTCTTGAATATGGTTCCTGTATCTGGTCTATGGCCTGTGATAGCAATATAAAGAGAACAAACAAAGCGGTAAATTTCTTTATCAGAATTGTCAAACATAGATGTCCAGCCCTTGAAAACTTTTCCAAACATGAAATTCTATCCACTCTTCAAATTCACGATCCGTCCCTTCGCCGTCAAGTTTCAGATCTAACATTTCTTTTCAAAATCATGAATGGACAACTTTTCACTAACGAACTCTTGCCACATCTTCGCATCCGGATCCCACGTACCAACAGCAAATGCAACAACTTCTTTTACACAAAAGCCTCAAGGCTATCCCTAGAACAAAGGTCATTTCTCTATAGGCTACAAACAAGATACAATACACTAGTTGATCCTCCAGGCTTCCATCTATCTAAGCAGGCTTTCAGAAATGCGTGCATCAAGCAGCTGAAGAGAAATTAATATTTGTTATACCCTTGTTATTGTTTTATTATTATTGTTTATTTTTTTATTATTTTTATTGTATTATTCTTGTTACATATGTGTGCGTGCTTCTCATTTGTTAATTTCTATTTTTCTCGCTGTTGATATCCTGATATAAAATGGATCCTCTCTGTATTCAGGATTTCTCAAATAAATAAATAAATAAATCATATTATCATCATTTCTGTCCTATTTTGATTTCAAAACAAATTGCTCAAGTCAGACAAACCAACAGAAATACAACATACTACAGTTGCTTTTCCAATGCACGATCTCCGTAGCAGTAAGGAACAACAAATAGCGCATTTGCCGGCGTATAAGACGCACTTTTTACCCTTAAAAATAGGTCTGAAAACTGGGTGCGTCTTATATGCCGATACTCAGTTTTTGATTACCTCCATTTCTGAAAATTTTCACTGTTCTAAGTCCTTGAGGTGTATGGCGGAGAAGATTAAAATGTATTCTTTCCTAGTTAGATTAGGTAAGTTATTCTTTGAAAGTAGACTTACATATCACTTCATATTTCAAATATTATACCATTATATTATAAATATACATTAATTATAAAAAATGTGTCCAAAGAAAGGGGCTCCATCTTATACGCCGGCAAATACGGTATGTTTCAAATTTTGAAATATTGAACTTCTGTTATCGCGTAACAGAACTTTGTAATGACGAAATTATCTTTCCGCTTCGCACGAAGTAATGGTGCATATTTAGACTTGCACAAATCTTCTGGTGTGCACTGTCTCCAAGGCGTCGGAACTATTACCTGCACTTATCACCACCGTTTTAAATGTTTAAGTTGTCTTGTACACTGAGTTTTTCTCCAAAAGGGAAGACATATTTTTCTTCACCGCGCCCCCTAGTGATCCTACCATAGTTTCCAAAGAAGTGTCTCTGAACTGAACAATTTCAAGGCAATTTCTGTTCTGAGTCATTTATTCCGTCGTGTATATATATGTAATAAATATGAAAATGTCAAGGAATATGTGTATTGAATGTGCATTAAATATTAAAATCCCAAGAAATATGTGCATATATTTACTTATGGAGTAAAATATGTAAACATATGCACTTTAAAATGCACATTTGTTTGGCCTCAATTCGACATGCAACATCGACATTCCAATTTCACCAATATGATCTAAAAATGTTAACAGAAAAAAAAGTGTAACTGCATAATTATGCGGGTGCTAATTATCATTTTCCGCGTCACTCTACTGAGGCTCTCTCTGTAACCGGCCTCCGTGGCGGAGTGGTTAGCACAGCGTGCTACGACGCCAGGGGTGACGGGTTCGAATCCCGGCCTGGGCATGCGTGTTCTTTGGGAGTGTCGCTTCATATAATCTTTGCGATTAGCCAAAAGTGGCAGAAAAGCAAAGTAAAATAAAACAAATCAAGCAAATGTAGTGAGTTCGCGGAAAAAAAAATAAAAAAAAATACAAAAAAAACCTACCTTTTTCCGGACTAGATTGGCCATGTTTTCTTCAATTTCTCGACGAATACACACACACACGCGCACGGTTTAGAATTGACCATGACTCGATTCGACGATCCATTTTTACCGCTAGACTTGATTTACCGATTCTTGCCCTTTCCTCGTGGAGGGGCATGAAATAAAAACAGCCTCAAAATCCACTACGCAGGGGTTGGGGGTGTTCGGAAGGGCTGGATGGGGAATAGATTCCCAGCAGTCACATTAAACGAGCACTGGGAAATTAAAAGCAAATATTCTTTCGCCGCTACACATGAAAAAGGAGAGCGGAAGAATATAAAGTAGAGAAAACCAACCCTGGGAAGGGATTATACCCTAAACTTTCGGTGGTGAAATGTTTATTAACTCCGTCCTCGAAGCGGCCTCTTTAATTAAACTAACTCTAGTTTTTCCGTAGTCAGAACGAGAGATTAATACTTATAAGAGTTTGCGCATCATATCGCTAAAACAACTCGGATCCTTAATTGAGACAGGATGAACTTGCGATGCAAGTTCTAAATGTTTCCATCAAATCAGACCAGTGCATTAAATTTCCGACTCGTATTTGCATTTTTATTTTGTGGTGTTGCTAGATTATGGAAATAATAATACACACAATTCCTTATACCTTTTCCCCATAAACTATATAAACTTATAATGTTTACTTTTTGTATTGCACTATCTAATTTATTTAATAGCAAATAACAACAGTAAATATAATTATTGTTTAAAATTCAAGATAGGAATACAGAAACAACACTAATGTCACGATCTTCCAAAAAAAATCTCATTTTGTATTTCACTATCTGATGCTTCACGCAACTATCATGTTATTTCACTATAACCTCACAAGAAACTTAATTATTGTAAGTTTGCAAAAATGATTTCTTCTCGAAATCGAACAACATAAAGAATTTTCGTTCGAAACTTAAAATAACATTCTTGATTGATTGAGGTCGTTTTTAAGTCCACTTTATGCACAGTAAGGCCACCGCTTCCACGCTCTTACAGCGCTCTACAAAATAGTAAACTCACGAGAGCCGTTCTACCTACTTTCTCGATTTCAACCCCTACGTTCAGCACACACCTTTGCCACCCGTTTGAGAGACAACTCTCTGCTGGCCATCCCCTCCCACAAGACAACGTTCCTTAACGGTCACTGCTAACAGAGCGTGGAACGACCTCCCCAACGACGGGAAACTCTTCTTCTCTCGGCCAATTCAAATCAAAATTAACAAATCATCTCCTGGAGTCAAATTACCAGAACTGAAAACAGGGAAATAAAATTAAACCTTCGTGTAAACTGGTAGGACCAACACCCACCGACTTTTTCTGTAATTTGACTATGTTTGTTGCGTGTGTGTTTATGTTTTACGTGTATTTCTTTTACTTAGTGTGTATGTATTTTTGTTTTGTATTTTTTATGTTTTTTGCGTCTTTCTCTTTTATTTTTTCTTGTGTTTTTCTTTTTTTGGTATCTTAATGTTCTTAGTTTTTATATATTTCATTTCTTGGTATCTTAAGGTTTTTAGTTTTATATATTTAACATACAGTTAGCTATTAAAATCAATTTATAAAATGTAAAGTAGAGATGGTTAAGTGGAAGAGAAGGCTTGTGCCTTAACTTCGCCATCCAAAGCAAGGAATAAATAAATAAAATAAATAAATAAATAAATAGGGACTTGGCATACAGTTTAAATTGGGAAACAAACCACTATGTGCCTTCACCGGGTATCGAACCCGGGACCTCTTGATTTCAAAGCGACGATGTTAAAGTTAACATTATTAATACTGAAAGGGGTAGCATCGAGATATATTAATTTCATTTGCTGAGGACAGGAACGAACTGCCACTTAAGTGAGCATAGAATAAGTATACAAAAACATTCAAGGCTAAATAAGTAATTAAGTTGATTGCTTGAATTAGGTTAGTTTTCGTCGCTTTTCTGCCACTTTTGGCTAATCGCAACGGTGGGTATGAATGGTGATAAGATGAGATGAATGAACAGACAATCACGAACACATATGGACAAGACAAAACGCATGTCTCGCAAAGAATTATATTGGCTGTGAGTCCTGACGCCAGAGCCTCGTTAGTCTGCAAGACGGGAGTTTCCAAGGTGCACCATGTGGAAGGGAGGTTGACTTTTGTGTGCTTACGGGAATGTAACCTCTTATATCCCAAAAAAAATATTAAAAATTTGAGAATTTGAACATACCGTATCGTACCCAAGGTGTTGGGTAAAAGTGACAAGTCCGCTGTTAGCAGACAAAGGAATGCCTAATAAGAAATTACCATGGACGTCCGCAGGATTTTTTCCAGGGAGGGGCAAGGAAGGTATTTTTTTCCGGGGGGTAAACAAGTCACATTTTCCCCAAAAAGAGTGTTGTTCCCTAAAAAAACATTGCTTAAATTTGAATTTATGATGTTCATGCAAAAATTAACACATATTGTTGTGGCTAAAATGAAATTTTGTGTGTGAAATACATAATTTTTGGTTGACTTTCATTTTCCAAGGGGTGCCCCGTCCCCCCTTGCCCCCCCTTCCGGAAGCCCATGGAAATTACGCAAACGTTAGGGGGCAGTCGATGAGTGTTGATGGTGAAAGACGGTGTGGATAGTGAGGAAAACGTGGGATCTGCAAGAGAGTTTTTGGGACAATGATGGGAGTGCGGAGTAAAATCTGACAGGTAGGTCAGATGTGTAACAATCATTATTGAAAAGACAATCTGTGGGAGTAATCATCATCCGAACGGGAGGCAAGTAAGATCCTTTTCCTAACAATGTCCATATCGATTCAGTCGTGGAGAGTACAAAACCCATTTCTAGTTCATTTCGCACATCTCACTTTTAGGTCAAGCGAGTATTAACTTTCAGGAGATGACTGATGGATAGCTACGTCACCCAAGATACAACTTAGGGTCTCTACTTCGATCCCAACGTAGTATTAGCACTACGTTACGTGGTGATAGACGCCGGAATTTTCATGCACTTCATTCCGAAATGCATGAAAATTGATACGTTACGATACTATAAATACAGCCCAAACATAATTTCCAGTCTAAATTAAGCTATTAAGACAATTTTATACTGTGTTATATATCTCCGAATCACATGTCTCTACACCATGGTGGCCTTGGGTTTGGCGTCGTCCTTTGTACATCTTGGGAATAATATTGATCACAAGGTAGATGTGTCTTACACCAAGTGCGAGTTTACAGACGGGGATATATTCGGTTCTGAAACTGAACAGTTTCGACTCCGTCCGGGATGGGAGACTGTGATTGGTGGACTTGATCCTCTGCTCGCGGTGTATTTACTTGGAGATCTTTCGGTTCGTCTGTCTTCCCTTTGCGGGGAGAGATTTGCCATGATTCCACCCTAACTCCAACTTCGTTTCCGGGACGTTTGTCACGACTGGTTTCAACTTCCAATTCTCAATTTTTCCTCCGATATTTTTTTGCTGGTATCTTGGCAGTTCGTGCAGTCGTTGCATTCGGGATTGTGCAGTCAGGTGTGTATTTATCCTCAGGGTTTCATATATAGTGACGGGCCAAGTAGAACTTTTGCATGCAACTTGACTCTACAATTTTACACAGTAAACCGTGCTTGATAGGTCGCTTTATTTCGAACAATTCTTGTAGGGAATGTTTTTTTTTTGTTTGCTCCACGTCTCTCTCTCTCTCTCTCTCCTCTCTCTCTCCACAAACGTACACACATATACAGGTCTCAACGAGCATAACGCTACAATACATCTACCCGATGTCCTCTATCACTGTTGTACGGAGGCATACGCTGTACCTGTACAAGTATATTTATGGTGATGCACAAAACTTTCACCATAAGAATCTCCTCAATAGCGTATGCCCCTGGTTCCCAAGCTTTTTCGTTTCACGACGCCCGTAGTGTTTCAAGATTTTTCCTCGGCGCCGAAGTCAGAATATAGGCAGTGATGTGCCGTAGACTATAAGTTTACGTCTACATGCGTTGTCTACACGTAATCTACGCGTACATTACATTGGGTTGTAGTTTACATAGACTGCGTAGACAATCTAAAGTGCATTAAAATTAATTTTCAAGGGTTTCATGAAATGAAAGTGACATTTTCAACTATATTGGTTCCTAACGAAATGAAAAGAATCCTATTTACAACAAAAATTCTTTTCTCTTCTTTTATCAACTACGGAAGAAGATAAATAGTATGCAAAAACAACAACAGATGGCAGTCGTGAGGCAAGAGTGGTCTCTTCCCCATAAAGCACTAGAATATTTCCTATATTAGGTTTCTTCCTATGTGAGAAATTGTTCGAATTTGAAAGAAAGAGCATGAAAAGTTCTCCACACACATCAGTAACTGATACGCAATATAATTTTCTTTTAATTCCAAGGCGCTCTTTGCTAAGTTATCATCTTTCGCCATGTTGTTTACTTAGATTACGTAATCTACGTGTATAACATAGTCTATGTGTAGAATGTAGACTATCGTTGTTTATGCGTAGACGCACATCACTGAATGTAGGACTATCTAACACTTGCAACGCTCAGTTAGTGTGGTTAGGTTGCTTGCCTTAAGTTAAGAAATTAACATACATTTCAAATAAAAAGAAAAATACATATAAAAAGTACTAAAACCCTGTGTAAACTAACAAGTAACTGTCATTTCAGCGAAAATAAGCGGAATATTTCGCGCCGTCCCAGAGCACTGCGGCACACACTTTGGGAACCGGTGGCATATACCTATTCGAAAATACAGCTAATATACAGAACGTTAAGTGATCCTAATATATCATAAACTCTGGTTGATTGTGGTACTACTCCAAATTCATTACTCATATTCTTCTACGTCGTCGCATTGTAATCAAGGGGTCCCGGGTTCGATACCCGAGGAGATCCCACTTTAAACCGTAGGACCAGTCCCGATTAGCCTTACTGTGCATAAAGTGGAGTTAAAAACACCAAATCAAATCAAAATCAAATCATATTCTTCTAAAATGTGCACTACTACGATCGATAAACTCTGGTGATTGTGAATTGAATTGAATTGTTTTAAGCCAACCATGTGCCTCCACCGGGTATCAAACCCGAGCCCCCTTGATTACAAGGCGACCTGGTTATTTGTGGTACTGCTCCAAATTCTTTACTCCTATTCTTCTACAATGCGTACCTGATCCTTGGATAAGCTCTGGTTGATTGTGGCACTACTCCGAATCCATTATAGCTCTCGTCAAGAAAACAGTCCAGTCTTCCCCTTGCCTCCTCCGCATCCCTGGCTCTCCAGGATTGCTACACTTTTTCTAAGCTGCTTAGTCGACACTTCGCGCGTTGTATGGATGCGTTTGAAAATGTTGCTTATTGGCAACACTGTAGGTGGATGGCGTGACCTTGACTGGACTGTTTTCGTGGCGAGAGCTTTAGTAATATTCCTCAATAATGTACACTAGTTCGTTTACGTTTACTAATCCTTCGTATTGCTATTTGGTTTGTTTGCTCAACGGATGTTTGTAAACGAAACGTGTTTGTTCTTTTACATGAATCAAAAAAATTGTGCGTAATATTCTGGAAGATATAAAAGCATTCATTGAATTTGAAAAAAAATCCCTTTCTTCTATAGTAACCTTGACATTAACTGACATATATCGTATTCTTGTTGACTACCAATTAAGATCGCTTCCCTTTCAACATGAGTTCCCATACTCCTATCTCCATAATGTATTTCCGGTTCAGATTTTCTCTCGTAACAAGCATGCACTTCCTTCTCCCTAACAATCACGGGGACGGGGAAGAAGGAAATGGTTTCCATAGCAACGGTTGTACAGAGGTTATCTCGGCGAGTATAACTTTTTATTGAGGTAACGGCCATACCATGGTGACATATTCAGGATTCTGGGGTCAACTCCCGACGGGGGTCGTAAAGGAAATATTAAAAGTTTGCCTACGACCTGCATGGCAACCCAGTGTCGGGCTGAATAAATCAATGAAAGTGTAGTTAAACCTAGGTCCTGAACGCCGGAAGTCATCTCGTTTAAGATGTTTGACGAACTGTTACGAGAAGATGGGGAATATCGAGTTCCCGCAAATCGTTCACGAATGGGAAAAATGGGCATTTAGCTTTTAACGAAAGCTGGTCAACGATGATCCGCATGAATTGTTGAGAGAAAAAAGGTTCGGATAGGAAGAAATAGAGAGAAGATTTTATAAAAAGAAGAAAGAAGAGACAGAGAGAATGGAATGAATAATAAGAAAATGGGAGAGAGATAGAAAAAAATATAAAAAGAGGTAAGACGAGACATAGAGAGAATGGAATGCATAATAAGAAAAAGAAAGAGAGAAAACTTTATTAAAATAGGTAAGAAGAGACATAGAAAGAATGGAATGAATAATAAGAAAAAGGGAGGCAGAAAAATTTATTAAAATAGGTAAGACGAGACATAGAGAGAATGGAATGAATAATAAGAAAAAGGGAGAGAGAAAAAATATTAAAATAGGTAAGAACAGACATAGAGAGAATGAAATGAATAATAAGAAAAAGGGAGAGAGAAAAAATATAAAAAGAGGTAAGACGAGACATAGAGAGAATGGAATGCATAATAAGAAAAAGGGAGAGAGAAAAAACTTATAAAAATAGGTAAGAAGAGACATAGAGAGAATGGAATGAATAATAAGAGAAAGGGAGAGAGGAAGACACAGAGGAAAATAATTAATATGAAGAGGATAGAAAAGAATTGATGTAGTATGGAAACTTATAGGAACTTGCAAGAATCGAGACGAGACAGAAAACGAGACAAGGATCTGTAAAATCTAGACTTAATGTCCGAGACTTTGGTAACCAATTTAATACGACCCTTGTTATTTACGGACAATCATGTATTTTGTTGTTTTTAATTGTTAACTCAAGCCATTAATCTCTCAAGGCGGAACGACGTACACGTATACGTTCACTGCATGGTTGACGTCAAACTTCTGTTAGACGCCATCTATTGGCGGTAGACATAAACTGTTTTTACCAGTTGATCTGAAAGGTGTTATTCCTTAGTCCCATCTACAGGGAAATAAGAAAACTAGTTGCACAACGTTGTTTTTGTCAGTCAAACATCGTCAATGTTTGTAATTGTAAATTCAACCAATTATAATGGAAATTCTTACAGTGCAAAAGGCTTAACCTGGCACGGCTCCCGCCAAAACCTTCTCTGTCGTCTGCAGCACGTTGTTGCCACTGATTTCTGCTACAGGCCGGGATGCGAGCGGTAATTTGGTGGGGGGGGGGGGTGCAAGCACATATGTCTCCACCACCAGAACATTCACGTCCTTGACAATGTGGCAACAAAGGACACGCACGTGCTGTCTCCAAGGCTTCTGCCAATGGTTGAAAACACTCACGTGACGCCCGGGAATGTCTGCTAGCAGAAGGAAATCTATGGTTTGGCGCGAACTGTGCCAGGTTAAACCTATTTCACTATAGTATTTGCTGTGTAGTTACTCAGGATAAAAAAACAACAACCTTTCTTTATGCATAATATTTTTTCGAAAATAACACGTGAAAATGTTTGTGAAATGATGAGAAGATTAAAGAAACATTAAAAAAGGAGCATTCCAACCCCCCAAAAATGTAAATGTACTTTTATTTCATATTTATTTCAATAAGTTATTAAATAGGATGTAATAAACAGTTCCACGAGTTTAAAAAAAGCATGAACAACCAAACAGGAATCGAACCCATAACCTTCAGCACATTAAACTCATGCGCTACCACCTGGCCAGGGTCCACTCGGCTGTCGGAAAATATCTCTACCTAATGAGACGCGCATGGATAACTTGGAAACTAGTGCGCGCTAATACCTTGGCATATCAATACCTATAGGGTACTCTACTATAACGGGAAGTTCCGTCGCAAACTCAAATCCCCAAGCCTTGCTCTTTCCTTGTCAGTCTCGTCTCGAAATAAGAGCCTCCCATATGGCGCAGTGGTAGCGTCGGCGCCTAGTATTCAAGGGGCCCCGGGTTCGATACCCGGTGGAGGCACATAGTGGTTTGGATCGCACTTTCAACTGTAAGTCCAGTCACAATTGGCCTTACTGTGCATAAAGTGGACATAAAACACCGACTCTCGACTCGAAATAATCACTGTAACTAAAACATAATCAGCCTCTTTATTCCTTTGGTATATCTGATTTGGACACATACTGTAGTACCGTGCAAACTTAAAGAAACTCGTACCATATATTTCTCATTTCTCAGTATCTTATCCACTTACACAGAGATGTATCTTTCAGAGATCTAGCTCCCTTTCCTTATCTTAAATTCCAAAGATTGGTCATCCTGGAATGTTACGCAACCCGCCATACCCAGAAACTATCCTGGTTGCATAAGACCTAGGATGGGTACATTAGTTGTGCGGAAACCTTTTGCCTGAAGAAAGTCCTTGTAGATTATTGCTTTATCTTCTTTAACAAAAGTAAGTGCCCGCCTGCTTGCTTCAAGCAATGGCTTAAAGAACCGATAAATCAATGACCTACTCCCAAGACTCGTCAATAAAAATGTGGAAGGAAAGAAATGTGTTTTTGTTTCCTTCTCGTGGCAGGTGGTCGTTCCCGAAATTACCTTTGTCAGCTCTCACGCAAAAGGAAGCCATTCCATTACAAATTGCAAGGAGATTAATGGCGGCAAGAAATTTATTTGCGGCGCCGTGCGACCTCAGTGTTGCCAACTCTTGCGCAGAAAAGTCACTAATGTATTGACGCTTACGTGGAGAGATTCAGTGAGTGATGAATTCATTTGGTGGCGCTGGTGGGTGGAATCCCCTCTGGAAGTAGAAATGTCCTCCTCTCGAAAAATTCCTATTGTCTGTCAGAGCATTCGGATAATAACTAAGACATTTTCTCTGACTTCTTCGTAATAACAAAGGGTATAAGTTTTCTCAAGACACCCAGGTGTCAACTTCACTTCCACGTGGTACACGCTGAACTGCATTTTGCAGACTACAGAGGCTCTGGCGTCTGGGCCTATTGCCAGTAAATCCTCTATGAGACCATTCATCCTTATATTTGCAATTAGCCAAAAATGGCAGAAACGCATAAAAATAAAGAAACCAGTCGTAACAATAAGCACTGATCGAGTCCTATTAATAATTGAAAATCAAAATAAAGAACGAGATTAATTATTATCGTTCGATTTGATAACTGCCCACTAGTTGGTTAATTGAAGACTGGCCCAAGTTGACATGGTTCAGTAAAGAATGACAGTCTTCATAACTGAATATTCTGTATTCTAGAACACTGGCGTGCCCATGAATTTTGCAAATGGGGTTTCAAGATTAAACGTTCCTTTGTTATCTAAAGGAAACTTGCCACCAGCAGCTCTAATAAACACTCCACTACATTACGACGGGGTGCTAAGCAGACGAAATCCTGACATTGAAAACACAATTTGGGGGCAATGGAAAAGCAAATCGTGTGGAATCACGTGTAAAAATTAAATCCACAATGACAACCTTGGCAAATGCTTTAATTCGCGATACACGGTGTCAGTAAAATCGTACATACTCAATATTCCCTGTCGCAGCTTTAATTTTACGTCGCCTGTAGCAGAACTCGTCTGTTTTGTGACAATTTTTCCATCCCACAACTACATCTGTCAAATATAATGGAAGTAACGCCAATATGCAAATTTTGAAATAATCAAAATGTATTTGCCTGTGATATAACTACATCTAGGGGCGTTTTCTCTATGTCCCCTACTTCCCGTCTCTCTTTATTTCCCAAGAGATGGGAGTGCTGGATGACCCTCGCATTGAGTGCTGGACTCACAGTTTAGCCACAAAAGGTTCGGGATTCAAGGATATCTTCTCATCAAGTGTTCACCTAAGAATCATTCATCGTTAACGTCCCGATTAGTAAAAAGGTTCAGAAAAGCATCTTAAAATCAAAATGTAGATGGAAGAGAGAGAGAGAGAGAGAAGAAAGGAAAGGGGCATAGATGGAGAGAAAGAAAGAGAGAGAGAGAGAGAGAGAGAGAGAGACGGGGGGGGGGTGTGAGATGAAAAAGTGATTCTTTCTCCAACTCTCATTCTTTTCTTTTGTTCCCTTTTGTTTCATTCCCATTTTCCCTCTCTTGTTGCATTCCCATTTTCCCTCTTTTGTTGCATTTACATTTTCCCTCTTTTGTTTCATTCTTATTTCCCTCTTTTGTTCCATTCTCATTTTCACTCTTTTGTTGCATTCTTATTTTCCCTCTTTTGTTGCATTATCATATTCCCTCTTTTGTTGCATTCCCATTTTCCCTTTTTTATTGCATTCTCATTTTCCCTCTTTTGTTTCTTTCTCATTTTCCCTCTTTTGTTGCATTCTCATTTTCCCTCTTTTGTTGCATTCTAATTTTTCCTCTTTTGTTGCATTCTCATTTTCCCTCTTTTGTTGCATTCTCATTTTCCCTCTTTTGTTGCATTCTCATTTTCCCTCTTTTGTTGCATTCCCATTTCCCCTCTTTTATTGCATTCTCATTTTCCTCTTTTGTTCCATTCTCATTTTCCCTCCTTTGTTGCATTGTCATATTCTCTATTTTGTTGCATTCTTATTTTCCCTCTTTTGTTTCATTCTTATTTCCCTCTTTTGTTCCATTCTCATTTTCCCTCTTTTTTTGCATTCCCATTTTTCTTCTTTTGTTGCATACTTATTTTTCCTCTTTTGTTGCATTCTCATTTTCCCTCTTTTGTTGCACTCTCAAATTCTCTATTTTGTTGCATTCTTATTTTCCCTCTTTTGTTGCATTCTTATTTCCCTCTTTTGTTCCATTCTCATTTTCCCTCTTTTTTTGCATTCCCATTTTCCTTCTTTTGTTGCATTCTTATTTTTCCTCTTTTGTTGCATTCTCACTTCCCCTCTTTTGTTGCAGTCTTATTTTCCCTCTTTTGTTGCATTCCCATTTCCCCTCTTTTATTGCATTCTCATTTTCCCTCTTTTGTTCCATTCTCATTTTCACTCTTTTGTTGCATTCTTATTTTCCCTCTTTTGTTGCAGTCTTATTTTCCCTCTTTTGTTTCATTCTTATTTACCTCTTTTGTTGCATTCTTATTCTCCGTCTTTTGTTTCATTCTTATTTCCCTCTTTTGTTGCATTCTCATTTTCCCTCTTTTGTTGCATTCTTATTTTCCCTTTTTGTTGCATTCTTATTTTCCCTCTTTTGTTGCATTCTTATTTTCCCTCTTTTGTTGCATTCTCATTTTCCCTCTTTTGTTGCATTCCCATTTTCCCTCTTTTCTTGCATTTTCATTTTCCCTCTTTTGTTTCATTCTTATTTCCCTCTTTTGTTGCATTCTTATTTTCCATCTTTTGTTGCATTCTCATTTCCCCTCTTTTGTTGCAGTCTTATTTTCCCTCTTTTTTGCATTCCCATTTCCCCTCTTTTATTGCATTTTCATTTTCCCTCTTTTGTTTCATTCTTATTTCCCTCTTTTGTTTCATTCTTATTTTCCCTCTTTTGTTGCATTCTTATTTTCCCTCTTTGGTTCCATTCTTATTTTCCTTCTTTTGTTGCATTCTTATTTTCCCTCTTTGGTTGCATTCTTATTTTCCCTCTTTTGTTGCATTCTTATTTTCCCTCTATCTCGATTATCCTTTCCCTCGAGTGATGACAGAAGGAATTATTGGAAAATAAATCAAGAAAAATAGAGAATCAAAAGGAGATAAGATAGACAGCGATTTTTCCCTAAACTCTTGTCATCTTTAATTTTATCTCTCCCTTTCTATCTCTCTTTTGTTGTTTCTCTTCTCTACCTTTCTATTCTCTCTGTCTCTCTTAGTTTCTGGAGAGGTATGTATGTAGAAGGAGAATGAGGAAAAATAATATATTTCTCCCTCTCTTTCCTTCTTTCTTCCTTTCCGTGCAAATACAAACTTTCTACGACAAAACAGAAGGAAAATGTATAGTGAAGATGAGTAATCAACGCAAGCAAAAACTAGAATCCAAGAACAGTGAAAGTGTTTGTTGTTGGCAACACTGATATTGATTCCCTCCATTACCAAGTGAATACATACATTTCGCCTCTACCCCTCCTTTTATGCATAAAACTATATGAGGTTCCACTTTTTTCGGATCCGATCTTGGAAATAACACGGTGCTTGATGCCTGCTCACCGAATCAGCACTCCAATATGATTGGCTCAATTTCAGGTCACTCGACGAACCACAGAGCGCCGATAACATGTTCCTAGAAAACCTCTTTAGATGTTATCGGTCGGTCATAAATGTCACCTGAAGAACCAATAGGATTAATATTTCACGTCTCCTGCGACCTTCGTTTTTTTTTTCTTTTTACAAGTGGCGGAAATCCAATACACGCTTCAAAGACCATGCAAGCCCCTACGCTATTGTTTGACGGAGGTGTGACGTATGGAAGTCATCAAAGAAGTGGACTTGGCTGTTGATTTACACCTCTTTGAAGTAATTAATCATTAAGGTAATCTGACTAATTTTTCGTTCTTGACATTGCTTATTGGGGGAGATTTATTTTAACGTTTTGGCGCACGAGAAGGACTTTAACATTCTACATAGAAAAACAGTTCTGGATTATCGTAATGGCAGCCTGGCAGTGTAGCCATCCATACAGTTGGGAAAATTCCTCTTCGCTGTTTTACAGCTTGTTCTGTCCCTTTCTTCTATCCCTAGACAACATCTTCTCCCTGTTGTTGTTTCTGTTCTGTCGGTCTTATTTTAAACTTACACTTGCTCTAATGTGTTTCCGAAAGGGGAAAAAATAGGTCTTCCGGACAGCGCAGTGGCGAGGTTGTCGTCTTGTAACCTAGGGCCCCAAGGTTCGATCTCCGATGGAGACTCGAATCAAGCCTTAAACTAGGGTCAGTCACTGTAAGGTCAGTTAATCCCAATACTGTGATTACGAGTACAAAATTACATAAATAAGTATTGATATTAATCTTAAACCTATTTTTGTATTATTACACTATTTAATGCATATTGTTCAGTTCAATACAGTTTCAGTATTGATCACCGCATTTCCATTCACAATAATAAAAATATTTCAAAAAGCGATGGTGACTTTTGACCCACCCTGCACTATATTCGTACATATTCAGCCGTGATTCAAGTTCGGTACGTATGTATGTCCAAACGTTGTTCGTCTCTTTTATTGATTGATTTACTTCGCTTTTTGTGCCACTTTTGGCTAATTTGCGACAATGGGGATGAGTGATGATATGATGGAATTAATGAATGGACATTCACAAACATTCATGACCAGGCCAGGATTCGAACCCGTGACCCATGGCGTTGTAGCGTGATGTGCCAAACGTTGTTCGTGATAAAATTATGTGTGTATGTATACTTATGATGTCCATACACATACACACACACATACGCCGGGGAATACAGGGACTCATGGGGCTACATCCCCTCCCGAAATTTTGTCAAAATAGGAATTTTCAAATGGAAGCATTAAAGAACTCGGGAAAAACCATAGGAAATACCCCTTAAAATGACCCTTTGAACAATTTTTAAAACAAAGGTAAAAAAAATTAATTACGAAATATTGTGTAGTGTATCCGTCTCTACTTGGACCGCAGCTATGTGATATCCACTTTTACACTTCTAGTCCCCCTCCGAAAAAAAATCCTATGCATGTGTCTGTGTGTATCCTGAGTTTGCAACACTGTTTTCGGCAAGGATCCCATCCAGAAAGCGAAACTAATGAAAGAAACGACAAATTGCGAAAGAAACCAAAGCGATTTTATCAACCAATCTGGCATTCCTGAATAGCTTAGGAGTGCCACTGGCGTGACGGATCGGAATCTCTAAAGTTCGAAATCATGACAAAAGGCGATTTGAGAATAGATAGCGTCAATATAACGAAACGAAAGAGGCAATTCAAGTTTCACTTTTCTTTTTCAACTAAAATATTTGCGTGCGTTCGGAAATTTCATGCCGAATCTCGAAAATTCTTTATTTAACCATCAAAGAATGTTATCATTGAAATCAGAAGACAACGTTTCGATGTACGCAAGTACGTATATCGAAAAGGGAGAGAATGCTAAAAGATCGAGACTTGTTTAGAGAAGACCGAGCACGAGGCAGACATATACATATACATATACATAGACATATACAGGGTGACTTGTAATTAGATGTATTCCCTGAAAGGGGTTAAAGTAGAGACAATTTGCAATAAATTTGACCATGTGATACCCCGTCCGAAAATTAGTAGTTTTCGAGATAATCGAATTTCTATTGTTGTTTTAAAAAATGACAATTTTCCATATAGAAAGATGAATTGAGGAGAAAACTGCTCATTGTATGGAACTTATTTCAGCGTTTTCTGATAGCTAACAAATAAGTGGTTCGTTGAAAAAAAAAAAAGAAGTTTTCCCAAATAACAATCACATGTAAGGAACGGGTGGGTCTAAACTTACAAGTGATGATAAAAAAATGCACTCTTAGTTTACTTGGCAACGTATTAATAACAAAAATGGTAAGGCACGAAGCGTACAAATTACTTAAATTACTTCCTTGATTCATCAGCTATCCAACAAGGTACAAATGTTGCTAACATTCACATTTGTGTACAAGAAATAATACTTCATTCATCTTCATGTGAATGGAATCAATGAACAATACAATTAAAGAACATTTATTACACGTCTTGCTCAAAGTGGGCACCTCCGTTACGAATGCAGGAACGCAGGTTTTTACGGACATTTGTTCTCTTAACTCGTGATGTGATGGTGTCCTTGATGTGTTGACCAGCTATTTTTTTATCATCACTTGTAAGTTTAGACCAACCCGTTACTTACATGTGATTGTTATTTTGGAAAAACTTTTTTTTAAACGAACCACTTATTTGTTAGCTATCAGAAAACGCTGAAATAAGTTCCATACAATGAGCAGTTTTTTCTCAATTCATCTTTTTATGTGGAAAATTGTCATTTTTTTTAAAAAAACAACAATAGAAATTCGATTATCTCTAAAACTACTAATTTTCGGACGGGGTATCATATGGTCAAATGTATTGCAAATTGTCTATACTTTAACCCCTTTCAGGGAATACATCTAATTACAAGTCACCCTGTATATAGCCAAGACGAGACCGAGACTGATACTCGAAGAGTCCCATGTACTTCGGGACTTTACTGAATTAGAATTTAAGGTATATGAGGGTTTCGTTATTATAGAACTTATTCAGACATAACAAGTAAGTTGATGTCTGCTTATATACAAACTTGTACGTGCTGTGTAATGTACAGAAAATTATATGGTTTCAGTTTACTTTGTATAACTTAATTAAGTTACTTTACGTCGATGTTCTGCCACTTTTGGCTATTAGCGAAGATGAGGATGAGTGATGATATGATGAAATTGATGATAAAAACACCCATGCCTAGGTCAGGATTGGAACCCGGGACCTTTACCTTGTGTAACGTGTATTATTTTATAAGGGGTAGGAACAATTGAATTAAGCCCGTCTCCTCCCGCATACATTCGAGGGTATGCGCTTATTGTACTGGTTCCTTAAATATACCAGGACGTCAGTTGCGCGAATTTTTTACGGTTTACATTTCTTATTTATTGGTTCTATTTTACAATACATAAAATAACATAATATAATATGATACATACTCCCTCTGTCCCATAATTATTGTCCGGTACACCTTTGTCTGTTGTCTCATAATAATTGCCCGATATTCAAACTGTGACATTGGTGTATACAGAAGAAGAACATGAAACAAGTCATAGAACTTTACAACTCAAGGATCAGTACAAATTGTGCTTTCCATCTGCCTCTTCGTCTGTCATTCCTGTACTACCATTTTGGCATACCGGACTATAATTATGGGACAGAGGGAGTAACAATATATAAAGATCATACAAATATTGTTAGTTTTTCTCATTGATCTCGCTATTCTGTGGACCAAAACGGCGTTATTAACTTCGTTTGCCATTTAATCAGCTTGTATCTGCGACGGCGTATTTTGTTATGTTTTCAATTTAGAGCTGGAAAACAGAATCCGATTAGGTTTTATTTTGGAGACAACAACCCGCAGGGTGTAGAAATTGTGTTACTTAGATTCTTAGGAAGTGAAACTACATCAATTGTGCCAGTCTCTAACGTCCGTTCCGGGATGCCAAAACGTGACCCATGCACTCGGTCGCAATCAAACCTTAGTGCTTATATTATGCAGGGAGGTGCTTGGTGATCGTAGATGTCTCGTTTTTGTTATTTGTAGTTTGCAGAAAATTACTTTGTTTAGTTCATTTAGTTTACTTTGTGTAATGTGCAGAAAGTTATGTGTTTTTAGTAGGGCTGTGCAGATACCACTTTGCCACGATGCCGATACTCTTACCGATTCCCACCGATACCGACACCAATACTTTGAAAATGCAAAAAAAGAAGTTGTTCAAAATATTGATCAATATTAATGTATAAATATTATTCTCCCATCAATTTACAAAGAAATTTGGGTAAAACTGTCAAAGCCGGGAAACGGATTTCTTCAAATTTATAGGAGAAAGTACTTACGGAATTGAGTTACTTTGGAATTTCGAAGATCGTAGAAGTGTTTTCTCGCATTTTTCAATGTATTTGCCCGCTAATTCATGTATTTTTCTATAATAATGTCCGTCCGATGCACTAAAGCTGTTGCTTGCATTTCCATCCATGTACTTGAACCGGATGTTTGGAGCATCTGATGACGTAATCCCCGGTAAGTGTTTCCAAACACACAGTTTTTTACACTATATTGCCCAACCTAAAGCAACCTAACCTAACTTTGCCGTGATGGTACATGGGGCTATCGTGAATGGTTTTTGGGGCTATTCATGGATGGTTATACGATCCCGAATGGTTTTTGGGGTTATGCGTGAATGGTTTTTGGTGCTATGCAGGAATGGTTTTCGGGGCTATGCGGGAATTTTTCTGTTAAGAAGGTTGAAACACTGCTTTGCCGTTTGAAACACAACGCTAGTCAAGATTTGCCCGCCATTTTGCGTGTTCAGGAAGCGAGAAAAGAACGAACAATAATTACTCGATATGTCGACAATAGATATTAATTTTGTTAAAAAAAAGCGAAATTCCTTGTTAAACAATCTTTCGCAATGCAGAATAGGTAAGTACGAATGGCAACAATTACAGAATAAACAAGTTACAGACATTTCCCGGCTTTAATAGTTTTACCGAAATTTGCTTTCAAATGTTCAAGAGTTGCATCAGAATATTAAAATAGGTGTTACCTAGGTATATAACCACAACATCCAGTTTTTCATGCAAAATTGGTTAAACAAAAGGTTTGAATTTTGCATAAATTCCAGGATAAATAGACACCGCAAAAGTGTCACCCGGCATTTTTTCGGACCCCTTGAAAGACGCCGGAAAAGTATCGGCTGGTATCGGAAAATGATATCCAACCGATACCGATACATCGACATCGGTATCGGCTCGGCCATAGTTTTTAGTTTAGTTTGTGTAATGTGCAGAAAGTTATGTGTTTAGTCTACATTGTGTAATTTGCTACAACGGTGTTGTACGCTTTATTTAACGTGCAGAGATTTATGTGTTTTTTAGTTCAGTTTGTGTAATCTGCAGAGTTATTTGGAATCTCTTTCAAGTATCTAATCTTCAGAATGGGAAAACCTACGGCAATAATCACGTGGGGTCAAAAATAGTATATTTTTCCTTCCATTGCATATTTTACACTGAACAGGAAATTGTTCGTAATTGTGAAGAATAGAGCAAGGCACCTCTCACACTTGAACGCTGGAAGTAGTGTGTTTTGTGGTACTACTGGGACGAGAAATGATGAACCCCCCTCAGGCAGATTTGGCTACACTTAAACCTAGCTCAAGATGTGCATATGAGCATATTGCTCAAGTGTGGTACTCTGTCTAACCCAAGATTTTTGTAAAAATGCCCTCGGGAATTTCCCGTGAAATGATGAGCCCCCTCAGATTGATTTGCCTACACTTACAAAAGCCACATCTGTGAGATTGTTGTCCATAAGCCTGTGAAAAATATGCCCCTCTTGATATTGTTTTTGCTACACTTAAAACTAAGCCAAAAAGCCACCCACACCCACCCACACCCACCCACACCTACACACACACACAGACACACACACACACACACACACACATGTTTACTTCTGGTTTATTTCTCTTGCATCATGTTGTGCAACAAATTATTATCCAATATTATGCAACAAATTATAAGGCAAGAGCTCTTGCATCATGTTGTGCAACAAATTATTATCCAATATTATGCAACAAATTATAAGGCAAGAGCTCTTGCATCATGTTGTGCAACAAATTATTACCCAATATTATGCAACAAATTATGATGCAAGAGCTTTTGCATTACATATCAGTTAGTATTGTGAGAGTGGCTGAGGAGTACAGATGTGTTGTTGCATTGCTCCTCATACAGGTCTGATATTTGACACATCTTGCTTGTTTGTTGTAATCCACTCATATTTGGAGTCAGGCTTATATCTGCCCCAGTTTGTTATACATGACACATGGTATTAGGTTATTGTTTTTCTAGGACATGCCTGTGTAGACATGCATTTGTGGTGGCTTAGTGCTTCTGTACTTATTCTACCTTTGTGCATGTAGGCTATCAGCTTTACAACCTGTCATAGGTTAATTATGTATAGAGTTTTGATTTGAACCCCAAGAAATTTTATATAAATACCAAAGCCAAAAATATTAACACACATACACACACACACACACTAGGTATACAAAGCACACTGCTGAACCCAACTGATATTTTTTATTAAGCATAGAATTTTGATTTGAACCCAAGAAATTTTATATAATAAACCAACAACAAAAATGCCAAATCAAAAATATTGTAATCAATGCAATAAGAATATATCCAGCCCCAATTGGGCCAGGCACCAAAGAAATTGTGATCCAGACAAATGCAGAACTCCCACAAAAATATGCCCAAAATGCCATAGAAAATATAGCATGGAATATTTCACATATAAACATATGGATACTTGTTCTGCACAGTCATCAACATTGCCCCCACAACCATCTACATCTGGTCTGAAAAGGAAGCATGAAGCACCTGTTAATGCTAGAGCAGCAAAGCAGCCACGCTATGAACCCATCCATAGCAGTTTTAATGGCCAACTTAGGGATTACCGGTTTGTATCAGAGCAAAAATGTGATATTAAGAATTTTTTGAACAGTATAAATCCTGATGTGCAGGTAATTCTAAATGCACAAAATGGCTCTTATAAGCTGTCCCTCAAATTGTTTACACAATATAAGAAACCAAATGGCACAAAATTTACACAGCCCCACATAACAGAAACTGTAGCTGTATATTCAAATGCAAATTTAGACAAAATAATAAGCAGTTTGATAGAGCAATTGAATATTAAACACTCTGAATTTGCAGCAAAAGAATCAGGATGGAGCCTATGTGGATCTCCACACAAGTTATATATTAATATTTCTGAATTCAGCCCTTTACAAGGATCTACATATGTGTCTTTACCTGACAATATCAAAAACAAAAAAGCTGTGGTTAACATAAAAAATAATGATGAGAAATGCTTTCTGTGGTGTATTTTAGCTGCTTTGTTTCCAGTTTTAGATCATCCAGAGAGAATAAATTATTATATACAGCATGAATATGATTTTGATGAAGCAATGGAGGGCTTAGAATATCCAATGTCAGTTCAGAATATTGATAAATTTGAAAAAAAGGCCAGGGATATCAATGGTAAACAATTATCTATTAATGTATATATTTGTTCTACTGGCCGTGGCAATTGCTTGATAGATCCTCTCAGAATCAGTACACTTGATGATGATTCTGCTGTTCCGATTGATCTGCTCTTAATTGAAAAGGATGGCACATATCATTACACTTTGATACAAAATCTTGAAGCTTTAGTCAGAAAACAACTAGACAAATCTAAGACAATATTCAAGTTGTGTAGAAGATGTTTAACTGTATTTGATGGTAGAAAAATGGTGAATGGTGTTTGTAAAGAGAATGCAGAAATTGCTAAAAACAAGTTAATTGAACATTTAAAATACTGTGGCAACCATAAACCTCTTCATATGCTAATGCCTAATCCAAGTGAAAATGCCAAATTCAAAAAATTTGAAGCCTTGTTGGAACACCCAGCATATATTGTCTGTGATTTTGAATCAAATCTCAAACCCCTTGCATTCTGCAGCCCAGATCCTGATGAATCTTCAATTACATCATACCAGCTACATGAACCTTCTAGTTTTTATTATGTTGTTGTACAGGATGGTGTTTAGTAAAGAATATTTATACATGGGAGCAGATGCCATCAAAAAATTTGCACATAGAATGGAAAATGAGTGCCATGACATAGCATCTAATATCTTATTAAAATCAAAACCTATGTTGCCTTTAACAGAGAAACAGATTGAAGATTTCAACAATGCAGAAAAATGCCCGGTATGTGATTCTGAATTTTCAGATACAAATATCAAGGTGAAACACCATTCTCATACAGATGGTAAATTCAAAATGGCCCTGTGTAATAGCTGTAATATTAAGATCCAGAGACCAAAATTTGTCCCCATATTTTGCCATGGTGCATCCAATTATGATTTTCATCATTTGATCAGGTATGAGGGGTTTGACAAGCAGAATTTAAATATTTTAGCTGAAAATAATGAGAAATATATTGCCATTAGCAAAATAATTAAAGTTAATGGTGTTCCTATTCACTTAAAATTTCTTGATTCATACAGAATTCTGTCTGCTAGCCTGGCTACACTGGCCACTCAATTATCTGATGATCAATTCAAAATCACATGTGCTTTGTTTCCAAATCAGGAGCTGAAATTAATTAGGCGGAAGGGTGTATATCCATATGATTATGTTACAGATTTTTCTAAATTTGATGAGTGTGCTCTGCCACCACAACAAGAGTTCTACAGCAAACTCAGAGCATCTGGAATCACTGATGAAGATTATCACCATGCCCAGTTGATGTGGAACAATTTAAAATGCCAGACATTTGGTGATTATCACAAGGCATATTTAAAACTTGATGTCACTCTCTTAGCTGATATACTTCAGGCATTTAGAAAATCATCGATGGAAAATTATAAGCTGGATCCAATGTATTTCTACAGTGCTCCAGGCCTAGCATGGTCTGCAATGTTTTTAAATACTAAAATGCAATTGGATCTGATCCAAGATCAAGATATGTATCTGTTTATGGAGCAATGTATAAGAGGAGGCATGGTGCAATGCTGTCAGAGATATGCCAGAGCAAATAACAAGTATATTCTCAATTATGATCCAGCACTGCCATCAAATTATATACTGTATGTAGATGCCAACAGCCTGTATGGTTATGCCATGATGGATAAGCTGCCATATGCGGGGCTTGAGTGGGTTGAAGATTTCAATATTGAAGATCTTAAGGATTTTGATGACAGTGACTATGGCCTGTTCTTAGAGGTTGATCTGACAATTCCAGATAATTTACACAACACATTTTCTGATCTGCCCCCAATTCCTGAGGTTGAGTGCTCACCTGGCTCTAAACAAAAGAAATTGATGATGACTCTGGAGCCAAAACAGGATTATGTCATATATTACAAAAACCTCCAGTTCCTAATAAATCATGGTGTTCAAGTGACCAAAGTTGGCAAAGTTTTGAGGTTCAGGCACTCAAGATGGTTGAAGCCATATATTGATACAAACACAGAGCTTCGAACATCTGCAATGAGCCAATTTGATAAGACCTTGTTTAAATTGATGGTAAATTCAGTGTATGGCAAAACCATAGAAAATGTCAGAAAACATACTGATGTTAAATTAATTACTGACCCCCAGCCTGAGCAAAAAATTGATTGCAAAGCCTAATTTCAACTACAGAAGAATTTATGATGAGCATATGGCACTCTTCAACATGAAAAAAACAAAGATTTATGTAGGGGCTGTGATATTAGAATTGGCCAAATTACACATGCTGGAGCTCTATTATGATGTGCTCAAGCCTTTTTATGGTGATTGTGTAAAACTGATGTACATGGACACAGATAGTTTTATCCTTGATATTCAGACCGAAGATGTTTATCAAGATATATCACAGCCTGAATTGTTTAAATATTTTGATACCAGTGAACATTCAAAAATTCAGCCCCACAAGAAAAAGGTGCCTGGCAAGTTAAAAGATGAGACACTTGGTGATGTTATTGTGGCATTTGCTGGGTTAAGGGCCAAGATGTATAGCTTTGAAACATGTAGCGGTGTTGTTGCAAAAAAAGCCAAGGGCATTGGCAGAGTAACTGTAGACAAAGAGCTCTAATTTATAGATTATGAAGATTGTCTCAAATCCCAGAGTTTAATAAGAACATCAGAATGCAGAATTCAGAGTGAGGATCACTTGTTGACTACAAATATTGTAAGGAAAGTGGCTCTGGACCCACATGATGATAAAAGATGCATTTTGTCATGTGGCATACATACTCTACCATGGGGTCATTGTGGTTTGAAAAGTGCTAATCAATGCCCAATTACAGAGCATGATTTGAAATAAATAAACATGCCTATGAACTTATTTGGGTTCAAAAAACAGGCTATTATGGACCTGCCAACACCAGCACCCTCTTCTGATATAATATCTAAACTAAGTGCTTTGTTAATTATTCATCTGAACAGCATACTTACAGATGTTGATGATGAAACAGGTAAAACATTGTACATATTTAACAATAATTTAAATCATTACCAATTACCTGTAGGTGGTCAATTACAATTTATTACAACTCCCGAGAGTAATGTCAAGATTTCAGTAGGGAGAAATATTTATAGAATTAAGCACTCAAACATGATTTCTGGCACTGTATATACTGTTTCTGCTGGTGACTGCTTATATATTGAGGTCCCAGGATCCTATGACAAGCTTATACCTTTTTTTATAGAATTAAGAATTAGATATTCAATAATAAATAACCACTAAAACAAAAATGCCTAATGATATATTTGGCCATACAAGGCATGAAGATCACAGTGATGAGATTCTGAAGCTTGATGTCAGAGTTAAAAAATTAAGAAGTGATTTACAAGCTTTGCAAACCACACTTAATGCCAGTCTTCAACTAGAAATTACAAATTTACAATCACAATGCATGGACCCTCTTCTTAAAATTGATTCTGAACTCAAATTGCTGCTTCAAAAATATACTGATTTGGCTACATTGGATAATTTTCAAAGTTTAGAGGAGGCTGTAGCAGCTCTTCAAGCCAAATTTAAGACCCAGGCTACCAACTCTGAGCAATTGAAGCAACAATTGGAAGAGCAGATAAATAATGTCCAGACACAGCTCCAAACAATTGTCAAAAGCATAAAGTCACAAGAAGATTTTGATCTAGTGATTTCCACTCTAAAAGAACAGATTCAATCACTACAGATACCTAATCTGGACCCTCTGAACAATGCCATAGCCGAGGTTAAAGAAAAAATTGAGACACTTAAAAATTTTATGAACAACTTGCCATCTTCTGATGCTTTGAGTGCTATAACTCGGAGTGTTGCCAACATCAAGCTGCAACTTGAGACATATGAAGATTTTGGAAAAATTCAGAGTACCATAACTCATCTTGAAGGTACAATAGCAGCAGTGCAAAGTGATTTGACAAATGTACAAGAATCTCTAGAATTCCGCTTGCCTGGTATTGTAGATACCCTTGTCAGTGTCCAGCAACAGATCACAAAACTTGAAAACCTCAACACTGAATCTGAGCTATCTCATTTTCATCACTTGATCGATGATATCCAAACAAAGCTTGAAATTTTACAATAATCAACACCTACTCAGGCAGACATAACCCTGCTTCAAGATGCGATGCGTGGTGTGGTTGATGCTTCTGAATTAAATGATGTGAAATTGGCACTTGAATCTTTGCAAAATACTGTATCAAATCTGCCTACATCACAGGAACTTAAAAATATTAAGAGAGCAGCGAATCGCATATTGAAATCAGAAGATATCAAGAATATCCAGACAGAGATCAAACAACTTACTCAGACAGTGGCCACTCTACCAACTAATCAACATATTAATGAACTGCATGCCCTGTTTGAGGATAACAGAAGACAAGTCCATGATCTTACTGCTCAAAATTCAAAATTGGCAGTTGTTGAAAATTTACAGCAAATTGTAGCTAATATCAAGCAACAGCTAGGGACCATGGAATCCAATCAAGCAAATGCTTTGTCTGTTTTTGCCACCCAGCTTCAAGAGATTGTGCAACAATACAAGAAACTTGTTGTGGACATAAAGATCAAGCCAGGCCATGATGATGTTGTTAGGACTATCAATGAGCACCTTGAATCTGTAACAAGTAGATTGCTTACAGCAGAAAAAGAAATAACTGGCATAATCGAGAATCCTAAGCATACAGTAATTCTTGAATTGCACAGTATCCACAACAAAGAATATGATTCACCGTTTACACCAGGTGGCAAAATATATATGCTGTCCCCTGCACAATTTTATTACCAAGTTTTTGTTGGGGGCACACTTAGACCAATCAAGATCAAATATTGGCTTCAACCACAGGCACACCACTACCCTACCTTATCAATAACAAATGCTGATAACAAAGCAAAAATCACCAGTGTAGAGTTAGAGGATTTTACAGACCCCAATACATTAGAGACATCTTATGCTGAAGATGATGGCTCTCTGGAATTTAATATACAAATAGGAGACAAACTGTATTTAGAAAATCCTGTAGTATCAGCTGCTGAACACCCCATAGTTCCATTATTGTTGTTTACATACTATGTCTAGACAAATTATTGTTGATGAATTACACAGACAAGCCAGACATAATTATAAGAGACTGCCAGTGGTTACAAAAGGCATAGATGATTTATGGCAGTGGGACTTGGTTGAGATGGCAAGTGGACAGCTGAAAAACTTAGACAAGATCAACAAGGGCTACAAGTATCTACTCACTGTCATAGATACATTTTCAAAATTTGCCTGGGCTGTGCCACTCAAATCCAAGACTGGAAAATGTGTTACAGAAGCCTTCAGGACAATCATCAATCAGAGTGGAAGATCACCGCGCTATTTGCAAACAGATAATGGCAAAGAATTCTATAATTCTGTGTTCCAACAATTTATTAAAAGCCAGTCAATACAACATTACTCGAGTTACAGTGATCTCAAGGCCTCTATTGTAGAGAGATTCAACAAAACCCTAAAAAATCATATGTATAAACAATTTACAATTCAAGGTAATTATAAATGGCTTAATATTCTTCCAGAACTTCTACATAAATATAACAACTCGGTCCATTCCAGAATCAACATGAAACCCTCTGAGGTAACTTCATCTGATGAGCAAAAATTGATCAGTACTGTTTATTATCCTAGATACCAGCCAACAACAAGAAAAGCCAAATACAAGGTTGGTGATCAAGTAAGAATCAGCAAATATAAGCACTTATTCAAAAGAGGCTTTACCAGAAACTGGAGCACTGAATTATTTACAGTGGTTCAAATTAAACCTGGGACCCTTAACACATATATAATAAAAGATCACCGAGGAGAAATTCTCAAAGGCAGGTTTTATGAAGAAGAACTCAGCAAAACTAAGCAGCCTGACACATATCTCATAGAAAAGGCAACAAGATACTTGTCAAATGGCTAGGACTCCCAGAACACAGCTGGATCGAGGGAGACAAAGTGATACTATGAACACCTGGGATGTTATAAAAAGGCTGCCAGAAGAGCCTGAACAGCAGAATAATAGAAATGGAAAGCTGTTGCCTGATAATATTAGATGTCTTATTGTTGGGCCATCGGCTTGTGGTAAAACTACACTAATGATTGATAATTTTTTATTGGCACCCAACTGGTTAGATTGGAAAAATAGGCATTTGTATGTCTTCTCTAAGGGCTTGGAACAATTAAAATATCAGCAGCTGATGAAGCTATATGATGGACTGGATATTGCCACTTTTGAATCAGATGTTAAGCCACTCCATGAATGTCTTGATAACTCTGTTGTTGTGTTTGATGACATTATACTGGATAATCAAAACAAGGTTAGAAATTTCTTTACACAGGGCCGACACAAAAACATTGATTGCTTCTACCTGGCACAGACTTTTTCTAAAATACCGAAGCAGCTGATCCGAGACAACAGCAATTTTATATGTGTGTTTCATCAAAATCATACCAACCTCAAACACATACATGATGAATATGTAGGTGGGGACTTGAGCTACAATGATTTTTCTAAGTTTTGCAGTAGGTGCTGGAACCAGGACAGCTATGGGTTTGTCACAATTGATATGACAAGAAAACACAATAGTGGCAAATACAGAAATAAAATCAACAATTTTCTAGACATTGAAACATATATAAATAACCATGAAAAGGCCAATCATTGATGATCTTAAATTAAGAGATTATCTTGTAAAAAGATTTAAGGGATGGAAATCAGAGAACCGAGGAATCTATGCACAACACAAGCAAACAGAACAGCCTATTATTGATGCTATTAGTGAATTAGGTAAAAATATCAAAACTGTTACAGAGCAAAATCAAAATTTGATCACAGAGCTTGTACCTGTATCTGCTAGGAACATATTAGATTATCCAATCACCCCACTTTCTAGTATTCATACACCTAGTCCTGTTCCTCCTCGAAGAACTGAAGCTACTCAGGATCCTATTGAATTGGGTCTTCTTGCTCAAAAATATTTAAGCACACCTAAAGACAACAAAGATGAGGTCTTTGGCTTATATGCTGACACAGAGCGTGATGGTAGCATCATACATAGAATTGGCAATTTTAGAGTAACATTTATGGGAGATGATCTGATTGTATATTCAGAATCTCATCTTGGAGAAAGAGGTGGTTTTGTTAAGTATCCCGGCACACCTGGATTGTGGGAACTGATGACTAGGAAAAGGCCTGGCAGCTATACAGATCAAGATTATGAGCATTACAAAGAAATATTAATAAAATCAGATGCTCTATACCAGAACAATGATCCCACACAAAAAAGAGTCAAGTCTAGCAGTGGAGCAAAATACAACAACTTAATCAAGCCCATATGGTCACAGATCAAGACAGGTAGTGGAATCAAACATTACAACACCCTGCCTAAAGAATTTGTGTGGGTTGATGATGTCAGGAAACTTGTAGATTGGTTGCTGGTGATAGCTGGGGAGGAAAATGCTGGCAACCACAATTTTTACAATGAAAAGGTTGGAATTATGGACATGATAAGCACCAAATTGTCTAATTTTATAGTGAATGACACTAAGGGGATTGGATATCTTATAAAAATTATTAATACTCTACCACCTAAATTTTGGAATATCTCTGAGGGTCGGGGGCTGGTTAATGACATCATAAACAAGCTTCCATTTGAACTACACATTCCAGGCTATCAGTATTGTGGTCCAGGCACAAAACTAGATCATAGATTAAACAGAGGGGACCCTGGTGTTAATCCTCTAGATGCTGCTTGTAGAGACCATGACATAGCATACAACACACATTCTGATCTTGAGAGGCGACATGTTGCAGACAAAAAATTAGAGGCTGCGTTTGGTAGATTTGTAAGCAAAAATGCTTCTTTAAGTGAAAGAATAGCAGCATTGGGGACAACCATAGCTATGAACACCAAACAAAAACTGGGGTGGGGGTTGTGAATATGTATGTAATAAACCTAGGATGAAGGCCAAGGGTGTTATGTATCAGATACCTTATGCAGGTCTTAAATCTCTTAAAACTATTGATAGTCTTTTAACCAAAAAGCAGCGCAAGAAAAAAAATTCTTGTCTTGCCAAGGGCCATGGTATGAAATTATTACTTAGTACCTCTCAATTAAAAAAATTACAGCAATCTAGAAAAAAATCACATGTGGGTGGCTTCATATTTACTATCCCGGCCATCTTAGCAGCTTTGGGGGCTGTTGGGAGCTTGGCTGGGGGATCAGCTGCTATAGCAAAAACAGTAATAGATGCCAAGAAGAATAAGGCAGAATTAGATGAATTGAAGCGCCATAATCTGGCCATGGAGAAACAAGGCAAAGGTGTTAAGAGAGCCATGAATAAGTTTAAAAAAGACAAGAGCCGCTTACAAACCAAGATATTGAAGCTTTAATCAAGCCACTGGGCATCAAAAATTTTAGAGGTGTGTACATGTCTGATTCTTTACCAGAACAACCACTCAACAAAGAGTGTGGCATAGTTAATTTGGATAAGTACAAAAATCAGGGCACTCACTGGATCTGTTATCTTAAATATTTAAAAGATGAGGCATTTGTGTTTGATTCATTTGGAGGTATTCCACCTGAAAATTTAGTAAAATATCTAAAATCAGCTAATCTTTATTACAATAATGCCCGTGTTCAAAATTTCAAAGATGTTAATTGTGGACATTTGTGTTTATCTGTTCTTAGATATATGTCTCAAATAAATAAACCATCAATTGAAGATTTTCAAAAGGCCCTGTGGTATTTAAAACATCATGGGGGTATTCCATCTCACCAGCCAAAATTCAATATTGAAACTTAGATTACATGATGATATAGTGTATCCCAAAACAATAGCTCTCAGAGCATTTTATGGCATGTACTTGATCCCTAATATTACACACCACAACAACACAATTGCAGTTGGTGATCAAAAAATTGTCATCACTCCAGGGCAATATAATCTATCTACTCTAAATGCTCAGTTACCCAGAGGTATAGTGTTAACTCAAAATTCTGTCACTCACAGAGTAGAGATTGTATCTGCTACAGAGACAGTGGATCTGGGTACTATAGGAAAGCTGTTAGGCTTTGAGAACAACACAAAACTTGAACCAGCCATCAAACACACTGCTATTAATATACCTAAATTCTTAGCCATAGAGACTCTGAATATTCACTGTAATGTGGCCGAGGGTATGATCACCAAATCAAATGGCATAGGCACTCACAAACAAACTGGCATCATTGCAACATTCAAACCTAACTCTGAATTTATGGAGCCAATCATCTACACCCCATCACCAACATTATATTTTCCTGTGTGCCATAATAGAATAGATTACATTGAGTTGATGGTCACTAATGAAAAATAAAGAAGAATTAGTTGATTTTGCTGGAGCCACAACAACTGCAATCATAGAAATTAATATTTAAATAAAAATACCTACAAAACAAATTGAAAATATTGAGAGTTATGATCTACAATCATTCCCCCCCAAACAGGAGGACCTTTGCAAATTTAAATCAACCCAACACAGAGATTGAGGTTGATCTTGATGTAGGGGATGGCTTTATACACCCCCACAGAGCAGATCTATACATCAAATTTGATGTTGTAAAGCTCGATGATACTGATTATCCGGCAAATTCAAATATAAGATTGGTAGACAATTTTGTGCCACATCTGTTCTCTGAAATTGAGATCAGAAAACATGGTGTTGTTATAAATAGAGTAGATTACCCTGGCATTACCTCTACAGCTTTGGCCACATTAAAATTATCCAAAACCGAGGCTTCTTACTACAAAATAGGTGGATTTGAGGCTGGTGATAAGATATTATCTAAGAACCACACAGTGCTGTTTCCCATGTGCCTGTTGCCAGGATTCTTCTCAGATTACAAAGATATTATGTGGAAGGGTGATTTAAGAATTACATTTAGAAGAGCTGCCAATGATAATAATGCTTTGATGAGGTACAGTACATTAAACTCTACAGGGGAAGCTCTGCCTAATACCCAACCTGATGAGGGCAAATGCATTATTCAGACTATGGAGCTAAGAATCCCGGTTGTTGAATATGAGGCCAGTTATGCTCTTAAATACAAAGCAGATATCCTAAAAAATCCACAGGTGCCTTTACAATTTTATAAATATCAATGTGTACAGAAGCCTGCCACTGGTAGCTATTATGAGTTTGATGCTACAAATTCATTCTCCAGTATACAATATGACATGCCGGATTTTGTGGTGGTACTGTTTCAGACTGGAAGACACAATAATCAGGAAAATAATTCAAGTAAATTTGATAACTGCAACATCAAGAACATATATCTTAAAAATGGCAGAAATGAGGTATTTCCTAGAGAAAATTATAATTTAGACATGTCCAAGGATGATTTTCTTAAATTATATGAAGCATTTACAGCATACAAAAGGGTCACTACTGGCAATACTGACATGTATTACACACCAGATGAATTCAAAGCACAGAGACCCATGTTTGTCATCAACACTTCAAAAAGGAAACAAGTTGTGGTTAATGACAGGACAAACATTAAAATGATCTGTGAATTCCACGATACACTCCCTGATGACACTATATGTAGTGTTATTCTTGTAGGTGAAAAATCATATGTTTATGATGTAAGAAATGAGAGAGTCACAGAGCAATTCTAGAGGGCCTCTGCATATTACATTGTCTTAGTACTAGATATGCAAGTTGAGGCTGGTGTTCAATTCAACTTAAACCAAAAGTGGACCGAAAGTGGACCGGAAGTAAATATGTGTGGGTGTGGGTGGGTGTGGGTGGCTCATATGAGTATTTTTGGCTTAGTTTTAAGTGTAGCAAAAACAATATCAAGAGGGGCATATTTTTGACAGGCTTATGGACAACAATCTCACAGATGTGGCTTTTGTAAGTGTAGGCAAATCAATCTGAGGGGGCTCATCATTTCACGGGAAATTCCCGAGGGCATTTTTACAGAAATCTTGGGTTAGACAGAGTACCACACTTGAGCAATAAGCTCATATGCACATCTTGAGCTAGTTTTAAGTGTAGCAAAATCTGCCTGAGGGGGGTTCATCATTTCTCGTCACAGTAGTACCACAAAACACACTACTGCTGGATATTCATATTTCGCTTCTGCAGTACTGCTGTTATGCACATCCTGCCGTGTTGTTAGAATCGTAACATAGTCTTAATGCTACGTTGGGATAGAACTGGAGACCCTGAGTCTCTTGGGTGACGTAGCTATTCATCAGTCATCTCCTGAAAGTTATTACTCGCTTGGTCTAAAAGTGAGATGTGCGAGAGAACACGTTCAAAGGAATGGCAAAAGAATTGACTTGAAATAGAAGTGGGTTTTATACTCTCCACGACTGAATCGATATGGATATTGTTAGGAAAATTATCTTACTTGCCTCCCGTTCGGATGAGGACTAAAAGTGGTAAACGTTGTAAGTGCCAAAAGCGAAAGTGTTGGGAAATCGCATCGTTCCGCACATCAGCCCGTATGTAAGTGCACACTAGTGGATAATAAACATTTTCTCGAGCAAGGCCTCATCTCCAGGAAGCTATCAACTCGCGGCAAGCCACGGCACCTAGCGACCTGTTGAGTGAGATGAGTCAAGGCAAAATGGATAATAAACCTTTCCTGCTCTCACAAAAATAGGCAATAGTTAGGCTGGAGGGTTCTATGAACTAACCGATCTGTAGCTACGCACTGGTACAGTCGAATTACTTTCGGAACATCTCCAGCGGATTGCGCGAGTCTGTCTGGCGAGCCTAGTGGGCGTGTAGAACCTGAGCATGGGGCTTAGAGATAGGTTCTGGGTTGAGATGACGTCAGCGTCTCGCTTGGTTAATTGGCTGCATCGAGAGTTGTGACTCGTTCCGAAGCTTCAAATGCATAACAGCCAAAGATGTTACGGAAATGATCTAACTCTAATACGTAATCAGGCTGGAAAGTTCATACGAACTAATCGATCACTGAGCGAAAGTAACGTGCACACTAGTGACCTCTTTACACGCCCTTTGAACTACTTAGAGGGCTACCAGCCACATTGCACGTTTACCACATTATAAAGCATGGCACATTTCACAGCTTAACGTGGAAAACTGTGTTTAACAATTTTAGTCTTCGATTATTCCCACAGATCGTCATTTCAATAATCACAATATACACAATACAATAATCTCCCACGTTCTCCTCACCATCCACACTCATCGACTGCCCCCTAACGTTTGGTACTTTCTTTTTAAGCATTCCTTTGTCTGCTACCACCTGTTACCTTAAGGATAACAGCAGGTTTGTCACTTTTACCCAACGCCTTGGGTACGATACGAAATAGTGTGAGAGTTACGTACTGCAAATTATCTATGATACAGAGTTGTCGACCATCTCGTGGTGCTGAAAGTGTCTCTTTTGGCTAGACGCGTTGGTTTTTGGGTGTCGTGATTGGGAGCACGGCCTTCCATCTTTTCTTCCACGTTGTCAATTGGAAATTTCCATCTGGGACGAGGAAGCGAGTTTCATAATGGGGACTAGATTGCTTCCGAAGCTGCAAATGCACTTTTGTATGCACATGCAGGCCTCTTTCTTTCTTGAATGTATCACGTCGAAGAAATGATCTCAAGGGATTGATCCATCTTGGAGGATAAAATAGGTTTTCTTCGCTCCTGAAATTTGTTTTAATCTTCGTTGGAGCCCTGCAAAAAAAAATATATTTCCGTGCGAGGCGTAATGGGAAAAAGGGATGATGGAGAAGCTATGTGAAGCGGAACAACGGAGAAAAGCAGATTGGAAAGAAGGTGACGCCCCCCTTTCATCCCGCACCAGCGAACGGGACGGCAATGAATTTTGACAGCACGAAAATGGGCTCGCAAATGGGGGGTTATTTATCTTATTCCAGGCGTCTAAAGGATGAAGCGCCAGTTACCGACGGCAGATAACTCAGACGTGTCGAGGTTTGTCAGAGTGGCTGTCGTCCTCGGCTCGTCGGATTGATGCGACGAACCGTGATAGCGTGTCGAACCCCGTACGTTGCGAGACGCTGAGAAGGCTTCAGTGTGCTTCTTATCTTTGTCTTTCGTACACTCCCTTGCTGTCTGACTGACCCTTGAAATCCTTCACCATCACTCTCAATTCTCATTATTTTCATTGTTGTATTAGGTGCCTTAATATAAAGGGTTGCACGTATTGTATCTGAAAAACTCAATATGCTGACCAAGGTAAAGGTAAAAAAGGTAAAGTGTTCCCCTGTGCATAGCACCACGCCATGAAGGCGTATAGGGGGTGTGGGGGTAACGCCCCACACTTTCTTGATCCGGTCGTGAGTGGGGGTGATGTGATCAGCATCACGCCCCTGACCGCCTTTACCCCCCCCCCCCAGGGTTTCCCCCAGGTACCCATGTTATTCGACGCTGGGTGTGCGCCGGGGCCGCTTCCACCGTTAGAAAAGTTCCCGGATTTGAACCGGCCGGGGATCGAACCCGGGACCTTTAGCATGGTAGTCAGACACGTTACCGACTTTTTTTTTTTTTGATGAAAAGGAAATACCCCCTAGACGGAGGTATCCCCCACCAATCACTCTTTTTCTCACTTTTACACTTTTCAATTCTTACATTTTTTCTTTGTTTCTTATCAACTGGACGAACACAAATACCCATGCCTTACGCGGGACTCGAACCCAGAACCCCTGGCGTTGTAGCGCGCTCTACTAACCACTTCGCCACGGAGGTCGACTGGACTGAGCCACCGCGGACACCTGACCAAGGCAGAAATTTATTTTTTTATAAAACATAAACTAAACGTAACGTTTCAACCTTCTAGCAAGGTCTTCTTCAGACTCTTCACCAAGTACAAATTTAACAAGGTACAAAACAGGACGATATATATACACAAACATTACTCCCCTCCAGACTATTAGAAAGTTGTTCTGGAACATTCTAGCAGGTGGCTTTCCCTTGTCAACTGTAATTTCACCAGAAAGGCTAAACATTTTCTTCCATATGGAATCTTTATCTCACGCTCTTTTTCCTTCATTCTTATTCCTTCTTCTCTCCTCTTTCTCTCTTGTCCTTTCCACTCTTTCTAACACCTTCTTCCATTCTATGTTTATCTTTAGTGCCCCATTCCAGTTCATTGTGTCTTCTTCACCTTTCTTCTCTATTTCCTTGGCCTCCTTCCATTTTCTCACTAGTATTCTCTTCTCCCTTCCCATCTGCTTAGCATCATCCCACTCTATGTCATGTCCTGTTTCTCTCGTGTGTTTAAGCCTTTTAGGTGAAAGTACAGTTGACAAGGGAAAGTCACCTGCTAGAATGTTACAGAACAACTTTCTAATAGTCTGGAGGGGAGTAATGTTTGTGTATATATATATCGTCCTGTTTTGTACCTTGTTACATTTGTACTTGGTGCAGAGTCTGAAGATGACCTTGCCAGAAGGTTGAAACGTTACGTTTAGTTTATGTTTTATAATAAAAATTAATTTCTGCCTTGGTCAACATATTCAGTTTTTCATATCATGGAAACAAGGCTTAATGGTGTTAGTATTGTATCTACCAATATCAGTTGGCAACCTCGTCAGAACGAGGTTCACATGCGAAGAAGTCCCCCATGCTTAGCCAGCTGCAAGTCGGGTCTCTTATAGCACAACCTTACGTCAACCTTGCGTTCAGACGTCAGAAGAGGAATGCCTAAGGTGTTAGGTTAGCATAAATAATACATTTGCATTGTTAATTGAACCAAATCTAACATACCTAAACTTACAACGACGGCAATCCTTGTCTGACGTCTGAACGCAAGGTTTCCGTAGTGTTGTGCGATAAGGGAGACCCGCTGCAAGTCTGGCAATCTGTCTGCCACGGAATGTTCACCTGTTCAGACACGAATCCTGGCAGTTGAGGGTTCCACCCCCTTCAATAAGCTTTCCTTATGTCGCCATTGCAAAATGTGAGATTGACTACTAAAAATGGATGTCACATCTTCCTTTTACGGATCTATCCCCTCCATTAAAACCTGCTGGAAACGCCACTGAGAGAAGATACTATTGTGTTCTCCGAGAACACAACAATCCACTTACATCTCTCCCAAACAGCACTAACACTATCTCCAACCTCTTCAAAGTTTCAGCAACGACCCTAAATGCCTGATAGTTGTGACTTCAGGGATGGCAACACTGCGGAACAGCCTCACAAATTTTCGAGCATGTTCCTAAGCCTGGTCCCCCGATTGAAAGGAATCGCTACATCGTGCTGCGCTGTCGTCAGCCGATCCGGAAGATTTAGTTCCGATGGGAAAATGTGCAGGATGATGTCATGAATACCTCGTTACGGGCCTTGGAATCGATCTAGTGACTGCTTCCGCAAGGATGCCTGGAGGTTTCTGCACCTGAGGATGCTGTTTACAAGTTACCCGCGACCAGCCTATGCAAGAAAATTCGATCATCTTGCTGCCTTCAGACTCGCAATCCACTAGAATGCTTCCCTCTGGGGTAAGAGACGAACCGAAAAACACACTCGGAAAGTTTCTTTTTAAAGAGCAACTGAATATCAGTCATCAGTCACAGTGACTCATTTTAGAAAGTAACTCAATCACACTTACTCTTACTTAAAAAGTAATGTTTTTTACAGTTACTTTCTACTCGAAAGCTTAAGGGGTGATCCTTGGAGAGACACCAAAATCTTAACCTCCCTTCCACCAAGTAAACATTATTATTATTATTATTATTATTATTATTAAGTAAACATAATAATATTGTCCCGAATGGAATTGATTTGGATTTTGCTTTTAATATTAAAAACTATCTATATAGTTTAAACAACATATTAGATATAATATACAAATAAAACTGATCCAGTTCTAGAGTGATATATTTATAGTCTCAAATACAATTTATAGCTTTTTAAATTTTGTATACATATAAACGAATTCAAATTTGAACTTTTTTTGCTTTGTATTGATTATTCCTGTTTCTTATTTAAATAGTGGTATTCGTATAATTTCTTTATTATTCTCAAGCTTTTATAGTTTGTCACTTGTTTATGTTTTGTTTCGTCTGTTCTTTAGTTATCTCCTCTGTTCAAAATTTGTAATATGTATATGTATGTATTTTTTTGTATTTGTGTAACTTTTGTATTTGTATAACTTTTTGTATTCGTATTTATCTAAGGTTTTGTGTAATAATTACTATGTGTTTGCATCATGTATTATATATTTATGTAAATTATATTGTATATAGCAAATTATAATGCCTATTGTAATTGGAGCATTCGCTCTGTTATAGGCGACTGGTTAATAAATAAATAAATAAATAAATAAGTACACCGTGGACTACATTTTGTAGACTAGCTAGGCTCTGGCGTCTGGACGCAGACACAATCTTTGTGATTGTCCCTTCATTCATTGAGATTTTGCTTTAAGTCCACTTTTGTGCACACTTAGGCTAATCGGGACTGTACCTACAGTTTAAAGTGGAATCCGAACCACTTTGAGCCTCCACCGGGTATCGAACCCGGGATCCATTGATTACAAGGAGACAGCGTTACCACTACGTCATCGGGGAGGCCCATCCTTTTATTTATCTCATCTTATCAACATTCATCGTCATCTTCGCGATTAGCCAAAAGTTGCAGAAAACCGACGTAAAATAAAGAAATTCATTCCGTATCATCTTTAGCATTTCTGAGTAGTTCAGTCATTCTATAGCGGCACAAAAGTTAAGAATGTGTCAACTAAGGTAGGAGATATTATGCATTGTTGAAAGTTTTGAATGGCAAGAGCAGAGAGGAGGAGCAGTTAAGTGAGGGGTGTGAACGTATGCTTGGAGCAAGGGAGTTAGGTTTAAGTTGTGGTGGCTTTGGTAGAGAAGTTCAGTTGTTGTCTTGGAGAGATCGAGAGATAATCAGTTGTTGTTTTGGAGATATCGAGAGAGGATGAGTTGTTGTTTTGGAGAGATCGAGAGAGGATGAGTTGTTGTTTTGGAGAGATCGAGAGAGGATCAGTTGTTGTTTTGGAGAGATCGACCGAGGATCAATTGTTGTTTTGGAGAGATCGAGAGAGGATGAGTTGTTGTTTTGGAGAGATCGAGAGAGGATGAGTTGTTGTTTTGGAGAGATCGAGAGAGGATCAGTTGTTGTTTTGGAGAGATCGACCGAGGATCAGTTGCTGTTTTGGAGAGATCGAGAGAGGATCAGTTGTTGTTTTGGAGATATCGAGAGAGGATCAGTTGTTGTTTCGGAGAGTTCGAGAGAGGATGAGTTGTTGTTTTGGAGAAATCGAGAGAGGATCAGTTGTTGTTTTGGAGAGATCGACCGAGGATCAATTGTTGTTTTGGAGAGATCGAGAGAGGATGAGTTGTTGGTTTAGAAATCGAGGGAGAGAAAGGGTTGATCTTTTGAAAAGTTGGGAGTGAATCTGTAAAACATATAAAGATCTAAGAAAAAAAGCAAACAACCTAAGTCAAATTCAAGCAGCAAGAGGAATACACAGAAACCAACATGGCATCCAGAAAGAGAAATCAATAGTCACACCCATAGCACAGTTTAAAAAACTACATAGCTGAAACCTTAGAGAAACATAAAACTGCCAACACAATATATCTAGATTCTTCCAAGGCATGGGATAGAGTAAAAATATGGCTTGCTTATGGACAAACTCAACAACATAGGAATAAAATAGACAAGCAATCCTTTTTTCAGTAGAAAATTCCAATTACTCAAGTAAGCTACATCATACGTAGTACATAAGAAGAGCAAATTAACATCATCAGCAGTAAACCATCATGCAACTTCTACCTGCTGAAACAACTAAGTGAGTATAATGTATCAGAAAAATGCCTACATTTCAGCCTAATTTACCTCTACATTAGTAATACTACCAGAATACTAAGGCTTCAAAAGTGAACACTAAGAATAATGTTCAGACTAAAGTATAGAGCATCTTGCAAAGGATTATTACTCCCTACATCTACAAGTCAATAACAATTATTCTAAATACTACGAACTTGGACAAAATATAGTCAAATACACAACACAAGAAGGAAAATAATTACAAGTAAAACAGCAGACACTCAATATCTCAAAACAATCCGGTAAAAATATTCTACAACAAACTGCCTCATAACAAAAAACTGCTAAGTCCCCAAAACATATACAAATACAATCAATAAAAACTACTTGAAATAGGAAAACTGTCTACAGTCTCACAAAGATGATGTGAAATAACAGCAAAACTTAGAAGCATGCACAGTCAATAGTGCTCAATTTGCATACAGTTCACATGCAAACTCTCATGAAAATGTTCAAAACAGTCTCCCAGCTCAGTTCTCATCTATACTTGGACAACAAAATCCTGCAACAAATTCTCAGAAATCCTACCTTTCCTACCCTTGCTTAAATAGCTAAAGTGCAATCTTCATACTAAAATATTGAAAAAAGGCATATCTATTTACATAAACGTGTGTACACATGTGTTTGTCTGCGTGTACTCTTAGATAAATTGATAAAAAAGCAATATAGTTATAAATCAAAGACTATAACTAATAATATTAATTTCAAAATAAGCTGATAGAAAAAGATATAATAACTACAGTATAAGCTTTTAATTTTTGTTAATTACAAAAAATAAAAGTTAAATACAGTAAATAAACCTGGTCCCTTAGATTGAAAAAGGAACATAAATTGAGACTATTTGAAAATAAGATCCTTAGGAAAATATTTGGGCCTAAAAAAGATGAGAAGACAAATGAGTGGAGAAGGTTACATAAATTAGAAGTACATAATTTGTATTCATGTCCAGATATTATTAGAATGATTAAATCAAGAAGACTTAGGTGTGTAGATCATGTGGTACGAATGGGAGAGGAAAGAAGAGTATACAGGATTCTTGTTGGGAAACCTGATGTAAAAGATCAATAGGAAGACCAAAACAAAGATGGAGGGATAATGTAGAGATGGAGCTAAAGGAAATTGGTGGGGAAGGAAAGGAGTATATAGATCTTGCTCAGGACAGGGACAGATGAAAGGCATGTGTTGCTGCAGCCATGAAACTTCGGGTTTAAGAAGGATAGAGAGTTAGTTAGTTATACATTAAATAAGCATAATATTTGGATTGTACGTAGAGAATATAACAAATGTACAATGCATTGTGCGAAAACTGTCAACTTTGCATTATAAGCAGAAAATTAAACCAGTTTGCCCTAGAAATACATTTTAAGAATAGCCCAAAATAGCATGCGTAATAGAAAATTAAGAAAACTTTCTGATGCATAAAAGTACTGACTAGTGCTGAATGAATCAATTACTGTAAAATATTATTCTCTGATTCAAGTAATTTAACTGTATCTTTTGTGTGTAAAATATAATTGTTAGTTGAACTGATAAGTACAAATATTAACTTTATACGCCTTTATGCACTCTAAATAACATAACTTTGATATATAAATTAGTAACAATTTGTTAAAATTAATTTGAAGTGTAGAATTGTTTTCTTAAATAAATATAAAGTAGTAAAAATACTAAACAAATAATTTCTTCTTTTCCTATTTAAAGAATGCCAAGCAGTGTAAACCAGTTGTTAGTGGCTAAATAACATAAAATTTGAAGGCAGTAACAATATTTTAAAAAAATACTGTTTTTTACCTAACTTTGTGAATTAAATACTAGTACATTTTGTCAAATTATAAATAAAATATACCTATTTCTTTGATATTTGTACTAAAGTGAAGAAAATGTTACTAAAACTTGGCTAGTACAGCAAATCTTAGACTTTTAGCTTTATTTGTCCGTAACTGGATATAATTGTAACTTGTTAATCTCGCCAAACTAGCGTTTCGAATTACATATAGTGAAGGCCTCTATAGTGGAAAAATACACCCAGTCTGTAAAAATTTGGAAATGTTGTCTCCTTCTCTGTCGAACCAGACCAAGAGTGTTCTCAGGTGTTTCAATATATTTCTTAACATAACTAACTTTTTAAAAATGCAGGTAGCTTAGTTTGTATAGCGCTAGGCTTTTAACCTATCTGTCCAGGGTTCAAGTCCCTGGCAGGGTTGTTACAATTTTAGATTTTGTCATCGGATCTTGTGCAGACTTCAAATTTCATAAGTTATAAGCAATCTAAGTTAATTTTGGGAGTGGGCCAAATTGGTTCCTCATATAAAAAGCAATGACCAAATTGGTCGTAGCGCCTATGACCCTACTTGGGTTCATCCTCCAAAACATCTGCTTCGAGTCTCCGATGCCATGGTGGAGCCCGTTCAGGTTCTACCGCCCACAAGTGCGTTCCTTCGCCAATCCAGCGAAGGTGAGAATAATAGAGCGCAACCCTCTATATATACATTCAGCTCACTGTTGGTCACCCCTTGATCTAGTTATTTTCATGCAATCACCTACATTTAGTGAATTTTGCCGTCTTTCTGTCTGATCTGTTAAATAAGCCAGTCAATAAAAATATACTTACATAGAAAAATCCTGATATAGTTGGATTCTCAAAAATATATACAATCAGTGTTCTTGATACATTTAGCACCTGAGATAGTATAAATCAAAATCTAGTTAGTGTTGGCATGTGTGCTTCTGGTACATGTAGTTACTTGAAAAAGCAAATATTGGTTGTGTAAAAAATAGCCTCCTTGTGAAACAATGAGAAATTAACATTATATCCTCATAGCATTAGTTGCAACTGCTTCTTGCAGATTAACAAAGCTCTGGCGTGTGGTCGTACGTCACCTATAATCCTTTGTAAGGTTCGTGTTGTCCTATAAATTGTCGATATACATGCTAAGTCCCTAGTTACAGCCTAAGCTTTTAGCTTCAATAAATGTATTTTAGTCCTCGGAGACATATATTGATCTTAGAGTAAAAAATAAACCTCGTATAATAAACCAAATGGAAATAACCCAAATGTTGATGCACCCAAAGAAGCCAGTAATACTTCTAAAATACCTTGAAAAAGTCTATAAAGCTAAATAATTCTTCTAGAATAGTAAAAAAGTTTGGAAAGTGGACCTAGGCCCCTAAGCCGTCTGTTAACTTCGTATTGTAATTATATTGTTAAATTGTTATATGTAAGGGGAAAAAACAATATTAGTAAGCGTCCAAATATGGACCCTCGGTAAAGGGGTTTCAGACCTCATAGACACATCATAATTTTCGTTACACTAAAAAATTGCCCTCGTATAAAAGCAAATAGTTGAAATGTTAAACATTTCGTGTACTTTATCCAGTAAGCCTTAGCTAGAAATACAATAAATGCGTTACAGACATAAAAATTAAGCAAGATTTGATATTCTAGTGGCACATAATAAGTATAAAATATCCTTTAAAATACTCTGACAAATAGTTGTGGGTTGTCTGAGATCAAAATTGTCAAGTCCTCTCTCCTCTCTCCTGCATAAATAGGCTCTAGAATTCACTAAGCCTCAAAATAATATTGGGTACATAAAATAAAAAGCAGATGGAGAGTGGTGCTGATCGCATCATCTCCAAAATAGCAAAAACAAAAGTATATAGAGCTCTATCTGGTATATTTAGAAAACTTTTACCTAGTATAGCAGTAACAAAATACTCAGCAAACTAAAATAAACAAACTTTCCTACGTGGCAGGCGTAACCTGCCCTAAATAAATACATATAGAAATACAGAACCAAAAATAGCATAGTGGAAATCAGTAAACCCTAATAATAATAATAATATATTCTGTGGCTTACATTTTAGCTAAAAGTACTTTTTTTTAGTGTTTTTGAAAAAATTAAATAAATACTAAACTCTAAGTTAAAAATTTGTAAATGTATATATGATACAAAACAAAATAAATAAAAATTAATACATACCCTGCAAAAAATCAATAAAAAAGTTGAAAACCTCTCTTTGTGCATCCAAAATATAATAACAAATCCTTCCTGACTGGATTAAATTGTGTTATTTGAGTAATAATAAGCCTAAACTTGTAAAATAAAAGGGTAGAACTTGTCAAAACATACTTTTGCATCCAAAATATAATTCAAAACACATCTAAATTGTGTTATTTGAGTAAACTAGAGAATAATCCTGTAAACTTGGAAAAAATCTCTCTCTCTCTCTCTCTCTCTCTCTCTCTCTCTCTCTCTCTGTGTGTGTGTGTGTGTGTGTGTGTGTGTGTGTGTGTGTCTTTGAGAGTCCAAAATGTAATAAAAATGGTGCCTGAATAATATAAATAGTGTCATTTGAGTAAATATTAGGCTAAACTTGTAAAATGAACAAATAAAAGTTGAGAACACACACTTTGTGTGTCGAAAATGTAACTAAAAATCTTTCCTGAACAGATAGAATTGTGTTATTTGAATAATAATAAGCCTAAACTTATGAAATAAACAGATAGAAGTTGAGAACACACACTTTGTGTGTCGAAAATGCGACTAAAAGTCCTTCCTGAACAGATTGAATTGTATTATTTTGGTAATAATAAGCCTAAACTTGTGAAATAAACAGATAGAAGTTGAGATCACACACCCTGTGTCGAAAATGCGACTAAAAGTCTTTCCTGAACAGATTGAATTGTATTATTTTGGTAATAATAAGCCTAAACTTGTGAAATAAACAGATAAAAATTGAGATCACACACTCTGTGTGTAGAAAATATAACTAAAAGTCTTTCCTGAACAGATTGAATTGTGTTATTTGAGTAAAATAATAGGCATAAACTTGTAAATAATAAATTAAAAGTTGAAAGAATCTCTTTGTAAATACAAAATTTAATAAAAAATGTTCCCTGAATAGTACAAATAGTGTTATTTTGGTAAAAAATTAACTTAAAGTTGTAAAATAATAAGTTAAAAGTTGAAAACATCTCTTTGAGTCCAAAATTTAATAAAAGTGTTGCCTGAATAGTACAAATAGTGTTATTTTGGTAAAAAATTAACATAAAATTGTAAAATAATAAGTTAAAAAGTTGTAAAAATATCTTTCCGAGTCCAAAATTTAATAAAAAAATGTTGCCTGAATAGTACAAATAGTGTTATTTTGTAAAAATAAGGATAAGCTGTGAAAATGTTTGACATAAAGTCAAAGTTTGGTAAAAAAATAAACTCAAAATTAAGTTAAATAGCACACAGTAACATACATTTACTACCTAAATCAATAATCAAAGGGTCCTAGGTTCGTTACCCCGTGATAAAAGCAAATGGTGAAAACTGTAGGCCCCGTCCCTAATAGCTCTCCCTTCTTCATAGTACAGATAAAAAAACCTGCGCTAAAGCGTCCTGTGCCTTGAAGGAAAACCTGAGCGGAATATTAATTGGCGGCGGAAACCGGTTCTACAAGCGACGCATAGCTTCAAAAATTTGACCCTTGCTGCGCATTCTCAGACATCCTTTGTTGTCTGGTTGAATCCCTCCCCTGCCCTACAGTATTGCATAGCTTTCCCCTGTTCTTGCGTACTGGTTAACCTTGAAAAAACCGGTTCTGATTGGTCAATCGGGTTCTTTGTTTGTTCTGACGTTGTGACGTCATTTGACCTTGAACGCACTTCCCCCAAATTCCTTTCTCCTCTACCTGCGCGGAGTTCAGATTCTGAGACAGTATTCTGTCTAGCGTCTGAGATCATCGTGTTTCATAACTTAATGAAATTATTGCATAGTACTAATTAATAATATTACATATCGCGGGTTCGAGTACCGGGACCGTCCCCAATCGTAATTGGACCTGTACCTACACCCATTACCACCGTTCAAAGCGGTTCATAAATCATAGAAAACTTATTTTCAATATTATAAACATTAATATTAACATTTTATACATTACATACTTTGCAGTAATGAATATAAAACCATATGCATAGCGTTTAGTACCTCTAATTACCTTTTATATACATATTTTTCATAAAATAAATAATTATATATTCATAAAAAGTTATAAACATGCAAATACATAAATGTAAAGTATTCTAAGTACTTGCAAATGAATTCTAAGTACGTGCAAATGAGTTCTAAGTACGTGCAAATTAGTTATAAGTACATACAAATTAATTAAAACACGTACCATCTACTTACAAGGCAACAACGACAAAAGTTCAGCAGGAACACCCAGTTTTATACTCTAACGATTTTAAGAACAGGGAGATGTTATTTGGAGTTAAGTTATCGACAACCAATTAAATAGGCTTTCTGTGTGTGTGTGAGATTAAGGAGCAGCTACCTGACGAGATATACTGCACGAGACAGGTAATCCCTTTTCATTAACCAGGAACGCCGGTTCAGTCGTAAAGGTATTAAAACCCGAATTGTGCGTGCTACCTTTCATTTCAGTGTTTCTTTAGATTATGTTGTTTGTACATCCTTCGCATGCTCTACAGAAGCCTAAGCTACATCCTGGGAAGTAACGCACCCCATGATTCGATCCCGGTACCATTAAGGTTATGTTGAGGCATCGTGATTTAATGTTATTCATGGTGGTAAACTGCACTCATGTTTGAAAACAAATTAAACACAAAAGCACTGATTATTAACTGTAATAAAATAAATATATGAATACTTACATGTGATTTATTATGTTTCTGGAACATAATATAAGACTTCATATATTTATTGCACTACTATATACTACACTACGTTCCAAATGAATGCACAATCCACACAAACCACCGAAGTCTTCGCCGAATTAGAAATGAGGAATTCCAATAAATCATAGCTATTCTAAATTTTGCAGGCAACAAACCTACCTAGCCTTAGACGATTCCACGAAAATGTGTTCACCTTAGCATTCAGAGAAGACATATGGTTGGCATGGTTTGCCAGATTTAGCTGTTCTCCCACTTTACGAATTTTCATGTTAGTAAAGTAACTGGTTGACAACGTTACTTCTATTGCAAAGAAAGAAACTCTCTTACAGCCACTTACTTTTAAAAGTAACTAGTTACGTAAGCGCTCACTGTGGATATCTTCTTTGTATGCATTTGCCCTCCTTTACTACACTTGACAGCGTGCTTGTTTCCCGACAGTAGGTGATTAGTGGTTGTTTATTCATGATGTTGAATTAGGTTGGAATTTGTACCACTGTTGCTGTATTGTTGGCTCGCAACCCACAATTGGACAGATGACTTTACAGGCAAAATGAACAACGTGATGAAGATTTGAGACAGATCAAGTGTTCGAAACGTCGCATTGGTTAATTGTTTATAACGGAAGCATCAGCATTTTGGCTGTTTTCCTTATTCTAATATTAGGGCATAATCCTCTTGCCAAGTCCGCGAATTAAAATAACAAATATTTTAACTGCAATGTGTATCATGGAGATTAACTCCTGATTATGAACTGAAACCACTGTACATATCAGGAACAAATTAAAATAAAGAACGAAACTCTTTAAACTGCTGCTATCTTCTTACTGCTCTATTTCTGCACTCTGCTATCTCAGCTGTCTCCTGGCTGCTCTATATTTACGTATATCTGTCACAAGCTGCTCCCTCCTCACTTCTTGGCTGCTCCCTATCTGCTAACTGCTCCATGGCTTCTCTACTGTCTCTGACAACTTCTCTGTTTCATGTATGCTCCCCATCTGCAACTGCCTGATGCTTCGTGCTTTCTGGCTGCCACCTCCCTGCTCTAGTTGTCTCTGTCTGATCCTCCCCTGTTACCTAGTTGCTTCCTCCTTACTTCCTGGCTCCTTGTTCCATACTCATTGACTACTCCTTCCATACTTGTTGCCTGCTCCCTCTATACTTGTTGCTTACTCCCTCCAAAGTTGTTGGCTGCACCCTCCATGCTCGTTGGTCGCTCCTTCCATGCTTTCTAGCTCCTTCCATACTTGTTGGTCACTACTTCCATGCTATCTAGCTTATCCCTCCATATTTGTTGTTGTTGTTGGCTGCTCCCTCCATGCGTTTTTTTTATCTTACCCGTCCATACTTCTTATCTACTCCCTCTATACTTGTTGGCTGCTCTCTTCATACATGTTAACTGCTCGTTCCATACTTGTTTGCTGCTCCGTCTTTGCATTTTAGCTTTTCACTCCATACCTGATGGATGCTCATTACATACTTGTTGGATTCTCCCTCAATGCTTTCTAGCTGCTCCCTTCATGCCTATTGGCTGCTCCCTTAATGCCTATTGGCTGCTCCCTTCATACTTGTTGGCTGCTCCCTCCATGTTTTTTATGTGCTTCCTCCATACTTGTTGGCTGCTCCCTCCATGCTTGTTGGCTGCTCGCTCCATACTTGTTTGCTGCTCCGTCTTTGCATTTTAACTTTCCACTCCATACCTGCTCCTTCCATATTTGTTGGGTTATCCATCAATGCTTTCTAGCTGTTCCCTTGGCTGCTCCCTTCATACTTGTTCGCTGCTCCCTTCATGCTTCCTCCATACTTGTTGGCTGCTCCCTCCATGCTTGTTGGCTGCTCGCTCCATACTTGTTTGCTGCTTCGTCTTTGCATTTTAGCTTTTCACTCCATACCTGTTGGCTGCTCCTTACATATTTATTGGGTTCTCCATCAATGCTTTCTAGCTGTTCCCTTGGCTGCTCCCTTCATACTTGTTCTATGCTCCCTCCATACCTGTTGGCTGCTCCTTCCATGCTTGTTGGGTTCTCTCTCAATGCTTTCTACAGTTGCGTTCGTTTTAGTTCTGGGCCGAGATGGTGCGTGACATGGCGTGACATGGCGCAGATGCCGGCATTTTCGTCCCGTAACGTCTTGATCATTTACGCACATATCTTCAGCATGTAGACAATTATATTTGTATTGCATAACGAGTTGTTGAAAGTTGTTCACGCGCTATCTCGACCCAGAGCAAAGACGAACGCACTGTAGCTTTTCCCTTCATACTGCTTAGCTGCCCCCCCCCCCCACTGCTCTCTTGCTGATCCCCAGCTGCCACTGACTACTCCCTCCTTGCTTCCTGTCTGGTCCCTGATGCTATCTCCCTGCACCTTGTTTGTCGTCTCCTGGCTCTCCCCAACTACTTTGAGGTCTACCTTCGCCCTTATCGATTCTTCCAGAAGAAAGACTCGAATTTTGCGAACTCCGAGCACGAACAAATTTCCGCACGTCCTAACCTAACCGTAACCGTGATGGAAGTAAAGTTGGCCACGAGCAAGAAAAGAAGGAGAGTCCCAAGTTATCTTAAGAGGAGGGGAAGTAAAACTATGGATACGCTACGGTAGAAAGTTTTTCGATGGAGGAAACTTGTACGGGAAAGTCAAATAAGACACAAAAAGAAGAAAAGAAGCATGGAGTTGAGAAAAGGGGTGTGGCGACGGATAGAGAAGAGAGCAACTATCAAGGTTTTCTGCTCGAGATCAGGAAGATGGATGAGAAAAGAGGATGGCGTTGGTTCGTGGCGAAGAAGTCAAACATATCGATCAAAATTTTCCCATTTAAATTTCTTATCATTTGCCTGCGGTGGAGTTGTGCCCCCCCCCCCTCCCTCGTAGCTACGGCTCT